>NC_134041.1:42244395-44644395 GCF_965140245.1 Athene noctua
ACAGAAGAGAAGAAAACCTGGTCTCAGAAGGGAAAAAAAAAAAAAAAAAGAAAAAGAAAAAAAAGGCATTTCAATGGAAAGGCATGGGAAATCAGTTTTAATGTTTGCAGTGCAAGACCTTGACTTCCCTATACTACGGGATTCATTCAGGCTCTTCACTCAATATTTCTACTGACATACCATTTCTAGCTTAATTGGTAGAAAAATAGGAATTCAGATTACGTTTGAAGGCTTTGGCAACACTAAAACATCTAGCACCACATTTTGGTTTCTGAGCACATTTCTATAATGAACTATTTCTTTCCAGAATGAAGTTCTCCATAACAAGCAAAAGAAATCTCTGGGTCATCCCTGTCTATCTGTTGTGATAAAACCTACCAAAGTCAGAGACATGTTCAATTCATAAGCAAGAACTCTTTCTGCCCTCCAGCTAAATGTTTACATTATGGAACACAATTCTTCTGTGAAATTTTCCCTGGATGAGACACAAAAAATAATCTAGAAAAAACAGAAGTCAAGGCAGAAAGTATCTTAATCTACAAATCTAGAATAACAATCAGATTTTGAAAGATTTTTATGCAGGAAACCATTTCAAAATACGCCTCCAATTCTATAATGACATTGCACAACAAGTAATGAAACTACTTCTCTCTTGTTCACTTTGACACCATTTTCCCTTGTCCTGTGTGTAAACCTATAAGCCATCCAAGCTCTGTATGTTGGTCACTCTTTCTCCCTCCCTGTTGCCCCTTCCCCCTGACTGCAACAGACAGTTCCCTCCTGGATATCCCAAAAGACAAAGATGTGCCTGGTAAGTGGGAGAGGTCAAACATGAGCACAGCTATTTATTACATATACTGCAACCAGATGGAAGTAACTCATCCATCAAGGAACTCGTCATCCTCATCACATTAGCCTCTTATAAAAAGCCTCCTGCTCCTTCTCTGATCCACACAGTTCAGCTTCCTCTCTTCTGTGCACTTTTAGAAAATGAACCCTCTCTAACCCCATTGCTGCTTTCTCCTTAAATCATTGCTACCTATCACTCCATGGTTATTTTTAAACTTTACTTTTATCAATACTCATCCTGTAGCTCTGGGAGATATTAAAAGTGTACCAGGGCAAGGAAGGGCGTTTCTGACACTTGCTCCCTCATTCATCAGCCCCTCATAGGCCCGTTGGTGACAATGAAAAGATTTCACAATACCGTGCAGCAGAAACTCATTCTCCCACTCATCCATCATGCTCAACCTAGCAGCAGTTCTACTGACCTAATCTGTAATGCCTCGATGCTCAGTGGAGATTTCTTAAAGGCACCCTTCATTGCTGTTAGTTACAAAGAATAAGTCTGTGCTATTAGATAAGGACACTAAATGGTGCAAGAATTAATACAATACTGTTTCGTCACCAAGTTCAGGGTTCAAAGACTGTAGAGTTAGAGTCAGTGTGGGAGAACTCTTTTTATCTGAATTTTGTTGCAGATCATACCAAAAGGAGATGAAAGAAGTTTTAAACTTTCTTCTGGGTGTAGATAGGCATTAAAGGACCAAGCGTGAATCACTAACTCTAATTCATCACTTTTTGACAGTTACAGGCTAATAGGTGCCAGATATTCCACAACACACCAAAAACCACATTAGAGTTTGTTCTTCAGAAAACGAGTCACAAGTAAGAAAGCCATAGTTGAATACTTTGATAGAACTTTTTTTTTTTTTTCTAAAGGGAATAACCGGCAGTTGATCTAAAAATACAGGACACAATGAAAAATGTAGTACAGATTTTGTAAGAAGAAATGCAATAGAGACTAGAGACAGCTAGATGTATGATTTCATCACATTGACGTAGCCATAAAAGAATGACAACACAGATAGTAAGTGTAACAGTGCAAGGGTCTTCTGCACATTAGAATGCTATTTGTCTAAGACATTGTTAGTATGAGGTTTACAAATAACTATGAAAAACTTTTAATTTGTTATTTAACCATAGACATAAACAGGCAGAGAAATACTAATTTATTACTCTACCAGCTTCTTTCAACTCTTTACCTGCTGTGAAGACTGTCTAGGTGCTTCGAAGACAAAAACCTATTTATAGGCATCAGCCTGTGGTTTGTATTACAATTCAAAACCAAGGCCACAATACTTCTAAGAGGCCAAACACAGACTGTAAGAAGCCCCTGACCTATATAAATATCAGCACAGTATACAAAATAACAAATAGAAGTTTTATCTGTGTTTTATGCACAGGAAACTGTGGCACAATAAATTAAAAGACTTGTCGAAGGTTACATGAAAGCCCGACTCAGCAGCAGAAATTGACCTCAGGATAAATTTTAGGTCAGTTTTCTTATGCAAGAGTCCATCTTCCTATCTTCATCTTCACATGCTAAGGAGAAAATGTCAGGCCTGGATAAAGAGATTGGTTAGTCACAATCCTCAAATGTAAAGCACTAAATAAAAACATCTTACTTTATGCTTGTAAAATTATTACAATGTGTTTTATGCAATATATAGAGGACAAAGACATGTTACTCTACATACTAGTGAGAACACGGAAGAGCAGAATATATACTGGGATTTATTTATTTTTAATAGAATACATTGTTCTGAGCAAAGCAAGTTTCTTTAGTTACCAGAAGAACAAGGGATCATGAGAAGACCTGCATTTTTTGTAGACTGAAAGGCTATGTTGCTTAGGTTAGCATACAATATTTATCTGCCCTGTTTACAATTTGTCTATACTCAATAGTGAGTAGTAATTCAACTCAAGACTGTGAAGTTGGGGGGGGGGGGGGGGGGGGGGGGGGAAAGACAAGCCAAAGAAGCAAAATGGGAATAAACTAGAAAAGCCAAATAGGTATAGTTTCATCTCCAACATTTTTACAGTAAGTTCAAGTGCTATTGAGATCACTTTTTCTCAACATTCCTTAAAAACATGCAAGATCACCTATCAGAAAATATTCTACATTTTACAGGTCTAAAATGCTCAACGGGGCATATTGCATCCATCAATACAAGAAAGGAAATCCTCAAAATAATATTATTAGTGTAATTACAGTGCTAAATACATGTGTTACACTACACAATTAGCTTTTGGAAACTCATTGGAAATTCTAAGACTAGAGGGAAACATCCATTTCTTCCACAAGAACACTGATAGCATTTACAGCCATGACAGTTGCCATGTTGTTCACATTTCCTTATGGCCAGTTAACTCTCTCTAATGTCCAGTCACCACCTTGGGTTATCTTCTAATTGCAAACCAACACAACTTTTCTGGATGTGTGTGCATTTTTGGTACTTATTAGAACTTTCTCATCCTATTACATGAATGGCTTATGCCATTTTTCTTTGAAGCACTGCAAATTCAAGAATCTACTTAGGCTAAAACATTTACAGAAATAAGGACTGCTACATATTTTTTTGGCAACAGTAAAGAAATTACACCTTTACGGAGACAGAGAGCTCCTTTCATAAATAACAGATTTATGGTGTGTTCTATTGAAATCACTTCCCAGGAGAATGTTAGTCAGCATACTCTGATATGTTTTATCTTTAGCTGTATTAGCTTTTTCATAAATAATCTGGTATGCCTACCCACTTGGAGAGGGGAAAAAAAAAAAAAAAAGAAAAGAAAAAAAAGAATTTGCCAGCTTTGTACCAATGTCCATCCAATACTTAAATAAAAAATCAGTGACTTAAGAAGGATTTGAGGTTCTCAAGCTCTCCGCAGAATATGACCCTGAAAAAATATTACTTTTAGATGGTGTATGTTAATCACTGATCCCTGGAAATCTCATCTGAAACATGTCTAATCAGTAATAACCGAACTGTCATACTTTGAGATGACTACATTTCCCAGAATAGCTAAGACTATTCCAAGGATAAAAATTCATTGTCCCTGTCCTGAACAATTAAGGTCAGGATTCTCCAACATTCAGGTTAGAGCTGCTTCTGTCTCATTTGACAGGAGTGGTGCAAAGCTTCTCTGCATCCTGAAAGCAGAATGAGCAATTCTGAAGACACCCGACCCCCCTCTTAATACTTGGAGCTCAGTAGGAGATCAATCCATGGACAATTTTCCTGTCCTGACTTGATGAGCTTAAAATTTTATTAGAAGAAAGTAATATTACAGCTCAAATGAACTGATAGATGAGAGAAAGCCACTGCAACAAAGGCATACACACCGACCTATAATTTGGACATCACAAATCATAATTAAAATGCAAAATCTCCAATATAATGCACACATGGCTAATTTAACATGCTTATAAAACATGCAAGCTTTTTCTTAAATGATCTTTGATAAATTAAGGTATATTGACAATTGTATTTATAATACTGTAGGGTTTTTTTAAATGTACGTATGGGGGTAGGAGGGGCATGGCGTGTCACAGTGAGGATGGTATGGTTTGCTACACTGTGGGAAGGCAGGAGACTTTTTATAACCTCAAAAGGCAAAACTGTATTTCAAAAAATGTTATTTAACACATTGATGTGATAAGGTTGAAATTCTCTGACCTAAGACAAGCTAGTATTGCTAACTATTCCCTAAACCCCACTGCTGTGCTTTGGGCTTGTTTATTTATTTATTTAGCAGTCTTCCACTTTCCTAAATCCAGCTGCAGACCATCTGATCTCTGTTTTCCTCTTAATGGCTCTTCATGTCGAAGAATGATTGCTTAGAGAAATAGGTCTCAGTTTTGAACAGTCTATTGTATTAAAAATTAGTTGCAGCTGTAAATATTATAGATACTTTTAAAATACTAGTATTTTCACAAACTAGTTTACAGATCTAATACAAATTCTTATGCAAAGAAAATAAGCTGCAACAATTGCATGTATTTATATATTTAGGTAATGCATTACATGGCAAAGTACTTATAAAAAGTACAAATCTGTGAAGTAGCACAGATATACAAAACTCCACACACTAGGACTACTTGACTTTTTGCCAGGTAAGTAAACTTCCTTTAGATACATATGAAAGCGCATGGGATTAGCAGAGGGGGAAAAACAAAAAAAAAAAAAAAAATTTTGTGCCTAGATTGGCAAAATGAGTGTGAAACATTTTTAAGATGTTTAATACAGTATTCTGATCAACAGAGAAAGGTGAGCAACATCCACGTTTTTCATTTAAGAACACATGATGATATGAAGCACAAACTCATTTAAAACTGTTCACAACTGAGATCACATCAACACTTATATCTTCAGAGAGTCTTGATAATATCACTGTCTTACACTACACAAATTTTGATCTTAAAATATTGGTCCTCATATCTCCTAATCATAGTCTTCAGATGTCTTAACATCTTTTTCTGTAAAGTCAAGACTCTTAAATACCATGGACCAAATGCCAAGGTATAAGAGAAAGTTATGCATCTTTTTAGTTACTGTTAAAAAATTGAAATATTTTTCTCTAATACATTTACAACAAAATCCATCATTTTGTGAAGCTGCAGGACTAAAAGCTAAGAACCTTCCTTTACAAGAGCCCTAATGTAGGAAATATCACAGATTATAATGGTGGTCAATTAAGGAACTCACTTTCCCATTCCCTCAGTTGGCTTGGCAAAAATCAATGGAAAAAAAAGAACATTCAACATCTTATGGAGTACCATCAGCCCCAAGGAAAAAAAAAACAAAACTACAGGAAGAACTGCAGAAACACCCTGGTTCAATAGGAATACTTCCCTCTGAATTGCATTATAAATTGTTCGGATTTGT
The DNA here is from genome assembly GCF_965140245.1 of Athene noctua. Lineage (NCBI taxonomy): Eukaryota > Metazoa > Chordata > Aves > Strigiformes > Strigidae > Athene > Athene noctua. Next base: position 42,250,125 of record NC_134041.1, read on the forward strand.
GGGGCCAACTAGAATTGTGCAACTAACTGCCTGAGATAGCCCAGAGAATCTCACCTACAGTTCAAATTACCATTATATTAACAAGAAAAAACCACAACACTATGGAGAAGTTGGTACCATTTTATTTAAACTGTAGCACACCTTTATGCCATACCAAGTATCCAAGATTAAGCATACAGATTGAAATCGTGTGTAAGGAGGTTTTTGCATAGTTTCATGTGACAAAATGCAACATTTATCTTAAGACAGAGACAAGGTCCACAAAACACTAATAGCATTGTCTTTTATGGTTTAGCCTACATATAAAACCTGAAGTCAAAATACCCAAACATTAAAACAAACAGACCGCTGAAATAAACACACTTGCTGCAGAACATCAAACTTCAACCCAGATTGTTACAAATGCAAAGCATGTAAGGGTGCTGTTGGAAAGCAAGTAATATCGTGTCCAGGTACTCTACTGAATGGGTTTGCCAGCCAGGTATTCGCTGGGTATTCTTTTTTAATCTGACCTTAAAAAAAAAAAAAAAAAATCTGTAGAAAGCCATTTCAGAATTTTTCTTCAACACTTATCTCAAAAATGGCCCATTTGATTCGTGAACATCTCTAATGTATATCATCAGTGACTGAAGGAGTTTTTTTATATGATTTTTGACAATTTAACAAGTCCTCCTGACAAATTAAATGGTTGTGTTGACAACTTAACTGTACTGCCAATCAATATTTTCAATTACTTTCATTGTCATTCAGAAAAAATACAACACGAGGTCATACAGTGATAAAACCAAGTAAAGAAAATAAAATGATGCAGAGTTGTGGGGGAGGGGGCAGTGGGAGGGGACTGAAACTTTGAGGCACAACATGCAATTTAAACATTCTGTTTTTCAGGGGAAAGGTTAGGTGTTTCAGAATAACTTCTCTAATTTTAGATCTTGGTGACATCTTGCTGAGAACGCAACAGAGTTGCCTTTCTTCCCATAATCTATTTTAAAAGATGTTAAACTTGAGCTGCTGCCACATGACACTTTCAGTGAAATCATCCACTTTATTCCACCTCTTCACATTGTAACCTATATGTTCCTAACTACTAAACCAGCCCTATACAAGGTAGATAAATGCAATTCAAGACAGCTACAAGTCAATTGCAGAATTTTTGAGTCAGACTCAGATCAGAGTCCTGACCAACACAGATCTTCAATGGGGACAAAGCTGTATTTTCATTTGTACCATGTTGAAGAAACACATCCTGCATGTTGTACTACTATGATAAAATCCTTATTACAGCTCTGTTGGGAAATTAATGCATAGAGACAACCAGTTTACGCAAAACCTGTAATAAATCAGTGTTGGTATAAAAACATACATTAACTAAATGACCAAGAAATTAAAATTACTTAATTAATTTCCCTTTTCCTTAACACAACAGAGAAGTAAACTATATGGTTAATAACTCACAAAAAAAAAAAAGGGGGGGGGGGGGGAGTGGTCACTGCATTTTTTTCCTACCTGAATGCTCTTATTTTCACAGTGATCCTAGCAGGTGGAATCACACGGACTGACTTCAAAGACTTTCTACTCCAGAGGCTGTTAGAGTAGAAAGCAGTGTTTCCTTTGAGGGCAGATGAAAACTTGCTAATAAGAACCTGTGCTAGAGGACCCATGCTTCAGTAATGTCCTGGGACTTCACTAGAGTCATGGCTGGTTACTCTGTGCCTTGAGCACCGAACAGGCAGTTTAATACCAAATCTCTTTCCTCACAAATTATATGAATATAGGATATAGGCATGAAAGCTAAGTGCCAGCAGTTGCCATAATCTTAACATTTTCTGGCTCACCAATTTAGGGGATGCAGAAGAAAATTTGCTCACATACGTAAGGGAAACCTGAGTTGTTGGTGAGCTGTGCACCCAAGACTGCTGCAGGCTAGAACAGAGGAAAGAAGTCAGCCAGAAGTCAGTCAGACTCTGTCAGTCAGACAGAGACAGGCACACAGTCCAAAACAAGTAGAGAAGAATAATGAAGATTTAAAAGTATGTGCAGGGAAAGCAACTTTTGGAGGCAAAACCAAAAAAAGCACGGGATGATGCGTGTTGGAAACTGAAGAGAAGCATTGAAGGCAGTAAACAGATAAATATTTGGAGGCTGTGTTATAAAGAAAAGTGAATGGGAAGAAAGCTATGAAGGCGAGTCTAGTTTTCAGTCAATCCTAGCATAAACCTTTTAAAGGGAAACACCCCAGAATCAATAGTGATCTTAAAAGCAAAGTACTGCATATATTACATATATTGTGTGGGACCAGGTAATCCTTTCTGCATGAGCCTAATATTGCCCTATTTTTGTCAGAACTCCTCTATTGAAAAAAGAGCTCCAAAACATGTATTTACTAATATCAGTATAATTTCTCCCTGTTTAAATCATTCTAGAAGTCCATGACTATTAAAAAACATTACCAATATGACATATAAGATTATATTGCTGGTCACTCCATTTATAAATTTTACTCCTCTGCTTTTAAAACCAATTTATTTTATACTGCCATACAGAGGAGGAAAAGTGAGAGCAGCTTTTCAAGCAATTCTGTATCTCACAGTAGAGACTTGAGAAATAAGCATGGGAAGACAGGAAGGATGCTTTTATCCCCACAAGCAATCTGAAAAAAAGGAATATTGATATAGTGATTAAATATTACAAACAATTACAGTATTCTTGGCAAAAAAAATCCAGTGAAGCCTTTGTCCACAAAAAGCTGAAAATTAAGAGATCACAAAATATTGTCACTGCCCATAATTGATGGTAACTTCTTTAAGTTCAGTTCTACCATTTTAAGTGGATTTTAAAGTCTCTTCTGTATTAACTTGGTATTTACTATTTTATCTGAATTTTTTTTCTATTTCATTCTAATTCTGAGACCTGTTCTAATATTTTCACCTTTTATATTTAACAAGTTATATGTACAGGAGATGCTTTCAGTTAGCAAAGTCGAACAATCACTGACTCCTCCCCTTTCTTTGACAACTGTTAAAAAAAAATCATAAGTAAAAAAATTACGCTACATCATCAAGTTTTCATCATTGTAAGAAGTGCTATTTCTACTTAGGACAATAAACTTCTAAAGCTACTGATACACAAATACACTTTGGTGCAACAAAAAATAAAATCTGTCTTATGAAGAAGCAGCCTACAGAAGTTTGTGTGAAAAGACTGACTTCTTGAGGCAGATTCTGTTGCTTGTGTTGCTGCAAAACCAATGGATTCTGCACACTTCTGTTAACCATCAGCAATTATCTTGCTGTCAAAGCTAAAGGTAACAAATTTCCCCATATCCAGCAAGGCTATATCATCAACCGGACACCAGCATCATTTGACGGAAACTAAATCACGACACCAGCCAAGAGCTCTGACAGACAAATGTGCTGCCTCTGAAAATCTAGGCCTATCACTCAGAGGAGGAAAAAGGTTCTCTCAGCTGGTCTTTCTGAAAAGAGATTAAATGTTGTAGATTCTGTAAGTACAGTACCAAGCAAATCCTAAATATGAGAATTATTAATGGACTTTACTACTGGTCTTTTTAATCTTTTGCCAACATATGCTCATCTATTTTACCTTGGTCTGTCTTGTTTCCTGATGGACATAAAAGACAGGAACCATGCCTTATTCTAGTCTTAATCAGAGACAGCAGCACAAGAACAATGTACCTCTACCTATCATATGGATAACATTTTAGCACTAGCTGTTCTTTTATAATGAATATTATGTAATAAAAGATGCCTCTAATATGTCCTGTCCTTATTCTTAACAATAACATTCACTTCATGATATGCTACATAATGGGGATATCAGTTCTTAACCTGCTCAGTAACAAAGTACTGCATTATCACAATGCAATTGCAGTTTGGCTGGAATTTCCTGATAATCTGTGGCTGAAACTCGCATATTTTTTCCCCAAAGGGACATACCGTACAGTAGATCAGCCTGTAACTGCAAAACTACAATTTGAGTATGGCTATCTTTAACCCATGTAATATCCAAGGTATAAAAAATGTGATGCTTTGTAAAGTGGTGCTATATATTGTTAAATACAAATCAAAGAACTTTCATTGACAAGTCAGTGAGATATTTTTCTTACAAGATCTGGTGTCACATTAAATGAAATCACAGACACAATTTATCTGGTTGAAGTTCCAGTGGAAAGCCTATGAGGGGGACTTGATGTCTGAGGGGATTGATAGTGCCGGAAAATGCCTTTCACCCCTAGGTCACTGGTTCAAATGTGGACCAAACTAGTTGTGACCTAAAGATGTTCCTCTTTGACAGCTGTTCAATGACCTCTGTGAAATTAGCAGATTCAGACCAGTACCTACGAGGGAGATGTCCCCTCCACATGGAACATACAGACATTAATTATTATCCTTGTTGGAAGCATCTGATGAGCTTCCAGCAGCTTGAGGAACTGTATGGACTGTACAGATGCAGTTCCCACAGGCCCTGACTCCAAGTAGGGGCTGCTATACATCTACAGCCTGTTTTGGGAAAAGACTCACACACATATCCTACATTTTATAAGGCTGGAAGTTTTAGCCCTGTGAGGCTGCTTTCCAGTAAAGCAAATGTTTCCCTAAGATAACTTAAAGTACAAACAAAACCCCCAAAGAATACACCGTGAAATCTAATTAAATTTCAAACTCCAGATTGTATTTAATACCACAAGTGTTTATAATTCACACATAGATGAGAGTACATTAAAATAGAAAGTTTGGTTTAAGAGAGTACTTCCAGTTTCCTATCTTTTTTTAATTTAAATTTTAAATGTTTAAGCATTCTGCCAAATTGGCAGATTTTATATAAAACACAACAGCGGGAACAAGGCCAAAACGTGGAGTTAAGAAAGAAATTATGCAATAAAGAGATGTAAAAAAGCATTTCAACTGTTTCATGCTGATGCCTTCTATTCTAAATATGAGATAACAAAGTTGGGGATTTTTACCTCTTTGGAAGACAGGGGTTCAATAGGAGTCCTACAGAGAGATTAAGCATAATTCAAACGTTTCCATATTGAAACCAAAGTCCTGGATGGTATAGCCTAAGGAAAGACATCCACTACTTTTATCCTTTCCTTTTTTATTTCACTCACATAAAGAGGAAAAAGTATTCTTTACTCTAAAATGAATATACCAAATATGGATATAGCAGCATATACACTTCCAGAAATTCAGGAGTCTGCTTTTCTGTAAATTTAGAGCTTGTGGGATAAAGAACATACCAGACACCTTTCTAAAGCCCAGGATCCAAAAAAAGGATCCCCTTAATTAATGTGAGCTTCAGATTAATTAGAACATGAAGCAAACACTAGATTAGGTATCAGACATTTATTGAAAGAATGATTTAAATGGATTAGTATAAACAAGCTCTTATACTTGTATGAACCCATACTGCTGCACAATTTTAGAAACAGAAAAGCTGGAAGTTATTCATCTGGAGAAATTAAGTATTTAACAGCTAGATAATTCATTACTAAAGTATTCAAACCAAGGAAAAATCTAACCTGGATAAGTGATGAAAATTCTTAGCTTGACTCTATTAACCTTTGTGTGATACCTAAATTACCTAAATAAACAGGCTACTCATTCATTCTGTGTCAAAATGATGCTTGTGAAACAGTACCTTTTAATTAGCATGTTTTATAATACGGAATATAAAGTATTTAAATGAAAAACATAATTAAAGCACGTCATGCTGAATCATCTTCATTTATATCACAATACACCAGTGCCATGACAATGCTGCTACAGGCTCTGAGCACTACCGAGAAAGGACATATTTACCTACCATCAGGAAATCTCATCCAAAGGTGCTTCAAACTCTAGCTGTCCACATTTGTCTAAACAAATCCTATTAACATACTTGCCACCTGTGGTTGTTCTGAAAGGACCCGTACACATAGTCTAAGACTACACAGCCAGTACTTCCCCTATTCTATGTACAGATTAGTGCATGTGTGGGGGTGGGGGCAAGAGGAAAAGGAAATAAAAGGAAACTACCAATTTTTTCAGCTTGTTATAGCATAGTAACAGAAATATGCTCCTTTTTTTGCTTTACAAATTAATATTTCTGTTACAATCCATTGAAGGAAGTTTATAATGCCAATAAGACCTGAGAAATCAGTCACTACTGTAGTTAATGACTGGTTTGGTAGATTGTTAACTGCCCTTAACTTCCCATGAGTGGTTAACTAACAAACCAGTCATTACCTACTTCATGGGGATTAGAGGTTAAACATAAACTTGATTACAAGCTATAAATGTGAGTAATTTGAAATGTTACTGGTTATTACAAAAATATATGGCAATAATTTCCTCTGTAATGAAAGGGAGCATGTTTTTAGTGGTCCCTAGTTTCTTGTTGAGGCTTAGGAAAAGAGATCACTCTATGATTAACAGCTATACTCCTATGATGGGTGTCTGGGGCTAGGTGGCAAAAATGAATACTCACTACTTACCTGTGTCATAAAAATATAAAAATGCCATTCTATCTGTACAATAAACATGGGGTTTGTAGCCAGTGCTCTTAATTTGGAGTTCAAAATGCTTGTGGCCAATAGATACAGATTTTACATACACACACATAGGTGGAGAAGGGTTAATCTTTTGCTTGAATTGTTCAAAAATCAAATCTGAAGGATTCAGTTATACACTAGTATTAGTCCAGAAGAATCCTTCCAGTGTAGTGGTATAATTACTTGCAGGAAACTGGAATAAGTTTTTGCTTTAAAGAGAAATTGCACATCGTAAAATGTATGATTAAAACACAGAGAAATAATAAACATCTTCAATACAGATCCTTCTATTTCAAATAACAAAGTGATTAGCTTAGAAATCACTGGAAACCTGTGAGTTTTCCAAAACTTTTTTGCACCTTCAGAACAGTTATTTTACAGCAATGTTATTTGTAATATATTACTGTGCTGTTTAGATTTCTGTGATGGATCTTGTATTCTCATCCCCCTACCTCTCAGCCCTTTCTCTCAAAATTTGATGTTCCCTACAGATAAACAAAAGAAACGCATGCAAAAAATACATTGTTGTGTTACTGGATAATGTGAAAATTGTTTACAAAAGCATGATAAAAATTTCATGGAGTACATTAACTATTTCCCACAATTTTACTAAATAGCCTTGTCCATATCAGACTTCACAGCCATCTCTCTGGATAGAGTATAGGGACCAAATCATAACATCAATGGATCTTCAGCCTTGCCCTGAAACAAGTAGAAGAGTCCAAGGACATAAATGAAAAGGGCAGCTAAACACACTTATGAGCCCATCAGAGAGACACGCACAGCTTTTATTCCATGAGGACAATTTGCTATATGATGGGAAGCATGCAAGACTCCTTCTCTCTGCCTTCCTTTAGAATAGCGCTGAGGGATATGGTATAGTTGAGAACTGTCAGTGTTAGGTAAATGGTTGGACTGGATGATCTTCAAGGTCTTTTCCAACCTAGACAATTCTGTGATTCTGTGTGATTCTGTGAAAATTTGGTCTTGCAAGTAACAGGATGGAAAAACTTAAGTCATGGCTTACCTGCATCAAGGTAAAAACAATTTCTTTTCCAATACTGCATAGGGTATAAAAGGAATATTGGAGTCTGAACAAAGGGAGAACTTTGGTGTCTAGATTATGTTTCTTTGCGTTATTCAGACTTCTGGACTTCTAGACAGAGTGACGTTATTCAGTAGCTAGAGTCAGGACAGGGTAAATGTTTAAAGCTTCCCAGAGCACTGTCAGGCACCAAGGAAACTACTTATTAATTAATTACTCTCTATATATTAAGTGGTAAGAAAAAATTACTGTAAAACAGGCAGAACCAGTCACCAAGATTAATCAAAATATCCATTTATTTCTGTCCCAGACCTGATGCCTGTCCAAATGATTAACAATTAAAACAAGTAAATCTCAATCTGAAAGTTTCCTGAGTTTGGGATTTAGATGACAGAACCAGGTCCAGAGGCAGCAGAAAGCTGCAAGAAGAAACAAAGACTAGGTGTTTAAACATCTAGCTGTAAACACTAAGAATATGACAGCTACTCACTGTGTCCTGTGGTGGCAGTGCAAACTGAAGAAATGATATCATCTGGATTTCCAGAGATTATCAGAATGCCTTAAATCATTTGCTGGTGCTAAAAATAACTAAATCAAAGGTGGGGAAGGAAAATAGTATGCTACACTTACACAAGTAAACTCAACATGAGAAATAACCAGCTATGTTCTATGCTAGTTAAATAGCATATTTAATTGCTATTTATGCATAAATCCTCATGCACTAAATCTCACAAACATTTTTTGTGGTAGCTGGACAATGGAGTGGAGTGGGATAATGTCCAGGGTAAGTAAACACAGAAAGTTGTAAGTCAGAAGAAAAGCTCACAAACCTCAGATTAATGGAAGAGGATAAAACACATATCCTATCATGAAAATCTAAAAGCAGATTGAGAAAAAAGTTACAAAACACTGAGCAACTGTTTGTCATCACAATTATTTGTGTTTGTTAGAATTAAATACAAAACTGAAGTTGCTGAGGGAACTACTGCTGGCATGCTGGGCTTGAATGATCACAGATTTTGTATGTCTAAACATAAGCAATTAAAAGTATAATATAGCTGGGTGGGTGGGTGTGTGCGTGTGGAATCAAAGCTATACAATTCATTCAACGGATAGCACTCACAAAGAAAAAATATTGTTTCTTAAACAGAAAAGGTTGACACCTGTAAGAAAAGCAGCTTCTCTTAGCCTGCAGCTTTGATGTTATAGCCCACTGTCAGTCAGCTTCTAACCTGAGGGTCAATCGTGTAGTTCAATTTGACATACAGCAACTCACAAATTAATAAAACAAAACAATAAAAGCATTTTATTTTGGGAAAAATATATTACTCAAGAATGATAGACAAATGCAGTTGAACAGTAAAAGAAAGAAAACGACCCAATTCTATTCCAAATTTTGTTGATATACTTATTTTCATGGTTTCTTTCCTCATTAAGTCTCTTGTATCACTGGGAAATTATCTCATTCTGAAAACTGACCATTACTATAGCCACCTTCTCTTCTCAAGGTCCCAGTTTGTTTAATACTGTATAAAAATGTATTTAATATTATAAGCAGTGCAGAATTACTTCCAACAGCTGTCTGAGCCCCAGGAAAAAACATGGTTTCAATAATGTTCTGTGTAATCCTATTGAAAATAAACTGGTGCTTTCTGCACTCTCAATTAAAATGTTTTCAACACACAGAGGATTCAGCTCTATGTGTACATACTAATATACACTAAATAGTATTAAGTATCGCATATACAGGCCACCAGCTTCACAGCTCCATTTCAGCAATAATGCTCAGCATTTTTATGTTATGATTATTATACAATAAAGACATGAATTTCTCATTATGCTATTGGTGCAGATATGATAGCATTTATACAGATTCTTAAACCTATCAACCAACTACTTTAAATCACTGGAACAGCTGCTGGCTTGTGATCAGTTGAAAAAGAATTGTGCAACAAAACAGCAGGTGCTGGTTCTCATCTTCTGCAGGAAAATGCTTCAAAACACAAAGCCTTCAACAACAAGATCTTCTAAACTTGCATGGAAACTTCAGGCAGGCTCATGTGCAAAAATTTAGAGGACCTTTCAAAACCAGATACCAGGTGCTAGGAACTCTCACATCCAGCCTAACTCAGCCTAAGTGGGGTCCCCAGAGTACTCACTCCTGTAGCATGGATACACACACTCCAGTCTATCTATATAGCTCCCCTTTAGTGATTGCCAACCTCAAGCAGTGACAGTATGCTATCTACATAGAAAGAAAGAAAAGAAAAATACCCAAATTGCGAATCCTTCACTGATGTCCTTTCATGTCTTTTCAGCTAGCACAGCACAGGTGACTAGGCACAAGGGGTTGCCCTGCCACTCTCTGAACTGATTCAGTTGAGAATCTGTCAGCCTGGCAACACATCAAACACATGATGAGAACTCAAATGCAAGTGTAAGAGAAATAGGAGAGGTAATGTGGGAGAGGACATAGGTAAAATTGGAAGGAATAGAGAAATAGTCCACTCCTCTCAATAAAAAGCATAGGCCTTTACTGAAGAGACCTCCTCCCAGAAGGTCTGTTACACTGCAGCGCATTCCCCAAAAGATAGGCTGAGGTAGTAACTAACCTCAAGGTCAGTGCCTACCATCAAGCAACAAAGCAGCAGTGGTTATATATGTTAATGGACTACTCTTTTACCTTAGTAGGCCTTCCTTTTCACACAGTGTAGCAGAGATTCTCAATAAATTTTCTATAAAGCTCCTACTAGCTTTAAAGTCATCAGTAGCCACAGATACCATAGAAAACACAAGCATGCCCCAGTGGGTAGAGCACAGGACTAGAAGATGGCAGGAAAAGCATCTCCTCCTGTGTCTGCTACTGACTTTCACTTTTCCCCCTTTCTCTGCCCCCAGCATGCACATGCCTGCAGCTCATCAGGACAGGGATTTGTCACAATGCTACATCACTAGTTTGAACTCCCAAACTATTGGCATGCCCCCCCTCACACCCTATCAGAAGTCTTTCCTTCATACAGCATTTTAGCAGCCTTTATATGGACAGATAACTTAAAATGAGATAAGACAGAAAGCAAGTGTGGAAGCACAGGCATTTAACTATATATGAATTTAGAGTCAAACATCAGATTTTTAGCACACTGTAATTTTGTAAATTACTTAATAATGATTGAAGAAATCTGACTTCAGAGTCTAAAGTAGACTGAAGTTCCAGATGCAGGGGAGTTTTTATTAAAATAAGCCTTTAAAACTGTCTCAATGGATCTATTTTCTAATAGTTAATGTAAATTCAAAACAAGTTAATACAAGTTAAACAAATCTTTGGTAAGTATTGCCAAGAATATTCTCAACTCAAGTGTCGTGAGATCTGTCCTTTCCTTTTTTTTTTTTTTTTTTTTTTTTAGGGAGGTGGGGTGTGGGTAGCAGGGAGAGAGAAGATATATAGGAAGGAAAGGATTAAGTGCATACAATGTACTTGAAATGTATCCAGAGCATTTTAAAAGCTGAAAATAAAGGCTTTTGAGAGATACATTTTGGGGGCTGAAAGGAGAATTGATACAGAAAGCTAACCCGGCATGATTTTAGGGGATATATCTAAAAAGCCTAATCATTGATAATTCACAATTTGTGAGCCTGGTGGGATTTCATGCAGAGCACTAGCCTCACTAAGGTAATTGGTGCTATTGAAACAACACTGGCTCAGCAGCATGCTGCTTTCTTCCTCGCCTCTGGGCACAGGAAGGATCAATATTTGTTAGGATTGCTTCTTGTTCCAACAATGTAAGATTTACAATACTTGCTAGGATTCTCACTTTGTCTTCACACAACTCATCAGTGGAACCCAATTACTAACCTCAGACAAACAACATTAACATGAGCCTCTATGCTTCTTTATTGCCCTTCATCCAAGTCTCATTTCAGGGTCTTCAGGCAGTGCCACTATAACAGATACTACACTTTAAAGTGTGCTCCAAGGAATAAATTTTCAGTCTTTCATTACTCGTACCTTGATTTACTTCATATCATCTTGCCGCTATAGACAAAGATAACACACTGTAAATTACAGCCATCCTGTCTTGTAGTTTCAGAGGTAGGGGGAAGGCAGGGAGTGATGCTTTTGTGCTACAATTAGCACTGGGCACCAGAGCTTCACTGCTATCATCACTAGTGACTGCAACTTGTTTTATCAAAGATGCAAAGACATTATTTAATATAAACTCATTTCCTAAATTGCTTTATATTTATTTTGCACTCTGATAAATGAGAAACTACAGTAAGAGAAAAATACATATTTTTATATTGTTTATTGCATTAGTTTAGGATAGGTAATCTCATTTAACTTTACTCATGGGGCTATTTCTGCAAATTTTTCAGTTCTGATGTCTTAATAACACAGTGGCCTCCAATAGTTTGCTCTTCATTATGTTCTACTTCATGTTCAATACACAGAAGCAAAACCTCAATCTGGACAGTTCTGTTTCAAATGTTTTAACTATTAGTACATAGTTGGCAATAGAAGGCTTGGAAAACAGTCACTGGAAAAATTCCTTCAAGTTAGCTGTTGCAGTACCCCCTTATTTGTCCTACAATTTCCTCCATCCTCCATCCTATTCCAGTGGCTGATAACTAAGAACATTAGTTTTATGCGACTTGTCAAGCTCAAATGAAAAGAGAGCTAACTTTAATGACACTGCAATTAATCGCCCCAATAGACAGACAGCTAAAAGACAAGATATTGACTTCATTAAGGATAATGTATTATGTCATTAAGTTGGTAGGGTCACCTTGTGTATCATATATGCTTGCTAATATATTGGCATTTTCCTCAAATAAGATAAATTCAGATATGAGTGATAAAGCTGATTAGAAAATGTTTAATCTAAAGAGGCTAGTTTCCTTATATTCCACTTTGCAGCCCCAGGTATAAGTGGACTAGTAAAAACCCATTATAGATCCAGGTTTACCTCAAAAAACAGGTCCTAGCAATTTGTAACCTTTCTGGGGTTGGGTGTTTTGGGTTTTTTTTTGTTGTCTCTTTTTTCTCCCACTCAAGCTCAGGTATTATTTGCCTGGACTGTATTTCAGATTTGGTTTTAAATGTATCATCTTCTTCAGTACATGTAACGTTAAAATGACAACTGCATGCTAAATCAGTACATGAGGGCTTAACCCTTTACAAGTCAGGAGTTTGAAATGAGTTTAATTTGAAATAGGTATGACAATAATGTGCTATTATAAATCAAATCATTCCTTCTAATTAAGAAGCTTCTCTTTTCAGCCCCACCTAAAGGCGGTTTTGTTGGGTGGAGATTTTTTTTCAAAATCAGTATAGCGGAATATTTGCAAAGTAAGACACATCTGAAAGCAATTCATGTCACTTAATACCACACAAATATAACAGGTTTTGATATTCGCTCCCTTCCTACTCCTTTCCATAAGATACACTGGGTAAGCATGTTTCTCTCATCAACACTATTTTCTCAGGTTTCCAGGTAAACAGAGAGCTGCTCATTTCATTACACTAGTGATTATCTGCATATTGTAATTTTGTAAATTACTTAACAACATAATGTAAACCTAATGCATTAAAAGAAAACTATTTTATACACACCATCTGCCCATTCCACTAACAGCTTCAATAGGCTGAAAAACAAAAATAAATGGGTCACTGTTTATTTTAAAACCTCTTCAGTACAAGATTATGCTAGTTTATAGTGACATTTATTAAAGAGTTCTCAGATGACAGATTTATTTATTCAGATCTAACCTAACAGTACATCTAAATCTTTGATAATCTTCTTTACTATCATTCTTCAATTTATTTATTTTTTAAAATAAGTTATATAATAAGCATAAGACCAGGATAAAAAAACCCTATAGATCTGCTTTACTCGGTGAGCAACAAAGTGATATTTTAAAATTATTATGATTGTTTGCCTGTTGCTAATAATTTATTTCAGCAGTTACTCAAGAAAAAAAAAATTATACTCTGGAGAATAACAGTCTGTTAATGGTCAGTTTGCCTCAACACTACCGTAGGCAACATGCAGGACTTCCTTGAAAAGAACAAACTCTAATTAGCATCACCTACAATTCCTCTTTCCAAACTATACCTTTTAACCTGTACCCCATCTTTTCCAATATTTCCATTAAGGTTGTCAAAAGCAGAAGTTTGGGAACCTTTCCTTGTGACCTTGGCATTTCTTCTCAGGCTTAACGTATTGGCATTTTTTCCTCTGACTGCATCGCTTCTCATTTGTCATGATTATTGTTGAATTTTTCAACTGTCATTCCCGAACGTAAATCAATGGTTGTCGACTTCCCCTTTGTCATATCTGCACTGCCAACAGCCTTTCCCTTCTAAATGAGGCTTCCTCCCTTTCCATCCATTAAAAAAGGCCTGTCTTTTGGAGAAGTCAATCCTTTGTTAGGTCACTCCATTTATCATTCTTCCAATCAGTACCTGACACACTTATTCAGCCAGGTCTTCAACCACACAATCATTGTTCATTTTGGGAGGGGGGAGAAGGAGAGAGAGAAGGGGATACTTTATTTATGCATGGCGTTTATTGCCATTCATCTTGACCAGTTTTATATTTTTCAATGCCCTTGTATCTTTAGGTTCCTTACTTGCTTGAACCAAATTCAGATAAAAAAACCACCCCAAACCTAGCGGACAGGGGGATGAGAATACCAAGAAAACATTTTGTGGTATTAAGAATTAAGAGACACTAGATGGGAGAAAATAATCTAATGTAACAAATTCAGTTCTGTTACAAAGGGGCTCTAAAAAAAAAAAAAAATTACTTCTATGTTAAAAAAATAAAAAAACCCCACAACCCTAACTGGAACAGAAGTAGTAATGGATTGCATGAGCCTTTTGACAAGGTTTAAGTCATATAAAGTTATATTACAAGAAAACCATTTTCTAAGCAGAATATTGGTTCATAGTGACTTACAGAAGCCTTCAGGACATGACTTGTCCAATAAAGAAAAGGAAGTTAGTATCTGTTATTTATGCAGCTACAGTCACGTTTGGCTGAACAAATTTACAGAGCTTCGATCCCGTCTACTAATAGTTCAAACAGGCCTGAAAACGATGTTATTAAGGTGCTTTTATCATTGCTAGATATTAGGTAAAAATGCCTAAAGTTTATTAGAGCTACCCACAAAAGCAACTAGTAGCAACTAGCTTTTCCACAATATAGCTTCTTATTATTGTTTCCTGTCTCAGGTTAGAGATGAGTCAGTATCTAACACTAAGCCATCAGGCATGTCCACCCACAGATTTTTAGGAACATGAGAGAGGAAATCTCTATACCAAATTTCTAAGAGATATCATTCACTACAGTAAATTAGATCAGAATTCCTGATCCCAAACTACTTCAATTATAAAAGCACTGCCCCATATCATGTGCAGGTCGAGCCCTTTCCTATTAAATAACACAAATGAGAAAAGAGTGCATTGCACATCATACATAAGGGTGATTTCTCACAGAAAGTAAAATGGAAAGGTGCAAGCTCCCACTACTGTTGCTTTTCAACATGACAGAATGCTTTATACTAGCTTACATACCTCAGTTTAGTTAAAACCCTAAGTAGGAATAATTAGCAAGAGGAGCACTTACAGGCTGGAGAAACCTAGACTACAAGTACAATTAATGCAGGTTCAAGAGTTGTGCAGACCTCCTTGCATTAATGTTCAATACATCTGTTAACTTGATCCTTATCCCAGCTAGAAATACACAGTCTAGTTCTATCTTCTCACATCCTTTATTTCTAACATGCAAAAAACTAAATTCAGGCAAACTAAGCAGCAACTATTCTAAGCTTACTAAGCGGAGGTCTGCTGGAAAACCTTCAAAATCCTGCAGCCTTCTAGATCACCATAAGTAGGGCTTTTCTTTATACTGTTTGGGTCCCTACCAAAGCCATAAAAGACACAAAATCAAGTTAACACATCTTCTGCTGCAATATCACACACTACTGTGTTCTGCACATTTTCTGTAAAAGGCTGGTACATTTGACCAATCCCCACAATACTGGGACACACGCACACATGTATATATGGATATATACATGGACATGGTATATTTGGTGCAGCAACAGAAAGTAAAATAGATATAAACTTTGGAAGTGAGAGAGGTGTGGTCTCTGAGATGTGTGATTTAAATTTCTTGCTGTGTCACAGATTGTAATTTAACCAGGAGTCAATCAAACAGGAAACCTGATCTTCTACTTCCTATTTGTAACTAATTACATACCCCATACGGTACTGCAGAAATTATTTTCCAAAATTATTTTGATAAAATCATATGAGGATCTTGGGTGGGCAGATCAGCAGTGAAGCATAATGAACTGGAAGGTCAGGACATTTTCAATACCAGAAAACTGACTCCTTGCAGGCTACAAGTTACCTGTTGCAAGGCACAAGTTTTATTCTGTCAATGGAATTTATATGGAAGAAATAATTTTGCCTAGAAATAAATAATATTTTCACACAGGTTGACAACAAATATGCAACATTTCTATCAAAATTACATACATCCAGTTTATCAACCAATTTCTGCATTCAAGCTTTTTAGGTGAACACACGGGAGTGGTTGAATACCTTACCTTATGCTGCTTAATAATATGCAAACTCCATGTATGACCAGTGTTATGAAATGAACATTTAGAGTACGTACATTAGAAAAGATAATTCCATATTTACTCCCCTTCTTTTAAGGCCCAACACATTTTTATGTGTAACCTTGCTGCAGAAAAGCAAAAGTGGTTTCAACAGTTCCTGCTGTACTTTAAAACTTTGCAATATTGCATCACCATAGAATTTTGGAAGCCAATATCCAAGTTACCAAAATACAGCCATATTAATACCAGCAGTTATATTTCTCATTAAATCCATTTCACTAAACAGATAGCTACTAACACTATATATGATGCTCCAAGCTTGAGATGTCAACTAATTTGATTTATTCTTCTCTTCATTGCCCTTATATCTTGCTTAATAAGACATTTTATTCAGATACTCCCGAGGTAACAAAGGCAAATGCTTGCTGCTCTGTGTTGGAGAAGTTTTATTTATTTATTTAAGCTGTAGAAGGTAAGGGGTCATTTCCTTGTGAAAAGAATAAAATACATCTGATACTGTTTTAAATCATATCATGTAATCTCATTCTTGTCCAAGCAATAGATTTACAGATAACAGCAGCAATCTTCCTAAAGTATAAAAAACCAGTGACCCTTCTGGAACCACAAAGTGACACAAAGAGGTGTTATTTGCAAACCAAAAGAGCTATTAATACACAAAACACTATATTGCAAGCAACAGTACAGATTTTTTTTAATGTATAAGGAGTAAGGAAAAACAAGAAGAGGTTGCAGTTCTAGCTCTAACATCAACGTTTTGAGGCTAGCGAACACAGTGCATTTTATTGCATTCATTCATTTCTAGTTAAGACTTTTACTGACTAAAGAAGGGGAAAAAGAAAGTATCTTATTTGGCAGGCAAATACTGCTATTCAAACTCTGAAGGAATTTTTTTTTTTTTTCATTTTGTCCAAGTAGAGAGCTTTATCATTCATGCATTTGCTTAGACTATGTATATTGTAATGTATTCATATGCACCAGCAACAGACACTATAGGAAAATTGCCTGGATAAAGAAATACAATCTGTAAGATCATCTCTCATTTAGAAGCTCGCAAAATATCTAGACATAAAAGGCATAGATTACTGTAATTTCCTCATTTATTTAGTTTTGCAACTTTACATTAGGTGCTAATGTGAGAAGGGAGAAGTGAAGATTCTTACTTGATTTTTTCATTATGTAATGTGAAATTGCACCCATAAAAAAAAAAAAAAAATGCCCTTCAGGTTCAGCATTGAGAATCCCTAAGAGCTACTGCCATCATACAACCCCAAAGCATACACATTCAATGTTTCATACATTTTTAAAATATACTCATGAACATGTTCATTTTCAAATACAACTGATGCTTTCAATACACTTTTTTTAAAAAAAATATTTTTAAAATGCCTAGAAACACTCTAGATATTTTGTTCATGCTAATATAGACTCGATTTTCTGCTGTTGTTTCAACAAAGGACTAGTAACATAGCACTTAGAACATTTTAACTGGGGGCCTTCTACTTCAGGATGTAATACATTTATGGACACATGATATTCAAACCAACAGAAGGAGTAAGCATGCTGTGACAGCAACCAAATATATGGATTTTTTTTGTCTCTGTATTATAATCATGACATAATTGTTTTCTATTAATTAGATAATATGTATTTGTAGATGGCAAATGAATACTCCCATTCAACAAACTGCATCAGAAATAAAAAATATATGGACTAAGCATTTGCAAGTTCTTACCTGAATTAGCTTATAATTATAACTGAGACATAAAGTCAAAATCTGAAACTCCTTATGATCAAAAACCGTGACCTTTGTTTCCTTTTCTATCGCAGGTGAGAACTGCAAACTTGTATTTTATTACAAACACTGCCTTAGTTCCATTCAGAACAAGTTCTCTGAACTTAGAAAATCATTAGCATTTAACAATTTCTCTCACAATTATCAACTGAGTCAAATCATGAAAAGTGCTGAAATCTACCTAACAATATTTCCTTGCAGCTTTCATTTTGATCAATATTTTTCAAGATCTAGTTGTATTTCAGAACTTCTTGAACATGCATTGTGCATTTTCTGAATATGTGTGCACAACCTGTATCTTGATTTTTATTTTTTATTGTTTGCATTTTTCTACTGAATGTTCTTCCTTCAGAAAAGTTAAGGCAACAAACTGAAAATGTATAGTATGGATGGTCTTTCCAACACCTTTCTTATATTATAGCTATATAGCACCTTTTAACGTGTTATCCTATACCAAATATATATCATATATATATAAAGATTTTTTAATTTTTATATTTTACTTTTTCTTCCCCATTTCTCCTTAAAATATATTTGCAATTACAGAGAATCGTATTTGAAAAATACCCATTTTATTTTAAAAACCTGTATTGATGGTTACTAAGGGGTTTTTTTCTACAAGCTTTAAGATATAAATAAATTTTCCAGCATTTGTGGAAAACCTTTAAAATCAATAGGTGCTGCTATTTGTGTGGCATTGCACTAGTACCAGGTATGATGTATAGCTGAATTAGTCTCAACATTTAAAAAATTTTAAAGAAAAATTGTTTGGTTAGGTTGCTAATCAGATTTATAAGCTAATACCTTATGAATGACTAAAAAGAGACCACTGAGACAATTAATTTTGGTTCAAACACAAAGTTCTTGCAATGCTTACGGGGACAAAGCTGCTTCCATAACAAAACCATTTCTGCCTCTCATAGCAGTGATGGTCCAGTACAGTTACACAAGATAGAAGTGAAGGGAAGGTCACAGGGCTATGTGGTACATATAAAAATGCCAGAAATAGATGCTGATCATCTTGTATTTCTTTTTCAAAAAAAGCCTCTAATCAGTTCTAAATTTCTTAGACAGTTTGCTTTCTTGCTGCACCTAGAAATGTGTCATTTGTCTATTTAAAAACATAACAGCTCACCACCCCTCCTTGCTGGCTTTCGTTGGCCTCTCTTTTTTTCCTGTTTAATGTCTCTAACTTTATGCCATGTTCTTTTCCTCTTTCAGCACGGCTGAGCAAGGCTGACAGGCGGATTCCTTTGCTTTTCAGGGTATTAAAGCCACTTTCCCGCTCTGACAGCCTGTTCTACTCTGCCACCTTATAGCTCTGGCTTCACACTTCTCTGGGCAGCCACTGCTTCTTGACAGACCACTGTCACTTCCCATCATCCTCTCTGTATATCCTGTTCTCTCCCCCTCAGCACACATCCCGACTTTCCAACCAATGCAATTATTTTTTTTGACAAGCCATCCATCAGCTTTAACTTTAAAAGCACTTTCCGCTGATATCCATTGTTAAATCCCTTGCTTTTTATGGAGCTTGCATGAGAGAATATGATATCAGACATTCAAACTACCAAACCATGTAAATTTACTTTGTTCTCAGCTATGTTTCCAATTTCACGTCCAATTTTTCGGTACATTATGCGTAGTTGTTGTGCTTAATATGATGTTGTCAAATCCCATTAAAGTTCACTGCATTGCATGGCTTTAAAAACAGGTTACAATTTGCATTCTATAAAGAAAGGAAGGAGTGCAGTCTGAAGTCAAGCTGAATCTTATTAAAATTATCTGTTCAATTGTTACATTTGTAGATGGAGTAATTTTGAGGCATTAGCTGAGACACATATGAAAATGTCAGTGTGCCAACTAATGACAATGAAAGCAAAAGGAATATATCTGTGAAACTCAATAAAGCTCCTTTGCTGGTGACATAAATTTGATGATAATCCGAGGAAATGAATAAGGGACCATCCAGTTTGAATAGGAATTACCTTTTCTATTAAATCATTTTGCTGTATTTCCACTTGGCCTACATCTTGGTCCTATGCCACAATGAGTTTCTCTCAGTGGACTAAAAAAATCCCTACAGGAGTAACATTCTCTTGAGGAATATCTTTCATTTAAGCCTCATAACCAATTTCAGACAAACACACTTATAAACTAAGAAAATAATTAGTCTCTCCTCCCCGCTTTCCGTATACATAAGGTCAGATAAAATGATTTGCTAATGTACCATCAGGAGACACGTCCAGTGATAAACAGCACTGTCCTTCTTCATGCAGGGTTTTATGCACAAAGGCTTGCATCCTTACATACAGAAAGATGAATCTGTATAAATAGACATAGGTAAAAATTAAAAGTTCATCAAGCTGTTAAAATGCTTGGAAAATAAGGACTCATGTGAAAGGCAAAATTTTTAATGGTATATATAGTATAGTAGCCCACAGCCTTTAAAGGCTACCCTTGGTAATTGGTAACTTCACTTTCCCTTGTAGCAAGAGGACAGGTGACCATCAGCGATGAGTAATGCTTCTGCAAGTGTCATTCAGTTACCACTGTGTATTTTTTACAATTCAACACAATTAAAACTTGCTATAGGTATGCAAACATAGTATGTAGCTCAAGTTGCAGCAGCGAAGTTACTCTTTTGACTGTAACAGAAAGGGCAGTAAGTCTGTTTGGTGTAGGTAAAATCTTCTCAGACTCACCCTGACACTTCTTAAAAAGCATGTTACGAGGTAATGTTCAGACTTCCAGAATTTACATAAAGAAAAGAGGCAAGGACAACACTAAATGAAGCAAGCAATACCAGCTCAGTCAATAACCTCAACACAGATGCCTTACAATAAAACAATATCTGATAATGCCCAAAGTAGTGAATGAAAAGATTTACTCATCTAGAAATGCTAATCAGATTATAGGTTATCATGATTTATCTGTTTCAGATCTATTTAAGATGAGTTTATTCTTAATGGTTTTCCCATATTACAGTGACCTTGCATGAAAGCAGGTAAAAGTTACTCATTACATTCATTCTTCTGAAAGCAATTCTTCCTATTTTGAACCATACACACCGAATTTCCAAGTTCTCTATCATGATTACCAGAAGTCTCCAAAAGCTTTTAACCTCTTTTCCTTATGTTAATGTAATATTTGGTTGCAGTTGATTACCTGCAAGTTGATGGTATTGTCTCAGTCCTACCCACTATCTATCAATATGTCACTGATTTTGTCTCCAATTTTCAGGGGAAACATGACTACGAGAAAGTATATGAGGTATGAGTTATACACCCGGTTCTATCCCACATCACTGAGCTACTCTGCCCAAATCCCTCCACCTTTCTTTCCCTTCCAATGAAAACATTAAGTGAAGTTTTTGAATTTTTTAAAGAACTTTGAGATAAACAGATATATTACTTAATTTTACATTGTTTGAATAAGAAAAATAGGGAATGTAAATGAATAAAAATCAGCAAAAGTGATCCTGAAGTACATCACCAGTTACATTCATTCTAAGTTACTAAAACATTCTTATTTTCATGTCATTTTGAAGAAACTGAGGAATGTAGTTCTGAACCAAGCAACCCATTAAACATACTATGCCTTCTTTAAACCTCTTCAGTGAACTACTGATGTTACCATTTCCTGCAACTCAGCATAAACAGGTTTTTCTATTTGCTTTCTCTAGTAGTGTCCACTGAGACCCTGACATTTACCACCTTCCTTCAAGCAGTGCACTAAACCAATCTAAAAGAGCTTTCTATTACTACTTCTTTCCTTATTCTTTTATTTCATCTTTTCCCTTGTTCCACAACTGTTCACTGTACATTTTCATATTAAGTTTTCACATCTTTGGTTTTACTTCAGTACATTCCCCTTATGCTCAAACACAAACCACTATCCTCCACTGAATTTTCTTAGCCTCTGAGCAAGTTTATCTCTATATAAAGGGAGCTAAAGAAACCATTATACTGCACTGTGAAAGGTCATCTTCCAACTTAGATGCTATGCTATCTGTGCAGCAATTTTAAGAGATAAATATAAACCAGGATGAAGTGGACATTAATGACACCATGTACTTAAATTTATTTTTTTTTCAACTGAAACGCAACAATAACACCCATTTCATAGTGTCTGGTCATAGCCACCAGAACAGTCATCACTATTCACCATCTACAAATTGAATCCACATAGACAGGCCTAGAGGGGCTTAAAGGAGGGAGAGTTTGTTTGATAATCTGAAGAATTATTCTGAGGAAAAGAAAAATAAGCCAATAAGAGAGAGGCTCAGCTGACAGTGAAATATGCAATAACTCAAGCAGGAAGTAAAAAATAACAGAACAACTTAAACTGGTTTACAATTGGTATTTAGAAATATTCTGATTTTTAACTCGTATTTGAAGCTATTAACCAAGAAGAATATCAACAAAAATAAAGATCTTTTAAAGACCACCAACATTTAGGCATCCAGATTCAGTGACAGCAGCTCTAACTTCCTTTTCTCCTTTCAAGTTAGTTTGATTCAATTATGTACAGTCAGTTCTTTCAAACTTTCACTGTGACAATACTTTAGTCAGAACTTATGTAGAATAGTATGTTTACCACTTACAAAACAAAACAGAAATCTTCCCTTTCAAGCTGTGAGGTAAAATATAGGTACTGGTACCATAACCTCTGTGCATCAGTTCCACTGGGAAGGTTACTAAAGTTGGATCCAGAGAACCTCACTATTTCTGTTAGAACTGTGTTTGTGTCCAAACTTCCTGTAGGAAATCACACTGCCCAGGAGACTATTTGGGTATGAAAATATGCAAATCAAAATCGTCCACATGAATCTGCAAAGTCAATTGGCATGCCAAAGGAAGAACAAACTTTGAAAATTCGTATGTGCAGCTTTAAACATATCTTCTCTGCACCAGAAAAGTAGTACAATTTACTAATAAAGTAGAATAAAGAGGGTCACTTATCTCCCCCTTTTATCCACCCCGCTACTCTACCTCCTAGCAAACTTGTCTCAAAGACATCAACATAAAACAAAGTTTTAAAATCTGTTTTTCTTCTTTATATCTTTTATTACTTTACATTAAGACCCTCACAAACAGTCTAAGTGTACATATATATATTTATATATACACACACATACACACACGCATAGACTAGTCTCCATAGGGTCATTGGTTAGCAGCTCTGTAACAACATACTTCTCAGTGGTACCTCCTTTAAATCCATCTCACATATACTCCCAATGTAAAGCAGCCTGTTTAGGTATTAACACGTTAGTAATGTTTAGAATGTTTTGATATTTCCTCTGATAACCACATAAAAATATTGTGGTCTTCTAACAGTTAAAAGAGAAGTAATATTGCTGTCACCCACTTCATCTGAAAGGTGGGGAATTTTTTCTGGTTCTGGAGAGTGGGGGGGTTTTGTTTATTTGGGGGGGGTGGGTAGTTTTTTTACAGTTCATCAAGATTTGCTCATTGGTCCAAAGGGAAAGCAAACTTTTCAATATACCATACTAGTCATCCCAAAGGATAATAACGTAAACTACAGCAGACAACCAAGGAACCATCTGCAGGTTCTATCAAAATCTAAAAAAAGCTCCAACCCACATATTCTACACACCATTTTTTCATTTTAAATTACTTTTCAGTAATTTCCACCTTATGATACAAACACCATCATTAATATGATGCAAGAATATTGGGTTGACTTAGAGGAAGATGTCTCAGTTCTTTCGTGGAACTGCTTTAATCTCCAAGAGCTTGACAAACATTGAGCTGTAGAAGTCACCCCCTCCCTTCTTTACCCTAATCACCATCCCAGTATTTGTAATTAAAGCTCTGAGGCTTTATATATCCTGAAAGAGTCAGAAGCATATTCCCCAAACCAGACAAAGCCTGTCCATTTCTCTCCTGAAGACGAGATATACTTTATGAATACACTATGGCTGCAATAACCAAATTTTAAATATTATTTAGATTCTTGTTTTTTTTAAAAGGAGGAAGCAGATTTGTGTAAAGTGAAGCCGACTGAGAATGCATATAGAAATGTTAGCTAAAAAAACATGAGTTCCTATTATGAAATAAACATTCATTTACACTTCTTGAATAGTGATTTTAACCCATTTTCAGATTAAAAGCAATGAATAGCAGCCATCCCTCAGAGTGCTAGAAAGAACTGTGTTCATAAGACTGCACCCTTTTCATTAGTGGTGATGCTCTAAAGACAGAGTAAACAAGTTGGAATTACAAAGACTGATGTCCTTTTAGTTTCTGTCACTTACTTTAGAGATTAAATTCACACATGTACCAGAAAGATGGTGACAGAGAAAAATTTACTTTCAACACACTGATGAAAAATGATACCACCTTCTCACTACTAGAAACTTCCCAAATTTCAAAATGGCCTATAACTATGGGTTATAGCAGTGCTTTAAACAATAAATACTTCCTCCTTCTATTAAAAAAAAATCCTGCTTTTCTGCTTATGCAAAAAGCCATGCTTTGGACTTCAAATATATTACATTTTCAAGAGCACAGAACTAGCAATCAAGTGCAAGCAGAAGCTCCAGTTACCCCGACATTCTCTTTGAAACTAGCCACAGTTTCATAAATGTGTCACTACAAAAAATAAAATCAGCTACAGTGAATGACAACATGTTTGTTTCTTCTGTTGACCTATTAACTTCTGTAATTTCTGGGTAAAACACCTGCTGAGGAAGGAGCAGAAATGAGAATGTGTTCATACAGTAGCCTTATAAAATGTTAGAGCTTATTACTACACTTTTATTAAAATAATTCAATAATTTAAAAAAAAAAAAACACATATGATGGTATTCTGTTGATATTCTTCCACTGTCTGATAGGCTTTGTTTGTAAAACGTTAAAAAAAAAATGTGCAATTTCAAAATACAGATAATACTCAGCATTTCAAAGACTGAGATACCTCAAAGAACATTATTATAGCATTAGGAAAGCTCCACTGATCTCTTGTATGAATGAACACAGAATAAAGGAAGATTCTGTAGACATATGGGTAACCCAATTGTGTAGGAATGGTTTCTGATGGCAAGTAAACAGAAGCGCTGTCATGAACCAAGCACTTAATAGAAAATGCTAGTCTGGGTTTACATTATTTCTTTTAATCTCACCTAACTTCTTTTTTATATTTTATTTATTTCTATTTTTACAAAAGGGTGCAACTTCAGTTTACTAAGTATGTTGATATTTACTGTCAAGAGGACAGGAGATTAAGCTTTAGATTTAAGGCTCCATTCAACAACTTTACTTACTATAGAAACTGTATGTTCATTTTATCTTATTTTTTTAAACCAAATCACACACCAACACAAACATAGGATTAATCCAAGATGTAATAATAATTTAGGATTCAGTTTCTCATCATCAAAAGGGTTAAAATGTCTTTTTCCCCACCTCCATACAGTGACTGCATTTTCCCTTCCTCATTTATCCTATTTTCTAGCTGTTAAAAAGAAATACAGAGATTTCTTCAGAGCCAGCAGTTTTGGTTAACGCACTTAAGCATAAAGGCTCTGAGCCTCTGCCCTCACCACCATCAATTCTAGTCCCACCTGAAATTTAAAATACTAAAGTGATGTGGTGAATTTCTGGGAGTCAATCTTTCTGGCTGAGTGGTTGTCTTCTTGATGGAGAAGGGCAGTTGTCCCTGAGGAGAAGGGTAATAGTAGGATTTAAGTCTTATCCTTTAAGTCAGACTAACCACATACTGCCAAGTCAGCCATACATACAAGCAGACAGCAATCATAATGTTGTTGCTTAAGCTTACCTTTCCCAGGAGCGCTGCCAGATGCAAAATAATAGCTAATGTCACCGAAGTGACGTTCTAGGTTGAATATATCAACCCAAGGTTTTTATAGTAGCAGAACACTACATTTTAAGGGGAAAGAGCTAGAGGCTACCACACTACAAGAAAACAAGTATCAAGACAAAAAACCAAACCAAAACAAAACACACTAATGCAAGTATACTTTAAAGGTACTGCAATATTCTACCTCAAGTTACAGAGACATTGTGAATGTTAATAAACAAACTATTTTACTTTAGGCTGCTATTTTTAATATCAATCAGTGGAGAAAGTACAATCCTGTGTGGAGTAATGGATTTCCCTCATTTTATATATGCGGGCATATGTTACATACTTGAAAACTATATCAGCTTATGCTTTTTAAATACACAGTTTAATTGACTGGTCATTGTTTCTATACTACATTAGATGTAAACTTTGCAGTAAGCAAATATACCCATTTAGAGGCCAGACTTCTGAAATGCATTGCATACTGACTGTTGCTAGGTTTATGCGACTTCCATAGCAACTGCAGCCATAATATAAAGAGCTTCTCA
The DNA here is from genome assembly GCF_965140245.1 of Athene noctua. Classification (NCBI taxonomy): domain Eukaryota; kingdom Metazoa; phylum Chordata; class Aves; order Strigiformes; family Strigidae; genus Athene; species Athene noctua. The sequence goes on from NC_134041.1 coordinate 42,276,548, forward strand.
AAGAGGTAACTTTACATAAGGTCAGCAAGTCCCATGACAAAAATTTTATACAGTCCTCAATCTTAGACATACAGCCAAACCTTTGTTCTCTTCATAAACCTTAGGCAAAAAAACCTAATGATAATCACAGACAACATATTAAATGATGGTATTTTCAATACAGCTGGGATTCCATTCTATAAATAATTTTAAAACTATTACCCAATGATGTATTGCAATAAAAAGCTGACAAGGTCTTGCTCAACAAGCAGTTACTGGCATGGTTTTTCTACTAGTGATGAAAGATTCTCTTAAATGCCTACAGTGATTTTTCAGGTGATTCTATAAACATGTTGCTGTCACTTATAATCAGTTGTTGAATTTTAAAATTAACAAAATATTGAAAATCAAAATAGCAACAAGTACCATAATCAAACTCTTCCATATTTTATAACAGTATTACTCTTAAGTGGGCTTTTCCCCCTTAAACACAATACATGAAAAAATGGTTTTCCAATCCAAGAAAAGAGGAAAGACGGAGAGTAGAGAGTGGAGAGTGGAGAGGAGATTGAAAAGAGAATTGAAAAGAATTGAATGGACAAGAATGGAAAAGCATTATAATTGCTAACTGGTATTTTTCTGGGGGAAAAAAAAGAACAACTCATATTGGCCCAACTTAAAACCAAACCTACTAAAACACCAGGAAAAAAACACCAAAGCCCAGAGATTTAGCTTTTTTCCATGAAGCAATCGTAGTCCCTAATAACTAGGTAAAAAATGACAAGTTCAGTCAGCAGGTCTGCTATCTATGCTTGCTTAGAATTCTATCTTCTTGGTTCTTCATGGGCTTTTATAATGCGAGAATTACAAAATTAAAGGATTAATATAAAAAGTATAAACCAAATATAAACACTCCTTCCTCATCAAGGATATGAGATTTAGAGGATCCATGTGCAACACTCCATAATGAACAGAACTCTAACAGCTTTTTTCACAGTGAAATAATGAAGGAAAAATATTTTATCATTTTTGTCACATTTTTATTATTATATAAAATTTTATTTAATATATTCACTTTTATATTCGAACAGGAGGAAACACACTAAGTTCACACCTAAAACCCATCAACCCTCAAACTGTTGTATGTATCTAAATTTGTCCTAACAGTTTAAGCCCTGGACACATATTCCGTGGGTACTTTTATCCAGTTGAATCCTGTGACAATTACAGAAAATGAATTAATTTTCAAAGCCAATGCTTGTTATCTAAAAAGTAAAACAAACAACATGAAGTCAGACGCTTTTCAGGGTCAGGGAAAGAACATTAAGAAGTTGATATAATCTCTGCAAAATTTTTACCCCCTTTAAAGTTTTTGAAAGTATTTTAACATACTGATTTGCAAATCCATTCTGTCACATATGCTTCCAATATTAAGCTCTTCTTCCAAACCTACAGTATCTACTAGCATATTGCCTACAGAAACACAACACCTGGCTCTATAACCTAAGAGGCTATACCTCCAAGAGAATCAACAACAATGAACTGTCTTGACAAAAAGTCTTTACTAGCACTACACCATTATACAAGAAAGCTAACAGACAGATGTAAGAGTAACTTTTATGCTAGCCAAGCTGAGCTGTTGTAAGGAAAATAACCACAGATGAGTGAAACTCTTCCGGCTGATAAATAACAATGATTTACCCACCATCAATGCAACACAAAGCCACTGCATGATAATGTTTTGGTCCAAGCTAAGGCAATCAACAGGTAAACTACCACTTGATTTAATACCGTATACTCTCCTTTAAGAGGAGTTTTGAAGTAAATCTATAGTTAGAACTTCCCAAAAAAAGTTTGGGGGATGTAGGTGGGTGGAAAGAGAATCTATTGATTTTGGCTGTTGTACCTTCCATGAAAGTAATACCAATTTACCAGTACTGGACAGTGTGACAACATGCAGGAAAAAAAAATGCACATCACAACAGCAAGTTTTGAAATGGACAGAAAAAAAGGGAGTTCCTCACAGTCCATCACTCTGATCCTGAGCCTCAGCATTCATTCTCTTGGGTGACAAAAAGTGTAACACATACACCAGGCCAAGACATCTTCTCTCCCTGAAGTCCATGAGTTTTACCCCACTTCAGCAGGTAAAACTGACTTATGAACTCCAGAAGCAAGATCTCCTCAGATCTGAGAAACAGAATCTGAACAGGTCTGTGACACTGCTGACTGCTAATGACAAGAGGCTAGACAGCACTTTGAGATAAAGATACGCATATATTTTTGTAGTAAACACCAAGGGAAACTATAGCTCCTTTTGAGTGCCATAGCCCTCAGTGCAATTGTTGCATTTTCTTTTCAGCAGAAACAAAAGGATTATATTTCATACCATCAGTCCTTTGAAGCTATACTTCTTTTCATTAAACAGTAAATGCATTTACCTCAAATATATTCAGAAAAAAATCTCTAGTGATCTTGAAATGTTAAGCTTCTCAAACCCCTACAACCTTGACAATTCTGCAGAATTACTTAATCCAAAGTCTAGAGGCCCTCAGAGCAGTGGCGGTTCCTCCCAAAGGATGGCTCCCCTCACCAGCTGGGATGCAGTTCTCTCTGGGAACTACTTCATGACATTTATCTCTAAAATTAGTCAGGTCAGTTCCACTTAGAAAAGAGTGTTAAGAACACCTGAAGAGCACTGAGCTAACACCCCAGAAGGCTACACACCTTGCTTTTTATACACTAACGTCTCACAACTTTTACAGTGTTGCCTTCCACATTCCAGAGATGTGAAAGCACCTCAGCACTTCATACACTGGTTACATTACTTGAATCTGAAACAGCTTTTTTTTCTCCCCCTTTATTAAATTATATTTGTTTTGGTTGGGTGGGAGAGACCAGTTTTAGCTGTAGTTATACTCTAACATTACTGTAAAGCAATATCATGCTGCCATGCAAGAGCTCTTTAATGTCAACTGTAACCTTCATAAATGAGTTTGTAACGAGAAACCCTTGTTTGTCATTCAGTAGGTATGATTGATGCTATATGAGTGAAGTGAAGCCACAGTGACCATCTCAATAACATGAACAGCTGCCAAATATTCATTTAGCAGAATGAGTTTAAAAAACTTTGAGCAGATTGCTTTCACAAGGCTGCTTTCAACAAAAGGAAACATAATTAACGAGCTAATATCAGCATGTGTCTGGCTAAGCTAATGAATATCAAATTACACAGAAACCTGTATAAATCATCATTATCCTGAATTTTAATTGAACTTGCAATTAAACATGACAAATTTTATATACACTAAACCTTTAATTTATACTTTCAAGTAAGAAATAATTTATCATTTTTAGTATTTCATAGTTAATTTCCCAGTATGTACACTTCTAATTAACAAGGACAGACAGGCATTTAAAAAAAAAAAAAAAAAAAAAAAAACACCACAGAAAACCCCCCACAAACCTTCTGAAAAGCTCCATCAGTTACACGAACTTTTCATAGATTAAAATCAGGGGCCAAAAACTTACAGCAGTGCAGCAATCCACTGCTTCTGCAAAACATATTTAATTTCAAACTCATCCTTTGAATACTACATGCAGCTAGAAGATAACTCAGCTGTAGCAATGTCTACATGGTAATTTGAAATCAGGGTTAGGCTTCTGCAAAAGAAATGATAGTTTTTAAACAAATTCATAGTTTTAACTCTGTAATGCTCCATTTATACAGTTTGTTAATCTTACCGTCATTGTAGACTAGAGCTGTCACGATACAAAATACTGGTTCCTGGTGAAACAGTATCTTATTTATTATCTAGTTTAATCTTAATTATATATCCCCTCATTTATGATTATTTCCCTTCACTTGTCTTCAGTACATACTAAGAACTTCAAGAAAGGGATTCCCTCCCCATCTCCTAATACTTATATGCCCCTGTTAATTTATTTTTCCTTTTTGTATCATCATAATATTAATTCGGTTTCTATCAATTTCTAAATAGGAAAATTTGACTCACTGAAAAAATTTGGTCTTACAGCTGTGAACCTGAAGCTTAGAGACAGAAGTAGCTGCATTGCTGTAAGCAGTCAGAGTTTTTCTAGCACAGTTAACTCAGCTAGAAGAGTGGGAGGAAAAAAATACCATGACATCTGTGCCAGTGAAGCTTGCGGTATAGACATGGTCAAGATGGCCTAACAGTGCGTTTGTTCAATGTTCGACAACACTAAATGAAAATGCCCCTCCTTCTGGCATACCTTGCTCTCCCCTAGGAAACTGCTAATAGAATCATGCCAGCACAACTGGCAAGACACTGCCCTAGCACAAGCAAGCCCTCAGCTAGGAAAGGCTATGCACAACTAGACGGCACTCACATTGAAAATGTGGTCAAACTCCAACTGCAATTTATATCTATCTGTCACAGTGAAGACTTGAACACTTTCAGACAAAAGTCTCATTGAAAGCTCAAGATAGACAATACAACAAAGAAAGTATTCTGTACTCAAGGTTTTTAAAACTTGCTTTCATTCGGTTTGCTAACGCTATTCATCCTTCAAAAGCAGATGGATCTTTCAAAATCCTTATTAAAAAGAACAATCTTTGTCATGTGATTTGCTGAACTTTCAAGACCATGTACACTGTCGAGTCCCAGTGTCTTTTTCCATTAGCTTGCTGACCACAGCAATGAAATAACTGGGGAGAAAAGGAGGTAACTAAAAGAAACTGAAAGCTTTTTCCGCTAGGAAACAGCTTTAGGAATTCAGTCAAAGCAGTTTATTAATTCCCATAGCAAATGGGATCAACAGCTTTCATATTTACAGCAATCAGCACTTGAGTGACATCTCTGATTTAATGAGCAGCAGAATTGGGGATAAAACAGACAATTTCCATTACTACTGTTAATTATGGTAAACATGTTTGGGTGCTTCTTGAAGTCCTTGCTTTTCCTTAAGCTACCTATATATCACTATTCTTTTATTTTTCTCCACTGTTCCGCCTGCTCTTCTAGGCTATGCTCATGATTTTTTGAACACATATAAGAATGAACATATCTGCCATGGCCTTGCTGATTAAATGGGAGCTAGAGATCCTAGAACTAGCTCAAATGTTTCCAGACCACTTGAAAGAAATCCTCCCTTGCACAGCTCAGCAGGATTTCATTCCTGTACATCCATTTCCCCAAAATGCTTTGAGAAATGCAAAGCAAATGACAGAAGAAATAGCAGGGAGTCAAGGATCTCCCAGAATTAGTTCTCTACTGAGTTGCTACAGCTCCACAAGTTACTTAATCCCTAACAGAAATCAGAGACAGTAGGCAATTAATCAGTAGAATAGTATCCATCTCTGGTTAGAGCTCCCTAAATACTGAGATATCATTGCAGCTCTGCCACTGCTTAACTGTATGATCTTCTATAATTACTCTGACTTCTCTGTCTCCCCATATATTCTCTTGGAAAGAAGTATATTGATGTTTAACTCACACAACAGATTTTTTTCTCCTCCACTAATAAATCCTTCTTGCAGACCATTCACACATTTTTGCTCCCATACTTCCCCATTCAATTCACATTCAAATCCCTCACCTTTCTGACATCACTCCTTTCGCAAACACAGATTCTAGTCAGCAAAAATAGCATTGTCTACCCATCACCAAAAAAAAAAGAAAAAAAAGAAATAAACTCAGACACAATTCTCCTCTGGGTTTTTCTAGTGCGTTTTGCATTGTCTGTCTGCTTAGATTGCAAGCCCCTCAGAGCAAGGACATGTCGTCTTGTTTGACTTGTACATCTCTGAGCACACTGCTTGCACATAATATTAACAGCAATGATAATACTGGTTTAGCCAGTCTCAATACACATGAGAATGAGGCAGTAAGTGCCTCTATTTTTTCTTTTTCCCTTTTACATAAGGAAATGTCATATTTCTTCTCATTTTTCAGGGACTTACAAACCTGATGGTACTGCATATACCAAGGCTCTGAATGTTAATGCTTTTGCTGAAAAGCACTGTGTGTTCACGCAGGAGAAGCAGCAGGACAAATATTTTCACACATTATCGGATAGCTGAGTGAAACAGGCTCCACCAGAATTTACAACTGAAGGCTACCAGAATTTACAACTTGTGAAATTGTGGCTGTCTGTATTTTCTCATTACAGTGTGCTTGCCAGAGATAGAGAAGGCGCTTTTTTTCTTTTTGCTTGCCTGCCTTTTTTTTTTTTTTTTTTTTTTTTTTTTCATCCACTGTCTCACTACTTCCTAGTTAAACCTTGTCTCAAGTTATCAACACTCTCTGGAGAGATAAGCTTCTTCTCACTTACAACCTGTCACTAATAATCGAACTTTCAAGACTCCATCTCGAGACGAGACTACTGGAGGCACACAGGTCACAGGAATTAACTGCCACCAGTCCTTGCAGAAAACTAAGCTCATCAATCTATAGCTTCTCATCATAATTAGAATAACGGCTTCGAAAATTTGGGCTGATGTTGACTCGGTCTTATGCCACAAAGACCACTGATTAAAATCTTGGTGTGAAAGTTAATGATAAGTGCTGGTGGCATTGTCGTGGCGACAGGGACAAACAATTCCCTTGCCATGACATTTTCAATGTCCTGCAGAAGAAAAACTGTCCTCTTTAGTGTGGCACTGTATGAAGCTTATTTATGGCTACAGGGCTTGCTGGATTGATGACTGTCGTAACACACTGTCAAATCCTTTACTGACACATTCATTTTTTGAGCCCCTAGTGTGGCAGAAATAAAACACAACAAAAATGTGAAAGTATTATTTATCAGTTTCTGTTTGAGTAAATAGCAGGTGAAATAAATCTGGTATATTTTTGTACCCAGATGTGCACACATCTCCCAACACTTATTAAACACATTAGACACAAAAAGTATTTAATGCACTTGAAGATTCCCTTACAGTTTTTAACTGCAATTTTGTGATGGATTTTTAACACACAACACCCGAAAACAACTAGTGCAGTCAACAAAGTTTTAAGAATAAAGCTTTGCTTACGCTGTGTTCATAGCAAAATATTGCATATTGCACACTTGGCATTAAAGTGTAAGAGCTCACACCAGAAGTGGTCTCATGTTTATTTTGATACTGTATTTCAGAAAGATAGGCTGAGATTTCAGTGACCCTACTGACTGTAGCATGCTCCAACATTAATGTCTTCAGCTATTATTTTTAGTACTTTTTGAAAGGAGAAGGTGCTACTTCTGTCTCTTCTTCCAGACAATCTTTGTTCCCCTCACTTTATATACAGTGAACATTATTTATTACCTTTAAGGCTGTCATTAAGTTCCTGCAGCTTTTACCACCTGCACTGATAAACCATTACAAGAACACAACTCTGGACTGCTCCAAGTAAATTTATGGTCAGATCACCACCATCAAGAGATTCAAATGTATGTCTTAAACCTCATTGCACACACTCAAAAGTTTCTGTATATAGATTTTCCACATGATCACTTTTTCAGGAAAAATACTTACTTTAGCTTCCAGGTTCAAAATTATTAAAAGAGTATTCCTCTGCTTCTAAACTCAAAAGCACCTCTATCTGTCAGTGTGGGGAGGAGTCCAAGGTAACTTACTCACTCCCACAATTGTAAAAGGAAAATAAATAAAACGGCTGTCCTTTTATTTCCTTTGTGCAAATGGACTCCTCCTACCTTTATTTTAAAAATATTTACCACATCTGTTCTCATTTTAAAAATTCTAGAGGAGAGAGGTGTCAAAATAGCACACTGTCCTTTCACTATACTTAAATATGAAGGGAGCGATCAAAGGGTTGTTTTCTATATTCAATAATTGTAACTCCAACTATGTTATCCAGAGGTATAGCACAAGACACAGAGAAACTTCTGCATGTAAAAGGAAATCTCTGCAACCTACTTCTTGCAAAAGGTTGTCCAAACTCAGGTGTCTCACGCAAGGCCAGATAAAGAAATTGTAAGTAGGATGCCTGAGATGCAAACTGCATAGCACCGACTATACTTCAAATACACTCAGAGCTCTTAGCAGACAGATGAGTTAAAAGGGGGATATATTCCTAAGTGAAGCTGGGTGTTGCTCATCATTCTAGGGCCTTTCCTTGTTATTCTTTGCAGCCCGTATACAGACAGGTTGTTTCCAGAAATAAAAGAAACTCAAACCCTAATGGCCATCAATTTCAAAATGTAGTGACTGACCATGATGAGGTGTATGTATAACTTGAAAGGAATATGACAGTTATATGGAAGCTCTTCAGTCCTCAGAAGCTGACTTGCTTGTCTTACCTACCATCTCTGTACATCCTCCCACTCATCCCCAATGCCACATCATTCCGACCACATGCCCAGCCAACGCACATACTTTCCAATCTCATTTCCACCTGCAAAAATTCCTTAACATCATCTGGAGTGCCCTCTTCTTTAATTGACTTCAATGTTTTTCTCAGATTTGGAAATTCTTTTAGTATGCTTGCATAGAAGTGTCTTCAAATCCGGGCCCAGTTAAATCATTGCTTCTCTCAGATGTGGTGTTTGTCAGTTTGAATAATTATTATCTATCGACAGTACTTTGAATCTTCTCTATTTTTATATTATTTTGGATTACAACTTCAAATTTTGGGATTTATAAGGGTAAAAAAGCTTACATCTCTTCTTTAATCTAGTCCTATTTCCTATTTTATTAAAATTAATCCTTCAGATTTCTTAAGAAACTCTGGAAAATTTCAGCTAATACCGAACCATATTCATATATAACATGGTTCAGAATTATTTGAATTTCTCTGTTGCAGTGTTCAACCCTTCAACTCAATATACAGCAAAATAAATCCAACCCTCAACAATTTCAAGTCCCAAACATTGACATCATCCATACTTGATTTATTCAGGTAATCACCATGCTAATTACAACTGGCTGTATTACGATATAGCAGAGTGGTAGAAACACTTACCCTTGCTAAATCTCTCCAGTGATCTTTCGTATGTAGTTTTGCCTTTAAGTAAACCAAATGCTTTATTCTCTTAATTTGTAGCATCATTTATAGGTTGATATCTGGACATTATTTTGCCTCTTCTATAAAACAAAAGCTGAAGTACCTAAAGAAATGAACTGTCCTACTAGTGAGATCTCGGACAAAGATCTAGTCAACGATCTTTTCATAGGTCAAGCTGCATCAGCAAGTTCCCACCTATTACAGAAGTTCTGAGCACTACTGCTTTAAGTAAAATTTACCCCATTTTTCAAGAATGTCTTGATAATCATACTTTTTTCACTGGTTGTTAGTTAACACAGATTCAAAGAAATTACAGGAGTAGGTATGAAATGTGAAATTTCAATTCTGTTTTAGCTTCTTATTGAAAAGGAGTTGCCTATAACAGGACAGCACTAGGCAAGATGTAGACATTTTTTCAACTGTTTCAAAGACAAAATTTCAGAGTGTGAATTGCAAATGTTGGATGCAAATTTCAGTGAAGTCAAAAACGCATCTCTTCCTGTGGTTTTTTTGATAGCTTTAAGTAATGCCAGACCACAATGACTCTGAAGTGAGATTTTGACATGTCTGCACAATGACTTAAAATAGAACAACACTCCCTGATGTCGACTCAACTAGAAATAGGAATTTCCATAGGTCCCAGATTATTGTTCATGGACAATAACCAAGGGTCTGCAACTCAGTCACGTTAGCAAGAATTTAAAACAATTACAACCCAAAGACATTAAACATCTTCTCTTTATACCCTGTCTTCAAACCACAGTTTTTGATCGCCTCCATTTTGTATTACAAAGAAATAAAAGTTGTAAACTTGGCATTCGTTGGTTCAGATTTGGATTTTATTGTGCTTAGTGAGTGGTCTTCCAATCACATCCCTGAATGCTGCCCTGTGCATGCTCCATGCAGTTATAACTTATAAATGGTGTAATTACAAAGTAAAATTAATATAACAGAACTTGCAACCAACTATTTCTTTGTCAACTCTGTAAACAATACAGAGATTTCAGGTCAATATTTCTAGTAAATGCTGCAGAGTTTCATGTAAAGATTTGTGACAAAATGTCAGCCTTTAATTTTCTTTGTTTTGTCTGTTTGCAACTCAAACTTATTACATGAAAGTGTTATTTAAAGAGGGGGAAATGTAGCATGCCAAAATGGTTATAAAATACCATTTATACCCTTCTCATGCCTGATGAAAAAGCTGAGTGTACCACATGGAAACTCTTGGTGACTAAACAGATTGTCAAACAAAACAACAAAAAAAGGAAACTCTAGCAGTCAGTTTTAATTTTATCATGGCCATCAGCTTTTCTTGTCCTATTAGTTACCATAATAGCAACACAATGTTGAGCAAAATACCAGAAGCTTTCATTAGAACCATTAACCTAATTTGATAACTGATGGTATTTGATTTCTGACTTCTGAACTTTGACTTAAAGCTTAGCATAAGATGTAATCTCACTGATTGGATGTTTTTTAAAATACGAACACTTCATGTTACATTGCTTTGTTAACTGTAATTAATGTTCACATTTGTCACAAATTATATTATTTAAGAAAGAAGCAATAATGATGAAAGATGAAAGACAATGTTAAACCCATGTCATCCTCCCCCAAATGATTAAGTCCTATTTTATGGACTGCTCAAAACAAACTGAAGTCATGCATGCAGTAATGGATATATACAAACAAGAACTTTTTGATAAAGTATTAACGTTTTTGCTTAACTTAAAAAAAAAATAAAAGATTGGTACTAGATCCATCTATACAGATGCTTCTGAGTTATGTTCAGGATGCTCTACTTACAATATAGAATGCAATTACACAGTGTTTTCCCGATATTTAAATACAAAGACAAAGAAGTAAGGAAAGCTTTTTCTAGTTCTTGTCTCTACTGGTGTGACTAAGGATTTTCAGAGACTGACAGAAACTTCCCCCCTGCCCACAGTTCTTACAATCATAAACTTGCTCCACTCCCTTGGCATTTGGCCACATCAGTGTTAGAGCTTGCCTCCTGGGAAGGCTCCTCAGTCTGGTACCTGCACTGTGCTGTCTGCACAGCTAAGATGCTTCCAGTTTTCTCTTGTAACCACGCTTGAGAAGCTCATGCTTATCTGCAAATCACCACATGGATATACCCAGGTCAATTATTGCAAGTCATGTGCCTCCTAAGTATCACAAGCAAGGGAATGAAATGTAAATATTGGTCAGGTTAAGGACCTGAAAGGGACTTCAATGTACAAAATGTCCTATGTGCATACAGTGCAATTGGCCTGCAACAATAATCATATATAATGTATCATCTATGTCATATGTCATATCAATGACTGACTCTCTCTAGGCACTGTGTACAATCCCACAGATGCTTTGAACGTACATTTATGGGATCTTTATTAGTAACATAAATCCTACATCTCCACAGTTGCATTGAAAAAAAAAAAAAATGCAAAGGAACACAAACCGTCTTTGTACAGATTCCACTTTGGTTCACTGGGGACTGTAAAAACAAAGGCTGAAATTCAGACATCTTGGCAAAATGGCAAGTGTCAGAAATATCAAAAATTTACAAAACTTTATAGCATACGAATCTAAAATCCTATGGAGGAAGGGAAAAGGTGAAAAAGGAGCAGGAAAATGTAGCTAGGAGAGCTTATAAAATTTTTAAGTAGTTTTTTATGTAATATCCTTATTCTTCTAAACAATGTGATTCAGTAGGCTTAGAAAATACTGAAGTCAAAACAAAAATATTTACTTTTTAAGGAAAACTGCTATTTCTAATTTCCAAGATTAATTAAAATGAGTAAATACTCTGACATCCAACAAATATAAATGAAAGGCAAGAGGGAAGAGATTTTCCACACCCCACACATCTTTATATACAGCCCACCTGTCTGGAAACAACATTAAACCAACCTTTTCCAGATATCTGAGGGTGAAATGTAAGGCACCTGTGTTTTAATGGGAATATTTTCCATCAGGAATTTCTACTTCTTAAAAATCCTCTCTGAAAATACCTGATATAAGGGCAAGACTCTTATTTGCCTTATATCTGGAATGTCTGTTGTGAGTTTAAATGGCAGTTAGGCAAAGGAGAGAGATTTAAGTTTTGGAGTCCACTGAAGTAAAATCGTTCCTTCACAGTGTGTGCTGGGAGAGAAAGGGCTCAAAAAAAAAATCTTTTAAATTACAAAAGGATTCCAACACACAGGGCTGAAGTCTAGTCACAGAAATATGCTAGCTATTGCTAGATATGCTATACTATGTGGTTGTCCTTTGTCTTCATGATTGCTGCCAATATTGTCTCCTCTGCAGTTGATGCAAGAGTATAAAACGTGATTATGTATGCCACTATTCAAAAATCATTATTTTTCCCTGCATAGAACACATTAACTACAAAGATAAAATATACTTTGGATCCCCATTCATAAGGTAAAACATTCTGCTTAAAAATTCTTTCAACTTCCTGGAAGAATCAACCTCTCTAAATCTCAGTGCAGTATTAATCATGCTAAGAATTTTCTTACATTTACTGTAATACTGTCCAATTTGCTACAGAATGAATACATAGCAATTTTTCTACTGCAAAGCTTTAATTCCTAGAGTTCATAAGACGTGTTGACCTATCACAGAACTCAAACTTTACAACAAACATTGCTTTTTCTTTATTTTTTTCTCATAAAAACAAATAGGGAGAAAGGAAAGAAGCAATAAAACTGCAGAAGGAAACACATAATGCAAAGCAAATCCATTAAGAGATTTATCAGAAAGTGTAATCCATGCCATAATGTCCTTGCTTGTGACTCAGCACACCAAGAAACATACAGAAGCATTTTCCAAAAACTTAAACTGACATATTCAGAATCTGGACACCCACAAACAGTAAGAAGCATGCCTAGGTACTGAGAAACCCAACAGGTTAGTACACTACACTCTATTAGAACATTCACAATACATGCTGATACTCTGTCGTGTCAGGGCTCCACTCCGCACAGAGGTGAAGAGAGTAAGCTCATCTCTCAGTACTAGTTTACTAGGTTAAGATTCATAGACTGTCTATACCTTAAAATACACAATTAAGTTTGATTATCTTAGCTTTATGCTTTGCCTCATTAAAAAATAGCACTAAATAGTTAAGGCACTGGAATATCTGCTCACCCATCAATTGCCTGTTTTCTGGAATCATCAGTGTACATTTGAGCCAGGGGAATGATTTCTAGTACAAGATTAATTTAGGAACAATATCTGTTATTGGACCACCAAGTTACCAGACCTCCATCAAAAAATTATCAGGAAAGTTACATCTCAAGGAAGCATGGGATATTCTTCATTATAAGAAAGCAGGATCCTGAAAGAACGTTGCCCTATTAAAATGACATATGTGGTATTGCAAACAAAATACACCTGAAGTTGTCATAAATATTTGAATGGTATTTCTTACCTATACATTCATGCACTCAAAGATACGCAAGTGTGCCTCCCAAGCATTTATGGCCTTAATCAGAAAAGTATCCTAGATGGACATGGTTTTCAAGTACTGCAAAACTAGTATTGCATAGATATGACTTCAGTTATTCATGAAGTCCCTAATAGCCCCATACAGGCAACGTACACAACATCATCCAGAGACACAAGAACACAGGATATCTTGCTACCTAGATAAAGTATCTAGAAGACATGGAAACAAACAAAAAAAACCCAACACCAAGTTAAAGCTTACACATAGCTTGTTCTAATATATCCGTTGTGAAGACATGCAGAAAAAGAATCCAGCATTGTCCTAATGCCTGAATGCTAAACTGTGAATGAACCAGAGGATATATTCTGTCCCTAAGTGATAGAAGATGCTATCACTATTCTACCATATCAAAGAAAAAGGGGCTATTAAATGTAATGCATAAAATAACATTTAGCAAGGAAATCAGGATAATTACTTCACAAAAAGGACATTCAGTCAAGTTCTAAACCATTGCTCTGAATTCAGAATTACTTATGTCTAAGTTAAATCAAGTAAAACTTCTTAAGCACTCCCTTAAAGATGACCTGAAAATAACATGAGGAACTACGTAATTCATCATGCTTTGTTCTACTAAAACCCATGAATTTCAGGAGGTTTCGACATTCATTACCTTTCTTGTCTGCAAATTCAGTCTATTTATTGCAGAAATTTAGATAAAACAAAGTTTGGCTCTCTACAAGCTCTGAAATAAGCATTCAGGTAAGCATGAGTAAATCAGATTAGAAACCAGTACACCCAAGGATGAGGAACAGACTCTGCTGGGCACTGTATAAACACAACAAAAGAACAAGGTCCATTAAATATTTTTGAGTCATACAGTTTATAGTAAGGAAAATCTAGCAGTGAGATGTGTCCAACTATAATATACTTAAAAGTAGAGGAATGACTGTCACTTGACACTAAAAACCAAAAAATAAGTTCACAAAACGATAGTACAGCACTGCTAAGGAAAACCAAATAGAGGTATGTGTTGTCCTATCTATTTCTTTGCTACATTATAAAGTTGGATAGCATATCTTTAAGTGCTGCTTATTAGAAGTATGCTGAATCATTTTCCATCACTTCAATAGACCTAGCACTGATAACATATTTCTTCATCCTGAGTGGCAGAAATTGTTTTGGAAAAGTAAGAAAGGAGTCTGACAGCTGTTCCTTTTGTGATCCTCTAAATAGCAGCATAACATACTACGAAACTTCTAGATAGGCACAGCTTTCTACATGCTATGATTCTAAGTGTCCCATTCAGACAAGATGATGGTATCCACATTGGCCAGGTGGCATAAGAGAAATAAAAGTAAATTGTAATAAAAGATTGTCACAGGATCAATGTCTCATACCTTAAAATTGAGCATTTTGGCTCTGCTTCAGCATTCATCAGCCAGAACCTATTACCCTATGACAATATTCCATTTCACTGATATCTATTCATTATAAAATATATATATTTACAGTATTTGGAAGGTGATCTTTAATACTGTGAATGCCCTTTAAAAGGAGACTATTTTAACATTACAGATTCCAAATGACTAGTCAAGATATTCAGTTCCCTGTTTAAATCTTTAAATATACTTAGAAATTCCTTATTTCAATAGACTTTATAATGCCTGTTCCTTTACTGTTTAAATATATATTACAATGTAAAATGAGAAAGGTCTACATTAACTCATTGCACTTAGGGAACTCACCTTTTTATGATATTAGTTTCAGTCATTTATCACAATGCATTACCAGTAACCAAGAACAGTGACAATAATATTTATGTACATCACTATATTTGAACTTCTCGGGTTTTGAAGAAGTCTAAGGAAACTGGGTATCCCAACATATTAAATTTGAAAATATTATCTCTGACACAGGAATAACAAACACATTACATTCTACCCATGTCCACCACATATTCTGAGTCTCAAGCTCATTTGGCTACATCATAAAAAGGCCTTTACAAAAAAAATTATCATCAACAGAAGTCTTGTGTTGTTAAGAGATCTTTTTTATCCTGAATAACTCAATAGGAAAAATATAGCTTTTTTCTTTTATTTTTTTGAGAAAAAAAAATCTTTATTTAGGCAGTCTCTTTAAGGAGAATTTTATGAAGTGATAAAAGCACTGAAGTCTAAAAAACATACAGAGAAAATACCTAGTAGCATCTGAGACTGAAAACGATTTTATCAGTGTCAGCATACTGATGACCCAGATGGTATTTGTATGTTTGAAGTATGACATCTTTACTCCTCTGTCATCCAACAGAAGTAATTAACAATAATCAAGTGGGTGTTAATTGGATATAATGGAACAATCTCCAGTCAGCCTGAGCCTACTATTTGCCTCTTACTAGTAATTATGAACACTAAGTACTCACGCTAATCTCCTTCTTCTCACTGAAGCCAAACAGAGGTGCAGTATTTACTCAGTTGATAGCTTGTTTTGCCTGCAATTTAGTCTGTTTTAAGCCAAGAAACTCATAATTTGCAGAGCCGTCACCAGCTGCCAGGATCACACAAAAGAATGCAAGGGCCTAGATGACAGCAATTCAGTATATATCATCCAGGAAAAAAAAGGACAATTACTAATTAAACTGACCTGTTACAACCACAATAGCCTCAACACTTGGACATGGAAATACTGAAAACTATCCATTTGTATAACATCTGATAAATTCATATTTCAGATCCATATTTCTCATCCAGAAAATACGCTGCTTAAACAGAAAGCTTCCAAAGCTGCTATTATTTTTCTATGAAAGATCATAACAACCTTTTTTCCGATAGGAAAGTGGTGAACAATATCAGCCACATCGCTGCAGAATGTGCTTGGCTGTTTGATCACTATTACTGTAGCAAATTGAAAGTATCTTATCAAGAGTGACCATTAGAAACATATTACCAGCCATTAAGTAGATGGTTAGATGTTTTAAAATCGCTTTTACATAGTAATAGAATCCAGAGTAGTCAGACTTATTTATGGTTCTATTAAGAGCAAAAAGGAAAAAGAATAAAAAAATAAAAACAATGAAGAATATTTTTTGTGGTGAAAGGGGGCATTTCTAAGTGGTTTTGCAAGACCATTACATAACTAATATATGAATCAGAGAATTAATTACAACACTTGAAGCACACTTAAATGCTATTGTTTACTTCTCTTGGAAAAAATAATCTTTCCATCACTGTAAGAATTGGATTGATACAACATTTCAAAATATGCAAAAAGGTAGCACAGCAGATTAGGCAAACCAATTTTGGGGACATCTTTTCAGAATTATTCCCAGGAAATTGTTTGCATCCCTTAATCCATCCCAAACTTTGCTTAATTTAAGAGGGACTGAATTGGTTTGTACTGAGATAGATTTTTTTATGTTACATGTAGATGTCATCCCTGTGTTAATAACTAAGGCATACATTGATTTACAGAAATGACACACTATTTGGAATACAATTACTGATTGATGCAGAAGGCCAGAAATATAGACTATTAGATACCATTATATTATTGATTCAATGTTTAAATTTGGGAAAAACACTCTATGCATGAGGAGAATCTTGCAATTGTCCCGTGTCAATTCACATCTGCAGTTGGGGCGTCAACTTACACAGTTTAGTTAGGAACCAGAATTATATGGAGCTTTTAAATCAAACACCACAAAGCAAACTGCAAAGCAAGTCATGATAAGCATACACTACTTTAACATGAATAATATTCATGGTAAGATTCTAGTGGCATCTCATAATTCTTTATTGAAAAGAAAAAAGCATCCTACCCATGAAATAGAGGTAAATTTAGCTATATCTACTACAGTTTTCACAAATAAAATCAATATTTTGCAGAAATCACATCTACCTATTCCCCATTATGAAGTTAAATGAGTGTTACATGTTTAAATTATAATTTTCCTGATGTTTTCTTTTATTTATTTTGAAAACTTACCCAAAACCACACACTCCTCCCAAACAATATATGTATTTTTGAGTTCAGAATTTTCTTAAGTCCTCTCTAAATTTATTTCAAGATTACACCTCCATAGATTTCTAGTCAACCTTTTGTCATGACCTCCAGAGAATGATCTAGTAGAGTCCATCCAATGAATCCATACTGCTCAAAGATACATGAAACACTCCTGTGGACTGGGTATGCTATTTAGAGAAACAGCATTGTCACCCCTGTTAAACAGAAGCAAAAAGTGTTACCAGAACAAAGGATTAATTCATAAGGGCCAGATTATTTTTCTAGCTTCTCTTTATTACAAAATCTTTAGAAAAAAGAATTAAGAAGAATTGCTGTGGTTGCATCAATATTACTAGACTGGAAATGACCAGCATGATTCAGAACTACACAACTTATCTTTCTGGATAGTGCACTTGCTGGTATAGAATCTCCTAAGACTATGGTGCACTTTCCATTTCTCCTTTTCCATGTCCTGAGGGGCAAAAGGAAGAGAGGCAGTGGGGATTAAATACCAAACTCACTGCACCACAACGCCAATAGAAAGAAGAGAATGACAAAAAGGGAAAAGCAATTCACTTGGGGGATAGGAAGTGCAAAAACTTGAAGTAGCATTTATATCATTTATTACAATCTTTTACATGACAAGAGCATTCCTTGAGAGTTGGGTTGGTTTCTAAAGAAAGAACACAGGTGGAGAGAGTTCAACTAAATGACAGTTTCATTTAGGATATACCCATCTGCTGCACCTTATTTTGATTAGTTCTAATGTGAACTAGCTGTAAAATCATGCACTTTTCAGTTTGCCAGCCATTTTGGATCCCACTCTGAAGTGCCTCATTCATCTTATACATGGTAGAGGGTATTCCTATTTGGCACCTCCATTAGCATTTGGTATTGCACAGGAGGCACTTAAAAAGTAGATATTTCAGTCACAGTATTGTATCCATTACTGAATGGCTAGTCCAACAATCTAATTTTTGTTGTTGTTGTTTTTTTGGTAACAGAACAGTCAGTATTTATTCATTACATTTGCAAGCTTCAGCAATGAAGTATCTGAAGTAAATTCTTAGCTTCTTTTTTCTCTCTAAAAACACACGTCCCATGGGCAAAGTGCACACACATACAATTAAAAAAAAAAAAAAAAAAAAAAAAAACAATAAAGACTAACTGCTTTTCTAAATAGCATTTTGGATAATTCAGAGAGGACAGAAAATATTTCCCAACTGAAAAGCCAAACTGAGTTTAGAACTTAAGGCAGAAGTAACTCTCCATTAAGTGCATCAGCAGAAAACAATTCTTAGCTCATCAATCTGCTGAACCAAAAGGCTTGTTAAAGTCACAATGCATCAACATCCTTCAGAAGAGACCTATTAAATATCTTGGTGCCATTTATGTCATAAACGATTTAACTTCTGATATAACTGCTTTAAACAATTCAAATCTTTGATATAAAAGCTGAGACAATAGTATACAATATATAACAGATACTACATAAACTATACAAGTGTCTTTTCCACTTCATCTAAAAAACCCTGTAAAATACACTAAGCAGTTTTCTAGCCACCAAAAATGCATTTAGCATACAGTAGTTTTGCTAGAGAAAAACAAGTATTTCTAGTGGATGTATCAATTGTCAATAATTGCTTAAGGACAGAGTTTTAAAAGTACTGGAATAGTTCAAGAGTTACTTAAAATTATCCACAGCAGTAACACATAGAATATCAGCCACAATGCTCTGCTTTCAAATCCTCTTCAAATTTCAAAATGCATTCTGAAGTCTTTTGAACTTCTGAGGTCCTCGCTCCAAACTGGCACATGCACAAAAAAGACTATAATTAAAAATAAAGGACATGGTTCTAAGGAGATGACACAACAGCAGAAAGTATTCTCCCAACTGAGCTGTCGTCGCGTGGGTACGGAAGATCACCTCCCTGGGAGGACAGACACCTCTCAAAGCCCTGTCAGTCTCTTACCCATTGGAGTTAAGAATCTGCAGAGATAGTGTAGTGGAAACAGGAATTCAACAGTAAATCAGAGACTTCGGTTGCATTTCCACTCAACGTTTAAATTTGTTCTTTCTTCTTTTTCCTCCTCCCACCTTTCTTATGCCCCTAGAAATGAGGGAACGCAACTGCGGTGCAACCGATCTATAGGAACTACAGACTGAAGCCAGAGACATACCGTAATTATGAGCCACTGTAATTATGGCTTAATCTATGTTCTTTGTTTCACCTTAATTTGTAGCACTAGGAAAGGACAGAAGAAAGTTTGTGTACCCATATGGAGAAAACTTGGGGTCCACATTGTCAGGTGTTTGGAATGGTTTCAGGACAACAGATTACCTGACAAAGATGAGTTCCTGTTTTGGTTTCATTGGATTTGATAATTATACCACAGTTATTATTCTGCAATATCTTCAGGGTAAATATGATATAGGGAACAATAAAAACTAACGTTGAATGTACAAGTTGATTTTTTTACTACTTCTTTTCAGGAAAATACAATTTAAACACATTATTTTCTTAATATTTCATTCTTTTTCAAAGAAAATGAAATGTCACATAGGAAAAAAAAATTCCAAATGCTATTTGTTAAAAAAAAAAAACAAAACAAAAGCAAAAACCACAAAGGTTTTTCACACGACATATTTTAGTCTTGAAACAAATCACATTTTGGTTCAGAACACTTGAGATTACCGAGAACACCTGAGTATCTCTTAATGTACACTATCATGCCATTCAGATAGAAGCTTAAATGAGAACAGATTAAATACAGAAATGACCCATATATATGAATGACTACCCCACCACCTTGCAAAAAACAAAATCCTGATGTTATTGCTATCCCACTTTAAAGAAACCTGTCAGGACTCTCACTGGCACCGTGAAAAGCAACATGAATGGCAGAAATTCTGATTGATGTCACTGCCTGCCTGTCAAGTGAAACAAGCAGGGCCAACCTAATCATGTTAGATTAGCAGATGCAGACATGATATAATATTTTTGTGTTATAGATATGCACATAGAGTGTGCATGCAAGGAATCACAGGTATATAAACATATCTTTCAAATAATACTGTGTATCAGACAAAGTGTATTATTAAACTCTTAAACAATGCCTGTGGGTTTGGGATTTTTTTTTTTTTTACTTTTTCCTCTGGTAATATGCAAGTAAACTTGATGGATTTTTCAAGACTTTGCAGTAGATCTTCCACATATTTTCTGGAGGCTTGATTCATTAGTTTTCTTTTTTGCACCAGTATACTGAAATAGGTAATTTATACTATGAACCTAGACTGAAATTGATGCAACCACCCTTTCTAGATAACAGACTAATTATAGGCAGATTTAAATATACAGACTACCTTCTGATAATAAGCTCGATAAATTTTTAAAAGTGATAATATCTGAAGACAACAGACTTTCCATTAAGAAGGTCACAGAAAAGAAATCTTATCAGGTAAAGTGCGCAAACCAAGAAAATGTCTATTTCAGACATGAAACTGGAATCCAGCTAGTACTGTCTGATCATACATCACTGAAATATTTGCTCTGTTGATACCCTGTTCACTGATAAGTGGAAGAATCAATAAGAAGCGTCTCCACACTACCAAAAATGATGCATAGTCCAGGCCTCAGATTATCTGAAAGGTATCCTAAGAATAGCTGAGAATCAAGATACTTAAATATCACAGGAGAAAAGTATAATAAAAGAAAAAAAAAAAAAAAAACCAACAAAAAAAAAACCCAGCACAAAACAAATCCTCCCTCACACCACCCCGCCAATATTGAACCTGGGCTTAAAAAAACCCCGGAATTGTCAAAAGCAGCCAGAGCTACATTTCAACTGGAAAGAGGTAAGTCTCAAAGATCCCATGCCTAAGGCTCTAGCTGACAGAATGCTTTTTTGTATGTTTTAGACCCTGTGTTCAGAATCAAAAAAATAACAGTGCCCTTTGGACATTGCATGGCTACAGAGTCCACAACAACAAATGTGCAGAAATTATTTCAACTGCATGGAAAAAATATAATTTATTCAATATAATTCAAGTTATAAACTAAGATTTTTAATTTTTTCTTAAATCTGGGCCCTAATCAATACTATATCTAAATGTCCATTTGATATTTACTGTACAAAATGTGTTCCATAGGTCTGAGAGAATATCATCTTTGAGATTTAGATAACATTAAATAAGAAAAATTGCGTTTCATGTTTTCATCAAATATACTTCCCTTTCTTTGTCTTTGAACACAAAATAGAAATAGGATTAATGCTGGATTTTCTTAATTTTGGGCCTGGTACTGAAAGGTACTCAAGTATTCTTCTCTTCCACTGAGACAGTCATATGTACATCTTTAACAGGACTAAGCCTCGTTTTTTTTCAAGTTTTACATAAACTTTGTCAAACAGAATAAGGCAAGAAGAACACAGTTGGAAGGAAGAGTTAGTTGACATAGACTGCATACCCACCTTCACTGGCATTTATTCTTTAGCCTTGAAACCTAACAAGCAAATAATAACAAAGCACATCCTGAATAAATTGCCACAACATGTATTATACAATGACTGCCCACTTCTTGGACAGTAAGTTTAAAAGAATTTTCTCTCACATTTAAATACAATTCAAATAAATATATCCATACACAATCTCTATCTAGCCATAGAGATGTAGTTAATTGCACATAATTGTGGTGGTTTGACCTTGGCTAAATGCCAGGTACCCACCAAGTCACTCTATCACTTCCCCCACTTCCCCCTTTTTTTCTCAACAGGGCAAAGAGGGGAAAGAAAATAAGATAGGAAAAAACAGCCCTCATGGGTAAAACAAAATAAGTTTTAATATAAGCAAAGCGAAGCAAAGGTCTTTAAGTGGAAGCAAAAAGAGAACAGATTCATTCTCTACTTCCCATGAAGAGGTGATGTGGGGCCTTCTCAGGAAGCAGGGCTCCAATACGCATAGTGGTTGCCTTGGAGGACCAAGGGTGACCCCACCCCCTTCCTCCTTTCTCCCAGCTTTATACTGAGCAGACGTCATACGGTCTGGAATATCCCTTTGGTCGGTTTGGGTCAGCTGTCCTGGTTGTGTCCCCTCCCAAGATCTTGCCCACCCCATCCCACTGGGGGAAAAAATGTCGGAAAGAGCCTTGGTGCTGTGTAAGCACTGCTCAGCAGTAGCCACAACACCAGGGTGCTATCAACACCCTGCCAGCTCCCAGCATAAACCACAGCACCGTGAGGGCTGCTATAGGGGAAAACTAATTCCTGCTCAGCCAGACCCAGTACAGTAATCCAAGTAAGTCTTGGAAAGTATTGCAAGACAATGCAGACGACATCTACTGAAATAAAATAGCTTATATATACATAAGCAATACTTGCATATTATATTTACAAATATAGCCCAGACAACACTAACCCAGATAAGCAATTGGATCTCTCAAACCAGATCTGCTCAATGACTTAACCTAAAACAGCCAGGTCCCAATTTGCTCATTTCATGAAGGGACTGTGCAGGTTCAGCATGACCCCTGTTTTTCCAATCTTGCATGTGAATTTTGTTAGCTTTGAAAATGTTTTAGGGCTTACACAGAAATTTGTAAAATGTCAGCTTGAAAATTTTAATTGACTTATTAGCAATATCTCTTCTTTGAATGACCTTTTAGTCCTCCTTATAACATATCACCTACTTTTACTACCTTCTGGCTGACAGCTTTTAATATATTCCTTCCTAGTGGATGATATCATCTGTCCTTGGATGGAATTAACTAAAGCACTACACATTTAAAAGCTGACATTAATCCATATCCACAGATTTTTAACAGCTGCTGGGATAAATATTGTGTTTCCATGCATTAGGTTTTATATAACAATGACTAGTAGAAATAAATTGAGATTAAATATACACTGGCAACATCAAAGCCAAGGAGAAAAAACACTCAGCTGATAAATGTAGTGTTTTAGTGGCTGCATATATCAATGACTAAAAATACTTACTATAATTAGCAAGAATAATTCAGTTACAGCATAAACAGAAGGTATATTTTGTTACCATGGCATTGTAATATCTTTTGATAATCACATTTATAAAAAACATCAGTGAACAGAGCACTGGTTCAAGCTCAGGTAATAGTTTATATCTGTTTTAAGAAATATAGCAACTATTACACGTCACATTTCTTTTGCAAACTATGTATTTAGGTTTGCACCCATGAACAGATGAGTAATCAAGGGCCCTAGATAGAGCAAGGTTGAACACTCCAAGTGGTGCACAGGGAGGTAGTCGTACATCTTACTGTAAGCAGTAACTGAATAGACCTTCCTGTGAACCACTGTGAAAATTCACCATTTCTCAAAGTGAAAAACACACAATTCAATAGAGAACCTCCCTCCTCTTTTCTTTAGTCTATCAAAAGAAAATACACATCAGTAAATTAATGAGAAACATTTGCAATTGAACTTGAACATGTCTGAGTGAATTCTTGAAAGTGAACAATTACTTTCATCAGACCTTTAGTAGCCTCCAGAATTGTTAATTACTAGAGTCAATAATAATAAGCTAGGGTCTGTCAGCCCTGTGCAAATATTTCTGAAAATAACAATATTAATCTTCCACCAAATACATGTACAAAGCACTTTATAGAAGTTGTTTGGACCAGTTCAGAGGCTGTTTTGGTTCTAAACTAGATATCTAAGTCTGATACTCTCTTTTTTAAGAACATAGCTCTATCTGAAATTAACTATGGTTGGGAATCAGACAATCAAAACCCTTACTAACATAGCAGGAAGTGCTTAGCTAAACTTAGGGGGTACTGTCCTCACAGACAGAGCTATTCCTGTTAACAAAGACATGAGTGCAGAAAACATCTGAAAGAGGGTACAGTGGTTTTGTGTTTGACAAGCAGGCTAAATAAATATATATGTTTTCCTGAGCTTGATGCAAAGTTGTGCTAAGGAGTAAATATTTGTCTATATTTCTCTGCCGTTATCATTTAACAGTTAAAACATAGTTTTGTGTGTGCTAACAGCTTTGAAACAAAGGTTAGGAACTTAAGGCCAGACTTAACATACCAGAGTATGGTGCACACCACCAGTAACAGTTACTGTGACCTATATGCTGCTTTAATTTAAGTCAGTGGACACTTTTTAAGAACGCAGAGTTTGGATTGCAAAAGTGCAATAGGAGGATTAAAATCTGACCCCATAGCTGTAAACTAACACTTTGCCAACATATAAGGCAAAATTCAATTATCACCCTTCTCAAAGTTGCAGTACTAATAGAAAATTTAAAAAAAAAAAAAAAAAAAAAAAAAAGATACATTTTTTCACTAAAGGTCAGCAGATGATACTTTGAACACACCAGAAAACAAATGTATATAAAGCCATCATATAATTTTACAGACATCTCACAAGTTAAAATTCAACTTAAAAACAGAGTGCATCTAGACTACTTGTTGGGTATAGGGGAGAAAGACTTTAAAGAATTTGTAAGTAATCCATAACATATATAAGAGAACAAAACTCCGGGACTATTCATCCTTATAGTGTGCAATAGTTACACAGTTATCTTATGCACAAGTTTTGGGGGTTTTCTTTGGTATTCTGTTTCATTCTGGTTTTATTCCATGCATATGTGGGTTTCTCAGATATTTTTTAAGAGGTTGTGGGGTTTGGGGTTTTTTGTGTTTATTGTTTTGTTTTGTTTTCTAACTAAAGTGCATCAGAACCTTAATCCTCCATCCTTCAGCAAGAGCACCTCATTGCTCTTTGTAGTGCTTGCTTTCAGACATAAGATTATTTTATTCTGTCAGTTCCACATTAATTATCAGAATCTTGTAACTCTGAAAAGTTCAGAAAGAATATAAATTCCTTAAAACTTAACTCACACAGAAGTTTTCATTAAAGCTGCTGAAAGGTTCTTACTACACTTTTCATCTGTAATTGCTTCCTACAAGATGACAAAGTAACTAGTAGTAACATAAAACTGAAATAAATTGATTGATACCCCAATTAATTTACAGCTCCTAAATTACAATACAATGAACTTGACTAAAAATACTGTAAGTTTTGTAACAACCTAATGAACTTCTTTTGCTATGCTAAGTATGTCAAAAGCAATTTTACACATCTATAGCACTTAATATGGTTAGCACATGCTAGGTCTACATTCAGCAGATAAAAAAAATGCAAACCATCAACTGCCACAGTTCTATTCATTTAATTCTTATGTTTCAGTTTATATCTCTTTTATGCAACTTTTGAGCACCCAAGCAAGAAAGTTCCTAAATCACAGTTCTAGGATGTTTGGTCATAATGTCATTTTGTATGGATACAAATACTGAAGAGGCATACAATTACACCCTTTAGAGTCTGATTCAGAAACAATAGGTTAAGACTCAATCAAGTGCTGCTGATGACACCCATTCTCCTTTAATCTCTTAACCTGTTCAACATATTATATGCGAATGAGACTAACCCATACCCACATCTTTTTAGAAACAGAACAGTATTTTGTATACTCTAGCATGCTATAAGAAGCTTTAACTTACATACTTGGACTGACATCTACCAATCCTACATCAAATCTCTTAAACCCCCTACAAAAGGCTGCAACCAGCCTTCAGCTCTCCTACTTAAGAGAGGCAAAAGAAAGAAAGAAAATCACTGTCTTAGGTGGCTTCTCATCAAGAAACAGGGACTCAAAAGACACAGCTTACTCTCCAGAAATATAGGAGAAAAAAATGCTTTCTAGGTTTTCTTGCAACTAAACAGATAACCAAGGCTGCTTCATCATATATTTATGATTCAAAATAGTAGAATTACCAAAGCCTTTTTTTAAAGATTGAAAATACTTTGCTTCATAACTGGCAACTTTGCAGTCAGTTTTCACCAGAGCCTATTAGCAAGGTTTTCCTAGAAAGTCCTGAATCTAAACAATTCCTCAGATTAAAATTTTGTGGAAGACAAGCAGAGGCAATAATGTAAGAACTTCCTGAGGACACAGACGCGTTTCATTAACACACCACCTTTGCAAATGCAATCTGTGCATTCAAGATACTTAAAGAAACCTTTATCATATATTTGCATTCTAACCTGGATACACTTACCTATTACACTGAGAAATAAGAGCTAAGATTTCTCAGAGACATTCCTGCCATAGCCCATATCCTGCAAGGGATTTATTAGCTCTGTAGAAAGATTCCAGGACTTGATTATCAACTGGAAACACTGGCACTAAATTGCTTGGTACTAAAAAATGTGGATCAGCCTATGATTTCAGACTAGACATTTCAGAGGCTTCTTTTTCGAGATTAAGAGTCTTTAGCAGGTCAATATCTCACATCAAGTATTTTCACATATCCTGAAGCTGATGCAAAGCAGGAAATCCCCAGAAGGACTCAGAAAATTATAATCAGAAGGACATAGCAGCACATCTGTACAATATAGCCAAATGAACCTTCACAGTCCCTGATGCAAGTGCTGTAAAATTCTGCCACCACCACCCCACCCCCCCCTTCTCCTGCACTGAAAAAGTACTGAAGATATGGTTACATCTCTGCTCTTTTAATGGCTAACCATACCCTCATGGGAGAACGGATAGGTGCTGCCTATTGTATTCTTGCAAAGAGGCCATTAAAAAGTTGAAAAATATTACGAAGCACTTAATAATTAATTAATAATTAATTAATAATTAACCTCTTGTGACGGTACTAGTAGTGGTAAGAAATCGGGACTTGGACCACAATCAGTGCTCAGGTGGAGGCTGGGAGGAAGTTGGTGAGTGGAAAGAATAGTGAGAAGGGGAGGGAGAGCAAGAGAGACCATATTAACAACTTGGTACCAGACCACAACAAATCAGACTTGTTAGTTACATCTAACACATTTTAGTTTTAAAGTAAAAGAGAAAAGAACAGGCAGGAGAGTCTTTTTATTCACAGATGTTAAACTCACCTAAAATAGAATGAAAGATTAAATAAACTGTAGATAAATACATTATTCTCACAGAATTATTTGTTTTTCTCTTCAGGGAAAGAATAGGCTACAGATTGGAAAATTTAAGTTTTTTTCCAGTTGACAAAGTTCAGTTTGTTACATAACTTTTCACTCAAATCTCCACTTGTAGAAATCCCAGTGAGAGATATCCCCGGTTTATTATGCCTACATACATTTGTATGTATGGAGTATCTCCTGCCTCCTTGTTAGTTGAGAGCTGGGAGAGTTGCATGTTTGGGCAGAACAGAACAGTGAAGTGGTTTACCTAATACCAGATTGTGAACACCCTGAATTAACAGAGAAAAAAAATCACAACATATGTATGATGTTGTTCTTAAATTACTTTACCCTTTTAAAGTGGAAATATATATATGAATATATAGTACAGAAAGGGGAATAGATTTATCTGGTTCTAAGACAAAGCTTTGGGCTAAATTTATTATGCTACTGTTACAATACAAATTTTTGGTTTCACTGGAAGACTTTAAGTGTTGTACTATTGCCAAACCTTGGATTTTGTTGTCTGGAAGAGATAACTGCTTTCTTATGACAAACACTTGAAAGATATATCCCTTTAATTTTTTTTTTTCCTACTTCACGTTCACATGTGTTGAAACTCATTGCTTCTGGAAATGAAGATGCTCTGGTGTCAGCTGTAAAATCTGTATCTCACTTCCTCAGACAAGTGAATATTTATTGACAGGGTGTGAGAGAGAAAGAGAGGAGAGACTGCCTGTCCTGGAGCCAGTAACCTTGGTGAAGATGCAATGTCACAAACACCAAGCCATCATTCTCATAGATGTACAGCATATTATTTAAAGGGAAACAAATATCAGCCACTGAATGTCACTGCAAGGACACATCTTCTGCCTCTTAACTAAACTTATCAGTGCTGTGGTTTAATATGGTACCTTTTTCATCCTCCCCTCAAATTCATCTTACAGAGCAGCTCTTGACACTACCAGAGAGCAGTCAAGACTAAGATTTAGTGACGTTTGCTTCAAACAGATCTAGATTTATTGACATTTGTTGCCTGCTTCTTCTCCCAGTAACTGCACACAGGATTAATTTTAACCATTTCTTAAACTCTGAAAAACTGAATACTTACAAGGTAAAAAAAGTTCAGACACCAAAATTAGTGCTACTTGCATATTTTCACTTTTAATTAGAGGACTGGAAATTTAATCATGACACCTTAAACATGTGGGCAAGGTTTTGCTAGAAGTTAGATGAAAAAAGCACACACCAATCCCTTTTCAAAAAACTCTTTTCCAGTAGGGAGAGGAGGATTTATACCTCGATGGTTTACA
Organism: Athene noctua; assembly: GCF_965140245.1. Lineage (NCBI taxonomy): Eukaryota > Metazoa > Chordata > Aves > Strigiformes > Strigidae > Athene > Athene noctua. Next base: position 42,305,266 of record NC_134041.1, read on the forward strand.
CAAACACATGATTAACAACTGTACATGAAAATACTGCAGGAGGGAAAAAGCCTCGTCTTTTAATAACTACTTCAGTAGTGAAATACTGCTTGACTAGTTCAGTCTTTATTTATTAGTATGACCTGTACCTTATGTTAACTTCTAAATTTCCAAATTAATAAACTCTCTATGCTTCTGCTTTTCTACAAAAATTGTATCTTTAGTAGTTGATTAACAGGAATCTGTTTCCACAAGGATATCTAATTATCTTGGTGTTAATCCTCATAAATTATACGAACTGATGGAATTTGTTTTTTCAAATCTAGAAACAACACTTAGAACTCAACTGCACAATAATAGAAATACTTTAGCTTGTTTACAGTATAGACACAGACATCTCTTAGCAACACAGAAAAAAACATCTATATCTATATTTTAAAAGGATGGATAGATGAATACACTCTCTTGACTCTCCTAATGTTAGGTAGAAGTATGAATTTGCAGTGTTCTCTTAAAGATTAATTACTAAATGAAAAAGAACTGCTGGATGTTTTAGAAGCCCCAAAACACCCAAGAGGCATAACTATAATTATTGCTGAGGGGAGCTGTTTAAGACAAAAATACATTTCCATTAACAATCAAAATTAGTTTTCACTGCCTTTTTCTCAAGTTTTCAGTGAATAACCTTTGATGATAGCACATGATAATGATTCATTAGAAAAAAACTAATTTGTATTTCAGAAGCATGCATATTTTTTTAAAAAAAGACTCAAATCATACCAATGAAAATCAAATAGCAGTTGCAGAGGACAGATTGGAGATTAACACTATTTCACAGTAAAGATTTACCATCAGACTACATTCTGTACTTATGCATACAGTTCTATAGAAGAATGGTATTAAGATGTATTAATCAAAATAATTTATGCTTAGCTTTACAAGATATAAATCCCTCCAATTTGTGCTATCTACTCAGTGTTATCCAAAGTGTATTTGGTGGGAGAAGCACCACTGAGTACAGAAGAGGTGTAAAACATACCTGCAGACTACACAGCAGATTCACATCAGCTCAAAAGTTGGATGACAAAACGCAGGTTCTTACAGAATTTCTACATGCCAGGAAAACACTTTAGTTTATGAGAAAAGGCTACAGTGTATCCTTATAACAATATAAATCTTCAGAACCCTTGTGATGATATCTAATTTACGTGGCTGTCACTGGAAAATGTGGTATAGTGAATTATACACAATGCTAAGCTTAATTATGAACAGTAACCTAGAAATCTTGATTAGAAATCATTTGTTCACTGCACTCAGAGTCTGTAAAAACAATGATGAATTTATATAGCACACTGCAATTCCAAATAAATTATTCCTGGAAAATCAAAAGGAAGGTATAGATTATATAAGAAATTATTTCTTAGGATCACTGCCAAATTTTAACTACACTATCAAATACAGACTAAAAGTACTACAGTAGCAAGTCTGCTCTACATAAATATAGCTACTTAACATTCACATCAGTTCTTTCTAACTTCAAAAGCAGGCATTTATAAACTACAAGCCAGACCCCAACATGCTATACAGAACTGCATGTATTTCATTAGCAAACCCATGACAGAAGTTCTCAGATATGTTACTCTTCCCAGCACCACCACCATACTATTTCACTCTGTTCAAGTTACTTGATTGTTGTTTTCAGAAGGATGTTACCACTGTGGTGGGATCCCTTTCCCAGCACGCTTCAGAAACTCTCAGAAGGGCAGGTAAATGTTCAGTACACTTCTAGCTTGGGTTCACTTAAAGCTTCTCATGAAGGGTACCCCAGTTGCAGCCATGTTTGTCAAAACTCAGGGCTTCCACTTCCCTTGCTGTAAAAAGGACACACAGGACTACTACATCGTATCATAAAGTCTTAAAACAAGGAAGGTCTGAAGTGGTCACGTGATCATTAAATGAATGAGAGCCTATAACAAATAATAATTTCTAATGTTAGCATTGCCTCATCTCAAGTGTATAGAAAATGTAAATAAAGTATGAAATTATAAAGATCACTTACACCTTTTTGTAAGTGAAAATTTCTATATCAATATCGCGAAAGGTTCATCATTTTCCCCTAGAGAACTCCAGTTGCTACTAACTTCCTAAGCAAAACCCTCTTTCAGATGAAGAGACCTCCTGAGCTATACTATTTTATTTCAGAGAAAGACCTTATACTTATGTAGAAAGAGATTAAATAAATCATGATTACAACAGTAAACATGTAAATTCTGATCAATAAGTACTTGCCTCCCCCTCCCCACAACACTAACAGCTGCAATAAAGCTTTAAATGTAAAGCTGAGCACAACCAGCCATAAAAGTATGTAAAATAAATGAGGATAAAATAATGAGGGAATCCAACATTCATCTCATAAATATAACATAACGACCACAACTAAAATGTCAGAGAAACTAATAAATCAATATGGTAGGACAGAGCTATCTTTATGCTTAGCATACATAAAAATATATTTACATGCAGGCTTTTTTATTTTGGGTTTGTTTGTTTGTTTTTTTTTAAACCAAGGCTCAAACAAGAAAAATTATAAACTTAACTCTTTGTTCACTTCTTCATTCAAAGTTTCATGTTATTTTTATTTTGGTTTTTCTACCCAACTGTAGAGAACATACAACAGTTTTTCCCCACAAAATAACAAATTACATTATCAATTAGCATATAAAGTAAAATGAAAGTATGCATTCAGCCCTTTGAATGGACATTTCAGAGATACTGTTTGAAAGAGTATCTTCAAGAGCAGATGGAGTATCTTATATAAGTTCAAAATTTTTAGAGAAGACAGATGTTCTGAAAAGCAATTAATGACTGCATATTTTCTTAATATCATCTGAGAACTGATATCAAGTATTTAACTACAGGTTACATAGGTAGATTTCCTATGCTGCAATACTAAATCAATTTCAGCTACTATTTTGAAAACATCGAGTGGTATGTACAGACAACAGCTACTATAACAAACAGAACATTGTGCCAACTCAACAAATGCCAGTTTTATTTCAAGTTCTATCCCCAACTCAGTTTATAACATTTTGAGATGCTTAAAGTGCTAACGAGCTTTAGGTACTAATTAAGCACAAACAGCCCACAATAGCACAAGATATTACAGCACATACTAATCAAAACCTGTTCTAATTCTCAGAACTGGATTTTTGCTCAATCTTTTGCATTTTATTACCATATTGTTTCACCAACCAAAACACACAGTGGAAACAAGTCTTAGTAATTCCATTAGTACGCACAAGATGGCATTAGAACAGCTGATACAAGAAGAATGCAGGTCAACATTTTTCCCTTGGTTGCCTGCACTACTTAGGGTAATCAGCATGGAAGCAGAAGCCTTTCCACTTGGCTTGGGGACCAGTCTTAAAATGGTCATTCCTGTTGATCATCAAGGTCATGTACTATTTATAGAGACACAACATTGTTTTTACTCGAATGGCTGTGCAACCAAATACACACTATGTAGCCAGTAGCTGTTTGATTTCAATCCCTAATCCACAAGCATTTGAACACATATCTGAAATAAATTATACCCTAGGCAATAAACAGAAGTTTCTATACACTTCTTAAAATCAGGCATCTCAAAAAGCTGAGTAGGGAAGACAACGCTTCTGTATTATAGACACTTTAAAAGTTACTAAGCAGATATTTAATCTAAACTAGAGATCAATTATTATGGCCAGAATTGAACACTACATCAAAAAACAGACTGCCCTTTGCATTACACCCTGAGGGCCCCTGTGCTATAACATGAGTTCTTTTTCAGGTACTCTGTGGTTTATTGTCACTTACTATTGCAATGTAAAGACAATTAGCAATGTTAACCATTTGTGTCTCAGACTAGGTAGTAATAGTATCATCAGATAGTTCCACGATGTCCAAACTTGGATATTATGTTTTCAATACAACTATTAAAAACTTTGCAATAGATTCCACTTTACATACTTATCAGTGTCTTCTTGAGAAACCTTACACCCATAGTCAGGAAATTAGTTAATTGCTTACTTAAACTTAGTCCTATAGTGAGGAAAAAAATTATTTTCCCTTCTCAGCCAACTGTTGTTAACATGAAGAGTTGTATAAGTCTTGCCATCTTCTATAATAGACTTCTCTTTACATTCCTCCTTCAGAGACCACAGTGGAACTACTTAAACTTTTATCAAATTTGACTTCCAACAAAAACTACTACACAAGTTAGTCTTGAAGTTAGCAAAAGTATCAAAATCGTCATCCTGTATCAAAGCATAAGACAGTAATTTTCTGAGGATCATCTCTTCCCTAATGAGAAATGACAGAAGCAAGTCAGAGACTGTTCAGTGACACCCTCTATCAAACAATATAAAGGACATATAGAACTTGTTAAGTGTATAAATGCAATTAAAACGAGGTACCTTTTACAGAAGCATGAGGACTAATGCTTTTTCAGTAGACACAACTTTGCTTCTTTTGATTGTTAACTTATATACAAGTCTGTAAAATATGAACACAAGTTCATCTAACTAAAGGGAAATCTCCTTCATAGAAGGCCACTGCACTCAAAAATAGTAACTGACAAACAAAAATAAGAAATGCTGACACCAGACCACTTCAGGGAAGATGTGAAAGAGGTATCCACAATGATGCCTTGAGACTGACATTTTCAACTAGTTACTGGACTGTTCCCTACACTCACCCACTGCTAATTAGTAATGACGTACAAATCAAATACCTCTGTCCAAGCAAATCTAATGCAACTGAAGTTTATTTTTAAAATAACTAATTCAATTACCACAGTAATTGCTCATGTACAGTTGCTTGCATTTTCTGAACAAAGAACGTTTTTCTGCTCTAACAGCCTTTCATCATCACTGGATTATAAATAATCATTGTAGAAACATACTGGACAATAAAACTGAAAGCTCAGATCTGAAAGCCTTGCCCACTAGCATAGTTTGAAGGAAATTCATAAATTACCTGAATTTTGACTAATCCACATTCTAAAAGCATTCTCTTCCATTTACGAGGGTTTACTTAAGCAAACACTGCATACAATAACCACTTAAAAACATTACTTTCTGTCAGTAGATAAACAAGTTTTTCCTACACCTGCTAATAACTTCATTCCTTCATACTTCACCCAATTTATTTTCTTTGGCTGAGAACAGTGAAAACTCTTTCTAATTTCCATGAGAGGAGACAGAAGTCCTTTGAAAAATTTGGTGGCTTCATGCAGATTGTTCTCCTTCACATTTTTAACTCAAAGAGAAGCATTTATTCACTTTAGAGCCTCCACAGCTCACATGGCTCAAAACTTTTGGGAGAAAATACTACTTTCTCTGTATCAGCAGTTTAATGACACTGTTGTTTCCAACAACTGTATCTGCATGCTTTCATCTCCTCCAATTTTAGGGAGTGGAGATGCTGTAAACTGTATACAGATCAGAATGGAAATACAGAGCTTCACAGTTGATCCATGGTATTGAAGGTAAGTCTCAGTGAGCGTACAAGGCATCAGAAATTGAAGCACTACCATATGATAAACAAACATTTACATGTATTTAGATCCTGAGTCGAATAAACATCTTCAAATTCCTAAGACAGTAGGACAGACCCTGTTGGCTACAGACAGCAGCCACCCTGTCTGGTCTACAGGAACTCTAGTCTCATTTGGACAATGTTTCAGAATTCAACAGATTCTGGAATTAGGAATATTTTAGCATTTTAAGTTGCAGCAATTAACCAGAAATGTTTATTAGTATTGCCTATGAAATGAGAATGAATGTGCAAATATAACATAAGAAAGTCTAGTTTTCAGGAATAAGTAGATTGGCATTTTCAGAAATGCAAACTCCAGTTTCATTGCCTTGCATTTTGGTGCTCTTTCAGTGCACATCAACAGCTAAAACCCATACAAGAGTCTATTTAGTTACCAGATTTACTAATAAGCAGAAGACCCACCACACTGAATGGCAAACAAAAATTACCATTGAAACTGACATTAAAAAAAAACCAAAAAAACAAAAAAACAAAACAAAAAAACAACCCCAAACATGGTATACAATAAAGTTGAAAGAAAGAAGTGTAGAATACTGCAGTTTAAATTACTTTCATGTTCGGGAGTACCAAAGCATTTGTGCCAAACGGGGAAAATGTTACTCTGTTGCCCTTCCAGTTTTTCCACAAATAGTATGTACATGTAAGCAGAGAGTTAAACAAGCATAAGCAATCATAGTATACATTTTATGATGCCTTGGTAGAAAATAACCTGAAGTCAGATATTTGGTGCAATGAGATAGAAGTCCCACAGAATACATATTTATATGTCTTGCTCTCTCCATAATTGGTTCTCTAGTGCACAGATCATGTATTGACATAAAATCAGATAAGCATACATGAGGTAAGAACCTGGTACCAAGTCTAACCTTTTACTACACTATACTTTTATACACATAATTTATATATATATTCTTAAATACATACATGCTCTTCTCCCTGTTTTTCTGTTGTATTTAGTTTTATCATTTTTTTACCTTTTCCTTTCAGTCTCACCTACCTATCATAATGTCAACTATAATCAGTTTAGATAAGATATGAAAAGTTGGAACTATAAACTAGCATACTAGACAGTAATGTCACTGTTCTGCAATTTCCAGGGAAAGTTCTGTGAGCATGTACCTTACCTCTGGTTCCAAGCAGGTCTACTTGTATTTCATTAAATGACTGATGGTATGAATGAAGACACATTTTGAGTATAAACACATGATACCATTTTATCTGGAAGGAAGTTCCACCACAACAAAGAAAAATTAAGATATTGTGCAAGGGGTGTTCAATTACTTCAGAGAAAGCGTGGTCTTTTTTTAAAAAAAACATATATATAAATCTTCATTATAAATATACACACACATAGATGTACAGACATAGGCAGGTATTAACTACTACAGAAATATGTACATGTTTTCTGCAAGAAACATTTACCTGCCATTACGTATTATTGCAGTATGATATTTAGACAAACGCACAGCATAATTTTGAACTAAACTAGTCTGCATGCCTATTTTTTTCTTGCTCCAGACTTTTTTATTAACAAGTTTCTTATTGCCATGTAATTATATCTTAACTAATGAATGAGAATCACCTCAAGCCCAAACTGACTGAAGGAACCCTGCCTAACAAGAGCTGTAGGTTCAGCTTCAGACTGACCAATGCATAAGGCATAGTTATTATTCTGACCAAATAATTTTCTTACAGCAATATCTCCTGCTTTCATTAATCTCCACTTTTGGGTGCGCTTTCTGCTTTTGAGTAGTCATACTACAAAAGGTGGGTTACTTAAGAAACAATTAGGTGCATATACAAAACAATTTGCAGGCAGTCTTACTCCTTCAGCTTTCTAAGTGAAGTGCCTTTCAAGGCTGATTTATAACACTGTCGTCTTCAGAAGGCAAAATAATTAATAGGAGCATGGACTTCTAATTTCAGTGACTTCCAGAGAAAGTGGATTTCATTTGATTTATGATGGCCGGTGACTTTGCATTTTATCAGTTCATTCACTCATTATTTATGCTGATGACCAATTTCAATGGGTCGCTATCATCTAACTTGCTACTAATCAAAGAGAATTAGGGTTCACTGCATTATTTAGAAGCCACTAATTTATCTTCAGAACAAGTATCAAGAATAGTTTGGGGCCTTATTCACGAAAAAGAAGCACAGCTGGCAAAGTCACAGCATTTGCTCAGTATAACAAATGAATTTCGTAAGGGCTAGTTGAGAGAACTACTACTTTTTCCGTAAGTTTTAAAATGAAGCAGACTGCACAGATAGAAAATAAACATGAAACATTGAAACAATAGAATGAAACACTTTCCATCTGACCTCCTACGTCAAAATATGTAAAATATGTGTTTTCCATTCCCTCTGCAAGCAATTCAAAGGTGCTTGATTTAAAAAATTCTCTCCCTCGTTCTCTCTGCTAACTAAATGGAAATGTTTGCACCAAGACAATCCTAGTTGGCATATTTCTCATTTTAAAACTATTTGAATGTATTCTAGACGCAAGAAAATAGATCAGACTGAAACTTAAACATATAGAAATGGAGTTTTATCAGCAAGTAATAATACCAAATCATATTCAATAATTTGGGGAAAAAAAAGATCCTGTCATAAGAATAAAAAAAAAAAAAAAAAAAAAAAGAAAATTAGTTGCCTATTTCACACTCTTGGTGAACAAAGCACAAAAACTTCATTTCAATATTTTTACACCTTTTCATTTTGACATGCATTTATCCATGTTTCCTGGGGTCTTTCTATATAGCCCACCTTGTGCAAATTTCTTCAAGGTGAATTTTGATCTTCTGTATAGGTGCATGACCTTTCTAAAACTCGAGTGAAGTACGCAGCCAGTAATTTACCAGAACAGCCTCGCCACATACCAAGTAATAGTTTTGGATCTTCTCCTAACAAAGCAGTAGTCTCTGCTCTGTTTTATATAAGTTTTAAATGCTAAGTATAGGTGGGGGAAAAGAAATAAAACATTGATCTAGAGAGATACAGAAACCAATTCCTTGAGGCCTTCATGCATGCTCGTGGCAGTCTTCCTGAAAATATTATCCATTCCTCCTTAAACAAACCTGAAGTTTAAACGTTGAAAATCAAAGATTTCCAAGAATTCTTCATACCCCCAATATCCCCAGGGGAAGAAGAAAACTGTCGCCTTTCAAGCCAGAGGAGAAGTGGACAGTGTTCTTCACTCATATTACTTTCTACCCACATGCAGGTATGGTGTCAAAAGGAGGGAAATGATAAGCCTTCAAAAGAAATTCATACTTTTTCTCCTCTGTGTATTAAGGGATGCAAAACAGCCCTGAGCTGCCGCTGTCCCTGTGTGTTCACTGCCCTCAGGCCCAGAGGAGACCTGCTGCTGGCTTCCCACATCCAGCCCCGCTGGGCTGTGGGTTAACTCAGTGCTTCCACTCCCAGCCTCTCCCCTGTCCACAGTCAACCTTCCATGGGCAGGAAGCCCAGCCAGGGACAGCCAGAATGGATAACTGGCACCCTGGCTTTGCCTGGCCCCAGATGCCCACAGAGAACCCCCCCACAGGGGGTCAGTGGTGGCAGCTGAAATAAACGCAGCACTAAGTATGCCCCCTTGCAAGCTCAGATCCTCATACTGCTGAGGTACCTCCCTGAGGTATGCACAGGTTCAACTGGGGCCTCAGAAGGATCTTCCATATCTTACAAAAGAAAGTGGCATTTAGCGGGAAAAAAAAACCACTACTACCCTCCCTTCAAAAAAAGAAACACAAGATCAGTGAGATATTTCAAAATATGTCTTTTACATGCACTTAAAAGGCTCTCCCCTCACTAAAGACTGCCATTCACAGGAGTAAGCTGTTTAACAGTCATTTTTCTAAACTTTTTCACTACTTTTTAATTTATTTTTTTTTAAAAAGTGTTCATTTCTGGAGCACCCCCATGCTATGTAAATTGGGGGGTTTATTTCAAGCACATACATATACCCTAGTGTGTGTGAAAGGCAATTCCTATATATGTTTGTCCATAGTCTGAGGTCAACCCACTGGGACATTAGAATTAGAAAAGTAAAAGCTGAATAATCATACTACCACATGACACCAAGGCAAGAACCTAGAAGGAAATAATTAGGAAAATAATGATATAAAGCTACCAGTTTTATTGGACAAAACTGGTATTTTTGTTGCCAAACAATAATTACCGATTGAAACGACTAAGTAGCCATTCAGATTAGTGTTCATCAGAGTTTTGTTCACATAAACACAACATGCTCATCGTACTAATGATCTGAAATAAAACCCATGACTTGGCATAGTTTTCTGCACCATAACACAATTTACATTTCATTGCTAGTAAAATCAAGCTGAAACACTGCAAACCAGTTCATCTTTACACTGCTTGCATTTTCTGTGCTGTTAATAAGCATTACAGGGATTTTTCTCAAATAAAAATTTACACCTAACTTACCAAAATTCAGTCACTTCTACTCTGTTACTAAAAATTGTCTGTACACTAAAACCTCCTAGGACTATTCACATTTCTGCATTTGTATCAGTAAGGATATAATCTCTTTTTTCTACTGACGAAGGCATTTTTACAAAAAAATATGTACATCAATGAAATCTGCAAATACGCTTTATTTTTTTAATAGAAGTTAAAAAATAGAAGTCTTTGGTCTGATTACAGCACGCCAAATTGTTAAAATGTAACATTATGTGTATACAGTTGTCCTTGCAGAAGACAAAGAGAAGGATTTTTTTGTTCAATCGTTGTTTTCAAATTTTCAACTTGCAAAAAAAATTCACAAATATTCTACAACATATAAAAATCACTCATATGCTTCAGAAACCCCTTTCTATAGCCAGCACTAGGCCAAATTTCAGACTAGATGAAAAAAAACCCTTAATCTACAGTAATTAGTTAATATAGCAGATACTAGTACTAGTGTGAAAATGGCAGGACAGTAAAAGATCAATATCTTAGTAGCATTTGCATGACGTGCTTATTACATAAAAGAAGCATGATTAATCTGCCACAAATATTGAGCAACGGAAGTCTCCTGAATCTCTCATTTGGACAGACAATATAAAAAAATTAATTTATAATTCATTAAAATCCTGAGTGAAACTCTCAAGCAGCCCTATTTAATATGTAACATGAATCTAAACCACACACACACTAGTTTTCCAAGAAACTAAATTCCTCAATGCATAGAGAACAACAGCGTAAAACAAAAGTGTGAGAAATGGCCTAGGTACTGGGTAAAATAAAGAGATAACATTTTCAGTGCTGAACAAAACTATGATACCTAAATGAACATGTCCACTAAGGCCAAGAACAGAACTAGATATCATTAAAAACAGAGATATATAAGGAAAATGCTCCAAAGATCAGTTTAATTGTGACAGCAAAATCCATGAGCATATGCAAAGCTCTTAGTCTAGGAGAAAAGAGCTTTTATCACCCTGGAACTGCCATACATACTTTCCCTGTCCCCAAGAACATGTCTTAATGAAGTAAAAGATCCATCACAAACCATAACTGGATTCATATCAACAGAAGCAACAAGTTATATACTAGTCAACAAATCTAGGTATTTGGGAAGGGCGATCCTTTGAGACTGAAATCCATCTCTTGTCTTTGCACGCTAGTATAATCTCCAAACTCTGTAGAAGTCTCCCTTGCATACACATATCTGAAGTTATTATTTACAATCAATCATAAAACTCCCAATTAAAAAACCCAAGCAGTTAGAACCATTTTAAAGAAGGGGGTGCAGTGGGGAGGAATGCGTCCACAAGAGAAACAAAAAAGGTTCTGTAAACAGAACTTTCTCCTTTTCCGTCACATTCTTAGAATAAATAATGTTGTCTGATTTAGATATAAACATTTTTTAATAATTATATATTTATCAATGCTATGAATTAGCACTGAAAATTCACTTTTTATATTTTTCCTCTTTAAATAGCTAGAGACATTTTGCATTCCCAAGAACTGAACAAATACATTTAGACTCTGATATGACCTCTTCAAGCAAGCAGCTGTAAAACTTCTATTGTTCATCAAATCCTGCATATGTACATCCCCAAGTCCCCCCTTCCATTCAATATATATGAAAATGCAATTTACTGTATGTCAAATGAAAAATGCAGTTTTCAAATGCATGACAACAGGTGCTAGTTAAATGATCAGACACCATTTGTTACCTAGTCTCTTACTCTCATTTGCAGCATGATAAATTGCATTTTAGCAGAGTACTGCGATCTAAGGGGTCTTGACATGCTTTTATTGATTTGCATAGGTTATATGCATGTATTCCTGTTTGTAGGCAAATAGTGTCACAAGTAAATTCAAGTCACCATGCCTCTGTTTCAAGAAAATTGCAGTCATCACAGGGGAGCCAAGACGGAGTGAGGTTGGCTAGGAGAGACACATGCAGCCCATTGGAATCTTAGAGCCTCTATTAAGATTTATAGGCTGCAGGATTCTTTTGGGCTTCAACATTATTCTTAGTAAACCCTTTCTGTCCTCAGTTGTTTATAAAAACTGGCAGCTTTAGCAAAGACAGAAGCTTATGTTGTAGGTAGCACAATTTAGCATAATAGTGATAGCCTGTCCTCCAAATATCCTGATACTGATTTTGAAAGAGAAAAAGTGTATATTCTTGATTCCTTTTACCATAATTTGAAAGGTTTTCTTATTAATAAACATTAATCTTCTCACCAGCATTTACACAACACTTTGGGGCCACCGTTAGTTAAGGTTATTTAATATATCTGTCCTCTCTTACCTCTTTCTCAAGTCAGCCAGTATCATTATTTCCCTCAACAAAAAGAAAAGAATCCTTCATAGAAAGTTGAGATACCTTCCCTATGGGGTAAAAATACCACCTCTAGAAACAGGAATTGAAACTTCCATGCTAGTGTTTTCTTCAGGCTGGGAATGATGTGATCCAACATCACCACAATTTGCATGTAATTCCCTTAGTTTAGTATCAGCACATGCACACATGCCAGCACTCACCCCATTAACTAAAGAGAAAGCTGCTGGAACATACACAATACCCCCACACAGGAAGATTATCTCTATGCATGCACACACATCGTTTTGTATCACAAATGTTGGAGCTGGCATGCAACGCTCAGACTGGTGTCAACCTATACAGGCTACTGATCCAATCATTTCCTTGTAAATTTGCACATTACTGATAAAGGTTCAGGTTACTGAGGGAACCGTTAATCTATCAGGAAAAGAATTTAGACTTGACAGGCATACTTACACCTCAGAGTATTCAAGGAGCTCTTATTTGTATGTTATTTCAGTACTTAAAATTTATTAAAGAACTGTTCCAGTGCGGTAGTTTTGCATTAACTTTAATGGAATTCAATTGTATTCTTCTCTTTGTATTACAAACGCTAAACTAATCAAAATTAATTTAATTGTAAATTTAAGCTCAAAAAAAAAGGAATAAGCAACAAATACTAGGAAAAATATTATGGGATAAAAAGTATGGCAATACAGAATTCAGTATCTCAGAAAACATCCTAATTTGACATAGACACTTCCATTCATGTGTTACTAATAAATTCTAACTAAAACTACTGCATGTGGGCCCCAACTAACATCTAAATTAATTGCCCACATTATCCATTTTACTTCCCTACAGGCTTCTAGGTTATGAAGATTATGCTGCATGTTTCTCCACAAAGAATGAACTAACAACTGTGTTTACAGAAACTACAAAATTGAATGGATCAGCACATCAAGATGTATCCTGAAAACATTTTTGCTTACTGTCCAACCAGCATGTGTTGCCATAGAGTTTAGCAGATGAAAATCATGTACTGACTGAGGCCAAGATGCACAATCTGATTTACACTGAAACTGGGAACTTAGTATTGGATATAAAGTATGATTTTTTTTTAAGATTAAGTCTACTTGGAAAAGCCATCATGAATAAAGCAACATTGCTAAATATTCTTTGAAATTTTACACAGAAAGCTGTCCCCTTTGGAACATCTGTAATAGATAAATGAGTATTCCACAAATTTATAATTTCGATAGTATATGATTTTGCAGAGTAGTATTTAGATAGTTCTCCCTAAGAGGTTCAGAGTGTAGTTTGATGAAGACTTGCAGGCCCACTGCCTTCACAGCTGCTCATTCATGCCTTTAAATAGAACAACTTTAAATAGAACCCTTTAAATAGAACAACAGCTTGGGGAGTTGTGTGATAAGCAGCAACAGGGAAATGAGTTGATCAAGAATGCTTTTTTTCTTAGATTCTTTTTGACATGAGTCAGTTTCTGATCTGGTCCACCATTCAGCCCCAGCTACAATGAGATGCAACAACTGAAGTGTCCTATGGTCAATGGAAGTGTAGAAACTAATAGTAAGGACTATATAAGGCAGCACTGCTCATCAGATTACTGCTTATTAATTTACCGTCTCAGTCAGAACACACAGAGAAATATTTCATGTGGAACAAAAAGCTTAAAAGTACAGCTGTGAAACAGGAGAAAAACAATGAGCAAAGGAAGAAGGGAGAGCAAAAGTAAGTTATGCAACACCACAGCAATAAGCCACTCCAAAATCTTGTATGCGATACGTATCAGAAGAATTTCAGATGGAAATTTGAAGGGGTAAAAATGAGCTAGCTTGCTAGATGCTTTTGGAAAAGCACAAGAGACAACACAGAAAAAAGAATACATTTCCTCTTTAAAACGTTTTGTAAAAAAATATACTTGTACATTTATATACTTCATAGTGAATTTATATGGACATATGTTTTGAGAGGAAGAGACCTTATGAAAATACAGGTCCAGACATTTTTACCTATCTACAAGAAATACATTTGACTTCAAATTTCATTTAGAATATTAACATTTAAAGGCAGAGGAATCAAAAGGAAGTCTAAGCAAAGCTGGCCCCACAATTAGACACTCACCTGTGAATGACAGGATAAATGATTTCAAAATCTCAAAACTAAATTCTATCAATTTGCTGAATAATATTCAAAACCTACTTAAAACAAACTTATCAACCTGAGCCACTGAAATTCAGTCCCTTCAAGTCACTTAGTTTGAGAGAGTGTGCAAGAATATCTATGCCATCCTGAATGAATTCTTGCCTCTTGACTTTCATCCTCAAACGTCTTCTTTACTTAAGTCTCCTAAAATGGTACATGGAATAAAAAATAATCTTGTATCTTATCACTCCATCAGTGAAAAGAATTACTACTTAATGTATATTGGTATTGCCTTTATTTAGCCCACTGGGCTCATTCTCTAGCCCAGGTTCACATTCATGCACAGCCTACAACAACAGGCCTATGTTCTCAACTTGCCAAAGGTTTTGCCTGTTAAAGCAAACTTAGAAATAGGTCATAATTCAGAACCCATGACATTTTACTCAGGTCACTGACACAGGCTGGTATTCAAGCGGAATATCCACCAACCCCCAAGCCTACAAGCATTCCTTCTTTCCAGATATAAAAGATCAGTTTGTATGTCCTTCCCAGCCAGGAGACTAAAAATATGCTAGCAGAGGTGGCCACAAGCACAGTGCACTACTGCAGTGAAAGTGTCTTTTTAGGAAAGCAATTAAGGACAACAACTGGCATAGTCCAGCAATCTGATTAAGCAATAACAGTTACCTGAAATCAAACCACAGAATAATATTAACAGGGACACCATCTGATCTCTCTTTAATGTTAAAAATCTTCAGGCTAAAAAGAATGTATGATAATTTTTTCATAACTAAGCAATGAAAAAAAAAATCAAATCCTGTGTACCTTGCAAAAGAGAATTAAAGTTTGCAAAATGAAATTATGGGGGGAAATAAAGAAATTAAAGTGGTTTTAGAAGTTCTATATTGCAAAATTCAAAAGTCTCCAGAACCAAAAAGGGCTCTTGGGATTTCTTGCTAAAGACCTTGCCTGGGGTACAAATCACCTATTTGTATTAACCTCAGAAAAGATATGAAAGATTGTTCGGTTTCTCCCTAATGAGATAAATTTAACAACGGTGGCATAACATTGCATAATAATATTTCTATGCAACATCTTCACTAACGCTTCAAAAGCCATCAAAAATTTAACAAAGAAAATTATAATTAATATTACAAAACATGGAGACTATCAAGTTATTGTTTTTCTCACCATCTCCTTCTATTCTGTGAAGAGATAATTAGGATTGCTTGATTTACAACTCATTTGCTGGTGCAAAATACATTAAAAGAGGATCATTTCCATTCTGAGACAAGTCTATAGAGGGGAAGTATGCCTTTACATAGAGAAACATATGACTGACCACTGTATCACCTTACATGGTTATGGTACTTAAAAAAATCACGTGGTTTTTCCCATATTTTTGATCTCTCTTCTCCCTTTGTTTCAGGATCATCTTCCTGCAACTTTCACTTAAGCTGTGGTCCTGTAAACAATTTTCTGTACTTGCGGAAATTCACGCACATGAATAGTTTGAACACACTTGCTGTGCAAGGCTAAGCATACATAGGAAAATTCCCAGGAACCTAGCAGGAACTTCAGGAGTAGAGGGGATGTCTAGTTCATGCAAAGGCATGGGCAAATCTTTAAGCACCATTTTTTTTTATAAGAGCACGTCTATTGCTGTGAAAGGCTGCACTCATAAAGGCACATAAATGACTAATATTTAACATGAACTAGTATATTTTTAAAATTTGATCATTTCAGTATAAGCATTTTACAGATGTAGATGACCACTACAAAAGCAGCTCTCCACCAAGGAAAGTTGGTTAGATACTTGTAAAAGTAGACTTGAAAAATGCTTAATGTAACAGTTCATCATTGCAGATAGAAGTGTAGAAGAGATCAGAAGAACTCTTAAAAAAAAGAGCGTGGTAAAGATAAAATGCACTCTTTCAAGCCTTCTGGATGTCAGAAATCAAAATCTGATGTAGAGATATACATTGCAATTTAACATCCAAGACTGAAAATTTAAGAAATTCCTGGAAAGAGGAAAATACATAAAGGAATTTTTGCTCATGAATGGAGAAGCAACAAATCAGCATTAACACTTAAACCATCAAAAAGATAAATTCCACAGATAAATGGATTATCAGGGCATCTTTTGCACATTCAGACCTTTATACTGGGAAGCTTGTCAAATAAAGGCACTTGGAGAGGAAAGAAAGTAGCCATGTCAAACCATATGTGCAAGCTTACCATGTGTAAACAGTAAAACTGCATTTTAGTAGCCCTCTATCTAAACCCTACTCTGGAAAAAGTGTGTTCAGCAGTATTATAGCACACACACTTTGTTTGTGCTTATTAAATAAAAGGAAAGGATCACCTTCAACCATATTAATGATGGACTGGTGGATGAAGGATGTCTGCGAAAATTCACAACATCTGTTTGCTCCACTCTCTTCTCAGCGTGCTGCACCTATTCCTCATGCTTAATGATGCTCATCCACTCTGCAAGTTTTACGAACAAATGTGTGTTTAGCCACATTCATCATTCTGAATGAGCGTTCTTGATGAAGCATCCACTGGCCTGTTTCGCTCTTTCTGCTACACTTTAACAAATGACAACTGCTCTGCGTATTTTTCATTTGTTAAAAATAAAAAGCTAAGTGAAGAATAGGTCCAGCAAATTTTTCTTTTACTCCTCTGGTAACTTTACTAGAAAATGGAATGCTACATGCATTTAAACTGTACACAAGTTCACATGCGCAAACCTAAACGGTGCATATGGATGTACAGTATTTTCAAAACACTACACAGCAGAACACGGTGTTTCATCAGCATATCAGAAATATTCTATCCCATACCAACAGTAGCTCAATCTTCTCATGAAAGTGATATATTATGTCTCACAAAGATCAGCTAGGGGACTGATTCTGTGATGTACATAATGCCTTGATGTGAGACACTTGGCACCTTTTGGTACCAGTCCAGCAGTACATGACAGTGGACATTTGCCTTCCATTTTCCAGCTTTCTTCCTTTTAAAGCACACCAATATTTAAAGGAAAAGACATGTTTCCCAGAAAATGTATATGCTATAAATGCCATCCTAGGAATGAATTCAACTGTGAATAACAATGCATGTCAAATCCATATTTTTGTTAATTAGAAAAATGGACAATGAAGAATATTAGCGAGTAATCAGAGCTAAAGAATCACATCTAATACAACGTGATCAGAAAACTTAAAATGTCAAACATCTTCAGAAGCTATCTGTCAGAATTTAGTGGAACTCACAATTTTCATTTGCGTTAGTGCACAGAAAAATTAAAATGTTCATCCCAGTACTAATTTCCCTAAATGTGTCTTTATGAGATTACTGATGCAGTATACAGTCGAACAGTTGCAGGCTCATCTTCTGGTAGTATTTTCTGTTTCCAAAAATAATACAGATTAAAGGAGGTTTTTATGAAGACATTCTACCACTGCCTAATGGTATTTCTGTGCTTCACTGATTGAGTCTTTGTGAGCCCCCTCTGATCCTGTACTAGTTTGGGTTCATCTGTATTAGTTAGAGTCAGCAGGCCAGTGGGTGCATTTGATGAATCATGTTACATTCTAAAATATAAATGACCTTTGTTATGAAGAAAGTTTATTGCAAGACAGCCATCTAAGAGACAGGAAAGTATTATGGTTCTTGTTTTCATGTTACCCCTTTAATAACTAGGTTAGGGGAAAAAAGTGGGATCCTGTAAAAAGATCTTACAAATTTTGCCATAGGTTGCCTTCCTTCTGACCAGCTCTACTACAATTCCCCTTTAATAATGTACTTTGTGATAGTTCACAATGAAATAATTGTGGACCAAAAGAAACAAAGGAGTAAGTTTTGACTTCCATTCCGTAAGAAAAACTCTCTATTAATAAAAAACAAATCCTGAAACCATCCTGTTCAGGCCAGGCCAAAAAAAGGCATAACAATTCAATAAGAAGTTATAATTCAGTAGTAGGACCCAGAATCAAAGGTGTAACACTTCTCAGAGACTGAAATTATTTAAAGAAACTGTACTGCCTATGAATCTCTTAAAATCAAGCAATGCATATAAACCAAATAATTTCTTACTAAAGTACATAAAAATTCTCCATTAAAACCCCTCTCTTCAAATAAATTAATACTGCCATATACTAATAAGGTCACTGAGAACAGCTTTCCTCTTAACAAAAATAATCTTAAACTTGTATGCTAAATTATATCAATTCCTTAAATTTAGAGACTGGCTAATGCTCAACTAGGCAGTGAATGAAGTGGACTAATTATCAGAATTCAGATTAGTGCTCCAACCTGGAAGTGACAGAGTAGCACTATGGTGACATGCAACTCTGCAAAACTAAATCCTACACTAATGGTATGGTCGGTAAGAGAAATGCTACTTTAGCCTGTCCCTGAGACTCTACACATAACTTAGAAGGCATCAACATGTTAAATAAATAAAAACAAATTAAAACCTTTAGAAATTATATCCTGCTTTACCAGTATTTTAAAAGAAAAACTAGTATCAGCTGCCTTCAACCGTATCTAAAGTCGTTAAGTCAGCAATATTGACCAGCAAACTTACTGCAAAGCAGCATTTTTTGGCAAGTTATGTTCCATAACAAAAATGCATAAATTATGGAATACAGATGAAAATGTACTTAAGTTCAACAAAAGTTATTATAAACTAGCATGCAATGGTGTATCCTTTCAGAAATTAGTACAATGTAAAATGAAGATCACAAATTTCAAGAATCAATTTTTTGCCAAAGTTTTCAAGAATCAATTTTTTGCCAAAGTTTTGTAAGAACTTCCTGTGGTGTCTCAGCACAGATAAAAAGAAGGGCAGTGGGAGAACTGCATAGTATGTCAAATGAAATACATAAAAATGGAATCACTAAAATTTAATAGAAATTGCAACAAATGTCTGTTCAGACTCCTCTGAGGTATAAATACTCAAGGAATCCATTATTACGCTTAACAGAAAATCATCCATGACAAATTTATAAGTTATATATAAAATATTCCTCTTCAGATATCTACAATGAACACTGTATAAGAATTGACAGCAGCTATGTATTTTTGTTATAAAAAGGAATTTTTAATTATAATAAAATATACAAATTACTAGTTCCTTAAAAAAAGAGTGCTTCTGATCATATTTCAGAAATCAAGTCCCACAGGGGATTTTTTTTAATGTAAAGAATTAATTTATCTTTTTTGCTACAAATGCTTTTTTCTCTACTGTTAAACAGATTTGGATGTGAAAATAGAAGAAAGGATTTATGTAAAAATAACCTCAAGGGGATCATTAGAGAAACACAAAAAATAATTTTCTACTAGAATTTTAAAGTGTATTTGCAATAGATGTTTAAAAATATGGCTACAAAATACATAAAACATACAAATGAACAGAGTTTAATACAGCCACAATAATTTAAATGGTATCCTTATTTAAGTGACTGATTAAGCCACAGAGCTAGTTTCCAAGCAGAAGCTGGGGGGAAGGGGGATGGGGGTAACCTTTTGCTAATTAATATTAGAGTGATATTAAAATTGATACATGTATTTTGTACTATGTAGATACACAGCCATCACATTCATTCTCATGACTTAAGTATGCATAGAGATAGTTTATTAGACTTCCTGAAATAAATCTATAGACATAATTCATCACTTGACAGTCAAAAGAACAATATTGAAAGCAACAAGTACAATTCCATACTGCTATAAATAGGAGAAACTGAAAACCAGGAAAAGAAAGTTCTTGCCCATGCAGAATAGCAATGAGTGCTGTGAGGACTCATTCCCACCAGAATTAAAGAGTAGCAAGTGGTTCCAACAAGTCCGCAAATGTCAGTGTGCCCTTCTATGACTGGCAAGGGAGACTACAGAACTTGCAAGGCAGGTACAGTCTAAGACATACGTTAACTCAAACTGTACAATAGGTCTCAAGAAACACATCACAGTACTTTTGAGAAAATCAGAGCACAAATAACCCGTAGATTACTGAAAATTACTCTGACAAAAATAAGTCCAAGCATATCTGACAGTAAAATTACACTCTCCTCAACAACAGTATCCCTTAGGTAATCCCCCTTCTCTCCCCATCTTGAATGTTAAATTGTCTCTTAGCTTTATAACAAATCAAGACTAAAAGCTGCACACTGGCAGTAAAGCGCTTCTTTTCATCTTACATAAATTTTATTTCTTCTCAACAGCATCAAGTGTGGTATATTTTATGAAAATTATGAAAAGCATCACAAAGAAATAAAATGTAAATGATACAACAATTCAAAGCATCTGAAGGGCACTGTTTCTGCTATCTGCAAGTACATCAGACCATTTCTTCCTCTACTGCAGGTTGGGTTTATGCTTTTCCATGGAACAACAGTGCCAGTGACCTATGGGGGTTGTACTTCATCTTTTATCTCAAGGAAGCAAAAGGGTTAATATATTTCAGACCCTTAAAAATATGATGATCTCAGCTGAAAACAATGCTATGTCACTCATAAAATATTAAAGGTCAAGACCTAGGACAAGATTTCTTTGACAAAGGTCTTGTCTTAAGCCTTGACTTAATTTTCCTATGGACTGAACCAGAGGTTCTACACAAGTATAGTCTGTCTTTTTCTGTTTTTTTCCCTTCCATGTGTGATCTTATCTGCAATGGAGGCAGCTCCATTTTTTTTATTTATCTGCAGAATCAATCTGACACATTATAATCTTACACACAGAAACGTGAATGGGGACAGGCAGAAGGTGGAAGAACTGCTGACAGAGGGTATTTGTGACTTCTTTAACATACACTTCAAAAAGTAGTTTATATATCCAAATAACTTAATTCTGATGTGTTCCACTGGGGACAATTCCATATCCTAAAACAGATTATTCAACTTTTCCCCTCCTTACAGCCAGCTATAATTTTAATCCAAATGCTGCTCTTCATCTTTTTGCTTTATCCTTCTAAAGGAAGTTCTTCCCTTGCATTGCAACTGCACTTTCCCTCCTTCTCTGTGTACCCTCACTCTTGAGCTCTTTCCAGAAATATTACATGTCATGAACCAAGTAATACTGTGCATATGTATGACCTGGTGCCACAGGAACAAATAAAAATAAAAATTAAAAAAACAAAACCAACCAACCAAAAAAAAAAACAAAACACCCAAACACCCCCCACCCCCCCACCCCCCCCCAAAAAAAAACCCACCAACAACCACAAACCGCTACAATTTGCCTGTATATGGTTCCCAACATTTCATGGTTCGTGACAGGTTTCACCTAACTGGATGCCCCTTATCAATCATTATGTACACTTCTCCCCATAACTGCTTTCTAGCTTCTTATCTCTAGATACTAGCTGTGCTGTGGAGACACTTTAGGAGCCCTCTCTCTGATGTGATAGCTCAGATTCCACCAACTGAAAATCTTGTTTCTTCCCAGGTTCACTTTAATCACTACCAATCTCTTTGTGTCATTTTCCCACCTCCACAGGTGACCAGGATTCCTCCAGCTTTGCATCTTATAAACAATAAGTGTGCTGCCTCCTTCCACACCAAGGCATACAGGTAGCTTTGTCAAAGGCCCACCGACATAATGAAGAATCTGGACCAATTCCATTTATTTACAACTGTGAAAAAGTAAATAAAATAAAGAAGTCTTTGGTACTGGGATTTTGTAGTG
Organism: Athene noctua; assembly: GCF_965140245.1. NCBI lineage: Eukaryota > Metazoa > Chordata > Aves > Strigiformes > Strigidae > Athene > Athene noctua. The sequence goes on from NC_134041.1 coordinate 42,327,479, forward strand.
GGCTAGTAAAACACTCATAACAGGAGGGTTTATAGCAAATTAGTTTGGGCTGGTTCAGACAATACAGAAATGAACCCATAAAGCACTTCAGAAACTATGAGACTCTGATATCCTAATGACAACAGGCAAACCTGGCTTTATGAGATGGGTTTTTGATTCAGTATTCAGCGTTTTCCTCAAACTCATGAGTTTCCCGCTGACCTGAAGAAACATTGAAACTACAAATGCACACTGTTAAGAAATGTACTTGTTATTTAGGGAGTGCCAAATTAAGACTGTCCTGTGCAACTTGAATGCAGTCTCCTAGTATATATTCATTATACTGCAATAACACAATCATGTTTGCTTCTGACATTACTCAATTCTCCAAATAACACTGCCAACCAAGAAAATGGGATGAGAGGACAGCCATGTATATGAAGGACCAGGGTACTAGAGGATAATGGGGTCTGGCTGAGCAAAGAGGACACAACAAAGAGCCAGGAGGTGGTAAAGATCCTGGAAACAACAGACCCTGGTACCTGGCAGGCCCCGACATAAGTGCAAGAAAAGCTGGATGTGGAAGGGAAACAATGAAAGAGATCTCACAGCTGACAACCAAAATGCCTGGGCAAAGATGAAAGTCAGAGGAAAATTTTAAGAATATGATAGAGAAGATATCGCTGCCTATTCTTCCCAAAGGTTTTGATTCCAATTCCTCCCTAGGATGATATGCAGGCAACATGACAATGTTTTCAGATGGGCTGCCTGCCAGATTTACTAATCACATCTGGAAAAGAAAAAAAAACAAAACCAAAAACAACAAACAAACAAACAAAAAAACACACAAAAAAACCCACAAAAAAACACAAAAAACCCCCACCAAACCACCAGAGGCCTGGGTTGTATGTGATAATGAAACAGATGTGTCCCAAGAAATAAAACTAACTTAAAATGGAGGCCAAAATTGATTAGCAATATGATGTTATCTTGCTCAGTACTGTAGGCCATGAACAACCTGATGGTGGAAAAAATCGCATACCACAAAAGGTCTACCTGCTCCATCCAGTTTAACAACTAAATATAAAAAAGATAACAGCAAGTTTCTAAGGGCAAGATAAAACTAAGGGTACTAGGTCTTATTTGGGCTAGTTGAAGATAAAGATGCTCTTAATTCTCCTCATTTTCTTGTTGATATTTACCCATAAAACAACCACTATAAAAATAACTCCACTATCAAACTCTAAACTTTGGTGTTATTCTTCCGTAACTCCAGACTTACCTTGCCTAAGCACAACATTTGGCAGGACTGCCAAAACAGCTTCCGGCACTTGACAAGAATAGATGAAAAAGATGCAGAGTAATTTCAGCTTGAATCTCTATCTGTTCATATAAATATATTTTCAACAATATTTATTAAAATGTCAAAATCTTTTCATTGATTGCCATGCCACACTCTTGGATAGGAAAATTAGTAACTTTTCTTGTGTTCTCTGTAAACAAACAAACAAAATTTCCAATGTGAATAACTCAAGTTAATCTTAAAAAGGTATATTTAGATACAAATCTCACAATGCTTTCAAATTATGTAGCACTTCACAAGTAATTTTAGAAGGCCGAGCAATACCCCTCATAAAAATTATACTACTGTTTCCTTCATCAGACACTCAAAAGAGATAGGACAATCTAAATACTCTAAATTCTTAGTACACCACTATGTCTTTAAAAAAGTTCTTCAGAAATGCTGTGCTTCCTAGTAGCATTCAGAGAAACTTTGTTTTCATCTAGTTTTATTGTACAACCCTATGTAAAAAAAAAAAAAGTCACCACATGAATCGAGACTGACACATATAAGCATTTCACATTGACTAATAAAAGGTTAGATATAAAGAATAAATATTGTGTGCGCTTAGAACCAGCCTCTACTTTAGATATGCCTGAGTTCACATCTTTTAAATCAAACATGTCAGCAGGGTATCCTGACAAAATCAGACAGACCACACACCTGTCATTGACTTAACTGGGCAAGAGACATGACTGGTGCTCAGAACTTCAGCCAGAAATGCAATTATCTGGCAGTAAGAAAATTACACTCAAAGAACGAAGTTTAACAAAGCCATTTTGCCATTGTTGATCCATCTCTTATAAAGAGGCCATTTTATTAGTTTGAAGTGGTAAAGCAAGTTTAAATTTATTTGAGAAAACAACTTGAATATCAAAAAGTAATCTTCAGGTATAATGTTATACTTTCAAATCTCTTTTTATTTTATTAATCCAGCACAGATAGCAAATTATTTTCATTACTGCAACAAATGAAGGATGGCATCATGAATTAGCAAGAATTTACAATTTTTATTGCTATTGCAGCACTGTGTGAAGAGCTATATGGCACAGCTCTACAGTAGGATCATTTATAGGGTATGACACCTAAACCCTGACATCCATCTCCTAAGCATATATGGCACAAGTGCAACACATTCTCTTGAATGCTTTGTGTTTAGCACAAAAGGCTATTTTATAGAGTTTTCTTTGTAATAAAAACCTCTCCAATCATCATTTTCCCATACTTTGCTTTGCAGGTACACCCATACTTTATAGAGTGTGTTCACTTTTTTTTTTTCCTTTCAAATTGTAATTCATCTGTTTCATATAGCAAATACAGCATTATATGTCCCTGTGTGTCCTCGTTTTCCATCAGGAAATTTTGCTGGGATAGAGTTTGAGGACTTTTGGCTTTTAGTGAGCACCTGACCAGAACTGTGGGCAGGTTTCACTACAAGATGCCTCCACAGAAGTACACAATTGAGGCTCTGCATGCTCAGTATGTTAACTGCTTTCCAGAACCACTAGCTCACTTTCTAACACACTACACAAAGCAGATGCACATCTATTTCTTTCTGAGAAATTCCAGACAAAAAGCATAAACCATTAATATAAGGTTTGGTCTACTACCGGCTGCTCAGGTACAGATGTGACACAAATCTGGTCTGTTCCCATAATTCTTCAAGAATGTTATTTTGTAATAATAAGGTTGCTTCCTGGTTAATTTAACTTAATAGCTTTGAAAAAAATAGATTAAATTGGGAAAGACATTGATTATGCAGTAAGAACACTTATAGCAAAATGAATCAATTATATAATTAATATATAAATACAACTATTTTAAAATTGCATTTTACTATTTCCTAGATAAATTTATGTAGCAGAGCACTAGAGTAAACAAATGTTTGAAGTGTGAATGGGTTCCCATCTCAGTCTGTAACAGTCTCAAATTCTGATTAAATATCTCTTAGTAATTAATTTCAAATCAACCCAACTATTTTTTCTAGTCAAACTTCTCAGAGCAGAAAGATTAATTTTGCTCTCATTTGCTCCCAGCATTGCATGTAGCCTTCAATCTCATATGTCATAATGAGTTCAGAAAATTAAATTACAAAAGCAAGAAGTCAGGAGGACACATGTTATCACCTGCTCCAAAGGGGTGTTATACAGCTGTATTAATATTTGTAACGCACTTTGGATTCCCAGATAAAAGTAGCTATACACACAGGAAATATTACTGTCAATGAATGTTACAAACACACAGTGTTTCTTGAAACCCTCCTCTGGCTGTAACAACACAATGAGAGCTCTAGGCTCTCATTCAGTCAGCCCCAACACTTGAGGAACTCTTTGGGGCTCCTTGAACTAAGATAACATACAAAAGGACACAGACAAAAAACAGGACATTGGGGCAGGATGGAAATCAACAGAAAATACTGAGGAAGGGGTGAGATTGCTCTTGGAACCTCTGGCGAGAGAAGAATAAAAGGAGAGTATTGGCACAAGAAGGAGAACACAAGCAACTCAACTCTTGGTACAAGGGGAAACAAAGGTCCTCAGAACTCCCAGAGTTCTAAGTGGGAAAAAAAAAAAAAAAGAATGAAAAAGATTAAAGGCAGAAAGATCTCCTGGCATGAAGAAAGATGGTTCAGCAGGTTTGAAAAATGAGCAAACTGTCAGGTGTGGACAGAAATATGCATAGAGCTGCCTGTATAATGAGCTTGGCCTACTGTGAAACCACCACAGCCCTAAGCGTATATACAGACAACAGACAACTCATCCCTAGAGTAATTCCTCAGTGGTTTTTTTTAAACCTGTCAAAAATTACATTACGTATCCTTTTGCAGTATCTTCTTTTGCAACATAAACACAAGAATACAAAAAAAAACCCTAGTTAGCAATCTGTTCCAGTAGTGAGAGAGAGAAGAAGGGAAACACTAGCAAGAGATCTTCTGCTAGTTTTGAGTTCTAAATTGCAAATCACCACTGTTGAAGCAGGAAAAATCTCCCCACACTCTTCTTGCTTCTTCCTATATGAGAAAACCCAAGAATGGCTGGACAGATGACATGTGCTTTAGTGTTCAGAAGATTTCCAGTCATCCATCTTTAATTATGGAAGAGTCTATTAGTATTTTTTTGTATTTGCTTTTTAACTTCTGGGCATGATTCATGCAACATTAGAACATCAAGCCTTCAGAGCCAACATTAGGATCTCAAAGTGCTCTCTCCCACAAACAGTGGGAGAGAAAGGGAGGAAATTTCTAATGCAAAAATCTGGAATCCTAACTGATAGCCCTGGTTGTACAAGCACACCCATGAGTTCAGATTTCTTCCTTCTTTCACATGGAAAAAACAGCAAGATCAAAGTCAAAGACTACTAAAGACAGAAGCTCTCCTCTTTATATTCAGATTCAAAACACAACAACCAACATCAGAGAAGATAAAAAGAAAACATCCCAAATAAACAAGGCAGGGCTAGGTTACTCCCTCAAACTCCTGAGTTTAGGCACGTTACTTGCCAAAGAACATTTTGAAAACACAAACAGATGTGTTTCTCTTAATTCCCAAACAGTGGTCAAGACAAACTAAGTCTTAAAAGTTCAAGTATTCACAGTATCAGTAAGAGTTAGGATGGAATCCCCTCAGACTGCTAAGGTACATAAACAAGGGAGAACACCATGCCACACAAATTTAACACTAGCTTGTTTTGAATGTCTAAACCACAATTTCTGTAACAATTCCACTCTGCTCTGATTTTATCTCATGATCTTCAGCCTGATAGACTGTGTCTTATTTGCATTACAAACTTTCTTAGCAAGTCATTACTGCTCAGAATTAATCTTGACACAACAAGCATCCAGGAGTCTATGCTCACACACTGCTAAACTGCCTTTTCTGGGGCAAGGATTATGCACAACAGCTGCTCCTCAGTGGAGTCTGTTGAGCTGCAGCTAGGCATCCTAACAAAACTTGCAGGATTGTTCCCTATGCTTCAACAGAAACCAGACAGCCTAAGCCACTATATGACAAACAGAATTAGTAGGGGATGTAGCCACTATCTTCCCAGCCCAGCCAAAACTAGCTCTCAAAAACATATGAAAAGGACAGTATGAAGCCAATGGTCTCTTAAGAGAGACTGTTCCATTACATATTACTGCTATGAAAGAAACCAAACAGTAGAACAAGGCACGTTAATGGAAAGGTATCTTTTAACTTGACAGTGCCATATGGTTTTATGTCAGACTTGTAGTCCAAGCTGTGCTTATACTACTGATTTGTTTTTGCTAAATATCATATGTCGGAAAAGTATGTTTAAGATGAAAAGTCATTCCTTACTTCTCCCACTGTAGAAAGCAATTTTGCAAGATTAATTCATAAATTTAGAATGCTTTTTTAAGATCTAACCTGGAATTAAAAGCTAGCTTTGTGCACAGTAACCATCTAATACTATCTGTTCAAAGTTGACTTGTCAGAGACCAGCAAATAAAGCTAGAAGTAAAAAACTGCTCCCTTCAGGATGCATCCTGTTGTTAAAATGTCATTGTTTGCTGCATAATAAAGTACTTCATGTCTTTAACCTTTGGTTATTGTAGGTAAAGAAATATTGTAAATTATATTTCTTTTTCTGATAATTAAACTTAGTGTGCAAAAGAGTAACAATAAGTTATAAAAATCTCATTTATGCTTACCATTCCTACTGCTTTTATAATGAATGATAATGGTTTTAGCTATCTTCAGTTGAGAAATCATTTAGAATAGAAGTTTTATACTTAGACACTTCAACGAATCAATGATATCGCTGTATGTTAGGCTAGTCACAGAGGTAATCCCACTGAAGCCCTGGAAATCTTTTCTAAGAAGTACACAGCAATGTGAGTATGGACTGTATAATTAGGACCTCTTTGATCCTTCCTAATATCACTGAGAGGTTAAAGCATAGCATTTCCCCATCAGGATCTCCACAGTTACTTCTTCAGGCATTAAACAAGTTAGGTGAAGATCTATTTGCAGGAGCTGTCTATGGTAAGCTTGTTCATGACCTGTAGCTAGTCAGCTTACAATCAGCTACAGATTTGTCATTATGTAACTCTAATTTATTCTCTGGCACATCCTTTACTTTTTGCCTTTGTCCATCTGCCACCACCTTGGTAGGACTCTGACTCTTTACCCTCAGACATATGCCTAGCTGGTGCAATTACCATCTAGAAGAGTAAGTATTGAATAATTGTTTTCTGACTAATATTCCATAATGTTTGTATTTCAAGTGAGTCTTGCCACATACGCATCATACAGCATACAATATGACCATTGAATGACCTGCAATGCTCTTTACATGCAACTCAGGTAATTATGAAAGGTTTGCTCTTTAACTGATTGGAATGTGAAAACAAAGAATCAGTGCATTAAGACAAGCACGTGAAATGCACTGCTGTACAATGACTTTTCTCAGAACTCTATTAGAAAGTGCCATGACATAATTCCATTTTGTAATGTCCCATTTTTAAGCATCATCTCATACAAGTCTTAAAATGTGCTAATTGGAAATCCTCACTATGCACAGAACACTGCTTTCAAAATGACAACTGTTCCTCTTTTATCAGAGTGCTCAATAGCAGGAGAAAAATCATTTCCAAAATTCAAAGCATTTTGATCTGGTTCTGTCAAAATGCTACGTGTTCTCAGTTGGTAATCTCTCTTCAGTCAAAATACGACTATTTTTGTTCAGGGCGGTGGCTTTTGAATATGATCATCTTCAAAAGCTGGGAAAATAGAAATACTGGAAAAAAAAAAATACTATTGCTACTTTGCCATACTACCTGCCAGAAACCTTCGGGTGAACCTTCCAATTTAAATTTATACCATTAAAAAAAAAGTCTAGTCCAAAAGACACAGAGTATGCTTTATTTCATTAAATATGTATCCATTAAGCACTAGGATTTTTTAGTTAGAAGAAAAGGTTATCAGTAATTAACTATTAATTTGTGGGTAATAAAGAGGTGCTGTTTACAACATTCTCTCTTAAAAAAAAAATATTAACACCTCATAAAGAGTATTTTGGATACATTTCCCTATCAAATGTCATTGAACAATCAAGGTTGTAAGGAACCTCTGGAGGTCAACTAGTACAAACCCCACAGGTAGTAGGGTCAAAACCAATGTTAAATCAAGTTTCTGATGCCTCCTACCAATATCTACAATATTTTTCTTTAATAAATCTATAATATTTATCTTTAAAATATAAATTAATTTGGGGCATTATGCAGCCATTATTGGGTTGTCTGTTGGTGGCTTCTACTTCCATTTCTGCTTGGTACAACATGAGCACCTAATAGTAAAGGCAGGCTGGCTGGCAGCTCCTCCTCATTTCCAACTGTTATTTCAGATATCTAGACTGCTTTTTGCAGTGAAAGCACTAGACATCTGTAGAAGCAGTAGGCAGCAAAGTGATAGAGCAAAGATTTTGCAAGTTGCCAGATGCATATGGACAACAAGTTGTCTGCATTCTGAAGTGTGAGAATCAGCACTGTAAGAATCATGCTCACTTTAATCAAGGAAAATATTCGAAGAAAGACTTAAAGCTAAAGTAGCTAACAGTTTTGCTCATAACAAAACAGCAGATTGCTGACACGACGGGGTCTCTCAAGTATGCCGAATTGTCTCAAATGGAGCAGAAGACTGGCTAGAGGGTTGCTATATTCAGGACTCCAGATAAAAGGTGGTACTCTCTACACCTAAGTGTGCCAGGATGTTTGCCCTGATGACAAGCCAAACTCACCACTGAGTTACTGCTGCCAGGCTAGGCCAGATATTATACGAAGACAGTTTTTAAAATCCTGGCCAACCCACTGGCCTTCCCCCACTCTCGGTAGCATAAAGCCCTTAATGTTGCAACAAAATCACACAGGGCCATAGATACCCTGGCTGTAACCATAACAGTTAAAACTATCAATCCAAACAACATGAAAGCTGGAAATCTATTGACCTTAGGTACTGCTGAGGAAATAAGACATCTGCAGACATGTCAGGTGCTGTCCATTGCCACCACCAACATCAAATTTATTTCTCTCACTTTTGCCAAAGCAGTAACTCTTAGCAATACAAAAATTAAAGTCTGGGTTTGTGTGTGCTTAAACTCTTCATTACCTACCCATACCATGTATCCCAAAGTAGGTGCCAAGAGGGGCAAGGATTATTCTTCCTTTCCAAATGTGCACAAATGGGACCTGTCATCACAAAGTTACATAAAAAGGGTATGCATTTTCACTACTGGAAATAATAGAAGGCTCTCAGAAGGACCAAGAAAATGCATTTAAAAAAATCATCTAGTCTTAAGTATAAACTCTTGCAATACAATGTGGTTCCAGAGGACTTTCACAAGGGATACCTTAGACATCACAGTTTAAAAGAACTGCTCTCCAAGAGTCCCCAGCATATATAGCACAAGTGCAAGCAATCCCTTGCTACTGCTATGCCAGGAATGATGAAACTGAATGACCAATGTGCTGTTGCATAACTTAAAAGATGTGGAAAAGGATGAAAGGATGGACTTAGGATTAGCTTTTATGATATTTCTCACTTTGTCCCTTCCCAGTTTCTCAGTGTCTTGCCACAGGTTAATATTCCCTGTTGCAACAATTCAAGTTTATTTATGAAATCATGATCTAAAACTGCATCACTAAAACAATATGGGTTAAAAAAAGACATATATGTATATATATTGAGACAGAGAAAGAGAAGATTTGTAGAGTACAGATCATAACATAACTGCAACAGGGACAGGAGATGAGAATCAGCCACAGTCAAAGTGAAACCACTACTCCTTAGTTTTAATGATTTGGACTGAACCAATCTACACAAACAAAACCAAAGAAGGTGTTCTTCACTAACAGTCTTGCTATTTATGCTGAACAGCATACTGGACAGCAGCTCTGCAGAGAAGGACCTGGGAGTCCTGGTGGACACCAAGTTGAACATGAGGCAGCAGTGTCCTCTTGCAGCAGAGGCCCATAGAATCCTGGGCTGCATTGCCTGTGTTGCCCACAGGTTGAGTGAGGTGATCCTTCCCCTCAGCAATTACGAGGCCACATCTGGAGTACTGGGTCCAGTGAAGTGCCACAAAGATGAATAAGAAACATACGAGAAGAGACAGAGCTGGGACTATTCAAGCTGGAGAAGAGAAGGCTCAGGGGGAATCTTATAAATGTGTATAAACACACACGCAGAAAAAAAAAAAAAAAACAAACAACAAAACAACAACAAAAAAACAAACAAACAAAAAAAAAAGAGACCAGCAAAAAACCCAAATAAACACACTGTGTCAGGAAATTTAAGTAGGTTTTATGCCTGAAAGCTAGTTGGAAACCTACAAGTCTCTGCTCTTCGTTTTCCTGATGTCTACCTTCTGACAAAGACAGCGAGAGGTACCTAACAGACACAAGGAAAACATGAGGCAGGAATAAAAACTGCTGTGGTATTGCAGTAGTTCTGATACAGATTAAATTCCCATGTTAAGATATACTCTCTGCTGCAAGAATGGAGAAATCAGCAATTTCACAAAGAATATTTGTATTACTATCTGATAGAATACACTTCACCATTGATATGATATGAAGAAATATTAACTAACATAATTATGAACTCATAAGCTACATTCCTTCCAAAACTTTCAGAGTTCCTTTACTCCACAAGGAATCAAGTGAGACCACACTGTCACTACCACTCTACTCAGCTGGACTTTTCAAGGTGGCAAATATGCTAGTAAACGTGGCTGTAAGTTTCAAGTATGGAGATAACACTATAGTCTGTTGTGCAAATCAAGAAGAGAATAAGATTTTGCTTAAGATAATAACTCTTAACATTTCCCTTATTGTTTCCTATTTTAATAGTGAACTTCAAACATTATCATAAAACTCATTAAAATGACTACAGTTACTAACTGTACTAAAAAAAAAAATCACCATAAAACACATTTTCTTTCCATTAATAAAGTTTTCATCTAACTTTAGAGCAAATAAAAAGTATCGTGAGGCAATATCCTCTACTCTCTACTACATTTATTTTATCAGTCTAGGTATCTATAACAATATTAACAGTGTCTGATATCATGTATCAATTTTTTTTTTAAAAAAAACCATCTTATGACAAAGACCTGTTCTGATCTAATTAGGGACTAAAACAGTAGCAGTCCTAAAAAAAAAAAAAAAAAGGGGGGAAAAAAAATGGGGAGAGTCAGGGTCTTAAACCATGACTAACTTTATGGGTTGAATTGTGACTATAATGTAAATAACCTCAAGCAATGATATCTTACCCTCCATTTAGTATCTGCTGATTTCAAGTGAAACCACTTGTGAAATTAGGTACTAGCAAACATGAAGGTATTACCATCCAATCCTAATAATAATGCACTTTGGAAAATTTCAAGAGGGAAAGACCTCTCTGAAAAACCCAGATTAACTGATTCTGAAAAAAATAATTAACATAATCCTGTTAATTCATCAGCACTCTTGGACAACTAAGTTCCTATATTTAATAATTGGAGAATTTTATCTTTTATCTTCCAATACGATTACCTTGTGCCAAAAAATACAACCTTGAAATTGCTTTGGTTTTAAAAATGTGAATGTTTGTTAAATATAGAAAAAGTAGGCTTTCCCTCTCCATAGAAGAACATGCCTTCATCAAATGAATAATTTAAAACCCTCAAGTCATCGTATATTCCATTAATCTTTCTGTTCAATACACATATTACCAATGAGACAGTGTTGTGAATTCTTCAGTTGAGGTCCAATTCAAACAAACAAACATGTTTTTATACTTACTTTTACAAAATGTTGCCTAGATGAGATAGATCAGTCTTTAAAATTAAACAGCAGGTTGTAAAAACTGCATTTACCATATTGTGAGCCTGTTTGGAATCATTACAAATACAGGTATATTAGATTTTTCATGTATACCAGATCAAAGTGCATTACATTAGTTCAAAGACACTGCATTATTCCTCTTCCTGTCTGCAGTACACTATATGAATTCCTGTCATTATATCAATTTAATCCACTGCCATTTTTTAGGCTACTGTTTGTCTAACTGAATGAAGAGCAGAATAGTTGGCATTTAATGTGACTGCATTGCTTTTTCCAACCCGCCTACTTTAAAGAAGAAGTTTGTTGAGTGCACAGAATTCACTTTACAGATCATTTGAAATGCATAAACAATTCCAAATGCAGAAATAACAAAAACAGTAATTTGTCATTTTGAAATGCTGAAACGCTTGGAGGAAGATTTGAATATAGTACACTCTTTTGTTTGTAAGCATGGTGATTTGCCAAGCCACACCTCACACTGCACTAACCCTAGGGCATTCCAGTCACAAACACACTTTGATCTGTCTGTGCTTTTGGATTCTCTCTCTGAGGGCTCTACCTTTCTTGACAATCCCAGAGGGAACACGCAGCCTTGCATTCTTTCCCATCTACCACTCCAAAACGAACACTCCATATGCTTGCTGCTAGTTCAGCCTTGCACTGTTTTTCCAGAAGCTTGTTTTTATAATAACGATAGCTGCAGGATTCTTCAGCTTGAAGTTGTGAATTGGATTTTTTTTAAAAAGAAAGGAGGGAAGAAAAAAAAAAGAAACCTACAGAGATTACATGACAAATGAGAACTATAGAAACAATACTAGTTCTGCATGGTCTAAATACATACAGTGAGAAGTCAAATGCAGCCACAATTTTGTATTGGTGTATCTGGGCATCCTATTTTAAAGGGAACTAAATATAATTAATATTTACTTTGTGAAACTAACAGTCAAGAGCCAAACACCAACAAGTAAGAAAGTCAAAAGTCAGTGGATAGTAACTGTAGAATCAAATCTCTGTTTCTACTCATCAGTACTCAGATCTGCTGAGAAAAAAAAAATATTTCAAAGGAGTCAACAGTGATATGAATCTATTACAGAATATATCTGGTGTAAATTCTTAATTTAATCTGGTTAAAAATACACTGACAACATACAGAATCAAGCAGCAGCTTGATCTGGCACTATATAATTTAGCATGAATACACATTCTTGAGAGGAAAACAAAAGAGAAAACACAAGCAGCAGCCCTTAGGACTTTCATCCATACTGCTTTTCAGAGTAGATAACTGGATGTCCTTATCTTTGTGCTCTTAATAACTTCAGACAGAGCATTTCCTGAACATTCTGTTGGCATATTTCACTCAAGCCTTCTACTATGATAATGAAAGTAAAATTTGAGGTGACTGAACAGCATACATTAAACCAATGCTATTTTAAGCTTCCCCATGCACACTGTTTACTCACCTATTCCTTGGTGATAGTGAGTAATAGAATTACTGTGGAGGAGGGGAAAGCCAACATTGGAGCTCATCTCTGGGTAGTTCCAGAGATGTCTTATGATTTCTTGGTCCAGTTACATACCAACCTTCAAATTCCTTCTTCCACAGTGAATACTGGTGGAACACACAACAGTGACAAGGGAAGAAATGCCAAGAGCGCTATTTTTCATATTCACTGGGAAAGCCTTGAATGAGATGCCTCATGGTCCCATAAGTACATAAGAAATTGCTTAGTAAAGAATAAAAAACCAACACAATCGACAGTTTTTTCCTGGAGTTGGCAATTTGGCTGTCAATGCACAAGGACTCTCCCTGCTTCAAGCCATTTCCACTAACCATCAATAAATAAAATACCATGAAAATAAAGCTTTGTTATAGATGCTTCACAAAATTCTTCCATCTGCCAAAATACCTTTAAAAAAAAACCCAACAAACCAGCAAAACAACCCAAAAAGCCCACAACAATGAGATACACTTAAATTCTAAAAGGTAGGGCACAATGTTGAGCCATATTATTTGGCACCATTTCTGAAAAACATCTCTATTCTTAAGATTTCAATGTATTGATTCATTGAACACATATTTGAATACAAATATATCTAGATTATACACAAACCTGTACAAATGCAAAAGGAGCATCTTTCCATACACAGTTGCTTCATATTCTCTCTCTAAAGATAATACACTTCAGAGCAAATCAAAACATTACATCCCATTAAATTAAAAAAGCGTTTACGAACATTAATGGCCAACAAGTAGATGCAGATAAAATGCTACAATTTCGTTTTCCAAAATCCAAGAGCAGTCACTTTGCTTCCTTGTCTCATTGTGCAAGCCACATAAATAAATTCTTTATTTAAAGGTGATCATGTAAAATGTACTAATACTCCCATCCATAATAGCATTAGCAACGTAACTTTACTAGCATAGACATAAATTAATATGCTTAGTTTTTAATACTATCTAATGGAAGAGATGGAAAGCAGGAAAAAAATAAACCAACCCTCCAACATATCAGGAAGAAAAATAGAACACTTGAAAACTGAAAAATGCAAGATGCCAAAAGAGATTCTTCAATGTCTCAGCCATTTACTGTAGAGATCTTTTCTCATTTACTAATGACTTTGGCAGACCTGGTTTTGTCACCAGTCACTCTGTACTTTGTTTAATTATGCAGCACACCAACAGAAATTTTCTTTCTGATTGCATAAATCACAGTGCTTTGACACTAACCTCAATAGGGGCTGCTAGAACAATACAGTTAGAGCTATTGACTCAATCTCTCAAGTCCACAAGGTGTATCATTTAGCCAAGAGTGATAATTACACACAGAATATACTGAAAACTGTCAATAGGCATGTCAATAGGAGGACTCTTAGCATCTAGCATCCAGTGAATCAATGGTGTTTTTTCAGCTATAAAATCAAGAAAATGATAGCTTTCAAATGAATGGTGGAAAGGAAACATGAGGCTCCTTAGGGAGGAATAAAACAGCTCAATTTTCCCTCACTGAGTGGCTCTCCAACTGCCTCACTCAATGGAAAAGGTCACAGAACATTACAGAAAAATATCTCTGAAACAAGATGTACAACAACGCTGGGACATGACATGAAGCACAAGCACACTACAAAGGCCCGTATATCTCTGACCTGACAGAATTAAAGCATGGGTCAGCAGATGCCAGAGAAGCCAGGAATTGAAAGACAATGATTGATCTGTATAGAAGAAAATATGACTGCCTGTTTATATCAAATATGCATGCATGCACGCATATAATTATATGTACAGTATGCCCCCTCCCCTCACAAGTTTTTAAAGCCAAAGTCTTGCTTGCTTTTTTTTTAAAAATGTGTATAATTTCCAGCTGAACTCCAAGGAAGATATAAAGCTGATATTTTTGATACATAACTTCCTGTTGACATATTCCTACCAAAAATTGTACTGTGTGTAGAACCAAAAATTAAACTGATCCAGGAATACCACTTTTTTCAGCAATAAGAGACAATATAAAGTCAGTTAAGTACAGTTCTGAATACTGGAGGAGTAGTGATGAGAAGCCATTTCCATTTACTCTGAACTTTTTCAACTAAATGTTTTAATTCACATAGAGAGACAAAGGATTCCAATGGCAAATAACATAAAGCCTGCTCTGAGAATGGGCACATCTCATACAAAGCCTAGTTTAAAACTGCAGCTGTTATGTAATAGTGGTCTCTGCACCATGACTTAGTTGAAATGGTTAGAAATGAAACTGTAAACAAGAACAAACTACACTGCTGACAGCACAGGGGAGAGGAATTGGAACTAACCCAACCTGGCAAAGAGTTTTCAAATTGCCACAAATTGTTGTATTTTCCTTTGGAAAAATTCATAAAGGAAAATATCTTTTAAAAGGTAACTGCTTCGTAGCTGCAAAGCCAAGATTTTATATGATACCCAACTTTGGACATCCAATGGATTTACTCCAGGAAATCTCACTATGAAAGTATAAATTTCCTCTCAGAAGCAAGTGCTAAGTGGCCCTGTGTCATTCCACATTTCTCAATACTTCACTAATTACCAGATCAGTTTCTCTGGTCATTGACAGCCATGCAAAGTGATCCCAGGGTCTGAAAATCAAGTTCAATTCTTTCCTATTCCACATCAGCTGAAGTATAAAACCACTCATAATTTACCTTGGACTCTAGCTCATGCTCCTGTGCATTTCTGAGTTCCACATATCTAAAAGGAGTTGGAAGTAGCCACATTATCTCCCTACTAAAGCCATAAGAGGGAAATATTCATGACACAAAGAGGGAGTGGATCTGTTGAATAAGAAGCTGCCATCTTTACACTCACTTTTCCATAAGTGTTCTTTAAATATCAGTGTGTTTCTTAAGTATCTTAACCAGAAGTATCCAAAACATGAAGCCACAAGTAATATAAATCTTAACCCTGAACTAACATAAAGTAGGTTGACATAAAGTTGACAGAACTAACATAAAGTAGGTTTTCTATTACCTTTGTTTATCTGGAAGTTCCAGCACTGAATAAAAGATTAACCTTTTATTTTCCCCTCCTCAACAAATTGCTATGTGAGAAATTTGAGTTCACTGTCAGATGAAGTGTTTCATCTTGGAGGTGCTAGCAGGGGAGAGAATTCCACCAATGGTAGCAATAGCATTTCACAGACAGGAAAAAAACAGCTAGAACTGCTCTTTTGCACAATCAGCATTCAAGAGATCTTGTCATAGACAAAACATGACCACCTCTCATCTGTTGAAAACACAACTTTAAGCATAAACCCTTTGAATGGTTTATATTACTTCATTCTAGAAAGCTAACATGCCTTCCTTATAACATTTGACTAGCCAACACAACTACCCTAAGAATCAAAAAGGGCAACTAAGCATAGATATTTCAAATAGAATGTAATCTCAGGGAAATATTTATTATTAAATATAAAATGAGATTTCTTCTTAATGTGAATAATTTATAAACTCTCCCCTCATACACTTTCACAGATCTTGATCAAGATTTAAAAGACACAGCTACAAGCCATATGGAAACACAGCTAAGGCATCTTTTTCTTGTTGTTTTTTTAACATTTTCATGGTATCTTCTAACAACACTAACAGACTAGAAAGGATAAACTAGCTGGCAATCCTAGATATTCTAACAGTATGAGTAATCTTGTTTAAATCCTTGGGTGAGAAATGTTCCAAGAAGGGAAAGAAAACTCAAACCCAAAATAAGCAAATTAAAAAAGAAAAAAAAAATAATCACAACGGCATCATGTAGGAAGAACCATCTGTGTTTTTTAAACACTCTCCCAGAACAGTGCATGTCATGTAATCCATTTTCATGGATTTTAAAACCATATTCTCTCTAAATGGCTACATCTACAAGTCTCCAAGTAGTACTTTTACAATAAAAAACACAGACGTTGTTTTTAACAAAACACATTTAATTGTCAAGGTTGTGGAAAAACAGTAACCAATGCTTAACACACTAGAAAATGAACAGAGGTGTAGATCATAGATCAAAGGACTGGAAAAAAGCATATGCTGCAGAATCTAGATCATCAGCAAGGTGCTAAAAGCTACCAGAATTTAGGGAACAGTTACAGGGATGTAATATTTTTGCTGGTAAAACTGCTTATGAATTTCCTCTTCCCCAAACTTCTACTCCTGGTCTCACATCCCACTTTACCTTCTCTTATAACTTTTTGCAGAACTGTGTTATAAACTCTATTACTGAAGTGACCCAGGTTTTACAAAGCCTTTTGCTGTTAAGCAATAACATTACTTTAATTGGAGAAAATTCAGCATTTTGCAGTGGTAGGCCCATGGGTCAGAAGACAATAGAGCCTCTTCCTCTCTGCCCTCCAAAAATAAAATTGAATCAAATAAACCTAAACTTGTAGCTTCAGATATATTCTCTAGAGATAATACCTTTTCCTCAAAATAGCCCTCAGAGAGAAAATTCCTCCACTGCTGAGATTAACTAGAGTCTAGTACCAAGTCTTAGCAAAACAAGCCTGTGAAACCATAGTGTTCTTGATTATTGTTCCTGCTATTTCTTATTTCTGTTCACTTTTTATGTCAGTAGAAATCAAAATTAAAGACCTGGTAGAAACAAATAGGTAAATCAGCATTTTAACCGTCCTCAACTCAAACAAAATAAGTGGTTTTTAGTTTTATTTAATTTCTCAGATGCTAAAAACTTACATCATGTCTACACAAAATGGGGGAAACTTGGCTATTCCTATGGTCTCCTCTGCTTCTCTACAAGAGATCTTCTGAATGACACTTCATCAATGCAAAGGCATGTTTCATGACAATTACCAAATAAAGCAACAGCAGTTTCAAAAATCAAAGAACGTGACTTTGGGGCAGCATTATTTGCATGTTCATAATCAATACTTAACTACATATCTGTGCAACCCTTTACATCTTTTGGTAGGAAGCGATCTTTTTAAGAGGACTTTGCCAACTTCCAGCAAACACTCACTCAGCCTTTGCTGGGCTGAATGAAAGCAAGCTTATCAGTTAGCTTTCAACCTCATTTTAAACAGTTTATAAAAAGCCACATGGTGAATTACTGATTGAAGTGACCAGGTGGTTAGGCCAGAAACTTCCTTAAAATCAGAAGATCACCGCTAAACAGGAATTTTGATGAAGTGCTACAGTTTATTTCTTATAATTCATCTGCTAAAAATGAAGCATTCAAACGTAGTACTGCATGTACTACTATATTTAAATAATCAGGTTGACTTATTCTGAAAACTGTTCTCTATTTCTTCAACAAATATATGAAAACACAGACATTCATACACACAGAAATATCTCCTAATATGGCACCTACAACCACTACATTAAAAAAAGATTCAGAAAAGTTATGCTGTAAGCAAATTCCCACTGCATTTAATCTGTCACAACTCAGAGATCAATTAATTTAATATTGTTTCAAAATATTAAAATATTGCTTTACAGTATACCATGGATACCACATACACCCCATCCTATATACATCATGCCCAAACTTTTGCCTTACTGTACAGATACTTACACACGTGTGTGCACATTCCTGTTCTAAACAAGCAAGAAATGGAAATGCAGAGATTCCAAGGAAGAATTGTGCTGTGCTGCACAATATTATTATCACTAAAGTTACCAGCTGTGTTTTTTGCTAATGTGTAAAACACACAATGCCATGAAGACACAGGTAAGTTTGCAAATGTAAACTACCAGGTTTACATAGTTACTACTCACTTTCTGTTACATATGAAACACCAAAGCCAATCTGATTTGTTTATTTAGGATAAATTATTAATTATATTTTATGAATACCAATTTTTATTCCAGCTGAGATAACCGGTTATGTGCTTTCATGAAAAGAAAATACCTAAACAGTTAGTCCTTCTTCAAAAGAAATCCTCACAAAAACAATTCTGTCCTTAATAATTTTCATATTATGTTGATAAAGCAGTATGCGAGATAGAACAGGAAACTGTATGAGGATAATACATATTTTATATTCTTTTTATTAAAAAGTTATAGTAATAAACATTTATACAAAGAAAGTATTAATGATATTAATACTAAAACTGAAAGCCTTTACCAGATATTGTTGTTTCACATCCAGCAAAAGCAGTATTTACAGTTTTTATAGGCTGCTACAGATAAAACATTACAAACTCTTAAACACACAGTGTAGTATCTTAATTCCATTAAATTAATTATGGGCAGAAAATCTAACAATTATCAGTTGTTGTCAAGGATCCACTGAGGATCTTCTAAGGTCATGTCAGACGGGGCTGCCTACATCTGCTTTTCCCAGGTAAACTGAAAGGGGTGGGGTCATCCTGGAGAGACACCTTCAAACAGAGTAGTAGCTCATTTCCTCTCTTAAGATGTATTTATCCATAATTCCAAATATATTTAAATCCATAAAGTTTAAATTACAGGACACATCATAACAGCTAAAAATACATGGATTTGTTACAAAGATTTATTCAGTTTCAGGTGGAGCTTATGCACATGACAGTGCTGATCAAACCTCCCCAAAAAAGCCAACATCCACACTCAGGAAGGGGAAAGAAAAGGAAAACCACCACCAAAAAATATCCATACTGAGTCAAAAATCACACAAATGAGTATGAAGGTCATTCCAGAAGAGCTATCCCCCAGAACAACCATTTAAGAGCAAGAGAAACAAAGCAGGCAGAGTGAGTACAGTCGCTCCCATTAGGAGATTAGGCACACACACACAGTTGCAGCACTGCTTCTTCTGGTACATAGGAGTAAACAACCATTGCACTGAGAGACACATCAGTCAAAAAAAAGTAATCCATTCAGATTTAAATAAGTACCAATATAAAAGAGACATTAAAAGATACTCTCCAAATACTTAAACAATAAAGCCATTCCAAAATTCTTCCCAAACTATTCTCATCATCACCGCTAATGACCAAAAGCAGTTTTAGTGCCGAGTTCTGTTATACCATCTTCGCATGCAGGTCTCAACAAGTTGTGAAGATGAACAGGCGTCTGAAGGAAGAACTTGTCTCCTGTGTAGCACAGTAACTTTCAAGGCTCTACTAAAGACACAGATTTCACCAGAGAAGGAGCTCAATGAGCAGTCCTACCTCTCCATTCACACTGGCTACTTGTCTTATTCTTGCATTATGGTCAAGTTGCTGTGCAATACTCTCTTCCCAATTACCCCCACCATCTCAATTTGTTTTGAAACTTTTTCTTTGAGTTCTTTACCTCTAATAGAGTGTGTTGGTTTCAGCTGAGATAGAGTTAATTTTATTCCTAGTGGCTAGTATTAGACTCTGGTTTGGATTTGTGCTGAAAACAGTGTTGATAATTAATACAGGGATATTTTAGGTACTGCTGAGCAGAGCTTACAATTAGCCAAGGCCTCTTCTGCCTCTCACACCACCCCCCGCAGTGTGCTGGGAGTGCACAAGAAGTTGGGAGGAAACACAACCAGGACAGCTGACCCCAAATGACCACGGGAATATTCCATATCATATGACATCATGCTCATCATATAAAGCTGTGGGAAGGAGAA
Source organism: Athene noctua (assembly GCF_965140245.1). Taxonomy (NCBI): domain Eukaryota; kingdom Metazoa; phylum Chordata; class Aves; order Strigiformes; family Strigidae; genus Athene; species Athene noctua. The sequence continues at coordinate 42,347,699 of NC_134041.1, forward strand.
GGAAGAGAAGGATATTCAGAATTAATGGCATTTGTCTTCCCAAGTAACTGTTATATAGGATGGAGCCTTGCTTTCCCTGAGATGGTTGAACCTGTCTGCAGATGGGAAGCAGTGAATGAATTCCTTGTTTTCCTTTGCTTGTGTGCGTGGCTTTTGCTTTCCCTACGAAACCATCTCAACCAATGAGTTTTCTCACTTTTACCCTTCAAATTCTCTTACCCATCCTACCATGGCAGAGAGTGAGGGAGGAGCTAGGTGGTGCTTAATTGCCAGCTGAAGTTAAACCACCACAGAGAGAGATTATTCAGCAACTTCACTGCTTTAAATTGCTGATGAAATCTAATAGCTAATGGCAATATAACCCCCAAAGAATAACAGCAAACTTATTACAGAGGCAGGGTACATTGCATAAATTCAGCAAAACTGAACAGAAAGGTTCAAGAGACTAAAACAATCAAGGAAGGATATTTACCACTGTCTTTCACTCTTTTTCAAATTAGGCAGAGACAGACTTACAGGAGCAGGACTGGAAGAAAGAAGCTAGGGAAAATCTTGGATTAATAACAAGAAGCCTTAAGTTTTAGATTTTGTCATGGAGCACTCTTCATTGGTTCTAGACAAAGACATATAATCAAAGGTTCAAGAAATAACATAAAGAGAGAGGTGATAGGATTAAAAGCTTGAGCACAATTTAGCACGATACTGACAAGAACAGTTAATCACAATAACTGCTAGAGTATAAGCAAAGGCAATAGTAACTATTGCTATCTAGTAACTATTCAGTAAACTATTGTACTGGTTGCTGAAGATGAAATAAAATCTTAGATAAAGTTTGGTATATCAAAAGTCCATCATGGGCATGTAAACAAAGCTAAACCAGAGAATAACAACATTGTTGCTATCATTTGGACCAGCAGTTAAGTCAGCAGCAAGATCTGCAGCCAAACTGGATGCTTCTGACTTGTAACACCAAACACAGTAAGAGGACAAAAAGGTTACACAGTTGGATAGGATCAACAAGATCAAGCTTTTGCCACATGTGCGAAGAAGTCCAATAGAAATACAATTAAATTAAAAACAACATGGAAAATAAGCTTCACTAGCCATTTTAACATTGAACATATTCATATAACATATTCAGTTACTTACTCTTCAGTGACAATTACTCCAAACTACATTTTAAATACATCAGTCTTGAAAAAAAAGCAACAAACAAAAAACCCCCAACCAAAAATATATAGATGAAGCAACATCACAGACAGAAGGGATTCTCTCCAGCCAAGTTCACACCAGCAAATCCCATAATCACTCATACCTATCCACAGCAAGTCTGAAAAACAAGAGTATAATGGCTCTATGGTTAACCAAAGCCTCATCTGCTATAAAGTGTAGAATACAGAAACTGAAAAAAATCCAGCTGTACAAGAATGATTTGGCAAGTATCAAAGAATATGCTTAATATAAATTTACAACTTCAAGTGATGCCCGTGCATGTATTTTATAATTCATGCACATTTGGTTTCATTACTACTGCACATTCAGATACTTGAGAACACATTGCCAGGAATAAGGCAATTGTACACATCCAAACTCCATTCCTACCTAGCTAGACGTTTATCTAGTTATCCAAGAAAGCTAGTTAGGAACTACCTTTGAGAAATGTAAATATTACAACACAAATAGATCAACAATGTCTTTTTAAACAAATTATTTGATGTATCAGGTAGACAGGCAGTGCATGAAGACATACAAAGTACATTTTCAAACACTTTGATACCTAAGCAATAAATATAGCTTTTCAAATGGGGAGCATGCAGAGGAGGGGAAGGAAAGAATGCTTTTTTTTTTGGTGTTGATTGTATTTCTCAGTCCTGCTGGCTTAGGTCCTGTATTATGTTGTTGGGGTGTGGGATGGCAGCAGCAACTCACATAAATTTAAATAAAGTTTTTTACAAATAAAGATGAAAAATCTGGAAGCTGATCGATAAGCCTCAGAGATGCAGATTTCTCTGAAACAGGTCTTTTGCACTGTGTGTATATATATATTTCATTGAATAGTTACTCACACCCTGGAGTATCATCCAGCTGATAATTCTGGACCTTTAGGGAGAGGGTGGAGGTGGAGAGATGTGCATGTGGGTGCTACTTCACAAGTTTTTGAACACCCATTCCAAAAAGTAAAACTAATCTGAAGACTGGGGGAAAAAAGCAACTAGATGATGTTTTGAACTGTACCTGGAGTAGGCAACATTTCCTAGCCTCAAACCAACACTTTCTCTTAGTGACCCAAAACAATATTTATTATGAGATTTCTAAAGCACAAAAAATAGCTAGGTGCGATTTTCATCTTTGAAAGTCTGCCTCACTCCACAGCTTTAATTCAAACAAATAGGTAGGGATAGGCACTGAACTTCTACTATCAATAGGAGCAACACGTGCTGAGCGACATCACAGAAGTCTAGTAATGTATGCCCCAGACACTCCTGAAAACAAAAGAAAATAACAACAAAAAAAATCACTACATAAAAAGCAGTGAAATTAAAGCAGACAAACTGACAGAAAGTGCACTTTACTGTGACAGTAAAACCTCCAGTATGAGATTTTTCCAATATATGGGGAAATTACCTCTATTGTTACTTTTTGAAGCAGATAACACAATTAAAATCTCAAGCTTATACTTCTAAACCACACTCCTGATTTTTGTCTTTCAAATCAGAAGCTTCTACAAATTTAACTAAATGATACAGCTTCCTCCTAATTCCTTTACTAACAGTATTTCTCTTGCAGCTCATAAAATCTGTTACATGTTCAACTTTTGAATTTAATTTGCATGGCAATTGCAATAACAATAATACTTCATCATTAGGATAATATAGGCTAAGATCCTATGTAATTTTCACTTTTTAATGGAAACTCTGAGACTAAGGACACAGCTAAAATATTATATATTAATTTCAATATAGCTAATACCCCCCAAAATCCCACCAATTTACTTTTCACTGACAATGTTAAAAGAAAATGATTTATGCAGATCAATCACCTAGCTCATCAAGTCATTCACTGACAGCCAGCCTTCATCATTGCTATTTAAAAGGCACTACTGACAGAAAAGACCGACTCTTTGATTAAGGGCTCTGTCTGGCTAACCTTTTATTTGAAGAATGATTGCTGCTGAGTGACAAATACTTTCCCATTCATTTCAAGGAAAAGATACTGACATTCAAATCCTTGATGTCTACACTGAGCAGATGCCACTGTTGGCAAGGGGCTTGATAGCAACAGCAGGTACACTACTACTCTGGGGGGTGAAAAACAGCACCACTGGCTCAAGTTAAAGGCTCTCAACAAGTGAAAGCTACAGATCTCTCAGCCAAATCGTCTCTTCAACAGTTATCATCAAAGAACATCTGTTTGTTGTTTCTCCCTAGTCCTCCTCTTGAAAGTGTCCTAGCCTCACCTTCACCCCACTTTCAATTGTATTGGATGTTATTACTAAAAATAAAGAGAACTCAGCAGTGAAGTGACCCTTTGCTTGAGAAGGGCATCCTCCCTTACACAACATCCCCAAACACCAGTCAGGGATATCCCAAAGCAAGAGCTGCTGCTTCCGTACTAATGTGATTTCTGTTGACAGTAATGTAAAATGGAAGTTGCATTTGCAGTATCACATACAAAATCAAAGCCAATATGTTTGTTACTTTAAGCTGATCCTGCTGTCACTTTCTACTTTATTACTTTATAAAAAATAAAAAAGGAGGGAGAGAAGGGAAAGAGGAGATGAAAGTTGGGCAAAAGAAGCCACCAGATAATGTGCAAAAAGGAGTGAATGTTCAGTTCCTGCTTTGATGAGAATCTACAAGTGTCACAAAAACCAATTGTTTATTTTTCCAACTAAAAATAAGAAATAAAGATACGTACACCATTATCACAGCTCTCAGTAATGTTTTCAGAAATAAATCTATCACACACTGAAACAATTATTTCTTTACTTGCACATTTTACAGACCTCTGTCAGATTCAGTGCACAGATGCATATCACTTAACAAAGTTAAGTGATGCTATTAATGAGTTTCTCAACTACTTTATTACAAACAGTATTGCATACAGTGATGTTACAATCAAACATAGCTAATACGTAAAAACAAAGGAATATGAATAATTCTCCCTGCCAGCCTAGCATTCCTCCCAATTTTTTTTTGCCCAGGATGGAGTGTTGGGGATTAATATTCTCCTGTAAAATATATGTTAATGGTCTCCTGATACTAAGGCTCAATTTACTCTTGTGTATCAGAGAACTTCTATTTATCATTGTATTAGGCAGCCGTATTAACCCATACCAAAAAAAAAAGATTGTTCACAGCAATGAAGGCAGCTCTCTTGGAGTTTTCTAATCAGGTAGCTAACCTCTATCACATACCTTCACAAAAACACACCATTCAGTTAGCAAGGCAGGAGAGGGATAGAGAGCTAGCGTTACTACTGGAAGAAAAGAAGGGATTGGAGTAGGAATCTTTGCTCTTCCTTCTGTGCAAATATGATTTGCTCCCCAGATTCTTCCTGTTTCTGAAACCCATAGCACAAGATCAATAACAACAGAAACAGAAGTTAGGCCCACCAGTAGAGAAAAATACGGAAGCCTTGAAAACCCAGAGGGCAAACAGCATCACAGAGTTAAAAGGACAGTCTCATTTTACCTCTCCGTAGAACAGAAACGAAAGAGACAACAGGAGCAAGAAAAGAAGCACCACCCTCTTCCGAAGATGTCTTCAAAGGTGGGGAAGGGTAGCTATTTACAGTATGTAATATCATCAGAGGATAATTGTCATCTAACATTTCATTTTTACTTGCCTACTGATTCATCAAATTTCATGGTCATGAAATAGTTTCCATGATTGTGGGAAAGAACAAAACCAGCACACTTACTAATTTCTAAATGGACTGTTAGCTGATTTTTAATTTTAAAATATTTTGTTCTAACTATTAGGAACAATCTAACATTAAGAACTAACAGTGTATATGGGGAGAAAAATCTAGCATTAACAACTGTATTTGGCTGAAGATGTGATCCACTCAGTCTTTCCATCCCATACAGGAAGAAACTGTAAGTATAGCTTTACTAGGCCAAAGCAAAAATCTCTGTAGTCCAGCACCTTTTGGCCAACACTAGCCAAAAGGATATGTCTTGTAACAAATACAGGAATAAGGCAACCAAATATGATGCTCCCCACCATGATGCTCTACCAGTTTCCTACTGCTTTCCTACTGAAGAGCTTCCCAAACTCAGTGTGGTTTGCATATTTAAAAACTCTTAACAGATTTTTCCTGAAAAACTTTGCCCAGTCTCATATTCAAATTAGGCAAACTTCTAGCATCCACAACATTGCACCGCTTACTTTGGCTTGAACCCGGATCACAGTCTCCTCCCTCTACTTCTTCACATCCTTACAAATGAAGGGACTGAACATTTGTCCTGGTTCAGCTAGGATAGGGTTAAGTTTCCCCAGCAGAGAGAGAGAGGGGGAAGGGATCTCCAGCCGGGTTATTCATAGCATGCTGAGGTCAGGTCCAGGCACAGGAGCGTGGGAACATTTTCCTCTGTGGCTTTGGTGGCGGGGAGCTCAAGGCAGGCTTGTTCCGCAACCATTTGCGGTATTTCTCTGTGTATCTTCTGTCTTACTTACTGTTATTGCTGTTTACTGTTGTTATCATTGCTACTGTTATTGTTCAGAATGTTTATCACACTGTTGTAATAAATTTCTTCTTATTTTAACCCGGGGTTTGTGCCTCACTTCCAGCCTGACCGGCTGAGGGTGGGGGAGGGGCAACGGCAATGTGGTCTCCGGTCCCAGCAGGGCCTAAACCACCACAACAGTTTGTCCCCCCTTCATGCCGGCTGTGATTTCATAGACTTATGTTTCACAGACAGCGGGAGTCCCCCATATTGCTTTGTTTATTTCTGCTTAAAAAAAATCATGACAAAGCTTAATATTACTGAGGACATCCTCCTGAAAAGTCCTTCCCATGACACATCATTCTCAAGCCCCAAATACTGTATTTGACAGTAAAAGGAGAGCACCAACTGCATTTCTGAATTTGTCATAGCCATATCTCAAATTGTTCATAAAATGACTGTGATAAACTTGCTTTCAAAATAATGAAAATATTAAGATAAACAGGAAATATAGCCAGTCTGTAAACAGCACAAAATAAGTAAGAATGGACCCCCATGACTGAAAAAGAGCACACAAGGTACCAAAACAGTAAGAAGAAAATGGAAACTGGCTTACAGACAAATGTGTCACTGCACAAGAAAAATTTTGGCACTATAGATCAGAGAAATAAAGTGATATCATTCTTGCAGCTGGGTTGCACTATTTCCTTGACTACCATTAACACTTGATGCTCTAGCAAAAGTACTAGTGCTAAGTATTCTTATTTTCTCATTTAATAAAGAAATTTCTGAATAAGGTATGTTCAGGTATGAATAGCAGAGACGGTGACAATGTTTATTGGTTGGAATGCCTGGAGCATCCAAGTGAACACATATATGAAACAAAAATATGGCTGAGCAGGACTTCAGTTATTACTCCCATGACAGTTTGCTGGCTGCCATTCAGAACTGAGGATCAGCCATGATATCTCACCTAATTATGACTTCATAGGTTAAAGATAGGAAAAAACCAAAAAATCTACTGCCTCTTGTCTTGGTAGAAAAGTCCCCCCAGTGGCAATTACAACATCAGCCACCATGTAAAGCTCAACCAGGTTGGAGTCAATTGCCCATGCAAAAAAAAAAACCAAAAAACAAAAAACAAACAAACAAACAAACCCAACCCAAACAAGAAAGGAAAAAAAAAAAATATGAAAAGCAAGCCTTGTATTGTAGTTTCTTAAACTTCGCATGCAATCATTTATGATAAATTATGGTTTTGTTCATGTATCTAATGAAATCCAGGCCTGTAAATCTATGTCTGTTTACCATCATTCAATAAAGTACTTGATCATACTCTTTCTCTGGCATTTTTCCATTTTAAATAAGGATTAATCTGTGATAGAACTCTAAAATTGTCACTGTAATCAAAAGAAAAAAGTGCTTTCAGATTTTCATTGGCTTCCCTGCATGCTCTAGTAGCATTTTTTTTTTTCCTTAAGCATATTTGAATGAACTGTTTGAATATGTTTACTCTTTCATCTCTACAGCTTTGAAAACTTCACACCGTATGTGATCTACAACAAAGCAGTAAGGACTGCAGAGGTTGACAGCATGGACATAATTAAAGACTACCATCAATACACTGCCATGTTGAACAATACTGACTTATAAGGCACTCCGAGATCAACCATTTACATTTAAAACTATTTCACTCAAGAGGTCTAAAAAGGACCAGCTTGCATTTCTTTCATAAGAGCTTCACAGAAAGAGAAACAACTTTTATGTAACTCAGTGAGTTATGCTAGAAGATTCCTGCTCTTTACCAGAAGATTTAGGTTTACATACTGGGTACACATGTAAAAATGTAAGCAATACTTTGTAGATGTCCTCTCCAAATAAAGACCAAGAGAAGAAAATGAAATCTACATTGATTGTATTTACATAATCAGTAAAGGATCATCAGATGGATGGCTTGACACTTAATTCATATGACACCTGTACTTACATACTGTACATCATATGACCAATCTAGACAATCTTAGTTTATATCTGACAATTAAGACTTACCTAGGCAATGTTATTATCAAAACTTTAATCGAGGAAAACTCAAGATTGTTCCAATATTCTCACATCATTAACTAATTTTTCAGATTCATATAATTTACAATAGTGTCTTCCCCAAAAAGGCAATCTGTATGAGAGCAATATATGAACATATCATGTCTTCTTTAACCGAAAAAAAAACAACCCTGAAGAGACAGAGAAAATGCAAAAGCTAAACTAAATCTTAAGCGTGAATTCTGCTAAGCATATGTTTTTGTAGTGATGTAAGCAACCAACATGCACACAGATATACTGTTCAAAACCAGAAAAAAGTATCCAAACATTAATACTCAAAACAAAATAGTGTGTTTCTCTTGTACCTTTCAGCATGAAGTAGATGAAAATGGGAGATTCCCTGTCTTGAAGAGTATCACAGATTCACAGTAAACTTTATAAGTCCGAAAATTAAGTCGTTCAAAATTACTGCACACAAATAACTGGAGATAAATGTTTATACTGAAGTGAAGGTCACAGTAACATATCCTTAATACTACTTTTAAGCAGATAAGTTATGATGGCTCTATTGTTTTCTGACTAACATATGTTAACCTCTGCTTCTTGGGAAGAGACAGCAGATAAGTGGCTTCACTTACAGCAGCTCATACAAGCCTCCAGCTCACAAATGTCAATTGTGCAAGCAGATACCAAACATCTTCAGTGATCATATTTTGTTCATTTTTATGCCATTGATTAATTAGGCAAGATACTGTTTTGTGTCTTAAACCTACTCATCTTTTGGTTTTGATCTCAGACATTCAAAAGCCAGCTGATTTCAGCATGATGTCATAACACAAATAAAGGTGGTGCTGCATCTAAACACTCTCTTGTTTGTTCTTAAAGATGGACTTTGTAGTTCAGACATCTTTAAAGTGCTTCAACTTGCCTGAAATCCAACTGTACTGAGAAGGAATTAGTCTTTCACTCAAGTAGCATAGTTCTTTATAGAAATCAAGACTCCTATAAGTCTAAATATCTATCTAATATCCTATAAGATATTTAGGACACTAAATATTAGTCATGCTTCACATGACACAGAAAACATCTGCATGGGAAATACTGCAACTGATAAGAGTTTTCTTCAGGTCCAAAGAGACCTTAATGCAGAATACTCCACACTGCAGCCAAAAAGAGGGTTTCCTTCTTCCAGCTCCCTTATTTGTCTCCACACATTCCTGATGGTGCCACTTTTTTGTTCCTGCACTGGTGTGGGGGGGTTTGTGTGTGTGTGGCAGAGTTTTGGTAGCAGGGCAGAGGGCTATAGAGATGGCCCCTGTGAGAAGGTTCTTGAAGCACCCCTGGCTCCAAGTCAGACCTGCCTCTGGTCAAGGGAAAGCCAGTTAATGACAGTGGCTGCACCTCTGTGATAACATTTTTAAGAAGGGAAACCTGCGAGGATGAGTTATAGTTGTGAAAGAAATACTTATACAAATACTGAGGTCAACTGAAGAAAGGAGGAGGGATGGGGGGAGGTATGCTGGAGCAGAGACTCCCCTGCAGCCTACAATGAGAGAGCAGGCTGTGCTCCTACAGCCCATGGAGGTCACTAGTGGAACAGATGCCCATCACCAACCCGTAGAGGACCCCACGCTGGAGTAGGTGGCTACACCCAAAGAAGACAAGGACTCTGTGGGAAGCCCATGCTGGAGCAGTCTGGTGCTGGGAGAACTGCAGCCCATGGGAAGGACTCACATCAGAGAAGTGTAGGATTGCCTCCTGTGAGAGGGACCCCACGCTGGAGCAGGGGAAGAGCATGAGGAAACCTCCCCCTGAGGTGGAAGGAGCAGTAGAAACAACAGGTGATGAACTGACCACAACCCCCATCCCCTGACCGCCTGTACTGCTGCAGGGAAGAGGTAGAGAAATTGGGAGCAAAGCTGAGCCCAGGAAGAGGGAGGGGTGAGGGGAAGGTGTTTTTAAGATGTGGATGAATCCCTGACTGTCCTACTGTGTTTGATTGGTAAATTAAGTAGTGCTGGTGTTTGAATTAAATTGATGTTATTTTTCTTCCCCAGTTGAGCCTGTCTTTTGTCTGAGACCATAACTGGTTGAGTAGTCTCTCTCTGTCCTTGTCTCAATTCTTGAGCCCTTTGTTTTATTTCTTTCCCCTGCCCAACCCTCCATCCCTGAGGGAGAAGGAGTGAGCTGCATGGTGCTCAGTTGCCCCCTGGGCTTAAACTACAACAGTGGGCCATACCAAACTGACTAGGAAGAAAAGCAAGGGAGAAAATAGGAATACAGTCAGGGAGAAGTCAGGTGACCCTTTTTGTTGACAAGGAAACACATCATTATTACATCATTTAATTTATACATCAACATAAATGTCTTGAAAGACCATTTGCCATTTTATTTCTTTGTTAATGTTTCCAAATAGAAAGAATAACAAAAAAAAAGGGTAGATATTCATACAGCACTGTGGTTCCTCACCCCTTTATTATTCATTCTATAACACATTCTATTTTTCATCTTTTTAAGTATGTCCTGTGCACTTCCAATTTGAAACATACAATAGTCTCATATTCATTCCTGACCTGACAGCTGTTTGAAAGACAAATAACAAGTAAATAATCAAAGGTAAGGTAAATAAATGTAAATAATCCGGAGGTTTTCAATTGAAAATGCAGTGTAATAATAAAACTGCAGAAAGGATGCAGTGTAGATGCCATTTTTGTGTCAGGGAATTGAGAGATGGGTGAGCATGGAATTAAATAGAAGACTCCACTGACCATCTGAATGAGGACAGATCACACTCAGATCAAGTCTTCTCTGCAATGCAGCCTACAGACACAGTATAAAAACACAGAATGGTTTGGGTTGGAAGATGAGAGGTCATCTAGTCCAAATCCCATGCAATGAGCAGGGACATCTTCAACTAGGTCAGGTTTCTCAGAAGTCTGTCCAACCTGACCTTGAATGTTTCCAGGGATGAAGCAAGGCACACTTAAGTGCTGCATAGAATTGTCTAGTACCAGGAAAAGGATCCATACCAATCTCTTCACTTTGGCTAGAAAAAAAACAAAACCAAGAAAACAACCTAACTTAGTCATCTTCTGTTGTGTTTGCCCTGCAACAGATGAGGTCTGCAAGGAACAGCCCGATATAATTATGATAGTTTCCATTCTTTTGAAGATTACACAGTTTTAAAAAAGTCACATCAATGTAGGCTCTCTTGGTTTTGTTTTGGTGTGGGGTTTGGTTTTTTTTTCCCCTGCATTTTGGTTATCCTATTTATACCATGTGAAATAAATTTTAACATTTACTCTCGTTATGGGCTGATGAACAAATGCAAGTATTTATTTGTCAGTGGCATTCTAAGAGAAGTTTCTGGTCAAAAATCCCCCACTATCTGAACAAGCAAAATATTGCTATTGAAAGTAGAGGAACTTCCCCGTTTCTTTCAAGATGCACCAAGCAAGATACTGACTGAAAGACAGAAAATTAACAAGGAACAGAACTAGCAACAAGCAGCAATCCATAAAGGAATTCTCGGTATCATTATAAAACACTAATTATCCTAAATTTTGGAGAAAATATTTTGATACAGAAAGCTTGTCATGTGAAAAAAAAATTAGCATTAACCTATTTCATACTTGTAATAATGCTAGACCAAAACATGAATGTATATAAGCATATAAGTATAGAGAGATTTTTAACAAAACAGAATTACAGCTATCACACCAGTTTGTGGATAAATTATTAGGTTTATTACTCCTAAAGTAGTTTGAATAGAAGTGTTCCAGCTGTTACATCTGATCACCAGCACACTGCCAATTTTCTCTGCCAGATAGTCCTTTTATGCATTGGGGTACTTGGTGCAATTAAGGGATTTTCTCACTTTAGAATTTACAATGTTGTCTCAAACATTCAATTGCATGAACCATATTCAGTTCCTTTTATTCAAAATTTGCTGCATACAGAACCAAATGAAACCACCAAGTCAATTTCCAGTGAGAAACCCAGGTTAACATCTAATTGTGCTTTCTGCATTAGTATGTTGCTGCTGGTATGTCTGGCAGCAAATAGCTAGAGTAAACCTTACAGCATATTTGTGGGAAGTCTTTTTAAATGCATGCTTTATGCTACAGTAATCCCTCACTATCTTCAGAACTGTATTTAAAATTGAGGGCTATTCTACTAGAACTAATGTGTTATGGTTTTTGTCCCTCAAAACTGCCTGATTTCTAAAAAAACATATCTAAAACCAGGAAACAGATGTTGACCAGTGGAAAAGCACAAATCCTCTACTATTATAAAACTTCTCATCAGTAAGATAAACCTACTCAATTGCAGATCTGTATCACCATTACATTTACTCAACTCCTTCCATTCTACAGTATCTCAAAATACATTACTTATTTCAAAAGGAATAGAAACATTTCACCTACTACTAGAAGATGCAACAACACTAGGGCTAGTAAAGTGTGTATAATAGTATAGTAGCATACATAGAGAATGAAATGGGAGGTTAAGGAAATTAAAACTGACTGTACAGAAAGTGCTTACGTAGGTCTGATTTATGTATTTTCTCAGGGTATTTAATCAAAACACTTATGAGTTTTTTGATTGCTTTTTGAACAGTGACATATACTCAAATGATTACTCAGAATACCAGTTACAGACAGCACATGAAAAACAGCAGTCCTCCAAAGCCCACCACAACAAACTTCTAAGAGAATAGCTCACCTACCTAATAACCGGGGCAACTTCCTTCAGAAACATTAGCTTTTGCTAAAGGTTTCCCTTTACAGGGCTAAACAAGACCAATATTTCTTAGCTGTAGTATCTGACAAAATACTGCTACACCACACAAGGTGGTCTAGCACATAAATTTAGAGTCTCAGCAACTCTGAGCTACATTCCCAGGTAGAAGATACAGGAACATTCCTCAAAAAAAAAGTGATTTGTCACACAAAGCCACAAATTCTGTAGAGGTCTCCTACTGACTATAATACGCAACTTATACAAAAGAGTGCAGGTTCCTCATTGTTATATAGTTCTGGACATTTAGATTTTTCTTAAGTGATCACAGAATTTTAAAAATATCTTCTATACTTATCCACAAATGTGTTTGGTCACTGAATCAATTCAGGGCCAGAACTAGCTTCTTTTCTCCACATTCACCCGTCTCCTAATTCCCTGACACAAAAATGGCACCTACACTGCAGCCCTTCACCTCTTCAACTTCGTGAGGCAAGTGACTGCCAACCAGTTGCCCCAGTATGCAAAGAACCAACTGTTATGTTACACTATACAGCTCATATATGTGATCCCAGTCAGATAGCAATGTCCCTCCTTCAATTTATCAAACTAAAAAAGAATCTTTATTTTAGCCACTAGTGAGTTAAGATGGAGTAATCAAAAATTATCCTATTAAAACACAACCCTTTTATCAACCTTCATTCACTAAACAAAACTCAGCTTACATTGATTAAATAACTTCTCACCTTCTCCACTGTGCCTTCAAGAAGAAAACATAAACCTGTCTTGGCTTTCAGCAAACAAGTTATTCCACATACAAAAGCCGTGCTGAAATCCACATGTTCTGCTCAGAAGCCTCAGCTTTAAAAACAAAAATCTAAATTTGAAGTATTATTGAACTTTGGTCCACAAGTACAGAATTATTAAAGCAGGTAATATTTCAAATAAGTCCACAGCCTCAAATGAGCATAGAACAGAGAAGGAGTTGAGAAAACTAACCAGAGAATAACTCCACAAACTCTGACACTTGTTTTCTTACCAGCAAGCAACCCTCGGAAAAGCTAGGATGAGATGTTCTTAAAAACAGCTGTTTTGCTATTTTGATAACACAGACTGTTACTAACTCAAAAGAGTAAAAACACACCACTAAAATAACAGGTACATTACTAAGGGTCAGCAACTTCTTAAATGTTTCTGAAGAGACTTGCTGTCACTAAAGAAAATTAAAAGTTAACTGTAATTGGTAGTGGTAGGCAAATCAGAGTCTGCAGAAAGCAAGCAATGCTGAATAATTTGCTAAAGTTTACCTTTTGTTTGATAAAGCATCTTTCAAAGACCATAAGGAAGACCTTATAGTCTCTTAACTTTCAGCAAATATTGTTGACAAATTCAGAACCTGAAGATTACATATTATTTATACTTGAGTCTCTGGAGTTATTATTAACTTAAGAATCAGAGCTTGCCCTTCCATAGATTTCAGGGCACACACAGCTGAAGTGCTTTGCAGAATGGTCACAGAAATATTAGTCAACTAGAGAGCAATAAGGAGAATATCAAATACATGATTACCGGTCAAGTACTGTTAACAGTGTCATTCACTGTATTTCTGTACAGACAGTTTGCTCACATGAAATCCTTGCTCCAAGCTGTTCAACCACAGTTGTTCTAATTAACTTTCCATTGTTTTACACATATCCGATATAGACCTTCCAACATACCAAGAAGTTGTCACAGATACTCAATTTTTTAATATTTTGGCACAACATGAGAAGAGAGGAAAGAAGAAAAAAAGCATTGAGGTGTGGGTTTTTTTTTTTTCCCTCCAAAAGAAAATTAAAATATATGCATTTATTTACTTACAGAAGGAAAGACAGGCCATGTGTCATATGCATGCTTCCTTTTGTGGCTATCCTTAGTTGTACATTGAACAACTATTTAATCTATGACGTTTATTCCTTCCCTGTTGAGATAACTATAATGAACAATTACAGGGTGATGTAAATCACTACTCTGGGTGCTGCAAAACATGTCAGTCTCACCTGCTGTCAAACTGAATTTTAAGAGTCCATCAGGAATTTTTCAGAAATTTCTTTTCATTTCGCACTAACATGAAAAAAATCAAGCAAACCAAAAATATTAACAGTGAAAACATACATTAAAATTTTTAAAACTTGTCTTTAAAAGATACCAGGTAAAAAGAACTCATGACATTTGGGGGGGCATATCCACATAAGCGCAGGCTTCTCTTAACACCGTCTAAAGCTATCCTCTTTCTTCATGCACACTGCTTTGGTCTTTATACATGCTACATAACTTATGTAATACCTAGCACAAGACCATAGCTTTCTAAAGATAGTATTACATTAATAACAAGCAAAAATAAAAGAACAAGAAACCCAACACCTACCCCACAGTAAACTGTATTAGTGTCACATGAGATGCTCATACCAGGTTCTTTACACCAGGACTGCAAAAGGCATATTCTTCATCTGCAGTCTGGCCATGTATTTCACCTGTCTTCATTGTGTGGACAGGCTTCTCTCCAATTTTAAATTAATTTTGTACAATTTTAAATTAAGTTTTTATTCATGAGTTATATTTAGAGTAGCATACATCAAAGCATGTCAGAAGCAACAGTATCCCTTTCAAACACTGCTACATGAGTTTGCAAGAGTTGATTCATCAATCACATTTCTACCGGTTCCTTAGTCAGACCATAACCAATTCACAGCAAAGTAATGCATTGCACAAGGAGCACATGATCACCAGTAAAGAAGTTATCACAGCATAAATGAAAGATAAGCAAATATCTCATTAGGAAGATTTACTTCATATCTTATTGCCACATAAAAAGGAAAAGGTTTTATAACAAACAGCACTCTACCAAGACCACGTGGAAATTTAATTTTTGTACATTGTTTTAGAGCACTTTCAGATCTTTCCAGTGCCGTGTATTTTAAGCATCTGTCTGAAGGAAAACAGCATATAATTTTCACTTAAGAAATCAATCCTCACTTTTGATGCAAGATTCTAACTGAAAGAAATGAACAGCAATTAGAAAAATCAGCTCTGAAGAAATGATAAAATTACGGTATATTCTGGCTATTAAGAAACTTATGTACAACTTGAAGTTGTTATGAAACTGTATTTCCTGAATATATGGGGAATTACTATTTGCTTCCAAAACCATTAATATATACATAGTAGACCAGGACTATTACCTTCCCAGGTTGTACTGTGACAAAACAGAGGGATGACAACAAAGATGGGTGGAGCTGTATCAAGTTTAGACCCACCTCCTTTCCCACAACACCATGAAAGAGCACAGTGGAAACTCCCTCACCTCACCCCCTGACAAAGGAATTGACATGATCTAAAAAAAGGAAGGACAAGGAATGACTAAGAGGGAAAAAAAACAAAAAAAAAACAAAAAAAAAAAAAAACAAAAAAAAACAACAACACACACACAAAAAAAAACGACACACAGAACCGCTTTTTGTCAAGAACAGACTATCACAACTATGGGACCAGAGCAGGACAAAAAGCTAACTCAAGAAGCTGAAGGAAAAACTATAACAGAATTCCAGTTTGCCTGAAGTTACTGTTCTGAGCTCAAAGTGCATTTAAGAGATTGAAGCACATAAATCTGTGTTGTTATACAGTTTTGTCTAGAAAACACACCTCCAACACCACTAATTAAGGAGCAATCATATTTTCCAGTACTGTGCAAAGTTCATCTGCTTGCTTCTATTAACATTTACTTCTGAGGAGTAAAACTATTGACCCAGAGCATCAAAAACATCTGCAGTTTTGGGAAGGCCATGTTTAAACTATGGGAGAGCAGAAAGGGTCTCAGAGGTCAGTTGCTAGACCAGAGAAGGTGCTACAAAAGGTTGCCCATGCCAATGGCATTGTAAGGCTCTAAACTGCTCAGCTCCCACCACCTGGTCACAGGCCGGGAGACAGCAAAGCCTATGGGCACTCCAAGGAGCATCCAGTGCAGAGACAGGGAGGGAGGGAGGGGGGCAAGAGAGAACAGCATCTATAGGCATTCACAGCACCCCCTCAACTGCAGTAAGCAGATAAGTATCTGAAAGGATGTGAATCACTTGAAACTCAAAAGTGAGCTATATGAATATGAAAAGAATACTAGTAGTTATGCAGAAATTACAAATTCAACAATCAGAAATGGATAAAACAACACAGGAGCATAGAAAAGTCATCAGGCAAAAGTGAAATATTCCGAAAATAATGCTTAATCGAAAGCTGAATGCAAATGAATACCTGCATTTTAAAATCTACCTATGCAAGGTGTTAGCTTGTCAATTTAATCCTACTCCCTTTTCACTCCTCCACAAAAATAGTCCAGTTGATTGACTAGGGCCTATGCAATGTATAGGATTGGTACTCAGGAAGAAGTCTGCTATCAGTTTTAACAAGATCATATTTTTAGCCATCAAGTCCTGACAACAAAGGCATACAGTTCTAATGTCCAAGTATTAAATACCACATTGGCATGCTTTGTTATAAAATAATAAAAATAAATTTTTCTATCCATGCTGGTTTTCCCATTTTCATTTTTTTAGAACATATTAATTAATAACAAAATACCACACATCAATAGCCACTCCTATATGAAGGCATGAGATGACCTTCTATCTTTCTCAGTATCAGAAATATTTTCCTCCTATTGGATATAACTACTTTTGGACATACTTTCGTACATCAGGAAAGCCCCATAAAGTACTTCTAGCAAAATTCATTTAAATAGGTTATCTGAAAGTCTGACGCTAAGACAAAGCATCAGCCTATTGCGGATGGTTGGCTTATTATTATTTTGGTTGACGCTAGTAATGCTAACAATTAAAAACATTTAAACACAGAGGTAGCATTTGTTAACTTACAAATTCCTTGCTTCAGGAAAGAAAAAATACAACTACTACAGCATAAAGAAAAAGCTGACTATGCAATCAAAAGCCCAAAGGACCCAATTTCTTCATAAGGTACCTGATGGACATCGTGACAGTCTGATTACCTTCTACTACCAATTTTTAGAACATGTGAAAAATACTGTATGCTTCTTGCTGGTATGTGGTCCAAGATGACTCATAAATCTTCCTTTATCTCCTTCGTGGTGTTAGCAGAAAAGGATGAGTTGCTTTTTTCCATCTCATTCACATGTCTTTCTGTCTGTTACCCGTGCCCTTGAGCAAAGATTACTGATGCCCTGCCTTTGATATATGACACATCACATACAGCAGCTTTTCATCAAATGAATTAACCTGAAAAAATGCAAACCTACCTGCCAGTTGCTTCCCAACTTTACACTATTCCTTTGTGTACCTCCTTCCTAACATGCCACACACAAGGCATGCAAGAACAAGGCTACCAGACACAGAAAATTAAACTGTTATTCAGAGGACACTGATGTAATCTACTACTACTAAATATACTGCTTAATATTTAACTTCATAACTGATTCCAATTGTAAAATATCCTGTTAGACAGATTCGTAGCATGAAAAATAGATCTGTTTAAAAATCCAAGGACGAACTCTCTGCTCAGATCACCCCAAATTATTGCTCTGAGTCATGTATAATAAATGCAGTTCATGTAACACATTACTGATACAGCTCTACAAACAATTCTGCAATGCTAATCAATACAGAATAATCAGTCAGTATGCTGCATATTTTCTTTTTTCTTACAATTCAAAATATATTTTTATATTCCAAAAGCACTAACACCTTAAAATGTTAACTCTCTTCACAATGATTGAACTGTTCAAAAAAGTGATTTTTTAATATATGAAATTAAAACTAAATTGCAATCTTATTTTCCTTAGTTGGGGTCTTTTAAGAAAAACACGCAATAAATGCATTTGTGAGATGCCCTCTCTTCTGCATATTCCTTCAATCTGACATTTTAAAGATGCCAATTAGATAACTACTATGCTACTAATTAGCAAGATTCCCACACTAACCTCTGTGAGACTTTTTTCTGCTTGGAAATTTCTTCCACTGTACATTATTAGTTGGTTTATATTTGTAACTGATAACTGACAGGATCTCAAAGAAATTTAAGTACAGGAGTTCCTAGATACTTCAACATTTTTGTTGACAGGAAGTTATCAGTTGACAGTTTCCTGAAGACAAGAAAGTGAACTCCCAATATAACTCTGTTGCACAAAACAATGCCCTAAAATACACATGCTGCACCTTTTACAATGAAAAAAAGGAGATTTTTTTTTTATTCTTTTATCACAGTTGTATTATATCTTGTAAAGAAGGCAATGACTGAAAAATATAAACATTGATATATATTTTCCAATGAATTGGCTTAAGAGTAATGTGTAAAAATAGGATTAATGGTACAAAGCATGTACTATATAAAAATAGCCTGTAGAAAGAAACATTAAGCAATTACAACTCTAGCACTGAAGGCTCCAATATTATAGGGTAATATTTCCTTAATGTTAGACTTCATTAACCCTAAGATAATCTCTCATAAATTTTGCTGATTTTTAAGAAGAAAAAATAAATTATGTTTATTAAACTACTGAATATGTTTATGAAAACAAGACAATCTAGTGCTATAAACTTCTTGTCTTTATCTGAATAATCAGGAAGCTCATAAATAAAATATCATATAACAAAGTGAGTGTTAAAATTCATTACCGTAATAGCTATGCTCATGATCTATTTCATTAACACTCCTCCTTTCTTTGAATAAATGGGTTCTTTGGTCTACCAGAGCAAGGCCATTTACAAGACAAAATACTAAGCTGCTTTTTCTCATTTTCTCTTATCTGTTCCATTCCCAACTTTCTAAATTAATTCTTCCTTTAAATCTTATTGTTCCTTTCAGTGGAACTCACAGCACATTAGAGAAACTTGAAAGAAATATAAGCAAAGAAATGGGTCTATGGAGTATAAGTTAATTAGGAATCTAAGTGACTGGCGATGAGACTTGATGGCATATGGCTTTGGAACAAATTTAAGAAGCTTAAGTTCATTTAAAAATAAAATACAAATATATCAGAAGTTCAAAGAAAGTTACACTTCAAATTAAGTCATGCTAACGTTTCAACCCCAACACCATCTAAAGATAACAATATATGACACCATACCAGTTTTATCTCAAAAGTTTCTTCTCACCAACATGGATCCAAAAAGCCAGGAGCTGTTAGTGAGGTGGTAATACAGACTCTTACAATTAAACATTAGCAACTGCAAAAGCCACCATCTACAATCAGTACATAACTGTGGTATTCAGTTTAACACACTACTCATTAATAACCCCATGCAGAACCTGCTTTTCAGTCCTCACAGCAACAGACCATCTTCATATCCATCAACCCCGACTTCAATTTTTTAATCCATTTCTGTTCATTTCATATATAATATATAGGATATGATCTGAATAAATCCTTTACTATAACATAGGGGTTGCAAGAACAGATCCTTGGGAAACCTGCAACAGAATAGATCTGAACTACAGTGCTGGGAGATTTCCAGATGCTGTAGCTGCATAATCATGCGGGGACTGGAACTGACATGGATGGACATGGGAGGCTAAAGGCTTTGGATTGCCATATGCCTCCCTGTCCCTAAGAATGGAGCAGCAGTCTTTAAATAAAGTTCATCCTCAAGGGAATGTTTCATTTGTTCCAAGGCTTGGAAAAGATGCAAAATGTGTAACTCCACTGACTCAAGAGGCCTGTTTAAGTCAGGAAAATGCAAGAGAAGAGGATCAGGCTCTACAAGGAGAACCTGAAGTATTTGATATACAGACAACCACAAAACTATATTGTCAGACTAAGCAGCTACCAAAGAAGGAAGGTATACGTGTAAGCAAGATACTGCTTTAAACAAGTTTCTTAGAGAAAGTTTTTGTTTTCCACTGTTTTGCCAATTATTAGGCCTAGCATAAAGGACACAGCCAGCATAAAGATGAACCAATAACCAAATTTTATTTGATACAAAAGGGTCAGTACATGGGTGACTGCTGGGGGTACAAACAAATCAGTCAGATTATACAACATCGACATCAATCCCACTGACCCCAACAACACCACACTACCAACAATGGGTGGAATAAATGGTGACATGCAGTCTCCCATAGAAGGGACAGGAGACAACTGAGTCAACAAACCAAATACATAAGACCAAGGAAGCCACATACTGAATCTCTACACAGCCTGCGTTTACAAAAGCCAGACCTGACTGGAGCCCAGTCCCAGGGAGGCAGGAGATCCTTCCCCAACAGGGAACTCTGCACAGGGCATCCACCTCACAGACAGACACTGCCCCTGCCTGCAAGTGGTCCCAGCTTTTATCCCCAAGTGGGACACCTGACCTTTGTTTACTTAATGCGGGACTCCCGGGGCTCGTTTACCTCATGGCTCTCCCTGCAAGGCCGGCCGCACCCTGGAGGGAAGCCTAAAGGTAAACTCACCCCCTTTGTGAAGGGCTGGGGGAATCACCCACATGTCAACCTTCATTTGGGGCTTGGGGTTGAAACCCCAGCATTTCATCCACTCATAGAAAATCACTGCAACTACAACAAACTGCAAAGGGGTACAGTCTCACATCTTTCACAGGAACACAGTATTGGCACTCCAAGCACCACTATCCATGAAGAAAAGTAACAGCATCTTGAGAACAGGAACAGCTGAAAAGTGCCATTAACCTAGTAAGTGTTTAACTTAACAATGTTTGCTTCCTCTGCAGAACTCTGAAAAGAGGGTAGGGGATAATACATTATACATACATTCTAGGCCTGTATATTCGTTTACATAGCTTTTTCCCCACATTTTGAATAGGCAAATTTGCCACCAGAGAACACTGGTTTATCAAAGGAAATTATATACAATTAAATGCAAAGTGTAACAGTACCTTTTATCTGATATAACTGCAGAAAATAAAACCAGAAAAGCTTTGAAGGCTCTCCTAAATCATTATTTTTCAACTTGATCACCAAGATCAACAATAGATTGCAACTTTTAATAATTTTCATGTTAATATTTATCCTCTAAGTCTAGCTGCAGTTGATTATCATTATAAAAATCTTAGTACAGAGCAGCAGGTTGCCATAGCAAGCTGTAACATACAACACAAGAGCCCCTCTGCAGAGTTCCTTGATCATATTGTTTTCTGTATCACCTTCATCAGTCTTGTCCAAGCAGTCTCATGAGGCACAAGCTTTCCCTCTGAACACCATATTGAGATCTACCTGCATTAAAAACCAATATGTAGGCAAGGGTTTGCATTCTTTTATCTAGGAAGAACACAAACGCTAGAGTAGATATTAGAAATATGTAAACACAGTTTAAGTATCAGCAATGGTTTAGATGATTAAGTACAGACATATTTTGAGAACATGCATCTTACAAAGAGTCAAAACCCAAAATACCCCTGAAAGCTTGAAGAATCATACTTCAGTTAAAGTGGCACTCTCAATGCTGGGAACTCCTGAAACCCAGGAATACAGAGCAAGACACAAAATCATCAATATCACTTGTTTTATTCATGTACGAAGATAAAATATTGGATATAGTAGATAAAGTGTTAATAAATTATTAGAAGCTGTTAAAAGGTATTATAGATAAGTAGCATGTGCATTACTGATCATGTAATCTACTGGACTGCACAACCAGTTTGCCTAATGGATTGTTATCCATTCAATTACTACTGCTATGAACTATGCACGTACCCTAATGTGGTTGGTAACTCTTTTTTTTTGTTTTCAGTACTGACAGAAAACATCTAAAAAACAACAACAAAGTTTTCAGGAAACACCAATATTTTTCTTTTTGAGGTATTTGTTGTTTGGTGTTTTTTTTTTTCTCCTGGTTTAGTTTGTTCTTTTGGGGGGATTTTTTGCCAACTGCATCTCCAGGAATCAATATTCTTCCTATGAAACAGCTCAGAGCTAAGTACCTGAGTCACCACCTGCATGCAAATTCAGTACAGACAGTGCTGGTCTGCATGTTTTGAAATGGGAGGAGCTAATGACAGTGCTGAGATATCACTGAGGACTACAGCATTCAATCTTTACTGAGCATCATCCAGAAGTAGCTGGCACCACACCTGCAGCACCACTTGCAACACAAGGACCAATGACATTAATAATGCATCTTTGTGTGTAACTTATATTCACCACCAGTGTAGGTGGGTTTGCATTCAAGTTGGTCAAAACAGTTCTAGAGAGAAATAAAATTAAAAGAGAACTGAGTTGTCAGTGTCAAATCACAACTGATGAATGAGCTAATCTACAAGACTTTGCTATATGAGAAGTCTATCTCATCGGACACACAAAGCAAAAAGGAAAAACATCAAAGGGAAAGCTTGCATTAAAAATATGACTTTAAAAAGATTGTGGATTGCCCATGACATGTAATAAGTCATCTGTCTCTCTTAATAAAGAGAAGTCATTATTTACTAGTGAACTAACACCAGTAACTGTGACAAGCAAAACCAACAAAGCCCATAAAAACATAAAAAAAGCTGTTCTGTGCAGTTAGAGAAAGAGAACACATTCAGTGTTTTAGACGAAAAAAAACATTTAGGCTTACAATCTATTTTAATATAACTTTCATTACATGTTGGGAAATGAAACAAACATCAAGAACTCATCCTCCTCTCCAACTTTTAGAGGAAAAATTGAAAACACTTTCTTTATTTTTAAAGTATTAAATCACAGAAATGTGTTTAATGCTTTGGATTGATACTTATGGATGTTAAAATTAACGTGGCCTTTCTAACAAATGCACTAACGCTCCAGTACTACATCTTCTGTAGTACTGTAATACTGTAGTACTATGACTTAAAGAAAAGTCTCATTTCTTCTTCTAAACATAAAGCACATTCCCAAAATCAGGTTTTCTGTAGTCCATTATAAGTCTGCTGTTCTCTCAAGTATTTCAATCATCACGCAGATGATGCAGTCAGGTGTCAAGGAACTAAGAACAAGGGTGTCCTGGTTCAACTAGGATAGGGTTAAGTTTCCCCAGCAGAGAGAGAGGGGAAGGGATCTCCAGCCGGGTTATTCATACCATGCTGAAGTCAGGTCCAGGGGCGGGAAACTTTGATTTTACTTTCTCTGGCTTTTTGGTGGTGGGGAGCTGCTCCGTGACCATTTTGCGGTATTTCTCTGTATATCTTTTGTCTTGTTCACTGTTATTGCATTTATTGTTGTTATCATTGCCACTGTTGTTGTTCAGATTGTTTTATCACACTGTTGTATTAAATTTCTTCTTATTTTAGCCCGGGTTTGTGCCTCACTTCCAGCCTGACTGGCTGAGGGTGGGGGAGGGGCAACGGCAACGTGCTCTCCAGTCCCGGCAGGGGTTAAACCAACACAACGGGTACTATTAAACTGCTTTACCATGTTATTTTTCCATGTCAATAACACACAGATTTTATCACTACTAAAACAATCCTTATAAGAATAAACTGTCAAATACACACCATACCTCTAACTAATGCTACCAAAACTACATTTCCCATGCCTTAAAGAACACAGAATTTATTTACTAACGTTTTGGGATATGATTCTCACTCAGACCTGAAAACCAAAAAAAAACTTCCATTCAATATAATTAAGGTAGTTAAAGGTTTATTTGTGTTTCACGTCTTCTTGGCTTTAAAAAAATAAACTAGTATATTAGATAGTAGTTATTACCATGTCCCACAACTCCTCAAGCATCAACTAGAACTGATTTTCAGCTAATTTTACTTGGCATGTGTTTGAGCCTGTTCCTATTATTCATTTGTTTTCCATACAAAGTTTTCAACAAATGTCAATATGCTTTTCCCAATAAAATTCCTGCTTTATATGTTTAGCAATTTCTTAATACTATGATTTTCAGAACCTGAAAGGTCAGGTTGCCTCCAATAAGCTTCTTTTAAGCTTCACTTTCCTTTAAGAATGACGCTGTTCTGATAAATGTATAAACCAATATACAAAGTAGGTATTTAATCAAACCACTGAAGCATTGCTCTCAATTTATATACCAAATCTTAAAAATTATTCATTCTGAAAGAATAAGCAAATGGATATATTATCTGGTGGAAAATTCTGCTGAACAGTTACAGAATGTATTAGTTGATCTCTCAAAGGGAAAAATTTTCTAAGGTCACTGCCTAATTGAAGGCATAATTCAAAAAAATGTTGTCAAACAACAAATACATCTTTGCTAGAAATTCTGAAGGTTGTAATGCTTTGACAAAACCAGAAAAGCTTCCTTTAAGTATTCAAAATTCACTCAAGTAATACCATAACTAAATCTATTTTACAAAACCAGGAAACGCACTTTAATTAACTATAATTTTAATCATAATAGTGATCTTAGCCTCTTAATTGAATTATTTTCTTCCAAACTCCTTTTACTGCTAATAAATGAAAGACATGAAAAACTAAATTGCATAATAAAGCATGAAGGACATACAGTTATGAGATATCATGCCCCTGAGAAAAGCAAGCAGTGTTTTATGTTCAATGAAAATCTTAAGAGCAACACGCAAGAAAATTAGATAATATTCTTCAAACAATTAACAACCACATTTCAGAAGTGAATTGCTAAAATATTACCATTTCTCAAGAAATGAGAAAAGCTGTATATCAGTGTCACAAGCATACACAACCATCTTTTCCTTAGTGAAGTAATTACTGGAAATATATCTTTCCTGTCATTTAAGGTCCTTCAACATTTGACTATTAGGTAACTAGAAAACCACTTGATTTTGGCAGCTAGTAATGCCCCAAACAATTATACTGTTGACATAGTTTAACTACTCAATAATATCAAAAGTATTTTTACCTTTTATCAAAAAAACCCACCCTTGTTAGAAATTTAATGGGAAAAAAAAAAAAAAAGCCAACCATTTTTCACTTGTATTGAACTGCAAATCAAACTATTTCCTTATAAACCTAAATTCCATCTCCTAGCATGAACATGTACTTATTTTAGGCAAGTATGTCCAGGTGAGCTGATAACAGAAAATTTGTATGGCATCTGCATTAGATATGACTTGAACTCCAAAACTGAAATGAACGACAATATGGTGAAGATGTTTTCTCACTCCTGAACACAAGGCATGCCTGTGGCTTCCTCTCAAGCAACATTTAGGGCACATGTATCCCATGCACTGGGAAGGGCAAGGAACTAAGAATGAGGATACCATTAAACTGCAAGGAACAGGCAGCACAAGGCTCACAGCACTAACATAGAGCAGTTATTTGTCTCATCTCAAAACACTAAGAAAAATAAAATTAAAAAAAAAAAAAATCAGAAGCAACTGAAGAAACCTAATTATTCTCTACGGCCTATACACCTAGATAAACTCAGCCTAATATTTTAAAACACTGCATTGCATTAAGGGGTTCTCTAGGTTTTCCTTACCATGGGTTACATCTCATTTCTGACTCTGTCCTCTCACATGGGATGTTTTAATGGCTTCTAAAGATGAACTGCTTTAAGAGCAGCATAATTTCTATACAGCTTGAGTTTATAAGTAAAATGGGAAACAGTGCACCACAGCAAGTGTGTGAGAGAGCAAACACAGAGAAGAGAAATGTGGATTTGTCACTGCTATGAAAATAGCCCCAGTTCTCCACGTATTAGCCACTCACTTGTTTTGGCCACCCAAATAAGCTGAAGGATGAACAGTTATTGAGTAAAACCCACAATACTGGAACTTTGGGACAGCCAGTGAAACTGGTAGGACATCAATTTAAAACTTATAGAGGTCCCTTTAAAAAGTGAACTTATGGAGCTTTCTGCTGCAGGAGGTTGTGAATGCAGATGGTACCAGCAAATACAAACTGGAAATCTACAAATTCATGGACAACAAATCAATAAATGGATATGCAGAGGGATGTATGCCCTAACATCCTTAATACAATGATGCTGGGGAGCTGAACAAGGGTAATTGGCCAAACCTTACTGTTCTTCCAAAATAGCGACTTGTTGCCACTGCCAGACACAGAATGACAATCCAGATGGACTTGGCCTCAGCCACAGAGTGTTGCTTCTTAGGAACTACTACTACACACATGCAAAGACCTGAAACATTTTTCAGTTCAGTATAGATTCCTACTCAGGCATAAGTAAATCAACATTCAAATATTACAACTGAAAACTTCCTCGAATGTTTAGACATGATATTCCACCTTTACAGCTGCTACTTATATTAGTTCACCATTCTACAGTAAAATATAACTGTGGTAATAAACTAACGCCAAATTAGGATTATGACTAAACAAAATTTGACTCATATAGAACTAATTGGTTATAAAAGTAGTGCTAAGAGAGACACCAGTCAAAACAATTTATTTTTATCACAATCATTGTTATGATATATCCCCTTTAAAAAGCATGCAGAAAATGTAAAGTTTATCCTTCCCTTTTAAAGAATAAAGCAAAAAATGATGCCCATACTGCCCCATTCTGCTGAAAGCAATGGAAATCCTCCCACTATCATACCAAGGCATCTTTGTCACCTGAGAAAACTCTGGCTTCTTTGCAGTATTTAACACTGTACAGTATGGCTATGCCCAGAGAAAACAGATAAAGCTTGATCAAAACCAGATAAAGCAATTGGTAGTCATTTTGTCTTAAATAGAAGCATCAAACAATTCCCTGTTTGCCAGACCAACAAGTAAATGCTGCAAGAAGATCTGTGAAATAATGAATAAAATTACATTGTTCTTGTGATCTTGATCAGCAACACCAGAACCAATACTTCTGCGATTATTTGTAGACATACTGCACCAGAGTATTTTGAGTAGAATTAAAAAAACAAATAAGGTTATTCAGGTGCCAGCTTTCCTGAAATTCTAACCAGTTGCAATGAAAGTGTACGCTCCACTTATTTATATTTGCCTAGAGGTTGAAACAGGTAATTTCCACTTTTCAGCCCAAGAATTACTGTAAGACTCCTATATACTATTTAACGGTTCCCATATTTACTCCAAGTGTGTCAGTGTTTCTGTGATAAGTTGGGTTTTGTTCCTAGCTCTTTCTCTGCATGGACATACATGATATGTGCATGTACACATGACATAATTTAAAGAATGCAGGAACCTTTCCTGATGGGATGAATAGATTTAACATCAGCAAAAAAATTACTGCAAGTGAGATTCTTCATTTTTATACACTACTGTATATTTTTTTATGATTCATGTCTAAAATCCTATTAAATATTTAAACAACAATATCAGTAAGTAAACTCTTTAAAAATCAGGCATCCTTTATACTGTATAGTGGGAACAGATGTGCTCTTATTAAGGCTATATTGTAACTCAACAATAATTTGTCATATTTGACATATTGTTAAATTATGTGCACCTGCCAGAACTGTAGTAGCAATTACAAACGATATATATACCACTTCTATTTTAAATACCTAAACAACTTACGGAGATGTGAATATGATGTATGGAAAAATTGTAATTTCCTAAATGTCATCACCAAACAACACCTAATGTCTCACATTTTCTTTTTATGTATATTTTATTATAGCACCCAACTGTTTCAACACTCTAGTGGCTGGACTTTAATGTGGTTCAAGCAGCCCCAAGTAACATCACCAAATGTTTAACATCTGTGAAAGTTGGACCAACAAATGCTCATATTTTCAGGAGGTCATGCTGGCCAGATTTCATTAACAATTACTTTAAACTTCAGTTTTCTTTATAGCTTTTTAATTCAGGATGGACATGTAAAGTTCACCTTAGTTAAACTGTTAAGTTTATTCCAAACTCATATAATACTAATCTTTAGAATATTTATAAACTTTTAGAATGTTTTTTTTTCCTTTCCCCAATATTTGGATCTTGTTTCATTCAACCACTACTTTAACAGAGGGAAACAACACTTCCAATTAGGTCTTAAGAGTTCAGCGTATTTCCAGAACAGGGTCAGAATCTCATAGCTCTTATTTCCTTTTACTTTATTTTCATACTTCCCCATGCCCCATCTATGATATTCACAGCAGATTGATGATTAATTTGCAAAACTTCTTAATGCCCTTAGTAGATATTTCTTATTGATGATCATTCTATAATCGCAAACCATGATATCTTCAAAATATCTATTCAGAGCTTTGATTTTTTCTACCACATTGATACCTATAGCATACGTCAAGGCTTGAATTTTGCTGTAGACTTCTAAAACAAAGAGGTCTGCTATGAGGTTGGACACCTCGGTAGAAACCTGTAGGCCAGAACCCCTTGGGACTCAGGGATGTGGGAATTCCAGGGAGTGGATTTCAGTGCAGGTTCAGCACTATATGGTGTACAACTACCTAATCTTTAAATGTGCATAGATCATGAGAAAAAGGAAAGGATTTTTTACTAATAGCATAAATACAGATGATGATGCTTATAAGAACAAAATACGCAATCTATTTTGAAGATCACAACCCCCCCGGTAATCTGAAAAGAGAACAGATGAGAGAAGACACCACTGAAAATCTCAACATTGCACACACACTAATTATCCCTACCAAATTCCAAATTTCTTTCCCCTTCCCCTGCCATATCAGCTTCACATTTCTTGATGTAGTGTCTCTGTTTTGGAAGATATAGGAAATAGCCTGTAGGACACATGCTTTTTATGATTATTTACAGATTTTAGCAATATTGCCATCTCTTATTCCTTTCTCCATCAGAAATACTTGGTTTTCACTCTATTAGAAATCTAGATATTGCACTACATGCCATTTTAATAGTATGCATCTCTGCACTCCTATTTCAGATCACCAGAGAGAAAGCTTTGACGGGGATAGGTGGGAACTAAACTCTTTCCCACACCTACAAGCTGTACAGAGATCCCACTCTATACACTCCCCAGCGCTGCAGCCATACTCTCTAATCAAGTAATAGCTGTAACCTGATGCACTTTGAGGAGAATTTGCAGCCAGGATGTTCCCAACCCACTGAGTGATACCAGGAGACTCAGCCTCTTTCTCTAACAGTTAAGAATTACAACATACAGGCTGTTACAAGGCTCAGCTTTGCTCTAGGACCTTGGACTTTGCATATCCAGAGGAGGACCAACATTTAACACACAGCTTGCTAGTGATTCCTTTAGTGTTTCTTCCTTTTATTATTTATAAAGAGCACTGGTGCAGATACATTGGAAAGGAAGGTCACTATAAAGCTCATTCTGAAGAGCATGAATGTATTTCATTTTATTCTGGAAATGTTTGCATTATGTATGGGTTTAGACAGAGGGCTTTATAGACTCTTAAATGACTTACTGTTAAGGTACATATTGATTATAATCTCCCATTATTTAAAAGGAGACCTGTTTACCCCACAGCTCTTAATCCATTGCGACATGTTTCAACTTAACAGTGACACTGGTAAACAAAAGTTACTGATCTACCTAGTGAGTTATAAAACTTGTAACACGCTGTAAACAGCTCTGTCATTTTATTTACCATATTGCATTGCACGAGCTGCTTTATTTACCTAGCAGTAAATCTTTATGTATCAAAAATGCTACAGAAGGCACAACAAATAAATTACAAACAGACACTAACATCTGACTAGTTAATCAAACAAATAGGACATGTAACAAAGAGAAAAGCTATAAATATTGACAACAAGCTGCTTCAGTCACAAAAACATTCAATACTTCAGTTCTCAAGTGTGAGTTTTATATCAGTCCCCTGGAAACAGTTTGTATCCTCCAATAAATTTTTACAGTTGATTCACCTGCCTGATACCCTTCAGCCATTTCCTTCAGAAGCTGTCAAACCCGCCAACAATAATATATGGCCCGACCAACAAGAACAGCTGTAGCCATTCTCTCTGCTGGTTCCCTCACCCTGTTCTGCATAAAATAATACATCAAGATTAATTGATTTCCCGTCAGTCTCACAGAACAGAAAATTAATTTTCATGTAGCTATTTTCCCCAGCATATGAATTTTGAACATGGCAAGTAATTTAAGTTTTTAATTATTCATAAGCAGAAGAAAAAAAAGAAAGGAAAAAAAAAAAATCACAACACATGATAAAGCGAGCCCCTGAAAGCCCCAAGGCCATGGCCTGGACCTTGATTTGTGCTGAGGCAACAATAGCATTCACTAATGCCTATATAAATAATATATGTATTAACATACATCTTAGTACAACACCAATTTCT
Organism: Athene noctua; assembly: GCF_965140245.1. Classification (NCBI taxonomy): domain Eukaryota; kingdom Metazoa; phylum Chordata; class Aves; order Strigiformes; family Strigidae; genus Athene; species Athene noctua. Next base: position 42,378,309 of record NC_134041.1, read on the forward strand.
TTCACTCTGACCCAAGACTACCAGGTCATACAGCAGCAGTTTGTCACCATCCGTACAGTGGGCTACATGTGACACACTACAAGAAAAGCATATACATGTCAGCCATACTGGATTGACCCCGATTGCCTCCAGAGCATGAACACACCTATAATATAATGGGAAGGTAATGGTCAGTGTTTGAAGAGAAGAGTAAAACTTACTAATCAGCAGGGTGTCATGTCTCAGCAAACCTTCTCTTTGTAGGTGACATTGACTTGTGCAAGGAAAATTGCTAATGGAAAATTAAACAGAATAATCTGTCTTACTCAAGTTAAACCTTTTCCAGATGACTGCTGAAGCCTTAAGGAAAAACACAGGACCCTCAAAAGATAGTAAGATGTCATAAAGGCAGCACATTTAACAAAAACTCATTTGCTAAGTTTCAAATTTCTCTAAATAGACATTCTCACAATCTGTAGAATGGAATTTATAACCTTGAACTGGGGCCAAAATTGTATAGGTAAATAACCATAACTCAGACCATTCATTATAATAATTTGTGATGAAGTAAAAACCACTCATTATTTATTTTGGTGCAACATATGATCAATAATGTTTTGATCAGATTTTTTATTTTTAAAAACCAGCACAACTAACATGCACTACGCAACAGTCATACATAGCTTGGGAGTGAGGGCAAATTATAGGGAGAAAACATACTCATAAATTCAAAAGGAGTTTGTAAATGCTGAAGGCATGTCACTGAAAATATTAAGCAATAGGTTTGCTTTTGAGTGCACTTTCCATTATGAAAAATTTTGGGAAGTTTCATTTTATTAGTGAAACCTCGCTAAAAAAGACAAACTGCCATAAAGTTACTCTGTAGGAAAGTTTCTTACCATTATCAGTGGCACTAGATAAATTTACAAGGATGGGAGACTACCGAAGATCAGCAAGATAGTGAAAGCAGGAAGCACTGTAACCATTTTTGGTTACATATGAAGAAATGTTAACCAAGGGACAGAAGTAATTATAACTGCCACAAATGTGGTTAAAATGCTCAGTATAACTACAGCCTCTGTAGTGGATAGCGAACTGCTTATAGCGTGGCAGGGTGCATACTACTAGCACTAAGATTCTTCCAGCACTCCCATAATAAAACCATTTCCACTGTTTTTCAAAGGCCCCTGATTTTTCTCTTCAGAGAAGGCTAAAAAAAAAAAAAAAAAAAAAAAAAAGAGACAGGTTTTAGACCAGCATAGCTACATTAAACCTTCAAAAACAAGTTTTGAACAAGAATCCTAGGTTCTGTTTTCATTAATACAAAAGAGGCTTTCAAAATAGGAACTCAAGCTCAGTATCTTCTCAACATATGGGCCATAAAACTTTGGTTTGGATGGCAGAAAAAGGTGGTGTTTTTTTGTTTTGTTTTGTTTTTTTTAAAGCAGTGATGCAGGTTAAAGGCTTTTATCTTCTGTACATTTAGCCTTGTGAATATATGGATATCTAATAACAATTAAATTGTCAGCAAACAAGATCAAAATGTGTATGCCATGCATTTTCCCTGTCAATCGCATCTGTTAACATCCTAACACACTACTGATTCCAACAAAACACCCACTGAAAATAAAATCAAAATTAGTTTTACCTCCAAAATTTAAAGAAAGTTTATTCTGCAAAGTACTAAATTATTCAGAACTATAGTTTAACTTTATTGTCATGTTTGGAAATAATTACACAGAGATTTAAAGTCTAATTCAGCAAAAAAATTAGTGTCTAACTTTAGAAGGGGGGAGGCTGGGGAGAAGTAGCTTTTGATGGATTTGGGTTATTTCCTTTTCATATTACAAAACAGTTAAAATAAATAGTGCATTATATTTAGTAATATCCACCATTCAACAACTACCTGTCTTAACAGTTATTCATGTTAAATTTATCTGCAGTTGTCCTTCTAATATTTACTTGTTTTTTCTACCCTATCATTAAGAAAACAACCTTATTGAGAAATATAATGAGCTCATTATTTTCACCATAAAAATACATTTCATTTACAGGATTGCAAACATGTAAAAACCAGGGGAACAGAGGAAAAAAACAAAAAAAACAAGAAGAACCAAAAAAACCCCAAACAACCAACAAACAAAAACACCACCAGAAAAAAACCCACAAACAAAAAACCCCCACAACTTTACAAAGTTGATGCTGCTGCTACCAATAGTGTTCCTGGCATAGCTTAAAGGTCTTTGTTTCTGTAAATTCAATTGAGTGTTTCTATTTCTAAGTCTAGCAAGAGGTTCTAATTATTGTTAGAAGCCTAATTAGCATTTAGTATTACATTACAACAACTGCAGCAAAATTGTACCCGTTCTCCAATAAACAGTATTCACAGTGTGCAATCAAGCTGCTGTACGATGCAATGAGAATTAATAGCACTGCATGACAATGGTAAATCCTACAACTCCCGCTGTGTGTGTTTAATAATTTTTCACTCCTTCCAGATTGTTCCCATCAAGCACAATTCCCAAGATCCTAATCAGCTTTCCTCCCCATCAATACTACACAGAGATCTGAGCACTGAAAATTATCTGCAATTTCAAAAAGTGCTTTGTTGCATTATTAGGCCACTGACCTAAGAGGTAATGGGTAAATAGTTTCTGAAAAATGTCCAAAGCACAACATAAATTAAAGCTTATAGTCTTGCCTGCTGTTCTTACCAGAGCTGTAACTGCAAACTCTTAACAGTTTTTACACAAAATCCTTAACTACAGTATTATTTTTTACACAAAAATTAGTAAAAATATGAAAATGTTTATATTTAAATAGCTTCTTTTACTGTATTTTAAATAAATAATAGAAGTTGGAGAGCCATAAGCACCTTTCAAATGTATTGCGTATATATTTAAACACACACACACAGAGCAATGATAGAACAGCCACCATAGCTTTATCTGTGTTCGTGGATGCAGAATATGTGAGTCACGTTGGAAAGAGGTGCACACACATAATTATACATGCAGAAATGGAATCAGTGTTTTAGGGGTTTTTTTTAGCCAAAGTAAGAAATATAAATCCTAGTCAGAATGCTATGTTGTGATGGTCAGATAAATTCAAAGTTCACCACATTTCCTTAGAGCTTATATATTTCATATATTTCTCTGACAGTTAAGATTCACCTTAATGACTTATTTCTGTAGGGAAAATGCTCAATGCCTCACTAAGACATTAGCAAGGTACATCCTCCATACACCCAGATAAACGGACTCGCTTCCTATATAAAACTGTAGTTGTGTCAGTGGCGGGGTGCAAAGGAGCCAGAAACCTGACTTGTAGGTCCACATGCTGGTTACTGCCCATCAATAGACATTGGAATACTATGAAAGGAGTTGCAAGTTTGGCAAAGAACTCCCTCTGGCTTTGTCACAGTAATTTGTTTCAGTTAATGGAGTTTCAGCCTTTCTCCATAATAACTATCCCTTATTATGGAAATCTTATCTGTATAATAAACTCATCTTCTCACAGGGGACTTCTCCCTTCCTTTCACAGTTTGTCAGTGCCAGTACCATTTAAGTTTTACCCAGTAGCCAGAAAATAATTTTATTTTACCTGGTTATCAGGAGATACAATACACTGTGGTATTAATTACCAATTACCACGACCTCTGACAAAACGTGACATTATTATTTATCTTCAAACAAAAAGAGGATTTGTTCATTAATTCCCATAACAAAAAATAAGGATATATGTAAAATTCTTCTGCAGCAACTTGCATCTGTTTCTGATTACTTGATTATGCACTTGAGGATCACACTTGAAAAAAACACCACATTGTTACATATGTGGACAGAGTGACAGGCTGGTGGCAGGGCAGGGCAGGGAAGGGAAGGGAAGGGAGAGCCGGAGACTAAAAGCCAGAAATTGGGCATGAGGAAAAAGGGGAGAACAAGTTACAGGATAGCTTCACTGTGGTATGAGATGTTGGCAGCCTTTAAAGAAAAAAGCAGTATTTCTCACACAAAGTCTGAATTATGCCAGTTGAATAGGAGATGCAAAGAGCAACAAGGAATTCCATATTTTTTTGGTTAGGCAAAGCCAAATATGAAATGTAATGAAGGGTTAGCACCAAGCCCTTTTTCCCCATTAGTCAGTGTTAATAAACATAGAATCAGTGAACTATGAAGACAGCTTCCCCTTCTCAATAGACCTACTTCAGAAATGTGGGCTCCTCGGTCCAGACTGCACAGAACAGTTTTCCTAAACACCCCTGAAACAGCCTACTTCTCTAGATTGAATTACATGTTTCCACAGAATAGGATATCTTTTTTTTCCATACTGTAAGTTGAAGGAACAAGAGCAGCTTGATTGTATAAGAGGTAGGGGAAAAAAGAGTTCCAAATTTTAATTCATCATGTGACATGTGGCATCTGGTGGACTTCGCTTTGGCTGTCACTGAAGACGTCACTATTAGCACATCTACTTGCAATTAAAATCATGATGAGTTTATCCAGTATAACAGAACTATTGCCTTTACTACACAGCTAATGATCATTTGCTCTTCAAGACTTCCTCTCTGCTTTTCCCTCTTCAGAAAAAACATAAATTAAACAAATTTACACCTCACTAAACCAAAAACGACAAAACTAATTTTGTGATTAGCTGTGGATGCAAAAGTTGCAGCAGCCAGATGAGAAAAAGCAGTGCAATTTTTATTCTGCACTGACACTTCTCTCCATTGAAGCCATAATACGCTGTTGTATTGGTGACTGAACTCACTTTTTGGCCGTCGTTTTGTTTGACTGTTGAGCTCTACAGGCAGCCTTGTGCATTACTTCTTATGGGTTGCTTTTCTGTGAACGTTCAAACCTGCCTGTCATTCAGTGTTAACTCTTCTCTGTATATTCCCTTCTTTCTTTTTTGGCCTTTAAGTGGCTGCATCATCCCCAGTTTTGTAGTTTTATATACAAGCAGGGATGCCTGATTCATTTCATTTAAAAATATGAACCCAATAGTCTTAATCCAGAATTTCTGACTCTGAACTGGGTTACCATATGTTGTATTTGATTTGTATTTCTATCAGTATCAACCCAAGCATCCTTATACACACCAGCTATGAACATGATTTATAGCAAGTCATTCAAGGCAAAGCCTATAGCTTCCCTTCACAATTTGACGTTATCAGATTACTTCAGAAGCTGGCAGCAGCTACCATAAGTAACAAGCTGTCACTGTAAATAAATCACTCCCTCAGAAATAACAGTTAAAAATACAGATTAGCATGAACAGAGGTCAGTATTTTAGGCTTGGTTTTTGTTTCCCCTCTCAGTCAAGTCACAAATCAACCTTTTATCTGACCAAAAAGAAAACCAAAAACAAGCACAAAACTTTTCATTCGTATCCAAGACAGAAATTAAAAACAAAAAAAGGTATGCACCATGCCTTGGGTAGTACAGCTTACCAGTCTAACCACATCAGGATATGGTCTTTATTTAGAAATAAAATAGCAGTGGCCAACAACTTAAACAGGTTATGTGTGGTCATTAGGGCTTATCTTACCAGTTTCCAAGTATTCTAAATAAAATCACTACATGACACTTATGTGTTTTCATAATGACTAGCCTCACACTTCCATTTTCTATACAGATATCCCTACTCAGATAGCATTCTTATTCCCAGGGCTACTGCATCCTGCTAATGTAAATCTACAAAGAGGTACTTGGAAAGGCCATCAACCGAAGTACCAACAAGCTCTGCTGCAAGAATATTAGCTTGTAATGTGGAAGTCCCACCAGAGTAGACTGAAAACTAGTATATAAACACAACCTGACCTTCCCTCCATGAACTCCCTCCCCCTCCAAAAAAAAAAAACCAACCAAAAAAAACAAAACCAAACAAAACATCAAGACCCAAAAAACCCTACGACTTCTTAATTTACCTGCTTCAATTTTCTTTCTTAAAAAAAAAAAAAAAAAAAGTTTAAAATTTAAAGAAATTTAAATTACTGCCTTAATATTATAAGGTCTTGAGTTACTGCAATCTCATAATAAACCAAATTTTAACAAATCTAAAATTTAAACAACTCATTTACTATGCAATCCTTTGAGTTAAACAAGTGGAGAAAGCCACCAGTTTAGCACCTGGAAGGAGAACTTGTTAGAAAGCCAAAACATCTTTTGATAGTGACAGAAATACTTTCTTCTACTTGACATGACCTAAGAAGTTATAATGAGTACTTTCTGATCAATGAGCAGCTCAAATTTAGAATGAATCAATGGTAAATGAAAAAGCAGGCTAATTTCTCTCATTTCACCAACAAATGAAATCTGAAATGTTGAGACCCACTACTACTGTAGTTTGAAGGAACAGTGACTAAAAACTACTGAACACAGTTCACCACTGCAGGTAACATTACTTTTCTGAGGCTGTTTTTTCACAAAAAGCATGACATGATTTTATAAACTTACATTTCTTACACATACAGCATTTTAAGGTAGATTTATTTAACAAATGGGTGCACAAATCAAAGTGTAGCTTTCATAGACTTCCAATTCAAATTCAACTAATTTGAACTGTAACAATTAAGAAGCTCATGTAGAAAATAAATAAGTCATTTTGCATGTCTTCACATAAAAAAGAAGAAAAAAAGGTTCAAGCTATCTAGTTGCTTGAATAAACATGAATATAACATCCTCCTGGTTAGCACAAAAAGGAAAAAAAATAAAAACAGCAACAGTACTAAAATAGACTAGACTTAGCTCTTAACGAGGATGTTTTTATCACTGCTTATGAGAACCTAGTTCTTTTCTTGGTGAAAAAAAAAGTCTGATGCAGAATAATATCCATTTCAGAACTGTAATTCAAGACAATTGATGATTAAACCACCCTGAAACATTTGGGGTCTTACCAAGAGTTGCACTTAGTGGTCTTACCACAATTTTATTCAATGAAAGTATTGTTCAGTTACACTTAGAGTTGTGGTCATTTGCTACCATCAGCAATCCTATGACTGTCAAGATGTCCTCTATCTTTCATGGCAATCATTTTACATCTGACTAACCCATTTATCTTCCTTTTTGCAGTTTGACACTTGAAGTCATACATTCACAATTCATCATTACGGAGGAGTCTATGCATTCATCTCCAGAGAGAAAATAAGAATCTGAAATTCTAAAAACCACATTTGTTTATCAAAAACATGTGAATATTTTAATGATGTGCCACTACCAGCCAGAAAATGTTAGAATTTTGAAAAAACTTGTTTTATTATACTGCTTTACACTACCCATCCGAATATCTGTTTTCAAAGTCAATAGAGTACAAACATGAAAGAAACCATGAAAAGTATATCTCCTACAGTTTACCACTCTTTGATATGCAAATACATCACTGCAATTCTTTTTCATATTTTTTCCTCTACTGCTATGCTGAAAAAGCATTTTTTGCTATAAAAGAATATACTACATTTATTAGCACACATGTGTACAGATGTATGCACAAAATACTGTGTGTGAACATAGATGAAGAGAGGAAAAGATTAAATGAATATACGATGCCTTCAAATGTAACTGAAACAAAACCTTTGAAATGTGTTTAAGTTTACTTTGTGCGTGTGCTGTGGGTAACACATGAGTATACATGCAAATATCTGAAAAGTGCAGAATAGTTGAGGGAAAAACAAAACTATAATTAATGACCAACATTAACTGAAGATTTCTAAATATTAGCATGTGTGAGAGATGAATCCCACGCAGGTCCAGTATACAGGACTAAATGTGGATGGACGCATTTGGATGTTCCAGACTTCAACTGCAGGCTCTATTCTTAAATACAGCATCAAGGATTTTGCCAGCTCTCGTAAGAGGAACATCAGAATCAAGATAGCTATTAGAATACTAGCAATGATGTCGGCATTAAAACCCAAGGGCCCAAACCAAATTAAGCAAATTGATTCATTATGCATTCTAGTTTATGATTTTTACTGTGAACTTTAAAAGGCAAAAGTTGTCAATTAGCACACAAGGGATTACATGTACCTCTGTGGAGACAAGTAACAGGTAAAAACCAGGAGTAAAGCAGGAAAACAGTAAGTCTTCAAATACTTTGCTACAAAATTAAAAAAGAATTCAGTTATTCTGCATTTCATGATCAAGAAAAAAGATTTGTGTCAGTATGGGCAAGAATGGATACCTCACAAGGGTCTAGCAAATAGTTCTGCAAAGCATGCAACAGCCCGAACATGAATGCTCTGTTCTCCTAATACACAGTGGGTAAATTTGCTTATTGAGTCAACAGCTTTACTGCAAATGCTATGGTATGTTTGGCAAAGGATGATTAAATTATTTGATTTTGCACTTGTAATCTACTTCTGAAATCTTGTGACTATCCCCCTCCCCTTTTTTAAACCTGTTATCCCCACCACATGCCACCTCCCCTCTCAGCAAGGGCCTTAGTCATGAGAAATTACTCTGTTACCTTGTGCCCGTAAGAAATTGTAGGACCTGGTGTTAGAGCTATCCAGGCATAACAAGTTATTTCCCAGCATGCTCACTGATTAGCTACCTTCTATAACCATAAAGTCAACAATAATCTACCTACATGCCCTTTCTGCAGGTGGTTGACCTATAAATGTTAAGTAAGTCAGTGGCAGTTCAGCCTAAATTACTTGGAAAGCATTATGCGTAAACATTAATGCTGCAGCATGTCCTTAACTATACAACTGGGACTCTGTAGTCTGCAAAATAATGTTACTTGATATGATTTTTTTTTTCCCCTCTGTAAAAGCCTTTTCACATTATAGAACTATCCAAAGCCTCTCTTACCTGATGCTCCATTCTTTCCTCCGTCTTTCCCATAAAAATTAAAGCAACTTCCTCTAGTTTGGGACCAATTCCTTGTCTTCTATCAGAGTCCCTCTTCTAGATATCGAGGGATCCATTATCCAGTCACAACTGGATATCAAACATGCAAGTACTCTGCACAATGAAACTGAAAAGGAATATTTACAACAAAGTGGCAGGTAAGTATTTTTCTCTGGGTGAAAAAAATCTTTTACTTCATCCATTGTTTTGTTTTAACCAGGAAGCCTTAACAAACAAACAAAAAATCTACTGGAAGACTACTGTCATTTTTATTTGCGTACCAAGATACTTGCTTGTTTGTTGGTTAACTCTGTACCACAATACAGACAAATAATTATTCACCCTATAACAAAGACCTTGGAGTCTTTCATCACAGGCCAGATACTGCATCAAAGAGCCCCTGTCCTGAATCAAAGGGCAGGAATGTTCTCGCTGGAGGTACACAAGTTCTGGTGTGCACAAGTTCCTTGGTGTCCTTTGGCACAGCCTCATCTCATGCATCTATGCATTTCTTGTGAGCATGAGAAGCAACTCAGTGGAAGATTAGTCTAGTGATATAGACAACTTCATTTTACACAGTCATGGAGTCCTTTAAGCAAGTAAAAAAAAAAAACCAAAAAAGTATCACCTGCTCTGGCAAGAGAGTTTTCAGTGAAGGGAGGCTTATGCATCTATTCTTCCTAAGAACAACAAAATTTACTCATATGACTCCATTAGCAAGTTCCACCCAACACAGTATTTAATAAAGATTCTTTTCTTCTTTCTTGCAACTGTTGGGTTACAATCAGGATCTTGTAATAGCAAAGACTGAAGTTGCCTAAAATGCACACTTAATTTTAAAAATATTTCAATCTGGTTTTATGAAAATGATCAGATCTTTATATGGGATGGTCTTCCTTCAAAGTCCCACTTTCCTGTGAAAAATATCCTAATAGAATGTATTTCATAAATTCACCTGACTTCTTCCACTGCTTGAATGGAACATTAGGACTTAGTACCTAAAAAACCCCCAAAACTCACATGACAAGGGAACCACCACTATCAAATAAAACGTTATAATATGTACCATAAAAGCAGTGTAGGAGTAACAGTGGCTGCTACATTCAAGAGGCAGTACTGAAGAGCACAGAGCCTGTGATTTCATGCAGTGCCCTGTGACTGGAATGATAACAATCCACATTCTCTGTGCAGTCACTCAAACCCTCCCCTTTGGGTATTGCAGCACTGAATGCTCTTTGCCATTAACTACCAGCAAGAGGAAAAGACTGTGTCACCTTCTTGGAAACTCCGAAATGCACAATTGTCTGACACTGTTCCAAAATCAAAATCAAAGACTCATCAATTCTTTAAGTTGCTTTCCAGGATTAATTTCTTCACAGAAAATGCTAAGGAGATAAGCATCCAAAAGCTTTAGTAAGCAATTTAGACATATGATTTTGTCAGCACTGAGTTTAACGGCTAAACTCTTCTAGTAGCATAATTATGAGCAGTCCTAAAACTCAGTCTGCAATTACAAATACTGTCAAATTAGTTTCCAGAATTATATCCAGGTTGTGGAGGTATGTGTATTGTTGCATTTTACTTTAAGGATGACGAGGGACAAAAATCAGTTGGTGGACTTCAGTAAATATTTCTCCAGAGCAGATAATGCAGACAGTTAGTATTTTACAGTAAGGTTAACATCAATGTTACAAAGTACCAGCACAACCCTTCTCTCTCTTCTCAATTTAAACATTGGTTAGGTACAATTCTGCAGTAATGACTTCTTTTTTTTTTTCCACATTTTGAAAAAAACAAACAAACAAAAAAAAACAAACACAACCCCAAAACATCTACTTTCACCTATAAAATGAGTAAAATATTTGGAATACCTCAAGGACATTACAATAGCCAGTCTTCAGAGGGCAAAATAGGAGACATCAAGAGAGCAACACAGCGTAGTTCAAACCAAAAGCAGATTCATATTGGCTTCTTTACAATGTTTTAAGATAGCTCTGCCAAGCCAATTCATTAAATTATATTTTAGGGAAATGGACAAAAATGCTTGCATTGTATTGATATTGGTTTCTAAGTTACAGAGTGACCATTTTGCTCACCAGTAAAGCAGCCAAATAAGTCCGTGTTCCACCACCCCAGAGTGCAGGCTCATCAGGTACATTAACATCACCTGCACCACCCATGTTTGGGGGATCCTTCCTACCTCAAGACATGGGCAACAAATTCTAAGCATTCTAAAATACTATCTGACATAAATTTTGGTGCATAGACATTTTCTACCACTTTTACTTGAAAAGGATAATCCACTTTTGCAATGGTATAAAATTCATGTACTGATGAGGATCACAAGATACTGGACCTTAAACTGATCTTCAACCTGACTAAAATGTGTTACACTGTCACAAGTACTGATTCCACTTTTTGGTAGTACAGTGGCGCTCAAATTAAAATCAACTTCAGTAAGAATTTAGGAAATATTGCGACTCAAAAGGAAACAAAAATTCCATTCTCAGACAAACAAAAGCAGCCCATCTACAGCTGCTCAGAAGTTCAGGATGGTAAAGATGGATAATGTGCACATAAGGCAGTCAAGGCCATGCCATTTTCCAACAGCCACAAATCCTGCTTGATCAAGAGAGAAAAATCACACACACTCTCAAAGTGTCTCTCTAAGCTATAACACAGCAGTACTTCCAAGTTGTTCACTAGTGCTTACTTTTCATGGCAGAAATATGCCATGCTTTTTTACCTTCATTTGGATTACACATCATTCTTTCAACAGAAGCTACGGCATTGCTGTTCAAGTGTAAAAGAAATACAAATATTTCTGTAAAAGTACCCTTCACAAAATTAATCTGTCTTGTAATGTCCCTTGCAGGTTTGAAAACCAACACCAAATAGTAAAGCATACACTATTATTACCCAGTATACATTTATTGTATGCCAGAGCTCAAAAACAGTTAAGAAAATGGAAAAGTTACTTTTTTTTCCTCCACACAAATTTGTTAATGGGTAACATAACGGTAAGCCATGTTTGCTGGCATTCTGTGAAACATCTACAAATTGCCTCTGCAAAGCATTATAGGTTGTCAGACTAATGTAGTTGAAGATAATTTGGCCTTTCAGTGAATTGAACCTCACAGCACGATTATACTCCAGCACCAAGTAGAGTGTCACAATTATTCTTTCATGCTGAATTACCATATAATGTCATAAGCCTACCTGTCATAAGTCCTGTAGCCGAGCTTGAATTTTTTCTAAATCTATGGTTCATGGCAAAAAAATGAATTTTTTGCTTCTAATGGAAATCTGATTGTTTTTATCAACAATAAATTTCATAGCAAATCAAAGGATATGCTTGGACAAACAATCCGATACTCAAGGTTAAAAAACACACAAATAATAAATTGCTGGTGTGTCATGTTCAATTTTTACTACTGCATTACACTGCAATAACCATAACAGGATCTAAATTGTTGTCAGAACATTAAACAAACCCCCTTACTTCACAAAGGCATCCTGCCTGAGTAATTCACACAACGGAAACAACTATCACATTTTCAACTGTCCCACCACCATACCATACATCAGTTCAGTTTATGCATTTGGAGAATTTTTTGAATAAATTACTTCTATCCTGGCTGTTGTTGCCTCTTCTGTTAAGAGACATATCAGTTTTGTCTTTTTGTCTATGCTGAGCTACCGTTTTTCTGGCTCCTTCCTGCCCTTACATCCTGAGCATGAAAATAAACTATGGCCATATCAAATTGCTTAACGTTAGGCAAGTGCTCTAAAAATAAATAAATAAATCCATGAGCTTACTTGTAATTTCCACTGTTATTACTGTTCTTCCCTGCATTCTCCTAAACAAAGTTGGGGGAAGAGCCAGGGCGGGTTAAGGTAACAAACTAGCACTGACCTAGCCTGAACAAATTACATAAATCCAACATATAGGCTTGGCTGGATCAGTATTAGCATGCAAAATGTCAGCTTCAAAATCTCTATCTCAGACAAAATGTTATGCCTGGCAAATGCGCATCAAAATAAAAAATGACAAAAATAGTACAAACAAAAATAATCATAAAACCTTAATGACGTTGATAAGTTGGGCTCCTTGCAATACTCAAAATAAATGCACCTTTCTTTAGTCATTCTAACATGAAGTTACGGTGTTAACTGCATACAGAAATACATGGGACTAACTTTGCACCATGTGAGATGAGATGTTGGAGTCTGAATATACCAAAATCGTAAAAAATATATTAAACTCATTGAGCTTATTTATAAATACTAGTTTTACCTGCAACTGAAAATGGTTCACCAACTAATGGAGAGTCATTTACATTATACTACACAAACTCAGCTTACTTGTGGTAATATGTTTGTAGTTAAACAACTGTATGTTAAGTTCCACTTTCATTAGTTAAAATCAAGCAAATAAAACAGTATTAATCTTTGGAATAGAGAGAGCGTATGTAATTCTTTTTCTCAACACAAAGATAGATCAGTAGAGAGGGGAGTGCACATACTCTTCCTCCCTCCACACAGAAATGTTCACACTTGGAACTTGCTGCTTATTCACTGTCTACCATCCCACCAAAACACAGCCTCGTGCACAACTGAAGACGAGAGGCAGTAATCGGCACAAATAAGCTGTGTCTATACAATATAGAGTTAATGACTTACCATCACATTTTACATTGCCTTTAATAGCAAACTAAATTGACATAAACTAACCTAAGTCAGATCAGTTTGATCCAAGTCTCTTTTCTAAATAAGACCCCCTTGTGATTGCTGACAGCTCAGCACAGCCGTTTGTACCAGTGACTGTACAGTGTGTGCTGGTGTCCTCCAGACACAGAGCCAGATCACTGATGTATTGCTGGGCAGAGTAGAAAAGACCTTCTTCCTGTTGGATGACAATTCAAAGATACAACCATTTCTTATTAGCTATTCTCCCATTTTAAAAACAGAAATAATAAAGCTAACCCCTATCTCCCCCACCTTCTGGAGTCAAAATGTAATGTAACCTATGCCCAAAACGTCAATACCAGACTTATTTTTCCTTGTTAACTAAACCTTTACCAGTTGGTACTATTTATTTATAACCTCCAAAGCAATAATAAACACAGAACTATGATTTACTTCAAGTTTTTCCATTATTAAAACACTTTGTCTTATTGTTTTATTGATTTACAATCTGTCCTACTTACTTTTTTAGCATCTGAAAACAATCAAGGCACAAAGCTGCAAAATGTTTAGACATTAATTGTTAAGAGACAGCATTTTATTCCAGGCTAGGGGTTTGAGTCCTCGACTGCTAAGCATTCTGGTACGGAAATGATTTATGGTCTTGTAGCAATAACGATGCGGCAGAGCCATTAACATATTGGCAGACCCTAGGATGGATTATCGACATTGATTATTTCATGGACCACTGATACCCATTTGTTAAGAGAAGCTCGAAGATGGCCTCTCCCTGACTGAAATCTTTTACGAGCAGACAGCATTTTAAGTATTAGGAACCTGGGATTTGGGCCATTTTTTTTTTTCTTCCTCCACTCCAGCCCTCCCCCCAATCTACCTCTGTCTCTTCTTAGACTCTAACAAAAAGTGTCAAAAATTAAAGTTCATTCTTCACTATGGTCTTAATTTCTCAACTCATCATAACCATGTCTTCTTTAAAAATTAATGATTGCCAGCATTTAGCCACTGGTTGTTGCTATGAAGATCTATGCAAAAAGCAAGGATCCCTATAGAGTGTGTGATATATGGAATTCTCTTTATTACTACAATAAAACTTACTGACATTTCAATACTTCTGCAAATAGCATTATAGTATCAATCTTCTGAATTAGGTTGAAAATTAAGTTGTAAATTAAAAGAAAGTGTACTTTGGAATACAACATGATATGTCACCTAGAAAAAGACCTTTGTGCATAACAGAGCTGAGCAGAAAAACTGAAAGATAAGCCCAGGTGCCTCTAAAGTGCCTATTTCATCATAAAGGATCTAGGTTATATTTTACAAGAAGAATACAGTCTGAAAGCCCTGATATTTCACCTCAGCAGAACAGATTCTGAATCTCTTTAAAAAAAAGATGAATTTGACAGCATCAGCTCATTAGCAGAGATGCCAAAAAGCCTTCACAAGGGACAGGTGGGATTTTAGGTGGGAGGAGGGCTGGGAGGATAGGGAGAAAGAGGGAAAGATGAGAAGGGAAGGAAAAGGCCTTAGTTTAGTATGGGGCCTTAGTGAAAATACCCTTCCTTCTTCAAATACACTTCCACCTACTTGAGTTACCAGAAAATAACAATTTATATCCACTGTTACACTTGAGTTGTGCCAGAAGAGTAAAAAATCAAAGTATAATCTATAAAAAAAAATCAAAGTATAATCTATAAATACCTTCACTTATGGACCTATTGGAGACTGTTAATAATGCAGGTTAATGGCTGAAAAATTAATTTCTGTGCACCCCAAGACAGGTCTTTCAATATTTTCTAAAACAGGAGCTGCTAATGAGGTGATACATCAGGCTGAAATTCAAGCCAATATAAAACATGTATTCATGCTCATTGTACATAAACACAAGCTAAAAAAAAGTTGTTTTTCAATAGGAAAAAGCACATACATTAACACCCAAATAAAGAAGATGTTATAGAGAACGGCTACCAGAATAAAAAACTCAGGCCTCCAGATCAATCCTATATATTCAGCAACTTTTATGGTAAACAGTTCCATTACCAACTCATTTTTGCAAGACTAAAGACACATGGTCTTTGCTGGATATAACCACATGTCCCTTAGAGCAATCAAGCTAATGAACTTGTAAGATTTATTTTTTAGAAGTATACAATTTTGGTGTAAATAAATTAGAAGCTAAAATATTCCTATTCACTAAATGGGTTCAACAGTCACTAAGTAATATAGGTATTATCATTAACAATTTATAATGTCCTTCATAAAACAGCCATCTCCATTATGATTTGTCACAGTCCTTTTGTACAAAGGGCATGACACCTAAGAGTGAAAACAGATTTGGTTTTTGTATGGGTCACCATCTTCCAAAAACTATCCAAACTACATGGAAAGAACAGTGCTCTTGGCCTTACTTGAAACAGTTGCAACACACCTTACATCGACAGAAGTACTTTTGGTGGTTCAATGTGTAACCAGTTCCCTAAAGGGGATAATATACACCTGAATGACACTAATACCTTCACCAGTGTGATTTTATGAGTCAGGGTGAGAAACAGTCATGCAACCTGGTAAATGTGCCAGTGTTTGTAAACTACACAGAAAATAGGACAGAGATGGGTTCAGAGGACGCACTTTTTCCAAATTGGAATTAATTTCTTAATGAGACATCATTTCTAAATTTTAGGAATAAAATTTATGTAGACAGTGAACTGCCGGGAAAGAAAAACTAATACCACAAACACACCCAACATTCAGAGGAATAAGTGCTTTTGTTTTCAAATGCTTGTGAATAAAGGCCTTCTTTATTTGCCTGCCTTGCCCTGAGAATCTTAAAATCCCTCAAGAATCCCAAACCCAAACTGCCTGTCAAGCAGAAACAAGCATCCTTAAGCAAGCATTTCCTCAGGTGGTCTCCAATACCTGCTCCAGGAGTGACAAAGAAAAGCCACAGTGGTCCTCTCATCTGGCATGGTCATAAACCATCTACAGGTGTGTGCTCAAGAGATACTCATTAGGGCAGAGTTAGAGCTAACAGTCCTCAGACAGAAAGGAACTGCCCCAACATCAGTTAAGCAGCTGGTCTGATCTTTTCATGTTGATAAAACAAAGTACTAAAGCACCCTAAGTCCCATGCCCAAAATCTACAAAAAAAGCACTAATTTTCCAAGCTTCGTATAAAACCAAAATAAGATGAGAATTCACCTACATACGTAAAAACATATCGTGTGGCTTTAGACAAGGAATAATTGCTAAGTATCTCACAATATTGGTTAGTTATGGTATCGGTTTGAAGCTGCTGCAATATTCAGTGCAATAAAAGACTAAACAGTATTCATCAACACAGACAAATTATTTAGCCACCTTTGAAGCTTTACAATTTTCATATGGACAAGATGAACCCCAAATTGACCTCTCACACAGCTGGATTTTAAACACACCACCAGGAAAAGAGACACAAAATAAAACAAACTAAGAAAATAAAATGCATCTCCAATATGTCATACCTGCACAGCCTATATGCATACTCCAAATGAGATTTGTTTTATTGTAATAGAATTCTGTTTTTACAATATTTGACATGGCAAAATAAGATCTGATGAGTCACTGAATCTACAGTTATAATTGCAGATTTGCAAGTACCATGTTGAAATCAGTATCATATTTATGTGTCTAAACACGATGCAATGACTACTATTATTGTTTAGCAATAGATCTATACAAATTTAAATGGACCGTGATTTTCTATAGTCAACCCCCAGACATGCTGCGCTTACTATTGCTCTCATCATCTAAACCATTACACCACAACTAGTATTAAAACAGAGCCTCTGTTCTGTTAGTTAACTTATAAATGACTAATATACAGAGAAAAGAAACACCTTTGTGAAAGAAACAGGCGAGAAAGAAAGAAGTGACTCAGTCATGTTTGTGAGATTTTCACAGCTAATCACACACAAGACTGATTCACTGCTCACCTCGCTCTGTTCACTCATTTTTCATATCATACTTTTCACTGCCCCATCAGCCTGCTCCACCAAGGTCAAATGAAGGAAATGATAGCACACATACCACACTAAGATTTATTATAAACAGATTTGCTTTCTTCTTATGTGGAGGAAATACGTTACTGACATTACTGTTTATAAAAATTAAGGTAAGCAGGAGAGGCTACCAGACCAGATACATAATAAATGTAAAAATTTCAATAAAAAGGGAGTAATTTATCTCTACTTATTCACAGTGCCAAAAGAGGTTTTTTTAACTCAACAACATGATAAAAATTTCCAACATATAATATGAAAATTATCACTGCTACAGGTCGAGTACTAGCATGTCTTTTTTTTTTTTTTTAATTCCCCTTTATTATACTTTAATTTAAATATCAAACCTGAGGCATAAATTCCACTTCGACCAGATTAACAAAGCAAAATCTCCATGAATGTAACAATTATGAATGAATGCAGACCCAGAAGACCAGCCCCCCAAGTAACCCATTAACTACAAGAGATTATTTGCATTTGCATTAACTAAGCAAAGTGATTTGGCCATCAGTAAACTCCCTCCTTAGAAAGCAGAGTAGTATTTCACTATTTTAAATCAGGAACTAACATGGTGAAGAATTAATGAATTACCTACAATATAGCTATGGATTTGTCAAAAAAGCAGTCAAAGCCAAACACCTTTCACTCTCCATCAAGAAGGCTATTTTGAAGACACCCAGAACACCTGTGTACTTCAGCACCTTGGCATAGAAAGAGAAGATTCTATGAGACAGTATGGAAGATAATAAAACTGTCTTTTCACATTGCCTATGAATGGCCATGATGTAGCACTACACTAATTTTCCAAGGGTACAATTTTACTAAAGAAAGAATTATAGAAACTCTTAAGTATATTTTAATAATGTAAACAAAGTATTTCAGTACTTATTCTGAAAGTGCCAAATGATCTAATTTTATAAAAGAACTGGACATTTTTCTCAGTGCCTCCTTGGCTAAACACAATAGAAAGATCAGTTTCTGCCATTCATTTAGTGTTAACAATTAATGCTGACATCTAAATGGGATGAGTACAAAAAAGATGACTGAGGAGTACAGTGAATACAGGGCCAACACACTCTGTTTAGTACTTCCCACTAGTAGCACTGACAAAAATCATATCCCCGTATTTACAGAAATACGGGGGTCGCTCCTGACAAGACATAAGGGGCTTATAACAGGGCTGCATACAGACGTACATACAGTAATATCTGACCTGACATACTCCCAAAAGAACTTGCCCAGAACAGTAAGGACCCTATCGTTTTATTATATTTTATAGTTATTAAAAAAATCATATATATATATATAAAAAAATAAATCATGCATCTAAACATGGACACATGACATGGAATTAAAGATCTTAATTTTCACTTTCATTCTCAATTTAGAAATTTAAGGAAAATGGAAGATTACAAGCGGAGAAATTGCAGATCAGTGTTTTGGGTTTTTCTTCCCTAAAACTCCACTTCATTCTATAACAAGATAAAAATCCCCTTTCACAGGGTAACTTTGCATAGTATTGCTTCTTTGCAAGAACAGAGGATGCAGCAGATCATCTCCTGACGTTAGCCACATTACTTTTAAAAACAAACTAAATAAATGCAAAATAGGTAATCTTAATCAAAATCTTCTATGCCCTAAGAAACCTGTTATTACTTGCACTAAGAACAGCACCCATATTTGTCATCTTTGATAATGATACCTTTCCTAAACAAAAAGCTCTAGAAGAAAAAGATTATCCACAGTTGCTTCCTCTCTTTCCAGTAATAAATTTCTAAGTATAAGCTGCATAAGGGATATACAACATCCCTTTCTTCCATCAGTGTGACAAGAATTACTTTACCTGATTTAAGGAGTCCCCAAATTGAGAGTACAGGGTGAAGCAGCAGATGACAAAAATAGCTCACACTAGCAATTCTCATAACTTCCAAAGACACTCACAATGCACTCACAATGTCCACATCCTGAAACCACTGTACATGACCACAGGCTTCAAAAACAGATTCGCAATATCATACAACATGGCCTGGCCAATACTTATTTTTCCCACATAATTTCCATGCATCTTTCCAAGTCCAAAATAACTCCCTGAAGATGTCTGCAGATTATTAATAAAGACAAATTCTCCAGTTTAAGGTTATGTGCTTCATGGACACTCTGGAAAACTCATCAGTATTATACTATAATTATCTTACTAGCAATTTATATATTGACATGCATGAGACTAAATTGCCTTTGTTAAAATTTCGTTAAATGCATTATATTACTACATAAATAGCTTCTTCCAACATACTACTGAAGCCAAAAATTCCGAAAAGGAATACTTCCTTTTTGATAAGTGCATTTTTCCCCAGTTGAAAGCATATCAGGGCACTACATGTAGATGCCTTGTTAGTACAGCACATTCAGTTTCTTCATAATCTGCTGAGGGGAAGGAGGAGGTAACAGCTTAGGCCAAACCACATTCTTCTAAGTGTCCATATGAATGTAAGGGAATCCCACTGGAGCCAACACAACCACCCAAAGTTTCCAGCAAAGAATATTTTGCCCACTATGTCATACCTAAACTTTTATTTTTATTTGTATTCTTAGCTGAAATTATATTTAAATTTCTAAAACTAAACCAGTTGATAAAATTAAGACCTACTAATTTGCTCCAGTATGATAATTCAGATTTTTCTGCTTCTATATAAGCAGTGAAATAACAAAAACCACCTTACAAACCTCTCACATAAATAAAATTTGGTAGTAGTCCGAAGTTACAGGTCTGTTTCTCTTAAAAAATAGACACCACCACTGTGGTAGTGAGAAGCTATATGAGTGGGAAAGCCACTGATTTTTCTTCTTTAAAAAGAAAATGCACATAAAGCGTTTATTATTACCATGCATCTGAATGCAGTATCCAAAGGTGTGCCACCTAGCAGGAGCACAGTTTGTAAGGGAAAGAAATATTTTTATTTATGATAGCAAAAGCAACAATAACTGATTGAAGTAAATTTAGTGGAAACATTAAAATAACAGCTGTGGAAAGAAAATTTATTCTGCTCTAGCATACTGTGTGAACTTATTGAAAATAATCAAATGCTTAGTTTGAATTAACTGAGTGTGAGTGAATCTCAAGAAAAGGAGAGAGAGATGGCAATAAAAATCACTAACGGGAATTTGTTAGCTCCTTCTGCTGCTTGGTTTCTTCATATATTTTAAGAAAATCTGCAAAGATGCAAAGAATACTCCTGTGTTCAGTTAGCAGTAAGTAAATTGCTGTGGGCTCTGAGTGCTGGAATACTTTAGCAGGCAATTCCTCTCTGTCTTTCATTCTGTTTGTCTGTGTTAAATTCCCCCTCTGCCCTCATCCATTCTCACATCCAGTTCCCAGCTTTGTCCATCCATCAATCCACACACTTTGTCAGTGCTGACTTCATCCTGGCTCTCACAATCACATCCAAGCAAGGCTGCTGCCACGAGGGAGCTTTTCGCCTCCCATCTGCGTCTCCCTGATCTGCTGACTGAGGCCCTGACGCTTGTCGTTTTCTATTGCACAGGCAAGCAAAACCACTAATACTGAACCTGATTTCTATCGTGCAGCTTTTCACCTTTCCTATCAGGAGGAATAGAGAAAAAAAGAGACAGACAGAGGAGGGGAGAGAGATGTTTGCTGAATTTTCTAAAACAATTCGTACTCTAGTCAGGTTGAGGCTCAATTCATCTTCAGCTCTAGAAAACATCAATAGAAATCACAAGTAGAAAATGTATCACTAATTAAATGTTGATAAGCTCTAGTCAAGAGCAGTTCAGGGGAAAGAAAAAAAAAACAAAACAAACAAAAAAACCCAACAAAAAACACCAAACCTCACCAGCTTATACAGATTCTCTGCTAGCTGCAATCCATACAGCAGTTTCATGGCAACTTTAAGTTAAAATCTCATATAATTTTCTTGCGTAAAACATGCTGTCTTAAAAGCAACATTCTGGGAAAATAATACACCAGACACAGATGTGGCTTTATTCAAAAAGTAATTCACAAAGATTTAAATTTCATCTGGAAAAACATAAAAGATGACTAAGGAAACAAATTGTTACCTAGCAATGAAATTATACTAAATCACTCTTCAGTGTTTTGCCCACTTCCTTTTCTCAGTTCAGAAGTGCAATATTCCAAGCATGCAATAACTCCTATTAGTATTCTTCTTTCAATTAGTATCTAGATACTTGCTAAAATACGGAACTGCTTCTTAAAAAAAAAAAAAAATATCAAAAAATCACCTCAGCAGTAGTTAAAAATGAAGAAGTTCTTCATTTGTGTACTACAAAGTAGAAACAAAGGGTGGTGGAATGTATGTTATCAGTAAATCGGCAGTTAAGCAAGCAAAAGCACTCTATGAAATGGAAATTAACTCATTTTCATCATTATCATATACTTGACTCTACCTGTAAAAACAAACTAGGACAAGAATGTTTCTGACAGGTCATTTTGGGAAGAGAAATATAAAGCTGGCATGAAATCATTCACTAAGGAAACCTTCCCACAAACAACTTTTTTGTCCTGGTATAAATATTTTTGCCTAGTTATGTTTCAGTTTACAAACTGCTTGCTTACAACAACTTTGTGAATGCACTATTTAGTTCACTGCTAATGAAATATTTTGGTAAGTTTGAATGAAAGATTCTATTAGCATAAACATATGATTGCTACAGGAGCTGTACAATGCACTCCAAATATTCTGGGAGTTGCTAGTCTAGAAGAGGCAGTTTTCAGTCCCAGTTATACTACTAACTTCCTGCTAAGTTCAGAAAATGGTGCTGATTCCCCACTTCTCAAAGATGCAGAAAGAAGAAAAAAAAATTAACAATAAGGCCCAAGCTTTTTTCTCTCATCAAACCCCTTCCCTCAGGCATCAAACTGTTCTTTCCTCAAAGACATACTGACACACCCAAGAATCCCATCCTGTCTGCATATATACATTTAATTATTATATCACATACATAATTTACTTTTATTAGTTAATTTTAGATAAAACTTGATAAAGCCAATAAAAGAAAATACATGAAAGAAGAAAAGAAAGAGAGACTGTGGGCATTCTTAGCTAATGAAAATAACAACCTTCTCCCAACATGCTTGTATTTGTGACCAGGGTCTTCCTGCCACACAACTTGTATTTCATTTCACTTACTAGGAGAGACAGAACCCCAGAGAACAACCCCACTTCTATTTCCTGAAATCCTGGTCTCAGATATGTTTCAGGTATGAAACAGTAGACCTGAAAAGCAACAGAAGAAAGTCTTCTTTGCTGTGCTACTATACACATCAGACATCTCTAATTAGACAGCAACAAAATTTTATTAATAGGCTGGACATTATGGAATGAGCTTGTTATAAATGGGCCCTGTCAAAGCCTTATTCAGCTACCAAATGAGTATTCTCAGTTCACTGCTCGCATCTGAAGCATCACCGCTGGTGCCGGATAACAAATGATTGCTATTAACCGTATTGTTAGTAATGATGGCTGAAAACAAACAAAAACCCATAAATAACAGTCTACAGAAAAATTAACCCATAAACTTGATAGATATCCAGCTGAGAAATAATAAATGACACTTTGGATCCTGCTGGGAGAAGCTAGTGGTTTTTGTTTTCTTCTCTGTCATTAACACATTTTCTGTGCTAAAAATTAGATTCTGATATATAATTATCAACGCTTCCAGATATTAATTCTGCTATCGCTCCCTCTGTTTCTCTGCTGGTTGGATGTAATGTTATTCACAGATTACTCTGAGAAAACACATCAAACATTTAACAGAGCAGGTCAAAGTGACAAGCAGCTTTTGCTGACAACACCAACCTGCACAGCCTTTTTTACCAGGGACACAAAACAAATTTCTCATATTAATTAACTCTGGTTTCATTGCAGCTAGAACAAATCTTCGCTATGTAATGTGAGCTAAGCATATTCCCAGCTGTCCTAATGTAAGCTGCATTGAGGAGAACTGACAATTATTATCTTGCATTTATACAGTGAAATCCACATTTGTTAACATCTTAGAGAAATATGCCTATTTTCACAGCCAATTAAAACAAGTTTCTTTTTACCACATATAGTATCAGTGGCACAGCCATGCTTTCTCTCTCCTTTTAGGGGAAAAAAACCCAACACTATAAAAAACACTGGGATGTTTTCACTGAAAACAAATAAGCAGCCCTACTTTATTCAAAAAAAGAAAATTTAAGAGCAATTATTCACCTGCCTCTTGAACACAAAAACTTTGAAAGCTTTGCACACAAACACACCAATGAACAGGTCCTTTATTAGATGATAATACATCTCAATGAGAAAACACGGGGTAATGTCACAAAATAACTGTGCATTACTACCTTGAAAATGTTTGTGGACATGAGTAACTTGAAAGAATATTACTGACCACGGTAAATCATTTGTAGCATCTCAAGCCCCAGTCAGAAACAAATCCCTATTCTGTTGCATACTGTACAGAGCAGGTTAGATGACACCTTCCTCCCCCACCACACCTTCCCCAAAGACTTTACAGTCTAATTTTGTGCGCATGGACTAAAAGGCCATTCACACACCTGAAGTTATGCATGCGTGTTATGTTGGCAGGAACACTTTACATTTTCTGGTTCATGCTCTGCACAGTTTGCAATAATTTTTTTAATACCACCCATAAGCCTTTTTTATAACACATTTTTAACTATTTTGACATATATTCATATTTGACTTGCTGCATTTATAGTGACATTCAAGTTCACCCATTTGAGCAATGACTTTCAGTTCCTCAGAGTTCAATGAATAATATGCTTCACAGTATTAAAGAAAAAAACTTAGATAAACAAAATTAGAGGATATAAACAGATGTAGATCACAGCTGTAAAGTATGAAGAATGCATAGTATGCAGCAGACAATTTTCTGGACAGTGTTTTCTCCCCTTCCCCCACCTACAATAAAGTATAGGAGAAGAATCAGAGCAATGTTTCTGCCAACAAGTTAGAAATTCCCTTAATTGTAGTTATTCAAGGGAAATGGCTTGCTCACTATTCATGTTCTTTTCCAATTAAACAGGTCTCCATTATGTTCATAACAGCATCTAAGGAAAAATGTTTTGGAAAAAGTATTTAAATAGATTAAAAACGAAGGTTGGAAGGAGTATTTCCTGCTCTGCATGCCTAGCTTTTAATTTCCACATTGTGTCCCCATGGCCATGTTTTGCTGATGACAGAGTCTGACTGCAAATCCCATACCTGCTATACACTACATTTTCTCAGTATCTGGCACTGTGATATTAAATAACTATAAAACTAGAAAGCCAAAATAACTAAATCACCTGGCAGCCAATTTCTGAGAGTTAAACCACAAACCCGGAAAATGGTGGAGTGTGTTGAAATAATGTAAAGGAAACCCATAAATTCAAACTTTATGTTCTGTAAAGAACAAATATGAAAAAGGCATCAAAATAATGAAAGATTGTTTATGTATTCTGGCATGAAATGGGAATGTGTTATGAGAGAGAGCGCAATGGCAGAGACAGATCGACAGAGCTGACAGTGTGGTATTCATCCTGCATGGTACAGCAGACGTCCTGCTAGTGGCAGTCGACAGCGCAATAAATCAAGGGCTCTCGATGCTGTACCTACAGCTTATTACATCCAAGATGACAAATAAATAATAATCCCTGTCACAGCGGCCCTTTGCTCAAGGATTGAGCCTGAAACCTTTTGCTCATCACTCCTGGTCTTAAGTGAAAATACTAGAACAAGGGAATTGAAGGCCACGGTTTACTGAGCTCATGAAACACAAAGCAAGCTGGCCACAGGAACTAGAACCAAGCAGGAAAGGTCAAGTAGCAAGAAAGGATAAATATTTAAATAATTCCAGCAAAAAGATGGCAGCATTTCACAGCTGTGAAACCACAAGAGACCTGTAAAAATCCCAAACCTCTTAAGTCCCAAGTGAAGGCCCCAGACAGTTGAGACTGGTAGGTAGCATTGACTTCCAAGGCTTCCCTTCTCCCATTACACACTGGGGCACTTACCTGCATGTTTGTTTGCTTCTTCCATTAACACCAAGTAAGACAGCTGTACCCTCAAAGTGGGATGTCAAACAGGGAAACCACTACCCCTTCCTCCCAACACCCCTCAAAGTCAAACAAACACCAAACCCTGAAAAGAGAAACCTGCATCTCTGTTTTTCCTTTTTTAATATGAGCCATTTTCTGTAT
The DNA here is from genome assembly GCF_965140245.1 of Athene noctua. Lineage (NCBI taxonomy): Eukaryota > Metazoa > Chordata > Aves > Strigiformes > Strigidae > Athene > Athene noctua. Next base: position 42,404,111 of record NC_134041.1, read on the forward strand.
CTACCTTCTTGAAAATCTTTTAACATTTAGGACATCTTTGAGTTCTTCATATAAAAGATACTACAAAAAATAAAAAGGGTCAGTACCAGAACTAGTACTGCAGAGAGCTCTCATCTGTCTCAGCTGGCCTACCAGTTACAAAAACACACACATAGGAGGTATCTCAAGTCCATCACCAAATGTGACACAGGTTTTCTTCTTCAAATTAAACATGGATTGTTCTTTAGAGGATGGTAGAATGTTAAAATTAGAATAAACATTTATTTTTGGAATACTCATGGCAACAGAATATACTATGTTTACATCTACCTCATCTCTTTTTTCTTTATCATTTATCTTGCACTTGTATTTTCAAGCAATACAGACAGCACTGAATTAATCCAATGCCAGTTCTCAGGCTCATCATCTCCACCTCATACACTTTTGTCTCTTAACTTCAACCTCTTGCTCACTTCTTACTCCATTTTTAAAGAAATAATACACATTATTACATCTCAACAAAAGCTGGTCAATACATCAAATAGTATACTACAAGGTATATTAAAGCAGTACAAATGAGACAATATATCATCAAAAACTGTGAACTTACACTGACTATCACATGCTGAGTGAGACTTCCTCCTTCAAATTACATGAGCTATTTTATATCTTTTCTCTGATCATCGCCAACTTTTCCATACTTTTTCAGATACATTCCTATTTAATGGAGTAGCCAAGGATAATGGACAGTAAATAAGAATTTGTCCATGTCTAATTTGTACAGCAGTGTCCATCCATTCCTTACTATCTTCCTTGGAACACCAAACTTGGCATTTTTTGCCCTCTTTTATTTTTAATTTATTTATAATTTTATACTGTCTGTTTCTAAACACTGCATATACAAAATTAAGTCTTACGCATCTAAAAAAAGCTTATACCAAGCCAACCATTGTTGCAGCTATATTATTCCTAGGAATAGGCAGAACAACAGGTGCATGAGCAGAATTCAGGCCCTATACTGTAGTTATAACAACTACACATGAAGAAAAGGGACCTGCGAATCAAGGCAAGAGAATATTATACAAGTATTTTTAATAACAAATGGGAAAAACAGATCTATTAATACAAAAATGTTGTCACAACATCCGTATCTGTGGACCCATGCATGCACCAGTTCTACACAACATGCCAAACTTGCAGCCATCAGCTCGTGAGCTCTCACCATTGCTTGCCAAACATGCCAACTATCACCACTCAGCTATTTCTGGCTTGACAAGCACTCATCTTCATGACTCAGTGAGGGACATGGCACCCCAATTTTAATGTATAAATTTACCAACATGTCTGTCTTTCCTTCCCAAGCACTGTTCTGCCAGTTGTATATCATCAACTTCAGTGTGATAAAGTAACAGCCTTTCATATCAAGGGTATGTCTACATTTTGCATCAAACTGGCTGAAAAAAAAAAAAAAAAATAAAAATCACACAGTGCTTTTTTTTCCGCTCAGCCTCAGTACTGCATGCTTTCAAAGTTCCACCTTATATAATCTCATTCATCTCTACAAATAATGTCTCTAATACACGACTTTGGGGACAGAATTGGTCATTTTTTTTAGTCTTCAAAAATCCAAACTCAGTGAAATACCCATTTGGCTTAGTCTCTATGTTATCTAAACATACTGAGGTTAAGAAAGGATGGTCACCATCAAGATAAATAAATCAGGTCTGAACATCACCATATTTCAGAATTTCATCTATAGGTTTATGCAACTTCAACAGGTTCTAAAGTAAAGGGGCCAAACAAAAGGTTGCTAGCAGGGAAACAGCAACACAGCTTGTAACTGAAAAGCACATAAAATCCCAAACTGTCATAGTTTGCATAACTTTTCTAGAGTTTGAATGCATACTTGGGAGATAAGACTTATTAGCAGTAATGTCTTTTACTAGATCAATAGATACCATTGAGAAAAGAGAGTTAGGTTTTGTGGCTCGCAAACCCTTCTTCTTTGACCAAATACTTTCTCCAAGCAACATGTTTCAGTGAGAAAAGGTCTGGATTTAAAACTTGCTCAACATTGTGCTGTTAAGCCTTTCAGATCTTTTAATATTTTTAAGAAGGCTTTTTCCCTTTTGTTTTTTAAAAAATAAAACACAATGCACAAAATCACTACCTATACAGAGATAAAGCAGATAACTTCTGCCAGGACACAGCTCCTACTCACATAGCAGCAGATGAAATCTTCATCTCCCAAATGCATTAAACCTCATTAACACCTGCAAAATGGGAAGTTACCTTCATTGTTACCAATCTGCAGCTGTGACATGAAATTACAAATAACCCCGACAGCACAGTTCCAGTCACCTGGGTCAGTATTTTACAACACAGCAGCAGGCAACTGAACTAAAACCATGCTGAGTTTAATGCTGCAAGCCCAAGCAGCATTACTGCAATGTTTTAAATACAGTTCAGAACAAGGTCAAAAGTTCCCAATATCCCCAAGAGGATGGAGCCCTGCCCTTCAGGACAGCAGAAGCCCCTTCCAGTTTGCTGATTCTGAAATTGTTACATTGCCAACCGGAAAAAACTTTGAGCCATACTTTGACTTAAATATTCTGGGTATCAAGAATTAAATATTATGACAAGTTTGTGATAAATCCCAATTTATAACCTGTACACAAACTGCATACATATGTACAAACAAAAATACTTGGTTAGAAGGATCTGTATTTCCACTGCAGTTCACTGAGGCAGGGACAATACTTCTTCCTAGTACTAAAGAGTGATGATTGTCATCACACAAAGCACAAGACAATTATTGTGGAAGTTGGAGAGCCCCAAAATCATTTTAAGAAAATAATAAAACAGTATGCATATTCCATACACACAGGTACACATAAATGACAAATAATTTTAGGGTACAATTTATACTTAATTACTTCTATCAGTATGTTGGGATATTTTGTCATAAACTCACCAAGTCTGCTGTATTCGTACTGAAACAGTATTCTGAAAAGTGAACCCCACTGCTAATGTTTTTATTTGAATAATTTATTACCCAACCCAGCAACCATCAACATTTTACAGAACAAGAACATGGATTTCTGTAATTTCTCTGGCCCTAATGCCAGTCACTATTGGGAGCGCTTAGTTATAAATTGTCTTTCAATAAAAGTAAAAGCTCCCAAAACAACAAAATGAAAAGACACAGCAGCTTAAATCACGGAAGTCAATTTCCACATGCCGATCCTAAATATTTCATAGCCCTATTTTATTCTGACATTTGTAGATGACTAAAGTGTTACAAAGGAAATAAAATGCTGATTAAAGAGTTCACTGTCATAAAGGTTACTGAATTGTAAATGGCCCTTTCCATCTTCCTGTTAATAGGTACCCAGCTGTAAACATCATGAAGGATGTGACGGGAGGCCTGTGCTGCTCCTTTAGGAGTCGTATATACATTAATCACTGAATCACCAAGCCATGCTTAATTGCAAGTTGTATATCACACAAATCCATGGTAAGTAGAAGGAAACTCATTATTGCGGCTTCATAACTACTGGGTACTTCTCATTTTAACCTTCTCACACCTGGGACACTATTGTTTTACAATGTGAATGCAGAAAAGGCATTAAGTCACTAATTATAGTAACACGGTATGTATCCTGCTGTTTCAACATTTTTCACAATAAAACTAAGTACTAACAACAGAGAAAGATTTTATTCTGGTTTAGGCTAGTTAAGTAAATTTTAGAGTATTTTTTCAGAGAGTATAACACACGGAAATCCATTATTGCTCAATAAAGAACTGGTTAAATGATAAAGAAAAAACCCAAAACCAACACTGTATTTTGTTTTGACAAAATTATTGATTTAAATCCCATCCAATAGCACAATACTATTTAAAGGTCACCTAAAGAAAAATGAGTTTACAGTCCAACAGAGCAAGCTTATCTGTCATGAAAGTGTAATGATGTGTTTATACTCTCACTAGTGTGTATATGTTTTCCAGAAAGATAAGAGGTTTTGTGCAGGTGAAGTCTGACAAAAAAGAAGAGTGAAAAAATTTGAGGTACTTATAGTAATTGCTAAATCACTAATATTCATTTCACAATTTCAATAGCCCCCCCCCCCCATGTTTTTATAAACTGTTGAGCACCACAGCATTGGAAATTCTATGCTACCCATCAGATACTTTATCAAAACACTTTGAAGCAAAGTGTACTACACAGCTTGTGTATCTAGACACTAACAAGTGAGATGTCTTAATCGATATGTGTTTCAGTTTGTACGTTTTTATGTTACAAGTGTTTTAATGCAAACTGTTTTGAGATTTTGTTTCACAGTGAAACCCCATTACACATCCTGGTGTACTGCTCAGCTAAGAATATGTTTATTAATGGAAAACATTTAAAAAGGCGCCATTATGAAGATAAATTTTATGCAACAAGTATCTATTATAATGTCATGTGACTCCTTGTTCCCAGTTTCCAATTCCAATAGTCAATGGCATCAATGTTTTCTCACATCTAAGATGCATTAAAATGTTCTTTAAATCAACTTTGCCCTAGAATATCAATTATCTGATATCCCAACCATGTTATCACACTTCTCTATTCTGTAAAAGGACTAACAGACTCTTCCATTACATCGCCAATGCACTCACATGATCCCTTTTCAAATATGTTTGAAAGACTTGCAAACTAATAAATTATAAGCCTTCTCTTTTCTAAAAATAAGAGTGCATATAAAGAACCGTGGTTATAGCTTTTGGATCCACCCTGATCATCTGTACTAGCTGATATTGATAGGCTACATGCTTGTCATAGATTTAGGTGTCAAGATTACATTGAACCAAACTCACATGAACCCTATAAGCCCCACCTTTAAAATACCTGAGCATTTTGCTTCACCATCCAAAAGAAAAGCAACATTTGAATCATACTAGAACATTTTTATCTTAGTTACTTAGCAATTCTGTATTCACAGACAGCGATTTCTAAGGTCTCCTATGGTCTTCAGTTGTTGAGATGTACAAAACAAAAAAGGAAGTCATGCCATAAAAACAGAAAGAGACTGAACATCTTTGATTAAAAATGCAGTAAATGCTTTTACGTGTGCCACTAGAAACTGTATTTTGGGAGGTCACATTTATTCTTAGATTATGGGTGCCTACATTAGGAGAATCCTTTCTAAAAACGTGGCTAAGTACAAGTGTTCTAAAAAAACCTGCTTTTCTACATTGTTTCAGATGGTAGGTACCCCAATAAAATCTTTAATTTCAGAAATGATATACTCAACAATCCCCACTCCTTGATCATGACAAGCACAACCTCACATAGTGCTATATCCAGCCCATACATCCTTTAGCAAGGAGGATGATTTCATCTGATAAAAAGATGAGTGGGGACAAGGAGTAGGGGGTGAAAAGAGGTCATCGAACATATTCTTTTCTACTTGCAAAAGAAGCAGAAAAGCATCTTGATTGGAATCAAGAGTCAGAATTTAAAGCAGTTAAGTTATTTCTGTTCTGAAGATCAACATTACTTAATTAGAAAAGGCAGAACAGTGAAAGGATGGTATATCAACTGCAGCTATCTGAAGAGAGTATTACACTAGCAAAGGGTTTTCCTTGTCCCCAGTCTGAATACTGTTGAGAGTGAATAAAAATGGTTCCTTTTATTCATTTCAAAATCAAATATATACTTTGATTATTTGAAAGGATATTTTTTCCAGATGTTTCAGCCTAAATCAGACCTGCTCTGGAGAATGAAAGGCATCACCCACACAATGAGTACTCAAAACACTCTGCAATGCTTAATACAGAACATGCAAGGAATGGTTAAAACAAAAGTTCCTCTGCCCCCTAAATTTCCATTTTTAAAAACTAGGGTTTTTTTCATAGTTTCTTTTTGTACAATACATGTGTTTAACAACTACATAAGCAGAGACACACATGAAATAAAGAACATATTTATACAACAGATCTAGGTCCCACCACTGTGGAACCGTGCACAAAAGTTCAAATATAAAACCAGAAACCTTGACAATAAATGATAACCCACTGACTGATACCTAACCCAAAGTCAGCATCTCTGAACTATATCCCTGTTCTGTCTTTTATTTCTAGTCTCATCTTTTCAATACCTCAGTTTGTTCAGTATATAGAAAAAGCAGTGCAATAATAATTTCCACTAACTGGTAGGTTCAGTCTGAAAGCTTAATCCATCATTCTAAAAAAGCACTTGGAAAATTTCAGATAAGAAGTGCTTCATTAAATCTGAAGAGCAATTGTTCTATGCATGTCTCTTGCATTTTGTCCCATCATTATGCACTCCACAATCTTCATCCAAAATTACATGAATTCTAGGTATACAATCCTCTGTACTGAGCCTATGTCCCCCTAATGAGGGGACATTGCCAGCCAGGAGAAAAAAAGTGGCCTGTGATCTAGGGGAAGTTTTAGACAACATTCTGCAGTTTAATTTTTTTTTAATTTAAAAAGCTGACATGTTAGTAACAAAGTGACATCTAAAAGTAACTTCAGAAAGGTTTTTGGTGCAGGGTTTTTTTGGTTGGTTTGGAGGGGGGGCGTGGTTTGGGGTTTTTTTTGGTTGGTTTGGGGTTTAAGAATTTTACAACAGGAAATTATTCTAATGAAACACTTTATGTTCTGCACACTATTTAGCTGAACACTTATGTACCAGATGACATACAAACCACTTCATGCTGACTTCCTCAGAACACGCACAGGGATATAATATCTCTTACTGTAAATTAAAGGCCAAGGCTAGTCTTCCTTGTTTAATTAGCAGTACATATGTAAAAATACCAAGTACACAAAACGTGGGATTCTAATTGCTGTTATTCTGAGACATCCAAAAAGCCTTCATCTCTTGTATTTGCTGTCACATTAACTAGAAACTTGTAATAAATTTTTTAATTAAAAATAACAACAAAATGGAATGTGATACAATAGATGTAGCATCTGCTTATTTTACGGAAATTATTTATTTATATATAAAAAAAGATTGTTTATACAGTAGTGAAGTTGGATAGAAAATGACTGAAATTTTGTATCCAATGCTACATTTAATTTGCTACTGCAAGTGACTACAAACTTGTTTAAAACATAGTGGGGAGGTGAGTTTCAGAACTCAGTAAAATTTCTCGAAGGTTGTAAACAACCCTTGAAAAATGAAAGAAAATAATTACCAAACATAAGACATTATTCCACACTGAAAATATCTGAAAGTCTGTACCAAACTAAATTTGAAGACTTTTAAAGTTTAGACTGAGTATTTTTTTAAACCATTATGTACAAAACATTAGATTTTCCCACATTTCTATTTTTCCCCATGTTAATCCAAGGCCAAAAGGGATGGGAGGGAGGTAGCAGAGAAATACTAGGACCCCATAGATTACATTCCAAAGAAGACCTATTGTTTTTTCAGGGGTTGTCTTCTGTGTTATATTGCAAATCTTTCTTCCGCAGCTATGCCAGGGTCTCCACTGTTCACTCAGCAGCATACATTTGTCACACAGACTTAACCTGGGAGGGAGGCATAGCTGTATAGTTTTTTGTTAGGGATGTTACGTAGTTTTACAAGAAAATAGAATTACTGAACAGGTTCAGATATACTGCAGAACAGAGCCTGCTGTTCACAAGCACAACAGCTTGATGTAGATAAAAAACAAAATAGTCCTTTGTTTGGGGTTATTATGGACCAAAGATGACAGTTAAAGGACAGAAAGCAAATGTGAAGTACATGCTTCTACCCTTACCAATCAAATACAAGGCTTTGGTAGGTTCAATATTGTGTATCTCCTATTCAAAGACCTCTTGGTTCATTAAGGGAAGCTTCAACAGGTAGGTAAATCAAAGCATCTCCATAAATTAGGTAGTATGCTGTAAGATAGGTTTTAACATTTCGGTTAACATTCATTAACACTGAAATGAGTGGCAACTCCCATGAGCATTTGAGCAAGTGGACACCAAATAAATTTTAATTTTAACCAAAAACTCTTGGAAAGATAAAAGCCCACTGCATAAAAGTGCTACTGCTTTTAGACCATCTAATCAGAGTGATTAAAAAAAAGTATCAGGGGGTAAAAGGAGAAGCATCTGTATACTACACAAAACCTCCCTTAATAGAGGCACCAGTATTGTACTCCTGGAGACAGTTTACAGGGTAACAAGCAATAGATAACTTAGATTTAATGGATTTTCTACTGAGTTGTAGAAAATATCATGGACCCAACACTCATTTTGATTGTCATGGCAACACTGGGTGATATTGTCATCTTATAGCAAGCACAAGTTGCATTGATAAATAGTGGTTACTGTCAGACAACCTATATGCTGACACTTGCTGTTCATCACAGTTTTATTTTCACATGCAAAGAACAACAAAGTTATGGTCTATATTTGGTGGTAGTTTGATAACACTGATGGAAAAACGTGCAATTCAATTAGCAGTTAGACAAGAATCTGTCATAGATAATAACTTCTTATTTCAGGGAATCTACATACTGATCAATGTGAAGCCATGTGCAATTGCTTATACCAATCATAAATCACTTTCTATTGATTGGCATCCCAAATTCTTGACATAATTAGAAGCTATAGAAAGGGTCACAAGATAATGCTGTGCATGTCCACAAGTCCTTTATTTTCAGGGCACTTCTGTATTTCATCGCATCCAGGTTTTGTCAGGGAGGGGGGAAACACATTTTAGTTTTTATACTTATTTTTTCTTATTAGAAAATTAACCATGGAACTATACCTGATAAATCCTCATGCTAGAGGTTAAAACAGGAATTTCCCATGCCTAGATTTGATTTCTGTGTGCAAATGCTGACTTGCCTACATGCTGCTCAATCTGATTTATGCACCAATTTATTTTATACATTAGGCACACTGTATGCAGTCTGACTGATGCATAAAAATTTCATGCAAAAAAGGACTGACTTGCACACAACTGCTTTTCAGTTATTATTACCTCTTCTGGTTAGCATCATAGAGTAGGTAGGACAAATGACTTGATAGAGTGCACACATTTTGCCCACTATACAAACATTTTGATCGGTACCTATTTCATTTCACTTTCAACAGACTCTTGAATAGCTTAACAACTTTATCTTTAGAGAGATCAGATCTTAAGTTTTTGTAAAGCCCTGTATGGTGACAATCCCCTACCACTCCCACACACAATTTTTTTATATGTACATATATAAAACATGGGGTTTATTCTGTATTATACATCAAATTTTAAAAATGTAGTAAGGGAGGATACTATTGCTAATTTTCTGGTTATCTTCATATATGTATGCTTCCTGTCTTTTTATCAATCCAACTGAAGATATGTTTTTGCACAGCTTTTATTGAGGAAAAAAATCAGTAACAAAACGCATCTTTCTATATTTTCCATTTATTAGAAGTCTCCTTTCATCCAAGAAATATGAGACCTGAAATAAATTGTACCATCCTGCTTTTTTTTTTTTTTATTCAAATCCTTGCCAGTGCTAGGCAGTATGCTAATGAAAACAGGTTGATAAATGACTCCCTGATATTTTCCAGACATTTTTCTCTCAGAAGTGCTCTAAACTGATGTAGCTCAAAGAGAATAAGGCGCATTAAGTCATTATATCAATTTTTGTTACCCAGATACTTCAGTCCCAGTTAAGAGCTGACAGCCAATATAAAACAAGGCAAGGGCATCATACGACTCCATCGATCAAACCTTGTCGTAGATAGATTGCCTATTACACAAATAGAACCAGCAGATTCAGTTTGTAGTTTTATGCTCTCCAATTAAAGGATAACAGGGTACTTTCCCATAAATCTGCTAATTGCAGCTGAATTCATTTAACAAATTTTGCCAAGCACAGAAAAAAGTGATTGGTTAAGCTAATATAAACTAGCACAGGTTGTCACAAAGCGTGTTCCATAACAGGCTTTTACTATACTTTGACTGGGCAAGGTGTCACAAGCATTTAACTCCATTGGGGTTCTTCAGCAACAGACAGCTGACAACCATAAAACATTGCACAAATAGGAGATAATTTATTTGCTGTACTTCCCCCTGCCCCGAAGCAAGGCATAACGCCTTCTTTGCACCTAATTAATGTTTCTCTCTAAGCGGGTTGTTTTTCTGAATCAGTATTATACAAGCAAAAACACTAGATCACAAAAAGTGCTCCCACATGGGCACTCAGCAAACAATGGCAGTGATCTGCAAAAAATAGAAAACCAGCCTATAGCATTGCTGTGAAAAGCAGCCAAGGTGCTTATTAAACAGCACAATAATGCAGCATACCATGCTTTGGTTATTATTTTAATGAGCTTAGATATTCATATGCAAAGAGCTAGACCAACAGAATGGTAGATAATTCAGATCTATAAAGAATGAGCAATCACAAGAGATCTCTAACCGTAACTTATGGAAGGAAATTATGATTGCAATCACCCTTACAATGATACATTATTGTGATAAAAACCCATCTTTATGTTAAAAAAAATCGCTATTTCCTAATTAATTTAAAGAAATTTATATCCAAGCCCAAGAGATATTTAAGGAGTGATACTTCTTACTGGCACAGAAAAATTACTTTTGTGGATGTCAAGTTTTGCACTAAAGTAGCATAGGGTTGTATATGCCTATATAAAGTACAAAACTACAGTAATGATTAATATGAAGACACAATAGAGATAATCCCTTTGACACATTGGAATTTAAGACGGAGGGTACTATGAACATTAGAAGAGTCAAGTACATTAAATGCAAGTTGGATGCAACAATGCTAAGCTTTCTAAATAGTTGGGAGCTGCAATCTAAATGCAGTCTAAAAGGAATATTGAATTCAGCTTGGATTAGTTTGACTTCTTTTTTTCCCCCCCTTTTTTTCCTTCACAAGTCCCATGTCCTATGGTGCCCAGACATTCACAGTTTCAACAAAATTATGCAAAGAGCAAAATAACACAACAAATCCACCCTGGAGTCAGAATTCTACATGTTGCATTTGCTTACAAATCCCCAAACAATTAGACAATTTTCTGCCATCATTAAAAACAGCATTTGAAGACAAAAGACACTTGCAGAGATGCAGCGGCACCTTTCCTTAGAACAGTTTGGAAAACCTAATTTGCTTCCACCCTGGTGGACTTGCTAGAAAAATTCCCAATTTTACCTATTGTCATGTATTGTGTTGTTTAACACATGGTTGTTTTTACCTGGAAAGAAAATATAGAAAAGCCTTGACAACTTCAAACAGAGGAAGAAGTATAGCTCCTCAAAGAAGTAAGGTGTCCCAGCATCAGCACTGCAAAAAAAATTACTCCCATGCAGGGTCAGGAAACCAACCAACCAACCAAAAGTTCACAGCAAATTTCATGCTCTCTACCCTCCTCTGAAAGGACAATAAAGCCAAATGGGACAAAAAAAAAAAACCTCAGAAAACATAATCCACCCACTTGTTCCAAATTATCACAATCAGCAAATACTATATGCAATAACTTTTAGCATAGAAAATTTCTGAAAATTAATTATTCAACCCCACTGCCATCAGTGGCAGTTATGTTGCTTATTTATATTTCACCTGAAATCAAAGGTTTCTTTTGCTTTCTATCTTTGTAGGCCTTTGGTATGAGACGGTATGTCTTCTCCTTGAATGTAATACAGAATACAGTAAAGAAATACAATTATCCAAACAGATATTTTGTTTACTTACAGGATTATTTCAGCACGTCCCATTTTTCCATGTAACTGTGAGGAAGAAGGTGCCATTCTATTAGTGTAGATATTTTGCCCAACACAATTTTGATCATAATTAGGGTACAGAACATGAAGCCAGTGTTGTTTCTGACTTCTGGAAGCACTGATGTACATGATGTCATTCTATTTACACTGATGGCCTGAATATTATGCATTAGACTGTGGGAAAATTTCATTACAAAGCAGAAAGCTACCTGGCTAAAGCAACAGGTATCACTGGCCTCTTTATCAATTAGTCCTTGATTTCTATTAACAGATTCCATCTACATCTTAAATTTTACTTGTTCACATCACTAACATTCATAAAAACAGCCACAAAACTCAAAATAGAAATAATACGTAAAATAATGACAATACAAAAAATGTTTTGTCATATAAATAAAATCATAGTATAGAAAAATGCAGAAAAAGAAGACCTAAAAAGGTTCTCAAGAAATCATCTACTTCACATTCCTTGGGCAAAAATGAAATGCATTCCTATGACGGTTCTTCTTTTTATAGCACACTCCAAATATGCCAAGTCATTCAGCTGCACACCCTGTGCCCAGAAAACATGATGTTCTGGGTCAGACTTCTGACTAGTGACCAAACAAGGAGGAGCCTAGACTACATACAGCTGTAGTCAGCTAATACAAAATCTGCTGTGATTAATCTAACAAGTATTCTCAGTTAAATTCTATTGAGCTAGGACAACTAACTGAACTCAACACACTGTCTGTGCAGAGAAACCACAGAATATGCCACTTTCCTTAGAAAAACAGGTTCTCAACCTCTGAGTCAACACTTGTTCATGAGTAAAATGTCATGATGAGCCTATGTTACCATAAGATCTGTGATCATTTTCCAAAGTTGTTTTCCAAAGGTCTAAAAAAGCCCCATGTACCTCAACCTAGTCCTCAAAACCAACTTACAGTACATTTAAATTTCACATCAAGGGCAAACCTTCAAGAGCAGAATCTTCTGTAATCACAGAAAGACCTGTGGCCTAAGGACTACCTGCAAAGTTAGAATGGCATCACACATGTCAAAAAAAGCAGACATGTCCACTTCTGTAGAGAAGACAAAGTACTAGAATAGATGAGAGCGAAGGAAATATATTGTCCAGGGGGACAATGTTATTCATTTAGAACAGCATAGGTTTTGCCTGTGACTCTGCACTACAGAATTTGGAGCTACATGAAGCTGCACATGCATCCATTTGCTAAGTTCTGAAATACTATTTTGTTAGTATTGAACAATATAAAGTCAGACAGAAATGTCTGGTATTGCATGCCAATTTCCTTGTTTCATTGTTTTACACCTTGATCTTCCTCCTCTGCACCAGAGTGTACAGTGCCATCCAGAACGCATCTCTGACCTGATGTCCCACAATGGATATCCAGGACAACATAGCGTAGACTCTGCATTCAGTCTATTTTCTGTGATTCGTCTTCTCCATTTTAGGAGTGTGTTATCAAAATGTGTAAATATTACTACTAGACCCTTCAGAGTTAGTTGCTGTTTGACTATACATGGTTAGTTTAATTGCAAGCTGTTGAGAATAAAATAGCAACAAAATAGAGAAGAGCTGAAGATAAGCTGCTGCTTGACAAGAATTCTTGAGACAATGCAAGAACGAAAAGACCTGAGACAGGGTATCAAAAGAACTCTGACAAGCGTACAAAGGCAAAAAGAGGGGAAAGCAGTTCTTCTATAGAAAGGGTTGAGATGTCCAAAATTCTTCATCCTAGTTTGACAGTAAGCTACTATGTCAGAATGGTTGTTGCACATAAACACGCTACAGAGCAAAGCCAGTCGCAGAGAGTTCCACCTCCAGCTTTATACTTGAGGGGGAAGGGTAAAGCTGTCAAGTCACACCACCAAATGTGCAGCAACCTCTATGACTATTATGAAATTAAATTTAACCAAGTTAAATTGAGGCAACAACCTTTACCCAAAGACCTTACAGATATCTTGGAGACTGTAAAAAAATAAGGAATTAATCTTAAAAAAATGAACCAGAGACATAAAATTGAAGACCAAAGAGCTAGCTGAGAAAAATCCTACCTACAACAGTTGCCAAGACCTACTACAAATAACTCGGGAACACACCAAGGTACCAAAACCTCAAAACGAGATTAGTGGGAGATACAAGCATTCCACATCTTGAAAAAGAGCAAGATATCTACCATTCGTACACTGAATACAAGCAACAGAGTAAGTCTGCAATAGGGACAATCTATTAAGAACTTCATTCCTTCTTTTGACTTCTGCTAAAAATAACAGCAACTTACACCATCACAGCCCAGTTTGCTAGCTGCCTATATTTTTTCCTATTTTTCCACTTGTGCAAAAATTTTTTGTGAATATCCCTATTTATACAGACATAGCAAAAAGACCTATCATCAGGAGAATCCCTTTCAAAGAATTCCAGTCCCAGCTCCTGGCCTCACCCAGTTACATTTGTATCCTTGATACCAAAGAAAGCTTTGCCAGCATGCCAAAAAGAGAGAAAGTGCCTGAACTGTAAACCCAGGATTTGTCTTAACACCTTAGCTGTCAGGACAAAAGAAGTCACATGCATCATGAAGGGCTAAAGGACTTTCCTTTTATACAAACCAACTAGCAAACATGAAAGGTTTTACATCTTCTGACAAGAAAAATACAGACTACAGAAATGGTTTCATGTAGATTCGTCTTTAGCTTCCAGCAAAAGCATCCAAGGATTTCTATATATTTATTGGTATCATTATATGTACAGGAATGATCCCAGAAGTAGGGCAGGGCTGAATTAGTTTTCAGTCTGGCTAGATAAGTACACATTATTTTGAACTCCAGGAGACTATAAAGAATGAAATTTAAGTGACAAATCTAACTAGCAGGAAAAAAAAAGAAAAAAAAACAATACAAAATCAAAGGCATAAGAACTTTTATATTTTAAAATACAATGAACATGACTGGAAGGGAGATATGACGAAGTATAAAGATCTCATGAATTATGTTTTAGGTTCGCTTCCAAGATAAAAGTACCAATAGCAATCACCCAATACAAATGCCACTGAGGTTTCAAGCCATCATTTACCAGTTACAGAACAAAATCTCATTAACTAACATTAAAAAACCCACACATATATTTGCATTTAGTCTCTAAGCAAACAGTATTTCAGCATAAAAAGCCATCTTTTAGTATCTTTGCTTGCTAAACAATTGTAGCTTTAAAATTAAAACAGCATTTTTAGGACAAGACAAGGTAATCAGATAATTTTTGGTAAACAAGACTATTCTAAGCAGTTTCTTAATTTCATTGGGTTGTAACAATTACAGCATGGAAGCCTGACAAAGAGTGACACAATTTTAATTCTTTTTCCTTTTCCAAGTAGTACAATTCCTTAAAATATAAGTTTTTTAACTGTAGAGACAAGAAAAATGAATGTTGCCCTTTTAAAATATATAAAAATGTAAGAATATAATATATATTTGTTTTATTATGTTATAATTTGTTATTTTACATATTTTAAAATATATATTATTATTATTTATTTTTTGTGTGTGTGTAATCATTTCCTACAAGTGAAATTCAGAATTGGTAAAAACAAAGAGGGAAAACTTTGTTGGTTTGTTTTACAGTTCTTAAGAAAAATGCATTATTCTTTGACTGTTGAGAGGCAGTTTGGCCACACAAGTTAGGGACAAGGCAGTGTTTCAAAATACTGGGAAAAGCCAAGACTGTCTGAATTCCTCCAGGTACAATGAAAAGTGTTACTTTCCCCAGATTTTAACTGTCATTCAAGTTATGCATCAATCTGGGAAAGGTACATTTTTAGCATATACAGTGTCCCCTAAAACTTTATCTTGAGCTTGATTGAGATCTGCAAATATAGTCCTAACAAGAACAATAATCCTGGAAATAAATCTTTTACCTGTAAGGACTGCAAGAATTAAATATTTTTTCCCCATTTCCTCATCAACATACTTTATAACTTTGCCTCAGAACTAACACTTCAAATAACAAGAGGCCAGCACAGTCATTTGGCATTTATTGTAAACATTTCTCTGAGGCACCATCTCTTTTTAATTGATGCACTCCTAAAAGCTAAAACAAATATTTCATAATGCCTAATAAAAATTCAGAGCAGCCTCTAACAATCATATATCAAGCATTTACTAGCCTGGTCTGCATTTTGAACAAGAAGTAAATGCAGAGAGCTAAAACTTTTGCTCCGTCCTTTACTTTTTTTCCTCCTAACATAAACCTTTGAGGACACAACTTTATTCTCAGAGTTTCAGATTCCCACTTCAAAAAGGAAACCCTAACAAATCCCCTCAAGCACCCTACATGATGTTCTCCTGTTTTGGTGTCTGTTTTACTATTTTGTCCCTGTCACACAGTCCCAGTTTGGGAATCTAAAACACAAAACTTCCTCTTTGAGACAGCAACTAATAAACACACTTTTTGAGAATCATTATATTTGTTTAAACATTTTTTACACTCAGCACAAAGGCTTATCTACTTTTCAAAATCAAATATATTTTCTCATGGAAATGAGTGAATTGAATAACCATATACATCAGTCTTCTGGACACTAAGTTTTTCGAAGGGGTTGGTTCATTTGACCTCAGTTTGGATTTCCAGCGACAAATCTTATCCTTACCTCAACTAGCCTTACTGGGAGGACTTTTAAAGGCCAAAGCGAAGACTTTGGCCCCATGGGGCTATGAAGAAGACATTTTGTGTTGCTACAAGTATGCTGCAAAGGCTATCCACATCTACACGTCTACAAAGAGAAATAAGAATGCTGTTCACTGTGCTTATTTTTTGTTCCCTTCTGTTCTCTAAACAAATGGTCTAAAATGAAGTTTTGTAGTGAGGCAGGCATAGCAGCAACCACATTTTTAGTCTTTCCACCCCTGCCCCCAAAATACAACAGTTTGATTGGTCTTTTGTTACAACCTTTCTATTTAGAGAAAAGTAGGTGTTTAAAATTTCAAAGTTCATTCCACTGCAGCTTGAAAAAGTCTCATTCATTTTTGGTTTGCTTTCCAGGGGAGAAAATGTAAAGTAACAGTTTCTGATGCCCCAGTAGTCCAAATTAGAAGTGACAGAAGACCTATTAGTTTACACAGAGAGAGGAGAACCATCTCTTCCCAATCCATCACCAAACACCTTAAAAGAAGGTGATAAGGTTCCTAAGAACAGATGCTGGCAACCCTTGGAATGAAAGAAGGTGGGGACTGACAGTATCCACCCAACTGATAAATGGTGACAGAAATCTCCAGTAAAGCAGTGTAAAAGTACAAAGGAAGCACAAGCTGCACAAGGAAAGCTATTGATTGATAGATCCCAGATGTGCTTTACAGTAAAAGCTGTAACCCTGTAAGGTATGGCCCTGGGCTCTTGCCTCTTCTTTCTGTCACATCTGGAATAAAAAGCCTATACTGGATCAATTGCCTACTGGCTAAGAATGAGATTTATTCCAGCATTCTATTTTAATATAATTTTGATAAACAGAGATGTTCTAGAGGGAGCACTCTTACAAACACATGCCTCTGCCCTCAAGCTGCTCACCCAAGAACTGAAACATGCAAAATTGCCTGTCCTTATTAAGGTCCTTAACACCTTTATAATGCATTATGCAGCCAGAATAAACCATTCCATCTTTTTATCTTATGATCTTTCCAGTGACCTGCTCAGGACAGTATGCAGAAAGACTGACAAGAGACTGCATGAGTACTATTTCTGACAGAAAGCAGAGTTCAACATTTATTCATTGTTAATTTGACTGTACAGTATTACCAAAATTACTGTAGCACACAATGTTCTTGTAAGGTTATGAACCGGTTTGCATCCTTCCACTGCTAGAATTTAATACTGTACTAAGTGTGATATATCTCATCCATTATTAATCCCGTCCAGTTCTGCAGCAAGTTTCTATAAAACCAATGTTGAAATACTACAGTCTTAAGGCTCCTGACAAATCTGAAAGATGTAATATTAACATGGTTATGTTCCAGATAGGTGCATTTAACCCACGCTAAACAAAACAATCTGCATGTTCTGCTTGTGTGTTCCTGGGGAATATTTATCCTATCACTGAAGCCTAGGAAACAGTGCTTTAGTATAGTTTATGATAGCATTACAAATACTGCTCTACACAAAGTTACAGATAAAATCTGAATAGGCCCATTATTGGTTTTAGAGAGAGCTAAATAAGCTATGTAATTTTTCTGAACTACAGAAAGATCTCATTCAAGAACAAGAAAGAAAACACTGATCAAATCCTATTTTTTACTGATAGTTAAGATCACTGGTCATAGCTACTGGCATTCAGGATTACATGAAATACCTACATTCAGTGCTGTGAAGTAAAGCGGATAAAGCTGTATAGCACACAACCGTCCCTTGAAAATTCTTATGCATTATATTTTTTTATAAAGCAAACACTATTTTCAGGAGAAGTGCGAGAGCTCTATTCCAGCTTCTGTAATTTGCTGCATTGTTTCCACTTTAGAGACTTTCTCAAGACATTCTCTACCAATAAATATTACTCCCTGCCACATATCTTCTATGTAGTACTGAAAGAAAAAAAAAATCTTTAAAAAGAACATAAGACAATGTTCTACTTAAGATATGATTCACTGTAACACTGCTGTAAAACTTCCTCTCTTCTCTGAGGGGTCAGCAGGTATTTCAGCATCAGCTTCAGCTAGAACAGATGTAACTCCATGCCTGATTCAGGCCAGTATCCAAAGTAATTCCAAAAAAATAATTTTTCACTCAACACTCTTGCTTTTGCTCTCCTCAGCATGCAAAGCGGTGCATACAAATACACATAAAGCCCCTGCTTTGGTGGTCCAGCAAGGGAAACTGTATTGCTTAACCTAAACTTCAGCCCATCTAAGCATAAATTATTATCAGAGAAGGCTGCACCTAACAAAACAAAACCAAACAAACAAAAAACCCGCAACCCACTCTGACTTAAAACTGAAAAAAGATCAAGAGACAAATACTACTTTCCAAGTTTCCAAAATTTCCAAAAAGAAGTGGTATTTAAAGCACATTACACTGTTAAATCAGTTATTCTCTTATAATCCCGGTGGTTTGATTCACTTCCTCTACTTTGATTTGAATAACACCAAGCTAACCTTCTGGTGGCTTGTTACAAATACTATTGGCCCAAATGCTAGTGGGATTCCCAAGAATAAGACAGCAGTAACAGAACAAGTAGGTTAACACATTGAACACTTATAACTCATCTTTGATACATTTATAACAATTTGAAAAACTGGCTATCATTAGCACTAAATGTGATAATATACTACAGAATTTTCCATTTCTGACAGCAATTTAAACAGACAATTGTGACAGTTGTGTAATTAATATATCTGAAAAGGCAACAAGTTCTTTCTCTTTTTTATTCTTTTTTTTTTCCTTCCTCTCCCCCTCCTGCCATTTTTCCAGACACTCTTAGTGTAATATTCTAAAGATCCACTGCACTTTTTTAAATTGTGCTTCGTATTTATGCATAGCACAAAAAAGTACAGTGACATTACTAAGTTACGTGACAGCAAAAACATTTTTTTTCATTCAGTAGTTCCACTTGTTCTCTTCCCATCCTTAATTTGACCCAAAATTTTGTAAGAGAAATGTACATTATACATTCTGAAATACGTCGATATTGCAGTCAGGCAGTGGATGAACCCTACTCAACTAAACATACAGTAGGTAGGTGCAGTGATACTGTATTGATGCTGTTCCATTCAGTAGCTTCCACTGTGACCTATAAACACCTAGACTGTCTTCTGGCAGCTTTAAATACTCAGCTGGGAAGTGGGTATCTATTAAAGAAGGATTAATGTATAGATCTTCAACCCCACATCTAACTGAACTAAGAAGTGAAAATGAAGGAAAAACTAGACTATGCAACATGATAGAAGTAATAAAAGGGAAGTGTATTTCTCATCTGTTAACCTTGAATATCTGCTAGCTCAAGATTTTCACATTCTTCATGTATCTCTTCACTGTTCATTCCTTAATAACCACTCAAAAATCAGCTGCACATTAAAGAAATGCAATATAAATTTGACTGGACTCACTACATCTGAGATATCCTCCAATACAGCATAAAGCTAATTTAGCTGTCACTTACTGTAAGTAAAATGACAAATATCTGTAATATCTGTCAAGATATGAAAGCTTGAAAAAGAGTTATGCAGCTGTCAACATTTTGATGACTTTAACAAGAGAAAAATAAACGAAGAAGAGAAAATAGACAGCATGTCTGTTGTGTATCCAGTTGCCAAAATCTTCTATTATTTATATTAATAAAAATAAAATTACTTCATAAAAATAAGATAAACAACAAAGACTTCTGGAATAAACTGATACAGGTAAACATATTAGTACTGGCAAAACACAGCTGTAGAAAGCACTGCTAAAAAACTGAATCTAGGTCTCTTCAATAACTCAATAATTATCATACTATAGTATCCAACATTTATTTAATTTAGAATTACTATTTAAGCACTAAGAACATAGGAAGCCTTAGAAAGCACAACCAAAACATGAGTGGTCAAATATTTGGTCAATATTTTGGTCAAATACTTGGCTTCCTATTTCTAAACAAGATTTATTCTTTACCTATTTTAATGATTCAGCAATAACTTAAAGCATTTCAGCTCCTGAAGGAGGAGCTTGTTCAGTTTCCAATGTTGCATACTATTTGCAAAAAGGCCTCTTAAGCATTGCCTGTAAAGACATTTTGACTGAGGCAATTTTTATCCCCTTTCTTGCCCATGTATTGTCAGTCTCTTTTTATTTAGCTGTCAGTTTACAGGTGCTGACAAAAGCACATGCCTTCCTCCCCTCTCACTGCAAGAAAAACAGAACATTAGAGCAAATTAGAGTTTTAGCTTGACTTATCCCATTTTATACCCTGCTTTAGGAGTTTTGCATAAAACATCTTGCTCTAAAGGAAAATCTGGAATACAGGTATCCTACCAGGGATCTTGACCTGAGATACAGGACCTTAACATCTGTGACAATACAAACAATGAAAATATGCCTGCCACTAAATATCTTACCATAGCAAAAGGCAAAACAGCAGCAAAACTCCTTTCCTTTGCATTGAAAAGAATAACAGAAGTTTTGAAAAATCTGATTATAGCAAATATGAACACCAGAAGAAAAGTTTTCTTCACTTTCACATACTGAACTCCAGCTATACAACCAAAAGTTAAATCTCTTTGTGGAAGCAGGAATGCAAATCCAAGCTTTCAGTAATAATTTTAATAATGATGGAATCTGACACAAGCAGTCAAAAAGGAGTATCTCAAAGCTGCTAAAATCAGAAACCTGTGTGATTGAAAACAGTATTTTGATTCTGCTCCTGATTTCAGTCCCATAGTATCGAGCAGACTTTTGTAAAGCTTATGGGTGATGGAAAAGAAGTAGCTATCCTGCTTCTCAACAATCTCAAGGTGAACCACCAGAATAAGACAGTTTTTCCAAGGTATTAAATCAAAAAATGAGTTCCTGCAGGAAACAATAAAGGAGATAATATAAAGGATCCTAGAAAGAAGCAAGAAGAATCATTATATTTTGTGATTAATACCACCATATTTGTAAAACGGACTTCCCGCGATTGCAGGACTTGGTAGTTAATGTTTGTTGATAGAATGTCCAAGCTTTTCTAAATAGTCATTTCTGTGGCTGAAGAATAAGGCTGTTTATACAAAAGGCTCACTACTGCACCACCAAAACCATATGGTTTTAAAGTATTCTACATAAGTGGATGCAAATATCTATACTTACAATCTTATTTCATTTGAAGGCAGTGCAAACTGATTTAGCTTAAGTTGATTTTCTAATTAACTCATAATAGACCAAAATAAACTTCACCTCCACCAAGATTATCTATTCGTGTTTTGCAACAGCTATTTAACGAGCTTTCCAACTACTAAATCAAAACCTGTGAAGCATTTTCTTTTCCTCACAAAAAGTACGTGTATGTGTGCACACATATGTGTCCGTTATCCTTTTCAGATTTCAGTTTGAGATTTCCCAGATTTCCTTACAACACCATCTGATTGTGAAAAATTTATTAGCCATCTAGAAATGTAAGATAAATTGCCAGGCATGATCTGACCAGATATCATACTAAGCGTGATCAGGTTTGCTTGAGAGTTTAGTGAGACACCTATGCAATAAACAAAGGAACCAAGAAACAATGTAGGTTGCTCTGTTCTGTCATTAATACAAAAAATTTGAATCAATATCTCAAAAATAGAACATTGGAATGGCTCTAAAAAGTATTAGTCGTCTGTGATCCTTAAAGATTTTATGAAGCTTTAAGTTAAAAAAAAAATATATATATATATATCTCAATATATATATATTGATGCAATAACAGAAGCATTTATGACCATGATGATGAGGTATACCTGACTACACAGATAATATTTTATCCTACTATTAATAAGGTGGCTGCATTTTATCCATAACACATTACAATGGACATGTATGAGAAGGTTTCTAGATGAAAAGATGTACACTGTCATTAGTTTATGTGGTTTTGGCCAAAGAGAGATTCCCATGAGACAGTTTTGTGGCTAATCTGCTTGACTTTGTTTATCCATTCTGAAAGACTAATGGTCATATCACATCACTCTGCTCCAAAACAAAAAAAAAAAACCAAGGCAAAACTAAAATGAACTGTAAAAATGACACAGCAAAGCTCTAATTCAGCTGGTTAAAATAGTAACTTCATGATTTACAGACTTGCACACCTATTTTTCTCAACAATGATGTTTCCTGTTTCAATTGCATGGATGTGTCAATACAAATAGTGAACATATTAATTACTTTTAAACTAACAATGAAATCACTAAAAAGACAATTTCAATTTAGATTTTTTTGGTAGCATCCCTCTTGTGAAGAAGAGCAGAAATTACTTGCTTTCTATTATCAATAATTTATTATTCATATATTTTTAAATTTAAAATTTCATAGAAATTTTAAATCATATGAACAGCTTAATTATAGTATACAGTTTAACATTATTGACAGAGTAGACTAATTATCGTTGACCCTGCATACGTGTGATAAGAAACTGCAATTCACTTAGATGACATTGGTTACAGGTTCTGATACTGTTGGGGGGGGGAGAATAATAAAAAAAAAAAATCAGCATTAGATGTAAATTTATCTTTCTTATTTATACCTGTCCAAGCTCAGCAAAAAGAAACATGTCTTAGATATCAGAAAATGAAGCTTTCAAACATTGCTACTCCACATTATCACACTCATCTGACTTTTTAAAACAGGAACAGCTGCATTTACTGATAAGCAAGCAGGAAGATGTTGTATGTTTTTGCACAGCTGTTTGTAAAAACCCTTCTTTGTTAAGCATATGTCTAAGAAATAAACCACCTTTAAACTTCTCTAATGGTTAAGTCAAGTGAAATAAATGACATGACATAGTATCTTTAAAACATACTAATAAAAGAAATCCACATTCATGTTTTCATACAGAAAGGAAGGTATTTCAACTTTGTAACTTCAATTATCACAAATACTAAGAACTGATTAAAGACCAATCAGACTAAATGTCAAGCAAATATTTATTAATACCACTAGAGAAGTATACTTACACTCACAGCCTGTACTTCAAAGGACAAGTATGGGAGAGTCCTTGTAAATGAAAGGTATTCCAAACTGAATTATGCATAAACTAAATATTAATAGCAATCTTCCCATTACAGTAAAGGCATGTATGACCATTTCAATTTTTCATTATTCTTCATTATACAGTTAAGCTAGGCAATCATTAGGTTTGGGAAGTTTGAAGGGAATAAAGCAAAGGATAAAAGAATAAAGCAAACTTCTAAAACAAAAACTCCATTTTTATATTTTACTCCATGTATATGCTTTATACATGCATGTTCCATGTAAAGTGACATACATATACTCTCACTATACAAACTTATGGGGAGAGTCCTAAGATAATAAACACAACTGGAGCTTAGTAAACTTGCAGTCTATTCCTTCTTAGAACCTGCATCAGCATATCTTAAATGAGAATCTGGGATATATACTTTTTTTTTTTTAAAGCTCTGGTAGATTCCTATAAAGGCAAGTACTATTATTACAAGCACTGCATCATGAAATGCTAAACTATATCTGAATAATCCCAGACTACCAGACTCAATCATGTAATTGTAATTTAAATCTTTCACACCACAAAAAAAAAAAAAAAAAAATCTTTAAAGATTGCTTAAATACTTAGGTAAAACCAGCTAGTCCCAGTGAAGCTGGATGCCCACCCAGGGCAAAAATTACTTGCATTCACATAATTGGTTCAGACAGGGATGGGCCAGTTGTCTTGAACCTGGAAATCACATCTTGCAGTGTTTTTGAATGGGCAAAACCCGCAAGAAAAGTAACGCCTGCGTCCCACAGATGAGAGGTAGAGGAATTCAGGAGGTGCAGAACCCCAGGGGTCCCACCATGGAGCAAAGCTGAGAAGGAAGGAGGGCTGTCACCTCAACAGTACCAAGCCCTATAAAGAGGAAGAGTCGGGTCATCCCTTACTCAGCGCTTACAGTCTGAGAAGTGGACAACTTATACTAAAATAAGACCCGAGCCCCAACCAGAAACCATCACATGGTGTTTAGTACGGTTGTTTATTAAGCAGCACATCAAACTAGAAAACTGCTTCCTAAGGAGCAAAGAACTAGGCTGGCACAGACAAACAGGAAGCATTACAAATCACAAGAAAGTACCCCAATTAAAAAGAATTACCACACCCCTTAAATAACAGCCAGTACTTAGATTCCCTGAAGTCATCTTGGTTATGAGGATTTTGTCATTAACTATGTCTTGAATAATATATTTCATAGAAGGAAAAAGCAGAAAGCATATAGAAAGCTATCCAAAATATTAACAACAAAGTAGAATTTCAGATTTCTTTTCCAAAAGTTTAGGTAACTTCACATTTTCACTGAGGAAAATGATCATTTTTAACAATGCCTTATTTTAAGAACCTTGAGATGTTCAAAGATATTTTTCAGAACAGATCAATTCTTGCTACAGAGCTGATGCTTCAAAATTCTGCATGTTATAATGCAAACTCATCATTTTACAAGCAACTCATTAAAAATGAAATTGTTTTATCATTATATGAACTCATATAAAATTGACATGGATTTTATTTCTCACTAAGTACTACTCAAGTTTGTTGCTGTGCTACTTATCCTCTCTTATTCAAGAGAAGATGGCTCCTTCAAGCAAGAGCTGAACATACAGCATCAGTTAAATGCAGGGGAATTGCTCCTACTAACATAGGAGAAAGATCCCAGTCCCACCTGGGGGAATAGTAAATGAAATCACTCAACAGCTTCAAACCATTGCTTTTTGTTCTCAGGATAGGCATATCTGTAGTGGGGCAGCCCAGTATGTACCATGTATGTCTGTCACACACTTCTGAAGTGTCAACTACGCAAAACAGAATGTGAACTGGTCTTTCTGCTTAGTCTCAAAAACATGGTCAGCCTACAGTAATGGCTTAAGATCAAGAAAACTTTCCAACTGTTCATTAAACAATTAGGCTAAGACTCAACTCACTCAACTGAAATCATAAAACATAAAGATCCTTTAATTACTACAATTCCACAGATATATGTATTAGAGGAGACAGCCTGGAGGTTAAAAGGCTCCGTAACCTTTCATTATTGTGCTCTTAATAAAGTCTTTGGCTGCCATAGACTTTCAGTGGCAAAATGAAATCCACAGTTACTGCGTGTTTTGGAATATTGTCAGCATTTAGTACTGCCCATGTCTATTTTAAAATAACCTAAATATTTTACACCTTTAAGAAAATAAAAATACCATTACCACAACAGCAAACAAAATAAATTTGCTGGAAGAAAACCAGAGGGTTAGGGTTTTTTGAGGTTTCTGTTCTTTAATGATTCTTATTCCCAAAGGCAAACCTATAAAAGTATAACTAAATACTCAGAACAAGAGAAGCCAAACTATAGAAGCACTGCTGTAAAGAAATATAAAAACCTCCAACCAGCTAGAATTTGCACCACTGTTCCGCCTAGTCTTATTTTCTATTTGCTTTCTTCCCACCCTATGTCACAGACCACAGTGTGGTCTTGGTTTACAGTGTGGACAATAGGAGTCAAAAATAGATATCCTTAAATAGAAGAGGCCAAAATAGTACTGCTGTCTCCCAATACATACCTGAACGCATCTTTAACTGAAAAGTTCACAGAGGCACACTTTAGAGCCAGCAATAAACAAGGCCTTCTCAAATGAAGGATTTTCAGAAAGACTATATGTAGCAAAGAGGCAACCTGAAGCATACAGCTCTTTCGGTGATTTAGATTTAGTTTTATAGCAAAGAATCTAGCCAAAAAGTATTTCACTTGTACAGGCATTTCATGGTTT
Source organism: Athene noctua (assembly GCF_965140245.1). NCBI lineage: Eukaryota > Metazoa > Chordata > Aves > Strigiformes > Strigidae > Athene > Athene noctua. The sequence continues at coordinate 42,430,292 of NC_134041.1, forward strand.
AACTAAATTAATTCATGCTGTCTGCATATTAAAACTGCTCACAGATTTTGCAAAGTCAACAATGCATCAATACTGAATTATTATATTAATTACCTTCTAGATTAGTATGTGTGGCCTTTTTATCTGCGTTGTTAGATGGAACAAAACCAAGAACTGATGCTGCAGCATAGTGCAAGTCAGTTAGGTTTCTCCATGAAGCTTATTTGACAAGTTACTATGCTGTTGCAAATGGGAAAACACTAACCACCCATCCCAAAATAGGCGATAGTATGTTTCAGTCCATACTGGAACAAACTTGCTTGTTTCATTCACTGAGATCTCTCAGTTTAGCAAGGATTTAAACAAGAATTGCTTTCTATGAGACTTCTGAAGAAATACAGCTCAATATTAACATGCTAAATAATCTTGTTGCTTCCTGCCCCTCCCTCCCTATCTCTATTCTTCTGTTTAATCCAAATACCTTTGGGAGTAAGAAACAGTCAATCCTATTTGTTTTGCTTAAGATCAGAAAGTGATCCAAGAATATGGTAGAATTTCTTCCAAAGCTTTGGAAAGTCTTGCTGTAGCACTTGCACAGTCATTCAGAATGACAGTGTTGTTCAGTACAACAGGGAAGAGAAATGTAAGAGTCAATTTGGTCTTAGTCATGAGAATAAATTCATATTTTATCATTGAAATATATTTAAACAAACCCACAATGTATTTCAGTAAACATATCATCAAAGTATATCATGACAATACCCTAACTGGAGGCAGGATAAGGAGACTGGAGGAAGGCAGTTTTCTCCACTGCAGTGACTTGCCTTCACTGTATGTACCACAGTAAAAATACTGCCATTAATTTCCAGTAAAAAGGTTGGTTGTACAGTAACTATCTGTGATCATTTATTCTCTAAAGCATTTACTGCGAATAAATTGGGGGGAAAAAAAGTTTAAGAAAGAGGAAAGAACAGAATTCTAATGTCAAAACAAACTAAAACAAGTAACTTCAAAATCCATAGTCATCATCTGATAGCCAGAAAAACACAGGCTGCAGTTTTGGTACAAAAACAACATGAGATTTTTTTTAAAAGTGAACATTAAAGCTAGTTTATCCAGAATAATAATACCTTTTTCCTTCTCCTGAACCATTATCACAATTTTTTCACTGCAAGATATCAGAAAGTTATACAATAGCACTATTTTATCAAGAAGGTAATATTTTCTTAATTCTAGAGGCAGGTACCCTTTGTAAACGAAACAGTGTTTGATGTTAAGTGATCCTAAGTGCAAAAAAGTGATTATATTTTACTTTTAAAATGTTGTGCTGCTTAATGCTGCTATCAAGTGCATCCTAACAAGACTTTTTTCATCTGCAATACTTAAATTAGCAACCATAATATAAAGGAGAGAGAAATCAAGAACCATGTTGAGATTGCTAACTATTGCAGTACTTTGCTACTAAGGTCTCTACTTTCAAGCTGTCCTTAAAAAAATTATCAATATTTAAATTGATTTTTTCAAGATAAAAAAATTCTGTTATCCTTCAGTAATCTTTGAAGGTTAAAGTCGAGTTTTAAAGACATCTGTGTACTGTTATATTGGACTATCTTCAGACTGCAATTTGACTGAGGAAGGCTTCCAAATGACAAAACTGACACTGCACTAATACTATCATCTCTCCAACGGTTTAGCTTAGGCACCAAAGTGATGTCAAGGGCAGATCAACATTTGAGATAATCCACAAAATGATTCAGAGCGTATAAACAAGTATAACTGACTGATTTATAATTCAGTCCAACATTGTGTAAAGATGGCATTAATCTGACCACTTCTATTAATTCTGCTTTGCAACGTTAGTAATTCATTCAAAAACATACCAAAAAATTTCTTCCAATGATACCATCCCAAAAAGGAAGGAACCAGTAAAATGCTTAGAGACATCACCCCAATGCAACTACAACTGAGGCAATAAGAAACAGGTGATTCTAATCTACATCACAGTATATTATCTGTCAAAAAAAAGCATTGCTAAATATTGGTAATCCCTAATTTAGAACTCAGTAACTCAGGGTTTGAGGAGCTGGTTTTGTTTGCTTATTTCTGGGGGGAATAATTCCCATATTCAAAGAAATATATGCACCTGTTAGGCAAAAATAAAATACACATATTATGAACAAGTTAACACCCGCACCAGAGAAAACAGAAAGAGAGAGAAATATAAGAGGAGCTCATCAGACTACCTGTTACAATATCCTTTTTGTCATACTCATAATCACTTGAAAGATTCGTGCAGCTGTAACGGGCTCCGTCCCACCCCCATTGTACTTACTGAGCTTATTAGTGAAAAGTAACAAAGAATGCAAGACAACATTTGAAAAGATGCTTTTTATGAATGGAGCATTTTAATTATAGAGAATTAGGAATTCATTTTAAGAACAAGCCATATTTCATCATACAACACTAAGTGCTAGCTATGATGCAACTGTGTTATGTTCATTAAAATTTTTTCATGCTTTTTGCTTCTTTTACTAATAATTTCTCATGTTAAATTCAAGTGTTTAAACACTAGAGAATAAACACATTTTCCAAACATATCATAACATGATCATACAAAACAACATTTATTGTATTTCATTTTAATACACTATCCCTTCATCAATCCTGTGCTACAGATGTGTAGCAAATAAAACCGATAAATGAGAGTTTCTGTGTGACCTGGAAAAAACAAACAGAATTCAGCTATCCAAAGACTAGTTCTACCTTGAAGCCCAAAAACTCTGGGGAGAAAAAAAAAAGCCAAAATAAGCTGTATTTCTAACCCACCAACACAGCAAGAAATCCTCCAGAACTGAGGTTGCAGCTTGCGGGCATTCTGTCTTCAGCGATGACACCAGTTAAAGATGTTACTGTCTTTCCATCTCCCTCCCCAGATTTTTTTCAGGCCTGCTTGCACAACACAGTACCTGTCAGATATGCTAGGACAGCTGAGGAGGTGACACAGAAGTGGAAACAAGTAGTCAGTGATGATAGAGGAAATATTTTCAATGAATACTACTACGAAGAAAATAATATATAAAACATCACCTCACAAGTTTGTGTCTGTGAGTTTTATAGAATCCAGGCTTACGCATCTCTTTGAGTCAAGAGAACATGCAGTCAAGCCAGCTTTCATAGATGAAGCTCCATCTTTACATCAAACAAATTTTAACATAGAAGCCGCTAGTTTATTTAACTGCTAAATCTAAAAGAAATATTTCAATATTAATAGGAAATGGTTCTGTTTATCCTTCCTCCACCAAAGTAACAGACTGTTTCACAGTGGTAAAACTAACCTTTTGCATAGATCTGGGAGCTACTTTTTCCACAGTATGTATATGCAAATTATTCCATTCAACAAAAAGGAAAAAAAAAATCCACCACTTTCCAGGTGAAGGATGTCCTTGTGTTCACTTACAGAAGCTGACTACTTGTTGGCACATCACTACAGTTCCAAGAACATTAAATTGAGCACATCAGCCATTTACCAGAAGCCTGTATTCCAACAAATAGTACATTTCTGGATTTTTATTTTTCTTTTAACTAAAGTTTTCCATGACTAATTAAAATTATATAACATTGGTTTCACATAGGTATTCTCCCCTTTTAGATCTGGTGTGGACTCATGAAGCAACATCAACAGACCATTGAAAAGCTTCATGGAAGACAATCAAAATTCCTTTGAGTCATGCATATATTTCAACTTCAAGAAGGCAAAATATGTAATAAGAACATTTTTCCATTAGAATTTGACATTAGAATTAGGGAGAAGGAGCCACACAAATGGAAACTCAAATACATAATCATGAGCAAAAAGTAAAAGCCATGATTAAAACATGCTGAAGAGGAAAAGGGGCAATAAAGCTCTACTGTCTTCAAAGATATGATGACTAGAAACAAAATGTTTCTATTAGAAGCGTGTGGGATGAAAACTCTGGCATTTTATTCAGGAAACAACCTCACTCCTGATTATGGAGATAAATTTGTAACATTAGGCTATAAAATAACCTGGAGGAGGATATACAGTAAAGTACCTGAAGGCCTAATAACAAAATGATCAGCTCTACAGCAGATGAACAAGGCAGAAAGAAGATGTAAAATGAGAGGTACAGTAGGTTCACCACATTTTAACAGGCATTGATGGGAACAACTGTTTCTACATTCTCTTTATTTATACAAATCAGGGGAATTTCTTCTGTGTATCATCATCATCCTTCCAGTTTACATGAAATTAAAAGCTGTCAACAGGCAGATGAACCAGCTGAAGTTTCTGAAAGGGAGCTTCTAACAGAAAAATACTCAGGTAATAAAAGCTACTTCTGATGAAAGGTAACTTTACTGCCTCACCATCAGTCCCCCTCTACCTTTTCCTTCTGGTTATTCATTACACAGGCTAACAATTCTTACAAATTGCCTCCTCAACATAATGCCTTTGTATGCACTGTGGTACTAGAAATACTTCATACCTCCAGCGGAGAATCTCCTCTGACTCAGTCCTCTGACTTACATTTAAATGCTCAAAGCAAAGTTCTGAAATAAGCACAAAGCAGCAGTCAGCTGAACACAGCCATGCAGTAAGGCAACAGCAGTGATCTACTTAGCAAAGCCAAGTACTTTGCCCGTTACACCAGGAGGTGCTGGTTCAATATGATCCCAGTAAGAAAAGCACTCTTGACTCTTTAAAGTGTCTCTCGATATGCTATTTGTGGGAGCTAACACTATGAAGAAAAATAGGATCATACAGATAATCTTACATCCCTTCAGACGCTGGGAACTTCAAGCTGTGCAGTATGGCATGGGCCTCCAACCAGAGCACAGCCCGCCGTGCAGATCCCGCCCCTAAAAAGATTACCCATTTTGTTCATTGAAGAAAATCCTGTAAAAGTTGAAATGGAAACAATTCTATTTATCATTTCTACTGTCAAGTAAAAAGGCTGTTCACATGACAGCTTGTTGCTGCAGCTTTAGATAAAGGCAAGGCCACACAGGTGGCATAATCACAGGTGTCAAGTGGAAGCTGCCCACAGGCTCCCCTCTCTTTGTGAATGGCTGAACTTATCCTGCTTGTTCTTGTTTTACGGGAGCCTACAATCTGTCCTTGGAAAAGTATTTAGCTGCCCACAAGGGCGGGAACACTTCCCCTACTCAAAATCCAAGTGTTTCAGTTTTGGTTCTCAAAATACTTTCCTCAACAGAAATTTTTGCTTGCTTGTTCGTCCTTAAACTGTTTTACAACGTTCAAGGAACCTTCTAGGAAACATGAAAAGCATAAGCACAAGACGACACCCAAACTATGCAAAAAGGCTAGCTAAAATTTTCAGCTCAAATAAAAAAAAAAAAAAAGCCTGATGAAAACGGCCAAATTATACACTAGACTGGATGGAACAGTTCACCTCACACACCATATACTCAGTTCATGAACAAATAGTTTTTAACATAAAAAGACAGCTATGCATTCTTCTACATTTGGAATGGCAAAGCTTTTACCTGAATTAAATATTAATAATTTTCATGATGTAAATTTTCTGACATAGGTTTTGCATCTTTTTCTGTTCCTGTTGTGCTTTGTTAGGAAATATTTTCTTTTAGCATGGTGACAATAAAAATAAAAACCCTGTTTATTATGATAGCATAATCATAAGGCTTTTAAGAGAGCCTTAACTGCAGTTTAAGTGAAATCGCATCTCCAGTAAGCTCAACTGAGATAAACCAACATAAATTCTAAATACAGTATTTATGGCAAAACCAACAAAAATCCAACAGCAGTAGAGAGAAAATGCAAGTCATACTTGCAAATCTTTTTTTTTCCCCCCCCTGTATATAAACATGTAAGCTGACTAAACGAGTAGGCTAGATAGTTCTCTTTTTAGAATACTGATAAAATTTTCATCATGCTGAAGAGCTTCAGAGCAGGCAAATTACTTTTGCATACTGTAATTTGTCTAGTATACTAGAAACCAGAATGCCATTTCTGAAATTCCACTCTTTCAGTCTTCTCACACACATGTTTTTTTGAAACAATTTTTTTCCCTCTTCCACCCCCATCCCCCCTTTTTTTTTTAATAAGGAGGGTAGGGAAGAAAAGGAATCCATTTGTTAATCCAGTTACTTTTGAAAAATCCACTGTCTTCCAACAGTTATTTAACCAAGAAGAATCCAGAGCCAAGAATTTTTTCTAGCAATCCTATATCCTATCTAAATTTTAATTATTACAGAAGCAACAACAGAACATAGAAAAGAGAACCAGATCCTTTTCAGTCACATGATATCTCTGAAGGTCCTTAATATACAGAGACTTTTTTAAAAGATCTCCAGTATCAGAAGCAACTGTTATCTCAATAGATAGAAGCAGAAGGGGGGAACAGAACTGGGTTACAGACATGTAAGTATACATGCAAACAAAGCAGTCATTAATTAAGATATGCCTGACTGATAGCAATGCAGTCATTCTTGTCTACATAGTTTCTCAGGACTTGCATGTGCTTTTGGAATCTGGGTAGCCTTCTCCATGGCTCTGCCCCGTTGGCGTTGATTATGTATGATTAATGGTTTAAAGGAATAAAAAGAGAAAGGTCAACTTCTGAGTTCAAAACAGAGCAGCTACATGGGGAGTAATTAAGATACTTGTGTAAGCATGATTAATAAGCACAAACTGGCACACTGTGCTGTAAACAAGATGCAACCAGATGGTTAGGATGAAAAGGATTTTTCCCAAAAAGCAATTTTTCAATGCCTTGAAAGTTGGCTTATTTTCCCCCCTCTAAGCCTTACACAACTCATTATCTACACATCCTAAAAGGAAGAAAGAAATAGTAACCCCTTCAACATTCCCCCCTTCCTGGCTTTTTTCATACAGATAACTACAGTTTGCATGTAAATGGATTCAACTCATCTTTGTTTAACGTTGCCTTTTATGTTGAGTTTCATGAATTGCTAAGCCTGACAAGGTTCACTGGGAGTCTTTTAACTCCCACCCACAAGTTCTCCCTGGCTGTCATGTGACTGGCAGTATAGAGGGATCAGCAATGGCATTTATGGGAAAAGCGGGAAGACAGGTGTCAGAACGGTCCAGCAGGCAAACCGAACAAACGCTAATCAGCTCTGGTGTTCTTTTACAATCCATATCTAATTCACAAGTTTCATTCTTTCTGAAAAACAATTACTAGGTTTTGAAGTTCATTGTGCATTTACTGAACTGTCTCTTCACATTAACGTAAGTGGGAACAAGAGAAAAAGAGTCAGCAGGGAAGGGACATCAAAAGATCTTAGAGCGGATGAAGGCTTTATTTTAAAGTAATATAATTACAGATGAGCATAATGTTTTACAATAAATTTAAATGTAGACTTACATCCTTATGCACTAGGAAAATATTGGTTGCTTGTCTCTTGAGCTGAAACTCTGGTACATACAAATAACTTTGCTGAGAGATGAAAAATAAACAAAAAAATCTCATTGCAACATCAAAGGAATGGATATTAAGGCAACAGTGGGAACAACTGAACCAGTACTGTGTGCAAAGTATCTACAGTCATAAGACTCTCATCTGAGAAATAATCAGTAAAAATTACAAAAGAAATATTTTGCACATTTCAAATTTCTATCAGTTCAACTTATTTATTATCCAAAGGTAAGTTTGGCCTCATCTACTTTTAAAAAAGCAAAAACAAAACAAAAAAAACCAAACCCACAGCTCTACATTCCCTACTGACAAATCCTCTTAAAGTTTGAGTATATAATCTGGTAAAGCCTCAGCTAATCTTCATTGGTTGTAGTGTTACTGATTCCAATACTGGGAAATTTGCTTTTGTGTTTTATAATGTTAGGAGACATCTTAAACTCCAACATATTTTCTGATAAAGTACAGATTTCTTAGGCACTTCATTTTCACCCTCACAAGAAGCTATAGGCACACAGCATCTGTTTTGCAAATAATCCTTTTCCTCCATGCAAATAGACATCCTTTCAAGAACTTCCATACAAAAAATAAATACTTGGTAAGTAAAATGAAAAAGGTCTTATGTCAGGACCTCACTGTATAGCCATTCTTAAGTGTAGAAATCTCTCTATGAGGAAGTCACCTATTCAAATACATGTTCCTATTAGAAACTCTATACAATATTCAAGCGATTTAGAAGTTTCCTTAATATTTGAATTGTGATTCTAGCAAAAGGATGGGCACCCACCTAGAGATACAAGAGTATCTGACCTTCCTATTAATTAACTACAGACAGATGAAAAGCATTGGTTAGTTCCATATGAGTAAATTTTGGCACCTGAAAAAGCAGCATCATATGTAAACTGCCTTCCCTTTTTCACTGAGAATACCTTTCAACTTCTAGTAAGACAAGCCTGTATCAGTCTTGACTTTTACCACCACCCATTAAATAACTCTTCCTAGACAGGCAGTTATCATGAAATTCCACATCAAAGTCAACATATAGGTTGCTAGCATACTTCAGTTTTGAAGTTGTTATAAGAATTTTAGTAAAGTAGGAATGACCACTGATAGGCTAGCACTGCTAAGGACACCTCTCTAGTCCTAGGTATCCATACCTTAGTAATGAGATTAATTTAAAACCATCTAATTGTGCTGCCAAGAGTTTGGCAGTGGAATGATTAAAGCAACTCATCTCCAGATATCCTGGTCTCACTTACACAGTTTTCAAATTCACTTTGCAAAAGCAATAAAAATTATTATTGATTGTGCCTGGAACTACTGTTAGGATAAGCCTTAGGAGTCCAAACAACTCTGCTGAAAAAAAAAAAAACAATCTCATGTGAAATGTGCTTCCATTAATATTTGTGTTATTAGTTTATATGGGATGAGTCAGCCTATGGCTCCATCCCACAATCAATCATTCTCATATTATGTTTCTGTTTTTTTCTGTCAATAGTAACAACAAAAATACTAAGTAAAGGGACAAATCAGCAGAGATATTACTCACCTGTGACAAAGGAAAGCTGGATAGTTTCGTGCTAGGTATTTTTTGCATATTAAGAGCTTCAGCTGCTAGTGATTTTCTTCTCCACAGACTATCTTTGATTACAGATCTCTTAGAACAAGTATATGTATTCAACACTGATTGGTAATTTTCCCTGAACTACTACTTCTGAATTTGTTTTGTTTTTAAACCACACAGCATGCTGAACAATTTATATACTACACAGAAGGCTTGGAGTTACAAAAATTGAAAGCCAGAATGAAACAGATAACAGACTCTACCATTTAATGACCTTCCCGCTAAAAGATTCCAAAGTGTCAATGAAATATAAAAGTGTATCTAAATTAACAATTCATTTTTTAAAAAATGCAAAGAAACATGAATATATTCTTCATTAACACCTAGAAAAGTTTTCACACACACACACTCGTATCTGAATACAAGTAAATCAACACTAAATCTAAACTTTAGCCTAGGAAAGTTTAGAAAGTTCATCTTTCAGGGGAAATTTGAGAAAGCTTTGAACTGTCTGAGATTAACTAATCCAAGCACACACAATGAGCAAATCAGCATTACATGCACGAGTTATGAAGTTTGCAACAGACTAAGCACCCAGACTCCAGCACACTCGGAGCACAAACTGCATCTCCTCCATAGTACCCCAGATTCAAGTCAGATAACTCTTATGCTTACTTTTCTTTCTTTCCCTAGCACAAAAAGCAGAGTATTCACCTTATCTTAACGAATGGAGCACCATATTGCCCATGCTATTAAAAAGTCAGGCTTGCACCACTATTTTTAAGTATCATCTTCTACAAGACCACATTTGAGAGTGCTCTTGAATCAGCTGTGAAACTCTACAAGAGAAGGACAACTGTACATTTCTATTTACTTTTGGTGTCTGGCAAGACATTTCCAATAACATCTGTGATTTCTCAACAGCTTAAAAGGAGGAAATTATCCAGTTAAACATAGAAAGAATCACAAGCCAAAAGCCAGTATAACTGCACTGGGGAAACTGGCACCCCACAGTGTTTTTGCGAAGATCCTATTTCAGACTACAATGCACGCTATGGACAAACACGCCGTAATTTTCCCAGACTGAAAAACAAATATCAGGTCGCTGTAGTCTGTTTTCTCCTTCTAAACCAGTCCTACCCTGGCAGCATCTCTAGTTCGAGTTAATTGTGAGTGACTTTAGACATCAGGACAACGCTGTTCCACACATCAGCAAAACTGAGAACTGACAGGTAGACTACAAACAATGACAATCACCAAGCAGCAACTAGGTTAGCTTTTTTTTTTTTTTTGGAGGGCCTCAAGGCATAGAAACTAGTGCACAGACTACCATGAGATATGCAGATACAGTCCATACAGTCGAACTACCCTTGTTTTCAAACAAGACTATCCCAGTATGCAAAGATGTCACTGTGTGATATCAAAAACATTGATAACCAACAACATTTTTGCCAGTAACAACCTTTAATCATCTGTGTCTCAGTGTTTTGAAGTGATATATTTCAAAAATGTCAAAACTCTCAGTGAAATGTGGTACTAAAATGAATAGTCTGTTTGCTTTCCCTATTGATATACCAGGTTTCAGACTGTCAAAGCGCTTTTAGTTGTAAAAGAAGAAGTACAAAGTTGTTTTGACAACTACAAAAAGATTTATCAGCTACGTGTACCTGCTGAAGTACCTAGATTCTCAAAGTGAAAATGTGTGTATGCAAGGTTCTTAATACTAAAAGTTGTCAAGTGAATATTCAAGTATTTGTTGCAAACAAGATAAACTTTAAAGTATGATATCATACAACGTACTTCCATGAGCTATGGTGTGTTATTTAACAATACTACATTAATTTTCTATGTCTGCTTTGCTTTTAGTTGGTCTAGAACTTTAATTTGTGTGTGTGTGTGTGCTTGCAAAGCTTTAGTTCTACTGTGTCGTAAAGTGGATTTATTCCTTTTTAAAACCATTTGTGTGTAATATACATAATACCTATAAGTAATACAGCAAAATGCACATATACACACCCAGAATAATTCACATTTGTATTCTCCATCTCTCTCTCTCATATAACTCACTTGAGCTATCATTAGGCAGAATAAGCACAGCAAAACAAACTCCTGAAAGGATTAGATTTCATCTTCACACCATGGGATTATCATTATTATTATTAGGAAAAAAGGGCTCTATTGCATCTCATCTAAATCCTCTGCAAACCAGGGGAGGGATATTCACATCTGTTGAGAAAGCAAATAAGAAAGCAACAAAACCTTTCAATGTACTATTGTTCAAATTTATTACTAAATAAATACCTTGAATAAATAACGTATACAGCTTTCCATTCTTTCTTAAGCCTAAATTAAAGAATATTAGTCAGTCTTATTGGGATATTCCTGTAAAGTTCTAAGTACCTGCAAGCTGGTTTACATTTGTTTCAAGAAGCTCTGATGGAAATAGACTTCTATAACAAGTATTCAGCATTCAGAGTAAGAAACACAGAGCTAGACAGTAGTAAACGAATTAAATTTACAATTTAAACTTCACATTCCTAAAACACACCATGGAACCAGTAATGCTACTTTGTGAAAGATGGATTCAGTTTAACAATTACAAATTCTATCAGCTAAATATTTATGACTGCATTAAAGTCCATTTCACAAGTTACATTGGATTTAATTATTATAAATTAAAAGTTTTAACAGAAAATTTTAAGTATACTACCTTATTTGATGATTGCATTAAAATATTAATTACTGCCTGAGTTCCTTGACTATAGATAAGAATTATCAAGCACTGCTCCATATGAATTCTGTAACGTAACTCTGCTTTTCAGAAGTACAAACCTAGAAAACACCAAACAGTTTCATTCCATTTTCCTCCCTCCCCCCATATTTGCTACAAAGAGAATTGAACATTACTCAAAGTTTTACTCTCCATAAAAAATCAATACAACTGACAATTAGTACATCCTGCATTACATTATACAGTGAGGAGAGCTAATAAGGCACAGAAAAACGACTGCAGGTTTTCTCCCTTCACTATCCCATGTAAAGCTTGAAAAAGTGTAATCTAATGAATTCTGAACTCACAACAGCTCAATAGGAAGGTTGTTCTTTTATCTTCACCTGGATTAGTAACCAAAATTGAACTGTTTTCCAATACCCAAAAAATAAACACTGTATGTGTCTTGTTTCAGCCTTAAGGTAACACCATTAAGTCCAGAATTAATTAATAATATCACCCCTAACAACCATATGAATTCTGCTGTCATTTTGTCCATATTTGTTATATAATGAAACAGAGAGATTACTACGGATTGATTGTGAAGAGACCAAAGTGATTTATGAAGCTTAAATTATTCAATTCCACAAAATACACTACTATATACACCTTTAAAGATGAGCAAGTTAGGAATAATTATACTTAGATAATAACAATAAGGACTAATTTTTCTTAGATGATATCTTGATGCCTCAAAATTTACTGCTCACATTACAAAAGTTTTATTCAAAACTTAGATGGACTTCTTTTCCCCACCCTCAAATTCAGCAGAAAGAGAATTCTTCTCAAATATGCCCCATAAAGGAACTTAAGGTGAGCTCTCCAGAACATGGAGGCATTATACGAAAAAGGTGGAGAAACCTATAGTATCATTAGATATGCTTTGCATCACCAGTGAATCCCATCTAGCTTCTCTGATGAAGGCTGAACAAACTTTAAGAAAGCCTCATACACCCAAGTCCATTCCCTTCTCCAGAAAGAATTCAGAAGAGAAAACACAAACCTTGGATTTCTAATTCTCAGAATGCACCATTTCTAGCAAATAAAGTTGATGCAAAACATCTGTTTTTCAAGCACAATGAAACAGCAATGCTGTACCTAGCCAAAACAAATCACAGCTGAGTAACATGTAAAGCAAGAAATCTAACATCACCTCCTTTGGCCGCAGCAGACAGTGGCAAGCCCCTGCTTAAACTCCTCTTTCGTTTTAGGGACTAAAGAGGCACCGATTCTTTCCAACAGCAAAGCATCCCTGTGTTTCCATTCCAAAACATTTTTACTGAATTCAAGTTCATCAGCCTTCTTCAGAAGTACTGAACTACAGGGCATTTAAACTCCTCTTCCCACCAAGTCCTCTCCAACTAGAAGCCCAAGATGGATTCTACACATGAACTTGCAAATAAAGCTCCAGGTGGAAGTTATATAAGTCTTATAAACTGAAACTCCTGGAACATAAAAATATTTTACTCATTTTGAATGATTTCAGCTGTGGCAGAGGGATGGTGTGGGGGCCCTTGTTTGCTGCTGAAAAACAAGGCTTAATGATAACTTATTTCAGTAATTTGCTTTCACTCAAGACCGCAGCATGTACTGAAAGCCAGAAGACAATCAGCTCAAAGAGACATCACTTCTCTCACATCCAACTTTGCTTTTACCCTGTACTGTAGAGTAGCTTTTAGAAATGATGACTAAAACACAAGTCCAAAACAACAGGAAATTCACATGAGACTAACCCCGTACTCACAAAATAAAAGGTATATGGAAACTGCATTGAAGGGCTATGTTTCACTGCCTTTTCCAACAGAGACAATGACATCAAAAACACTTTATGGACAGCAGAAAAAAAAGAGCAAGCATACTTTCCAATTACTTGAATAGAAAAAACATAATTGAGAGCTTTCAATTTTAAGAATAGGGTCCTGAACAGCAGTTCAACACTTGTTCCCCAGAAAAGTCCTTCCAGCCAGTATGTGGGCTGCTGGATAGAGTGTAACTGAATCACTATGTATATGGGATACTTACAATTAAAACTTGTCCTTCCCCTAACAGTCCTCAGCCATAGTACCTTAGAGAGAGTGCACAGGCTGCTACTCAAATGAATACAATCAGCAACAAACACATCTCAGACTTAGTGATGACAGTCTCTCAAAGCAGACAACCAGTATTGTTGCCAACAGCACAATCCCTGAAACACAGGCACTTACAGCAGGAACACTGACCAGAAGTGTTTTCTTTTACTGTATTTTTACTGAAGAGTGTTACAAAAGTACTTTCTTCCCACCACTTCACTTCTGCTCTTTTTTTTAATATATATTACAGGTTTTGCACATTTTTTGCTTTATCACTGGTTTGTTATATAGCCATACTCAGTACTATGTTCATTCAAAGAAAAAGTCTTTTCCCAAAGAACACAGACTAACTTGGTTTTATTTTGTTTCTAGAATTCCTCTGTTTTACTACTGATACATATGAGAAACTAGGAAGACAAAAGTATCCCATAATGCCTACAATAAATCACCCATGTCCGATAAAAACTCAACAGTTGCCTCAACACTTCCACTAATCCATAGGTATGCATATCTGCCTATAGTTGACAACTGTAGGAAGGCATAGATCAGACTCAAAGGTCAAAATTGCTTAGCAGACATTGACACGTTACCAACTTTACTAACACACATACTCCACCCCCCAAACCAAAAAAGCTAAATATTAAGGTTTTTAGCTTGAAATCCAAAACACGGGCAAAGTTTTCAGTGGATAAAGGAAGTATACACCACTGTACCATATAACATAAAACTCACAGTTCCACACCAGATAACAGGCAACGTAGACCACAGGCATGAAAGGGCAGCTACAGTGGAATAAAACTCTTCTTGCCCAGCCATGACTTCTCTCATGTCAAACTCTTAGTGTACTATCTCCTCAAAACCCCTCTACCAGTTTATCTATATAAGTAAGAAGACCACACCTGAACAACCAAAAGATGACTGGCTGGATGCCAGTCACTTTAAGGCATGATTGGCTGTTGTTTTTAACAGGGAATTTATTACCATTTAAAATTAACTGTGGGCTATTTTCATTATTTTAATAATTATTTCATGATAGCACAGAGGTGGTAAATACATTTAATCTTCTGTCTTAGCACAGTATAAAAGTAGATTAGAGCAACAGTTAGGAGAAGTGAGTGATCATTTTCTGACCAGCACATTCTTTTTAAAATGTCAGGTGGAAAAAACTCGGATTGTCTTGAGGGAAAGAGAGTGGGTCAAGAGTATGACCGAGGTGACCATTTCAGAGGAATATGGGCTGATAAGATGCAAGAGCCACCCAGCTCTCAATTGCATCCTCTCCTCCAGCCTGATGAAGGTTATAAATAGTGGACCTTCTAATATGAAGGTTTGTCACTTCATATAAATAGTTACCACTTGCTACTCTTAGAGTAGATATTCAGGGACCTAGAATACTGGATACAGGAAAACTGGAAGTATGACTGCCTCTCTATACACCTGAGGAAAGCAAAATGGATTTTGCAGCAGTTCCCCTTGAGGCACTGCAGTTCTCCTGACAGGTCCACACCAACCCTGTGACTCTACAAATACCTGAACTAATTACTTCTGCTTTCCTACACAGTCACGCCCAGTGCGTGCCTGGTGTTCACGGAACAGCAGGTCTTCCTTTGCAGCTCGAGCTCCCTCCCTCCAACACCATCAGACTTCACACTGCCTATTCTTCAAGACAATTCTCTCTTTGGTATTTCATGGGGATCACACTGCAGCTCCTCTACAGCTGAGAGGCTGGCAAGGCCCTGCCGTCTGGCCAAAGCTGCATACCTCGGGGAGGTATCCATCTGGTCACCTCCACCAGCTCCATTCACTCCCCTGGGCAGGAACTAGCTCACCAGTTCCACAATTAGTTGGGGAGATCATACAAGACATGTGCTGGCACTCAGTCTCCATAGGTAACAACCCAAAAATACACGCTTTATTTCCCTGTAAGGAAAAAAGATAAGCCTCAGAGAAGTACATTATAATTATCTTAAAAGAATTAGTACAATAGGTGTCTATATTCATGAAGCAAAGCTATTGTCAGAGGCAGAAACCTGTGCATAGCAGTAACATGCTGTTGTTTGAGGATGCATGACTCCTGCAACAGTGATGTAAATTATTTATACATATAGTTTGGACACAGCCTGGATTCACCTTATGAACCATATGCCACCTGATGTTGCCTTCTACAACTCAAAACAACCTCCCATTCACTATCTAAATCCTTCTTATACCATGAGAAATGAACAAAAAAATAAGGTTTCTCTACACCTGTACAGTTCAGAATAAGGGTAAAAAAAATGCCTTTCTCTTCACAACTTTTAGATCAGCTGTAGATTCTTTTCTTTCAACAGCTCTTCTTAGGGAAATAGCTGTTATTAATGCTGTATCAAATTGAAGTCAAGTCAGATTTACCAAAAGACCACCAGATTTCTCAAAAGTGATTGAAAGGTACAAAATTAAAATCTTTCTATCTTACAAAAAATCCAAGGCAATAGCTCCTTCTAAAATGTAGGCATTCTTATATCTCAGAGTCTGAAAAAGCAGCAGCCACCTCTTATGAATCTTTGTTTTGATTACTATTTAATATTGCTGTGGTCTTCTCTATGAGAAGACCATGTGAATAGCATATATCAGAACAGAATTTAAGATTCATGTAACCTAGAAAACTCGGATTTTACTTTAAAATAAGAATATATAAAATCTGTCCCCTCAGAGGTTTTTACAACATTTTTAAAATGCCCAGAAAGTAAAAACTTCTTTACTATGTAAACATTAAAATTATATATAGCTTCAGATTAAATTAGCAACTTGTTATTTCACATCTGTACAGAGATGTATATTAAGACCTTCTTAATGATAATTTAATGTTTCAGCGAATTTAGCTTATAAGATACATTCAACATACTACCCTTGTTTGCTACATAATACATACAAGTTTAAGCGTTCTACCTAAAGAAAGTATCATTCCTGTTTTAACATAGGGCAAATGTTGCATCGCTACAGTAGTGCCATGACTTCACTATGGCCTTGCAAGAGGTCAGTTGCAGAGAGTGTAATTAAAATCTAGACCCAAACAATAAATTACACCATTTTTCAGTATTCGTGTTGCAGCTAGCTTCCACTCACTCAGTCTCACTCAAGTTTTCAGTCTTACAGAAGAAACATTTCTGCACAGACATCCAGTCAACTGGCTTTATTGTTACCACAAAGAAATGAGAAGGCTTTATTTCTCACACCATTTTTGCTATGTGAACACTGGTTCAAACAAAAAGATTAAATGAGAGCTTCTCCAAATTCAAATTCCTTGCTTAAGAGCCACTGCACCGTAAGAGTAATTTTGTTAGGATAGAAAATATACAAAACTGAAAATGCAAACAAGTGCATTTAGCGAGAAAAGGGAAAAAGATAATCTTTTTTTATATAACCTTTAGACAAAATAATCTTTCCTGTTCAAAAGGCTTAATAATCTTATTTTTAAACAAAACATGAGAGTCAAGCACAAAATATAAAGACAGGAAGGATAAACTCCTTCAAGGATAAGCCTTGTTCAAGACAAAAATAATTTAAATTCCTAATATAATTTCTGGGACTTAAAAAGAACCCAATCTAAGAGGTTAACAGAGGAGGCAATATGACAAATCTGATAACAGAAAGCAAAACTTTTTTAGGTAGTCTCAACAATAAAAGAATTTTTAACACACAAGTAGATGGTCAAACTCAAGAAGCACAATGGAAAACAGTACAAAGGCAGAAGTAAAGTTTAGAATCAAGAAGTGGCCACCTTGGCCAGCCCCCAGTCCCAAAATAAAATAGTAGTGATGCAGTCCACCAGACAGAAATGAGCAGTGCAGCTAGGCAGAAATGAAGAGAAAAAATGTGATAAAGTAAAAAGACAAAGGAGCAGTAATGTCATATGAAGATTGACTTCAAAGTATTATCAAGACTGACTATATCTATGTGAACAAATAGTGAGCAGACCTCCAGAGTAAAACATCTGACGCCAAGGACCCAATGTCCACCATAGATGTATTTGATGCAACCTGTATCCATAGACTGAATGTTCAGCAGCAACTAGAGCACATCAGACACACCTCTGAAGAACATCCTCCAGTTCAACTTCATCAGAAAAGAATCCAGACTCTACAGAGCAAAACGCAATACAATAAAAGTGGAAGAGGAGAAGTGGTGCCTCAAAAGCACAAGCCTTATCCAGACTAAAATAGAAATACAGACATATATTAAAAGTTAAGAGAGACCAGAAACAATAGTATTCCTCTGGAGCAGACAAGATTAAGGGCCTAAATCACGGGTTTGGAAATGGAAGAGTTTGTTGAGAACCAGAAGCGAAACTGTGAATGCCGAAATGAAAAATTTCTTAAGGTTCCTTCTCTTCCTTATAATCTGGTTTGAAAGCAAAGGCTTAGGTAATAGTTTAATACATAAAGCCATTCAAGAAGTAATGTGATGGTAAAACAAGACTTCACCGTCCAGAGAAGTGCAATATAGTTTGAAATTTAATGCCTGTTTTTCTCTGGTACAAAGAAATTTGGAAATCAGAACATTTTGTTGGGGTTTTTTTTGTAAAAAAAAAAAAAAAAAGATATTTTAGTCATTGATTTGCATGTTCTGAATGGAACAATGAAGTTCAGTATCATAAAATCTATACACAATAAATTGCATAAAGCTACTAATTAGCAGTTTCCTAAGATATACATGACATACATTGAATGTATGACACTACTAGGAAGATTATAAATTCTGTGGAAAACAAAATTTATTCTTTCTTTCTTACTTTTATTAACAGTGAAAACCAAGGACTGGTGGGATTTCACCCATAACATACTATTAGGAGAAAGGCTTAGAATTAATTATTAAATAAAGAGAACCATTATCCTTGCTCATTTTGGTTAGATGACTGTATCTGGTGAACTGGTGTTCACAAGTCTTGAGACTATAGAAACTTGTACTTATGACAGAAAACTAGAAAGCCAGAGCAGCAGAGGAAACATGGCAAGATTAGCGAGCAGATCATGTTCTTGAGAGCTGTCACAAGGAATTGCTAACATGATTACTGGAGCTCATGCAAGACCAAGACCAAGCTGAATCCAGTAAAACATATACCAAAATGGCTAACTAAGCATCTTACAGGCTCCATTCAGTGCTGATATGGCTGTAGCCTGTCATATAAAATCTAAACTCTTCTCCATCTTCTATTCATTGCTGGGTCCTGAGCAGCTGCTATTTGACATTGATGACAGTGCCTTCTCTTAGCCAACTTTTTCAAAATCATTTCCCTCATCTTTATGAAGAATATGATCATTTCCATGGAGGAAAGGTAGTATTTAAAAGCAAGGCAGTATAAACAGCAAGTAAAAGAAACGAAATAGCATTGACCACTCTGTTCCATGCCTGCTCAAATGTATCCCCAAAATCCTCTGCATTAGAACAGGGGCTGAAGCGATCCACAATGTGCTACCTAGTATTCTTGTTAATGCCAGCCTTCATAAGTAGTAGTATCACTGTCCGTACTGAATTCTTCTGATGCCTGTTTTATTTTCTTCCTTTATATATAAGGCCCTATTTATTTTGTATCACTTTATACTTATTAGGATAATATTCCACATTTATCCTCTGCAATTTCACCGAGTCAACTACACAGGCAATCTGACAGCTGAATTATGTATGGCACTGCTGTCAGTCTCAGAGATACAAATGTATTTTTCCTACAGCCAACAACCTCAAGCCATTTAGCACCAAACGTATGCAACAGTAAGCAGAAGTAGTGCCATACCTCTACCATACAAACACCCCTACTAGCAATTACTATCTTCCTTTTTTAATTCTTGCAAGCTTTCAGATAAACAGCTCTGTCTAAATTTTACTCTAAAAGAGGGACATCAGCCTAAAAATCAGCGCACTTGCATCCTCCATCTTGCTTTCATATTGCTTTGCATAAGGCTGATGGCTTATTAGAATTAACCTTCACCTTAAGACAAAACATAAATACAAAGCATCTAATATTTTAAAAGTTATAGGTATTCTCAGGAAAGCTATATTTATGTGAACACTGCCACCCTAGGCAGTTGGACTTGGCAGTTCGTGCACAGGTGGATTAAAAAGAAAGGCCAGGGAATGGGTCAAACGCAGAGGAAGAGCTGGTCACTTCATTTATTTACCTAATCTGCTTGGCTATTGCTGGCCAAGTTTGCTCTTGGAACAATGAGAAAGGCCAATTAATTTATCAATCTGTACTCCTCTCTGCCATAACATATTTTCCCCTTGCCAACAAAAAACGTGTCCATTATCAGCCAGGTCCCTGTCCTCCCAGGCAAGCTCATGCAGCTGTATAATTACACTTCTTCCCTTGACAACTTGCATGATTGTTTTCCTAACAGTATATTACTTCGTTAGTACTTTCCAATATACGTTATTTTTAAACTGTCACTTTTGCCCAACTCATCCCAATTCGCACTCGTCTGTTTATCATAACAATCATTAATAACTGTCACTCCACGCCATCAATTTAACGAACTCACTCCCTCATTAGCATGTTCTAGCATTTGTTCCATAGAAAGGCTGATTATTTTCTACAACAGGCCAAGCCAATTACTTTAGTGAAATGGAATCACATTAATCAAAACTTAACAAGGTGGCAAATTTAAAGATATCAGATTGCAAAAGACAGCATAACTAATATGTCAATGTCAGAGGTACTACATAGGTATGCAGCAGCTGTACTAAATATATCTCTTCATGAAGGCCGCATGAATTTTGACATTTCATATGATCTGACAACTACCAAAGTGATATTAGAAGTCTGGAGGCTGGGTTGAGCTGCTCCTGATGACTTCTGTACATTCTAGCAAGGGCAGCAAAGAAAGGCAAAGAGGGAGAAGAAAAAGGAAATGGTGACTACATATGCCCATAATGCCTGGTAGATGGCACTTTATCATGTCCCTCTACACCAAGACATTTTCTTTTACACTTTAAATGACGATGCTCATCAATTATACCCCGACAGCTGCATTGGAACCAGCTGTAAACATGCAACATCCAGCAGTGTGAAAATATGCTGACATGACAAATATATACTAGTTTTTACCTTTTGGTCTAACATTGCAGAGAGGATGGAACATTTTTCCTGCAGCACCTTTTTTCTTTTAAAGTGAAAGCTCGAACTTTTTTTTTTTTTACTCTGTTTTTTCTTAAGAAGCTTTTAAGTCAAAAAGCCTGCATCCCACAAACCACAGTTCAACCATTTCTAATTATACTGGGGTTTATGCAGCAGCAGAAGGTAAGCACTCACCATTAGTCCTTACCAGTTTGGACAGGAAATTACAGCTTTATTAAACATATCTGAACGCTCTTTGGTTTTCCATACAGAGAGTAGCAAATGCTCATGGCTCATTTAAAAAAGATATGTATTTATTTTAAAAGTGAGGCAAAATATCCCAAGGCTTACAACTTCTGTTATATCACACAGTTCAAGAAATTGCACGGTGATTCATTTTTTACAACTTAAATAGCTATTTGCTTCAGTTGCCAGGTTGAACATGATAAATGTATATGATAAAAAAGAACAAAGAGAAGGGCCAGTTCTTATACATCTACAACATTAGTCAATGTATTCCTTTCTAATTATTTGCATTTTAGAGTTCATCATGAACAAGTCTGCTCACTTCAACCTGTGTACTATTAAACATTTGGATTTGGACAAATATATGAACATACAAAGAATCATTCATTTTCATTAACCTCTAAACTGTAGAACTTTTAAAAGGAAGTGTTAAGCATTCACAAAATTTTAAATCAGATAAAATCAAGAGTAAAAATGGACCTCAAAAGATCAGAGATCACCTCATCCATCTCATACTTGTAGACATAATCAAGTTTATTAAGTTTTCAGTCAAAATCAAAATAAAAACTTTATGAGAAGTTGCACTCATTTTCCCATTGCCATGTTTAACAGTGTTTAACGTGAGAAAATTTCTCCTTATATTCAGCCTATATTCCTACTACTACTACAATGTGAGCATTATTTCTTATTCTTCCTTTGGCAAATCTGCAGAACAGTTATTAAGAAAAGGCAGTGGTCATTTTTCACATATTTGCAGGTTTATATACTTCTTACTCTCAATACGTAAACCTATCCAAACTTTTTTATTTCCATTTAACTTGTAACAGTCAAAAACACCATTTTGATTTCTAAAATAATTCTGTAATGCCAATACTAAAGTAATTAGGATTTTTGCCAAAATGGTACATTAGCTTGTTAACACACTTAGTCTGCTTAGAAATACTATAGAAGTCCCGTGAGATATCAACTGGTGTTTATTGGTTATTTCTAATTAAATTCAAATTACACAATATATATTATACCTTTACCTGAGACATGTCATAACCTAAGATTTAGCTGTAGGATGAATTTACCAAGAAACACCAATTGTTAAGATTAATACAAGTATTTCTAAAAAAAAAAAAAAAAAAACAAAACAAACAAAAAAAAAAAAACAACAAAGAACCAAAAAGGGAACAAGATTTATTACATTTGAGAGCACAAGCATGAGAGATGAGAAGTGCAGATGGCTTCAAGGAGCACTTTGCTGATACAACTAAAACTCTCTGCAAACAATTAAATGTTCTTCTAATTGGTATTTTTATGATTATAGAAAAGAGAACAAGCTCAATAAAAAAACAGAAACTAAACCACTATCTCGTTACACACTTGAGAAGACATCAACAGATTTACTACAGCTCTCATTCTGGATTTTCTTAATCCAAAACAACCTGTACCTATAACATTAGTCATCACAAAGGATTTTAGCAGGTCCTGATCAAAATACTTCATCCACCACCGAAGTGCAACTAAGTATCGCACTTCATGCTGTAAGACACAATACTTAATAGTTCAAGAAAGAAACAGTCATATTTTATAGCTGGCCCAACTAAAGAAAAACTTGGCTTTGATAAAATGCTGTTACTGTATCTGAAACATCCATGCCAAAACAGAAAAACCTGACATGTTGAGTAAGGAGAGGATTTTCATAAGCCCCACGTGAAAATTGGTACTCTAATAATGCTAACAATTCCAGCCTCTGAACAAAGCGAGATGCAGCAGCAATTGCAACACATGACATGCCAACCCGCAGGAACACTGAACCCTCCTGGGCTGGATTTTTCAAGCATTCAGGTGCCAGGTTCCCATGTACATGGACTGAGAATCCATTTCTTTATAAGTTAGTGCAGGTAATCTGCCCCAGATATTAAGTATTTAGGGCACCGAGACTAGAAGGCTTTCCTGCAGCTTCACTATGTCCAGGTAGAAGACAAACCTGTATTGCTGGAACAGTAAGTCTAAGTGCCTATATTTTTGTGAAGGGATTTAATTAAAGGACCTGATTAACAAGCAATAAGCCTTTATACCACCCAAGTAACTGACTTCAATTTCAGTTGTTTGTATAGACAACCTATAGCATGCAGACATTAAACAGACAACCCAGTGTTCACCGAACCACTCATTGCCAAACACCAGCAGAAGCAGACCCGAGGCCAGGCTCAGCAAGCACTGCTCCTGCCCATCACTGATGGCTGATCCTGTTCCACTCCTCTGCACACCAAGGATATAAACAAGGAGATTTTCTATTTCCACCCCCACCCAAACACCAATCTGCTTAAAGAAATAATCTGTTTTCCTCACAGTAATAACCATCACCATGATAATAACAAAAAGTGCATTGCCCCCTTTTCTCCACCATTCAATACAGGACTTTTTTAAAATATTACTTTAAGGTTTGAAATGCACGTTAAAACAACGGTCTACATTAAAATAATGGATATATGTCTCAAATTATTATGACTACCTACTGCCATTGAACTGTATTTTATTAATTTGGTTACTGCTTAGAAGACACCATCCAAAGCAATATATTTGTATTTTTTCCTCTTGGCTATCTTATTCTTTCATGTCAATTAATTTCCAAAGATGACAAGTTGAGCTAGTCCTTGTAATGGTTCTCACTTTGTATGAATAAATTATGCATAACAATATAGCTGCCTCTGTTCACAACTATTCAAGACAGAATATATTCTCATCTGATGTATAATAATTTGGAATTGACCTGCTAAGTATAAAAGTAAATAACAAAGTTTTCTACTACAGATTATGCTAAAAGCTCCACTGTCATCCATTCCTGTGCATCAGTTAGTTAGAAGTGCAGCATTAACAGACACTTGTCTTTTTTAAACCTTACACTACAGACACTAGCATCTTTGAACCACTTCCAGGAAAAGATGTGGTGTACATATTAAATGAGCATCACAAGCATGAACATTACAGCAAGTGAAATAAAATTAAATTTCTGGATTCTGAATGATCCAGTTCTTTTAAGATAACATGTAAAAATCTAGCTCCAGCCTTTTCACCATGTGCTGCATACTGTGTCTAAGATTAATCCCACAGGAGTTTTTTTTATTTCCTATTCTGCCTATCTTTCATCTTCACCCCAGACTAAGCAGATGGATGTGAATTCAAAGTTTTCTGATCTTTAGCACAAGTTATGGAGGGTTATCTTTGGCTGTATATCTTTCTGCTGGCAGCACTCCCTTGGTGATGAAGGATTAACCACCACAGCTGTCTCTTCCCAGAATGATGCAGTGCAGCGCTCCTCAACACGACAGCATCACTTAATCTTAATGTCCGCTCTTCCAGCGCAGCCGCGCAGGACAAAGCCAATCAACATCAGATGCCACCAAGATGGACCTACTGCTTGGCCCTGGAGTCTTTCACCCTCGCACACCTATTAATCAACATCATCCAGCCCAATCCCAGCGTTCACTTCTTTCAAACTAAGCCAGGTTTTATGTTAACAGACTGAGAGATATAGAAATCTAGCCAGAGATAAAGTATGCATACACAGAACTACAGAGCAAATTTGAATTAAGTTCTAAACCTCCTTACTCACAAAACAGATGTGTTTATTGTGTTTTAAAGCATAACTACCTGAATTTCTATTTTTTACATATTGAAATTCACTAATAAGAAAAGCTGCTTCTTATCTTCCATGTCTCCAAAGTCTTAAGAGGGCACAACTACAACATCTTGAGGTTGATGTTTTTATTAGGAATTGTGCTATCCCACAAATACACAATGCACATAGCTAAAAGTTCCTTAGTCTCAAACACACACTTCTGCAGAAGCATATTGTTTTGCCAAGATTTATTTTCTCTACTTTAACCTATTGTATGCAGACTGTTCAGTATTCTCCCCTCTTCTATCTACTCCCCCCAGTTCCAGAGCAATCATAATATAGCTGCTTCCTTTACTCCCCCCCTTTTTAAAGCTAGCAAGTTCTCAACAGCCAATGCAATAAAACAGTAAATTATAGCTAGAGTTTACTAAACAAATGCAACCTAGTTAAATTTAGAAAAATCTTCACTTTTGCTTACATTTGCAATTTTACTGCTGAACTACTGGTATTTCTTACTTATGCAACATTAAAATGTATAAGAAATCCTCTTGTGTGCTATATGCAGCAACTACTCTTGATTTATAATACCCAATTTAGAAAAAAAAACCTACAACTAAACCTGATTTAAATCACAGATTACTCTGTAAAACACAAGCAAGGAACTATTCCAAATCCTAAATGTAATTTAAACATATTTATATTTTACAGTGATATATTTTCCCCCATTCCTTGTCTTACTACTGTAAACTTTCTGTAATTATATAAGCAATTTCCCTGAGGTCGCAACATTGATCACAGTTATATATTGCTCAAGTATTACAAAACATAACTTGCAATAAAATATTGCTGGACATCACTACATAATTTCACACAAAGAACTGCAAAACTGAAGTTCAAGAGTGCTGAATTTGGCAATGGGGTGTTTTCAATAGATTATTCATTTCCTCCTTACTCCACTATTAACTGATTATTGTTGAAATATCACCAAAAACATGAAGTTTCCACATTGAGAAGTGTGTAAGATGATAGAGTAATGGGGGAGAGCATATGAAACGGTTTAAATGGGAAGCCAAAGCATGCAATCCCTTTAGATTATTCCTTTCCTTCATTGCAACGTTATTATATCAGTCACCCCAGAAAGTGTCACAGTGGTATAATACACTGGAAGGGCTCACAGTAGAAAAACCCCACAGGAGTGCAGCTCAATTTTTAGTGTTTCTGGTTGAGCGAGAGTTCTCACACACTTAATGAGAAGAGAGTTCACAGCTCTCAATGCACTATGCAAATAGATGTTATTTAGGAGCAGTTAGTGTTGGCATGTTGCACAGCTGAGCTGACGCACCAGTCACTGAGCACTAGTTAACAAATGCAAGGCTCCCCTTCGGGAAGTCGCTTATAAAAAAAGGAAATGAAGAACTGAAGATAAAGAGAAGGATATTTTAGTTCACTGTGCAAAAGCAGTGGTAATAAAAGCTGAAGAGCAGCCATTCACTATATATTTTAGATAAACACAGCAAACTGCAACTGTGAGCATTTGCTTTGATACTGATCTCAAGTAGGTTTGAGGAGGTTTGGTTTATTACCTCGATGGGGAGTTCTCAGAGAGCATTCAGATTCACCCAAAGAGATTAGCAACACACAATTTCTCAACTAACGTTGCAATTTCAAAATTATAAAACATGATCACCTCACAGACCTGTCAACAGTAACTGTCACCTTGCTG
Source organism: Athene noctua (assembly GCF_965140245.1). NCBI lineage: Eukaryota > Metazoa > Chordata > Aves > Strigiformes > Strigidae > Athene > Athene noctua. Next base: position 42,456,779 of record NC_134041.1, read on the forward strand.
CAACAGAAGCAACCTAACTTGTATATTGATGCACAAGACTAAGGCTCAGTCTGTACAAAAAACAACGATGGAGACTGACCAAATTTTCCAATGGGCAGTGTGGTCCTGCTAAAGGTCAGTATGAGTTCTTATCGCTTTCTGGAGAACATGCCACTAGAGCAAAAAAAGATAAAGTGACTGCTTCCAACAGCACCACGCTGCAATGCAGTCTTGTGCAATGTTATGTCTCAGTTCTGGGAAGCAAATGAGTTAGGCAGATTCCTCTTTGCCAAAATGATCCCAGAAAACTGTACTCTGAAAAAGGAACTAAAGATGACAAACATGCATGAATGTCAAGCTAAGCAGCTTGGAACTCCCTTCTGTTAACTAACACGAATGTATGAATGCCAAATTGCAAACACTGCTGGTATCAACAAAGGAGAAATCCTCACAAATCTCCAGAGTATTTAAGAACACTTACTTTTCAGAAAAGTTATCCATTCCAAAAAAAGTAGAATGCTAACACAGTATATTTCAGAACACAACTTCCATGTTACATAAAGATCCAAAAGGCTGTTTTTAAGTCAGGATGGGTCAGTGCTAGACCTGTGAGCTGCATTAGATAGCAAGGCTCTCCACACTTCAGGAGAGTTCATGCATAGTAAGTACCATTCATTTCTTCAAGCACTGCAGTCACTGGTTTCAGACACTGTTGATCTTGTCTGATATCCTCTAGTATCTAAATAGGCAGCACACCATCTTTAGAATAAAACAGTAATATTCCATTGACTGACAAGCCATAAACAAGCACTTATCAGAAAACTGTCATCTGTCCTTAATATCTTTCAAATCACAGGTGACCTTCTGCTAGAGAGTTTACAAAGGAAACAGGAGAATCTGCCAGTGAAATACTGAACATTTAATTAGCATTTGAGAATTTTCAAGTGCAGCTTTCTTCTGAAAAATTTAAGAATACAAGATCTTTTCCTCCAGACTCTTCCTGAAAGATGCTGTTGACTCAACAGAAGGCTACTACACAGAAAACTGACAAATCTCTCCTACAACCATGTCTTAAAACCAAGAATCCCAAACTAAGATTTGTCCAACTTTAGTTCTCTTTAAATATACAAGTCCCAGTTCCATAAAACCTCTAAGCTTTTCTTCCTCTCATTGTAACTCACATCCCCAATGTTTTATGTATCTATTATTGCCAGCAAAGATGACAATATAGGAATAGCAGCAACAACACAGTAGCTTTTTTTGATTGTCTCTCAACACGAAAGTGAACACATTCTAAATACCAAACAGGAGTGCCTGCAGTCATCCAGCTTTACAGCTCCAAATCTCTTTTTAGGTAAAGTATATTATATTTTTCAAGCCAGCCAACTCTTGTGCGCATAGTACTTTCTCAGATACTCTTTCACCATAAATTTAGTATCTTCATTTCAAGTTGAAGTCAAACCATTATTAACACACAAACACCACACATTTAAAGACAAAGAGGCCTTTAGAAAACTGAAACCAACAAAACAGAATGAAAAAGATCTTTGAAAAACAGTTAACTAAAGCATCATAAAGCAATCACTGAAAAAAAAAAAATAAAATAAAATCACCAAATACCAGATAAGCCAAAACAATACAAAGGTTTCACAGAGTTATCCTGGGAAAAGGGAACAGGCTTATTTCTTTTTAAAGAAAAATTTGAAATTACTCAACTTTCATCATTTGTTAACTTCATCCATAAACAGCAACCAGTTAAAGGCACACAGTTAAACCAGGCCCCCAGCTCCTGAAAACAAGAATTTTCTAACCATTTTTAGGAGGCCACACCAGAATCAAGATCTCATTTTCTGCCATGGTTTTCATGCTTCGGAGACCAAAACTGCCACTTGTGAAAACTTGTGCTTCCCTGGCACAATAGTCTCTTTTGCAGATGGTTGCAAGGGTTCATTGTCTGAAGGGATGAAATTCAGGGAATAGTTAAGACAGTTTATGTATCCTTCTGCTCTCACAATATGAGGAAGAGCTCATAAAATCTTTGTTTCAGTAGCCACTGCACAGAATTTTCAGAACTTCCCAAGCCACTCTGAAAATAGAGTTCAAAATCTTATGTCCCAAATAATCTGGATATTTTACAGATTATTTGCTTTTTAAGAAGGCTGGGTTAAAAAAACATGTTGTTACTATCAGACAGCAAACTTCCCACAATAAAAGCTCAGCATCATTCTGTGACAAAAGGGGTTAATTTATCAAATCCCATTAAAGTATAATCAAAGGCCTCTGCATCCATCTTATGCCCTTGCTTGCATTTGTCAAGGGATGATAACAGACGGCTTACAAACTCTCTTCTCATTACTAATTCATTTTTTCACACACCTGTTAATTATTAGCAGCACATAGTTATTAACGAAAACCATGCATCAAAGAGGTTATTTGGATACATTTTCACCTACATCTGATATATGCCAGTGGAGAAAACCATAAATATATTTCAACATGCACATAAAATTGGGGAGGGGACAGGCAATGACTAGATGGGAAGTTGGGTGGGTGAGTGTGTTTTGTGCAGCTTTTCTTTTTTTAAAAAGTGCAAGTTAAAATCATTTACCAGGGAAAGCATTGTCTAGCTGTGGCTCCTCACCCAGTTTGGATCAACACTGTGAAAGTGTGGTTGTTAAAATTCAGTGAAAAAGGAAAGAAAAACAAACCACATGATTCAATAAATCAGGATTCGTGTTGCTTACAGCTATAAAGTGTCTAATACTGACATTAAAACAAAAACAAAAAACACCAAGAAAACCACAAAATGCCACAAGAAAACAGAAGGGATTTTAACTCTAAAGTTCTGTATAAACTCCACCATAAAGAGTTAATGTCCCTCTACTACCTTTATGAAGTTTCAATTGCCAATAATGTTCTCTGTGTCTCATTATAGCAAGGTGCTGCAGTGGTCTCTGCTTAACATTGCCTCAAACAAATATAGCAAAGACAAATTCTGTAAAATTACTTATAATTTCTATAAAGAGCATATGGAGACTCAGTTATCCTGCTTAAGAACACTGTCATTTATAAAAGAACTGCAGAAAGAGAAAAGGTATTTTTAAATTTAACTGATGGCCATTAATCTCAAAATATATCCATCTTGTCATGAACTTAAGAAATACATGAAAGGGCAGCCCACTGAACAAAGGAAACATACCACAACATTTTGCCTCTATTCTTGAATTCCACACTATCTCTCTCCCAGCTTCAAAGGCTAACAAACTTTTAACAAGGCTTTCAGAAAAGGAATTAGATTATCAACCCCATTAAAATCTGGTGGCCAAAACATTTAGTGGAAGTAGACAGAATTCCCATTCTTTGAGGAGAAAGAAAGTTCAAAACAGCAGTGGATCAGGGTGAATGAATGTGATCTGACAAAGCTGGACATATGGTATCACCTTTCTGGAGAACCAAAGAACAGATCAGAACTACTTAAGAGGAAGAGCAAGAAATCCAAGTGAGACATACTCGCCATTTGTCAACACTGACACAGGGATAAATCTGGATTTCAATATTTGAAACACAGTGTAGGAGACTGGTGGATCTTTTCTGAAATCTGCATTTATTGGTAGGTACTTAGAGTCCTCACCATTCAAATTGCGCTTTCCTGCCCCTTCTCTTAAAGAGAGAATATTTTCATTTGAGTTACCACCATGCAGATTAAACATCACATCTGAAGCATAATTAAGAGCTTTATTCTACCATTGTATAAAATCAGATCAACACTTTTCTAAACATAGCTCAATTGGTAAGCAATAATTCACAGAAAACAATGTACTTCCAGTAATATTTTCCCAGAAACAAAGAATTTCACTGGTTAAATTCAGAATTTTAATATAAAAAAGTCTTTTTTTTTTAATATGCATCTTTTGACAGCCATACACTGTAAGGAAATGTAAAATAGTTTTGTTGTCACAGCTATCATCACAGTTGTGCAAACAGAAACAGAAGTCTCCAGACAACATCCAGGTCTGATTTTCCTTACAGTGACTTTAACTTTGTCTCAACAGTATATTTAAGTCGAGGTTCGGTGCTATGTAACCATTTTCCTATGGTGTCTGATCAATCAGAGCAAGTTCGCCACTATCCACACAACACTACATGAAGGTAACTTAGAGAAATGTTGTGCTTAGAACATGTATGCCATTATTTTGTCACTCCCTGCTTTTCTGTCCTTAGGACTACTCATATTAATCAGCTGTAGCTCTCTACAGGAAAAGGTCATTAACCCCTGATTTTTCAAAGGCATTGTAAGAAACCAAACATTTTAGATGCATAAAAATTAAATTTTTGTAATCATAATTGCAATCAGAGTATTAAACTTGGCAGACAAGTCTTTAATTGGGCACTGCAAACTTTATTGGCAGCTGAATTGCTTCTCCTGTTTTTAGCCAAATCCTTTCAGAATAGACAGTTTTTAGTACAAACTAACACATATATAAAAATTCAAGAGTCCAAGCATTCAGCTGCAGGGAAAGCGATCAACATTGAGAGACAAGAAACACTGTTTTAAAACGTTGCTTTAAGACATACATTAAGGGCCCATGCAAACCAAATCCAGCACCTCTAAAGACAGCTTCTAAATATTTACTCATCTTAAAAACAATGTACAAAACATCATCTGCTGCCAAAAGCTGAGTGCTTTCCTTTCTAGTCACTTGTAATGCAGTTCTGTAAGGTGATTATTAGGATATTTAATGTTTCTTGTTGAAAAAGGAATCAAAATCCAGTCTTAGGTAGCATTAATAAAGGACCTCTTGCCAGTCCCCAAAAGGGAAGAAGGAAAGTAAGACCTTAAACCACTGTTTTAACACTAACCAATGTTAATACATAAATGATTAAAAAAATGAATAACTAATTTCATTCTGAATAAGGAGGAGTCAGAGAAACACATACCACAACAAAATTAGTAAAAAACATATAGCAGAATAACAACAATAAAAAGAAAACCTTTACTGACCAAGCATCTCTATTCCACAAAATACCCAAAGGTATATTTAGGGTTTTTAAAGATATTCCTGTTGAAGTGTTAAGGAAAACTGAAATGTACATAGTTCTTTCAGTTAGCTCTATTACACGAAGGCAGTATAGTGTTCACTCACTAAAATCCAACTTGCATGAACAAAAAAAGTTTAAGAAATTAAAACCTCTTCTTTGTTCAAAAGCCTTGCCACTTTCTGTTCTTGGTGATTTAAATAAAATGTTAAGTAATAGGTGTTAATAAAATTACACGTGATAAAATGACTATTCTTTTAAAATCTGATCTGTAATAAATTTTATAAATTCTGATTGCTAGTTATTCAAGCCGTCAAAGCTTTGCCAACAATAGCCAGCAGAGGTCTATTACTGAAGTAGTATTAATATAGACATCATCACCAATTCAAAGCAGATAATAAAGGACTGACACATTTATTATCATTATTAATTAACAGTTTTCTGAGATGGAATTAAATCAATATGCTGCTCCGATATCATTTTAACTAGTTATGCAAATCAAACATTTAGAGCCCATGAAAGGATATAAATGCCATTCAAAATTCACTTCACACTTATTACTGTAATATCAGAACTTTCAGGCTTTGCTAGTAAAAAAAGGACTTAATGCTCATTTAATTACACTCAGACATAAAGCTTATGGAATGAAAGTTGAAATAGCTGATTAGTTAGGAAGTCACAGTAAGGCTATAACACTAGGGATAGACAATGAGATAATAATGTGAAAAAACGCAGAGCTTTTGCTCAGAGTTGTTCTGGCAGATCCTATTAAAAAGAACAATGACATGTGTAGGAGAAAATGTTTTAAAATTACAAAGTTGAAGAATCTTTCCTAAAGCTGGGAGAAAAAAGAAACCATTAGTTGTCACTTACATAAATAGAAAAATGCTATGTTAAATCATGTAACCTTTTTTCTAATTATGCGATTACAATATTTAATCTTTTAGATGTGAAATTTTAACTATTCGTCTTCATAAACAACAACATTAAAGCACCTTCTTTGTCAGAGTAAGATTTTGATACACTTGCTAGCAGAGAATTAGCAACAACCAGCCTGGCAAAGGGATCCTGACTGATACCATTGGAGATGACAGCCTGAAAGATTAAAGTGCCTACAGTAAGGTTGGTGTTGAGAACGAGCTGGCTAGCACTGGCAAGGCCTTGGCTAACCACACGGGCCAAATGAGGTCAGGTTCTAGTCAACCCCTCCAGCAACATGGGAAAAGAGCATCTCTGAGAAGCCCTCATCACGAGACAAACCAAAAGCAACTGATAAAGAAGAAAGGAAAAAGACCCAGGAGTCTCTTGATCTTGTGCATCTTTGATCTTTGGTCTTGTGCATTAAGCACAAGCACAGTATGTACGGATGTCATTTCGCCAATGTGAAGTACTGTCTTTCACTTTATCCGCAGGAGACTTTAACAGGGTTCCCAGCAGCTCCAGATCTCACAAGTTCTACGCAGTCTGCAGCATAGAATACTGAGAAGGCTTGGGGTTTGCCTGTTCACAGTGAATATCCACAAAACCACGACATTTTTTCAAAATGACAGGATCTTTACCTAGATCTTTCCCACAGATGTTAAGTCTCTCAGCTTTGCTAGCTGCACACCTGCTTGACTTTCACAACACTACACTAGGATTGAAGTTTAACATGAAATTTAGTAAAACTGCGGGAGAGGAAGGGAAGTGACAGACTTCTCACTTAAAGCAGTGTCTAATTTTATCATGTTCACAAAACAAAAGCTTTGGCAACCCAGGAAGCTTTTCCATTCAGTATGCCCTATACTCCAGGCACAATGCTCAGCCCAAATCAAGGAGTCAGAATAGATTTCTTTGCTGGAAAAAGGGATCTTTTGCTCACTCTGGCGAAGTAGGACTTAGAGGATGAGGCAAAAAATCTGGATCAGAAAGGCAACAGACTATTTCTACAGAGTAAAGTGACTCAGATCTCATTGTTCAGAACTATTTATCCTGTATTAAAAAACAATGCATATAAGAAAAAAAAAGGTTAGAATTTTACAAAATGGGTAAGAAAGCTACTTGCAAGATTCCTACTATTACATTAATTAACTCAATACCTAGGTAACTGAAAATACTAGGCTTGCTACATTGTCTAACATCAATCACTAAAGTGAGGGCAACCATGTTCTGTCAAAGGTAAGGATACAATTTAAGTCATGTCTCCACATTTTTTTCTGACTCATTTTATGATTAGGGAGAAGCCTCACTAGTAGCTAGAAGAAAATTCAGACCTATGAACTGAAGACAGGTGAGTTAGCACTCTTCACAGAGGAACCGAATCTGTTTGGCATGTCACAGAATTTTGTGGTTGGTCAGATCACTAACTTTCAAATCTACTTGGAAAGAAAGTATTCACTTTTTGCACTGTCTGTACTACAAAAACAGAATATGCCATCCCATGATGAATCACTTTTTGCACTCTGCCTCAAAACGTGGACTTCAGGCACTAAATAAATATCCAAATTGCACGTTCAGAGTGCACTCCGAAGCATAAATAACTGCTCACCAACCTTTTTTCCCCGTTTAATAATACTGAAGCAGGAGAAGTCTGTTCAAACACTAGTCACACAGTCTGGTATTCTGGATCTGTTATCAGGTGAAGAGTGCACTACAGACAGGAGGAAAAGGAAGCAACCTAGCAGTGCCCCTTTGAGCACACAAAGCAGTCTAGACAACAGCCATTTATTCATAGTATTTAATTGGAGTTATTTTACTTGCCAGTGACTTGGGTTTTCAAATTATTTGGTTTAGATAAGACCTTCTTACCAATGCATTTCCTAAAGGCACTCTTACACCTGCTAGAGCCCCCAGAAAGATTGGTATAAGTATTTGCTGGCTTTATCTCTTGTATGGAAAGGGAAAACTAACTTCTTCAAAATCCATACCTTGTCACCACTTTGAAAGTAGAGGTATGATTATCTCAAAAGTTAAAGTTACTAACAGCTGCTCAATTTGGAGGTAGTGAAAGGAGAAAGCTTTGAACCATACAAAGAACTGGAACAGCTGGGTAAAACCTTACCTAGCTTTAAAAATGCCATCAATCCTGTAACAGAGATAGTCAAGTGATAATCACCTTCATGATAAATACTTTCTAGTGCCCTCGGCTCTCTTAGTGTGGTGTAGCAGCTTAAGAGGAGGGAAAGTTTGTCACCATAAAAGTTGACGCTATGTACTACCAGTGTTAGGTTGAGACCTAAGGATCTAATAGAATTTTTTTCAGTAGCTGAGGTAGGTGGGGGGATGTTGCTAAACAGAAGAGTTATCAACCAGAGCCCTTCTCTGAAAGCAGAGAATGAAGTAAATTGACTATTTTGACAGCAAACCCACTCACCACGTAAATTCCAAACTACCCTCATAATTCATAAAGAGGCACTGATAGAACCATAGCTAGAGAGTCTGAAATAAGGATGAAAAAGGGGGTGAAAAAGGATTTCTAAACTCAAAAGAACATGATGAAATTTGAAGACTGACCTGCAGTAAGAGTACACTTTTGCTGTTCCAGTCTCTTTGCTGGGCCTAACACATTATTGCATCCATCAAGATGCAGTGCAGTAGAAGGAAGGAGTTCCACTCAAACATCTGCATGAAACTCTGGGATGGCAAAAGGAAAAAATTCTTGGCAAGTATGGGGAATATCTTCCTCAAAACTGTGTTCCATTTCAAAATGATATTTCCTTTAACAGTCCAAGAGACAGAAAACTGAAGGAAAACACAGCAGGAATGGGCAATTGCAGTAAAGCAGATTGCCAATACCCAATGCAGGAATCTCATTGCAGCTGTTTACTTCATGTCAAAAAAAGGGGGAAATGTTTTTTCTGTGTGCTCACTTCCCTCCCAGATAGATGACTTTCTCACAGAAAACTGGCATAGGAAATGTGGTATACTCCACAAAAGCTGAAAACTTATGTTGTTAGTTCTGAAGGCTTTAATCTTGCAAGTTCTTATTGTTAAAACAAAACCAGTAGGTAATAATAGTTTGGTGGGAAAAACAGAAGTTGAATTTTGCATGGAAAGATGGCAGAGGGAGTATACAAAGTGCAGCAATCATACATAGTAAAAAACCACTATAGGTTGGAGTTTTTTATTCATAATGTCCCACTCAGTTCACAATCAAAGAGGATATTAGCTGTATAAACACAAGCAAATACAGGCATCACTGGCACTGAAGAAGTAATAATCTTTCATTAAAAGTTCAAACTCACACCCTCCCCCCCCACACAAAAAAAAGAAAAAAACCAAAAAGGCAAATAAAAACATCTCAACCACAAAGCTGTGCCTCTCAACTCTTAAGAATCCCATCTAACCACCTATCACTTCTGCACACAACTGCAGATCCAACACAAGTGAGAGTGTTTCAGCACAAAAGCTTCTCTAACCTAGAAGGTCAAGCTGAAACCATGCTTAAGTCAAAAGGTGAAACCATGCTTAAGTGAAATGCCAGATCTCTTCCTATCACTCAGGTCGCATTATAGGACAACACGTCCTTGAGTAATCATTCAGCTTATCTGGTAATTCTTGGCAAAAAAAGGCCCCAAATTTGAACAACCTGGAGTATGCTTTAGCCAAGACTAAAGTATTGGTGGAGCTGAATGCCAAATGTGGCAATTACTTTTCAGTACCTCAGGTCTAGGTTGCCTGCAAGCAAAGTAACTTTCTTACAGGAACACTACATTCACTGAGAAGGAACCAAAAAAAAATCACCCAAAATCCTCCCCCTCCAAATGAAGCCCAAATCTTCTCCCCCCACTTCCCTCCAATCCAAACCCTTCAGGCAGAACTGCAAAGTAGAGAAAAAAAGACAGATGCACAAAGTCAACAACTCAGCAAGCTACTAACCAAAAATATCCTGGAAATAATATTATGGAAAAGATTTCTTTAGATCACTTTTCTATCACAGTAGTCAAAGTACCAGATACCTCAACCCCCTAAGAAAATAACACAAAGGTTTCATCCATATTGTATCTTCCAGTTAAAAACTGATACTTCCAAGTTACTCAGAATGATATAAAAAAGTATCCACCTTAGTTGTATTAGCTAAAACTGAAATAACACTTTCAAATATTCAGATACCCAATTACCAGATGCTGTGATGATCAATCTGTAAAACAGAGAACAGAACTCCTGAAAGAAGGACAGCTCAGAAAGAGAGATCATCCATCAGCCAGTCAATCTGTCATGGAGTTTAAGGTATTACTTTTGAACTCCTAAGATTTGTCCAAGTAATTTTAAATAAGGACATTGAATTTAATCAGTATTTATGGATATTTTTTAAAACTTCACTAAATATCAATTGCTTAGTGTGCTTTCTATCCTTGTTAAAGTCCTGTCAAATCATAGCCTCTAGAAGAAATCATAGAAGACTCACTCATACTCTATTGAAATCTGAAAAATGTTCACAATTAACTTTCTAACCTCAGTCTTCTCTGATGACAAAGCTCTGCTCCCCCTGTTCAGAAGAAGCAGTGACCTGTCAGGAAGCTTGAGTAAGGAATCAGTAATGAGAATAGGATTCATCAAGTAAGGAAACCAAGAACTCAGTCATTGGTAAGCCAATGAAGAGAAGGCCAGGAAGCAATAGAAACTGATCTGACAGGGAACGGGGAATCAGGATGACTTCAATAAGAACCCAGGAAGTGGGAATGGTAAGAAATGGTTAGATGCAGGAAAGTACAGAGGTGAAGTGTGAAGGTAGAAGGAAAAGCTTTCTGCTTCACTGTGCCCATTACATTTAACTTCATTCCAGATTCTGACAGAAGGGATCCCAAGTTTTTGTCTGCTGTTAACAAATACCTGCATATTGACTGGTAGCACATGTCCCCTTTTGATCTTTTTCCTGCACTACCCAACATGAAGGATGGCAAGTCATGTATGCCACTGTTACAGTCCAGTGATATATCCATTACACAGATTCCAATCCTGATAAAGAAACATGAAGTGATACAATCTTTTGTTATTTCCAGTTTTCTTGGGGAAAAAAAAAAAAAAAAAAAAAAGAGCGAGCACTTAGTTACCCTTATATAAAGAGCGAGCACTTAGTTACCCTTATATATGCATTTGCAACTGTCACTGCAAATTCAAGATGACAGAGTTTTGGCTAAGCTGTAGGGAAGATTTCCAATAAGGTAGACAATTTGAAAGAGAAGTTTTAAAAAAGTTTACTATAGGTTGCATTTATGGAAATGCAAATTCAGTATGTCTTTACTTGTAACTGCTTGACTTACCAGCATTACAGTTGTCTGCAACTTCAGAATGGGGATTATTTCCAAGCATGATTGTCTGTGTCAGGAGTCACATCCAGGCTGTTTTCTGAGAGATGCCACAGCATCACTCAGTGCTATGTATTACCTGCCCACTCAGGATGCACACCTGAAAACCACAGTATGGCTGAAAGCTACTTTAATGATAACAAGGCATTATCATCATTAGGCATTGGTCACACTGCACAGCAGCTCTGCACTAGATATCATTTGGAAGATCATTTCTTTAGGCATTAATGTATTTCTCCATTCTTCCTCAAATAAAACACAACCCAAACCAACAGTATTATTTGTGTTTCCTTTTGAGTAACTATTATGATATGACAATGTTACCTAAAATAATTGTCTTTATAGTACTGCAATCGAGAGAAATAATGTTAGCAGATATACTCATCAATAACCACGAAACAGTAAATTTACCTGAATTCCTGTTCCTTACATCAAGCAACTTAAATGTTAATGTAGTAAAATCTCAAGGTCAATGTGAATGCCAGTAGTGTCATCCTTTTTTCACAGATGGGGAACTGAAGCATAGACGGGTTAAGTAACATGCCCAAGGACAAAAAAAAGGAATATACATGAAGACACAGCATCAACCTCCCATTTCTTGTGCTGTCATCACAAGAGACCATTTTTACACAGCAGAATCAGATTTTTAATGTAATTCTAGGGAGTAGTTAGTCTTCTGATTCCTTACATAAATTTTAATGGTACAGGCACTTTCTGGAGTCTGTGACTCCAGCTAGATTATTATTAGTCCTGCTTTAGTAAGGAAGCAGCAATATGATTCTTCCCTGACAAGAAATACCAGCATAATTTATTGCATTATTACTCCTCTGAACTGAAAGCAATTAATTACCTCCAGCAGGATGCACAAGTGAAAATTCATCAGAGAAATGTGATGAAAAATGTACCCACTGCTTTAAAATAATAGGTGCTTAATGGTTTTTTGTTTGCTAGCTGATCTAGAGCATCTTATAAACGACTAAGGACTGGTTATCAGTTGCAAAACCAGTTTTTCCTCCCTTATATTATTCTATCATCCATAATCTTAGAGGAAAGGAAGAAACACTGACATATTCCTAACAAAAAAAAAAAATCTTTTTTTTTTCCCATTCTAAAATTGGTGGTATGTCTGTATGTGGAAGATACGATAAAATAAGCATGGATTTATGTTAGTAGCACTTCATTTTGTTGTATATCATCAAACCCAAACTAACAATTTTGCTGGAAAAGTTGGCAGTTATTCTGCGTTTGCACAACAGAGACTGTTCCTATGTGTTTCCTTCTATGGGAAGGAAACGCAAAGTGTGGTTGAAAGAGAAAAAATAGTCTCACAAGTGTAAATCAGACTGTATTTTAGAAGGTTAGTATACTTAAGTATCTATATATGCACCACTAACCTTCTTTCAGGTTCAAAGTAACAGCAAAATAACAAACAGAAGTGTGTTTTATGTTAATATGTTGGGCGTGTACATTAAAGATAGACACAGAGCTAAATTCATTACATTTATTTCAGCTTTTCAGAATTATTCACATCTGTATGATTCAGTAATTGTTTTTTCTATAAAGTTATTGGAGTAATTTTGCTCTGTATATTCCCGATCAATTCCTCCTCTCAAGGGCACAGTTGAAAAGTGATATTTGAAAACGGTCCCTGATAGATTGCATGGTTAGTCAGCAGCAGAGACAAACAACCTAATCCAGCGCAAATTAGTTCGGCTGCCAGCAATAGTTTTATACAAAGATGTAAATTATGTTGTCAAAATCGGTCGCTTTCTAGCTTGCTGCTCAGCTAACAAGAAACCACTTTGGCTGATAAAGATGAACACTAAGCTTTTCTCGCTTACAAATTTGCAAATCTGCCACTTCAGCATTCTGTTAGCCACAAACAAAACAGGCCCATATAATTGCTTCCTTTTTTTCTGCACCAGTATTCCTCTCAGTTCTATTTCTCTACACAAAGATACAAATACAAGTCATAAATAGAATTTGAAAAGTGTAATGGACTTGAAAATTTTCTTTAAAAAATGGCAACCAGGACAGCCACTGGCACCTACTTTTAACATTTCCAGCAAAATCGTAAGACGTTATACTCCGGTACAAGTATCACCCAGTCATACCAGTAGTTCAGGAGATTTACTATATAAATGTGGCATTCACAGAACTTCTGAACACAGCATAAATGTCTTGATAAAGGAAAAATACACACATCTATTTTAATGTAAGCTAGTGTCTTTGGAACTGCTCTGGATGACAATGGTCCATCTGTATCTATTACTCCGCATGTTATTAAGAACAGAAAATATATATGCTATTATTACACCAATCTGCCCACTTTAAATGTAAACTAGATAGATCTAACATTTGTATGAAAATAATAATGCATTATAACTGTAATTATATCCAGTATAAGTCAAATAAATAAATTATAAATTACAATTACCCTTTAAAGTTGCTAGTCACACTATTTGCTTTAAAATTAATTGCAGGTGCTCCTGAATGTTTTATTACAGCCCCAAAGTTGTATATTTCAAAGAACAGCACAGATGATTCCTGTTTATTTGTTAAATTAAAGCTTTGTTGGTAAAATTACAGCTTAATTAATATTATGGGTACTGTATAACAAAATAGTTTACCTTGTGCATAATTTATTTCCACATGCATATCTCAGTACAGACCCATTACAGCTCTAAGGCAGCTAAAATAAAATATTCCTCCTTTGCTGGCATTTTTCTAAATAGCAGTTCACTAAATCAATATTATTCACTTGGTATTTTTAAAAGCAGTGTATCTTAATAATTACACAGCATTAGAGTAGGCAATAATTTCACTTGCTAAGCATATTAAATTTAGCAAACCATCAGTCAAATAGTTTGTTCTTCTTCAGAATTTGTAAGCAGAGGGCGAGAGAGTTTGGAACCATGTTACTTTGGTATAAATGTCACATATAGTTTAAGACTGTGTATGTGACTCCCTAAGCAAGCACAGTGCCATATATCTTTATTAGTTTCATTGGTCAGTGCACTGACCAGTTGTTTATACTCATTACACAAGACAAGGTGAACCATTTGGCACAGACCACAATCACAGCTAAAAACATATGACTTTGCAGAATATAAAAACTGTAGAAAAGACTGTACGTGGTGCTGTGTATACATACCACCAGAATAACATTATTTTAATACTTTTCAGGCTTCCAGTTTCTCAGATATACCAAACCTTTTTTTGGCTTGATTTTTTTCTTAATTTAATGTAATAATAATTTCACTACTGTTCATCACTAGAGTGTAGTGCAGAAAAAAAGAAATGCATTAGTTAAGACAATGGAATAACAATCCACAAACTAGACGGATGGTTTGGGGTTTTTTTTAAAGTACTACACATAAACCACTATCCTTGGGGCTTTTTTCCTCATAGAACATACTGCCTTACTCAGTGATTAGAATGCAATCAAATTGGTGATATATTAAAGCAAATTCATTAAAACAAATTTAATATTCAAATTTAATATTAAAATAGATTCAGCTATTTCGTCTTGCATTATTTTATTATTGTATCTTGTACCACCATGCATATGCATTTCTTTCATCCCATGGATATAAAATAATTTATCTCTAAAAGGAGAAAATATTTGTTTATTTTTCCCCATATCCATCCTTATTGCTATCTCAAGATAATCTGAAAATTATTCTAAATAGTTCTTCCTGAAATAAGAAAGCATACCTGTGCCCAGGTGTTAAGAAGGTGGAGGGCCAAGATCAGAATAAGGAATTAAGGATGTATAAACAGTTTTCTCTCTGAAAATCCCTGATAAACCAGCCCTGATATTTAAAAGAATATATCTTCCATGCCAGCTGACTGATGTTCACTGATAGTCACAAGCATAGAAGCAAATCTGGTAATAGTCAGGTTTTGGTGATTTCCTTTCTGATGTTGAAAATGAGATTAACTTCAGGAAAGACTAAGAGTATGGAGTATACAAGAAGCAAGAGATGAGTGTGGAGAAGACAACAGGAGGAAAAAACAGAGGGGGGAAATACGTTAGGTTTGGAGGGAAAAAGTAACAGAATAAGATGGAGATGAAGATTTAAAAGTGCATTACCAGCACTCGAGAGTGAAGTCTGGGGGCAAAAACTATTCAATTCAGGGGATACAGCAACTCTAGAGACATTTGCAATACAGTCAGTGGATTTATATTTAAGAGGTAAGTAAAGGGTTTCCCCAAGATTACAACAAAAATTACCACCCCACAGAACCAGCAATAGTTATCTACAGAAGAAATGAAGCCTCACCTTGCCACACTATACTAGCTCAGCAGCCTACCAAACTGAAAGAAAATCTGAACACACCAAAGAAAAACACTCAGCATGCTGAAAAGTTAACAACTGCTTGCTCATTCTGCACCACAGGAGGAAAACATGAAGTCTTGTGTCAAGAGTGCAAATATTGATATATCAGGTCAATTCACTCACCAAGCTCTCTTTCAGGTACTGACAGATAGCTGAAACATTAAAGCCAAAATACAGTTTGAAATCCTTTCGTCAAAATCTGATATTGAGATTGTGTACAACCTCAACCAAAACATGTATTTGTTTACTAGACAAATCAGAAAAACTGAAAATAGACCAGAAGCCAGAAAGCCAATCTAACCATGGAGAATACCTTTGTATGCCCATTTGTTGGCTCCAGCCAAGCCAGACACAGCGACCATACCAGTGCTCTAATACTTTCAGTGGAAACTTTAATTTGCAAAATTTCCACTAGTAACATCTAAAGTAAAATAGTCAGTCTTCTAGTTTCTCCAGAAAAGTAATTACCATAATTTTTTTATTAATTCAAGGGCTTGGTAACCACTGGGCCAAACCATTAGTGATAGGATGTCTTAAAGCATAGTGGAAAAAGTCTTTTCTTCCCCGCAGAAGAATTTTAATCATCCCATGTTAGCATAACTAAGGCAACCACAGAAACTGTTTTTAAAACCAATCTCCCTAGAGGCTATATTCCTGGTGTATGCTATTAACAGCTTTAGACGAAAGCCTACACGAAAAACCACTCAAGATCCAAGCTTCCTCTTCTGTGTTCACATGCAAATTAAGCAAACTAAGTTATTGGGGCTTCATACAGAAATATATTTCCACCTTAGCAACATGGGAGGGGAACATCAAATCACTTATGTACAGAAGAAGTTTCACAAGAAACTCTACCCAGTATGCTATGGAGCAGGTCTGTCAGAAGCATACTTGCTCTAAAGATCCAGGGCTTTTGATGATAATAAAGACAATTCTGTAAAAATAACAGAGATCTTTCATCAAATACTACTGATTTGTTCCTATACTATTACTACTGCTATAGCAGGACCTTCATCTTCACCTGCTGGTTAGAAGTTTCAAATGCTAAAACAGTGACAGAAAAAATAATTTTTTTCTTATCCATTTCCTGAAATTGTCTCTTAACTCCACAGGCATTGAAGCACTTGGACTTTTATAATCATGAGGATCAACATGCCATTTGATTAAAATAGACAGACACTTACAGTATTTAAAATTCTAAGCAATCAGTACCTTCTCCACCAGCCACCATCAACTTTGTGATATCCTTAACTTTCAAGCCATTACTGCATTACTATATGGGAGAAAATATAAACAGGAAGACCACTTGTTTTAGGATTGAAAGCTTTCATATTTTGCTCCTTTTAATCTGCTAAAGTGTAATTAGATCACACACCTGTGTTCATATTGTAATGTTCCAAAAGCCAGAATTTGATCGTTTCCAAATATGCTATTTTCCTCTGTAATAAAATGCAATGAAAATTTGTACATTTGAAGATCAAGTTTTCCTTTGCTATTACAAGCAACATGCCTGAAATTTCAAAGTATAAATCCTTGCTGAACCTGGGCTGCCAAGCAATGAATATTTAAATGTTATCATCAGTACTGCTGTTTGTATATTTACACAGCATATATTTGTGAAGCTTTTTTACAACAAACTCAATTATAATGTTTTGAAAGCAAACTTGTGACAGCTGTTTGACTGATTTTAATCTCTCTAGACAGTGTGAAAGTTTCTGGGTTTTTTCTCCACTTGCTTTTGTTTTCATTAGGAGAACACTTTTAAAGGAAGATTTTAATTTCAACCTATGCTTACCCAAAAAGCAGTCAAGGACACAGCAGCTGCATAGTCATACCAACTTTAGGCAAAAAACTACCTTTTTAACTGGAGGAGAAAGAACACCAAGATTTCAAAATACCTCTTTTAAAAGGTATTGTAGATAGGTCCTCAGGTCTTGCTGACGGCCCCGATTATAAGGTGTCCAAGTCCAGTCATCTACAGCATTATTCAGAAAAAACACCTTAAGAAAGGCAGAACGCATACCAAAGCTACTAGTCAGTGAACGTGTATTACAGTTATCTAACCTGTGTTTATGTCACCAGGTAAGTGTTTACACACAGGTACTAACAGCCAACTGAGATTTTTCCCTTTGAGGAAGGGGGAGAAAAAAGAAAAAAAAAAAGAAAGCAAATAAGTGGGGAAAAAAAAAAAAATTCAGGCAGGCAGGAGGAGTACTACAGAAGGTCCTGTCCATACCACCACACACCCCCGCCGCTTTCCCTGGACTGTGGTATGAAAAAACAATGGCTTTTCCGAGGCACTGTGCAGACAAGGCAGCTCTGAAAAAACTAACAGCCATGATTAATGACAATGGGCTAGAGGAGAGTTGGGACACAGCCGCCACATATATCATCCTTTCCCATCAGTCTCTGCTCCTCCCTGCCCCTCTTCCTCCTACCAGCGAGGCATTATAAAAATGTCTTATCTGCTTTTGACTTTTTTCTGAAATCACAGTATTGCTGAAAACGAAGGGGGGAAAAGAGAGAGAGAGAGAGAGAAAGAGGCAATAGGGTGAACAAGAAAATGGCATGTAAAATAACTGTAAGATATTCCAGGGGAAAATGCACGAGCTGTAATCATTCAAGATTTCAGCAACTTGACTCTTCACATGCTGAAGCCACATTTTCAAGGTCTTATCTGCCATATGGTTCCCTGTTTGGATGATTTATTAGGTGTAGAAAGCACACTGATAAATTTTACTGCATTTCCCTGAATAGGCAACCTATGGTGTCAATAACAAAGCTCAGGCCACTTTAATGAAAACTGTAAGCACCAAAGGGTAACCATTTATTTATGAGTCACTACAGTATTACTAGGACAAAATTTATCTTCCCTTCTCACGCACTCCGCAGAAACCAAATCTGGTCAAAGAAACAGCGATCACATCCATATGTCAGTGACTTACTAACATGTCTTCTGAACGCTGAGGGCTTGTATCCAGATAAACAGTTTCCATTTAATGACTATTTTCTCTAATGTAAAAGACACTCTTAAGTTATAAAACTTTTTTTAAAAATACATTGGTAACAACTTGCATATCTACAAACCAGTAGGCAGTGTTAGTGTTCTATGTCCAAGACAAAAAATAAAACCTATCAAAAATAAGAACAATCATTTCAGTGGTTTAAGCTTTAGCTGTAAAAGAGTGGATCATCAAAATCATTCTGAATATTCTTAGAAAAAAGGAAGCTGAAAACAAATGACAACTCATAGATGCAAAAAGCAGTGTTTACTGTTCCATCAAAAGTTTCAGATAATTAATAAACTGACACTTTGGCCCTAACTCAAGAAGCATAACTCTTTAAATTTCTTATGTTTACATTTTTTGTTGTTGTTTTTAAATGCTTTAGTTTAAAAGAACATATTACAATTGGTTTTTTATTTCACACAGTGAATGTTACTTGTCTTGGGCCCACAAACCCAAGGCACTTAAGATACCAAAACAAAAATTTAAAAATGCAGAAGATACCAGAGTTTCTTACTGCTTATAACCACTACTTGAAAGGCAAACTGAAATTCTTTGTTTTTCATCCTCTATGAAAATTATCAATGATTCAAAACTAGTCAAGACTGACAGGACTGCATGTTTGTCTCCCTCACACATGCAAGTCTCCTCCCCTTTAAAAAAAACAACCAGCAAATCAAGTCATGCACCCCCATGAATCATTTGGTACAAATATCAAGATTAGCATGAACACAGATAATGTGGTTTGGGATCCAATCACTGTATCCCCTTTTTCTTTCTAAAGATATGCAAAAGCATATATCAGTAAATGAATTAATTTAGATTTCATTATTGCATCACTCAACTAAGTCTGAAACAAAAAGTGCTACATTTTCAAAAGGCCAACAGTTGCCACCGCATGCTTGAAACAGCCTTACGTGCACCTAGATACTTAACTGGTATCTTCCAGACAGCAAACTACTGAAAACCTTGCCCTCAACATCCACCTTTAACTCAAATACATAACATGTTATCAGCACACACATGTCCTTTTTATTATAACAATAAACCTATAGTGTTAATGAATAGATCTTGGCAGAATTCCAACTGCAAACACAAGATCTAAGTCCTTGGGGGCATGGAGTACAATGTGTTTAAGGAACTGGGCAGTTAAAAGGCTGGCTTTCTACATGAGTTTTTAACCTTTGACTAGCATTGCTCAAATATGGCTTTCTGTGTAAGTAAATGAATGCCATGGTCCCAGTGCAGCAGGGAGAGCCACTCCAGCCTGGATCAAGCTCTTTTACAAAGCCTGATCCTGAAGTGGCAGGATACTGTCATTCCCAATGTGCAAAACACCAAGAATTCTTTAACTACTAAACATTTTCTGAATTAACAAGCAACTTCTTTCTTGCTACTGAAAAAATTCCTAAGAAAAGAATGCCAAAATTACTACATATGTAGGGTTTTTTTCTCAATTTAATACCTGAGCAGAAGTCAAACTATGCTCTCTGAAATCCTTGATGGAAACCACAACCTCTATCAGCTTACTGCATACAGAGTTCAGCTCTACTGTTCTAACCAATTAGTAGAAAACTGCTGGTAAACATACACCAATGTAAAGTTTTGGAGACACAGAGTGAAGACTGGGGTCTTCTGTCTTTTGTAGTCCCTATCCAGCTCTAAGACACAGCTTTGAATTCAAGAGCCTTCACACATGCAATAAACCCATCAGTCACCTTCATCCATATGCTGCCCATTTCAAAGAGCTTAACTGGTGCCTCCACATGTCTGTCTTCACAAGGCAGTTCCCTAAAGCTGACCCTGTCCCTTATCCAACCCAGCACACAGCTCCCACGAGCCACAGACACTGACCTAGGGAGCAGATTTATCTGTGAATGAAATAACCTTCTATCGTAGCCTTTTCATAAGTCAGTTTTATGGAGTGAGAAATGGATTCCAACTTTTTTAGCCAACAATCACTTTTATTTGGTTGTCCTCTGCTGATATTCTAGATTTTTCCTGAAAGTATTAAGAGGGAAAATGTAGGACAGACTATTAGATGTAAATTGGTGCCAGGATTGTAACCCATCAGCTGAAATTGTCCATGTGTATAATCTATTGGTCTGTTTCTGAAAACACCCCACAGTTTCCTCTCTTTACTCCCTCCAGAGATAAACTCTACACTGAGCTGCACAGTAATGGTCTCCAGGACAATGATAGTTTTATAGTTAAGGGTGAAAAATGTCTCTAATCCTGTGTTTATACTGAACATTCTTCGGGAGCAGGAACTGTATTTTTATGGGTATCTATGCACCAGAAAGAGGACTCCAATCACAGTCAGGAATTCCTCAACACCACCACATTACTAATTGTACATCTCTTTCTTCACAGCACTTACAGTCAAGAGTGGAAGAAAGAGAGGGCAGTCTCTCTGAAATGGAAGCTGCTCGCTTAGATGCCTGCACTTTAGGTTACTAAATTTATTTTTCCCTATGATACCTGTTAGCTTTAGAAATATGCTCGGTTCCCGTAAATTTTAATAAATAAACCAGTAGCTGAACAGCACCTTTACACAGAAACACATGTAGTTATGAACATTTTCAAGATATTCTGCCAAGAGATACACCAGCATACACATTTTCAGAGCAACTAAGCTCAATGCGACAACTGTATAACCCATCATGTATGCCGTAAGTCCTATGAGCTTATCTATAAGCCTGTTTTGTAAAATTAGGTGGAAAAGAGCACAATGCCAAGGCTGCAAGCAGTCCCTTCCCCACTGTTAGAATACAACTCGCTTCAGCTCCACTTTAAATCAGAATTATGCTGAAACTGAATTATAGCTTTCTCCCCACACACACATTTATGCTATTCCCCATAGACTGTTTGGGTGTCAAATCTGCATAATCACTGTATATTATTTTTCAATAACCATAAAGCAGGCAAATCACCACACTGCCTGACATCCATTAGCCAATAAGTGCACAAAGTTCTTCACATTTTTCATTCAGTGGTTATTTCCCCACAGCTGAACTATAAATACAAAATACACTTTTCCTAACTGTTTATACTTACTTAGAGCATGTAATACTCTTCCTCCACTTCATTCTCAACATAACATACTTGATTATAGATATACCCAAAAATATTACAGTCATGAAAAGAAGTCTACACAGTCTACACAAAGACTATGATTTTGGCTCTGGTATTTGGGGCAAGTCCGCCACCCAGCACACACAATCTATAATGGAGATACTCCCTAGAAAAGTATAAACTACAGGGCAGCCCAGAGATGAAGATTTTAAAGAAGAGATGGGGTGGAAAGGACAAACTCTTTTCTATTACACAGAGGTAACTGGTATCCTATTCTATAACAAGTACATGGTATTTACTGCATCATTTAACACGTGGAAACGAACAAAACCAGCTCAAAGACTAAGGAAGGAAAGTGGAAAGAGACTGTCTTGATTTAAATTTTGAGCTTTTGACCGTTCAAGTTTTGATCCTGTTCACTTAAAATATCATTCTTTTCACCACTAGCCATTTCAATTTCATTTCACTCACCTTCATATTTGGGATCTGAAATGATCAAATATAAGTCCAAACGTATTTCTGATACAAACATCTGGCCTCAGAGTTTACACAATTATTATGGTACTGTATTCAAACTATCTTACAATCACATTCAAAATCAGTAGCAATGCACACCAGCACACACATTTAGTATTTCTTTAATGGTTATATGAATTTTAATTAAGAACACTAAATTTTTTTTTAATAGCTTTTTGAAGATTTGTTAAGAATTCTAAAGAATTCAATTCAAGTTAAACACATCAGGAATTGTATAAACTTTGATTACATAAACTTGCTATTAAACCCTTTGGCATACAGTTCTCTTTTGTACAAAGCTAGACTACTATATAGTTGAAATCTAACTACCCATCATAAACACCTTCAGTATGTTTGAAATAACCTATCGGACAATACTATTAACACACTGACATCCTGGACTGATTTATGAAAGATCAAAGCCTGTAGTGGATAAGTATTAAGAGGTACATGTTTTATGGAATGAATAACTTTCCTCATTCTCAATATTTCTTATGTTTTTTACAACAAATTGCCTGGCTCTCAAGAATGGTCTCATAAAAAGAGTGAAAAACACTTCTATCCCAAGCCTTCTAAAGACTTAAAAAAACCAAAAAAAAAGCTGGAAGCACTTTTGAAACTACAAATTTAAGCACTTCTAGAATTTTAGAGTAGTAGGAGTCTGAATTTATCTCACAGATCCATTTATGCTAAATGGTCAATGGCAGCATAGAAACAAACAGAAGACAATTATTTGACAAAGATTTTTTCCTTTGATTTTGAGCCTTTAGGTAAACAGAGGATTCTCCAGGAAATATATTTTCCAGATAGGTTTGGTTCTGTGGAAGACTAAAACCTTGGATGTTCTACAGGCTAAACTATAATGAACTCTAGGAACTGTAACGGAGTTGCTTTTGTTATTATCAATTACCTTCTCAGTCTAACAATTTCAATTACAAAAAGAAAAGGCAGCTAGCCAGAACCAAGGTTGTCCATGATTAATCTTAAAAACTAGTGGCAACTTTCATCACCACCATCACTCCATCATCACATCAGTCCACATCAGGCCAGAGAGAGGCCTTCAGAGAGCCTTCTGCTCTTGACCTGGAGCAAGGCATTTCCCAGCACAGCTGACCTCTGACAAGATTGCTTTTTTCAGACTGGAAGTGTGGGAGGAAATAGGAAAAAGAACACAGTCCTTTCTCCTTCCATTCCACAGCCAGCTGTGGTCCCTACAAGATTTCTAGCCCTATATACAGTAAAAATATAGCTTCTCTGGGCATCCATGGATGCATCACTCTACCATGGAAGACAGTACAGAGCCACTGACAGTTCTGCACTACTTGGAAAGAGCTCTGTTTCTTGAAAAATAAGAGTGTGAGGCAGAAGAACCACAGGTCTGGTTTGGACAGGTTGCCTTAAACAGGAGCCAGGAAAAAATACAGGCAGATAAACCAGTATGTAGATAGCCAAGACACAAAAAGTCTTCTTCCTCTCAAATGAGGTAGAACATATACCACATCATGCTGCATCAGATCCCATAAAAACATTTTCTAATATTCATTTAATGGAAGTAGAAACTAGGTTTAATGTAAAATATCCCTAAACTGAAGGCATTAAGCAGCCATTTAAGAGTAACAAGTGGGGAAGATGCTACTGACAGGGGTGGGGCTACAGTGTGACAATATTTCAGAAGATTAAAGTTTCATGGACTAGAATAATAAAGTGAGAGAACTCCACACAAAGAACAGGTTGTAACTCCTCAGAAATAAGCATCAAATATTGTCAAAGTCTTTATGTTTTAAGACCATACATCAAGAATGACCTGATTGCAAATTATACGGATTTCAAATATGAACCACTGAATTCCAGGCCTCAGAAAACACAAACATTAAAGCTTAAATAAGGTAAATCTTGTTACTCACAGGATTCCACATTTTCCTTGGATGTATCTGCTATTTGATTTTCTGACCTCACAAACATGGGCATAGTCTTTGGTTACTTCTTCCTCAGCTTTCCAGCTACTTAGACAGGAACTACACCTTCTGCACTCCTGTCCTTCAGTATGAATTTGTTGGTTTTGATCTCTTCTCTCTCCTCTTTTACTTGACCTCTCACAAAGAAGGATGAGACAGGAGGAGAAATACCCTCTTGCAATTGTGCAACAGGGGTTAAAAATCAGCTAAAACTTAAAAAATCCAAAGGCATCATTCTAGATTTCCACATTGTCCTGGAGGCAGCACCCTAACGTATTGTTCTGTCACATAAGGAGAGCAACATACATCTTCAGGTCCCTAAAGCACTGGGCAAGACAAATAATCCATCAAACAGTAAGACAGAAGTTCAGATATCTTGAAAATAACAAGTATGTTGTAATGCAGGAACCATCAATGTCATAATCTTATTTTTATTGTAATTCTTTACATAAATAAATGATAGAGAAATGGATTTCTATACAAGTCAGATCATCCCCTCAGTTCAAGAAAATGAAACTTTCTTCGATTGGGAGGGTGAAGGACATATGCCAACAGAAAAGACTTACTTATGGCAGGTGCATATATTACCACATCTCTCTGTTAAAGGCAAGTTAGCAAGTTTGAAAAAAGGCTTAGCTATAAGCTCCTCTAGGAGTCGTTCTTATGTTTCAGTTTCCTGTTTGCTGTGTTATTTGCTGACCATTTCCTGCTCTTCACAGACCAAACTAGGCAGCATAACATAAGCACTAAATGTCAAGGCTATACAACAGACCTAACTGCATGTCATTGACACCACACCTCACTTTGTATAATGGTAATTCAGAGCAATATGGTGCCCGATGTCAACAGAAAAAAGAAAATAATCAAATCAATTGACGGAAAGATAGAGAAAGCTGAGAAGAGAAAAGCAAACATTTTTCATAGTAACAGAGCAGCTTCTATTCTACTGAACCTCAAAAGAAATCTCATCAGCTACCATTTACGAGTACTTTCTTTCAGTGTTATAATAAAATGCTTCACATACCTCCAAAAATATAAACAAACCCATGTTTCAGTTAAAGGATTCTACAAAAAGATCCCACTTGGTTTTTCCCTCCTGTGTTTCATCTAGTATTGCAGTATTTTTCATTTGTATAAATATATAAAAACCTCATTTTTGGGCACTGATAGGTTAAGAAACTCTGCTATTGGGTCAATACATCAATGTACTGACATTTAACAAAACACATGTTTGCAAAAATACAACCAAAAGAATCATTAAAACTCCACATATTCCAAAATAAACTTTTGAAAGTGAAATATTTGCAAGTTCCCTTCCCATTTATCATTTCCTTTTTATAGTCTTTTCACAGTCACTTCATATCTAGCCACTTCCTTCATTAAAAAACCCCTGAGAAGTATCTTGTTAAAAATTTGCATTCTGTATTATATCAATCAGTATAGTATTAATCTGTATTAATTGTGCTATAAAGCAATTTGCACCCACTGCTCAACTACTTTCCTTTTAGTTGCACTCAGTGAAAATCATTTAGGAGCTCCTCTTATGATATTTAATTTCTTTTAAAAAAAAAGATATGACACCTTAAGTAAAGACAGTAATTGAGGGGCAAAAAACCCCAACTCTCTGTATAGAGTTTGATCTCAGAATGCCCTAGACAGTATTATCACATTTCTCAAAGTATGAAAAACAATTCCAAGCCACGTGAAAAACAGCTGTAAGGATTCAAAACTGTAATAGTATCTTCATTATATTTACCCCCATTTGACAAGCTTTGTACTTAAAGCACATTGGCTTATTATTCCTAAAACATGCTAAACTAGTGATTTACTCAAAAATACTTTTTTATTGAAAAGGTGAATTGTATTTCCCTTTAATAATATCACTTATAGTGATACAGTCTCAGAACAAGTGAACAAATTTATTTAACCATCACTATTATATACTGTACTAATACAAAATTTCAAAGTCTTATTCAGAAATTGCACATTCTATTGCAAATAGTAATTCTTTAAATAGTCATTACTATTAAAAAAAGAACAATCAATAGCTGCAGAAATATGAATCTTCATTTTCAAGGATGTTTGGAAACAGTAGTTATAATTAGCAAAACAAGTATTGTCCCTATGACAGCCTTTCTTTACAAACCTTTGAATGTTTGACAAGAAAAGGTCATGTTTTGTAAAATCCTGGAAAGGTCATTCAATAACAAATCACATGAATGAAATCACAAGAGTTCAAGGAGGTTAACAGAAACACCACAGGCATTAAAGCATGTTTTCAAGGTAAACAAGGTAAAAGAAAAACAGCCTGCCTCAGCTCTGGAAAAAGGAAATAGCAAGTAGACTCTAATTTTCTACACACTGTAATTTTAAGACATTTTCTCTGCACTTGGTGGCTTAACACTACGTATTATTTCTCATGTTCCACACATTTAGGGAAGGATTAACAGATAACAGAGTCAAAACATTTAAACATCTCTTCAAATAGTCCACGTTGACCTTAAGTAGATTTTTCCCCTTTAATCTTCTGACCAGACACTTAAAAAAACCCCAAAACTTAACCTCCATCTCAACTAAATCTCAATCTTAGATCTCAAAACTTCACTGCTTGAAACTCTGCCAGCCTTTCAGCTAAACACTTTGACCTGCTTGTGACCTCCTATTTCCAGGTCTATTTTCTTCTTTACCAGAAGAACACAACATTTTTCACAGGCAGGAATAACAAAGAGTTGTTTATATAGGGTAATTTAACTACAGGATCAGTGCGGGGAGCAGTGTGATGTATTTGATCCGCAGACCAAGAAAAAACCGCATTGCTCACCAGTGTTAGAGAAAAGACTATTGAATAGTTTTCCTGGGGCAAGCCAGCAAACTGGGGTTCTTTTCATGTATAGGCATAGAAGAAACGAATTCAGGAATGATCCTGGGTCTCTGTCTCCACAGGGTGTTAAAGCCCTGCCCTGATGCAATTCTGAACTTTTAAAGTTCCATTATCCCGGGGGAGAAAGGCAGTACTTATTTACATAAATTTAACATTATTCAATAGAATTTGCTACAGAGAGGGAAATCTCTTCCAATACAAAGAATTTAGAATTACCGACTATGCTTAGTTTATCATCATTACACTTGTGTTTTCATTTATGACAGGTGATTTGCAAACTGTAATTTATTATGAACCTCTTTATGAGATTAATTTAACAGGATCAGACCTGTGGACCACCTAAAGTTGACTGGCAGTAGCAAGTCTCACAGGAGAGGAAGAAGTGAACTGTGCAGTGCAGTGAACTGTCTCCTAGGAAGATACTATTCTAACCCCTAACACAGATTCAGAATTTAAACTTAGCTTTATCGGTTCAAGAAAGCCTGAAAGCATTAAAATTTGCCAGTATCATTAGATACTCCTCTGCAATGTGTCTCTCCCCTACTTTCAGGGGGGTACAAAATACCAATAAGTTTTCCATTGTAAATGCAAATACCAACAACACAAAGAAATGAGTTTAAATAACCTTTTTTTCTACCAAATAAGCTTGATAGTAGAGCTGGCAAATCCAAGCAGGTTGGCTCTCCCGTCATCCAAGCTGAATATTGTATTTCATACTAGGAGAGGACCACAGTTACATTTGGTTCATCCTTGGAATGAACAGATAGCATTAGCTACTCCCAGTGTAAAGTAAAAAAGCTTGACTTTTTAGCGACCTGTGGACAAAGGAAAGCTGGTTAACCTCCACATACCACCACAGCAAGGCATCAAGCTTTACAGAAAGACAGTAGCTAATAACAGAAATGCTTACTTTTTGAAGTTGCTGCTCAGCCAATGGCATGCTAAACTGGTTTAGGGAAACTGATACAGCAGAAAACCAAAAATGCTAATAAACAAATAAGTAAATAGGATCATTTTTTGTTTACAGCATTCCCCTCAATTGGCTTGTCACAGCACTAACACTTTTTCAAGAGAGCAAACAGAAGAAGAGCAAGATCAATGCAGCATGCGTATACTTCAGACCATGGTGCTTTGGTCCTGTCCTTCTAAACAGGTATACGTTCTACAAGAGCAGGCTCTGCCCTAATACCCTGCTCCAAACCTTTTCCAGGAAAGGGGGCAGAATGGATGGTACACAAAGCACAGAAACCTCATCAGCTGCTTGATGGCCAAGGAGTTGGTATTGTGTTTGAACAAGTCTAATAGCATGAACAGCCATCAGAAGATATAGCATTACCAATACAGAAACAAAACCTTAAAAATTATTTCCAGGTGAAGTCAAGGCAGTCACGGCTGTATTTCTTCTTTTATGAGAAGCATGCATGCCTTCAAAGGAATTAAGAAGCAAAATACTAAATAGTAAAAATAATCATGAGTATTCCAAAGACCCTACTAATTGGAATAAAATTTGTGCTGCATAAGTTTTTGTATCTACAATACAGGGGCAGAGTATGCAAATAGGAAGAAATATAACATTGTTTCCTAGAGGACCATCAAAATGACATCTAGCTTATACCTGGTTCTCGGTCTATGTTCACAGAGTGTAGTTTTTCATCTTATTTCAGTACTAGTCACATGCTGTCAGAATGTCTTTCGTTCTTCACTGTAGGACAACTCAAGACGTTTGATTCAGCCATTACCAAATTTTTCCTGGTTTTGTATGTGACTTTCACACCATGGGCCTTACACCATTCTTTAGAAGCCTTTAAGGAGCTGTGCAGAAAGTATTCTCTGACATATGGTCGAGAGCTAAGATGTTACAGTGTCATCATTATTTCAGCTTTCAGGATTCATGCATTACCTTTCCCTACAGGCTGCAGCTTTGCCTTTTTATTTTGAAGAGCTCAAAAAGAACTAATCTAGCAATGTTGTTTGTCCATTAGTGCTATTGTTTCTTTAAGAAGCTATACCAGTTTGTACTATGACTGATCAAAATGACTATCAGAAACAAGACACCTCATTTTGTCTTTCTTGCCAACTATTTTAGCTTATTTGCCATGAGCACAGGGTATAATTAATATCACACAAGAGCCAGCATTGTCATTTTTCAAATCATTTCCCTGGAAATGTTCTACACCTCTTAATGGCCCTGCTAATGCTGTAGCTGTCATGTTTTGGACAGCTGCGCTTTTACAAGACAAACTCAGCTGCGCCATGCGCCTCTCTGTAGACTTTTTAGCTCAATGGCTCAGAGGCCATGAATGCCAGCTGGTAACGGCTATATGGAAATCTTTGATTAATTTTTTTACCTCTAGACACTGACTGTTGCTCAAATGTCACCTTCCCAGTCTCCATCCCTAGCCAGTATTTTTTCCCCCCTCCCAGTACTGCTTGATGGATGAAGAATCAACTGAATGGGCCAAAAATCTTATGACTAATTAAAGCCAATACAGCCTGTCCAGATGTGGCAAGAACACAAAGTCTGGAGAGGGGCCAGGTCATACACATGAAATGCTTGATCATTCCAGAGATGGAGCTGTTAATGTTATTTACCAGGCTAGAGTTAACATATACTGGTATTGCCAGCCTGAAGAGTAAGGTGACATGACAGGGAGTTATGCTGTGCAATAAGTCTGTGGAAGACTTTACTGTCGCAGCTCACAGTCAAAGCAAGTGTGCAGTGTTGATCAAACGAAAACATTTCACATGTAGGACCCGCACAGATATTATGAAGTGATTAAGAAACTCAGATTTTGCACTCTAGAAATGATGGAAAGCTGACAGTATGAACAAATTAGTACTGTTCAGCAGTCATCTGGTGGGGTAAGGTGGCTTGAATTTAACAACTGATCCTGCCTATGAAGAGATATTAAGCACCTTCTTACTAAGTCCAAGAACCAGAAAATGTGATCAATAAACCAATCGTAATTTTCAATACATGCAAGTACATCAAATGTCCATTTCTGCTAAACACCTCTGCTACACTCCTATTTGAACTTCATGTTCATTAATTATCTTCAGTCCTGAGAAAGAAGTCTGCAAAACTTTTTTTCATGTCATATCTGCAAAATACTACATAAAGTTGTGTTCATCACTTCAGCAGCAGCAGTTCTCCCAGTTGAAATCAGCCAGGCCAAGAAAGTGACACAAACAGGATGCTCCTAAACATGCACAACATAAAAACACACACTATATTCTCTTCTGCATGATTTGCTGCCATTTAAAAGACAATAAATAGCAACTTTATATTGCTAACAACATGTCATTTAAGGTTTGCTGTTGCTCAACATCAAGAAAAATCAATGCCAGCTCTACAGGGGCAGAAAAGCCCAGAGAAGTGAGCTCCATTTCAGGTCTGTTTGAACTCATTTCCTTTCTCCGTGGTTGCCCCCTTGTACACCCCCTCAGGCATCCCCTCACAGCAGGCATGACAGCTTGACACATTGACAGCTTGCACTGAATGACAACTGATTTGTACAAATTTCAAGCCTTATAAATCTACCTGTCACAACAACAACATAAAAGAGCCTGGACCCAGCAGGTAACTCAGAAAAAGCTTCCCCTGACAGCATTTTCTGAAAAGCAATGGCTTGCCTCCTGCCAAAAATTCCAACTATCATCCCTGTACAACTTTGAATAAAAATTCAGGGCCCATTTTCTTGCCAACAGGCTACCAATCGTCTTATTTAAAGATTAAAAAGAGTGAACAAGAAAAAAAAAGCCATCCACAGAATTTCATTTTATACTGATATGAAAGTAGTACCACCTGCTATGGCAGGATTACCACACCATTTTTCTCTACAGTGCTCAGACAGAGTAAATGAGCAAGGCTTTTTACGGTATTTAAACAATATCCCAGATTGCAATGCTGTTATGCATCCATTACGTTGGAGCTGTTAGTCAATGCCACTCTTGCTGATAGAAGTTCAGGAGGTTTTTTTGCTTTACTTTGGGAGGCTGTTTTATTTTATTTTTTCTTGCTGTGTTGTTAAAAAAGCAAAATTGCAACTACAGAAGACAGTAAGGCTTTTCTAGCTACATTTTGTGGTCCAGCTCTGATGGAAATCCACACAGACATTAGCTAAAATGTTAAGTGTTCAGTGTTCCTATAAGTAGCATTATTCAAGAGAAAAGCACAGCATTTAATGCTAACCCTTACAAAGGATTAAAAAAGGGAATACGGTAATTCTGAAAAGGTCTTTCTTAAATGAATTTACACCAAAAGAGTTTTGAAAACCTGCAAGACCACCACAAAGATGATGAAAACTGATACGATGTGCAAAATTTTGCAGATTTTTTTATAGTATTCGAAGAACTCCCCACAAGACCACCTTCCAAGTACCACAGGAGATGCTATAACAAATACCAAATCAGCTGTCTTTAAACCTGAAAAAAAAAAATCATATTAATTAAATTATACCTATGATTAGGGATAGAAAAAGTTATTTGTGGTGTTTTACATAAAAATTAAAATCTTCAGCAGCTTGCAATCATAGTTTATAAAGATTCAAAAATGAAAGCTTTCTACTAAGCTGCTAGATAATACAAGCAATTAATACATGTATAAATTCTATGAACTATAAATTCAGACAATGAGACCTCAAAGAAATGGCTTTCTTTCCATTTAACTCAGGTATTACTGGAAACTTTAATTGTCCAAGATACTTCGCACAAAAATAGCAAGCTGATGATCACTGCAAATTATAATAGCACAAACTGAATGCTTTTTCACATTTGTAGCTATCATGTGCTTTCTCTACATTTGCTACATAAGATACTGAAAATTCGAGCTTTTCCATACTTTGCTGACAAGTCCTTGGTTTGCTTTCTGTGATGATTTAGTGCAGAAAGTGGGAATACTGTTATGCAAAATGTTCTAACAAACAAAACAAAGAAACTAACAAACAAAAAAAAAACAAAACACGGGGGGGGAGGGGGGTGTGACGACACGACAACG
Organism: Athene noctua; assembly: GCF_965140245.1. Classification (NCBI taxonomy): domain Eukaryota; kingdom Metazoa; phylum Chordata; class Aves; order Strigiformes; family Strigidae; genus Athene; species Athene noctua. Next base: position 42,488,853 of record NC_134041.1, read on the forward strand.
GACGACGACACAACAACACCAAAACCAACCAAACGCAACACGGCAACACATTCCTACACACTCCCACTGCTCACATGGACATTTAAGAGTTGCCTTATGTTTGAGGGGGGAAAAAAAGGAAAGTGAATACCATTTTACAAATTAAAAGAAATACACAACACATGAGAAAGCTCCTAGCACTTATAAAACATTTGAATTAAAAATTAATATTCAGCAAAAACTATTTTCTAAGAAGCAACTTTCCAAGAAAACTAACAACCTAGCTTCACTGTTTCCAGTGAAGTCTGTTCCTGCAGACTCCCTGATAATGCAAAATGATAAGAAAGAAAGTTTAAGGAGGCTGTTGAACACTTTCCATCGCAGCACAGGAACAAACACCTGCATAAAACAGGATTATCACAAATCATGGGATCTTCAAAACAGGTACCTCCAAACAGATAACAAAGGTTAACCACATTGCTTCTTGAAAGCATCAGCCAAGATAAACTACTTATGGCTTAGCATATATCTCAGAAGTACTTGCACTGGTCTGCTCCCCAAAATCCTCCTTCATAAGGCTGAGTAAAAGGCAAGTTACTTCCATAGGTCCCATAGTGACCATTACTCCTGTGCAAAATGACTAGGGTAGTTACCTGAAGATAACCAACAGTTAACTAGATGTTATGGGCAGTAAGTTAGTATTCTGGTTCAACCATTGTGGCTGGATGTCTTGGAAATAAAGGATGAGCATTCTCCTTGTCATGGGAATCTTTGTATTTGCTTCTTCAAATCTTCCTTTACACCTAACATTTTTAAACACAGAACAACATCACATTTATAGTAGAATATGAAATAATACAAATAGTAAGTGGGTTTAGAAAACTCATCCTAAAATGACAGCCACTGAAAGAGGGGCTCTGAAGCAACTGAGGCATTGCACCAACACCTGAGCCATCACTGACGAGGGACAAAAGACAGAACGTGTCTGCAGGAGATGGAAAGCCAATTTCTCATGTTGGAAGAGCAAAGATTTGAATTGTAGCATTGCAGGAGTTGCCTGCTTCCCCAGATTTGGTAACCATAACTACTCCATTGATTTTTTTCCCATGCCAATTCCACAGCATATACAGGCCTTGCTTAACATACATGGCCACAATAGGGCTTCCCACGTGAATACATCTTATTTCTCAGAAAATGTGTTGGAGTACAGAGGAGGACAGACACAGATATAGACACACTGCCCTACAATTCTCAATCCTTTCTATGTGTAGAAATACAACAATCCAGGAATCTTAAACTTCCTTGCATTTAGGGACAGAACTTGTTCCTGATGGAAAAGGGCTGCTATATAGTATAAATACAACCTGTGAGGGGCAGGTTCTAACATTTCTAGGATTTTGTCCCTTGGACCTGTGGAAGTCAGTACATTTTTGCCACTTAGAACCCTCTGTGTTATTTGTAACTGTCAGCGCCAGCGAAATCTGTAATTGTTAAGAGGGAAAGAGCCTGTGCAAATTCTTCCCAGTGCAAAGTGAACAGTCAATCACTTTTATAAGGACAGGAACAACTGAAACTATCCATTCGTATACTTTCCTTTAGTCAACAATATTACCTTTAGTAATCTGGGGAATGTGCATCCATAAATTACAGAAAGTGTTATTGCATTGCTGAATAAACAGCAACATTTCCATCAGCAGCAGTGGCAGCCCCACAAAGGTATAACAAACAGACTCAATCATTTTCTTGTCAAGCTTTGCAATGACTGCAGAGTTTACTGCTGGAGATAATGTTGCTTTCCTCAGCATTGTGTGCCAAACTGCAAACTGCTTATTAAAACAAAACCTCTTTTTCTGAGCAGCATGAGTTGCATAATCACTTATTGCACTCAAGAAAAAACAGGTTTGATGCCCAGAGGTGGTTAGCAATCAAGCATATGCATTAACATTTGGTTTGCAAAAACTGGTTAAAAAAAATAAGTGATCTAAAACGGAATTATGAGAACTAGTGCCCCAGGTTGATCGTTTTCCCTGTTAATATATTGTTACTGATGAAATATTTCAAACTACTTTAATATGCCTGTAGGAGATAAATTAGCAAAGACAGACAAGAGTGAAATACAAATCAACTATTCCAAAATCAGATATCTTCTCTTTAAAAAATGCTTTTTAAGAGTAAAAATTGGATTGCATCTTTGAATTCCAGGTACAGGTGGCAACTTGCTTTTCAGAGAAGGGGAAAAAAAAAAGTAAACTTAAAAACCAGTCAACTGTGTGAGAGATACTGCTGAAGCACAAATCTATTATTATCATCCAAAGAAACAGCTTGGCATAACTAAGCCGACCAATACCCCTGAAAAACCCAGTTCAATTTTCTTCGCTTAAAACAGATTGACAACCATTTTACTTGGTTGAATAACAGGAAAGTCTGAAACACAAATGAGCAAGCTCTGCCATGTCAAGAAAACACTGTTGTAAAGCAAGCCATTATTCTTGACTTCAGAATGGCTCCCTTTTTTCCTCTTTTCATTTTCTTAATGATTAGAGATATATTAATATAAAGGTAAGCAGACAGCCTTCTCTCTGCAACTCTGGCACCACTGATTTCCTTCTAACACTGAGCTATCAGTTGCCCAAGAACACAGCAACATCCAAATAATGGAGAATTCAAGACTATTATAAGTTTGAGCAGAGTACTGTGAGACTCTCAAAAACACACACACAGAAAAAGGAACTTAAGAGGATGACAGTGGCATTTGCCACTGATCTTTAGCACATGAACACACTTAAAGCCTATGTTGTATCCAAAAAAGAAGAAAGCAATTGTAGCCAAGTTCTGGGACCCAGCATGTAGAGCACTTCTGATATCCTCAGGGTAGGAATTTCCAAACTTACAAAATCTTCTTTTATTCCACAAAAGTTTGAGTAGTTTCTTCAAGAGTAGTTATGTGACCCACAAACCTAAACCACAATGCAAAGTCAGATTTGTTTTCTGTGCAGAAAAGCCATCTTGACTGTAATTAGACATAAAATGTAAGCATTTTTATCAATTATATCTTAAAATTATTTTGATCTAAAGGTGGTTTAAATCATGCCAATTCGCACATCTGTGCTTCTGTTCACATTTGCACAACCTGAGTAATTGCATGAATGTAAGCCCCTAGGAAAAAGACTCCAAGCTAATTTAAAGTATGATTATAAATATTAAGATGTTTTAACTTGGTCAAATGAAAAATCATGGCAATATTCTTATCAGATTTCCTTGTAAAATGGGATTAATATCAATGAAACAGTCAATTAAATGCATTCATAAAATATCTTTGTAGCCATTAATATTTGAAAACCATTGAAAATAACAGTTCGTTTCCTTCTCCCACCTACTTCTAAATGACCGTAAATAAAACGAAAATTCTATACTGTGATATCTGCCAGAACAACAGTGAAATAAGAAGAATGCCAAACCATCTCCAAGACAAAAACCCTAACTCTTTTATTGTGTTCATGTTTATCCCCTTCCTTTCTTACTCTTTTCTTTAGGCCTTGGTCTTCTTTACCCCACTTTTCCACCATAATCATGCCTACAGAACTGTTTGCTTCAACAGATGTATTTCTCTTCCAGGTTCTGCCCAGACACTAATGCACTATCTCCCAGACCCAAAATAAACTTTTCAATATGATTTTATCCATTCCCTTTCGCATACCCTTACTCTTACAGTCTTGTACTTCTTGCTATTCTCTAGTCCTCTCATGTATTTGCATACTGAAATCATCTATAGGTTTCTCCATTTTTCTCATTCTCACTCCTTCCCGTAACCCTCAGACACCTTCCATTCATACTCATTTCCCACTCTTTTAGTCCAAAAGTAATTTTTACACACCAAGATAAGCATCACAATGAGGAAGAGATGCTGAGAAACAAAAAATCAAAATCATCAAGCCTAGCATAAAGCTCTATGAAAAAATAAACTACTGATGAACATACTTTTTCAAAGTGAGCAAGTGCTCCATTTATAAAATGAACTGTTGCATTGGAATATGCCTGAATTCTTAACATACATAAATAAATGCAATAATATCTCCACTCTTATGATCTTTAACTGACACCTGCATATTCAGCAATTACATATGCAAAAGGATATGATTCAGTTAACCTGTAAATCACCCTTCAGAGCACTAGGTGTATGATATGCTACCCAAAGGTTCCAGAGTGTCCCTTAATTTCCATCATTATCTACTGACATGCCCAAATGATTCTTTGGCTACTTGTTAATAAAAGAATCAGAAGGTGCTAATCTCATTATCGCCTTGTCAGCAGTTCCTGTCAGAGCCTTGTTGCCCATTAATCGCCTGCTGCTGCAGTCAATCAGGATCCTGCCATGCACTCCCCCAACATGTTTATTCTTTTACCTGTTAAGATAGTACCTAAGCAAAGTGTCACAGCACACTACATTGACTAGCACCACATTATAGAAATAATTATTTACCTTCCTCTATAGCATCACAGATATAACTGCATAGTTCAGAACAGTTTAGCTAGGCTGAGGATCTGTGTCTTCAACTCCATCTTCCTAATTTATTACTTGGTTTACTTCACAGTCATGCTAATGCAGCCAGGGAAATAATTGCCACCATATGAAAAGCCCCAAGAGAATTCCTATGCCCAGGCAGAAAACTGCCACTCATTGTTCAAATTGAAGAGTGCATATTTATTCCTACTACTTCAAACAGTAAGCATAATTTATTCGACGATACACATAGTGAACCTAACTCAGAGTTTATGTATCCCAAAACACTTTTGTCACTATGTGCTGCCAGAAATTTCAGAGAGCAATATCCATGATCATCCAACACTTCTCTCAAATTGATGTATTAAAAAAATTCTAATTGTTTGTCAAACCTTAGGAGTAGGCCAATATATGAAATTCATATAAATGATACTAGTATTTACAATTAATGAAAAAGATAAACACTAAATAGTATAAGCAACAAAAATAAAAAATGCAGAGAAAATGAGTGGGAGGAAGAATCAAAATAACATGCTAAAGGATAGAAAAACAACCTGTCAAACATATCCCAGTCTCACTGGGATTACTTATATAGTACAGTTTTCAAAAACAAGTGCCTAATATTCAGGTATATAATGTCCATTGGTCAGCACACCCATGTTACAATCAGGACAGAAAACTCTGAATATCACCTTTTGCAGCTACCCTGTCATCTTTTCACTAGAACTATAAAGAATAATTCTGTAAAATCCAAGAGAATTTGTTCAGAGAGAATTGTCCAAAGAAGTGGCTCCATCCACTGTCTGTAAGTCTTAGAAAGAGAAAAATTAACCCTCCGAGACTGAAATTCCCTCTCTACACTAGGAAAATAATGGGGGGAGGGGGCAAAGCAGTCCAAACCAAAGATTCAGAGAGAACAAGCCAGTCAGTATTTTGTTCTATTCGCAACAGACAGCTACTCTTACTTCTTTCCAAAAGCCATATACTGTTCTTCACATAAATACATAGATGAGATGTGGTTTGAGCAAGAGAAGGCAAGATATCGTATTTCCCAACTGGCTGAGATTCAAAGCTAGCTCTAGAAGCTATGCCCAACATATTAACAAAAATGCATCTGTGTCTACTGACCACAGAACTCCAGCTCCGTGATCTGAACTTTTCCATGCACTATGCAATAGACACTACAAAAAGATAGTTCTCTGTCTCCTGTCTTTTTTTACAGTTTTTGAGAGATGTCTAACACCCTTTAAAGCTGCCTCCCTAGGAATCATGAAGCTCTGATAGAAGTGTAAGACACAAGGAACCTGTGTAGAGGATACAGATTCAGATGCCATTCATGGTATTGACTCTGAAGTTATCTAAAAAAAAATATTACCATTTTAAAGCATTCTCTGTAATATGATTCACAGGAAGGGCTCTCAAGTAAATGGGTATCCTAAATAGTTTAGAAGTATTTTCACAACTTATTCCCAACCTGAACAGCATACAAAGAGTATCACCATGTACAGGCCGAACCAAATCTCTGAATCACAAAATACCAACTGCCCTTTAATCAATAAAACCCTTCAGTATCAGAATCTCAGAGATTACTTCCATTACCTTCCTCCCTCCTATTAATTTAGAAAATTTTGATTAGACAATCAACATAATCTCTGTTTCAATGCCATAAAGCTAACCATTTAGTTAGGTTTTGATATTGTTTGGGTGTGTTTTTTCCCCTCGAAAAAATCATTTAGTCCATTATTTAGGGTAACTAAATAATGTGGAAGCTCATCAGTCTACATTTTCTCTATTGAACATCAATGGAATATTTTGGTAGAGTCCTAAGCCATCCACCAAATCTAAGTGAAAAACATCAAACCAAGTGAAAAATTGGCTAAATGGAAATGGGGGGAAGAAAAGTTATTTAGAAAGAGGAATCACATTTGCATCTTAATCCAGGCATCCCATGTTTGCCATAATACCACTACATAGCTGAATAGCACAAGATTGTGAAAGTGAAATTGTTTTGGCTGAGCTGACAGTAATAAGGTTGATGTGTATCATAGAACCATTCAGCGTGAACTAGATTATATTATTCAGTTTAATCATGTTAAGTGTAGGGAGAAGGAGAAGTAGGGTAAAAGGAATATACAAGCAATTTACTTGCAGGCACTTTTAACAACTTTATTTAAGCTTGTTTTATCTGCATAAAGAATATCCCAATATGCTTGTTAAGTGAAATGAAAATGGAGAGTGTTTCAAGTAGCATCAAGACATTAAAGACTGCCTTAAAGTGTATGAAAATTTTACATCAGCTCTTATTACAGTTGATTGCCGAACTGACAAGGGGGGAAAATGTATCTCAGATTTCCCTCTACTTGTACATTAATAAGCACTTTTTAAGCACCATTCTTCAAAGAACCTAAACCACTTCAATTCTGAAAGAACAGCTCTGACTTTAACTCTACTAATAAGGAATAATATCAAGATATACTTTTATTTTAGAGTAATAAAAGACCTCCCCTGATCTTTTGTTATTCCGATTTATTTTGCAAAAGTTGATGAATGTACATCCATTGATTTTATGCTAGGCAGTCAAAGATACTGATTGCTTCTTTAAGTCTTGTGTAACTAAATGAAGCTGCTTCAAAGTGCAAAAACTAGGCTTTATTGGTGCCAATTCATTAGAATCAGGATCAGCTTTTAAAGTAACCTCTCCCAACTTGGATGATAGTTTCCTATTTCAGTCACTTGCAGTGAAAAAGAAGTTTTTTGGCTTAGAAACTTAGCCATCCATATGTGACCAGGTTTTTCGGATACCACATTTTTCATGTGAAAGACTTCTGTCTTCATCCAGTTTTGACCTTATGGAACTAGGAACTTGGATGTATTGTTAAATACTAAATGACTAAAGGGATTGAAAACGTCCTGATCCCTATCAAAATCAACTCCTGGTAGCAAAGCAGATGTACAGCATTTATAGCATCTGAAATGTAGCCTTTAACCAACATGCTGAAAGAGGATGCAAGCCCTTGTGACTAGACTTTATATACCTGCTTAAATTTTCAGAGTACGCAAACAAACACCATATAAAAAACATCTAGTCCCAAAAGGAGTTCTTCAGCCTACAGCACATCTCCCAGCTTCTCTTTTGACCTGTTTGATTAGGATTTAGCCTATGCTGACAGATTATCTTTGGAAAGGCCCCTAGCTGTGCCAAAAAGAACAACTTAAGCAAAGGATTAACCGATACACTTACTAATGCACTCAAACTGTCACCAGGATCAAAGACTTCCACAAGAGACAGAAAGCAATTTAGGCAAGTGTCCCTCCGTGAACTAACACAAAATATACTGTAACAATTACATTGTGCCTGAATGAAAGAATATACTGCTCTGCTTTCACTTTTCAGGAAAAAAAAAAAAATCTCCGTATTTAAATCAGACTGTTTATTGTCTGAGCACATATGTCCATCTCCTCAGCACTTCTACCGAGACAAAAGAGACTGTAAGAAAATCCAAATACAATATTCTAACAATGGGAAAGCATTAAAACAAGAAAATTCAACTTGACCAATGAAACTGAACAGGTATTCAGAGCTCATTGTTAATTTTACTGAGTCACTTGATACTGAAAAATACAGTGTAGGGTGCAGTAGTTGTAGTCCCAGTTGCTTCAGACAATCATGATTCAGGAGACAAGTAGTCCCAGAAATTCCACTTAAATTTTGCTCAAAGCATACCATTTTCATTAGGTGCTGTGTGATGGACGTTATATAAGAATGAAACTGAAAAATTATTTATGCCAAAAATTGCAGAAGCATTACAAAAGGAAACTGATAATTACACTTTAAAACAGTGTGTTGGAGTCAATACTGTTCAAAAACATCTTGGGAAACAAATAATAATACAGTCATAAGGCAACTAATGTTACCAGTGTTCCTCACTAAAAAGTTTGTTGAATAATGTATTGACATACTGATAATTTAGATCAATATACTGATTTCAAATATATCTCCTAACAAAGTGAGCCATATTAAAAACAAACTGTGATGCTCTGTATGTACCATTGAGAGGAGTGTAAATACTGAGATTTAGTGCCAAATTCTAAAAGTTATAGAATTCAAACTGAAGAAGGACTAAGTATATTTTGGAAGACACCTTGCAGTTACACTCCTACTTTTTTCAGCTTAAAATATCTTTTCTCCCAAAGATCTAGAAAAAACAGCTCAATAATTTCTAGCATGGCAAGTGCAGTAGATAAAGCTATGACTGGCACTTTTTAGAACTGGTTATAACTTTACAAACAGGTTTGCCTAATTGTCTCATATACCCATAGTAAATTCTATTTATTGTGATTTCTCCTTGGTACTTGGTAGTACCTGCAATACAACCTGGACTTGTGTGCCTAATATAGATACATGTTGTGTGTGTATCAGTATCTCATGAAATAAATGATAAAACAGCACAGCCTCTGTGAAATGTGTTAATTAGTCTAAGTCATTAAAAGTGCACTGATAAATAAATAACTTGCTTAAAAATTAAAAAAACTGTGCAATTTTAATCCATAAATAAAACAGGAAATTAAGCTACTTTGAAGAAATATTACAGATTTTATAGGGGAAAAACCCAAAATATATATAATGCCTGCAAGCACTGCCAACATTCCATATAATGAGGGACATATTACATCCACAAAGCTCATGTTTATAATACAGTGAAAATAAAGTAGAAGTCAATGCATTACTGAACATAGCCTCTCTGCTTGGATGACACTATTGTAAAAACGTGGCAAGAACTTGCACCAACAGCTGTCCTAGCTACTCAACTCCAACCCCTCACTGTCAGGATTATTCTGTACCAGCAGTGAGATAAAGTCATACTGAACATGTCCCCATACATCCTAAAATAAGGTATTTAGCTTAGAATTTAAGAATTCAAACCCCCCAAATTCCCAACAATCATTTTAATGCTTGCCTAATATAAACAAGCCACTACATTTTTCCAATACATTGTTTCAGAAAAAGCAAACAACAAGCAAGACTAAAGAAAGCACAAGATATAACACTATGGTGCAAAGCCCACCCCATCTGTTGGCACTAGGAAGTGAGGAGATTACAAAGATTACAATGTTATTTGATGGACTCATCTTGCACTGAGCCTTCATATCCTACTTAACCAAACTCATCAGCCTACACAAAACAACAAGGAACAGTAATACCTCTTATTCTACGTCCTCTTCAGCAGGAGATTCAATTTCTTTCTTTTGTGGCAAGAGGTTATTATAAATAGAAAATTTAATTGTGGATTAAAGCAATGAGAGAAGATGCATAACACCACAGTAAGTAGACCATTTGTACGAGGACAAAAATATTAGAGAATGTGTGAAAAGAGAGTATTCTCAGCAGTATCCTTTAATAACATTAGGAAGGAGAATTACTTATTACACATCTATTCCCTGGTCTTCCAAGTAATACCTCATTCTGTTCTCTGAAAGAAAGTGCCTACATGTAAAACCTCTACTTTCCTCCCATCATTTACAGAGAATAATTCTGATGTTTGTCTTCCAACCTTCCCATGTAGAAAATATCTAAATGAAAGGACAATCCAATTACATTTGCAAAAAGCTGTCTTTTGTAAGTATTGAAAATATCATCAGTATTTGTCAGTGCTAAATTATTAGTCACGTTTGGGGTTTTTTAGTATCTTAAAACAGAAAACAAGACATAAATTAGGTTTGTAAACAGCAACTGCAAGAATAATAAAAATAATGCCAGGGAATTTAACTCAGAATTCAGTACTAGCATCACATTGTTAATGCAATGCATGAACCACCTACCAGTTTAATACTTGTCCAAATTCTGAGAAACTAAGTCCTGGTCCTTACAACAAGCTCTGTATGAATCAACACCTCTACTTATAACAACTTCACTAATGGTTTGAGATTACAAGAAATCTGCTATGAGAATTTATGTCCTATGCACTAAGTCTACAATCCTAAAGAATTAACAGGCATATGACTTCAAAGGGTAGGTTATTCCTATCTAAGGAACAGAAGCACTTTCTTCAAATATCTCAGGAAATCACAGACCTTGGGGGGGGAGGAGGGGAAGTAAGTATATATATTAATTTATCTTAATCTAGCACTCTTTTGCTTGAGCATCTGAGTTCTGCTATTTGGTAACAGACACACAAAGGCACATTTTAAGTTATCATCATCTTCAGGTTCTCCCCAAACTAGTATTAGTTAATCTTTAGCTGTTCAGATTGACCAAGACAGCAGCTATGTTTACCTTGTACAGTTCTGAGCATACAGTTTACATTAACAAAAAGTAGGGTTATATTCAAAATAAAGAAAACAAGGATAACTAAGTCAATACCATTTCATGAGTAAATTGTAATCTTAAATTTATTTTAAACAATGAAAGGACTGCAAGTTTTGCATTTCTGTTTTTGTTAATCGTTATTCTTTCCTCATTCTTTTTTGTCCTGTAAACCTATCACTAGCTAGTCTGCAAAATTATGAAACTCAATCCTGATCAGAGAAGAATTTTGAAAAGTTTGAAATATTTGCAACACATGCACGAAAACCTCAACAAATAACTTCATTAATTAATGGTAAGAGCTCCTGACAGCTGCTCTCTAGAGAAGCCGTTTGTCCTCAGAATGCTTTAAGGAAAACATACAGTATTTCATCACTGTGTTTAGACTTCTTATAAGATACAGTGTGATTAATGGAGAAAAAATAAGTATTAAAAGTCTTACCATGTGCCAAATTAAGAAGAGCACTTGATAAAATAGGCACTTCTTCTTATGAGTAATTTGAAAGAATAACTGGTTTTCATTACAACCTCAGCTCCCAGCAGGTCATACATAAACCAAGCCAGCTGCAGTTCAAACAAAGGTCTGTCCAAAGGATGGGCTCGAGGTGCGGATAAATTATTATTGCAAAACCAGTGCCAAGCCTTACTCTCCCCTCTGTTTTTCTCATTTTAATGAATTGGGCTTGACCCCAAAACTTAGTTATTTTTAATACCCTAGCTTCATTTTCGTTCTGTATTTTCCCGCCTTATTACAAATAGAGATTTATTTACGACAATCAAAGCAAGTCAGATCTCTAGGAATATCTTCTAAAAGTGTTCACATGACCCCTAAAGTTTATAGAAGCTTATGAGTAAGCTACATGACACATCAGGTATATGGTGAACAATTCATCTTACTGTAAAGCTACATACTTGAAGAAGAAAGTAAGTTATTTCTTGTGCATCTACAGCAGTATTTTTTCTGACTGAAGTTTTCCGTTAATCATTTTCAAGATATTCTCTACAGTTAAAAACATGAGGTTAACTGAACTTGTGGGAGACGAAGGAGTTGGGAATTAAAAGAACAAGTATATAGCCCACCATTTCTTATATAAAAAAAATTTAAAGTTAGCTCTTTATATCCTGTGACACAACAACAGGACTGGATCCCTGATGTCATCGTGACTCTGCAAGCAGCTCTTCACTGGTTCCAATAGCATTTATGGGCAGATCACCTGAATTTGTCTGCAGTCTCTCACAGATTTTGCAGTTAACGAGTAACAATTACAAGACTTTACCTTCCAATTTTCTTACACCTTTGCTAAAGAATGTAAATTCTTTAAAAATACTTTTAGAGTTCTTTATTCCAAAGTACTGTAAATGCCATACTCCAACGTACCCAGATGCCACATAGGCACAGTAAGCATTCTACCATGTGCATACAATTTATTTTCAGAGCTAAGAACCTTACATTCTTACCACTTTTTATTTCCAGTTGAAAGTTATAAAACCATCCACCCTTAACACTTATAGAAACATACCTTAATCTTCTTAGAGGTTTGCATGAATTAATGAAAGTGCCAGTCACTATAGTAGTCAATGTTCAGTTCTTATAAATTTAATATTGTGGTTACAATTTCCTGTAGCCCTAGCTTACTGTAGTTCTTTTGATGCTAGTGCCTGGTGAGAAACCTTGTTTAGACAGCTATAGGGTGGAGCTGTCAGGCTCTTAACTATGCCAGAGAACACAGACCACCATAGAGTAGCACACAGGGGTCCTTATATCAGAATTAGTAAAATCCTGTCACTAAACCAAGTGTAAATCCAGAACTGCTATATATCACCCAGGACATTACAGCTTCCAATCATAGTTTACAGACAAAATGACATTCCAGAAAGAAAAAAGAAAAAAAAAAAAGGGGGGGGGGGGGGGGGGAGACACACGACAAGGGGACAGGACACGACACACCAAACAACACATAAAAGTTTCAAAATAGACCAAACACTGGAAGAGTTTAAAAACGCAAATAAAAGAGGTCTCATTTCAACCTACGCAGAATAAATAATAGTTCTAAGTCCCCCTATGGGAACTTGGATTCATCCAAGATATAACTCTGCATACAAGTCAGCACTCAGTTTATAAAAGTCAGAGAGATGAAAGCAATTAAACATAAAATGTGGCATTTTGGGTCTCTTAAGAGCATGGAGGAGGAAAAAACCCTACACATTATTTTCAAAACATTTGAAATCCTATAGAAATAGTGAAACATTACATTGTGGTATTCTGAAGTAATATCTCTTGTTTATAACCATATAAATTTAGTCCCCTGGCACTACTGGGCTTATATAATAGAAGAGTTATTTTAACAGTGCCCTGTTAAAAAAAGAAGCAACTCATTTTCAACTCATTTTCTCCAGTGGGAGGGATGTGTGGCCTCATGTGAGAAAGGGAACATGCCTAAGTTATTACTGTAGGAAAGCAATCTGTCAAAGGCTGGCCGTTTTGGCATCGTGAATACCACTGGTGAGATCAGAGAGTCAGATCCTGCTTGCAATTACTGCTAAAGGACCTTGGATACAGGCAGCCTGCTATCAATTATTCCCCTGGCCTCAGACACTTGGACTTGTCAAGTTCTCAGTGTCTTCTGTTTTGTAACAGTAAGAAAAAGGGCTTCCCATGATCGGTTGTTGGAAGTTTTTCACATGTTGTGTCACTCCAAAGTGTCATTAACAATTCAATTAAAATTTCACAGCACATGTTAGCATATTCAGGTTTTTGTCTGCTAAAATACAGTCCAAGACAGATAAAGCAGATTCTGTCTCTAAATCTTGACTTTAAGTTATGCTTTCATATGTAGATTATCAAACATGACACTGCCTGCCACCTCAGTGAAACAGTGTGTTTGATGTCCCTACTCTACTAATACTACAAAGAAAAAATTGTTTAACTAGAAAACAGAATAGTAACATCACTTGGAAGATGTAACTTCTTGCATCATTTGTAAAGTCTCACCAGTCTATTTCTGAAGTTGATTTTATTTTTAGAAACACTGAAGTATTAAATTACGGGTTTTGGTTTATTAGTTTAGTTTCCTGTGTGGGATTTTCTTGAAAGATTAGCTCCAGATGTAAAGTGTAAATGGAAATTAAATTAATCTAAAAGGTATATTACACATGAGTTTTACTAAATATGGCCGCTAAAACAAGACACACTCTTCATTGACATAGTTTATTCATAGTTCATGGGCCTCTCTGTAATTTTTCTCCAATTATACAATGTAAAAAAATTAAACATCTTAAGGTTTTCAGTAAAATTGGAAAGAAGGTTCAGTCTTAAGCCTTTTAAGGCAGCTTTTTCTCTAAACCGTCAATAGGTTTAGTCATGCAAGGAGAAGATTCTTTAAACTTACCAAAGACTTTGTTTAAAGCCCAGGAAAATGTGGACTGTCAGCATCCTTTGTGTTGTTTTGCAGCTTAAACCCATTCCCCAGTACACTGGTGACCCTCTACCCCAATTCTCTAGTCTCTCTCTGACATCAAACTCAGGATTATTGTTAGATTTTCTTCTAGGTAAAAAGGAGATTAGAAGCCCAGCTGCAACAGTTGAGTGACAGGAAAGGGGGTAGAAAAATACGTAGATAAATATAAAAAGTTTAACCATCATATTACCAGAATAATTTTCTTCCACACGCCAACTGACAGCATTGACCATCATCCCCACAGCTTGAGAAGAAAAGACTGCAAGAACTGGGGGCACTTCCCCTCACAGTGTCAAAACAGGAGTTGACAGTTCAAGGCAAAAATGATTTGCATGTAAATCCTGATCAAAAGCAAGCTTGCACCCTGAAGTTGTCAAGTTTTGCTACCAGTCTGACACTTAAATGGGCTACAGCAAAACTTGATTTAAACTGAGGAGAAAAAAAACATGGCAACTCAATTACCCCCCTTGCAGATCAGATCTGGCAGTTCAGGTCAAACTTTTCACACTGCCATTTCTCAATACCTGATGCCTTAAACAAACAATATGTATTCCTCCTACAAACCTAGATGAAAATATATTTCCCATGGCTCCCTACTGTGCCTTTAAAAATGACTGAAAAAAAAGTTTAGAAATATTGTGCAAAGTCTTTTTGTCTGTTTTTTTTTAATTATCTCCTGATCAAAATAACTTAAATAATCCAGGAGGAAGTATTATTTTATGCAAATGTATTTGCTTTAGAGAGATGTCTAGTGTGTATTGTCTTCCAGAAGAATTCATTTGCTTTTGAAAAAAATCCTGACCCATTAAACACGTGAAACCTACTTCACTGAAATAATATTTGTCTGTAGCATCACGGAACAGAGAACTACTTGATCTGCCCAAAGGATGTTAAAAAAATTTTTAAAGGGTGAAATTTTGTGAAAATTGCGGAAAGATTTATATGGTTCAGTGAGTTTGTATAGTGACAAGGAACACTCCATAGCATTATAGAAATTAAAGCCAAAGATTTTCTAGGATCTCATTCTTAGAGCTGTTCCACCCTTCATCGAGTCAATTCATGAATCTCCTTCTTAACAGGTTTCTGTAGCAGCGCTCAACAGTTGTAATGCCTGCTACTAATTTGTTTTGTGTCCCCAGAGTAGTTCCCCTTTGAATAGCAAAGCAGACCATCCACCTCAGTTATTTTAAAAATAACTTTTTTCTGTTCATTGCCATTAAAATGAGGTATCTGAGATACACTTCAGACACTGCTTTACAGGCAAAAACAATCAACAAGAGACAGCCAGGGAATTGTCTAGAGATTACTTAGATTCTTTAAGCAGTAGAATCAGGGAAGTTCTTAATGAGATCCCATCTTTCACAAAAATTTATAAATTTCACTAGTACAAATGAGGTGAATTGTAAAAATTTGTCCACACACTATCACACACCATTCAGAACTAAAAACAAAACCCACTGAGCCTCTCCATCTCAGCTGTGTAGTTGATTTCAGTTACAATGGGAGGAGAATATAAAATATCAAAATGCCTTTTTATACTGGTTTGAAAACACTATCAGTATTCACGACCACATCACAACTGACCCTCCTTCCTCAAATACTCAGACGTCACTACACCACATTCACATATGAT
The DNA here is from genome assembly GCF_965140245.1 of Athene noctua. Classification (NCBI taxonomy): domain Eukaryota; kingdom Metazoa; phylum Chordata; class Aves; order Strigiformes; family Strigidae; genus Athene; species Athene noctua. The sequence continues at coordinate 42,504,728 of NC_134041.1, forward strand.
GCCCTGCCTGAACAAAGTGACAAAATCTCACCCCCTACTTTAAAAATAGGAACACTCTGGGCCAAGTTTTCATAATAGTATACTTACAATTTGTGCAATTACTACACCTGTACAAACAATAAAGTTTCATCCTAGCCATTTCATGAGTAAATCCAGTATATAACTATGCAAAATTTAGTAAAGTCCATTGCTTGCACAACAATGAAACAGAAACCTGGATAATGTTTTAAAGAAGATGTCTGCACACAATAAAAACAAGTGTGTTACTATAGGTCACTAGGTTGATTACTACTAAATTTCTAAATAAAACATATACTCAAATAGCAGTTGGCACAACTGACTCTAATGCTAACACTCATAACCTTCTATGTCACATTTAACACACAAAAAAAGTGAGGAAAAATTAGTAGTAGTTTAGAAGATTCATTTTAGGACAGCTATCATTATTTTCATGACAGCCTAGTATAAGAATTAGACACAATATAGTTTTCTGCTTTTACTCCAGAGACAAAAAAATATTCAGAGTTACTGTTATGAACAAACTGATATTTTTGTATGTTACTACGCATGCCTCTGACCTTAACACAATATTCATAAAGGATTTTAAAGCTTCACTTGATTCGGAAGCTGGCAAGTATTTACAGCATTATTGCTTAGATTATAAACTCTTCACAGCAAAGATTTTTTCATTCTGAGTTGTACAAGACTCAAAACAATGTCCTGCTGCAACAGTGACAATTTTACACACTTCCAGAGTAAATGCAGACATTATTTCAGCAGAATTTGAAATTGTATCATTTTTCTTTCTACAAGTCTAGTTCAGACTACACCTGAAATTAAAATCAGTTCTTTAGTGAATCAAGCAGAAGTATTCAAAATAAAATGTTACCTCAAGATTTTGGTCTTACATTCTAATTTCATTTAAATAATTCCATCTTCTTGCCTTCATCTTTATTTCCGTAGTTGTAATAAAAACCTAGAAAACCTCATGTATGCACTCTAAAACAAACATAAATTATAGAGGTCTAACTAAGCTACTACCTTATTATAACTGAAAAACAAAAACAGAAGAAGCTTTCTTCAAAAAAATCCTAGAGAATCTTGGGTGTAATGTTAAGCCATTCAGAATCCATAGAGTGCAAGTAACTAATCTGGCATAAAACTGACCTGTGCTTGAAGATTTCAACAACTACTCTAACTTCCACACCTGAAAAGCCACGGCTTCGTTTTTTTAAAAAAATTGTTGCTATTTAAGTATTGTCTTGCTAGAGAAGACAGCAGGATAATTCACCCTGGTTTGGGAGTTGTTTTGTTTTGGTTTAAGAGTTTTAAAACATAGGGACAAAAAATATTTTTATACTTTTTTCTGCTAACACACTGTACAGGCTCTGGCTGAGCGGGAATTAGTTTTCCCCTATAGCAGCCCTCACGGTGCTGTGTTTTATGCTGGGAGCTGGCAGGGTGTTGGCAGCACCCTGGTGTTGTGGCTGCTGCTGAGCAGTGCTTACACAGCACCAAGGCTCTTTCTGACATTTCCCCCAGTGGGACGGGGTGGGCAAGATCTTGGGAGGGGACACAGCCAGGACAGCTGACCCGAACCGACCAAAGGGATATTCCAGACCGTATGACGTCTGCTCAGTATAAAGCTGGGAGAAAGGAGGAAGGGGGTGGGGGCACCCTTGGACCTCTGAGGCAACCACTATGCGTATTGGAGCCCTGCTTCCTGAGAAGGCCCCACATCCCCTCTTCATGGGAAGGAGAGAATAAATCTGTTCTCTTTTTGCTTCCACACACGGACTTTGCTTCGATTTTGCTTTGCTTACATTAAAACTGCTTTTACCCACAAGGGTTGGGTTTTTTTTTTTCATCTTATTTTATTTCCCCCTTTTTGCCTTGTTGAGAAAAAAAAAAAAAAAAGGGGTGTCGGGGACAAGTGCTAGAGCATTTAGCCAAGGTCAAACCACCACACACACTCACTCCTTCAGCAATTCAACCAACAGTGTGGAAATGCACACCTTTTTATTTCATTAAAATTCAGAGTAGTTCCCTCAGACTACTTGTAAAGCGAGCAAGAGCAGTTTGGTTGTCTTTCCACTGAAGCAGATGCTGGACACTCATCCAGAAGGAAAAGGCCATGCCAACATAGGGAACCAGCTCTCTTACAGCAGTTCTGGGCTAACACCCCTACAGTCTTCAGGGAGTAACAACAGAACATTTGCTAACTCATGAAAGCTTAAAATGGGGGGATGTCCCTGACTCACCACCAGCTTTACAATACCAGATGTGAGGTCCCGAACTAGCAGGTGATGCAGGTTGGAAGTAAAGAAGCAGGAAAGGAGCTCATTAGTATTCCATTCTTCCCAAGAAGAGTGTTTTTTCACTGTGGTTCACTTCTAGCCCAATACAGAAGCAGCTAACACACAGGTCACCTCCTCATCACCAGAGAAAGGCACAGTTTCCAACTTACTGGTGGATGGAAATTGTGTACTTCACTGCAATCTAGTCCTGCAGAGTAATGATATGCATTTAGAGACCTGAGCTATATGTAAGGTAACATATTACAAGAGGGTCCTCAAAAGTTTTATATAGTCTGAATTCAGCATAAATCAACAGTAACCCACCTCCATAAAGATTAAAGCCTTCTTTGCACTGAACATACACAGTAGATACCACAGTATTTGCAGATGCCCTTATACTAACCTAACAAAAATAGCACCATTCTATTCTAGGGAGCTCAGATTTTAAAACTGTGTTACAGATTTTATTTTCAATTTTTTGATATGGAAGTGTTAAATTTCCACAGCGTTTAATTCGGTGCATGTGGAATAAGAAAGAAGACAAGACAAGACACGCACTATTGCCCAGTTCCTACAGTGCACAAGATACTAGCTGAGTAGCACTAAGAAGAAAAAACTATTCCTAGCATTAACCACCTGTTCTGCTTCCACAGACAAATGCTCCTATCATAAGAAAACAGTCCATCTCCAATGAGGTCATGACTATTAGAGTTTTCATTTAGATTTTACAAATGTAGTGCCGCAGATGTTTAAAATCTGCACAGTGTCATTCCACAATAAATCAGTCTGACAGCTTTATGAATTTTCAAAAAGAAAAAAAAAAATCACCTCTATAAAGTTCAAAATGTCAGAAAAGGAAAAGCTCTAAAAACAGTGCCAACATATTTTTAAAAAAAGCACACACACTTGGCTCATGGAGTTGTCTGCTACCATTGATCAATAAACACAGAGCCTTGCTTCTACTTCTATTCACCAGAGCGAGCTGCAGTAGGCATACCACACTTCCGCACCCACACAGCCCTTGCCTGTGGAAAGTGAGCCTTGCCCACCCTGACCCTCACCACTTTTTTTAATTTTTATGCCTGAAGATTACTTAAAATCTCACTGACCATAAGTACATTTTGTTTCTTCAAGGCTCAGAGAGTCTAGGTTAGGTTTTCTTAGTATCACCCTTATAAATTCAAAGGTCCCCCTATTTCTGCTCAGAGCTAAATCAGATTTATAACAACTGTCAAAGCATAGGATGACAGATAAATTAATCTTTCCTTCATGAGTTTACATTCAAGGCATCTGGGCTGCTGATCTAGCCCTAACAAGCACAGGGTCTCTACAAGCTGTCGTTTAAAACTGATGCTTCCATGACTAGAGATGAATTATTCTGTCATGAGAATCTATTTATTCAAGAGTTAGAAGGTGGGGTTTTGGCTTCAGGATAGGATGATTTCATGGGTTAAGGTCCCCTTGAAGCAACTGTTTAAATCTTGTCCTGAAGTTGACTGTACTACACTTGGAATTTTTAGGATGTTTACAGAAAAGGGAAAAGCCTTTTTCTTCCACAAAGTTGTTATATTTTCCTCAAGCCTGACACCAGTAGAGGATCATTCTCTCCGTACAGAAGCTGATTATTAATTCCCATCCTCCAACTAAGGTTGACTATCCAGATATTAATAAATTGATATTTTTAAAAAAGGCTTGATGATTCATTTCACAACACTGCCTGTCAGGCAACAGTCTGCTACTAAATAACAGCCTGATGCAATCTGCCAGTATGCTTCCTTGTGGAGAAAGACCCAGTTCGGTAAAGCAGCCAAGTAACCCTTGCTCTACCTGCAAGAAAGAGACGTGTTTCAGGCCCAGCTGCTGGACACTGACGCAGCAGAAACAATGACAGTTGTTGAGCAAAGCAGACAGGGAGAAGTTTCCATGTAGCTCAGGTCAGCAACCTGCAGGGAAAATGAGGCCAAGAAGAAGTCAATGAGGATCTATAAACTAAACAAGAGGCTAAGCTAATGAATACTGTGAGACATTGACTCACAAGCTTCAGTCCAATTGCAAAGACAAATTCCACAATGAATCTTCTGTGTATTTAATAAGTTCACTCAATAGTTAAAAAGATGCCTATGCAATGGTATCTAAACACTACCTGACTGGTTTTCAACATTCAAATATGGAATGCCACATGGGGGATTTCAGAGAAGCAGTGGGCTTAGCCTGTTAAACAACCAAATAGTCAGGGTTCAATGACGTGTTCCTCAGTCTAGCTAAGGGCACGGATCCAAGCCAAACTATCATCAGGTTGGTAAAAGAAGCAATTCAGTGGTGAAAGAAAAGAATCAATATATGAAATAAATCCATATCTATCCAGGTTTCAAAATAACTTGGGGCAACATTATGTTGTAAGAACAGGAAAAATGAACACATTTAAAGAAAAGAATTAGTAATGCTTTTGCATCAAAGCAGCAGTAAGAAATGTTTTGGGTGGGAAGAATGATAAACCAAAATAACTTTCCTTTTCAAGGAATCATTTTCAAAGCTTAAAAGTAATAAAGAAAAATTCAACTCTCTTCTCAGTAGATAACCCAGTTGCAGGCAAGAAAGAGATTATTTTCAGTAAGCACTGAGACATGGTATTAGAATGCTAACATGGAAGTGGAGGCAATCTAGAAGAAACTGTTATATTGTTGATATTTGATATGTCAGTTTCTCCACGCTCCTTTCTAAAGCATAAGCCTTCTTTACACAAGCTTTTATTTTTAGGGTGGCAATACCCTTTTGGCTATATTCCCTTTTATACATACAGTCATCATTAAAATGTCACTATTGCTCTTTTATTATTCAGAAAAGAGAATATTCTTTAAAGAGCTTGAAAAACACACCCAGAAGCTGATCTATGTTAAAACTTTCACTCTTCCAAAAAGACATCTTGTCTTCCTTTTCAAGCTGTCACTATCAGCCATGAAACCTGCAGAGGAGTCCACATTCACATTGTGTCCCCCTTGAAATTTCCATAATACTTAACCCTCCGCTCCGCAATGCTTCCTCAAACCTCCCTTCTGTCTTTTTAAGGGACAGCAGGGGTGTGGGAGGGTGAATTCCACAGAATTTGAAAGTAACAAACATAAACATTGCAGAAACTAGATCTCTTACTTAGGCAACAATTATTTTAACCACAATTTTAAAACATTTAAAACACAAAATGCAAATGTATGTTTACAACAGAATTCATTTTCTACTAAGCACCAGTTGCATTTCTCATTGACCTAAATCATCTCATCTCACTATCTAAATCCTACTTGCATTTTCAGTTCTACAAATTCAGTCATCCCAAATGTCTGGTTTTCTGTTACTGCTTCAAGAGAGATTTTGGCATAACTGCCCAGTAGCAGGACAAAACATTTTGAAAACCTCTCTTCTGTTTATAGATAATGTAACTGCTTTTGGAAGTGTTAATTAAAAATTTAGCACTTGGGCACTGTAAGGTTGATTAACTTGCCTTTGCAAAAAGGAGTCTCATGCCACTCAAACCAGACATCTAAATTTAGTTTCCCTCCAAATGCATCAGACAAAGCATTTTGTTCTTCTGAAGGTTTAAATGTAAGCCAATATAAAAGTCAAAGGGACCATTCCTTTAGGATTAGCATCAATACAAGTTAACGCTTAAAACCCCACAAAGTACAGTAAGAGAATCTTAGGAAAAACCATACATCTACCTAATTATTTCTAATATAACTTCTAAGCACAGCAAAAAAATGCAAGATCTGTAAGATGTTAAGGAAAGAGAGATCAGTCTGTGGTATTTATGACTTTAGTCATTCTTTCTCAAAACAACAGATGAAATAAAATGTATGACATTCCCAAAGAGGGAGTTTCTACTGTAATTCATCTTAAAATGCAATGTTCTGTCATCTCCAGTAACACTTACTGAAAGCAACCATCAATACTTTTTGTCAAAAACCTGCACTCTGTGTAAAATGTTCCATCAATCTCTATTTACATAAAACAAAAAACTTTCAGTGTGGTTTTAAAGCAGAACCATTCAGATTCTCTGTCTTCCATTTTTATGCTCTGTTGAAAAATTATTTTGACTGACACAAAAAAAACCCCATGCCTAACAATTTATGGTAAGGGCTTTTTTTTTTTAAATGTAAAGAAAAGCCATATAGACTTGTTCTTTTCTGTTGATCAGCTAAGCAAAATAAAGCATTTTTTGTTTACTTTGAAACACATCCAGTTGTCCTTCTATGTATAAACAGTCTAAATAGTCTAACTTAATAATAGGCGAACAATTTTGCAAAGTAAGCTATTTAATATAGTTCACTTAATCATGTTCGTGTATTCCATATGCTTTTCCAGACCTATAAAAAGCACTCAGAGTCACCATGCTGTAATTTTACTCACATGACCAGTACCATAAATTTCAATCAGAACTAAATCACAGGGAGAAGAATATATATGTATTTGATGCTTTTGGGTTTAGGGCCATAGTTTTCTAATCTTCATATTGCATTCACAGTGTTTCTAAGCTATTAGGCACTAGCAAATCAATACTCAAACAGTTGTTGTTAAAGAGCATGGAGAAAAACTATAACAGAAATATACAGCCATAAAGTAGTCACCCATTTTCCAAGAACCAAGTTCACAGTCCTGTTACTGGCCACATCCAGAAATGAACTAGTTGACATCAAAAGGGGAGTGGGGAGTGTTTTCCAAATGCTTTCCTCTAGAGAGAAGTGTTCTTTTGGTTTATCAGTTTTTCAGATAAAACTGTGCGCCACCCTATGTTATTTCACCATGTCTTTAGGCCTGGAAGAAACAAGACTGGAACAGGCAAAGGAAGAGTAGAGCAGAGCTACCATGGACAGATCGTGCAAAACCAAACACTGCTGGCCTCCAGAACTGGGCTGCATGGGACAGTGAAGGACCTGGATCTTCCCAGGGGTCAGAACTGGACCCCATAAAACAACTAACACATAACATTTCCTTCTCACAAAAAGGATCTGATCAATTGTTTACCATACAATTGTTTAGGTACTCTCTACAACTATTTGTATCCCTTCTGATCAACAGTCATTAGTTTGTAATTTTTATTTTAAAAGATAAGATGAAACAAAAATGTTTTTCTTCTTTTTGATAAAGCATTTGTTCAACTAATCACTAAGGAGACTTTCAACTGGGGATGTGATTTCAAGACTTGCTATACCACTCTACTCCCATTTTTTAGCCTATCAGCATGTCCTTTGCCATTTAAAAACAATTTGTATGACTTCCTGTTATTTTTCAGCTATTTAACAGCTCTAAAATATGCAAACACTCTGAAAACAAGTAATTTTGGGGGTTATTCCACACGATTCAGAAAATATTGCAGAAACACAAGGTAGACAGCTTCTCAGTATTCTTGAACTGCAGACAACAGAGTCCACAGATTAAGTAAACAAGTCCTAAAGAAAATGCCTAACAATAAAACAAAAAGAAAAAATCTAAGAAAAAAAAGCGCCTACATTTAAGCACAGATCTATCACTTTAAAACAATCAGAAGATAACAAATAGCCTAAATAAAAGCATTAAAATCTAATGGAAGATCAGACACAGAACTAGAAAGGTCTTGTAAAAAAAATTCTGCTTTTCACATTCACTACTCTGGGTAGTCAGTAAGACCTTAATGAATTGCCTTCACAACTCACCCAGTTTTACCCCCATTTCAGATAGAGGAGAAACAGAAATTGAAAATTCTTCCCAAATCCCACCTGATGCAATAGTTAAAAGTGTTCTTTTGGAGACTTATCTTTTTTTTTTTTTTTTTTTACCATGAATACTGTCAATTTCTGTTTAATAGCTGTGAACAATAAATAAATAAAACCATTTTTTTAAAAACACAATCAGCTTCCTACAAGCTCTCACATCCACACAGCTATATGGATCCACATGTCACATAAAGCTGCTGGCTGAGTAGTATCACTTGCAGATGCAACCAAAAGCTCAGAAAACACAGTGAAGCTATTTCTTGCTCCATTTTCTTATAGATCAGAGACCCAAACCAGGAGTCTTCTACACAAGTCACAGGAAGTTAACTGACTTTCCTAGTTCTAAAATAAAACAGATCATAAATCAGTACCTAAACTAATTCAACTTCACATCACAGTAGTGCCTTTGTTGTGAAAAATCTAAATTTGACTTCTATTTTTACATGTATTTTATTTATAAATTACTAATTTTTTCCTGGGGTAAAATGGCTGAAATAATATCTACACCAGACCATATCCCTGTCATCTGAAGGAAAAAACCCTACAGTACAAATTGACTCAAGGAGGGGGAGCTATTAACAATGAATACACAAGTAATGCTCAATTCTGCATAATCATTATTACCTAAACAGCTGAATAGTTAACATGCTACCTCCTAGAAGAGTTACAAAGTGGCTTCCTACATTACTTTATAGACAGTCAAGAAAAATAAAAATATGATCTATGGGTAGGGAGAAAAAAAAATGTTGTATTTTTTCCCTTCCATAGAAAATAATGTCCAGTTACACAAAAACCTCAGCTAAAGATCTCAAGGCACACCTTGCTTTTTTCAAATCATATAAACCAAAATCAGCTACAGTACAAACTCATTCCTTTAAATGAACCTAGTAATCATTTGATTACAGCTGACATATTTGGCCAAAGAACTAGAGATTTTAAAGCTATTAAATATGAAAAATGTAATGCTTCCCAATCATTATAACATACATATGACAGAAACAACAGATGAACAATAGCAAATAATGCTACTACAGACATTTTTCTTTCCTATCAATACATAACATGCCAGGAAAGTAAAAAGTCAGCTTTAAAAATACAAAAGTTTTATATGCACCAGGAAATTGTGTAAACTATCTCAAGATGTTACAGGACAGGGAAGGTGGGGAAAAACAATTAACTAGATGCATCCTTCTCTGCATGTCTAAGAACCTTTGCTCACATCATGAATTCATGTTTTGCTTCTATCACTCCAATATATGGTTGGTCCTCACCACTCTTTTTGAGGAAAGTTCACTGTTGTTCAGTTGTTTCCGAAAAACACAAGCTCTAATTTTTCAAAAGTAAATTAAGCTTTAGACTTTAATGCTTGCAGATGAAAACAAGTGCAACGTTGCACTGGGAAGCCTTTATGTTGAGAATAAGAAAAAGGCCAATTCAGCTTCATTTTTTTCAGATGAGTAACACAACTAGAATTTGACCCAGCAGTTCAGAGAAACATGGTTTCAGGGAGTACAAAATCAAATCTCATCTGGCCATCGTGTCTGTCAATGTCCATTCTACATCTGCCTGAATTTTAATAGAAACTTCTATTTATTCCGGCCAAGGATTGAGCCTGGCAATTCCGCCCAAAACGAAGGGTGTTGGTACTAGCACACACTACTGGTAAATATCAGTTCTTCCTTGAGTAAAAAGCAAGCGCTCCAAGAAGTAGAGAAGCAGAACAAGACACCTTAGAGAGAAAGATCCCTAAAACTCAGATAGAATTCTCCTGAAGACTGGGCAAAGCCCAGCTGAGAGAGTCACCGTACATCAGGTCTGTTCTTAAGTTTGGATTAAATCCTGCAGTTTCCTTCCTCTAACTCAGAAGAGGATGCAATAAACCCGCAAGTGCCCTACCAATCCATTCTCTACAATACCTCCCAAAGTCATTTCTGGTCTATCCCCTTTATTCAACAGAGTGCTTTCGTCCAATTTTACGAACACAGCCACACACTAGATCATCCTGGCAACATGAAGAAGCACAACTTGAACTGGCTGTCAGTGGAAAAAAGATGGGTTGACTGTAGGAAGAGGAGAGAAGGTGAAAGAACAAAGACAAAGCTGAAAGCAAAAGACTCCTTTCAGAGGGAGAGTGGCTCTCAACAGCCAGAGGAGCTACCATAGAGGTATAAACAGGGATAGATTTTCTTCTCAGCTCTGACTGCTCTAAGAGATAGATCTTCACTGCAGAATTAAAAAAGTGCTCGAGCTACCATCTCTAATCTAGTTCCTATTAACACAAAAAGTCTTTCACCAGTCTGGTTAACCCACTGACTTTCCAGATGGGACAAGGATTTTCAGAAGAGTACTGGAATCTCCTAGTGCCTTTCCACAATCTCCCACTCAATGCTTAGAGAAACAGTTTGCCAGTAGTTCCCCTGGAATGAAAGTGTAACAGGGCTTTACACCCAGGAGCCAAGAACTGAGGGACACATCTTCCAGTACACATGGGAAGTGGTGCATGCGTCACCAGTGAGGGCAGAGCAATTCATACGTGACTTTTCAGTTTGGTTGTTAATACTAATCGTTCAGGCTGTGAAAACCTACTGAATAAAGGTTTGGTTTTCTAATGCATCAAAACTCTGCATTCACCCATATAACACAGTTAACAATTAATTTCCAATAGGGAAATGTTTATAGCAAAGCTGGGGGGAAGAGGGCGCAGTATTTACTTCCCCAAACTTTAAATATTCAAGTGAGATTTGTACTAGAACCGCCAGAATCCGGGGTCTGGCTGTAATGGCCAGACAGTAAACTGAGCTGAGGTTGAAAAAAAAATCGTACCCAGTTTAAATAGAAATATCAAGTGCCTTTGATCTCACTCCACAAGGGATCACTGAAAGTATGCAGAATTTATCTGCATATGATATTTTACATACATATGATGTACGTTAATGAGGATTACCTGTGTAAAATTTCTTCAGCCTGTGCAGGAGTGCTAAGTTCTCATTCAAAGAAAAATAAACAAACACAACCAGAAAACTGATACATTGGCAAACTTAAACAAAAAAAAAAGGCACACAGATCAGTGCCAAAACACAAATATCCACCATTCTTTTGTCCTGCTCTGTCACTGTCCAGGGGCCAACACAAAGGTAAAAGAAGCTATTAATTTTAGGCATCATGCAAAAATAATTTAAATTAATTGCCTCCAAGCTCCCCAAAATAAAAAGTGAGCAAGTCTGATCAATGACTTTCAATCAAGATGATGAAAAATGGCTGCTGAATTTGGTTAAGGGAACCTGGAAGACATGCACACCCTGTATTGCGCTCTGTTCTCTCCAGCTGAAAGACAGTATGGACAGAGGAATCAGCCACATGAAATTTTGAGATTCATTCCAGGTGGCCATAAAAATAACTGAATTTCAAAAATCTAGAAACCAAACTTATTCCAGTGGTAGAATTCCCACTTAACATTTCCCAAATTAAAAGTTCTTCCAATAATAACAGAAATATAAAAGCCTGCATTAGCAAGGGCTAGCTCCTTCCAACCGTTTGTTCAGAGACTCTCCAACAAGCATACAGCACACTGTAAGAATTCAATTTGGAAACCATCATCTAAAGCACAGAGGAGAACAGGAAAGTCATATTGCTATAATGCTTAGATTATCAATCATCTTGACAGTTTATTGGCTTTATCACCACACATACCATTAAAATGATGTCTGGCCTAGAATGTCAGGAAGCAAACATTAAACAGACCAGGATTAAAAAGCAGATCCCAAACAGCACTCCAGTAAAGTTTCTCTTCCACTCTGAAATTAGTTAGAGCTGACTAAGTAACTGGCACTAGACTTTGAAGAAATATACAGCCTAAAAGGCGCAGAGTCAACATAGACTTGACAAGCTGATAGGTAATGTCATGTTATGGCAACTCTAAAGCTCCTGTAGTTGATTTATCACATGCTGTGTGCAACAGAATGATTGCTAATGGAGGGGGGAGTGGGACAAAAAATAAAACAACAACAGCTTAATTTGTTCTTCTTAGAGTCAAGGGCTTGCATCAAAAGGGCCAAATGAACTCCTTGAATCAAGCAGCAATGCTTGCTTTATCAACTTTGTAATTATCAAATACACACATTAACAATAATATTTTTTACACTAAAGTAATTTTACAGATTAGGAAAATCTAACAGTGACAGAATATATTCATAATTCAGTAGTACCAGGTAATGAAAGAGATAAAAATCCTGAATTTTTAAAGCATAGCTGTGTGTGTCAGTCTGGTAACTAAATCCTGACACAATTAAAATTGTGCATCAACAGGGTACAGCTGAAAACTTTGTCATTAGTTCAGGACCATACTTCCATGTGCTCAGGAACACGTGGGCAGGCAGTTACAGCTAATTAAATGCAACTTCCCTTTTACCCAACTCCCCACCTCTGAAAAATATGGTTTCTTCTCTTCCTTTTGTCTTCCTTTCTCCCCAAAAGGTATTGACATTTGCATTATCCTCCTAATTTATTTAGAATAAGTATGTCAATTTTAAATTACAAATAAGCTAATGGCATGTCCAACCAAGAGAACCAGTCAAATAATTGAGCCACAGCATTTGCTGAAAATAAACTGTTGATATACTTCTTTATGTCAATCAAAACCAAGATGCACATACTGATCTCAGTTTTAAACAGATTAATCCAACAGCAGCTACAGCCTACTATACTGATTTATATCTCTTCATATACATCGGTTGAAGGAGTACTTCTATCTCTGAAAGAGGTGTTGGGAGGTTCAGTATTTGTGAAACACTGATAGATCTTTGTTGCGTGAGCATTAAAGCTTTAATATTTTGATCCCATTGCAAGAAAGATTCAACTCTGTAATTACTGTTTCACAGTCCACATTTACTCATATTTCAAGGGACTGAAGCAGTGTTTTTTAGTACATGTTGTCATGTTGAAATTAAAAGGCAGCTAAATTAAATCCTAACTTAAGGAAAAGTGCTGACTTAATAAACCATGGCAACAAGTTGTAGCAAAAATCACCGTTTTATCCTTAACTGTGACATTTACTGTATACAAACTGACATAAGAATTTCAGCAAGGTCAGAGTCACAGCAGAAGCCTCTCAGCTGAATTTTAAATACACCTAAAGACATCTAGAACTGTCATCTGGCAAAAATACACAATAGACATACCATCTCATAAACAAGACTGAAGATGAAGACCAAATATTTAGCTATCTCCAAAGACCTGAACACTTCTCAGACATCTGACACCACCTCTCATAAACCTCTGAATGATCCAAGTTGAAGTCCTAAATTCTAAATTAGGAACCTAATGAGGGCTCTGTTGCCTCCATCACACTGAGGCTGAGGAGTAAGGCTTGGGACCAATCTAACCAGAGAAGCATCTCCAACAGAGGGAAGTTTAGATGCTAACCATACTATTAGAAAGTTGGGAATACAGGAAGGGGGCCTCAGAAAAGTGCAGATTAACAGAAAATACATACAGACATGAACTTTCTGGAAGTTTGTTTCATTAGCTGTTCTTTGTATTGTGCTTATTTTATTGTAAGTGCACTTATTTGGAGGAGAGATGGAGGGAGTGGATACAGAAAAAGGTGGATGAAGAAAACATGCACACCCCACCTATGTCACTGTGTTGTCCTCAGAGCTAGTGAGGAGAAAAAAACAACCTTCTCCAGCAGCAGATGAATCCCTACCAAAAAGTAGCATCAAGATTAGCATTCTAAACAGACAACAGTGGTCAGGAAGTCTCCACTTCATCAACACCTGTCCATTCACAGAGCATCTAAAACACACGCTGCAGTTATGGCAACAAAGTATTATAGCAAAAAAAAAAAAAAAAGATATTAAGAGAACAGAGTAATTTCATTTTCCACTGCTACAGGGTTCACTATATTCAGATCGCTTGCTCTGTGTGCTTTACTTCTCATATCACAACTGCTGTACCCAGCAAGTCCCCAAGGACCAAGGCCTCACTAGCAGTTAATGATCCATTAGACAGCCACCTTGATGCAAACCAGAAGGTGGCTAATGCTCTAACAAAGTGGTCCTAAACTACAATAACAGACAACATTCAAGGATTACAGACACTATAAACCAGTAGTCATAGTTAATAACTGTAATATTTCATTAAAATGGCTAGAAATAATGCATACCAGACACCGAAACAATTACAGATGACCACAATGGTATTAGAAAAGTTGTAATGTAACACTGAAAGAGAACAAGCTAGCCACTTGCCACAGCGCAATGAATGTATCTTCTCAGCATAAACTCTTCCTAGTTGTTTCACCCTCACAGAAAAATTCAATAAAGAACAAAAATTCAAGACAAACAGTTGGCGTATTACTACCAGTCACAGTAAACAAGCAGCATCTCTAAGAGTAGCAAGACTTCTGTTGTTTTCATGCAGCTCAGCCAATGAAACTATCTTCATAGCTTCCATTTGCTTACGCTTTTCTGAAGACTAGCACACCAGTAGCTATGTCAGCTAGAAGAGTATAACCTGTTTTCACAAGAGAACAGTTTGTACCATCTAAACACAGATTACAAAATATACATCAGACTTCGCATGTCTTAACTCTATACCACAGTCACTTCACTGTCCATTCATGCCCCTTGCAAATTCACTTACAGACCTAGAACCAGGATGTTAAAAAGAAAAATTACAATCTTAGCTTAAACATCAAAACCAATGATATTAGTGTAGAATACTGCAGTATGATCTGGGCAGTGCTTTTAGACCAGTATTGACAACATGGTAAAGAAGTAAAACACTTCAAAATATAAAATCACCTCTAATATACTGCTATTGTAAAAAACATATATGGAAGCGAGGAAAAAAAAAAAGGCAAAAATTAATCTATACCTATTTAATTTAGGTTAAAAATTCATTAGATCCCTAATTAAATTTAGTATTAATAACATGAAACAGAGCAGTGACGAGTGGCATTCCTCAGGAGCTGGTGTTGGAACCAGGGCTGTTTAACATCTTTGTTGGTGACATGGACAGTGGGATTCAGTGCACCCTCAGCAAGTTCACCGATGACACCAAGTTACGAGGTGCGGTCAACACACTGGAGGGAAGGGATGTGCCATCCAGAGAGGTTGGAGAGGTGGGCCCGTGCAAACCTCATGAAGTTCCACAAGGCCAAGTGCAAGGTCCTGCACATGGGTTGGGGCAATCCCAAGCACAAATAGAGGCTGGTCAATGAATGGATTGAGAGCAGCCCTGCAGAGAAGGACTTGGGAGTAATAGCGGATGGAAAACTGACTGTGAGCCAGCAATGTGCACTCACAGCTCAGAAGGCAAACTGTGTCCTGGGCTGCATCAAGAGAAGTGTGGCCAGCAGGTCAAGAGAGGTGATTCTTCCCCTCTGCTCTGCTCTCCTGATACCCCACCTGCAGTGCTGTTTCCAGATACGGGGCCCCCAATCTAAGAAGGGCATAGATGTGCTTGAGCAAATCCAGAAGAGGCCATGAAGATTGATCGGGGGCTGGAGCACCTCTCTTGTGAGGACAGGCTGAGAGAGTTGGGGTTGTTCAGCCCGGAGAAGAGAAGGCTCCGAGGAGATCTTATAGCGGCTTTCCAGTACTTAAAGGGGACTACAGGAAAGATGGGGAGCAACTCTGTATCAGAAAGTGTAGTGATAGGATGAAGGGTAACAGTTTTAAACTGAAAGAGAGTAGATTTAGATTAGATATAAGGAAGAAATTATTTGCTGTGAGAGTAGTGAGACACTGGAACAGGTTGCCCATAGAAATTGTGGATGCCCCCTCCCTGGAATTGTTCAGAGAGAATTCAGAAAGCTTTGTATCTCGATAAATGAAAGGTATACCATGAGTGCTATCACCCATTTATCAGGATTAGGGTATTAGATTATATTTTTGTTGTATTGGGTAGATAGTATGAACCAGCTACACTGAAAACATTTTTAAAAATGGGCCAAATAAAGAAAAACTAGTTGGAATAAAAGCGTGGAAGTGCAATTTCCACAAAAGTTCTGTAAAGCGCTATTTCACTGGCAACATAGTTAGCCTTTGGCGATATGCCATACACACAGAGAGACACGGGGCCTATAAAAAGCCTGTGACATGATGCAAAAGAACAGTTTTAGCACACCCTAAAACACACAGATGGCAATGACAAAGATATTTACATTTTTAAAGAATGCTCTTGTAGCTTTGTAAAAATTGAAATCAATTTCATCGCTGAAGGAGAAAGGTTTAAAAGATAAATTAATTGGTTTCTTTTCTAGCTGGTTGTTTAGAATTTTAAATTGGCTTGTTGCTTTTCAAAGGTGGATGAAATGAGTATGGATGAAGTGACTGCTAGCTAAAAAAACCTCAAGATCCTCTGGCATAGGAGGCACTACTAAAATTGTAAACAGAATGTAATTTATTAACGACCTGCCCTAGGGAACAAAAAGTTGGGAAAAGGCCCATACAAGATGCTCTCCTTGCAACTAGCACAGTATATATCACTAATTTTCTTGCATGCTTTTCTGTGATGACATTCATCATTGTTACAAAGTGTGCACCACAAACAACTTATACTCATATGCATGTATACTTGTAGTAATTATTGAACAATTTGGGATGTGCTGCCCAGCACAATAACAAAGCCATTCTGGTCTAAATACACCTTAGCTGTCAGAAACAGAAAGTTATTATCATTCTCATGTTTCCAATAATCTGTCAAGACATTACTTACATTATGCATCTCCCACTAAATCCTCTCCCTAAAAAGCATGGTAACAATAACAAGGCCACTACCCACTTAGTTCGAAGATGTTCAAAGGGCTTAATCATTATGTCTTCACTAGAACTTAAAGCCATTCTGTGCAAACCTAGAATACAGCTTTCAGTTTAGTCTAGTTTTCTTCAAAAAGAGTCTAGCCTGCACGTGCCTATATCACTTTGTGGAACAAATCAATGATCAGTACGCAGGGACTTCTGGAAGGTTTGCTTTTAAAATTGCACTGTTGTTCCAAACATAACCACTACCCATAGATGCAGTCTTGGTTATGTCCGATATACCCGAGGGAAAATTAACAGCAGCAGGATAGCCTGCCGAAACAACATGTGGTGAAAGTTTACCACCTACAATGTGTTTACAGATTCAAACCAGACTCCACAGCTCCTAGTCCTGGAGAATCCCAAGCCTTTTTTTCCAGGCGATGCCCCTTCACACACTCATTACTCTCATCCAGTTGTTTATGTGCAATTACAGCATTCAACCTCTAGGATCCAGAATGCTCATGGAGCAACAGGATACTGCATTGTCTCCTCCAACACTTCCCAGGGACACTTGCTAAGACAGGTTTTAAAAACCAAAAAAAAACCGGACTGTAAGAACTGTACCAACTCTACATCATGATAAAGGGGCACTCATTTCAAGCTCAGCAGGGAGACTGCAGGTGACATTATCTGACAGGTTCATGCAGCAAAATTTGAGTACAATACACCCATGTATTGACACCTCTATGCCTACAACTGTTCAGACACTGCTCTAACAATTTGAAAATCCAGACCCATTCTTGCCTGAGCAGGCAAACAACCCCAAGAACATTATAAACACCCAACTAGTAACTGCATCCTACTTCAGAGTGTGAAAAGACAGATGATTTTTTCAAACACTACGTATTCCTGGAAGAATATTCTTCTTTGATTTGGGAAATGAATTAATAATTAACCTTCTCATAAGTCTACAGTTTCAATGGTATTTGTAAGACTGATAGTTTTCCTGCCTATCAATGCAAATCACTGTGAACTTCAGAGATACTATGAAAAATACAGTGCTATTAATTTCTGGGGGAAAATTTTAATCACCTCTTTTGAGCAGTTTAAGACACTGCTGTACATTTTGCATTGAAGTCTTACACAGAAGTAGAAATGCTTATCATTTAAGAAGCTTGTATGAACTACTATTGTAACAATCACTTTCACAAATGGTCGCTGAAACTGCCTTTATTACTTTTATACTGAAAACCCATATATCATTTATAACCTTAGAATGTAAATCATACCTTTACAGTAAGGTATACTTACTGGGCTTTCTATTTACATTACTAGATATAAAGAAAAATTATGCCAAAACAGCAACATTTAATACCTCTGTACCGACCATAAAACTGAGTAAGTATTTTGAGATCAATGAGTATATAGGATCAAAATGAAGATTCAGCAACACAAGCATCTGTGCATTTTTTCAATGACTACCACAAGACTGTAGGCATGTTTTCTGCCTTATTCTGATCTGCAAAAAGATCCAAATTCGAAGTCTGCTAAGGCTGCTTTTCTATAGCAACAATTCCTCAGTCAACTAAAATGCAGTATTTTAGGGCGTATAGCTCTCTCATCTGGTGTTGATTTTTCCTAAACAACAATAAGAATGGAGCAGAGCTTGGAATCTAATTCAGAAGTGTCACAGGGCTGTCTCTATTTTCTAAAGCTTCATTTGTAAATTGAGAGGAATATCTCGCTTGGTCCTAAATATTGAATGATTATGACCACTTGGTCACAAAGCTAAAAATAAAAAATACTAAAAAAAAAAAAAAAAGCAACAACCCCCCCCCCAAAACATAGCTTCATTATACCTTTCACCTCAGTCCTTTTTTTACCAGTAGCTGGCTGCTGTTATGACCTGACTGAATCTCAACATTTCTGGGGCTGGATAACGTATGCTGCAACCATACAGGTGCTCAAAGACATTCATGGCAGCTGCCAAAACATTCTAGTATCAGTTGCCCAAATTTGATGAATTTAAGTTTGTTTTCAGACTTCAGAACCATCATTGCAAAATACAGAAAAGCTCCTTCCAAATTAAGGATGTTGCAACTCTAAAGAACTACTATGGGGAAAACTATTTTATTCATCCTCAGTCCTTAAAACAGTTCAAATTTGGGGGAAGAACAGGGAGAGCAGAGAGGAAAGGGAAGTTAGCTGCTGAATTTTTGAAGATAATACATGCATTGTATTTTAGAAGTTAAAATATTTCAGTGCACAATGTCTCAAATTATTTAAAAAAACAACAAAAAAGAAAACCCAAAACCAGAGTCAGAGCCAGACCCCGTCAGCAAGATCTCACTACTAACTTTTGAGACACAGCTGACTTTCTTGATCTCACAACCTGGCTCCCAATCCAAATACAACTCATTCCTACACACCCTCCCTGCTATACACACACACACACACATCTCCCCAACTGCCCCCTTAGGATAGTATACTCACACTGATTTTCTTCCTGCGAGAGACAGTTGCATCCTCTTTCCATTAAAGTTTAACAAAACAAAACCAAACCACCTTTTACTGGTTCCACTGAGGAAATGCCAAGTTCTAAAGTTAGAGACACCTCTAGAATGTGACAAGTCTGACAGGAAAAAAATATTCTTTAAACATAGCTGCCTACTGATAGGAGAGGCAGGATTTGACCAGAAGCAGCATCTCTTTACAACACCTTGGTTGCATAGACAGTGAAATTATGGAAAGTTGGGACTCTGGAACAAGAGCTTCTAAGGACATTCATTCAGGCTAGCATCCCCCAGTAGGTTTTGGTCCAGAAAATAAAGTACAGTGAAGAGATGATGCAGATTTCCTCATTTTCCATGCTGGAAATATAATAGGAAATTTAAAAATTAAGATTTAATTCATAGAGGCCTCAAAGAGCAGTGTCCTTTTTATAAAACTAGAAAGCCTCCAGACATCCATAATATTCTTTCAATGAGCATTGCTCAATAAATGTTGCAACCCTGAAGCTTTTAAATGTATTAAAGTAATATCATCACTTTAAAAGGACTTCAACAGAACATTATGAGAAACAATTTTCTTTTTTCAAATTCAAAATAACAGTAACCAAGTTGATTAAAAGTGTTTTCTACTAAAAATACTTGCAGTATCTGCATTTACAGGCTTCTCTAGGTAAGAGTAGCAAACAATATACAAAATTCTGATAACAAAAAAGCTCCCATGAACTAATATTGCACAATAAAGTTTTCATTTAAATTTCAAGAGATACATGCTATGAAACCATAATTTTTAAGTTGTAGTGAATAAGTAAAAATACTAAATAATAAATACTTTGAAGACATGATATTTCCACCTATTGTACATGAAAGCTCAAAAATGTATTCAGTTCCATGCATAGAGCTGCTCTGAAAGCCACACTGAATATATTGCCTTTGTTTGTTTAGGTTATGCACAAATAAATATTGGGATGACAGTTAAAGACACATCCTTGAAGTAATCTACCCAATAAATTTGGAAGAGAATGAAGAGGAGAAAGAATAAAAAAGTCTAGCTGTATAAGATTCTCTTTGTTGCTTGCTTGTTAAGGAATCCGTCTGGCACAGCTGAGGGGATTATGAATTCACATGTGAATTTATCCCCTATTAAACTTTTAGTAAAAGGGTCAGTTAGCAGGAATGATAAAGCTCCAGCACACCAGTCACATGCTGGCAGAGCATCTGTAACTAGCTCTACTCAGGCATATAGCTGGTTTATAGCTTTAACGTCAAGGGGAAGATATGGGGGGGGAGGGTGGAAAACAGTCTCACTTCTGAAAAAGATTTGAAATAGTGCAAAGTACAGTTTCACATGAGACAAAGGCAGCATGACCTCAGGTCACACCTTTTTTTTTTTTTCCCCCAAAAGGGAGCACTAAAAAGACAGCCCAGGCTAAAATCCCCCATCTCACTAACAAGGGATTTCACACTACTCCTTTAAGACTTCTGTCTTTGGCTACTCAGATCTTCCTCTTTTCCACCACAAGAACTCCTGCTGCTGGGCTACCTTAGCTTCCAAGCAGTGCTCCTGGACTTGCAGGTACATCACTGCTACATAAATGGCAGTTAAAACTATGCACTAACCTTGCAGATGCTGAAGCCTGACCAAAATTTGCATTTACACATCACCTCAATATCATACACCTTCTTTTTAAAATCTACACTTTTATGCAATTATGCAACGTAACACGGGGCAATCCTGTTTGCACCTTCCTACTGTTGTATTATTTCTACAAGAGATTTGGCTCAAGCTTTTGGGGTGAATAAAAAAGCACAAGGGCCAGCAACAACACACCACCTTCAGCCAAGATACAAAACTCACCTTCCTTATGACAAGAGGTTCTGTGGAGCCAGTCTGTGCATTCTCACCAGGCAATATGTCCACTGTTTAGGTGTCCTGACACCTAACTTGTCTTCTCAGGCTCTTCTTTAAAACCATTGGGGATTGTGCATTCTCTAAACTGTCAGTCATCTGACCTTTCCCTAATACTCCCCAGCTGCAGCTCTCACACACAGCATTTGCAGCACACACCTCGGCCTCTAACCTGACAAGGGGCCCCCACAACAGTTCTGCAGGCTAGCTGGGCCTGACACATGAGTGTCCTGCACTACAGGAGAGATGTCCCTGCTAAGGCAGGTAGCCTTGGGCTCAATAGGACATGCCAGGAGACACCCGCTCCCTTTCCCATCAGGTTACTCAAAGAACCCAGAAGCACACTCCCCCCTCTCCTGTACTTGCAGGACCTAGCAAGTGCAATATTATGAGTTGAGACTTTTTCAGAAGTCTAGTTATTCTAGGAGTCAATAGTAATAAAGCAGACACATTACTTGGCAATCCTTTTCAAATATGATATTAGTGAATTATTGCACATTGACACAAATAAAAAGATACAGAAAAGCCTGACTCTCAGAAAACTTCTACCAGTCTTTGAAGGAAGGGTATTATAAAATAACCTTCTAGACATCCTATACAGAAAAACGAAGATTTCCAGAAATTCTAAAATAATACTTCATTTGCCCATCAAAGACAACGTGACATTTTTCAGTTATCCGCAACAGCTAAATAATGAAAACTGGATTATGTATACTGAAATTACTTTGAAGTAGAAGAGGACAACTAGTCTGGATTAAATGTCTTCACACTCAGAGTAACCTAATATTCTATAGTTACACATTTGTTTTTTCTGCCCACAGTGGTTTGACCACGAGTAAACCTGGAGAAGGCTGTTTTAGGCTACTGGGTCAGTTTTAGTCTGCAGCACAATTTACATATCATGTTTCTATTTCCTACATGGATGAATATCCCAGCACTTCTGTCAAACATTTGTCAGTATAAGTTCAGACTTCACTTTAGCACCATTTTTACCATCATTCAAATTGCTTCCACCATTGATAGAAAGAAAAAATGAACTTAATTACAACCAAACTAGGTAATTTATTTTTATTTATTTATTTTTACATTTTGTGTTTACATACTAAATAGGAGGGGTTTTTTCTTACGTTTGAAAGAACAGGCTTACTACCTAACTTGTATTTTTGTCAATTCTTGTTTTTAATCTCTTCCACACACTTGATTTGACTGCGCTATTGATGCATCTACAATTCCATATGATGCAATTGCATTGCATGGCTTAACATATGAAAGCAACCAAAGATCAGAACACTTAACACCTGCAGAGTAATCTTCAATAATGGTCTTTAGTCAGATTATAAACTAAGCAAGTAAAACAGACATGTGCCATGCTAATATACTTGAACAGAATTTTAAAATGTGAAAATTTTTAAAAACAAGCAGTGATTTAGAATAGTTTATGCTTTATAAAATGGGGCTCTAACTTACAGTTTTAAAGAAGGAGGATCTAGTCTGTAACACAATGAAATTTTGCATCAACCAATCATCAATTCTAACATTTTTGTAACACAATGAAGAATACAACTCACCAGTGCCTTCACCTTTCCCAGGCACTCCTCAACTGCTGGTTTTTTCCCCATGCAGAAAGTGAATAGCCATTGAAATAATTTAAATTTCTCCTTTTTAAAAAAAGCAAGCTTTCCATTATACAATTCCAAGAATTTTTGGTTTTCTTGTTAGAATTTGCCTTTTTTTTCTCTATTATATTTAGAAAGAGTACAATGAAGAAAAGCAAGTGTGTTTGCCATCAAAAGCATTCATTGCTCTGACACACAAACACCTGTCAGTGGAAAAAGTCTTCAACTTCTTCGCTTCTCTTTACTATGAAGCAAACGCGCATGAAGCTTTCAGACTATTTTCTTCCAGTGTTTTGAAGTACCTTTCAGTTCACATGAAGGCTAACAATTGCAAAGAAGCAGAAGAGAAGGAAAAACTGGCACAACGGAAAGACTGAGGAGCAGTGAACGAAGCCTCTGTGCTTATAGTTACTCTTTTGTTGAACGCTTTTATGGCACACCTATTTAAAGCATAGTTAAAATGATACATAAAAATCAGGAAAAATATTTCAAAAGTTTAATTCCTAAATCAAATTTCTTCCCTTGTAAATTTTTTCTTCCCAATGTGATTTACACAACAACAATATGACAGGACAATACATTTAACAATGAACCACAGTATTAGAATACTATTTATATAAAACTACAATTTACAGAGAGTTTACACAAGAATGTCTTGCATTGAAATAGTTATCCCTAATTATCTTAATCAGCTTGTAACTGATAGAACAACTACAGAAGATTAAAGAGGTTTCATAGCTAACAATGACTACTGAAACAAGAATCAACATTTTTAGAAAATATAACAGATTATTTTGAAATTACTGTTGCAAATAGCCACATGACTGGAATTAAGCTTGCTAATTTTATAAGAAAAAAATCTCAAAATATCAGTATGTTTCAATGACACAAAGTTAAATCTTTACAAATTTCACATTAAAAAGAAAAATAACTCACACATATCAAACAAGCCATCTCACGACAACAAAGCCTACTCTTGTGGATTAGTAAACCTTCACTTTCATCTGATGAAGTAGTTCTTCCTCTGACTCTCAGGGCTTACCCTACCCTATCAATCCACGGATACCTTTTCTCTGAAACAATTACACTTGAGGAGTTTAGAACTCCTGGTTCAGACTAATCCATCTCACAACAGAAGCACCTTTCAAGCTTCCATTTGACACAAGTCCATCATTCATCATTTTCTGGTGCATATGCTTTTTGCTGACAGAGCTCCATTACTAGAAAAAGCTCAGTAAGTAAAGCTGATTTGAAACAACTATATATTATAGGTAGACTGCACAAGACATGCTGATTTTGAGTCTAAAAAATCACCACATAAAAAAGGAAGGGGGGGGGGGAGGGGGCTGAAAAGAACTATTTAATTATTAAAAATACTTTCACTTGTTAACAACTGCTGCAATGTGATTTATTAGTGTTAATTTGCAATTTACTTGGGGAACAAGGGAAGAGAAATTTAACTCTATATAGCAAGTACATAACATGTAACTCTTGAACCAGGAATATTTTTGTCTTTGATTAATAATAAAATGCTGCACTGATGCTATCAAAACACAGAACCCTACCAACTTTAGCATGTTGTAAGATCATCACAGCTGGAAAACAATATGCTGAACCATAAATTGAGCATAAATTTGATTCTATTTTTTGACCAATGACTTAATTCAGATAACATTAACAAGATATTTCTGTAGTATCTTTAGCAATTGTGATGTACCAACATGCATTAATCTTCAGCATTCTTTGCGGTTTAGCATTTCAGTCTCTATTTTACAAATGCAAGTGTAGGGCAAAGAGAGGTTAAGTAACATATTCAATGTCCACATTTTCTTATTCATCACTTTGGCTAATCAACCTTATGATTATAGGGGTGGGGGAGGATGCAAAGGTTTGGCCAGTTTGGCTGTGCATAACTCAATCATCAGAATTTTTTTTTTCAGAGAGTCAAATAGTAAAAAAAATTAAAATAGGGAGAATGGCAGTAAGAGATGGTAGCAAAATAAATGGTCTATCAATGAAGTACAATTAGCTTTCACAAAGGTCCTTTTAGGCTCTAGGAAAAAAAGAACACACTTACATGAAGTCAAGGAGGTA
The DNA here is from genome assembly GCF_965140245.1 of Athene noctua. Classification (NCBI taxonomy): domain Eukaryota; kingdom Metazoa; phylum Chordata; class Aves; order Strigiformes; family Strigidae; genus Athene; species Athene noctua. The sequence continues at coordinate 42,529,639 of NC_134041.1, forward strand.
TAGGCTCAGCCTAAATGTCAAGTAATAGTTATATCACTGCTCTTTGAAATGCTTTTCTGTGAAAAGGAGAGACACACATTCAGAAATACTACACTCAGGTCAATCTCATGGAGGAAGAGGGAGACAGAAAAGGAAGCGTGAAAGGCAGCAGCTGAATTAAGAACACCACAACCCAATTTCAGGATCTATCTTTAAGATAAAGCCAGATAAGGTCCCTTCCAGTATCCAATATTATTTTCTGTTTCACTGACTGGAATGAAAAAATAAGTTAAAAATGGGAACAGAGATGTAGAGTGTGTTGTTTTCATGAAAAGGAATTAAGTTTTGTGCTTCGACTTGAGAGAATAGGACTTACAAGTTCTACCCAGATTGCAAATTTTGTACATTGGAGACACAGTTTTCTTTGCAGTCTGTCAGCACAGTACAAACAGCAATACAAGGAACTAAGAGGCAAAAAACATCACTGGGATAAAAATAAGTGTCTTGATACTCCGTAGTTCCTCAGACATTTGACTTCTTCATTTCAACAGATTTGTTTGTGACACCACAGTTTTTTAAATCGATAGGAAGTATTCAAGCCACTTATGATGAATTCCTTATGTAGACATCGTGAATACTTCTCCCAGAAGACTGCATAGGAAGCCAAGATTGAAGGCAGCCTGATGTGCTCTTTGCCCTCTTCAGCCTAGATGTTCAAGAAGCTACCTCAGACTGTTCCATGTCATAGAAGCAGCACAAATATGCCCCAAGGCATCTCATTTTGCCAAAAAACGGTTGATTTCTCCGATTTTATGGTATGCTTCATCTACAGCAACAGCAAAGCTGGAACATGATTGAATACCTTAAGGAAATTCACATTTATGCATACAAAAACAATCTCCAAATTCAGGAGAAGAAATTTGTCTCATTACCTTCTCATCTCCCATACCAGGAGTGCTGGTAACGATGCTCAGTTTTAGAGTAGAAGTACCAAATAAAATGTCAGTCCTGTTCATGCATTAATTTCCTTAGATGATAACAGGGAAAAGAAGGGACAAGCAAAGCACACTGTGTACCTTTTAAATAGCTAATGTGTTGACCAAACTTAACAAAAACAAGCTAATTATCTTCAGTTGTGAAGAAATATACTTCCCCTTCTTCTCTATGGAGAAAGTTTTATTCCCCGTACCAAACCATGCACACATTCTTTTTGCTTAAAGAAAAAGCCTAGTACACTGACATGGAAAGGGTGTCTATTGATTTACAGACATCTCACTTAGAAATACTCAGTTTTTGAAGTATATTTCAATGAGACGTAGAAAGCATATACACTGCAGATGGAAAAAAAAAAAATCAACAGGAGTGGACAGCAACAAAAATTTAAATAGTGCTCTGATGATCAGATTAAAACAGAAAGCATGCAGGTCCCTGGGATTCTATTTTGTAACTTGCAGTTTCATGAAATCAAAACAAAAAATCAATCAATATTACCACATGGTACAGATGCCCTGAAAAGACTGAAGTCAAGTGAGCTTCCACAGACAAGGGCAGGAGGGAAGGAAAATCAGTGTATACGTATTTGTTAGAAAAACATCAAAAATCTATTCTATGTAGTTCAGTTATACATTCTATGTACATCAGCAAGTGCCAGGCATGGGCAGTAACACTTCTGAGGCAATTAGAAGGGAAAACATCCCTGTTTAACAAGGACAAAACCAGTACTTTCTAGAGCCACAGTAACTGCCCAATTGTCCCTCCCTCCTCTTCTGTCTGAGCACCAATTTCAGAATAGTACAGTTAAACTAGGTTATTATGATCTGAGGAAGCTTAAGAACAATTTTTAAATGATCAGTTTGATAAATCTTTATTTTAGTGAACATTATATGAACTGTAAGCAAGATAATAGCTGCTACCAAAGTTCATTTCATTTCCAAAGGTATAGTAAATGCCTAAGAGTTTAAAACTTGTTTTGATCCTCATTACTTTTTTTTTTTTTTTCAACATGGATCTAGAACACAAGCACTTAAAACCTAATCTTCTGGGTTATTCTAAATATACCCCATATATAAGCTGGGTATTAAGAGGTACTTTGAAGAATTATATTTGTTTCAAAATAGTCTATCTTACTTTAAATAATTTATAAAATGTCATGGTTCTATCCAGGATGTGTCTTCATAATTACTGGGAAACATCTTGAAGAAAAACAATACAGAAAGTCAACACAGACAAGTTTTTAAAAGTAGTAACATAACCATCAGTGGAAGAAAATGTTGTTTCCTCACTAGTGCTTCTGCACTCTTAGAGCTTTGGATGAGCTATACATCTTCTAGCAGCTGTTCAACTCTCTCGTATTCACAAGCACTTTAATTTTTAAAAAAGCTCTTCAGCAAGCTAATGACTGGGTAAAATTATTTAACTTCAAAAGAATTACTGTTCTTCTATGAAATCTATAAAAACTATACAATATTTCGGAAAATACACCTGTTTCCAAAGAATAAAAATAACGTTTTTAAACTACTTTGTGTGCACATCTTGATGTCATGTTTTGCTAACAAAACAAACCTTCTCACTGAACAGTCACTCTGACTACACAAGAAATGGGGTAGAATGTTCTGCCCCACACATCATAACCAAAATTGCCTCTGAAGTTCTAAAATGTATTAAACCATGGATGCAAGATGTACACAAACAAGCTTTAGAACTCCAGGAAACAATCTAGAGCTAATCAGTGCTGCATTTCACCTCTTCTACCTACTAAACTGTGAGACTGAAGTGCAACATACTCGCATCTGGCAAGGACTGGACCTAAACCTATAGCATGTTGATTTTACACAGCCATCAAAACCCTTGTTTAAACAAAGGTTCCATGCAAAACACTTCTGAAGAAACAGGAGGTTTGCTGTGATTAAATCCCCTCTTCACTGTTTCTCATACAATTTCTTCATCCACCATGGTTAGTACCTATTTTGGCAATACATTGTTAGACAAAGTGGACCATTGTTCTGCTTCTTCCACAAATTAATTGCCATGTTTCTTTTAACCCACAAAAAAATTTACATGTTTTACATGAATTCAAAATATGATATTCCAGGCCTCATTTTGCTGCAAACCGAAGACATGTGCAGACTCTTTAGCAGATTACTCACAAGCATAGTCAGGAGTGATGCATATAAAATGGCTAATGGCAGAGTGCTACCCATTTTTTATTTACTACACAAACAGAGCAGCTAAAAATGAACATAAGGTCCTGCAGGGCAAGCTATGTGTTCTGTAGATATAAAATCATTGCTCATTAAGAAAAAAAAAAAAATCAGATGCAGTGGCTACAATGGAGAAGTTAAATGTATAAAGAATGGAAACATACATCAAAATACAATCAGTTCATATTTTCTAGGGAAGATAAACAGTGATACTGATGCTATGAGTCTCCTATTTTTCATTTAGTAGGTCTCAAAACTAAATTATTAACAGTGGACCACTCCACATCAGTCAAAAAGACTGAACTGGAGACCTTTTGCCTGAGGTTAGACTCTCAGACACTCCAATCAGCACATTTAAACTCTTAAATATGATGTTGCCTTCAGTATTTTTTTTATCCAGCTTCAAGAGCAATTTATGAGCTTATGAGAGACAGATGCCCAGAATGAAAAAATTGACCTGTCTTTTTCACAGGACATGCAAACTTCAAGAACCTTGGACCTTTCTAATCCATCAACAAAATACTTGTCTTCAGTTGCCAGATGGATATTTGTAAAATAAAAAGACACACACACAATATTGAGACTAACAGCTCAACAATGAGACAGAACTCCATCAGAATACATATATGTGCATATTCATGCAAGCAACAGAAAAAGGAAGATGTAACAGAAACAGTATCAGCATAACACTGAAATCTCTCTGCTGGGTCATTTACCCAGTTTGTTACAATAATGAAGTAGCACAGGTTGGATAAGCAATTAAAAAAAAAAAAAAAAGAAATAATGTTTGCTTCAAAGAAGATAGCAGAGACTACAAAACAAAATACTTCCATCAGTCATTAACTTTTTGCAATGGTTGTTTACCTGCTAATTTAAATGTATTCTTTGTGAATTATATTGTTCATTAACGACATACATAGTGTCTAGTCTAACTCTGTCAGAATAGCTAGAAATATTGGGATGCAGATTATGTTCAAGCTTTACTTTTCAAGTAGTAATAATGATAAAAATACATTTGAATATTTCAAAAGAACACAGGCTACTTTTATTACAAAGTGTATATATTGCTACATCCCAGCTCCAGTCAGAGGTCAGCAAAGCATGTTTATTTGTCTGGCTTCTATATACTTAATCTGTTTCCTTGTGTACCCAAGAACTCAATGCTGGAGTGTACACATCTAGAAAGTCAAAGTGATCCATCAGGCTTCAACATGATCTAACCAAGAAGAAAGCAATCACTGAAGTAGAGCTGTAGTATGTACCCTAAGCATCAGAGCTCTCTGTTGAAGTTGTCAGGAGTAAATGAAAATGTATATAAATTACCACAACAGCAACAGAATTATCACTTTTTTTAATCCTTAACACTAGACAGTTCACAAAACACTAAACAGTTTTACAGGTAGTTGCTCTCTTTCCCTCTCACATACTTTCCTTTACAGAAGGTAACCTGAGAACATGCCAATCCCAAGTATCCACTTCATGCTGGTAAATGACTAGAAGGAATAGACCCTGTAGTTATAACACTAATTTAAGAAAGAAGATCATTGAAGAAGACAGAATCACACTGAGTTATAACTTTGTAGTGTAACGAGCAGTGTTCAAAGTCCCAAATACTCAGAGGTGTAGCATTATAAATACATGCTTATGATAAGACCACCAAAATTTAGCACATGAACATCATTATACATTTTTTTAGTTTAACATAAACTGCATTCACATCCAAAGAGAACTGAAAAGCTTAAAACAAGCTTTGTAGGACTGGAAGGCTGAGACGGTTCAAACGAGCATTGTTTGTTGATTGTTGCTAAATCAGGTTTTAATCTTGCTTGAAAATCCTTTGCTCTAATAAAAAGGTGTAAAATATTTCTTTAAATTGAAGTGAGCTCCCCTCTCAACCAACAGCAGTTTGGCAAGTCAAATGAGCTGGCACACCAGAGCACTCTATTAGTTCATGAAGACCAATAGCTTGTCTGTAAAAATTTGCAAGGGCCTAACGCACTCTGACAAATGACAAAGGTTATTAAAGGACAGCTTGCCGGAGTATAATTGCTTTTTGACTTTATCGCTATTAACAGAAAGAACGAACATTGGTAGAGACTTAACACCATGAAACATGAGTACAGGAATCCACCAAGATCTTGACTCAGCAAAGCATATAAGGACATTAATTCCACTCCTGTATTACAAAACAATTAAGAACATGGTTAAGCACATGCTATAAGCCTATAATTTAATTGGAGGAAAAAGCAGTCACCTTTTCAGGTGCCATGACAGTCTACATTATAGTATAGACAGACTACTAATGATATGCTGGTACATGTTTTCTATGGATGATGACAGGATTCTTACCAACTTTGCTGTAATCTTTATATAGAATCTGTTGAATAAGTTACAGGATAACTGAAAGTTTGCAAGGACTCAGTCTTCACAGCTCTGTTCACAACATGTAGGGTCTCCCCAAGAAAAAAATGGGTTTTTTTCTGCAAACATCAGTTTCTCTATGTTTCTCAAAAATACTTACCAAAGCTGAGGTGTACATCACTTTATATTACAAGAGTTTAATTGTTTCAAAATAGGAGGAGAAGGAACACCGGAGAGAAATCTGACAAGGTTAAAAGGAGACTGTGGAAAGGTTGGGGCCTAACACATATTAAATAAAAATCAATCAAGCTGACTTTTCAAGAATTACAAAGTAAGATATATCATACCACTGCTCAAAGGGAGGGGAAATGAGGGGTAGGACTCCAAATCACACAGCAGCACTTGCTTTATAGAGAAATGAAGTACTACACATTAACTCTTAGCTCCCTACAAAGCACTGACTCTTGGCGAAGTTATGGCAAAAGAGTTGATGCTTTGCACCAAACAAGCTAGGAATTCACCATGAGCCTGAAGCCCCTGCCCTGCTCATGGGCAACACTTCCACTTACCTGTGAAGGTCCAGATTTTGCTTTTGTGGAGACAGCTGCACCTTCCTCTTCCTGTGTTTCTGCAGCGGCAAAACACTTTCAGTGAACTGATAGGAAGCATCTTGCCTGATGCAACACAGAACTCCCAAGTTTCAAACTGTTTTCTGAAAAGGCCATGTCCCACTGCAAACCCTACCCCTATTTCTCAAAACAGCATTAGCTGGAATGGCAAATGCATGCATGGCATATTCAGAAGGGTACACAATAGGAAAAAAAGTTTACACACTTACATACAAAGGCCCAATCTACATGACAGGGGGGAAAAAAAAAAAAAAAAAAAAATCACAAAACAAAACAAGGCATTGCTCAGTATGAATACAGGCATCACAGTCAGCTTGAATCTGGTTGTATCATTAGGAGCTTTATTTTTTTTAGTACGAGATGTGTTCTATAGTGGCTACTTAAATCTATGCTGTTCTTTCAGTAAAAGGGATGCATGGGGCCCTCAGACATTAGGCAGAGTGCAACTGGCCAACTAATACCGACTATGGAAGGATCAAGCAACCTTTATTAAGCCCCAATTTGGACACCTCCACAATTGTTTCTCTGCATTTTGTATTTCCTTAGAGTTAAGAACTATAACTAAAAGAACTTCATGGAACAGTCATAAATGTCCATTTCTGACCTAACTTTAAAGGGAAACGCTTTTACAAGGTTTGTGTGACATCCCCCTCTCTGGAATCATTGGTACACCCAGCAGCTACCAGACACTTGGCTCCTCAGCTCCTCCAGTGTCTCAGCCCAGATACCAGTACTCAGTCTGAGAATTTTGCTCAAGTCACAGTCTAAGACTTTCAATGAGTTATCACCTCTTTTCTGGCACTCACATAACCAACCTCAACTCCTTTTTAGCCTTAATTCCTAGCATCATCCATAAAACTGCTGTAATCTACCCAACTTTACCAGTTAGCTTTCTTTTTAAGATATTCAACGTTGGAATATCGTCTGTATTTTATTCATTTGCTTTCTTCTCTGTTGCTGATGACATCATCTGAACAAATATTGAGACTGGTCTTACAGCATTTCATAGACAAAGGCCATTTTAACTAAGTCAAATAACTATAAATGAAATATTGTTTGAAAACAACCAACTTCCATTAGTAGATGAGGCTGATACAGTTCTTCAGCAAAGGAAACTTACTACCTCCAAATAAAGTTTGCAATTAAATGTTGCTGGAGCCAGTAAATCAGTACCAATACTATTCAGAAGCAGTTGGGAATGGCCTCCAGGTACATGGCAGACACTATTCTTGTATAACACCAACCCACATGAAGAAGCTATGTTTAAGGATTGAAGATAATTTGTTTAACAACTTTCAGTGGCTAGCATCAATATTAAGATGCCCAAAGACAGACAAAGTAGAAAAGGAAAAGCAAGGGTGAGGTGGTGGTGATAGAAGGGAGAAGAATCTGAACCAATATTCTTTCAAGAATGATTCACTGTTTCTTTATTTGAACACACCATAAAAAAAAACAATCTCCTCAAAACAGTTTTGCTTGGGTAATACATGATGTCATCATAAATCATATTTTCCTCTTCTGAGTGTCAGCAGTTTTCTTGGACTTTTTTGCAGGAGGAGAAGAAAAAAATGAAGGGGAAAAAAAAAAAAAAGAGACAGACCCATCTTCAAGCTTTGGCAGAAAAGGACTTTTTGTTCCTAAGACATTTGTCTTCACACAACCCACCACTCTCCTGTAGGAGTCACGCAATGAGAAAGCATCACAAAGCATTATCAAAATGCAAAGCCAATACCAATATAAAACTCCTTTCTACTCTTTCCAAATATGAACTTCTTTAATTGTCATCTTATTTCCTCTCCAGTGAAGTAAATGTGTATTTGCTCACATTTAAAAAAAGGATTAATCAAATCCATGCCAGAAGGACATTCAGACCATTCAACAGAAAGACAGCACTGTGACAAGTCATGAACTGAAAGTAAACAGTATATTAATAACAATGATAAGCATTTACCCTTCTCTACTTCTGTCCCTTCTTTCTGGCTTTCATGAAATTGTGCAATGGTTTTTGCTTCTTCTTAGTCAACTAATTATTATTTGCCCACAAAATATAAACTGATTTTTATTCTGATTACAGTTCTCCACAATGACCTCTGATTACTATACAGAAATCACTTTACAGGACTATGATGGTTAATGAAGCATTTGTGAGAAGTAACAGGAAAACAGGACAAAGACTTTAACATAAAGCCTAAGTTTAATACACTTCAAACTTTTATTATTGATGGGGCTTATAAATTATAATAAATATCCCAGTATTTACCTACCTCCTCTACACACATATAAAATATACTTCATCTGTCTGCTTGGGCAATATAAAAATTCCTGAGCCTCCTAGCCTTTGTGAGTGTAGCATGCACTTTTTTATATTAGAATTATCAGCTTTAACAAGGAGAGAACAGCAACACGCTAAATTTTTTTCCCCTCTCTAGTCTTCAAGTATGTATACACTCTTCTGACAGAGCACGTGAAAACAGATGCACCACCTACAACAGATTTGCAATAAACAGACAAATACATATTTGTGAGGAAGTTTCACTCTAATGTATTGAAAGCAATAACTGTCCTATTGATTTAAAGAAAAGGCAAAAGTACAGTTAGGTGCTGTAGAGACATATGGTTGTCAGGCACCATACTATCAAGTGAGTGATACCTGGAAGCAGAGGAAATATTTTTGCAGTCACACATATTAGAAGAACTTGTGGGAATAAAGTGGAAGCCAGCAAAACTGTCCAAAACTGGATCATCCAAGGTGGCAGTCAGGCAGCACAGGAGTGATTTGAGAAGAACTGAGTACAGAGTAATCAGAAAGGTTAGCAAAATGGAGCAGCAGAAGAGTTCCCTATATTTGCAAGCCAATATACTATCATTAGAACATATCAAAATAGATAAGTTAAATACCCACCCTGCACTCTTCCAAAATCTCAGCATTCTGGTAGGGACAACGAAGCCTGTTAGAACTGATGGCACAGAACAGAATCCACTCATCTGGAGGTCCCAAACTACTAAAGAAATATACAACAGAGCAAAACAAGTTCTGCAAGCTACTTAAAACAGTCTGTTCTTAGTTTATGACTGAAATTTATATTTTGAAGACTTCTCAGGCCTTAGATTTCATTTTTCAAATGTCCAAGGAAAAATAAAAACAATGCAGGGCTCATGGTAAAGGGATCCTCCTTTGAGAAAATCCTATCTCTATGAAAGGAAGATAATTATAGCCCATATATAGCCTGGATGTAATAAAGTTACATAGGCATTTTCTGTGTCTTGTGATCAATGATGAGCTTTAGGCTGGACAAGCTTAAATCAGAAAAGGAAATATTGCTCCTTTTCTATGGTAATATTAATTACACCGTGAAGCCACTACATAGATCCCACGCAGTTACTAGATGCCATCTACATCCAGATTTGGCTTGGAGAATTTCAAAGGAATCATAGGCAATTTCCACCCCAAAACCAAACAAAATCCCCAGAAAATAAGCATCAGAGAAAACTACTCCTGAAACTTACCATCCAAGACACTTTTAGCAATTCTGAAAATAACAAATCATCAGTAAGACTGTACATTCTTACTCATTTCACCAGAAGACCTACATCCAACTTTACTGAAATTTAATCTTCAAGATGTTTCCTCTCCCAAAAGGCATGTTTCCAATACCCTTTTGAAAAGCTTCTGCTATTCTGTCTTGTATTTCAGAAACAGAAAACATGCTCACAATTTTTTTATAACTATTTCAGTTTAAAATAATTTTGAGATTCTTAAGGATTAGTCAGCTAAAGGATGTCTGGAAGCATTAGGAAGAAAAAGAACCTGCTAACCACCACTGAGAATACTACTGAAAGATATTTCAAGACACAAAAAAACATAACAAAGCAAAATTAGTACAAACAAGGTGATATCTTAAAGGAGGAGGATATTTATTCTTACAAAATTCACCAAGTTTGTCTATGCAGCTACCAATATGTGGACAATGAACTTACTCAAAGTAGCCTATACATATTTGAAGACTATTTTCTTTCTTACATTACTTACATGCAGATATGCACGTAACTTTAAAAGCTCATAATATTTTCATAAAAACAGTGAAAGACAAACTAAAAACTGTGAAATTAATACTCTTGAGTACTACAGAACAAATGCTTTCAACAGTTACTGTTCCAATAGTTAGAAAGCAAGCTCAGAGTTGCAAACATCAGCATATCATTTACATCAGCATATAAATTTAATGAATACATATGAGAATGATGGGTAGGGAAAGAATATAAGATTGGAAGATAGAAAAATATTTCCCAGCACTCTGACAAAGTATTCTAACACTTGAAAAAGGAAACATTTTTTTTTAAAAAGATCCCCCTCAATAATCCAAAATAATAGCATATAAAAAGTTTGCAGAGTAAGTAAAGCAGAACTCAAAGTAATTTTAATTTAGACACTAATCTGTGTTAATTTAACAATAGAAACTGTGTAAAATCACAGATTCTACCTTAAACCTCACCCAATCATTCCACACAAAAATAGTGACTATAGGTAATTCGTTATTAAAATAGTCTGAAGAACACCCAAGTGACCAAGGCACCTAAAACCCAAGGACTTTCAATGAAAAGGTAATGCTAAACAATAGGAATAAAGCTTAAAATGCTGTTTACACACTGATTGCAAAGGGGAAAAAATGCTGAATTACAAATCTTAGAGTAGTGTTTCATTAAGTAAATTTTTGTACCGTAGTCTCAGACTACTTTCTTCTTCTTGGCTGAAATATTATCTGAAGAAAAAAAAGAAACTCTCAAACTAGTGCAACTGAAGTTTTTATAGGTCACATGGGATGCCTGCTGCCATGCACCAGATGTGCATAGGAGAAAGAACGTGGTCAACATATGATATTAAAAAATAGTGCAGTTTCAAATATTTTAAACATGATGTCAGGTGCATTCAACAGGTCTACAAACGCATTACATTAGCCTAAATTTAGTAGGTGATAATTGAAATCAGAGATCCAGTCGTTACCACTGACATGTTTCTAAATACTACCCAATAAATTTTTGTCTGTTTCATATTCTCTATGACAGCTGGCAGTTGGGAGGGGGGGAATCACCAAGAGGATATGTGCTCACACACATACAACGTTTCTGTATTTAAATCCCACTACATTCCCCTTCTAGAGGTAATGTAACACTGACAATACTGTCACATACACACACTCCCATAGCTGAATTTTTCCTGTAGGGTTCACCTGGCATCTTGCAGTAAGCACTGGGGTATGGAACAGGATGGTATCTTAACTAGCTCCAATTGTATTTCCCGCACATGAATTTTCACAATGAAGTTCATTCACATAAGAGAGATGAGATCTGTTCTTCCTACTTATCCTTACCAATCATCTCCTTCTTCTTAGCTAGGAAAGAAAGTCCACCAGCAATAGAAGATACAGTCTCAGTCCACATCTTTTTTGTTGTTACTGTTGTTATTTTTATAATTATGTAGCATTCAACCACAAAGGAACAAATATGAGAAAACCCTGATACATCTGAAATAAAAAATGTCTTCCATGTCTACAATGAATTCAATTTTTCACTTTTTTTAGTCTCAGCTATACCATCATCTTGGTGATGCACCTGCTATGAAATAATATAAAGTGCAGCTAAGTAGCACATGAAAATAAACTACCTCTAGGATCACTACAGATTTGGCAGGTGGACAGGTGCCAACCATCACTTCTCACAACATGCAGAAGAAGTTTATGCAAGTTGGTATGAAGGGCTGAAAATTATACTTGGCATCTATAGATTAACAAGGCCTCCTCACATCTCAACTTTGCCATCTGTAAAATGGCAACTGTGTTGTCTTTCTACTTCTCAAAGGAAACTGAACTTGAGAACACACTACTAAAAACTGCCTGAAAAGATACGCCTGGCACTTTGTGTAACACCACCAATAGAGTGGTTTTTGACTGGAAATTTAGTTAGAAACAGCGAAGGCTAGTAACGGAAGAACAAGCCTTCCACTAATAAAATTACAGTTGTTCAATTTAGGCACATAAACCTTTGTATACAAGCAGCAAACACTTCTTAAACTTCATGGATTATAATCTTTTAAAATGATGTCTAGCAAAATGAATTCCAAAGAGCTTCGAAAATTCTCGCTTTTTTTCTTTTTTTTTTTAAAAAAAAAAAAAAAGTGGGCTTTGAAGATACAAACCACCTTCTCTCTTCATATTCTTTTTTAAAGGAAGATCTATTTACAAAGCCACAATATTTCCACCCAAAGAGTTAAAAATAAAAAGAAGCTGTATGCTACTCATTCTTAGCTTTTTAGACCCTAAGACACAAAAGACCCATAAAATTACTAGCACCTATTAGAAGTATTTAACTTCATAACTTGCCTCAAGAATTAAAATTAAAACTGCTATCAGCATTAACCACAGACTGCAGTAAACAGTCAGGAGGCATCTTGGAGATAAACATAGTTATCAAAGACAAAATTTGAGTGCCCCACATTATATGGTGGGGATTGGAAGGAGAAAGAGCAGTTTGACATTTTTTCTGCTGCTCTACTAGTTGCTAGAAACGTTAGAAAATACATTTTTATAATTATAAAAACAAAACACCAGAACAAAACAAAAATGAACAGAAATCCTACAAAGTTATGAATGACAATTCTACCTGTATTAAGTAGTATCAAAACTGAGAACTTCTAAAATCTACTATATGAACATCTCTATTTAAAATGCAAACTCAAGTAATTTTAAAATTAAGACTTTTAATAAATTGTTTAGAAACATCCATCTTGAAACTTCAACGTAGACAGTCTTACTACAGATCAAGAGTTAGTTATTCACTAGATTCTGTCAACATAGTCCTTAAAAACCCCAAAGTTCAGACAGGGTTACTTAGAACCCAAGCCATAGGTCATTCTGGAAGGATGGGGGCACATGAGGAGTGTCCTGTAGCACCTATAGCATATGGCTGTTAAAGTTGCCGAAGATTAAATATGATGATCTATCTTTCTTACACCTTTTGATCAAAACCCAAAATGGCAGCCTTTTATAACATTGTTGTTCTATTCCCCTTTTCTATCTCCTCCATTAAAACATTTTCCTCCTCTCTTTTTCACTACCTGATATTAAAAAGTCATTTATTGCAATAAAGGGATTTAGTGATTTGGGAGTAACTTTTGTATACTTTTGTGCACCCTCTAGACACCCCAGAACTATGTTAATAATTTTCTTCCTATTAATTGTCTCATCAACTCACAGCTGGCTATGCTTTTTATTTCATTATGCTATTCATCAATCTAAAATAGAACTATAACAGAAAAAGAAATTGGAAAGAAGCAATTTCAATATTTCAAAACAGATGCAAATCAACACCAGAGATGCTGCACAGCATATTTTTATCAAGACAATTCTATACATGTCTGAAAAATGAACTTGTAATAAACTCATATCCTGTGGAGGTATGCTTTTCCTTCCACCTTATGAGCTAATTATGCCAACACAACATAACATTTTCCTAAATGCCTTATAAACTGACCCAGTTACTCAGAAAGTATTATTTTTAAATTGATGTGATAGATGCAAACTGGAACGTTCAGATTTCAATTCTGGCACCAATTCCCGGATCCCCTTCCCAAGTAATTTAAGGACTTCCTCCCGCTAGTTTTTCATATTCTTTTAACTGACATTTTATCTTTATACAGTATCTCAGCAGAATGAACATGCACTAAAACAATGACAGCCCTTCTTTGGCTGTCATCTCTCATTCTGGCAAAGACAGATGTCTTACACTGGCTTATGCCAATAATAGAGCCGACAAAAAACAACAGAGACTACCTGCCTCTGATGTAAAGGCACCAATTCACATTTGTGACACTCATTTGTCAATTAACAGATTTCTTCCATTGTTGACACATGGGACTTAAAAGATGTGGGCTAGAATGTGATGAATTAAAAAAGACAGATGAGTAAGCTATGAGCTGCAAAGTAATACTATAATGTGCTTTAGATAGGAATATCAACTGACACCCCTGACAGGCCATACAAGGTTTTATTTCATTTTGCTCTGTATCTAGGCTTCATACTTTGTCTTCTTTGTTCTCTTTTCATCAAGCTCCTAACATCTCATTCTGACAGCCAGAGACATTTAAGGCACTTTCGTTTCAAATGCAAGTTAGCGTACTTGATTTGTCATTAAAATGCAAAACGATTGCCATTGCAGGTAAATGTAGGTATGCTTAAAAGGTTGTATCTGCAAAGTAAAAGCTGAAAATGGTTTCTGGCTGCTTTGCTTAACTCTTTCACCAGCCTCAGAGTTTTTCCTAAAGGCAAATTTTACCTTGCTCTAATAGAAGTGTAGCAGCACCTGCAGTTTTATACAGGGTACATTTTAGTATATTTAAATAACATAAAAGCTTGAAGTTACAATGTCAAGTACAGAGAGGTACCGTCAAGTTTACACATGGAGCCTTAGTATGATTTACACAAGAATCTGAAACGAGTCTATCATGCAAAAGCTCTCTGGGGTCAAAGCTCTCTCTACACTCATGCGCTCTGCTAGCTAGACACCAGTGAGGAAAAAGCTGGGATTTTTTTTTTTAAATATACTAGTTGTGGTTGGTTTAGGTGGAATCACCAGTGAGGGAATTTTAACAGCAATTTACTTTCTCTGTTCAATGATCACTTAAAGAGACATGAAGGCCTTAAAATAAATAAATAAATAAATAAATAAATAGCTCTGTAGCAAGAAGACAATGAACAGATTTAAAAACATTGCAGAAAAATAGACCTGCACAGGATGGAAATGACTAACACCTAGCTGTCTACATACATGCACAGATGTGAATGCACTCTAGAATATGAATAAGGTTATTTCTATTCAACTGGATGGATTCAAACATCAAGGATCTCACTTGTGTTCAGCATATAAAATCTAGTGAAAGGAAATATCTGTTATTTTCTGCAAGTGGTAAAAGGGTTGAAAAGCAGCAGTATTATTTAAGTAAGCAAATTTTCTTGACACAGGTAAATTCAGAGATGATTTTAGGAATTTACAGATGAACCTTTAACATAAGTCTGTACCTTTGTGTATTTTTTTGTAGACTTTCTTGGGCTTTTTTACTAGCAAAAAAAAGGGTGTTAGTAGGGCTTCACTCCACTCACTAGGGTACAGAAGCCTTTCTCCCTTTTTTTTCCCCCCTAAGAATGAGAGCTCTATGGAAATTTGCAGTCTAGGAATCATCCAGGAAATCTGATTTAGATTATGACCTCACAGTGCCTTGAACAAGAGGTACAGAACCTGAAACATTTGATGCCTCTGAGTATACAATGAAGCTTACTGACCAATTCTGACACTATTCTGCCTACTGCTAAGATGTATCTGCTACAGTATAGGATTTATTTGTTCCAGGTTATATTATAGTAATAGGCTATGCTGTAAATACAAGTATCAACTTTATAACTACCAGCTATCTTGAAGACCTTCAAGAGCTACTTTTTCAGCCCACATTAGTCTTAACTGCTTTTAATGCACTTCTGTCCCTACACAGAAAGAAAATTAAAAAAAAAAAAAAAACAAACAAACATGAAAGACAGTACCTGAAAGCCGACATCACCCCTTTACTTTGGTTTAAAATACTAAAGCTACAGCAACCAAGATTTTAATCTGCTGTACTAAAATGCACAAACACTTGCCCATTCACTTTTAGCTCAATACAGACATACATCCTCTCTTCCTCCATTTACCAATTAGTAGAAAGTGAGACAAATGATGGTCAAAACAAAATCTACAGTAATGCATTCATCTCCTTACCTTTAGAAACTTTTCTGTTGCTCATTCATTTAAATGCAGGTGAAGCTGTTGTTTCAAACCACCTGTGGTTGCAGTGACCAGTCTGTAATTCAGTGGCAAAGTAGTGGCCCGCATTAAATGGGTTGAGATAGATTCTCATTAGATATGTCCACATTTCAAAAGTCATATTATTACTGGTAGAAACAGACCATTTGTTGATATGACTTATTTAAAGGACGCCAAAGAATTAACAGTGAAAGAAATCAAACTGCCCTCTGACATTCCCCACTTAGGCTGGAAAATAATTTTCTAATTGTGCACCTGGTAGAAGTGGAACCAATATTGTACAGGAACAGCTGAGCTAGCTAACGCCTGGCTCCTGATTACAAGCAACACAGTGAACAAAAGAGAGAGCATTCACAAGAAAGCAAGAACCTCATGATTTCACTCTTACACCCAAATCTCTCAGCAGCACCTTGAGCGGCCTTCTGCTGATTTAAGGAGCTGGAAGCAGTGGGGAAGCAGAAAAGAAGGCACAGAGTGAAGGAAGCAAACTTGACACATATACAGCCTCTCACTTGGTTGACTAGTTTCCATTTCTTTGAAAACATAGTTATTTGACAATTTTT
The DNA here is from genome assembly GCF_965140245.1 of Athene noctua. Taxonomy (NCBI): domain Eukaryota; kingdom Metazoa; phylum Chordata; class Aves; order Strigiformes; family Strigidae; genus Athene; species Athene noctua. The sequence goes on from NC_134041.1 coordinate 42,546,217, forward strand.
TCACAAAGCCATTCCAACATAATCACCTTCACACATGTCCTGGTTTTGGCTGGGACAGAGCTAATTGTCTCCCGGGTAGCTGGTACAGTGCTGTGTTTTCGATTTAGTATGACAATAATGTTGATAACACACTGATGTTTTAGTTGTTACTACGTAGTGCTTATCTGAAGTCAAGGATTTTTCGGTTTCCCATGCTCTGCCAGTGAAGAGGTGTACAAGGGAGCTGGGAGAGAGCATGGCCAGGAGAGCTGACCCAAACTAGCCAAAGGGATATTTCATACCATAGGACGTCACGCTCAGCATATAAACTGGTGGGACCTGGAGGTGCCAATCGCTGCTTGGGGCCTGGCTGGGCATCAGTCAGTGGGTGGTGAGCAATTGCATTGTGCATCACTTGTTTTGGATATTCTAATTATTTATTATTATTGTAATTTAAATATTATTATCATTATTATTATTATTTTCTTCCTTTTCTGTCCTATTAAAATGTCTTTATCTCAATCCACAAGTTTTACCTTTTTTTTCAATTCTCTCCATCGCACTGGGTGGGAGGAGTGAACAAGCAGCTGTGTGGTGCTTAGTCGTCAACTGGGGTTAAACCACAGCAACACATGACTGTTTGTGTGCTATTCTTAAATAATTCACTGTCTAAAATAGTGTATTAAACACAAGACAATAGGTAGAAAATGTTCAGATCCTGGAGCAGCTGTAATTTTAACTTATACACACTGGACTGTCAAATTATCTTAACTGTTAGAAACAGAGTTTTCTAAATAGTCAATATACTGTTAATCCTTGGCACATCTAGAACACCTTTCCTTCAGCTTTTAAGTGCTTTACAATAATAAGTACACTTTATCACTTACATAACTAGGTCAAGTTTTCACCTTTTCTCTCCAGCAAAAACGTCTTGAAAGTCCTAGGAGCCTAAAACACAGCATCCCCATCCAGTGATTTTGTAACCACATGGCCTTGCAAAGTCATAGCACTGTAGCAAGTCTTGGAGCCTTCACATCTACAATGGTTCCAGAACAATTCTGAGGCATTTCCTTGTGCTTTAAGAGATTTTATGCTAAAGAGATAAAATGCATTTTTAGCATTTGGTAAAAGAGAACAAGACCAAAAATAGATGAACAGAAACCTCAAATTACTGTCACAAAAATAAAACTTCCCTAGCCATATCCTCATCATAAAAAGCTGCTTTGTTGCTCTAAGTAGGTAAATGGATGCTCCTAAACACCTAAGGATTTAAAATTAAAATATACTGATCTTGAAATCATTAAAAGAAAAAGAAAAAATTAAAAAATACTCATGATAAATAAATATCCAAAGTAATTACTAAAGAAGTCATTTAAGTCACCACAAGTACATGCCTCTCTTATAAAGAACACATATGTTAACTTTGATCTTCAGACTAATGGTTGCAAATGATAATTAAAAAAAAATAAATATTAAATGTAGGTAATAGGTACCTTTTCTGTTAAATTCATAAACTGAGTCGCCTGTTTGCATGTCTGATCATAGATTAATATTCTAAGGGAAAGGCAGTTCACATTTCTGAATGTAATTTAAAAACATTGAGCAATATGATGTCTTTCCATTGGGCATATTCACAAGGAACAAACAGCACCAGTCAGCCCACCTTACCAAATGGGAAATGTAGGGTTGGCTCACAAAATATGAGCCACATTTTCACTATCATTAAGTATATTTTATACCCATCTTTTAACACTCAGCAAAGCAAGCACTGAAAAATGGTGCTTAATGCAAATTTAAAAATTTTTAAAATTAAGGACCGAGCATTCGTACTCAAAACAGTTATATCCATCCAGTATATTATGTAAAAATGAACCAGCTGAGAGAACTGAGCATGTAAGTTTCATAGTAAAAACAAACAAACAAAAATTCCCCCAAAAAAATCCCCCACAACTTTTTTAATTACTTTGTCAGCTTTAAAAGAGAAAAACAAGTTTGGACTTGACAAGTAATAAGCTAAACGTTGTCATTCTAGCCTTCAGTGCAACAATATCAACAGAGCAAGAGCCTGACTTTTACCAAGCCCAAACACAGTGAGTTGGTATCTATGCCAAACACCTCTTAAACTGAAATATGCATCAGTCACCACTGGACTAACACCATGCTGATGTAACTTTCTTCATATCAGCCTCAATAAGAACTGATGCCAAGACCAATACTGAGTCCTTCTGAGAGCTTATGAAGGAGGGAGTGAAGAAGGGAGTAGAGAGTTTAAAGTAACAAAAACCCATAAGAATGAAGGTAGGTTTGGATAAAGCTATGAAAAGGGAGATAGAAGTTTGTAATTTCTTGTTACTTAAGTACTTTTTCACCCCATGACTGTTCCTATTCCAATCCAATTCCTTCAAGGTTAGTTATCTCTCCGAATCACCCATCTCTGAAGTGTTGCATCTTTTTTTGTTAGTAACATGTAAGTAATATGTTCTTTCTTTTTAGGCTGAATATGAGAAGATTATCACTGACAAAGTGCTGAATGCAAGTAGACCAAATACTAGAGTATCACCCCCGAATTTTTATATATTAAAAATATAATTTATATATTATAATATATAAAGGCATTCTACATATATTATAAATATGTTTATATATATAAGACGTTGACTTGTGTGTGTGTTTCTGTGTGTGCACATGTGTATTAAATGCCAGTAAACTACTGACAAAGGCATGCCACACTATGCTTTCTATGAAAAAATGAACTGGAGGTGTGCACACATTCAAGTACTGCTATCTACCAGTGCAGCTCATATATCAGCTGCTCAGGAAAAACATTAGACACTTAAGCACTTGAAGAGAAGCTATTCAAGTTTGGTCCAACTTGCAAGAACTTATCAACTTCACTGAGTTTTGAATGGATTACAAATTATCCCCCTAACATTTGTATCTCTTATTTGTGTTCTTTTAAAAGTGATTTCTATAGTCTTTCACCATAGCAAGGGCTCCTACAAACTTGATCAATGAGATGGTTTAAAATTAACAAATTCATACAGTTGTATTATACAAAGCACATTCACTGCTACCACTTACAGACTCAGTGGGCAATTAAGTTAAAAATAGAGAAGAAATTATAAAGAAAGGAAATGATCTTCCAACTCTACCAGTGAGCAACTCACTCAAGCAAGCATGGTCAAAAAGAATGACCATGAGAAACGAAACAAAAACAGAAATAAAACCCATAAAACTTCACATGATTGCCAGCATCATTTCAGGGATAAAGCCTGCAACTAAGCTAAAACACTGAATTAACTATGACCTTAAATACAGTATAATTATTGTATAGCATGTCTGGCTTGACATGCTGGCTCCTGAGCCTGAGAAAAATGCATGGCCCTTTTGCACTTCTATGCTACTCATTCTTCATGCTTGCATGAGCTAAGGATTTGGGGGGTTGGATTTTTAATCTGAAAAATCATCTCCAAGATAATTTATGTAGAGATGATTTATGTAAAATGCAAGATCTTAAAATGGCACAAACCACACAAGACAAGATGTAACAAATAAGTATGCATAAACAGAAGCTTTGTAAGGATTTTACCTGCCAAATGCCAATTAGCTATTTGTATCATGACCACTCAGCAGGTTTGTTTAATACCAGAGGACACAGACACTTCTTACTCATTGATTGGTAAGCAAAACTAGATCTGCAACTAGATGCTGAGAATCTTGTGTATTGTATTAAGGAGAGAAGATACCTTTCAACAAAACAGAGAGGGAAAGACAGAGACAATAGCTCCAGGGTTAATGCAGGTTCTTCCTTTCAGTCAAGCTCCTTGTCCTCAGACAACAGTTATTTCTGTAGTCCTTCGCTCTTGTTTCACAACAGCAGTGATGAGGAAATACTGTTTTAGAGTAAGAGAGATTAAGGGAGTCAGAAGGCAGGAATGGTCCATCTGATTACTATACTTACAACATATTCTTTATCATGCCTTTCTCTTTAAAAAAAAAAAAAAAAAAAAAAAAAAAAAAAAGGTAGGTCTGAGTCTTAAAATCCAGATAACCATAGACTATGCAGGAGAAGTCACCAAGACATTAATTGCAAACTATTGTCATTCTTTTAAAGCTAAACTAAAACAAATGCATCAAACTATTTCTCCTCCAAATGCCAATACTTTCCATAGATAGCAGTAGTCTTCCATTTATTAACTATTTTCTCTCAACCTGACACAGATTCCTGTCAATCAGAACAGAATTCAAAAACAAAAACTAATTTTTGTTTAAGAGTGATTTCAGTTCTCAGAAGAGGAGCTGGATTGACTGTGCCCCAGAGACCCAGAGAACAAGCACAGATTGTGTGGACTTAGTCTCCAACATCACTCCAAAAACCAATTTTAGTCTCACACAGGAAAGCAGGTCAAGAGAAAGCAGTTCACTCCCCATTCATTCAAACACAAAGAAAAGGATGTGATGCAAACATCAGTTCACTGGGAAATGCTTCACCTCAGTCAAAATGTCTTAACAGCTTTGAGTCAATGGATGCTTAATTATGACATCCATCTGTGTTCAAGTCCAAGGAGTTTGTTACTCACCTTTGTTCAGGAGTACAGATTTCACCTTTACTCATGATTGCCAACAGCCCCTTAGAGATGGATGTCACCAAAAAAAAACAATTTGCATCACCCATCACAGCAATATTCACAAGGTATATTTAAGGATGTAACAGTTTAAGCTCACAGCCTTATTTTACTTAATGTCAAATTGTGCAGTACGTTTAACATTTTTACCAGATTTAACAGCTCTAGTAATTCTCCCAAGAATTCTCCACTACACAGTATGAACACATACTGAACCCCCACCACAGGTTCAGGTAACAAGCTTTTGCCCAATTCTGCCACATGATACAGTCTCAAGACAACTCCCTCCACAATGTTAAGCCTTCTTGACAAAAGCAGAAGAGAAAACAATCTTAGGTTCTGATCTGTCAGATACGGTAAATCAGTGGATAATGGCCAGCACTGGGGGTCAGAGGTATATATACTACAGTGTTTTCACAGTCCGTTAGTGACTACGTGGCCGTAAAAAGTCAAACAAGGATCAATGGACAAAAAGAGAGGCTGTTGGGACTAAGGAAGATAACAGCCACCAGTACAGGATTGAAATACAACAATTTATACTCTAAGTTTGTCCTTACATATTACTGAGTTTGGAAAAATAACTTATCCATCAAAAAAAACAACTTAGATCCTTGGCACAGTATGCTGAAATCAGTGAATACATACTATAAGCCATTAATTTGATATTTTTTTAGTTTAGTCATTCACTGGTCCCCTTCATATCAGCAATAAACCAATAACTGCAAATAAGACACAGCAGGAAAATATACAAGTCACAGAAACATACACAAATAATACTACTTTGTAAAGGCAAATATTCTGTAGTCAGAAAGTATTTAAAGTTGATAACAGAACACAGACATGGCTATTGTATGTGAGACAAGGTATACCTTGAAAGTATTTTTTAATATTATTCAAAGTTTTCAAGGGGAAAAAACAAGTTTTCCTTATACATTACCCAGATCACATCTGGTTCCTGTTGAAATGCCACTTTTCAAAAGGGAGAGGCATGGTGGGAGGGAAGAGGAGGGGAAGAAGAAAGCAAGGAGTAGGTTTAGTTTTGATTGTCTATCAACTATCAAAAGCAGAATTAATACTTGAAGTCTAAAATCCTTTTTGTTACTAGTAGTACCCTCCTTCCATTTTTACTATATACATACACATATAAAACTTCATCTTATACAACTCCCCAGGTATTTCCCATGCAGAAAGCGAACCCATCATTGTACTTGTCTTCAGTCCATCTAGTAGGATAAGACTATTTCACAGTTCTTTTAACAGAAAGATAATTATGCATAAGGTAATCCATAGTGATTAATAAACATATAAGACTTCATCTGAAAGACTATTATATCTGTAAATTTAAAATAATTTAAATTATTCCTTATATATAAATACTTTTTTTAGCAAATTTATTTCCAGCTGAATTGCTTCTCAAGAATTATGTGTTAGTGCACATCTATTTTCAGACATTCATAAAATTTCAATATTACTTTAAAAATATAATCTTGTGCTTACTGGAGGACATCCCTTATGGGCAAACTCTAAGTACCCACCTCAAACTATAAACCTAATCATTTGAACTTCATATATTACCGCAACAGTAAGAAAAGAATTATCAATAATTTATACATTTCAGGTTGCTTAGCTGTGGAAAACGCTATCTCTTTGTTGAAGTCCCTAAATACAGTTCCATTTACCTTGAAACAGTGAATTATTTCAAATATAAAATTTACAAACATTTGTAAACCATTGTTTTTGTAGAGTAAGAAAAAAAAATCTCAGCTACTACTGAACATCTCTTTTTTTAAAGCAATACAAAATCTTCAATACTTAAACATACTAATTCTCTTTTCACATAGTAAACTGTGGTCATGCTTGAAATAAAACAAAAAAACAAGGCAAGTGAAACAGATTAACTGCATAGCTCCAATACACTTACTTCAGACAACATACTATAAATCATCTTGAAACAAAACAGGCAATTATAATGTGCACAAATGTTATGATACTATGCATCTCTACTGGTCCAATGGTTCTAAATTATTGAAACTGATGGCTGAACAAGGGCATATTTTTTCAACACACTTGGATTACTTGAACGATTTTAATTCTTTCTTTAGCTATCCAGTGCTGTGCAGATCTCTCTAATGTCAATAAACAAACACATAGATAGATGTAGTCTGAATTATCTAACAGACATCTAAGGGGATTAAAATATATGACAAAAATGTCCATAGCAATGTGTTTTGTTTGTAAGGAATCATGACTTTTTTTTCCTTCAATACTGTAAGAAGCATCTAAAATTAAAGGGCATACATTTTCCTTCAAAGCATTGAGTTCCTTTCTCCTAACCACCACCCCATATTTCATTCCTCTTCACCTCAGTGTAAAAGAAACAGGAGAGCCATAAGACAGAGTCATTTCAAAACACAATCAGTTATTTGTAAACAATACTTTTTCTCCTGCAGAAAATCTGCAACCCCTAGTTGCAAGAAAAAGCAGCAAGTAAGGTAAATCAATTAGCTTCCTAATTTCTCACCCTCATTTATTTAGCTCTGCACTGTATTTGTCGTAATTGACTATAATTATGTTAATTACTAACTCCAGCATAATTACTATATTTATTGTCATTGAGCACACTATGTACCCAAAGCAAAGCTGGCATTTGTCGGGCATCAAAAAAAAAAAAAAAAAAAATAAAACCACACAACTGTCGGGAGGGGTTTCTCTGAAAACTGGCTGATATACCTTCAGCAAATGAAAGGGCAAAAGAGATTTCATGCAATGCTAGTTTGAAAGCATCGGTTCATTAAGGATATTAATTTTCTGATAACTACACATTTAAGCATGACACACTGGAGCAGTATCTACAGGATTTAGCAATTATTAATGCGTGACAGTTTCAAATGCTAAGTGAATCAATTAAACAGCAGCATTCACAATTTGAGAAGAGATAACTGCTTCATAACTGCCTAAGACTACAATTTTCACATGACAAAAAAGGGCCATTCAGGCTCCTTCAAAACCTGACAGGTCAAGAAAGAAGTTTGAAACAAAAGCACCTTATAACCATCATCTCTCCTCTTTACTTGTCAGATCAACTTTGCTAGTGTCTCCGCTGAAATGGCATCACCATGCCAGCTGCCACAAGGTGATTTTTCATGTCTTGTCAAAGAAATCTTTTATTCTATTTGCTCTGCATTAACATGTTACATTTATTGATCAAGCCCTTTCTGCAGCCACAGCAGGGCACTGTGCTCTTATGCCTAAGGGGGCTTTGATGTCCTGGTGACATTCTAGGCCGAATAATGCACATACTAAATGGATTTAATGCAGAAATGTGTTTGTGCATGACAGCTACATTAATAACAGCCCCTCACACTGATAAATATGCAATGCTACGATTAAGAGTTACCCAATTATGGTGAAAATATTTTTCTACCTTATAAATAAAACCATCAAAAAGTTTTAACAATAGTGCGTTTTCTTCAACATTTTAAAATGCTATAGAGATCAGTCTAAAGGCTTTTTAAAAAATGTCATGCTTTGTTTTGAATTCTGGCTCTTATTTCCATCTCTTTTGTTGTTCGTCTTCCTGTTCTGCATGTCTTATTGCTGCACAGACTGAGAAGGTGGCAAGGAGGAAAAATAAAGAGCCCCATAAAACTGAAGCCCAGTTTCAAGCTGCCACTTGCATATACCCCCAGGCAAGAAAACAGTAGGCAGAAGAGAGAAACAAACAATCTCTAGTCCACAAAGACGATATTACAAAACCTCAACTTTACAAAAATCATGGAGGAACATTACAGACTAGGATTAAAGTTCAAGGGGATGTTTTCATACATACACCCTCTTAATCGGACAGTGGAAAATATGCACAAGCACACACTGTGCAAATTATTCATGCTTCTAGCAGAAATAATCTGCACCCTAGAGAGAGGGAAGAGATATCTGTATCTCCATGAGCACAATTATTGGATTAATCCTCCCTCATTGGCCAAGATTAAAGATGCACTCTCCTTTTCAGCTCATAGCTTAGACCCAGAAGAAATCTCTAAGTAAAACAACTTGCATGTTTAAAACTACTGAGGGCAATATTAGAAGATGGACTTCTCTGAATTGGACTGTAGATGTTATTTTTAAAAACATTTGTACAAAAGCATTTGTACAAAAACAGTCACATTTGTTATTCAAGCACTGGACTGGATTTAGCTTTTAATGTAAAAGGAAAAATTTGGCACAAAGTTATCCAAGACAAACAACCTTTGAATAGTTTGGGGTTTTTTTTCTCTCTACAAAACAGCAAGATGCATCTAAAAAAAATCTTTGTATTTCATCCAAATCTCTACTCCCTACCTACATTACATCCTTCCTAATTATACATTCCTTTCTTTATTTTCACCAGTGATTATTATTTACCTCTTTTTTCTAATGAAATCTTTAACTTTTAATGATTAACAGTAATTTTTCATTCCCCCTTAAATCCTTTTCAGCAATGCCTCCCAACAACACTAACACTGGCACATCAGTGACTTTCCTTCCCATACTCCATGCTTTCATTAAATGGGACCCAGAGAATGATTTCCACATATTATGAAACAAAATAGTGGCCTTTACAGTACTCTATTATCAGGGAAGGCTATCAAATACAGTTGCCATGAGAGATTCAGGAGATTTCCAAAGCAAAACATCTCTGTTCCTGAAACATGCCTTATTGAAAACACACAGTGTAAATAGTTCATTTCTAAAATAGCTGAAAAACACTAACAATATAAAATCAGAAGAGCTGCTACAACTGAGGCCATTTTATGATGACCACGCCAATAAAGCTGCAGAATCATAGAATAATTTACGTTGGAAGAAGCATCTAGAGGTCATCTAGTCCAATCCCCTGCTCAGAGCAGGGTGACTTCAAAGTTGGATTAGGTTGCTTGGGGCTTTTTCCAATTGCACTTGGAATATCACCCAGGATGGAGATTCCACAGCCCCTCTGGGCACCTCTTACATTCAACCTTTCACATAGTGAAGCATTTCCTTACAAACAGTTGGAAATTCCCTTGCCAAAACCTGTGACAACTGCCTCTTGTCCTTTTGCTGTACATCTGACAAGAGTTTGGTTCCATCTTCTTCATAACCCCGCCTTAGTCCCCAAAAGAAACAAAAGACATTAGAAACTATTTAAACAAAATCTGTAAGGAAAACAGCGTGAGAAGAAGTAATTCATAAGTGGACTATAGCAGTCTGGGGTTGAAGGATTTCTGTCCACTAGTGTGTAAACAAGAGACAATCCAGTGGCACTGTATCTTGCTCATTACAATTAGAATGCTTTTAAGTACACATTAGCTTTTCCCTTTGCCTCATACACAATAAATTGGTGTTACTCCTCTTTTTTCCCCAACATACCCACAAAACGTTCCCTTTTGCCATTCACCTCTATCCTTCCTTTCTCTTCTAGGGAAAAGGGGAGATGTGTAACCATTGTGACTGGTAACAGTCACTTGGCTTTGGCTGCCAGAAGAGAGGTGGATCCATGTATCACTCAGTGTTATCAAGGAGAGACACTAGTTATTGGTCAAAGGCAAACAAAAAAGACAGTTCTTTTAAAGAGCAACTTTTTTGTGACTATTTAATCAAGTATTGTTATTAGATTTACACATCTGATGCAGAAACAATTAAGCATCTACATAGGCCCAAATTTTTCTGAGTAACAAGGAAGGTGTTCTAGCCTGGGAAGAACTCTGAGGTCAGAAAAAAATCGGTGAAAAAAATATACATTTTCCTCTCTAATAAATTGCCAGTACAAAAGAACTAATGACAACCCTCCCCTCCTCCAATTTAGTTCTCCAGTCCTGTGTACATTTATGCGTTTACATCACACACAAGAAGAAAAAAAAACAGAGAAATCTGAGTAACAAAGCCACCACACATAAGAACATTGAATCCACAAAATTACTCTTCTTTACAGAAAAAAAGAAGAAAGAAATGTCAAAACAACGAACAATTAGAAGATATCCCTAATTTTAAAAAAATTATTATCCAAATGTGTATCGACTCAAATGTAAAAAAAAAAAAAAAAAAAAAGGAGGGCAGGAGGAAGAAACTCCATGGTTTGTACAAAACAACAAGTTGTATTTCCCAGAAAAACATAACAGCATCTCTTGAAACATGCTAAAGGACAAGCTTGGCAAAAGTTGTTTGCGTGTAAGTCACAAAATATAGTAGGTTTGACTAATTCTTTCCCACTAACAGCATCAGTCAGACTTCCCACCTTTTCCTATTCTCCAGTACACCTGGATAAGTCTCTGAAAACACACCTTTACAGTGGAAAGCCTTAAATAGCAAAATAATTTACCTGGCTCTATACTGACTTCTGCAACAAAGATATCTACATTATAGTGGTATCAAAATCAGTACAATTCACTAAAGCAATTGTTCAATCAAGTATTACATTATACCAGTTGCATAAGAAAGTTTTATGACATCCATATCATGCTGTACAAATACATCTTTCTGACAAGAGTCTCTTACATGGACAAACGTGTGTGCGTGCACAGAGTAAAGACTGCAGGTCTACAACTGCACACGACTCCTGGTTCAGAACGGAAAGCACTGTCTTGTAAGAAGTTTGCTGCCAGCTGACCACAAAGCTGAACACATTACTACAACAGACAGTTCTCTTTCTCTCCATGCAGCTACACCCATGATAGCAACATCAAACAACATGGCTGCAAATACTAATGTCCACAAAATAATACTAAAAAAAGAAAAATCTTCCCTCTATGCTCAATTTCTTAAATTCTGAATGTAACTGTTAGGTTGTCAGAAATTCTGTTGATACTTTTACAGAACAGAATTTATTGTCTACTACAGGAAGATGATTCCTTCCCAAAATACAAGTGGTAGTAGCCATACTTACAGAGGATAGGACACAGATACCCTATATGCAAAATAACATTAAAAAAAAGGTTGGTAAGTACTTATTTACTGCCTAACACTGAGAACAGGTAACTGTTGAATATTTAAGCATTTCTCTGGTTTAAGTATGGGCTAAAAAATTAGTGACCACTGACATTTTTTTTTCTTTTTTTTCCTTTCAAAGAATACACACAGTCTCATCTAATAATGAATCACATTATAATAAAAACTAACATCTTTACTGCAAATAACTATCGTGCCAGCAAAGCACAATATTCTCTTTATTTTTTCTTAGATGTTGATCACCTTTGATCTTCTTCACTCAGCTTGTGCCCTTACCAGCAGATAGCATGTTCTTATAGAAAAATCAAACTTTTTTTTTGAAGAGACACTTAGTTTCTTCCCCACTAAAAACAACATAAACTAAACTTTTCAAATTATGCATTAACTGATAAAAATCATAAAACTCATCTCTATACTACAGCACTGTCAGATTTTTCAAGCAATAATATTTGTTTAAAGAAGATGACAATGATCTTGCTGTTTACACTTGCTTCAACAGCTGTCCAAGACATCTCTTCTATATTCACATTCATTTAAGGCTATTACATTTATTCTACATCTTACCTAACTCCCTCTATAATATGCAAGCACAGTGTTCATATATGAGTGCAGACCAGTCTGAACAGCTACTGTATAAATACTTTATTCTTAGTTTCTATATGCTTAGTATACCTATCACAGCTCTAAGAAACCATTACTGATCTTTAATTTAGGATTACCTTCCCTAAACTAAAAATGAAAAAAGAAAAAACAAACACACACGTACCAAAAAAAACCAAAACAAAACACAAAACAAAAACAAACATCTCTCCCCTTCCCTCAGATCTGATTTCTGGCCTTAGAATACTTTTACAGCTTTACAACATCAAGCTATCCTACATCAAAAGTTGATTGCAGCTACCCCAAAACTAGCACTTTCTCTCATGTTTCCCCACAAAAGGTTTTAACACACTTTTTTTCCCTCCAACACCAATAAAATCAAATTATATTCCTTCTGAAAAACAGGCTAAGGGATAGTGTTTTAGGTAGAGAAGGAAAGGATAAAAACAGATCTGAGAAACAGTTAAGTTCTCTGTGAAAACATGAACTAATGACAAAGTTTTAAAGTGATATTTTCACAGCTAGATTTAATGTTCTTGCATTAAATGAAAGGCACAAACTTTTTTTTTGCTCCAGAGGTAGTACCTCTAGAGGTGTAAAGAAGAAGCAGTCTTGTTGACAACATGTTAAATCTTAATACCCACACAGAACTTGAATTATCTTAATGACAAAATGAAAAAATGCCCATTTGATTCCCTCCCCCAGGAAAATTCTCCCTTCTAATTACAATTTCCACAGTCATAGTAATCAGCCAGAAGACAGTAACAATCCACAGGTTGTTTAGTGTCTCCTTTGCTCTACTACCTCTTGCATGTAGGACTCAGTCTTTCAGAGTTGACAGTGGCTCAGGATAACACTTATGAGCGTTAGGTAAGTTAAAACCAGTAGTTGTTCCCCCTAGGAGAACAAGGCACCAGCACACTACTTGTATGTGTCTTACTCCTCACAAGCAGACTCTAGGCTTATCCTCAATAAAATAAAAAGGAACACTCAAAAGAGTCTAATCCTACAACTGAAAAACTATGCTTTTTCTTAAACAGACAACTACACTCGATTCCTTTCTCCCTACTGACCTACAGAGCTGCCAACCTGAAAGATACAGTGCTGAACCTCACCAGGCTCTCTCACAAGGATTAAACAGAAAAAGATACTGTAATAACTAACAGGAATACTACAGAATTCTAAATCAATCCATATATTAAAATAATTAGAATTTATTTAGAAATTCTAACTGCACTTAGTTGTAGCACTTAACTACACAGCTTCCCAAAAATAAAATCATACAACAAAAACACATCATCTGAGAAAAGAGTATTACAAACCATTTATGGTAATAACCAGAGATCTACAAACAAAAAGAAGTGAGAGAAGCACACACTTACTTGTATTTTGGTTAAGAACAACTCACTTTTGATCCCATTCTTCACTTCTTCAGGTTAATGATGCTTATTTTCCATTTTGAGCAGAGAACAAACCATAAGCTCCTCACCAGACATCATTTGTGTTAACACGAGAAATTTCCAGACTCACCTGGTTATTTGTGTTCTAAGTATGCAATAAAAGAAGATAAACATTGCCTATAAAACAGCGTCGCTCACTCGATAACAACTAAATGGACCTGACAGTGATAAAAAAATATTAAATATTCTATTTTTGGAGTTGATGTCCCATATTGCACTTGAAAATTTATACATTGACACATACCTTAACAAGTTGAAACTAAGATCTAGCCTTTTTGCCATACGTCCATATTTTGTTCCTAGGAATTCTGGAATTTCTTCACAGTCTTGACTAATGAAGGACACCTGAGAATTGGAAGCAAAAAGGAAGTATTTTGTAAGCAGATTATTTAATTTCCTGTCCAGATTCTGTCTCATTGATCCGATAACAATACACAATAAATATTTGTGATAGCTTAAAGCTATATCACTTTTACTTCCACAGAATCTATCACAATCTCATTTTCCTATTGATACAGTCAGCTTATTATTTATTACACCTATAGTCTTACGTACAATTTGTTGTCTCCTTTCAGGTAAAAATAATTTGATCAAATACACTCCATTTCTTCTATTTCACTGTTAATACTTAGATATAACATTACATTGTATTACCATTCTGATAAACTCCAGAAGAAAATTTTTTGAAAGACCGGAAGCCATTCAAAGGACTTTCTAGTTTGCCTCAGTACACAACACACTAAGATCACTTTAGAAAGTTTGGTCCAGAAATACCTAAGCAGTGTACTGTCAATCCATCCTCATAATCACTCCTTGAGGAGTTTATTATTCCCAATGATATGCTAGAGACAGAGCAAGAGGAATGCCCAAGATCTGAAAAAACAAGCATACAACTTTTTTCAGACAGCCATGTAAGTCTTAAAGATTTCTGGTTTCAATACTTATCATGCTTCTCCTTATATCCAAAATACTTGTGAATGTCTTTCCTCTTTTTCATCCCAGCTCATCTAACCTACCTTTAACAAACATAGGAAGAATTAGCAGTAGCAAAACCACAGTCTACTCAGCTTTTTTTTTTTTGTAGCCAGAATGAAGTGAGTGATAGTATTTCTGGAAAAAACACAAACAATAAAACAGCTAAACTTTTTCTATTCTCTAGGCTGTATTGTCTTAGAAGTCTTTGGTTTGATTTCTTCAAAGAATCCCCAAAATGCCTGCCGAACTTATTGTCATGAATTCTACACATCTGTATTTGCTCATCCTCCCAATGTTCAAAATATCAGTATAAACACTGACATTTCAGTTTTCATTCAAAAGAAATCTTAGCTGCCTTTAAATGGCAACTTGCTAGTTAAGCAGAGTTCAACAGTGTTAGACCACTATCTATATTATCTAAATATTTAATATAAAGTCAATTTCAAGAACATATACCATTGGTCTAAAAGATGTTAGATTAAAGATATGCAAAAATGTCAGACAAACTTTGTTGTAACAGTATTTCATTCTTTTAAAAAAGAGACTCCTCTGCAGAACAGACTGACAGTATGTACTTTTGCAAGTCATCCCGGTCTCTTACACTCTAAAAATTATTGCAATATGATAATACTATATTGCATCCCATTTAATTCATTTTGTTCAATAATGTCAACAAATAAAGCTGACAAGAGCGACATAATTTTTGCAAGCAGAAAACAGGTAGCTTGAAACAGTTTAACAACTTCTTCCCCTTGTTAAACCATTACCTGCTCTTGCAATAAATTCTACTACTAGACATACATGTGACTTTAGCAAATATAAGGACAAAAGGGAAAGGAACTGTTTTGGGTAGTTGGCATCCAAGTGGTTTGGACATAACAGAAACCATTTTGCAGAATTTATTGAATAAAATATGTTGGGTTTTTTCCTCCAGTTTTCATCCAAGACAGCCACAATGCCCAACATACATGCAGGTATGCTACAAGAATTGCTTCATTCTTCACTGAATGGTAGGTTTCTTTAAGCTAATGATTGCAAACCCTTGGAAAGACATCACATTAACAGAAAATGAATACTCTGGATAAAGCATCTATTCCAGTGTAACACATTGAAATAGAAACAACTAAAATACGATGCCTACTAACACTAAGAGTACAAGACCATCTTGAGCAACCACAAACATAACAAGAGCACAGACCACCACTTTTCACCCAGGGAGGAATGGTGCAGAAGTAGCAAGAGACTCTGACCTGCATTCGCACTGCTTCAGAAACTTCCCTGGCCATAAATGTTCTACTTCCACAACAACAGAAATTGAAGAAAAGAGTTCATACGAGTGTGTTTTGGAGCACACAGGAGGCAAAATACATAAAATGTGGCAAAGCTTCAGCCTTTGAACTGTTATCATATACAAATATACTTGCATGACTAGTACAAAGTGATTATTCACAGGCATATTTGCAGATGAAATACAGTTGTCATGACCTTTTAATGCTGAGGCCTTGTAGAAGGTATTTTATTTCCACAAAGTTCACTTCAGCACACTCACAGTACAAGCACCTTTTTCAATTTAAAACAAACAGATTCACTTTTCCTCAAAATACACAAAGTGCATTCAACTTCAGATCTTTATACACCATATACATCAACGTGCTTCCGATACCCAAGAACGCCCTTTACTGTAAGAACAGTAGCAACTGCCAGTGATGCAATACACGATAAGCCTTTTTGAACAAGTTTTCAAGAGTTATTTTGCCACTCTTCTGTTCTTTTATTCATTGAACAACGCTGATATAAAATAAGACTTCAGTAGTCAGGATAACAGAAGAATAACATTTCTTCATTTGGATTCTTTGAGTTTCAAATCATTTACCCAGAAAACAATAAGATGTACATAATTCAGTATTCTTCCTTTTGCATCCATCTCAAATACCCTCAAACTGGGTATGATTTTTCAAGTACATAACCTTGTCATCACCAGATGTCATCACAGAGATGAGAGCAAGAGTACTTTTCCCAAGACTCCTCAGCCCTCTAGGTGCAAGCACATAAGTAACGAGATTTCTTAGGATTTTCTATACCAGTCATAGAACATCATGTGGGATTAAAAACCGGATGTATATGTTTCCATTGCCTAATTCTCCAACTCAAATCTAATACAGGTTGGTCACAGTCAACCATTCTTACTACTGGTGCCCTGCTCAATATCCCACTGAAATGTTCAGAAAGTTTCCCACAAAGCCCAGCAACAGATAGGCAATGGACATCTCAGATATTCTTGCAGACTCTTCAACATAGTGTATGTAATTTGGGAAAAAAAATATGGTTTTACAAAATATTTAAAACTTAAGTTAACCAGTCAATAGCAGTTGCAGCTCTCTTCTGCTTTAGTTTCAGAGATTACCATTTAATTTCTGCAATCATTTCACAATGACACTGTAATCTTAATATCTCATAAAGTAACATCTTTCTTAAAGAATGTAACTAAATAGGTCGCGTATGAACTCTAGATATTGCATATTCCCTTCCACTGAAGGGAATTACATTTGGAGAATATTTCCAGTCAGTTGAGCATTATATTTTACTCTATGCTGCTAGAAGATTGTATGTTAGGCACATAGCCAAATTAAGAATATGCTTCACTTGAAGGGGCTCAAGGCATGCTCAAGGAAAGAGGGCAGCATGTTACTCAGTGCCATAGTGCACTACAGAGACCACAAGAACCGTTTCCTGCAGCAGCTGCAAAATGAACCAATTGCCTCCGTATCACACACACACACACATTTACATGAATTCCACACAGAAATTGCGACCCGATTAAAGAAGCAATTAGATGGGCAGTACCTCGGTTTAAAGGCAAACCATTCTCAAAAAGACGAGGTTTCATTTATTCGGGGGGGGGGGGGGGGGGGAATATTTTGCTTGTTTTAGTTACAGGTTCAGCAGTAATGAGAACCATTTTTAGCCCGGCAATTTTTCAGTAGCCAAATAAGGCACAGGGTGAAGGCCAGTAGGATCTGTTTTACTTCCCAAGTTCTCTCTTTAACCAAAACGAACCATACAGTGTTTCCTCCCAGCAGGAACAACACTTGGCATATTTCGGCCCTTCCCCTCCAGTTTATTCCCGCAGCCTATTCCAAACCGGGAGCGGCGGGGCCCAAGACCAACCGGAGGTAGCTCTGGAGCCCCTCAGGCGGCTCGGCCCGCCGGGCCCCGCGGCCGGTCTTGCAGGGGAGTGAGCGGGCGGGCCCAGGCACCCGCCTGTTGCGCCTGACCGGGCTACGGCTCACAGGCAGAGCGGTAACCGCCGCGCTGGCCGCGCCGGGGCTCGGCCCCCGCCCGTTCAGCGCAGAGCCGGGCACACAGGCGCGCCCCCAGCCCGCGCCGCTCCGAGCGCACCCCCGGGGCCGCCCCGCCTCCTCCCCCTCGCCCGCCGCCGCGGGGGCAGGGGCGGCTTCTCGGCTCTTCCCCCGCGGCGGTTCGGAGCAGCGTGCTTGCGAGAGGGGCGATACCTGAGCAGCGTCCTGCGGCGCGGGGCCTACGCGCGGCTGGAAACTAAAAGGCTCCAGCCCCGTGCGAGCCCGGCCCCGGCCGCGCGGCGGGCAGCCGGCGGGGAACTCGAGCAGCCGCTACCGGCGCCGGGGGCGGGGACGCGCCGGCCGGGGTGGGCTGCCCCCGGCAGGTGGGGCGGCCGTGGCGCTCGGGAACACTTACTTGGGCTCCGCTCACCACGACCCCTGCCATGGCTGCGGGGGCCGCCGCGCCGGGGCTTCCGCGGGCTCGGGGCTGGGCCGGGGCCGCCGCCGCTCCCTCGCAGCAGTCAGCTGACGCGGGCGGAAGCGCGGCCGGGCCGCGGGCGGGGGCGGCGGCAGCGCGGCACTCCGGCCGCCACCTGCGGCGGGGCTGAGCGCGGCCGCGGGGAGCTCCGCGGCCGTCCGGCGGCCGCTTCGGGCCCCCACGCTGGTCGCCCTGAGGCCCAGCCGTGGGCCTCCCGGCAGGACCGTCCCGCTGGGGCAGGACGGGCGCGCCCCGGTGCTGGCAGCGGCGCGGGAGGGGTCCCGGCCCGGCGGCGGCTCCAGGCCCCGCTGCGGCGCCTTGCCCGGGGCGAAGGTCCGACCGCCGCGTGTCAGCAGCACTCGGCTGAGGCTGCCTGTGGGGTTGGAACCGCGGCGAACAGCCCTGGGCAGAAGTGACGGAAATAGCGGGCAGGTGTGACAGGGACGAAGGAACTGGGGCCTGGATTTCTTGCCCCATAAGGAGCTAGAGGGCTTGGAGGGCTGTCGGGACTAGCTCCCACGTCCTGAGCAGCCCGTTAATTCGTGGCATAAAGCGTAACTTGCCTTTGCCGTCCGTATGTCCCTGGTAAAGCAACACTTGCAGAAATAATCCCTTGCTATCTACAGGAGAGGTCCTCATAGCGATATTTTTTGCCTCTAGAATGTGGGGTAATCCGTGTGGAAAACAGAAATATCTGTGAAATTATCAGAAATACCTGTCAAACTGGTTTGCTAATTGAAATAATAGCATGATATCACAGGTTAGGCAGAGTAGGGAAATGGAAGGTTTTCTGTAGGAATTTTATGTGAGAGTTATAAAGATACTTAGGTTTCCCAGGCTTGGATCCTAAATCCTATTAGTCATCTACCTAACCCTTCAGCTGCCTAAGCACCTTTAAAAATTGGATGGCTCCTCTTTCCCCTATATTGCTAATACAGCATAACTCACTGTGAGGGGAAATAAGTTTCAGGAGGATACATATTCTACATTGCAAACTGCTTTTTTTTATTCAGCAGTACAGCAGAAACTAACGCTGTACTCGCTGCTCTGCCTCCTTATATCAACAGAATAAATTCTTGGTACAGCTGTGGCCCTATGCCTTCTCTAGAGCCATTCTTCCTTTTACACTGACTGCTGGACAGGGAACACAGAGCAAATAACCGAGGACAAGAACATTTTCTACTGTGTTTTCCTCCCTGTTATACTAACATAATCTTTTTAAAATAGAAATGGGCCAACATGTAGAAAAAACAAAATACAGTCAATGAATAAATAGCTCCATTGCTTTGCATCAAACTATTTTTCCTTGTATCATGTAAGACAGAGACAAATCAAACCCTTCATCCACAGCAAATAAGCTGATCCTACACTGATGAATAAAAGTTCTGTTTCTCTAAGTAAGAGTTTTCCATCAAGGCATACTTGCCAGTTCAGGTCATCACTCAGCATGCTTCAAACAATCGGTGCCTTTATTTATTTATTAGATTATATAGCAAATAACATATGCCAAGGAAAACAAGTACCATGTGAACTGTAAATTTAAAAAAAGCAATACATTCTCCTCTTTCTGTATCTACCTCTTTTTATCTCTCTTTTAGCTACAGGCATGCAGTTCCCATCAGAATGAACACATACAGCTCAAGGCACAAAGAGGCCTACTGCTATAGTTAGCTGTATTTGTCTTAATGGAGTAAATTCAGTTCAATACTACACTCTTTAAAATTGGAATAACTATATTGAAAACAATTTAGCACATCATTATCTATATTATTAGTATTAATTTTAGTAGAGTGTTAGCTGTCACTTTAGAGATATCTACGAAGAAAAAATTCCTGCCTGAATAGTTTACAAAATAGCATGCACAAATAATAAGTCTGTTTTTTCCAGCTTCTTACATTGCCAATTGCATTAACCTGCCATTGATCCTCCTACTTACTAGGCAAGACCTTGTCTAGAGGAAAATTTGCAGGTGCAGCTCCCTAAACTGGGTGACTTAAATTGACTTTATCATCTCTTCAATCAGTTGAACTGAATTTTGTAAATTACAAAAACAACTTAAGGAGGTGGCAAAGTGTTTTAAGTGCATCTGGCTTATAATCATTCTTTTGAAACCAGTTCAACATTTTCTTGTACAGACATGGCCTAGATTATTATCTGCCATGGCTAAAATAATAGATCAAAATCCCGTGGTATGTAACAAACAGGGAGTGCTACTGACCGCAGTGACAAAATGGGCCTATTATACTGTACAGGAAGTGAAAAACAAAAGTCAGTAGAACAGAGGAATGGAGAAAAGACATGACTGTCTTGTTATGATGCTCCCCTAGACTTTGAAAACTTACATCTTGAAAATCCTAATTCTGCTGCCAGTTTCCTACAGGATGATTGGCAAATTTCTCAAACTTTGGTTTTTTTCAGAGTCTCTGTTTTATTCCTTAATTTCTAAGCACCCATCACCTGCACATAAGGAATGAAAACTCACAGCTGCAACTGTCTACCACAGAAGGAGTATTTTGTAACATCTAATCTGAAATTGTAACGAAGTTATAACAGTGTCTCAGATTTCAAACATATGAGTCAAGGTGCTCATTAGTTTGTGCCTCATGTTATTATGAAGCTAAAATACATTATAGTGCTATATAAATACAAGAGGGCTTTTTTAGCTTTTGAGCCTGCTTATCATCAGTGTCACTTCACAGCACAGATTCTAGATGACTGTGATGCTGCCTCTCGTTTTAGAATGTTTTTCACCTTACCATATACATTTATTCTTCTGAGCATCCCAAAACACCATCTTCTTGAGTTCTAGCCCCACACAACCTGAATCATCTCAATGCTTTCTTTAGCTTTGATAAAGCTGCCTATATGAGTAAAGCTTCAGAGAACTAACTTTGTACTTACAGAATATATTTTTAGTGGTGGTTGCTCAGAAGGCAAAACTTTTGTGAGGATTCTTTGCAGAGCTCTAAATAATTTATATGACAGTGAGGCTTAGCTGACCTTTGAAATGTCTTCTTTACAGTGTACATATACAGAAAATATTAGAATCACTTGTTAATTTAAATTATCAGTTTCAGTGCACAGCTAGAAGCAGAAGGTGACACTTCTGTATGGGCTATTTGAATACAATTTCCTAAGATTTTTTAACAAAGTATTGCCAGAATTGCTTGGTATGTGAGTTACTTACAGAAAAAAACAATGTGGACTTAAAATAAATAGGTTTTCTTGTGTATAGATACAATAAATGAGTTACACTAATATGCCTAGTATATTTTTTATATACACACACACATATATATTACAAATTGAGCAGACCAATTCCTTGAATAAAGAGCATATAAAGATTAAAAAGCATTATAAAGAGTTGCCAAACAACTGGGAAGCAATGTATTGGAATCATGATAGGTACTCATCAGATCTGTCACTTATTTCTAAGTTCTTCACATAATTACACCTCTAAGTCATTTTAGCAGTCATTAGCCCAAAATGTATACATAGCTACAATTATGAAATCTCACTGACCAACGGATTAAAATAACTAGCTAATACATGGCATAGCACCAAGCACCAAACAAATTATATGGTTTTATATAAAACCTATGTATACAAGTGTTTTCCTGTCTTGAAAGAACACTGGAGGTTTATAAGAGGAAAAAGTATCAATCCTGAATGTTTTGTTAACTGAAAGTTATAAAAATATTTCAGACTGAGTTAATCTAAATGTTCCAGTTTCCAGCTTAAGCGCACAATGCATGTATGTCTGCATGTGCATTAATACAATTATCTTACATTTCAGAGTAAGTCAAACAACAAAATATGGTCTTCTTTAAATATATATATATATAATTTCTCCTGACAAAATAGTGTGTCTGAACAAACATTGAAGCAAAACATTTCAGAAAAAAAAAAAGTCCCAGACAAGTCATAGAATTCTTTTTCCAACTTGACCATCATAAAATTTGGCTCAGATTTTACCCATATAACTCCTTTTTTTGATACTCACAATAAAAATATTGTCTCAAAATATTTGTTGGTAAGTATCCACAGCAATATGATGAGTCAATTTAGCTGAAAGAGATTGACTGCAGTACAGACATTTTTGTCCATATTACCAGAGGAACATTTTATTCATACATAGCTTGACTTACACCTGGTTTTAATTGCAAACAGTTAAAGATGGTGTTTAATGTCCACACTAATAACTTCAGATATCTCCCAGGAAATAGCATCACTAGCACTCTCTGCTGTGAAACACAGGAAAAAAAAAATGACAGAAAGAAGATAAAACACAATAAAGCATGTAGTTTAATCTTATTGACAAAGACAGAAAGAGATACAGTAATGATGATGTCATTTGCCATTCCTAAACTGAACTGCTGGAAATTAGTTTTCTCTTTTCCTATCTCCGCTTAACAGCCAATGATAAGCAAGTTAAAGGGATATGAAAAGAAAGTTATGCATGTACACCTAATACACTAGTATACCTTTTATTGAACTATATTAGTATGACAGTGTGGTATAGTGCTATAAAACTTGAAGATAAGAACATCCAAATGACAGTAAAGTTAGGGTTTTTTTCCAGAAGTGTATGCCCACACTTGTGTGTTTGAAACTCTGCAGGATACATTTATCCAGGAAAGCAGTCAATGAAAGTTGGTTATCCCACACTACCATGGGCCCATATCATACCTCTGAGTTTGCTTTGAGTTTCCTACTGTTAACTAATGGCCTTGATTTTCATTTTTCCATTCTTGTGGAGACTCCTACAAGAAAAGAGAGGGCTAATATTTTTACTTTTGTCTAGATGTTTTTTATTCTTCCCTGCAACACAAAAGCAGAGTGTCCAATCTGAGATCTTTTCTAAGAAAACCTCTCCCATTTTGGCTCTTTGATTCTTCTGCTGTCCCCAAGCAAAGAATAATTATGTCTAAAACTGCCTCTGGGATACATTTAATTATTATTTTACTATTATATGGCAGCAGTGTAGTATGAGCACAGTGAGGCTACATAGTGACTATGAATGAATGCAGCTTTGACATTTTTATGGCAAAGGCACCTTGAAGTTCAGCATTTTCTGATGTCTTTGGAAAGCTTCATTTTGTAACCTTGTTAGCGTTCTTTTAAGGTAAGATTTTGTATAGGCTTTATAATGCAATATACTACAAGCTAAGAGTTTTCAAAAACCAGAACAACCTAAAAGCTTTGATGACAGAAGAAAAAAAAAAAACACCACACCTTTCCTGAAACTTTTATCCAGTAATCTCATCTGGCTTCCACTGAAGTTAATGACAGTTTTGTTGACCATGGTATGGCCCAAACACAATTAAAAATCCCTTATGCTACACTACATAGCACACTATAGCTATCTATTAGGCTAGAATTACATTTAATAAGTGATGTGCTCAACAGCTAAGACATAGCAACAATTAATTGTGCAATTTCATTCTGCCTTCTCATAGTGTATGTTATGGTACAGGGTTGGTTTTGTTGTGCTTTTTTTTTTTTTAATATACAGGACTCTGTTCCCTTTAGACTATAGAATGAACAGATAAGTAAAATTAACAAAACCAGGCTAAGTTCTTCAATACACTGCATTACCAGAGCACCTAGCATTTTCCAATGCATTTATTCTCACCCTGTGCCAGGAAAATAGAATAATCTTCTTCCTGTCCTACAGAAAAAGAACTGAGGCACAGAAAGGCTAATTTGTTTGTATAAAAACGTACATTCACTGTCTGTAGTCAGCTAGGGAACTGAACCTACACCTTCCAAGACCTAGGCTGATACCCTAGCTGTAGAGCTTGCTCTGACTTAGTTTGTCCTATTCAGTGTAAATACACAGTAGGTATTATATAATATTATTATATTATTTCCAGTCAGGAAAAGAAGCAAGTATAGAACCATCATTTCTTTGCTCCCAGTGGATAATACCTGCAAGCAAAAGGATATTCCAAACTGAAGGGTGATTACGATTCTCTGTGTGTCCCACCTAGAGTATATAACTTGCAGAAGAAAGATGCTGACATGAGACATCCACAGGCTCTGTGGATTATTGCAGAATTTTGACATGTTGCCAAAATTAAATGCATAGCACAAACCAAAGACAAGAAATGGTATTTTTCAATAGCTTGTAATTTATGCAATCTAAATGTTTTTTCATAAAGCCAGTGAAAAGCATTCCAGGGTTATCCTCCTGCCAAGTTTCAAAGGCCTGTTGCTAATCATGGAGGCACAGGACACAATAAAAGATCATAAGAATTTTTTAATTTGAAAGAATTCAATAATCTTTGTATGGGAGCTGTTGCTGCTGCTTATCCTATAATTATATGTTGCACACATACGCAGAGAATTTTTTTTTTTGAAGCCGAAGATGACTGACTCACAACAAACCTGAAGTGCTATACTTCCCTACAATCCATTACGTATATGTGAATTTCAGGTTGGCTGGCTGCATTATCATGGGCAAGTAAATTGCAATACTGAAGCAACTGTACATCTTTGTGCACCAATGCTCGCTTGCTCATAAGAATGCAACAATCGGAGCCGGGGAAGAAAAAAAAAAAAAGGATTAAAACTAGGATAAAGTCCAATTTGAGGCCATCCAACACTGTAGTTCTACTCTAAATAACAGGATTGAGATTTTAGAAGTTCGGTGAGGTATTTTCTTGTTCCAGGTCTCTATCACAATGTCTGGGGCAGCGACTGTCTGTCACACAAAGACAAAGCAAAATTATTGCAGGAAGTGCTTGAATACAAAGATCAAACAACAAAGGAAGTGGCTGCAAAGGCCAGAGGAGCTTGTAGCTGAGCTGATCTCTCTTATTCTAGCTGTCTTGGCAGTTCACAGTAGAACTGAAATACCAGACCAGCCAGAGGTGGTTTTGTGGTTCAGGGATTTTTCTTCAGAAGGAACTATATTCACCTGATTAATACAAGGAGGCATATTCTGCATCTTATTTTGCCAACAACACTGCATGATAAGAGAGACCTATCTATAAGCAGGCATATACGATTAAAAGTGGAAGAGGTCATATATCCCTAAGACCCTATGCCCCTCAAGATGGGTGTCTTCACCCCAACAGAAGATTATATGGTCAGGAAGGAGATCAATACAAGATGTGGGAATACCTGACATTAGCAAACAGGTTCCTTCCCTGCTTCTCATGGCCCCATTTTTTAATCTTACATCTTTGAGCTGGTTATACCAGCAAAGGGCAAAACCACAGCCTTCCACACAGATACCAGATACGTGATACTGCTGCTGAAAAGAGATTAGTAAGCAGATATGCAGTCCAATTGGAAAACAACATAGAACAGTTAAATATGGATTTATTTCTGCATTTTAAGGAGCAAAAGTTTTAGTTCCCTACTGTTCAGTTCTAAATCCAGTTGCTATTTTTCATTATACCTTTTAACTACCAAAGATTCCCACAGAAATGTATGGAAGTTGCTAACAACTTGGATGGCTATGAAAGAACACAGCTCAAACAAAAGCCACTATCCTCTGCAGTTTGTTAAACAGCAGCTTTTCCCATTACTCACTACTTTTATCCACCCATCCTTCTGGGCAAGGAGGGATAAATATAGCTCAGATAGCAATAATTCTGCATCATCTGGAGACATCACCAGGAAAAGAACACGCACACATATGATGCAAGAGGGAAGAGCTGAAAGCTGAAAGTTACAGAGGTACAGTCTCCACAAGCAATATATTATCAATTAATATAGAGAGATATATGTAAACCTGACAGCTACAAAAAACAGGTTTTACACTTCTTGAAAATAAGAGAAAATGCATGGGGAAAGCAGGAGAGTTTAGTTAAATTTGACTCTTGTTGAATCTTCCTGATGAAGACTTCAGTGTTTTACTCCTCTCTCTCACTCTCCTCACATACAAATACACAAACTTAGAAATCCTTCAAATCCAATAAAATGCATAATCGCCTTTCCTAGGAAAGATAAAACAGAAAGAGTGCCTAATTGTAGACGGTAGATTCTATAGTACCTGCTGGCCCTCCAAGACATTTTTGCCCTAAATTCTCCAGTCCTGCATCTAGCACAATTCAGTCACACAATGTTCAGTTCTTCAAGAACTAGAAAATCATATGTAAGCTAGTGGAAGAACAAAGGATCCCAGTGCAGCTGGTAAGGTATTTTCTGCAGGAACCACTCTTTAACAAGAAAATGGCATTGCTGTGAACAGAAGTACAGAGTACAAGTTCTAACTTGTGGGTCAAGCAGTCCTGTGATATTAGGATTAGAGTCATTACAACTTTCTAAATACTATTCCACTCCTTTCCAAAAACCTGTTCTTCTAGACCCTTCTCATTATCCAAGTGGGAAAATGAAAAGAAGGAAAGAAGCTGAGCCAAAGTAATGCTTCATTCATTGAGAACAGAATGGTACTCCATAAACGGTACATTATGTTTTAGTCTCCAAGCCATCTGTCCAAATAAGAAAAAAAAATATTTTTATAAGCCTTCTTTTGGTGGGAAACACAAAAGAAATAGCAGACTAAAACCAAAGAGACTTCCTGTTTATACTGCAGAGATTAGAGACAGATCAATGCTAAACTTAAGGAAATTCTTGTCTTAATTTTGGAATTAAACTTTGACTCCATACATATAAAAGTATCTGAAAATGTGCTGATATTTGGCCGTCATACTGGGAACCTTTTCCACAATCACAAGAGAACAGTTCAGCGCTTCAGATTACAGAATCACAGAATCATCAAGGCTGGAGAAGACATTGAAGATGATCCAGTCCAACCATTAACCTAACACTGACCATTCCCAACTACACCAGATCCCTCAGCGCTGTGTCGACCCCACTCTTAAACACCTCCAGGGATGGGGACTCCACCACTGCCCTGGGCAGCCCATTCCAACACCCAACAACCCCTTCTGTAAAGAAATGCTTCCTAATACCCAGTCTAAACCTTCCCTGGAGCAACTTGAGGCCATTACCTCTTGTCCTATCACTTATTACTTGGTTAAAGAGGCTCATCCCCAGCTCTCTGCACCCTCCTTTCAGGTTGCTGTAGAGGGCGATGAGGTCTCCCCTCAGCCTCCTCTTCTCCAGACTAAACCCCCCCAGTTCCCTCAGCCGCTCCCCGTACGACCTGCGCTCCAGACCCTGCACCAGCTTTGTTGCCCTTCTCTGGACACGCTCGAGTCATTCAATGTCCTTTTTGTAGTGAGGGGCCCAAAACTGAACACAGGAATCGAGGTGCGGCCTCACCAGTGCCGAGTACAGGGGTAAGATCCCTTCCCTGTCCCTGCTGGCCACGCTATTGCTGACACAAGCCAGGATGCCATTGGCCTTCTTGGCCACCTGGGCATACTGCTGGCTCCTGTTCAGCCAGCTGTCAATCAACACGCCCAGGTCCCTCTCTGAGTGTCATTAAAAATTAATAATTGTTGCTCTCAAGCAAAGATGAAGATGGACTATTAACAATATAATACAAAGCTTTTCATGCTTAGATTTCTTTCTGGAATCCCAGTCAGATAAGTGAAGGACAGAAAAGGAAGGGAAAATAATGATAAGAGAATATACAAAACTAGTGGTGCACAATGCTCACCACCCACTGTCTGATGCTCAGCCAGTCCCCAAGCAGCGATTGGCACCTCCTGGCCAGCTCCCACCAGTTTATATGCTGAGCATGACGTCCTATGGTATGAAATATCCCTTTGGCTAGTTTGGGTCAGCTGTTCTCCCAGCTCCTTGTACACCTCTTCACTGGCAGAGCATGGGAAACCGAAAAATCCTTGACTTCAGATAAGCACTACGTAGCAACAACTAAAACATCAGTGTGTTATCAACATTATTGTCATACTAAATCGAAAACACAGCACTGTACCAGCTACCCGGGAGACAATTAGCTCTGTCCCAGCCAAAACCAGGACATGTGTGAAGGTGATTATGTTGGAATGGCTTTGTGAAAAAATTGTCAAATAACTATGTTTTCAAAGAAATGGAAACTAGTCAACCAAGTGAGAGGCTGTATATGTGTCAAGTTTGCTTCCACCTCTTGGCCAACTCCTCCCACTTTCATTGTTCAGCATGATGCCATATGGTGTGGGATGTCCCTGTGCTCAGTTATGTCCTGGCTGTGTGCCCTCTGTGTTTCTTGTGCACCCCCAGCCTCCTCACTGACAGCACAGTATGAGAAGCTGAAAAGTCCTTGACTTAGTGTAAGTACTGCTCAGCCACAACTAAACCACCAGTGTGTTACCACATTATTCTCATCCTAAACCCAAAAAACAGCACTATACCAGCTACTAGGAAGGAAATTAACTCTATTCCAGCAGAAACCAGGACAAAAGTGAAAACTGAAGAGATCTAATCACAGATGACACTGCATTTTAAAATTCACTGACAGCAATATTACAGAAGACTTCATACCAAGCCAAATAAAAAAGGTTCAGAAAGTTTAAAATCTTATTATTCATAAAAGTTTTGCAAATTAATTGTTTTCCTCTCTCTCTCTAAGATAAAAAAATGTTTCTTTTTGGTGGAGTAACTCAATTTGTATGACAGAACCCTGCAAAAAGGAAGTTGTCATAACAAATATCACTATGGATCAGGACTACAGGACATAGGAATAAAACGCAGCTTGGCAAATTGAGATCTTAGAGAACTGGCAGTAACCAACAACAATTTTATTCTCAGCTCAAAACTCTTGAGAAATACGCACAGTTAATTTCATGATGGATAGAAATATCCAGATTAGCCAGCCAAGTTTCTAGCATTTTTTTCCCAGTTTGTCAGCTGTCTTAGATTCCCCTACTAAAACAAGAAGAAAAAGAAAGAAACAACCATTAAGCTGTACTTTATAAGAAGGTTATGTTTGTAAATAGTTTTTAAAGCACTACGAACCACTAAGCAAGAGAATCTGCAAAATTTCACAGCCTGAGAACCATGAGTTGAAGTCAAGGTTATGTAGTAGCAATCATGGATAGTTATAAGCAGTGTCTGTTGGCTTGTTTAACCTTATGTCAATTCATTAACCTCCTATTAAAATATTTATTGATAATTTACTAAGCTTTTTAAGAATTAAAACTTCATTTCCTTCTCTTGAGAACATGCACTCTGGTTCACATCGTACTTGTGATACACAGCCAGGAAAGTTTTCACCTAGCCTTCTGGCTCTTCAGAGCCAGACGTGGCACTGAAGCTGTGTAACCTCAAAATACAGTTTCACATGCACTTTTGATACATCAGGCTGGACACAGCAAGTGGAGCTTCTTCTGGAAAATCCTGACTACCTTGGATCTAATGGTTAACTTGGATACTTTTCTCCTCTTTCTTTGATCTTACATTTGTCACAAGTCTGACCTAAAATAAGTGGGTTAAAAAAACATCAAACTCTTCATGAAGTGAGGAAAAAAACTCTGGTGAAATAATCTCAAAGATGCAGCAGCATGGAGAGTATTTCTACTTATTCCATATGTTAATTCATATGAAAGAATAGCAAGATACTAAATTCAGTTCTTCCCTACTGTTAATTTTTCATTAGAAAAAAATGCATGTTAATGAAGCTATAAAACTGTCCACAGTGTCACAAACAGAAAGAAGTTCTAATTAGAAGATAACCACAGGTCCGAAAATCTTTTGCTACCTGAAAAGTTTGAGGGTGTCTGTCTTATACTACTAATTAAAAAGTGTTCTGTTTAAGCATAAAAGCAAAGACCAAAACATTCATCAACAACTAAACAGGTAAGTGAGCAAAAAGAAGACTTGACAAGTCCACTGAACAATTTTAGAGATTCTATGTTAAGATTAATGACTGCTTACATGAATATATATTTTTTCATCAGACAGGCCTATAAACTGACATATTGAAAATAATATTTTCAAAGTTTTATCTACAAGAAAATGTTATTAGTGTTCATCTCCTTCTAGTGAATAGAAATGTATGTTAATTCCCTTCTACTTTTGCTGTTTCAAATTGTGGTCACTGTGCAGTATTATAATTTGTCTTTCAGTGAAAAGATTATAAGTAAATGTGTTTGTAAAAATTGTTCATAGTGATCAGTTCTTAGTGTTATTTATACTGGTTATTTTAAAATATAAAGAAAGTCATACCTAACATATCTAAAGTGTCATTCACCTGCAAATTTCATGACATTTTACATATAATAATCAATTAAGCTCTACTATACCCATCTCAATTAGGCATTAATATTCCAATTTTACAGCTAGTTACACTGAGGATAACTTGAAAGGTTAGCTGTCTTGCTAATACCACTTAGGAATGCGGATAAAACCCAAGAATGACAATCGCTTTTCTATGTGTGATGAAAAATTGAAAGCCTTTTCCCTCTTGTAGAATGGAAAATATAAAAATAAAAGGCAAAAATAATAGACAGAAGTTTGGGCTCTTACAGAACTTTTACCTTTTCTTGTCAAATAAACTAGTGTTTTACAAACTTCGTGAGGAGGAATACATATGATCAAGAGATTTCTACAAGACATTCCACAAGCTGTGGTCCTGTAGACCAAAGAAAAACAGTGGTGTAGAAATATAGTCCATACTAACATTGCCTCTCCTCACCTCCCAAGACAGACTAAACATCTTGAACTGAACAGAACTTCAGCTTTGTACTACTTGGATAGGTTTTTTTCAGCTAGCTCCCTTAGAGCAGGTCCAGGCCGCTTTATGTTTGTTTGATCAGTAAAAATGAAACTATCCCATCAACATAACCATATAGTATCACATCACATTAATTCTATCAAACTTGCCAGTCTAATTAATTTTATTTCAATTTTCTGTTCTGATTTTAACGTGCAGAACAGAGAAAGGTCATCCTGTTTATCCTGTTTCTGAGGTACTATAGCCTGTCGCTGATTATAAAATGGTAAACCAATGTGTTTCCAGGTATACGTCCTAAATGTAACCCATATTAGTAACCCTAACTGGGTAATTTTTCAGTATGGTTTCAGTATAATACCTAGAATTCAAAATTTACTGTTTTAGAAGTGCATTTTTGTTATTACCTTAAATTACAATCCTCTATTGCTTTTAATCCTCTAACTTGATACAGAAACCACTAGAGGTTTCTCATTTTGTATCATGCTTCTGTATGTTCTGTATGGGTGAAGAAAAAATATGCTACTTCACTATATTGTGCTATCTTGGTTTTATACTATCACTCCTCTCAGAGAGGTCAGTGACAAGTTATGGTCCCTTGGCATTCACTCTGTTGCAGATTTTGCACCAAATGAGGCAGGGATGACACAGAGGTGATACCACTTGATCTTCATGATTTATCATCATCAAGACTGTCATCATGTCCATGAACTAAACAGACAGAACCTAGATTGTAGAGGCAACCTCCATTCTGGCACTTCATTTTTTTTTCCCTGCCTGACGTAGCATGCTTAATGTTCTTTCCATTTAGAGTCACTATGATTGTCATTGAGGTTCTGAGACAGATACCTAGAGTACATCTACAAGGCCCCTGTACCAGGGAGAAAACCTTAGCTCCAAGTCCTATTTATGCATATGGGCTGATCTCCAAACTGGCTCCAAAACTGTCCCTAACCAGCTTCAGCCACAGGTCATCCTAGTACTCTGCATATATTGCAATCACTTAATCAATGCTTCATGTCTAACATGACCTCTCAGGCATGCTCTCTAAAAGCAATCTGAACCAGTGTATCAGTTAATTAATTATTAACAGTTCCCAGTGTTCCAGAAACCTGTTAGAGAACACCTAGAGGCTGGCCATCATGCTGTGGTGTCTGGCAGTCCCAGCTCCTTCAAGAGGGAAAAATCAATGGCATAGAGGAAGTCTGTAATATCCATTTTCTACCCCTGCATAGTCTGTCTCAGCTAGAGGTTCCTAAGGTCATGCAGACTGTCATCCACCCAAAACAATATCCTTACCTGGCTCTTTTAATTGCATGAATGAGAAGAGACACCAGCCTATAGTCTTGCTGGTCTACACTGATTAATATAGCAGTGGTGAAGAACATGGCCTGTTATACTGAGAAGCTTTATATTGGAATAGATGTGCACCCTCTTTTCCCAAGTGAATTCCAGCAAAGGAATTCTAATACTACCATATCCAAAAATCTAGAAATGAGGCTGCATTATGTCCAGAAACTACACAGCAGGAAAAAGCAATCAGTTACCTTCCCACCTGAGCGAATGGACCATCTGTGTTACGGAAGGGGCTGCAGGAATGTGCTGAGGCTTATGTTTTCCAAGTTAGGGTGGCAGCATCAGAGGAGAAACATGCTCTTGTGCCTTAGTGAGACAGCAATTATGTCTGGTACACAAAGCTGAGTGGAAAGCATGAGAGGGATGCTAGAGAGAGTGAATAATTCTGGGAGATCCCGTGTAAGCTCAATAACCTGAATTCTTGACACCTTGTGGTTGTTATGTCCAGGAATACATGAGAGGAATAGAAAGGATTTATCTTCCCAGCCTGCATGACACCACTTTGAAAATGGTGCTTTGAAATTTCATACAGGTGGGGAAGGTGCTAGTGGGAACACAAACGTGAACAGCCGCGTGCCTGTGGTTGTCAGAGTGAGTTTAGGCTGTGAGCATACTATGCACTAGTGATGACACATGTACAACACTACCTTCTGAGACTGTATGACC
The DNA here is from genome assembly GCF_965140245.1 of Athene noctua. NCBI lineage: Eukaryota > Metazoa > Chordata > Aves > Strigiformes > Strigidae > Athene > Athene noctua. The sequence continues at coordinate 42,579,207 of NC_134041.1, forward strand.
TGTTCTTGGCTGCTAGTGAGCCAAGACGTGTCACTGTTGGTGTATAGGCATACGTGGTAGTCAATACTATGGCAGGCAATGAGCAAAGTCTGTAAAACTGTTGGTTAAAGACATCTTTTTTTTCTCATGATTGTGGGTGATATGGAATGAAGGAACTCTGGAAGCCATTTCTGGCCTTTGAGCATAAAATTTCTGCAATGGACACCTCCTGCTTGGTTGTCTGCTGCCACATAGCACACATTCCCTACAAGCTGCCCATATTCTCCTTCCTTCCCCAACTTCAAACAGGTATAATAAAATCAGGGCACTTACCCAAGCTGGTGTCTTGTCTCGTCATGGAATTTCTGTCCCCCTGCTACCCTGGATATGTGAGACAGGCAGAAAACAGCGCCTTCTCCTTTTCTCCCTAGAGGATTGTGGAGGTTCCACTTCTACACTCACCTAGCCTAGCATAGAGATCAAGCCCTAAATTGAAAAGTTAAGGAATCCAGATGGCTCTGCAGTGGTCTTCAGGTCAGAAATGCAGTGTAATTCAGCATCATGTAGATTCTGCAGAGCTACCCAAGTGGTCTAATGACATCCTCATCTTTTAAGTAGGTGGCCTTCAGGGTTTATCCTTCATGTTGCTTGTCTCTGGGGTCAGAACCAGCCATGTCGAGGTGCCAACAAGTCACATCTTTTTGTGTGCTACTGAGAAACTTTTCCTCAGCATAGGCCTGGCCTACCTCCAGCAGGCCAAACCTCCTCAGGTCTCATTTCTTACCTGTGTGCCCTTACAACATCATAGTTTTGCTTATTCGTTGATACAAAGTAAGTCAGAAGGCTGAAAAATTAAAGGCTGCATTGCAGTCAGACAGATTTCAATAACCTGGTATGAGACCTAAAATGTGTGGTGCATGTCTGATGGCACTAAGGGGACATATGCATCTCTAGGGCCTTCCAGATATAATTGGTAACCCTCATATGGGTAGAGGAAATGAAACACAGCATGGGTCTGTATAGTTGCAGTGCAGCAGCCGATGAAGTGAACTTCCTGTTAAATCAGCCCCAAACTTTCTCTTAGCAGGAAGGAAATTATTTGTTCCAGGTGGAAGTCTGAAAGCAAACAGTGTACACAGCTGGGGCACCCAAACCCTGAGAGCATCTTAAACTGACATGGTAGGTACAGACTTTGATAGGCTTGACCCACCTAAAAGTCAGGGTAAAAGCTGAAGAAAAGCTTTTTACCAGTCCCCAGTGTGACAGTTCACACTCAGCCAGAGCAGACACACCAGGTTCAGCACCATTGCAGCCCACAAAGTGCCTGGGCTGTGTTCCCTCCTTCACTTGATATACTCTGCCATTTAAGGATTCCCCACTGTTAGGGGAAACCCAGTTATTGTTAAGGTTCTTCTCCAACTCCTTGGCACCTAACAGGCCACACAGGGGTGAGAGGAGGGTTCCTTCACTTTTGAACCAAGAAAAATTGTGATCTGTATTACTGTTTGGCCTAAAGCGAGCAAAAGAGCTAAACTGTTTTTATACATGTTTCTATAATGCAAGACACTTTCAGTGTTTCAGGTAGAATAAAAGCACTCAAGTTAGTTCATCGATTTGCATAAGTTATGCTAAAAAGGTATTATGACCAAAATGTTATTATTAGAAACCAACACCCTGAAAACACTAACTACTGAAAAATGTTTTTGTCTACTTTTATAAATTATCCAAATGATCCTTATCCATTACTGACAATACCTGAGTGACATGCATTATGCATTAAATATTTTTATAATCTTTCAGAACTATTTGTATTAAACAGTGATAGCAGATATTCACTTAAGGTTTTAAAATATTGAAGTTGGTAGTATACACTTCCTATTAGAATATCATAGATTAGATTATGGTGGATATCTTCAGGCAATTTTATTTTATATGGAATAGAAAGGTGGAAGACTAAGTATTTTTAATCCAAAAAACTATGCTCACAATTTGACCTGAACTGATAAAGCCAAGAAGTTCATATCTGAACGTGTCACTTAAAGGTGAACTAAAAATCTTTAGCAGCAAAGGGTAAAGATTCAAAATCAGCCACATAGTATATGAGAAGAGGTAAAAAATTCAAATAACTTTACATTTAGAAAATGAAACATGGAGCCAGTAGCCACTGGCTACTGTATCAAAGATGTTACCACACTCTAGCTGTTGCATAATCTGTGAGATGAGTTAGCGAGCATCTCTATCGCAGAAGTCCAGTCATGAAACTAGTATTTTTGCAGAATCAACAGAGAGGATATGAATGAACTGTTCTCTAATTATTCTGGCAAGGCAGAGGAGGACATTCTGCACTTCATTCTCTGGTGTCATCAATTTGATGTCTTTATAACTGTTAAATTAATTTTTCTGTACTTCAGGAGTCTGTTTCAGTTCTTAATCTTATAAGGATGAAATTCACCTCATCTTATGAGGTCTTAGAAAGTTCTGAGTGCAACGGATCCATTGAAATTCTAGTGCCCACACTGAGGACAGGTAACTGGAGAATTCTGTGGGTGCTTGAAATGCTGGGGTTTCAACCCCAAGCCCCAAATTAAGGTTGACATGTGGGTGATTCCCCCAGCCCTTCACAAAGGCGGGTGAGTTTACCTTTAAGCTTCCCTCCAGGGTGCAGCCGGCCTTGCAGGGAGAGCCATGAGGTAAACGAGCCCCGGGAGTCCCGCATTAAGTAAACAAAGGTCAGGTGTCCCACTTAGGGATAAAAGCTGGGAACACTTGCAGGAAGGGGCAGTGTCTGTCTGTGAGGTGGATGCACTTTGTAGAGTTTCTTGTTGGGGAAGGATCTCCTGCCTCCCTGGGGCTGGGCTCCAGTCAGGTCTGGCTTTTGTAAAGGTGGGCTGTGTAGAGATTCAGTATGTGGCTTCCTTGGTCTTATGTATTTGGTTTGTTGACTCAGTTGTCTCCTGTCCCTTCTATGGGAGTCTGCATGCCACCATTTATTCCACCCATTGTTGGTCATGCAGTGTCATTGTTGGGATCAGTGGGATTGATGTCAATTATGTACAATCTGACTGATTTGTTTGTACCCCCAGTGCTCACCCATGTACTGACCCTTTTGTATCAAATACAATTTGGTTATTGGTTCATCTTTATGCTGGCTGTGTCCTTTATGCTAGGCCTAATAATTGGCAAAACAGTGCTGCAGGTCCTTCTTTTTTTTTTTTTTTCTAGGATACTTCATAATATTCCACAAGAAAACATCCCAGGCCTTCTGGGAAGACATAAGGGCACTGTTGATAAACATCTGATCTATCCAGAGACATGCAGCCAAGACTGCATAAAAGATATCAAGCCATCTTTAGCTCAATACTTCTAGAAGAGGTAATACTTTGTGTGCGTGTATATACTACAAACATAAATATACCCTACCCTGGCTTGGGTATTTTGGCATCCTATGATTATTTAGTTCACTGTAAAAATGTTATTGCTTTCATTACTCCAGAATAAATATATAAATAGAACTACAATCTTGCCACAGGGAAGAACTGTATTTCCTTTCAATTTCTTCTTGGTTACACCAGGTTGCTCACCCAGAACCCAAATGAACTAACCTTGTCCTTTGCTACTGCATGTAACAGGGATTTTCTTGCCATCCAAGTCACAGAAACTTCAAATGTCAGCCAAAAAAATCAAGGTCAACTTATCTCCCCATCCACAACTGAGCCCATGGAAATTTTTACTCATTGTCTTTGTTACACAAACGATTTCAAGAGGCATACTGAAAGATGCAGGCAGTTCTGGCTAAGAATAGCTTTTACCTCTACTGTAAAGAGCCCATTACAGATCCACGGTTGTTTACATGAGTGCTGTAATTAGACATACACCCTGTTAAAAATCCTATCTACTCTACACAGTTTTCATGACGAATAATGAAAAATGGCATCAGGTTCTTATTTTTTCTACTTTGGTTTATTAATATTATTAACAATAACAGATATAAATGGATACCAATAGTCCAGGGAGAGTGAAGCATCTTTTTAAATTGGATTGTAATGATTACTGGTTTTGTTAGATGTTATAATTTGGGTCCACACATTCCTCTTATTAACATACTTTGATATTAAATAACCAGAATACATTGAGATCGTGATAAAAATTTGGGAATGAGACAATGGGTGATCACTGCTGTTTACTGTAGTCCATTCATGTGGAAGTAAATGAGAAAATTTTGCCTTTTAGACCATGGAGAGAAGATGCAAATCCTAACTGAAGTATCCATAACACGTTATATTATCTTTGTCCTAGAGTTACTCAACCGAAGAATACCCTTATACATTGTTAATAAATTACATTTCAAAAATGGTGTTTTGCTAATTGATTTTACCCTTGTATATTAATAACATTCAAACAAGACTACCAAAGCTATATCATAATACCATTTGTACCTTTGTCATACTAGCATGGAGACTATTCATGATTTCAAGGTCAAAGGTGGAAACATCATATTGTATAAATCTAAAGATAACACCATGAACATGAACTTCAAATATTAAACATGTGGCAACAACTGATTCAAAGGAGCAAATATACATCAACATTACATGCATATGTTGTATTACATTGTTTCATTAATTTGAAAATTGGTGGAGGAATGAGAAACCTTGAAGCATGTTTGCTTCTGGTCACTGAGTAATGCAAAACATAGAACTTGCAGCAGCACTAGCATATTTAATTCTGACAAGAGAGCATGACACCCTAAATGGGAATGAGCTGATCCTCTTGATTTGCCTATACTATCATACAGCAAGACATAGAGCATGTTGGAGCTTTCCTATAGGGAATGTGAAATTAAGTCATTGTATTTTTATGCCATGGTAATGCATTAAAGCATTTATTGTCTTATCCTCATTAAAACTCTTTGTAATTGATAACTAAATACAAGGAGCCCATTTTACAGATACAGAGCCACACAATAAAGTTGCATGCTGTTAATGGTAAACCTGGAAATGGAATGTAAGAGTTGCTAACTCTGTCTAGTCTCTGTTCTTCTGTGGCCACAATTTAATAAGTTTACTTGAACAGACTGCTTATTTACTGTAAGGACTTGTGACCTTGGCCAAGTTCCTGTTGCCTTTAATCTCTACTCCTGACACTAAAGGTAGTACATTTATCAGAGCTGGGAGTACTTGAATGTAGCTGATCAGGAAAAAAGCTCTTCACACTTGTATGCTTCTGCCTACTTTGTCATCCATTGAGGATATGAACTTTCTGTGAATGAAATAGAAAAAGAGGAAAGAAATGTGGGGTTTATGGGAAAGAAATTACATAAAGGGTAATCCTCTGCTCTGTTAATGAAAAATAAAAATTACAGATAGATGAAGTAGGGTGTGTGCTTAGTTATTTCATGTTCTTAGTCTGCTTCAACTCTTTCAAAATTTCACAGAACAGGCAGCCTTTGAAAGAGGACTTATTTTAGTTCCTCTAAAAATGTACCTTCATTGAGACAGATAATTCTTACAGGGAAACTTTCACAATGCAAAATTTACTTTTTACTCTTGTTGATTTCCATAAAACTCATATTCCAAAAAATTCTGGAGTAAAGAACAAATATGCAAAAACCACACAAGCACACTGAACTTTGAAGAACAAGTTTTCATTGTTCAGCCCTTCTTCAGGTATTGAGAGTAGTGACCAAGAAGAAATGCTGCTACAGACACTTGCTTGACTAATGCCACCTTTTTTTTAAACACAGGAAAATTTGTAAGCAGAGTTTGTATCATTGCTTCATAAGTAAACCATCTTCCTTCTGACATCTTGTAGGATTTTAAACTTATCATGTGATTTCCTTTTCTTTCTTTATCTCCAGGTAAGCCACATAGAACAACAGTGAGCAAAGAGGTGAGATTCCAGTTGAAATGATGTAATGCTGAAAATTAAATTTACACACAAGTGTTCAGAGCCTGGGTCATAGCTGGGTCACCCCTCTGAGTGGGAGGCAATCCAGCAAGGAGCACTGGATAATGATTTTTCTATGCTGAGGTCCTTTTCATGAAATATAGCACAAAGCTCTACCTTGATATCTGCATCTAATCTGATTTAATGTGTATAACTATTGGGATTGGTTGTGTGGTAGTAAGGGGTTATGTTATTTAGTTACATGCTGTACTATGTCTCCTGTTCCTTTCAACCTACTAGCACCCAGGAATCAGCTTTCCAGTATTTGAACCCTTACCCTGACATAGTGGTTTAGATAAGGGCTGGCTGGCTGAGGCTTTTAACAGAATACAGCACATCAGTTAGAGTTGGGGAGTGGAATTTTTTTTCTTGTTTCTTAAACAAAGAAGGGAACTTGTCTTGGTTGTTTATGGACGGTCACCTATGGCCAAGGCTATTCTGTCTTAGCTGTATTTATCCACTGTGCTCATCTGCATCCAGGTATAGCTATCACACACCCCTTCATAACCTTGAGATGAGCTTTCTGTAATGGCTTCCAAGCAAGTTCCATCCTGAGGTGGTAGGAAGTGCCTGCAGAACATCTCTGCCCATATACAAGTAACCAGGCCTTCATAGGAGGCACAGGCTCATCCACGTGGCTCAAGCTGTTGGGACAGGCTCTGCAAAACACCTGTGGAAAACACAATCACATCAATAGGTGAAAGAACGTGTACCATTTCCTCCTGCTGTGCCAGCCCTCGGTCTATTGCTTATTGCATTGCCAGTGATTTTGCACTCTACCTGCAAGGTTTCCCACTGCCACATGCCAATTCTGCAGTCAGACACAGGCTGACAACCACGGCACCAAGAGAGCGGCTGTCAGGGCCATTTTGCATGAAGCACACGCAGCTCCTACCCAGCGAAGCCCTAATGTGTTGATTTACAGAGTCCTCTTGGCTGACATGGGAAAATGAGTCTGGTCATGGTTGATTTAACGTTTTATGGGCAAAGAGTCAGCCTGCTATAGTAAGTTTGGACTGCTGCAAACATTTTACACATTTACACACAAGTCCACAGGAAAAAATATTCATGATACTAAATGGTTTTGATTCTCACATCGCTTGAGCTCTGCTGAAAATAACGTTAAGTTTCAATTAGGTAAATCCGAAGGTGTTACGTTACAGGCCAGTCCGCCAGGCTGAGTTAGCGGCTCCCGGCCTGCGAGCACACCCGCCCGAGGCGGGAGGGGCTCAGGCAAAGCGCGGGGCAGGCTGCGGTGGGGCTGCGGTGCCCGGGGCTCACCGCACGCCGTCCAGGACCGCACCGGCGGAGCCAGCCCACCAAGGTGCCGGCCCCACTGCGGGCACCGGCCCGTTCCGGCACTTCCCCGCGGTACTTACTAGGGGTCGGCCACGTCCCCCCTTCCCTCTCGGCTACCGCGGCTCCCCCCGGCCCGGCGGCGGGGGGCGGGCGCAGGCGGCGGGCGGAGCGGAGACGGGCGGCTCCGCCCGCCCCGGCGGAAGTGTTGGCGGCCGCGGGGCTGCCCGGCGGTCTGGGCGGTGGCACCGGCACCGCGGGCCGCGTCGTGTCCTTTTGCGGGCGGTGCAGCTTGGGCGTCCCTGCCGAGGGGGTGAGGCGCTTTCCCCCGTAATTAGCTAAGCCAAATCAGCACCGGGGCGGCCGCCTAATCGCGCCGCCGCCGGTCGGTGCGACCGCACAGACCCGCCGCCTAAGTCGGCAGGTAAAGTCGCGCCGTGCCCGGCAGGGAGGGCAGCTCTGCTGCCGGGACGGCGACCGCCGCCGCCTGCCCCGCGCTGCCGGTGGGCGCCGGCGGGCGGACGGCGGCGGCGGGGCGCGGTCCGGTCCCGTCCCGGCGGGGAGAGGCGGGGGGTTTCTCTGCCGGCGGCGGCTTCCCGGGAGCAGCCCGAGGCAAACGCCGCGAGGGCCGGGCTAGCCAACGGCCGCCGCGAAGGGCCGAGGGCGAGAGGGGCCGGGAGCCGCGGCGGCACCGCGCCGGGAACGCGCCGCGGCGGCGGGCGGCCGTGCCCGGCCCCGGGGCGGCCGGCGCCCCGCTCGTCAGCCCCCTCTCCTGCTCGGAGAGCGGCGCACCCTCCGAGACGAGCGCTGCTGGGCGGAAAATAAATTCTGAACGAACCTAACGCCTGTCAAATTCACCTCCGGCTAGCTCATCGCCCGAAAAGAGAGAGGGAAAAGCGCCTGTGCCTGCGTGGGGGTGCCAGGAGAAAGATGAGTGCTTCTTTCATTAACCTAATGGTAATTGCAAAAAGACTCCCTTTTTGTCAGCTTCACCTAATCAAAACCGAATATCTGTATGTGGCACTGACAAAATCAGTAAAACTTCACCTTCGACTTTATTGATCTGAACAGACAGGCAGAGTTTTCTATGGTGTTCAATTTAGGGAATTAAAAAAAATCACTCTGCTAACAGCATTTGGTACATTTCTAACCCATATGTCACCTCAGTGCTTTAAATAATTATATTTGCATGCAGGGAGTGATTCATAAATATGTCAGGATTGTGAAATATAGGCAGGCATTTCAAACTTTCTATTTAAAAAACATGAATTATGGCCACGAAAAATGTGTTCCCATTTAAGGGTGATACGAAGTATTTGGTGTCTAGTACGGAGGCCCATCCATCATATAGACAATAAAGAGAGTTTTTGCCTGACGTTGGAAATTTATGGTTGCCCTTCTCTGCCCTAATAACTCAAGCATTGTGTCAGCCCGTGACAGCCTTTGCAGAAAAACAGCAACCCTGTTATCAATCAAAAAGCCCTTTTACATTTTTAGCAAAACTCTGATCATCCAGACACCCTTTTAATGTATATATTACATCATTATAGATCATTCTGCACTTTTACTGCAACTCAACAAAATGATCCATCACTTCAGGACAGTCCTGATGAACGCTGATGTAAATTATTTGCACGTCGCTAGTACAGTACAAAATGAAAAATGTACTTTAAGTGGAATTAATTTTAGAGTGTAAAAAGCTAAAGATGAAAGCAGTGGGGATTAGAGGAGATCTAAATGCATCATTAGGGATGACTGAAAACAAGCTAATAGTTATTAAAATTAAGATTATTTTAACCTTTTCGGATCGTGGACCTAGACTGTTACAAGAAGATAGCTAGGATATATTGCAGACTTCTCCCTGCCCCTAGCCCCCGCCCAAACATAGCTGTCTTGTAATTGCGTCAAGGATTACTGTTCTTTGGGCATTTGGGTGTTTAGGTAAGGTTCATTATTGGGGTTCCAATGCCTTTTCCAGCCATATCCTTGAAACTTTTCCTCGAATCTCAAAAGACGTTATTCCTCATGCAGTCGAAGACGCATCTGGTTGATCTGCACGGTTTCCATAACAAAGTTGTCAATAAACACACTCTACATTTGGGATCCAAGTGACGAAGCTGAAGATCGCCTCCATTTGTGTGACACAGTTAATTTCTGCAGGATTACTGTAACCAAATATGTGCTTAGACGGTATAATTCTCTCCCGTAGCCTCCAGGCTTTCGCAGAAGATAAACACAGAGATGCCTGGATGATTGCTGAGATTCAATGATCAGACCAAGGTGTTAGAGAAACTACAAGACTCTTTTTTTCACTCTTAAAATCTAGGTAGCAAATACCAGTTCGAGGACAGACCTACGAATTAGGAAACGTGTTCACTTGCTTTGGGCTCGATCATTTTAACCGCAGTACGTTTAATAACATGGGATGGCACTAAAAATCTCCATGCACTTAACAGGAAACATACCCAGCCTTTCCCGTGTCATCACTCTCGTTTGACTTGCTCTCTCCCTCGCCCTCTAGAAAGTTACCTTAAGGCTTATTTAAAATAAAATCTGTTTGCATAAGAAACACCTTAGACATAAAAGAGGATAGATTTGGAAAATAGCTGCTGGTGAAAGGGTTTCAACAAGGGAGTAAAAATTTTCACACTCATACATGAAACAACGTCAATAGCGGAATCTATCAAAGGGCTTAAAAGAGAAAAGTGGGGCTTTATTAGATGCATTGATCTCTTCCTTATCTCAGCGTAACAAAAGGAAGAAAATTAGGCAATCCCCTTCCAAAATCAGTTTAGGAGAAGATATTTTTCTGAAAACAGTAAGCAAACAAACAAAGTGATTTTTCTGCTCTGCTTCTGCTTAGTAAAAATACCACTGACGACTAAAATTCACGTTCACTTAAACGTGACTATTATTTTGCAGATGGCTCTAAAATTATCACCGCTTAGAAAACGATTACCTACATCTCATGCAGAGTAAAATATATATTGCTTATATATATTAGGAAAATAATTACAATCTTAAGGGTAAATATTTTCAAGCAGTTATACAAACAGGGAAGAGGTTTGGAAATCTTACTTTCTGTTGGCAAACACTCAAATAATTTGCTTTAATAACATTGTAGAAGAAATACCCTACACCTCTGCCGGATACCTGGGCAGATGCATCAGCTATTATCTGAGCACATGCAGCATGCAGTCTCGTATTAAAAAAAAAAAAAAAAAAAAAAAAAAAAAAAAGGAAAAAGAAAAGAAAAAGAAAAAAGAAACAAAATAGCATAAAATAAAATAAAATAAAATAAAATAAAATAAAATAAAATAATGCCTCTCATCAAACGTAGAAATTCTTGGTGCGGTATTTCTGATAACCCATCACATTTCTTATCCGAAGTATTACCATTCTTGGGAAGGAAGGAAGGAAAAAAAAAAAAAAAAAAAAAAGGAGATACACCGCTTACAAAAATCTATTGCAATGCGTATCTTAATAAAAGCCTTGGGGTAGATAGTGAAACGCAAGCACTACCAAAGCAAATAAATTTTACGCACATGACGGACAGACAGGTAACTGAATTGTGCTATGCATGGAAATATAGCCCAGACAGAACTCAGCAACTACGTTTCTGGTAATTAAAAGCTTAAGCTTGTTCTAAACGATAGAATAGAGAGGGGGTGGAAAGAAAAAAAAAATAATCTGAAGGGCCTGTAGGGTTGTTGCTGTTCAGTTTAAAAGCCTAAACGCCCTTTTCCAACATGATCTACAGAAGCTGACACTTAAATGGCAAGAGAGCAAGCTCGCAGAGCAGGCACGCTGGTGCCGCGGTTTCTGCAGTTCCCTCTCCCGAGGGAAAAATAGGCAGTCCGGGTTTTGGGGGTGATCCTGACCAGGGTTTGCAGCTCGCCAGCCTGACCTGTCAAGCGGATTATTTTAGAGGGAGATTAATAGGGGAGGCGGGCTGCAATAATAATCGTTTTGTTTGATGTGACAACTTTGATAGGCGTTGATTTACTTACAAACTGATAGGCTTTTAATTGAGCGCCTCCATCCAGCTTGAGATGAAAGGAAAACCGCATTGAAAAGCTGCCCGAGTGCCCTCGAGCCTCAATACTGATTAGCCATCTCGACAGTGAATAGTTCAAGGCATTTTCAAACTTTTTTTCCTCTCTCTCTCTCCTCTCCTCCTCAAATATCTGCCAGCCCACTCCTTTTTAAGAGAAAATAAATCATTTCCATTGTGTGCAAATAAAATCGACTTGACATGCTTGCCAATAGCTGGTAGGTAAAGAAAAGTGTGGACTGGCACTTGTTAATTAATTCCTCCTTTGCTCTCCTTTTTTTAAAGTTACAATTTTCCTTTGTAAGAGAAGGAAGACGGGTTCCAACCCTTAGGTTGTTTTTTTGGTTGTGGGGGTTTTGTGGGGGTTTTGTTATCTTTTTTTTTAAAAAAAAAAAAAAAAAAAAGAGAAAGAGAGAGAGGAAAAAAAAAAGCAACAGCCGCCAAAACTTCAACAAGACTACACAAGTAAATGCCAAACAGCAAACAATCTGCACGGACTCATTAAACAAGGATCCTTCGCGAAGGTAACGAGTCAGACGGAATCCCTCTTCTTCAGCTCAAGATCGAAAAGGAGCCTGCAGCAGCCAAAACAAAAACTACGCACCGCTTTCACGCTGCAGCCTCGCCGCCGCCCGCTCCTACGCGTGTGCATCCTAATTCCGAGACCCTCTCTAGAATCGTTTTCTGCGTGTGTTAAGCGCAGTGAATAAGCTCTCATAGCTCAGAAATGCTTCGGAGGGGGCAAGGGGGAGGGGATGTCTTGGGGCTGATTTTTTTACAAGCTTCTACATAAAAAGTTTACAGTACTGAGTGTGATTTAAATCTCATTTCAAAGGCTGAGTAAAAAAGAGAAAAAAAAAAAAAAAGAAAAAAAGAAGAAGCTGTCCTCTGAAGTTACTAATTAAATTACTCTCTGATGCTTCTACTTCATCTAGAAAGATCGGGGTTCATGCTGTTCCCCCTTTCCTTCCCTCCGCTTTTCCCATCGGTCGCTGCCTGTTTTCTACATGTACCGGGCATCTCCTTTGCTTCCCTGGCTTACAAGTAAAACAACCCCCTCCCGAAATCACTCACACCTCCACAAGAGAGAGGGAAGGGAAAATGGGGAGGGGGGAGCCTTCCCACAGCTGACTCTACCTTAAGACAATTAATCTTTAGTCTTTCACCCTGGGAGGCAGGATAAATACAACGAGAAAACAGATAGGAGTCTCCCCGGTCCTGTAAGGAAAACAGCTGTTCCAAGCACTTTAATGCAAATGAACACAAATGAAGGTTTCAGCTTTTTTTTTCTTTTTTTTTTTTTTTTCTTCCAGAGTTTTACTGCACTCCATTTATCAATTGGACTTGACAACAAAAGAAAGAACTGGGAGAAAACCTGGGGCAGATTCAAGTCACTTCCACTCTATATAAAGGAAGGGGGGGGGGGGGGGGGGTGTTCCTTAAGGGCAAGTTGTGGGTCTTGTCAGTCCTATTGCAATATCGGGTTTTATGCAAGCTTTCTCTCTCTACCCCGCCACCTTTTAATTTTCACGGGCTTGTAAGATGACCGCGGTGATTACAAAATGAAAGTACGTTTATGACTTTCCACTGAGAAGTTGTGGCAATAAGCCCTACGCTTTCAAAGAAAATAGAGAATTTTAAAAGTTTGTTAAAATTAATTGTGTCTTTGTAGAAGCTAGAAGAGTTTTACATATTTACCCTTAAAAGAGTAAAGTGGTTTTAATAAAAGACAGCAGATATAGTTACTTGGCTGCAGGATTTAAAGGGTACCGCTTTACGGGGGGGGCGGGGGGGGGAAGATCTCTAGGAAAACGTGCCTTATGTCTACCTCGTAAGAAGAGCAGATCATTAAAGGCTATCTGACACATCTGTTTAGGGACTGGGGATGATCGGTGTTTCAAGGGAAGAAAAAGGATTTGGTTCAGCAGATATAAACTCGAGAAAGTGAAAGTCCTTCCTCTCGCCCACCCCTTCCAGGATCAGCGCCTGTTCTGGTCGGAGTCCAGGTCAGGAATTGGACGCGACCCCTAAAGCACTCGCCTTGTTCTTCACTTGTCAAACGTGTTTTATCTCTAAGTGACCTTTTTGTTAATGTTGTAGATTGTGTGGGCCACCATGTCAGATCCGGAAACAAAAGTAAAAGATTGATTAACACATTTTGCTTGTGAAAAAAATGTTATGGGATGAGGAGGTGGGGGGGATAGTGGGATGCAAAGTACAAAGAGAAAAGAAAAAGGCAATCCAGGGAGCTACAGAAGGGCTGCGGACTCCGCTCGGGGCATCCGCCGGCACGGTAAAACCAGGGCAGGGGGCAGAGGGCTCGGTACGCTTCGGGAGCGCACAGACACAAAGCCGGATGCATATAACGCCCGGGTGGATCCCCTGTGCATACCCACGAGGTTCTCCACACAGCCTAGCTGAAATCAAACACATCAACGGCGAACAGATACTCTCCTAAGGAGAGAGGCCGCTTCCCCAGGCCCCCGGTACCGGCGACAGGGCGGGGTGCAGGGATGAAGGGCTCTTCTTCGAAGAGGACGAGGAGGGAACGAGAAGAGCCCAGTAGCCCACCCCGGCCCCGCACCGCGCTGTCCGGCGCGGACGCATCCCCGCGCAGGGCAGCGGCAGTGCGGGGCCGGGGGGGGGCTGCCGGGTGCTGGCACACAAATCGAGTTTACTCGAAGGATTTATTCCGTAAATTGAATGGCTTTTTCTCCCGAGGAGCCCGTCTCTCCCTCTGTTTTCCTTCCTCCCGCTCTCTCTCTCTTTCCCCCTTCAAGTCACACCAGGCTTGTAATCAGCAACAAAAGCTGACATAAATCAAGGGCGGATTGACAGGGGCTGACAAATAACTGATTGATTGCGGTTGGGGAGCACTGACAATTGACGGCGGGGCGGAGAGACCCGAAAGGCGGCGGCGGGCGGTGCGTGACAACCCCGCGTGTGACGACCGGCCTCCCCCAATCCCGCCGCGCTCCCCGCGCCGCCGCAAGCCGCGCCGCAGCGCCCCGGCTCCCGCCCGCCGCGGGCGGCGACGTGCAGGCCGGCGCTTTGCAGGTTCTCGTCGGAGCCTACCCCCGCGCTGTGAGGCGGGAGGGGCGGGAAAAGCGTCCCGCACCCTTCTTCGGGGCCTGGAGGGGACGCGGCGCGGCAGCGGAGGCCGCGGAGCTGCCCCGGCGGGCCCGCCCCGGGCAGGGCGGCGCGGGCCGGGCCCGTTGTAAGCGCCGCGCGTGCGGCCGGCGGCAGGCCGCGCTCGGGCGGGCGGTGTGCGGGCGGTGGGGCTGCGCTCGGGAGGGGGGGCGGGGGGCGGCGAGGCCGGTGGAGCCCCCGGCTGCCCACCCCCCATCCCCGGCGGGCGCGGCGCCCCTGGCCCCACGGCCTTCCGCGCTGCTGCCGGGGTACCCGCGGCGACTGCGGAGGAAGGAAAACGTTCGCAGCGCGTGATGTGAAACACAGAATTAACGCCCAGCCCGTCCTAGGAGCGAAAACAAGGAAGGAGGGGAGGGGAGAGGGAAGGCGGACGAGAAAGGGAAGGGAAAAAAAAGAGCGAGAGACCATTAAAAACAGAGAAAAAAAGCCCCAGAAAAGGGAACGTCACATCCCCTTGACCCTCCAATCACCTCGGGGTCCCATTTGATTGGAAGGCGGCAAAGGCTTTAATCTCAGACTAATTCAGCTGCTTTTGAAGTGAGTTTCTTTGCCAGATCCCGGGCTGGATGGGCAGCGGCTCGCATCACAGCTGAGCGGCGGAGGCGAGCGCTCTGCTCCGCGCCGCACCGCGCCGCGTCAGCCGGGGGAGCCGAGAGCGGCCGAGGGGGACAGCGGCACACGCTCACAGCCCCCACCCCCGCCCCCAGCACAGCCCAAGGATTACTCGGCTTTTTTTCCTCCTCTTTCTCTCCGGCCGGCTCCCCCTTTCCCTCCCCCTTCCCACCCACGCCCTCCCCGCCAGAGAGAGCCACGGGACATTTTATGTTTGTTTTCCTGCTCGGGGGGCGTGTGGCTTTTTTCCCTCCTCGCCCGCAGAAAGCCAGCGAGCGTTTCCGAGTGCGAGCGGCGCCACTTGCCCCAGTTTTCATGCGAGGTTTTGGGTCATGATCACATCGCCCTCGCTTTCTGCTATAAGAAGTAGTAAGCGCAGCAGCAGCAGCAGCCTCAGCGAGCCCGGAGGCAGCCCCCGCCGCAGCCGCAGCGCCGCCGACCTCGCCGGGCCGAACGGGCACGCTGGGAATAACGGCAGCAGCGCCGCCGCCAAGCCCTGCTTCCACGCCGTCCCCCCCTCGGACCCGCTACGCCAAGCCAACCGCCTTCCCATCAAAGTCTTGAAAATGCTTACGGCGCGGACTGGACACATTTTACACCCCGAATACCTGCAGCCTTTACCCTCCACGCCCGTCAGCCCCATCGAGGTAAGGACCTCGGCGCCGGCCCCGGCCCCGTCTCCCTCCCCGCCCGGGCGCTCGCTGTGCATGGCGGCTCCGCCGGCCTCCCGCGGCACTTCTCTGCGCTTTGAAACCCGTTTACACCAGGAAACGAGCTGCTTTGATCTGGAGTTAGTGCGAGGGACCGCTCCTGGTTGTTGTTTCCACGTTTACTGGGCTAATTTCTGATTCTTGTGTAAATGAACTTTTAATGTTTGTTCTTTTTAGCTTTTTTTTTTTTTTTTTTTTTTTTTTGAGGGGGGAGGTGAGTGGAAGGAAACGATCCGCTCTGGGGTCACGATCCGGCCACGCAACTAAGCGGTGCTCCGAGTGCCAAACAACCGTGCTTTTGCAGGGAGCCTTCTTGGCGGGGAGGGGGGGGGGGGGGTGGTGGTGGGGGGGGGAAGAGTGGAGAGGGACAAGCTCAAGCGTGGGTGCGGCAGGATAACTATTTCATTTCCCCGAGGAGCGTTCCCTTTCAAGTACCGACACGCGTTTGTACTTCGGGAGCCCCGTTCGTCCTTTTTCCCCTCTGCCGAGGTTGTCGGTCCCCCTCTGCGTAGCTCGCTGTCTGAGGGACCGAAACTCGAAGCGAAGCGGGTGGTGGGAAGGGTGTGTCCGTGGGAATGAATTATTTCATTACGGTCTCTGCGGAGCGAGGACACCCCTCTCCCCCGGAGCCCGGCTCGCCGGCTAACTCGGGCTCCGGTTATAAATAGTGGCAGCAGTCAGGGCGCAGAAATGCGGGGGGGGCTTTCGTGCGCCCGCACGGCCGGCGCGGCGGGGAAGCAAACGCCGAGGCGCCGAGCTCTGCGCTGCCCCCGCGGCCGCGGCGGGCTCGCAAGGTTACGAAAACCCCCAGACCTTTTTAAAGGCTTTGTGGAAAACGGTGCACGCAGGGGAGGGGGCTGTCAGGGTGATGAATGCGCACAAAATTGTTCATGGCTGTTCTCTGCAAAATGTACGGGACAAGTGTTCCTAAGAAAAACATCGTGTTTTTTCTTAGACCCCGATTAAACGTCCGTCTTTGTGTGTCCTTCTGATTTCCGCAGCTGGATGCAAAGAAGAGTCCCCTGGCCCTTTTGGCACAAACTTGCTCGCAGATAGGGAAGCCGGACCCGTCGCCTTCCTCCAAGCTCTCCTCAGTCACGTCCAATGGCTCCGGAGGCGACAAGGACTCCAAGTCGGGCCCCTTGAAGCTCAGCGACATCGGCGTGGAGGACAAGTCGAGCTTCAAGCCGTACTCCAAGCCGGGCGCGGAGAAGAAGGAGCCGGGGGCGGCGGGCTGCGCGGGCGCCCCCGCCGCGGGGGTCGCGGCCGGGGAGAAATCGGGATTCCGGGTGCCGAGCGCCACCTGCCAGCCGTTCACCCCAAGGACAGGCAGCCCCAACTCCAGCGCCTCCGCTTGCTCGCCGGGGCTGCTGCCGGCCGAGGGCAAAGGCGGGGAGGACAAGAAGGACGCGGAGGGCTGCGGGAAGAGCGGCAGCTCCGGCGCGGAGGGAGGCCCGGGCACCACCAGCATCAGCCACAGCCGGATTAGCGTGAGCTGTGCCGGGATTAACGTGGAGGTCAACCAGCACCAGGAGAGCACGCCGGGCGCCAAGCCCATCGCCTCGGACTCCGCC
This sequence comes from Athene noctua, assembly GCF_965140245.1. Classification (NCBI taxonomy): domain Eukaryota; kingdom Metazoa; phylum Chordata; class Aves; order Strigiformes; family Strigidae; genus Athene; species Athene noctua. Next base: position 42,596,528 of record NC_134041.1, read on the forward strand.
TCCTCCTGCAGCAGCACCACCGCCACCTCCTCCACCTCCGTCCTGGGCTCCGGCCTCGTGGCCCCCGTCTCCCCTTACAAGCCGGGCCAGACCGTCTTCCCCCTGCCGCCGGCGGGCATGAGCTACCCGGGGACGCTGGCTGGAGCCTACGCCGGCTACCCACCGCAGTTCCTGCCGCACGGAGTGGCGCTGGACCCCACCAAATCCTCCAGCCTGGTGGGGGCCCAACTGGCTGCCGCCAGCAGCCTGGGCTGCAGCAAGCCGGCGGGGTCGAGCCCGCTGGCGGGCGCGTCGCCGCCGTCGGTGATGACGGCGAGCTTGTGCCGAGACCCGTACTGCCTGAGCTACCACTGCGCCAGCCACCTGGCAGGCGCCGCCGGCGCCTCCTGCGCCCATGACCAGGCCCTCAAGTCCGGATACCCCCTCGTGTACCCCACACACCCTTTGCACAGCGTCCACTCCTCGCTGACTGGCGCCACGCCGCCCTCGCTGGCTGGCCACCCTTTGTATCCCTACGGCTTCATGCTCCCCAACGACCCCCAGCCCCACATCTGCAACTGGGTGTCGGCCAACGGACCCTGCGACAAGCGCTTTGCCACCTCGGAGGAGCTGCTTAGCCACTTGCGGACCCATACAGCCTTCCCGGGCACCGATAAACTCCTCTCCAGCTACCCCAGCTCTTCCTCGCTGGCCAGCGCGGCGGCCGCAGCCATGGCGTGCCACATGCACATCCCCACGACGGGCGCCCCGGGCAGCCCGGGCACGCTGGCTCTGCGCAGCCCGCACCACGCGCTGGGACTCGGCAGCCGCTACCACCCCTATTCCAAGAGCCCCCTGCCCACCCCCGGGGCCCCCGTGCCCGTGCCCGCTGCCACCGGACCCTACTACTCCCCTTATGCACTCTACGGACAGAGACTCACCACAGCGTCGGCGCTGGGGTACCAGTGAGCGCAGGCAGCGGGGCTTTGGCACACAACACAACACAGAGTCTAGCAGTGAGGAAAGGAAGCCCTGCGAAACTTTATAAAAGTTGGAAAGAAAAAAAAATCTGACTTTTTATAAAATAGTGTTCATTTGAGGACTGGATCCATGAGCACTGTATTTATTTATGTTAGCTTCAAGCGGGACAACGAATCATAAAGTGCATTACTTAACTGAGCTCAATAGGTAAAAGTGGAACACCCATTGTAGAATATAAATAAAAAGATAGAGGTCTTCTCTTTAATGTTACTTTAAAATTGCTATGATTGTATTGTACGTTCTTATTTAATGTCTCATTGAAACAAAAAAAAATTTACATGCATGTTTGTTACTAAAACACAACTCGCAATTTGTCAGTTATAATTTCAAATTGCAATTATTTTTAAGGTGTATACCCTTGAAAGAGAATTGGTATTTTTTTGTATGTATTCTGGAAGAAAAACAAAAACAATTCTATTCCAAAAACCTCATTTGCCTTATTTTGTTCTTTAAAAGGAACACTTAACTATTTTTAATTTTTAAGTCCACCCTGTAAAAAGGGTTAAGTAAGGTTTACGTCATGTACTAAAATAGACAATGTATCGCTTTAAAGATTAAAATTCCGTATATTTGATGTATTAAAAGGTTTTACTTTTTTTTTTTAAATACACTTTGATTCTGTTACAAAACCCGAGTAGGTCTTGGATGGAGGCAACTGCTAATTTCTCCTTAAGCGTTTATTCAATTTTAATTAAAAATTTAAAAAAAAAAAAAAAAGCCAAAGGTTTTTTTTTTTTTTATTGTAACCCCAGGGCTCTCTTAAAAAAAAAAAAAAAAAAAACAAAACAAAAAAACCCCAAAAAACAGACGGGAGTTGTTTTTTTTTTTTTTTTCCCTTCAGTAGAATTTGTAGACACAAAATAGGAAAACTGAGAATCGGTTAAATCTCTTTCACTTTCCTAAGGAAGATTAACTTTTAAAAAAAATGTTTTTACTGTGAAAATCTGTTTTTTAAAACTGGGTTTCAATTAAAAGACTTTGCTCTTTATGTAGAAAGAAATGGGAAAGTCAGGACTTATTTGTAAAAGAGTAAGAAGATTATCTGAAAGCTTTTTTTACAGTCTAATGCATAACTATTCGTCTCTTTCTAAATGAGAAGTTCAGAAGCAATTAGGGAAGCGCTGTTTGATCTCATCCAGTTATTTTCAATTTCTTTCTTCAGTTCGTATGGCAGCACAAACGATCACCACTTTAAAAAAACAAAACAAAACCAACAACAAAAAAACCCCCCAACCAAACCGGACAGCTCTAAGAACTCATTTTCTTTTAAAAAGGAAGGGAAGGGGGGGAAAAAAGAAGCCCAGCCATTATTTGGTCCGAGTTTGCTCTTTGCTGAAGCGCAGTACTAAACTCGACGTGATGCCGAGAGGGGCTGCCCGCGCCGCGTCTCTGCCGCCCCAGCCCGGGCTCCCCAGCGCCCAGGGCCACCGCCCGGCTCCGGCTCGTCGTCCTGCACTCAGGTAGGAGCGGGGGCTGCGACGGCAAAGCCAGCGCAGCTACCGGGACTGCGGAACGAGCCGTTGCCGCCGAGATAGACGGAAAAGCGAGACCCAAGCCCGTAAAGGCCGGGCCGGCGCCGGGCTTTGCTCCCGCGGTCTGGCAGGCGCTGGCGGGGGGCGGCTCAGGCGGAGCCGGGAACCTGCTGCCCCTCGCGCAGCCCCTCTGCCCCCGCTGCGGGCTGCCCTCGGCCCGGCCCCAGCGCGACGCGCTGCCAGGGGGAAAAGTTGCAAGCGGCGACTTGGCTTGACAAATCACTGGGTTTTCTCCCTCGTTCTGTATCCCCCACAATATAATTACTGTTCAAAGTTTCCCGTGGTGCCCAGATGCTAATTAGTCTAATACATTTACTCCAGATAATTAGTGGAAGTTAGCGTTAATGTGCAAAGGAGAGAAAAGCAGCAAGCTAATGAAGCTCCAGCGCTCGCCCGGCCGTCCCGGCCCCCGGCGCGGCGTTCCTGCCGGGGCCGAGGCCGGGGCCGAGGGTGGAACCGGGACCGGGACGGTGGGCGGAACCGGGACCGGGCCGCGGCCGGGCCGCACACGGGGACGCCGGGTTCCGGGCCGCGCTGCGGCTCTGCTGGGACGCTGCTCGGAAAGCGGCACGGGAAACTCTCTGTGCTTTAACCAAATGTAATTTTTTCCCCCTTAAATGGGAAAGGGACCATCGCGTATCTGTGCTGTAGGGCGTGTAAAAGGAGCTCTCGTTATGAACTGATGAGTTCGAGAAAGGGAAGGGAGGGCAGTGCTGTTAACTGCACCAAGTAAACTTTAATAACAAAATAGGAAGCGGATACAAACGCAGCGAGGACTCGACAGAAGGGCTTCGCGGGTCGGGGGTGATGGTGGTGGAGGATTCACCCAGCGAGTCGGCGGAAGGCAGAGCGAGCTCTCGCAACCCTCGCCGCCCGCCCCCCGCCTGCTCCCGCAGCCCGGCTGCCGAGCACTGCCCCGCCAGCCTGCCCTCCCCGCCTCGCTCTTTAACTACCCTTAATTCGAGGAAAATTACATTTCAGGCTCCATCTGGGTGTGCAAGCAACTATTACAGATTTGCCGCGATTAAAGAACACCACCGCCGCACACGCTCCTCTTCTGCTCGCGTATTTTACAATTCCAGATTTCGAACAGCTGCAGTTCGGGCTCCGCTCCCTAAAGCCCATCAGCACTCAGGTGTTGCAGGGGCTGTTTGGAAAAGAGCTCGAGGGGGATTTCTGTGTCCTGGAGTCCCAACTGCGGGTTTGTGGATGTCAGTCCTGGGAAGTTATACGCATCAAGATACCTGATGCAAATGATGAAATGAACACTTAACGTTATTATTCCTGTTTTGCTCAGATACTGTCCCCGACATTAATGAAAAATTAAAATGTCTTATTTTATATGTAGAGTGGTAGTAAGGAGGGTCTCTCTTCCAGGCTTGTGAAGTATGTGACCTGGCAAGTGTAACCCTAGGATTTTGATACTAATCTAGGAAATTTGCTTTTTTTTTTTTTTTTTTTTTTTTTTTTTTTTTTCCCTAATAGACACTGACTTATGAACATTAATGTTTTTAGGTAGAAGGACCACATTCGTTATTTCCCCCCGCTCCGTTCTTACTAACTGGATGGGTTGTGGAGTTGACAGCAGCCGCTGGTCCATGCCACCGAACTAAAATAATTTCACAGTGAAAAACCAGCTCGAGAGGACAAGCAACAGAAGGGCAAAACCCATCAAAACCCGAAACTCTGATCAATCTGACCAGAGTCAGGCATACATTAGTTTAAATTAAACAGTTTCGTATTTCTCACAAATCTTTTTTGACCCTTAAAGATAAACTCATCTAATATTTAAATCAACTCTTGTCAGATGCGAAGTGCAACTGAAGATCCAAAATAAAAATGCATTTCCATCCCCTCTCAAAGGCTTACTCTGGATGCCACTTCGACAAAACGCTTCTGATAAACCACGCTTAGAAAATAAGGGTTCTGTTTATCTTATCTATGGGGAGATGTAATTAAGCTAGTTTTATGAAACAATAAACCACCAGACTCCACAGACAGCAGAGGAGTTTCTGTAATATATCTGAACCTATATGGGTGTATGTATCTTGGCTTATGCGCACAAATCCACACCAAACATACACGTTTGCCTGATTTTAGAGTGCAAAATGTACGCTAGAGCTAAATTACAGGGGTGCCTTTATGACGGGAAGATTTTCCTCAGCGATAAGAGGCTCCATTTTCTAAGACCGGAAAGTCACCCGCTGTCCATCCACTACCTTTGGAGCCACCTTCAGCGCAGGCAGCAAGGTACGCGCAGGACGGTGGCTGTGGCTGACCCCTTCCCTCTCATCCGAGGTTGGTAAGGAACTGCCCACCTCTGCAATCGAAATTGCCCAGGCAAAGGGAGTCAGCCCCAAAAGGCTCAAGATTTCCGAAACAAAAGTAAATGTGCAGTCCTATTCTGTAAAAACATTGATCAAACTTCATTCTTTCATATTTAGAAAAGAAAGAGAGAAATGCTGCCTTGCTTTAATACTGTTGGCTCTCACTACAGGCTTTCAGTAGAGCGCCGTTTAGGGTTTTTTTTGGTGGGTTTTTTTTGTTGTTTTCTGTGGTTGTTGTTGTGTTCTTGTTTTGTTTTTAAAGGAATGAATCTAAAGTTAGAAAATCGCTGGAGTTACCCACACCAAATCTCCTTTCCATCCCTATTTTGGGTATAATTGCGGACATTTCTAGCCCCAGGCGGAGACCCCCACCCCACAATTCTCTCTGCACCGCGAAGCGCAGCCTGCGCTGCTTCACGAACAGACCTGCAGCAGGCAAGCGATCAGTCCTGATCTGAGGTGTCTAATCCCTGCTAAATCTCTCAGCTCAGTCCTAGGAAATTCGGAGTAGATTGCCCTTTTTTAATTATTTTTTTTAAAGGTAAAATTTTCTTGCCATGAAGCATAAAGGTGTCAAAAGAAAAAAGACGGACCCTGAGTCCCCATGCTCGCATGCCTTTGGAGGTGGAATGCTTTGGCAGCAAAGACGGGGTTGAAATTTGAGCAGATTATACGTTTGAGCTTGTGCATAAATGCGAAAAGACTGTCCTAAATGCTGGGTATTTCTCCATCAGGATCAACCAGGTGCTGCTGTTGCAAAAATCCCACCTCCGGCCGCTTGTTCCGTGCGTGTGTGTGCGCGCACAGCGATGCACAGACTTTGTTCTCTCTTCGTGTCTGAAATTCATCAACCGCTCCCCCCTCCCAGCCACCCTGTCCTCTATGTGAAATAAGTAAATCCGTTCAGGCTTTGAATATTGTAAGAAGCCTTGTGTGTATTTTTTTTTTTTTTTTAATCTTCAAATGAATTCAAGACAACCTGACAATGCTGTCATCTGTCTTCAACGTCACATCAAGGCAAGAAATAATGATAACAGAGCAGCAGAAAGACGCCCACTGAAACCTGGAGGATATATACACACACATATATACACATATATATCTTGAAACAGTTTGAGAGAGAAGGAAATTAGATTACCGTTCTTAGGCTATCGCGGTAAGAACGTGTGGGATTTTTTTTTTTTTTTTTTTTTTTTTGGTAAATGCTTCGTCTTTCCTGCTTTATTTTGTGAAGCGCGTGCTCCTTGATCTAATCCACTCCTGTGGGACTGGGTAAAAAGACGAGCAAGCACATTCCTTGCTCCTAAACTACTACGACCAATAGCAACGCAAAAATACCTCCCCTCCTCCTCCTCCACCGTTCCGGGTTCTCGTTCCAGTTAATAATAAACGTTACCGCGCCCCTGAAGCGCGGGGCAGACCGTGGCACGTTTTGCGTGGAGACCCACGCGGGGACGTTTTGCCGCGCAGCTCCGCTCCCCGCGGGGAGCGAGGCGGCTTCTTCCCTTTGTCTTCGCGGCCCCGCGAGGTCGGGGCGGCGCTGCCGGCCGCCAGGCGGCGCTGCGGGGCCCGCCGGCGGGGCGCGGGGCGGCGGAGGCGCGAGCGGCCGCTCCGCGCGGGGGGCGCCGGGCTCGGCCTCGGCCCCGCCGCCCGCGTCCCGCGCGGAGGCCCGGCCCCGGCCCCGGCCCGGGCCTCATAAACATCGGCTGTTCGGGCAGCGAGAATCTCGGCTCTCATCCGAAGGGAAGGAAGTACTGCAGTGTAAGTGGATGAGCCCGATAACAGCAGATAGATAGGCCGGGCTAAATAGAAACCGTGCTGGTGTTGGTCGGTCTGGGGGTTGGTTTGTCGGGATTTTTGTTGCTTTTTTTTTTTTTTTTTTTTTTTTTTAAATCACGCTTGTAATCTCCTTCACTCTGAAGGGTAAATAAATTGCAGTTGTATGAAAAACAATTGGTGCTACATGTGTTCATAACAGATGGGATCTTATCACAGTTTAACTGTAATAAATTCTGACTTCTGGAAATTGTAATCTTTACTCCCTGGTAGATGTCTCTTTTCTACCGTAATAATAGGGGCACAAACTACTGAGAGCAAGCAGAAAAGTTTTCGGTGCTAGCGTTGCTCAAGAGCCAGGGCACGCTCCTGCAGCCTCTTGACAATTACGGCTTATTCGAAGTTTCCGTGAAAACGCGTCCAAAAATCAAGAGGGAGAGAAAACCCTGGCGCCTAGGGAGGCAAAGAGCCGCTCCTTCCCCCGTTGGGTAACGTTATTTACTAAGGCCAAGGATAATAGTCCTTAAAATACATGCAGAAAAGCTAAGAATGAGCTCTCCGTGTGGAGAAGCCCTGGCAAGTGACAGATCGCGCTTTGCAAAGAGAGAAGATGTCAGAAGAAACCCAGCCCCCGAGGAAGCTGAGACCAAACTTTAGATTAATGCCCCTGCGCTTCAGATCACAAAATTAAAAAATAAATTTGAATAACCACTGAAAGGATAAAATTATAATAATAAATTGTCCATATTCACTGAGGCTGCGGGACTAATTATTTTCACCATCTCAGCTTCCCATTGCTGTTTATCAAGTCGCAGGATAAATGCTTGTAAATCCATTACATTTCCATAAATCCTTTCGCCGCTTTCTCTTTGGCCAATGCTTTTGCAACATTAATTGATTTTATTGCAGTTTCTGAAGTCACTGTATATTAAACTCATGCGAGTTTGCTCCGAAAGCGTTGTTTTTTCCATCGTCATATGCAAGCCGTGAACGGGAATTACTGAAGCTACTGCAGACTAGTCTCTTTTTTCCCCCCGCTGTGATCCTGATGGCAAATGCGAACTGCAGATTACAAGTTTCTAATAATCTACGCTGTTACAGAAAACAGCCCCTTTATCGCTGGTGAAAAATTAGTCTAAATCCAAACACCACATTTCCCCCCTTGTTTTTAAACGGGGGGAGGCATGAAACGCTTCTGGGCGACCGAGATCAAACAGACTAAGCAGCACACTGGGAGTCATTTAACGTTACTGGATGGACAGCACTTCTTTTTAGGAAAGGATTTTCGGGGGATAACTAGAAGTTCAGGGCAATTTAGAAGTGAGTACACAGGCTCCAGGTTCCTCAGATCCTTCTCGCCTTTCCCTCAATCACTTTAAGAAAGCCAGACTCAACCAGCTTTAACCTGATGAATGATTTCTCACTTAATACCGGCTAATTTCCAGCTCCTTTACTCGTCACGCTGGACCCTCGATCATTATTTAAAAGCGTTAAAAGCCGAATCTTATGTTTAGAGCGCTCTCCCCCGTCCCACGCCGCGCCCAGGCACCCGGGCTGCACAGCCCGAGCCCTCGGCAGCAGTCCCCCCCACCCCCTCGGCGGCGGCGGGGCCAGGCGCTGCCCGCGGGCGGGGGGAGCCCTCACACAGCCCTGTGCAAGCCGTCACCCTCGGAGCTCACCAGGCAGCGTCCTCGCTGCCGGCGGTGTCCTACGAATTCACTTCAAGGTACTTCAGTGACGCAGTAGTCTTGTAAAACGAATAGGGCTAATTACTGTCGATCACAGAGGACATGCTGAACTGACTACTTGAGTTAGGGCAGCAGAACGCCTGTAACTGTGAACCCACCCTTCGCCACAGGTTCAGCGTTTGTACCCATCCCCGACTGCCCAGCCTGTTCACTCACGGAAGCTGCTATCCACTGAGACGTTTGGCAAAGGTAAACGCATCGGTAACTAGTAAGGCCGTCAGTATTTACACTGGGGGAGGAGGGGAAGGACAGGGGAAGGAAGGAAGGAAGGAAGGTGGAACCCTTGCGGGCGGGCAGCGCGGAGCCGGGCAGGGCCGGGCAGCGCTGGGCCCCTCGGCTGAGGCGGGGCCCGAGGGGAAGGCCGCGACCCCCCCGCCTGCCCGCCCGCCCGCCAGCCATGCGGCAACGCTGCACCTCGCGCCCTGACCCAGCAGCCGTCACTGCGGGGCCCCGCCGGCAGGGCCGGGCAGGGAAAGGCCTCGCCGTTGTGGCCACCCCCGGAGAAGGACCGTGTTCTGCCACGCGGCTTTTTTCGAGGCAAAGCACCCTGTTTGGGAAAGGCCACCTCTGCCGTTCGTCCACTGCCATGGCTTTACACAGGTCGGTTCAGCTGGGACTAGGACAGACAACCCGGGTGCAAGCACACACGCTCAGTGCATGGGCAGTGATCCCACACCTAACACCTTCTCAGCCATCGCAACACCTAAAATTGCAGCTGCAATATAATGTTTAGTTTCACTAAAGTTCATAAGCCCAGATCCTCAGACACAGCCAATCTGAGTTGGAGGGAAAAGCCTCCCCTCTTGTACAATTCACAGCTCTTAATCCTCTCTTTGTGGAGGTGTATTTTTCCTACCAGGAAAGGATCAACTGCTGCTGTCACCTACTATGCTTTTTCTCCAGGCTTGAAGTACTTGTCTTGAGACAGAGGAATACAGAATCATCAAGGTTGGAAAAGACCATGAAGATCATCCAGTCCAACCATTAACCTAACACTGACCATTCCCAACTACACCAGATCCCTCAGCGCTGTGTCGACCCCACTCTTAAACACCTCCAGGGATGGGGACTCCACCACCTCCATGGGCAGCCCATTCCAACACCCAACAACCCCTTCTGTAAAGAAATGCTTCCTAATACCCAGTCTAAACCTTCCCTGGAGCAACTTGAGGCCATTACCTCTTGTTCTATTGCTTGTTACTTGGTTAAAGAGACTCATCCCCAGCTCTCTGCAACCTCCTTTCAGGTAGCTGTAGAGGGCGATGAGGTCTCCCCTCAGCCTCCTCTTCTCCAGACTAAACAATCCCAGTTCCCTCAGCCGCTCCTCTTACGACCTGTGCTCCAGACCCTGCACCAGCTCCGTTGCCCTTCTCTGGACACGCTCGAGTCATTCAATGTCCTTTTTGTAGTGAGGGGCCTAAAACTGAACAGTCATCAAGGTGCAGCCTCACCAGTGCCGAGTACAGGGGTAAGATCCCTTCCCTGTCCCTGCGGGCCACGCTATTTCTGATGCAATACATATCAATTCCCAGATCTGAAAGGTTTCAAACTCACAATTCTCACTTAGTAGGGTGCTTGATCACTGGACTATTCTAATGTGGGAAAAATCTCCACCTCCGATTTGAGGGCATTTCACTTTGCATAAAAATACACCAGGCCAGAAAGAAAGAGGAGGAAGGAAGAAGACTAGTCTACTGGTTATGGTGCTTGACAAAGCCCGGAGCTTAGGTCCTAGAGTCAGTGCTCAGATTTAATCATATTCCCACTTACTCTCTCTTTGCCTGAGAAAAAGCTTTAAACATTCTACAACAAAAAAGTGTGACACTTTCAACATCCTCTTTCCACCCTAAATGGTGATTAGAGAAGATGACTCTACTCAGGTGCAGGAGAAAAAAAAAAAATACAGATCTGGAGCCACTGGGTTATTAGATAAACAGCTATCTGAATAAGGATCTTCAAGTCACCATTTTTTAAAAGAAAGTAGAAACCACCTTGGCATGTTAGGTGACTGCAAGCTTTGCCTGACAAGGCCTTAGTAGAGAAGAAAGTTGAAGTTCCCCGCTGCATGCATTAATTATCCAGGGGGGGGAAAAAAAGTTTCTCCCCTTTGGTCTGTATTTTTGTTACTTTGTGCCACTGTATATGGAGCCAATGGTGACCATGCCCTCTAACCACACACACATACAGCCCCACTGCTGCTTACCCCTACCTATAACAGGCTACCACAGAAATTCACAGGTGGAGACCAAAACAAAGCCAGCCAAAATCTTACTTGTCCATACATGTATTTTTACCACAAGATTAAGTTCATTTTCTCAACTTTTAAAAATAAAATAATAACCATATAGCCAGTTTCCATCATGAAATACTTGAGCTCATGTGTCTGAGAACATTCACGAGATTTATTTTTTTTTTTTGTCCTACATCCCCATCCCTCCAACTCCCCTCCCTTTGCAAAATTACAATTTCCTTAAGTATATATTGCACCAGCAGGCCCAGGGAATGTAGTCCAGATAAAACAGATGAGTAGAAATAAGTTTTTTTAGAAGGATCAGCTGCTAAATACATTCCAGGAGAGGTGTCAAACATTTTATGAAGAGAGCTAATCACATTTATAATTATGGTCTTCAGGCTGACTTTACAGAGTTTGGGTAAAATGTTACGCTTGATCAAAAGCAGATATCCTACACACATCAATAGGTTTAAAAAAAACTGAGAAAGGAATTTAGACCAGATGGAGCAGCTAATTTTTCTAGTTTTACTCTATCATTTGGTTGAGAAACAAATGGTTGCTGATATATCTATGAATCAGGTACTGGCAAATTCTCTGAGAAAACTGGCTACTCGAAGTGCTACAATCTTGTTCTAGAGTTAAAGTTGGAAAAGTGTTACAGCAGGTCTTACCTCCTCAGTGAACATTCAAGACTTTTTATACTATTTTAACATACCTATTTGTAAAGTCACTGAGTTAGAATGATAATATCTACATGTATGAAATTATGCCAAAGTGAAAATACTGGTAAACTCTACTACTACTGATAGATGATACCAGCATAGTTTACCCCATTAGAGAAGGTACTTGTGAATCATCACAGCCACATATATACCAGGTCACAGGTTATGAAAAAAATCTTACTCTGTAAGGGAGAAAATGTTTAGTCTAACTAAAACACTTCAACTTGTATAAACATAGTGTTCCACATGGTTAATTGTGTTTGCTCGTTAATGGGATTGTCTCAATTTACATTTATACTTTTAAGCTATTAAAACTTGCACACATCCTAAGTTCCCACTCTAATGTGAAATTCTAGTCAGCCTGAAGTGAGTGGAAGTATTCTAGAAATCCTAAGGAAGGTGGGATTTCTCCTGGGACAAAACAACCCCCAATTCTAATTCCATATAAATAAGATCTAAATAAGTGCAACACAGGTGAACAATTAATTACAATTTGGGAAGGGGCTTGTAGCAAACTGGGAATTTTGGTTTTCTGTCTGTGATGAGAAGGTTCAGATGACAGTAGCTGAAGAGACCGTGCAAGGTAGATCAGTAGTAAAGGTAGAAAATGAAACGTTATACACACATACTTTTAGATGTTACGCAGAATGGAACAGAGGAGGTTTTGGCCCTTGTATCACAGACAGTCAACTTTGAGCTATTGCCTCTGAAGGTAATAAGAGCATGGGGAGTTTAATCAGCACATCTGATCAGTCATCTCATGTTTTACTCAAGAAATTGCTGTGTTTCAGTGATGGGTGAGATGTGAGCATTTTAAAACTTGTATATATTATTTACAGAGAAAAGACTAGTCGAGGTCTTTTTGCGAGAAAATAATGGAACAATAATTTTAAATTTAACTAAAAGAAACTTTAAAAATTACTTTAAATTAGTAAGAAAATAAAGGAAAATTGAAAGTTCTACATGTAAAAGAACAACTTTTTAATGCAGAGCACCTCTGAATATATTTACATCTCTTCTGTTAGCTAATCATCTTGGATAAAGAAAATGCAACATTTTAGTTTTATTGCTCAGTAATTTAGCTCAGTTTTTGTATGCATAGATACACAGACTAGTTTACACACTAACTTGAGTACTAGCAGAATGAGGTAGTGAGTTTTGCATCTCCATCTTGAAAACAATTATTGCATAACTATGTTATTTCATCATCTATTAAATGTTAAACTCATTTGTGCAACATTATCCCAGTCTCTTTGTTGCAGACATTAAAATGAGGACAGGCATATTTCTGTGAAGTCTCTTTTGATGTATTTTGTAATAGTTTAATTCTGGAAAAAATATGTGTTTTGAGCTTTAGAACACATAAAAGGAAATATGCTCCCCCATCACAAGCCGTCCTTAGGAATTAGAGTACATGCAATTCTGGAAGTGTAATAATCGTCATCTTGCTCATTACCTGGGACCTCCAGGGCTAAATCACAAACCTTTACACCTTGAGTTAAACACCCTAGCAAGCAGCTGTAGCATACTCATATCCGCTGTTGGCCAGATGCAGGCACAGAGTGGGAGGCATAGCATAGTGAACAGTGGGCTACATATGCATACCTACTCAAAAGCAAGTTAAAGATTGGCTAGAGACTAATCTACTTTATAGGCTAAGAAATTGATTTTCAGAGGAGTTGAACTACAGGTGCTCAAGTCTCTTCAAAAAAGAAAAAAATCAGCATAACTCTGGTGGTTCTCTTAGCAGAGTTCACTACAGTATAGGAAACCATGGGAAACGTTACCTTAGATTCTGGCAATTCCCTAAGTCAGGGTCCATTGTGTGCAGTGTGACACTGGTATTTTTTTCCTGGAGTGGTGGCTAAGGGCATTTGTTTATAACTATAAAACTAGAGACAGAATGGACAACAACTATTATCTGTAGCAGTAACATCCAGTTATTTTTGGATGCAATGTACAATGCACTTAATTGAATCCTCATCAGAACAATAAGAGGTGCTAAGATGCTTTATGTTCTATTACTGCTAAGTAATGAGAATATTAGAAATAAGCCAGTTGTAGAAGTCAGCTCTGGATCAAGTGAGACAAAACTGATTTAAGTTAAACAATGAAGTAGGTCTCTAAAGGTTTCAGTTTCAGAAGGGCAAAGTCTGGTGTAGTCATGTCAGCTGGACTGAGTAGGGAACAAAGTAGGGAGCAAAGTCTTACAAATACTTCATGTCAAGAATTTTAAAATGCTCAATATCTATATTCCAAACACAGGAAAAAGAAAAAAAGAAACCCAGAAGAAGGTACTCGAGGCCTAACTGGATATACAATCACTACAAGTAATGTGTTATGAATAAAAAAAGCTTTTGTCTGCTAATCAGTCCTTATCTGAGAAACATAGGGGTGAAGTAAGAATTGCCAAAAGAGCTGTGTTCAGCTTTGCAAAGGATATTAAAATAAAGGCATTTTTTTCAGTTACATAAATAAAATGTAAAAAAGAAAGGAATGCAATGGAGATTAAGGATGTTCCCCACCTCAAGTTGATATGTTGCATTAATTTAAATAAGGGCAATACTGAGAATGGGTGAAAGGGAAATAGCTAATAGGAATGATGTTAGAGAATGGAAACCAGGTGAAGTAGAAAACCCCCCCCTCAAATCTGGTATAGCTCTAAACTCTAGGAGTCTACTTAATCCCCACTCCAACTCAGATCTCTAGAATATGAAACCACAACAGTAGCAAGGACTTTCTACCAAACTTAACCAAAACAAAAAATGGCACAAAATGAACAAATACTATTTTAAGAAGGGAAATAAGATGCCTGAGATTGATATGTTTATCGTTCTGATTCCAGTAATAGCCAAAACTTTGCAGTGACAAGTTAAAAGTAACAAGGGGCAGAACAAAATTTAGCAGATATAGTCTGGGATTCATCAGAATAGATCACAACACACTAAATAACTTTCTCTGATTTAGAAAAAAAAAAATCCTAGCGTTCTGGGCTAAAAAAGCATCATTGGTGTAATTTCTCAACATAAGAAATGCTTTAGCTCTGCTAAAATACAATGACTGTGGATCACCAGGGTAAGGCAGCTGGTGTAACCTCCAACAGAGAAAAGTAATAGCATTGTATAAAGCACTGGGAAGAGCTCACCTGAAATACGGCATACAGTCTAGTCACCTGCATTCGAGAGATTAACTGGAACTATAGCAGGTAGAGAAGGACTGCTAGGAAGATCAGGGCAACCTAAAGCCTATTTTATGAAACTAGGTTAAACAGGATTGATTTGTTTAGTCTACGATAACAAAAGCTGAGAGAGGATAGGATTGCTGTCTAACTGTGTTAGTTAAAAAACTGAGAGGAAAAAGAAAAAAGGGCAATTTAATTTAAAAGAGAATTTTGGCACAAGACCAGATGGACTTTAGCTTGACATGAATAAACTAAGTTTGAAATTAGACGATAGTTCTTAACCAACAGAGCACTGGTGCTAAACCTTTCTGATAGCTGGTACAGGTTGTTGTTGTTTTGTGGTTTGTTTGGTTTTGTTGGGTTTTTTTTGTTTGGTTGTTTGGTTGTTTTTTTGGTGGGTTTTTTTTCCTAAGTGTATGGTGGTAGCTCATTGTTTTTGACTCTATCCCAAGACTGTGCCAATGGCAAATGGCTCACCAACAATGCTGTAAAGCAATCAGGTTCTGTAGCAGCCATTCTCTGTGAATAGCAGGAATAAACCACACAACTGTTGTTAAGATGGAGTACAACACACTTAAAAAAAAGAATTACCTGACATGACAGCAGCAATAGGGGGGGGAGGACAGTGTAGCCCAGCAAGTGCCTTCCCGTTCTAAAGCCTTGCAATAGGAATTGGTAGATAGGACTAAATCTACCATGATTAAATGATTAATTAAGATTTTTGTGATAGAAGGAACTGTGTGATACTAACGGGTAGGTAAACAATAGTGTAAAAACTGTATTTTTCTTTTCAATACTTAAAAAAACCCAGTTTGTTTTTTAACAACAGAAATGTCACAAAACAGAGTCAAGCACATTACACACTAAAAAATGCTACAGAACTCCCTTCTGAAGAGGAAAACCATCCTAGAAACTATTGCTTTTTCCTGTGGAAAATGAGTTATTAGCAAAAGCCATAACATCTCAACTGACATAATCTACCTGGACTTGTTCAAAGCTTTTGACACCATCATGCATGACATTCTTGTCTCTAAATTGCAAAGACATGGATTTGATGGATGGACCCCAGGCTCCTGTGAGACCCTAGCTGTGGGGCCCCCAATCTAAGGACATAGACCTGCTTGAGCAAGTCCAGAGGAGGCTCACAGAGATGATCAGGGGGCTGGAGCACCTCCCTTATGGGAACAGGCTCAGAGAGTTGGGGTTGTTCAGCCTGGAGAAGAGAAGGATCTGGGGAGACCTTATAGTGGCCTTCCAGTACTTAAAGGGGGCTACAGGAAAGGTGGGGAGGGACTCTGTATCAGGGAGTGTAGGGATAGAATGTGGGGGTGATGATTTTAAACTGGAAGAGGGTGGATTTGGGTTAGTTGCAAGGAAGAAATTCTTTACTGCAAGGATGGTGAGACACTGGAACAGGTTGCCCAGAGCAGTTGTGGCTGTCCCCTCCCTGGCAGTGTTCAAGGCCAGGCTGGACGGGGCTTTGTGCAACCTGGTCTAGTGGAAGGTGTCCCTGCCCAGGGCGGGGGGGTTGGAACTAGATGATATTTAAGGTCTATGATTAAGTCAAAAAAATCAATTGTTATATTTTAAAAAAACCCACAATGCTGTCAAAGATAACTCCTTAAAATGAAACACCATACTGCAAGACACATGATTAGCAAACAGCCTAAAAGCTACTTTGATATCAAACATAAAATTCTTCGTTTTAAAGGAAAATCACTCTTTCTAAAGAAAGTTTACTTTCAATAGCAAAGGGAATAATATTTGAACCAAAATAGACTTAATTAGATGATGATTTGTGAAAGGATTTTTCTTGATACATACTTTAAAAAGGTCTGAAATAAGTTAATGTGAGAACAAAAAAAATCCTCAGAGGAAAAAAAGTAATCTGATTTGTGCTTAGTCACTGACCTCCTTCCAGTTCTCACAGATGCTTCCTGCTGCTCTTGTGCATGGCTCCCCACAGGGCCATGCAGCCCATGGCCAAGGTTGCAGGGAGAGCACAGAGCCAGGCCCACACCAACCCGCCTGCAGCTCAGCACCTGCTCCTTACTATACATTCTCTAGTTGCAGAAAATAGCTTCTGCTTCCATCTTCCCAGACAAATGCTGGTGTATCTGCACCGAATGTTACTAGCACCCCCTTTTTCCTTTTTAAAGATGAGCCCAGTGTAACAAAGGTTGATTTTTTCCCAGGTGAGCAGGTTGAATCACACAATTTCTCTTGTTTTGCCCAATTAATGTTACTCAGCACTCCACTTTGGGTGGACACTGGTGGCCCAGCAGATTTCTGAGGTGAAGTCATCTGGCTGCACCCAGGCATTTTACACCTCAGGCTGGGTTTCCTCTCACAAGTAACTGGAAAGGACACACAAATCTTCCCCCTCTCCAGAAGCCATGGCTGACTCCACAAGAACCTTTGGTCCACAAGAACCTTTGGGTGCTCAGTGCTGAGGGGCTGAGGCAGTGGTGTGGCTCCTCCTGAGGGGAGGTGCTGGGGAACCTTCTAGCACTCCCTGGGGGGTTGGTGGGGTTGCATCTCGGCGGGGCACAGGGCTGCAGGCCCTGGGACAGAAAGCCTCCACTGGGCCCCAGCCACCAGCAGCGCCTGTCAGCCTCACACAGGCTGCCTCTGACAACGCGTGGGGCTGCAGCAGTCGTTTCAGCTTTGCTTTTACAGCCAATGCATGTGGGAGCGGGCATTTTGAGTAGTGATTAAGTGCTGCCAACATGACAGCCCTGAGGAAAACTCCAGGTCTAAACATCCCACATGCTGTCTGGTTCTCTGACTCCAGCCAGCTGAGGAGCCCTGTGTTTATTACAATGAAGGAAGGGTGCTTTGGATTGTACCCATGTTGAGTATCCCACATACACTAATGAGAGACAGCCAGACCTTAGTAATTACTCTTTTCCCAGGCAGTTTTTATCTTGAATACTGTGGAACTGATGCTCTCTGAAATTAATACTGGGTTTGTGCCAGCAGAGCAACACAAGTATGAGTTGCATCATTGCTAAGTATGTCTTTATTTTATTGCATCCTAGATCAGAATAGCCAATAATTGGTATGGCTGATGATACATATTTAAAGAACAAAAACATATCTGAAATGGAGTAATTATCTTGTTCATAGATCCTATTTTGGAAATCTAGAATGACCTCCCTGACAAGAAAACCAAAAGGTCTTGGGCTTGAACATTTATGAAAAATTTTATCACCGGAAGTTTGTGTAATGCCTGGCATCTGTAGTCTGTTGTGACATTAAACAGGGATGCGGACTCCTGCCCACAGCACATGAACTGTAAATGTGATAACACTGACCTCTTTGTTCCAGTCTGCTGGGGGAAGCACCAGGACTGGAGATGTAATTGTAGTAGAATAAAAAGCAGATCAATCTTCATGGGCTCCTCAGGAGTTGCTCTCTGCTGAGAATACAGCTGGGGCAAGTTCATGTTAAACATGCCTGAACAGACAGCACCACATCATTTCTTATGGACTAGAAAGTAGCCATTTGGTGGTGGCAACTTTTAGGTGCAATTGAATTAAAAGATACACTTTTTTATTTAGAGAAAGATGCTAATAAGGCCATCCAGTCTGTACTTGAATTGTTAAACCCTGCATTAGAGTACACAAAGTAGAAAATGAACAATTTTAACTACATGTTAAGAGTTCCTACTGATATTTTAAATCACTAGCAACGGGTCCCAGTTGTATGTCATTAATCTTGTGTCTTCCTTGAAATGTATAGCTTGCTATTTCACTTTTCAGAAAAGTAACCACAGCCAAAATCAGTAACAGAGATAAATGATAGAAATGTAACAGTGGAAGTTCTGGGGCTTGGACATTAATGTTTTATTAAGACTTTGAGACAGCACTCATGACAGAACTAGGCAAACACAGGTGACAAACACAAATACTTAAGACCATGTGAAGAAAGGAAAGCCTTTATGGCTAAAGGGGCTAACATGTTGGGGTTTTTTACTGAACTAGAACAAAGTGGTGTGTTGTTTTTTTTTTTTTTCTCCAAAAGAAAAGCAACTTTGCTTTCTTCTCCTGGATAGAACTATATAAAGTAGATGGAGCATTGTCAGACTCAAATACTCTCCCTTTTGGCTATTCAGCAAACAAGGGAAAAGTTTTCCTTCTCTTTATAGTACTTATTAGTTTGCTAAGGACATTGAATGCAAAATATGAAGGATGTGCAGTTCATAAGACACAAGAAATAGTAGGTTAATAAGGGCGGGGACTTGTAAGAATTATGCTTATTCTGCAAACAAATGTGATGTTTTCAGATCTGTCATCTGCATTTAGTAACAGATACAGATTTCCTGTAAATGCAAGCAGGGATAGACTGACAATTTATCTAGATATGAAGTTGTGCTGATTTGACTAAAGGCTTGACTGCACATGGAATTACTCAAGAATAAAAGCAGCATTCTGACTGAATAATTTCTTGTGCCGACATGCTTGTTCTAGAATACAAACTAGAATAAGGTAATCATGTTATGTGATAAACTTCTATATGTAGAATATTTTTGTAGGGTTGTTGCCATTAAATTCACACCCTGCCTCAGCCTGAAATAATTTTCAGGTACAGCAATATCTTAAACTTGAACTTTTAAAAACCTCTTCATTCAAACTTCTGGGAGTCCCTTCAAGGATTTTTCTGTTGAAAAAAATTTGTCTTAGTATGATTGAGAACATTTTAAATACATGAAATCACTGTAGATTTCCTGCACTTTCCTTACAAATTTCACGTAATCCAGACTCTTACCTGAGCTCAAGCCTCTGCAGTCTGGATTTATGTGTGGCTTAAACTCATGTCCTCTCATTCTGGGGACAAACTGACTCGACAGTCTTCCAGTGTCAGTTCCACAGTTCCCTGGGGGGAGGAATTATGGCCCTTCTGCTTACTTATTCCCACATTCCTTCTCTGTATACGATACTGTGTCTTCCAACTGTCTGTGCATCAGCAGTCTCCGGTCAGATGTCTCTATGAACTGCTAGGAAGGTGGAGAATCACACAAAAGTTCTGATTGCCTTCTGGTGTGAATAGAGCAGAAAGTGTTGTTTCGGGAGGGACATCCACAATTGTGCTCTGTATGAAAGCTTGTGCAAGAAACAGTGATTAGCCCTTGGCTTGAGAGAACTAAACATTTCAGCATCAAATCCTGCATAATAAAGAGACCAAAGCAGTTCTAAAAATTATCTATTTCCTTCCTCTGTTGAAATGACTAAGAATGTCCTGACTTCTCCTTCTTCACCCCTCAATCAGCACAGAGATTGCAGTCTCACAAGCAAAGTCTTTAACAGCACAGTGTGAGTTTTAGGACATAAAAGGAATGATCCAAGGCAGAACTAGGGAATAATATGTTGCAGAGGGAGAAATGGGAACAAGAGGAAGTCACAGGACGCAATATTGAGCAAACGGGAAGGTCTGGAACCCAATACCAAGGGTCTGCTCAGGCAAGAGGTAGAGAAGAAGCCACAAAGAGCTTTAGTTGGTGAGAAGCTGTCATCTTTACTATTGTTCTAAACAAATTGCTCTATACATTGGAGGATTTTCCAGATTGTGGCTCACAGAGTCATTGTTTATGGTGTATCACACTGTGAAATGCCGTAACTTCATGAGAGGAGAATGCATGCTACTTCCTCGGCACCACTCTTCCATCATAACTTCTAGCCCACCAAGTTAAAGCACGTCCAGATGGTTTCAAAACAAGGTAAATGTTTTTAAATTAATCTAATTATTTCTTGAATTTACTAAAAAAAAAAAAGGGGAAAAAATCAAAGCTGGTATTATAAGAGACATGCATACATGCTTCTTTATGGAGTTTTGTCATGGTTTTTGCTCAGAGGGCATCTGAGCACCATGCAGCCACTCACTCTTCCCTTCCCCCCCAGTTTTGGGAAGGAGAAAATAAAGCAAAAGGCTTGGGAATCGAGATAAGAGCAGAGAGGGATGATCCATCCATTACAGTCATGGGCAAAAGACAGATTTGTTAGGAGGAGAAAAAAAAAGAACATTAATACAGACACTAACAACAACACTTGACAGAGTAGGACCATGAGAAGCATTACCATCTTCCCCCATCCCTCCTTCTTCCTGGGCTCAGCTATGCTCCTGATATCTCTACATCCTCCCTCTCTGTGGCATGGGGGGCAGGGAATGGGGGGGTGTGGTCAGTCCTGCTGCTTTTTCCACCTGAGGTGCAGAGGAGCACGACTTCTGGCATTTCTCCACTGTTCCAGTGTGGTTCCCCTCTCACAGGAGACAGTCCTCCACAAACCAGCTCCGACGTGAGTCACACCCACGGGTGTGTGGGTCATTCCCTCATGTTGCAATCCTCCCAGCGCCAAACTATAACAGCAGGGGCTTCTTCCCACGGGGTCCCAGCCTTCTGTTGGTGCACTCACCTGTCCCAGCGTATGGCCCCCCACAGGCCACAAATCAGCATTGCTCCACAGTAGACCTCCATGGGAGGCAGGGGGATGGCCCTACCGTCACACCATGGGGTACAGGGAAGTGTTGGTTCTGGTGCATCTCTCCTCCTTCCTCCTCCATTCTTCCACTGACCTCAGTGTTCACACAGATGTTCTCCTTGCAACTTCACACAACTCTCCCAACTCCATGGCAGAGGCACAGCTAACTGGCCTGGCCTTAGTGCAAAGGTGGGTCCAATGTGAAGCTGGGGGAGCTTCGAGAAGCTTCTCACAGGGGAACACTGCTGTAATAACCTCCCCTGCTACCAAAACCCCCTACCACTTACTCAAACTCAGGACAACTTTTACTGTATAACTTTGTCTTACTGCTGTACTGTTAAATATAGTTTTACTAGTGCTAGTTTTATGGCACAGTCTATGCTGTGTTACAGTGGATTAAATTAAAGATTAATTAAGAAGTTCTTTAGTCACAACTGCTGTAGGCCACCTGTCTTTCCCTTTTCAGAAGGAAAGAATAAATATACTGTAATAGACTTATTTTTAATGTTTCTCCACTGCTAATTGTTAATGCTTGAGAATTTTCTAAACAGGAAAAACTCAAGACATCTGGAGATTCTGTGCAGGTCAAGCATGGCCTGTTTTGTAGTGTTCCCTCCTATAACTAATCTGCTAAACAGACAGCAGCAATGGAAAATCCTTTTAGCACAGGTGCTGTCCAGCTATAGAATTTCAAAACCTTAGGTCCAGGGATTAGCATCATTTTAGGAATGATGGAGGAAAGCCTGCATCCAAGGCTTTGCTAATCTGAAAAAGTGGTAATGTGTCAGCCTTTTAGTCTGATCCCGTTGTGAAATAGTCAGGCCTGACAGATTTTTGGTTTTAGGTGTCTTAAATATACAATAATTACTGGTCTGTCTGTGAGTTAATAAACTGGCCTGAAACAGCTTTTGAACAAGTGAATGATCAGAGATTAAATAAAGTCATATTAATTATGTAAAATTATCAACTTTTGGCCTTGCAAGCTGCTTAGTATAGAAGGAAAGGCTTTTTTTCTGTCTTTCCAGTGACAAAAAACACTTGTTCTTTTCTTGCTTTGGTAGGACTTTCTACCTTAGGTCTGAGACAAACACCAAGATTATTGGAGAGCAGACAAGGAACCAACAGCAAAATTTTTCTTGGATCACCTATGGCAAGAAATGCATAAAGACTTTAGTGCAGATTGAACAGCACCTCTCATTCAATGCAGAAATTAAAAGTGTAAAAGAGAGAGAAGTGAGAAAACAGGGATAAAGCTGTGGCCCCTTTGCTCTCTAATGCTGAGCCAGAGATGATGGAGCAGAACTAATGGCAGTTGGAAAATTACCCTACTGTCCCACTAATTTAAATTGCTGAACCTTGCTTTAACATATATACCTGTGCCCTTCATGCTCACAGCTGTGCAGTGATTGACAGGTGAGGAACATGTCACATGAACTTGTGCAGCGAACAACTTCCTGGTTCTCACTGTTTCCTGTGCAACCACTCAGCTCTCCACTCCCGCTAGCAGTGAGACTGTGTTGCCTCACTGTTAATGTTCATTTAACACATACCTTTTCAATTTTGTTATTTACTACTGGCAGAAGGGATTCTTGTAATGATTTTCATACAGTATTTGGTATCTCAATACTTTTTTATTGTTAATAAATTGGTTTAACTGTAAAATATGTTAATGTATAAGTGCTTGGAGAAAAAGGAAGAGTCATGAAGTTATATCAGAAAAATTTCATAATGTTCAAACTATTTTATAAAGTTAGGAAAAAACCAACAGTAAATAAACAGTATGCTACAACAACACACTCCATTCCTTCATTATTCCTTCACTGTGGAGATGGGGCACACAGTCCCAAAAGGATTACACAACTTTTTTTTTTTTTTTTCAGTGGTGGCAGATGCTTTCTTCTTGTTGGTACTGGGCCTTGAGCCTTTTGTCACTAGTAATTTTCACTCTGCATCTAATTTTCAGCTGTACGGATGCAGCACATCAAAATAACATAAAAATCACTGTACACTTCAGCATCCTAGCAACATCATTGGCAGCACCATTTTTCCTTCAAAGGCACCCTCTTTTACTATTCTGCAGCTGCGTAGTGAAGCTTTCTGCTGTATGCTCTCAGTAGACTTGATTCTGTAAAACAATTGCAAGACACACTGTTATTCAGAAAGTCTCATCTTGTCCAGATAAATAAAAGAGTTGGCCTAAGAATACCATGCCTTCATGTTGAATGGTACTCAGTGCCTTTGCAGTCAAACAAGACCTTCATAATAATTAAATAATACCTTTTAGGTACCACATATACAAGTGTTATTGATGGAGATAATGAACTTAAGAAAGCTGTCATAGAAAGTTACCACTTCAGATATGTTAAAAGCATTCTCAGTTTGTGGATATATCACTTCACAAACGTAACTGCCAGGTTACTACTGTTTGCCTTTTAACACCAAAGTAGTTAAACACAGAAGTTAAGACAACCAAATTCTGCATAGCAAAAAAGTGATTTTATATTTATAAAAATAAAAATAACTATATATAAAACTTTCAAAGAAAAAATTTAGTTCTGAATATATGTTCCATGAAATGAAAACTGGAACATTTTTCCATTAAAAACTGTTTTCAAATAAGAGTGAGATTTGTTTTTTTCTGTTTTGGTCAGAAAAAACTAGGTCAATTCAAAACAAAATATAATAAAATCCCTTATATCTGAAATATTTCCATACTAACAATAACCCCATATCATACTTGAATTCTCTTAGGAGAAGTAACTGGCACATTGATTGGCACCCTTTGAGCAGTATAGTGGCTGCTTGGCACTTAGCTTTGCAGTAGGGTTGCAGTACTCCTGTGCATCCAAGAGACAAAAATGACTATTCCACGCTATTCCAGGTTGCAACTAGACTTTGTAATGAAAGCCCAAGTCCCAACTCATCCATGTGATTTTTAACTCATTACAAAGCTGCTTAGGCTAAACTTCTCTTTTCTTGGAATAATTTTTGAAAGAAAGACCAAAAGAAAAACAAGATGTTTATCTTAAAGCTCTGTGGTTATTCTAGGAAAAGAACTGTGAGACAGAAATGAAACAAGTACACTGCTAAGAGGAGCTTCCTTCACTGGATGGGCTTCATGGTGAGATTCCCAAACAAAAAGATCACCAACATCACTGAAATTCACCCCTTGACTACAGCAGAGTAAGGACTTGTCTATGAGTCCTATCTGTGATATTGTTTTGGTAAGATAAAACCTTTTGTGGTACTGGCAGGAAGAAGCAAGGGCAGCTGCTCCAACAGAGAATGGGGAGCCAAGGGCAATGCCACATTCACAAGGGCAGGGTCCTGGCTGTCCCAGTGAGGAAGCTGGGCAGGACCACACACAGTAGCTGTTGTTGAACCAAGAGTTCAGACCATTAGACAAGTTTGTGGTGATGAGGCAGGTTCATGGTCAAGACAGCAGTCTATCTGCAGGTCAGGATCAGACCCAGTAAGTGTAACTGAGGTCATGATCTCTGAACAGCTCCATGGTGACAAAGTGAGGCCAAGGCTATCAGCCCATGGGTCAGCCTCAGTTTGGATTACTGGGGCCCATGGCCAGGCTGGAGACTGGCACTCCTATGGCATAGCTCAGGCAGGGACTGAGGGAGCTCCAGGGCCTGTGTGCAGGGGTTTGGGGAGACCCTGGGTGAAGCTGGTGAAGGCCATTGAGACTTACTAGAGCCCTGAGGGCACTGACAGCTACAGAGTACTATCACCAACTCATGTCATGTGGGCCATTCAAAACTCATTAGGTGTAAGAACTTTTACCTTCTGATGTTTGAAGACTTCCTAGAGATGAAACAGTTATTCCAGTGCTGTCATGTTTCCCTGGAAAAAGTGTCAGAGTACAGTTTTATCACTCTTGTATATTATTGAAATCTGATATACTACTTCCACTCAAACCCAAGTCATTTTACCAACGAAAGAGAAGTGGAAAATGCAAATTGCTGTTCTGTAGAGATGGATGTGTAATTCTGAGTATGTCCAGAACTCTAAGAAAATCATTGCAGGGGTATCTCTTCAGTAAAGTTTCACTGCCACAAAAAAAAGTCAAGTCTTAACTTTTAGTCTGAAACTTTTTATTCCTTTTACATACAACAAGCTTACTGACGGACATGCATGGACAATTATTTGAACATGATTAGTGTCACTGCAAGAAGTGTGCGAATTTTATGCTACTCATAGAGTCTCAGTTTGGACCCATTCTAAAGGTTATTCACTAAAGGAAAATGAGAGTATATAACAGGCTTTCTGCTTATACTGAATTTTTAATGCAGTTAATATTGGCTTATTTTGTGTAAACAAACAAGAATTGAGAAATCCAAGGCTAGGTAGAGGTCAGAATTTGTCATTTAGGGTCTATTCCCAAAAGGCCTCTTCTCTCAAATAGTACATCATAGAGAATGCACAAAAATGGAAGTTTTAGTCAATTAAGTTTGTTTAAATGACATTATGGGGGATAAGCCCAAATTGTTTCAGAAAGTGTTATCCTAATGTTCACAGACCTTGTACTTAGGCAGTCAGCCAGAATCTATCACCATGGATTCACAACAATCAAGGCCTTGACAAGTTTTATGTCTAAAGAAAACCAGTTAGTCAATTAATGGTTAAAGACTTCAAAACATCTTTTTGTTAGTATGACACTGATTCAAAAGATAAAAGACTAAGAAAATCTTTTCAATAGTTTTCTGTTCTTTTCTCCAAATCTTCTGAGGAGGAGGAATGACAAAAAAACCCCAACTACAGATCCTGCTAGAACACATAATAGTTAACTAGTAGCCAATCGTTTAGAGTAACTCTTCCATTAGCAATTGGTACATTTCCTCTAAAACAGAAAGAAACTTTCAATAGATTTTACGGTTTCAGACTTGAGTCTTTTCTTTAATTGGATGTCGCCATTTAATTTTGAATGAAATAGTTTTTCTTTTATTGCACTGATACATGCCAGCTTTGACAGAAAAAGCAAGCAACATAATGCTCATATGGCACATTAAGAGCCACGCTCTGTTGTGGCTTTGCACTTCAGAGGCCCTAAATTCTACAAAATTTGTTCATTAAAAGGCTTGACTACAGCAGCCTCTGTGTTAGAGGTAATGCAATAATTGAAGGAGGCACAATTGCTTTTTGCAAAACCTATTTTTTGAACTCTATGAAAGGAGAAAATAACAAATTGTCTGCCCCAATTTCTCTTCATATTCTTTAGCTGGCTCAATCAAACATAGCTGCACTTAATGCAGGAGTGCCTCGATGAAATTTTGTGGCCCTGGTAATACAGAAAATCAGACTGCATCATCATACAGATTTTTCTTATCCTGAAATCTAACAAGGTTTATTTTAGGAATCTATCTTCAGAAAACACATGGTTTTGATTCCTAAAGCTGCTCAGAACTCACTGCTATAAGTGCCATCAAGCAACCTCTATTATAACAAGGCTTACAATGGATATAATGTAAGTACTGCATACACACTGCCTTGTAGATTTTCGTTGTGTACAACTTTGACCCTCCTCAGCAGCCATTTGGATGCTTTCTAGAGCAGCCAAGGATTTAGGGTGTGCCAGTTTCTTAAGAACCTCTTAAAGAAAATTTTGTCCCAGTACATGCCTGCCCAACTCTCTGCTGACATCAGCAAGTTCATGAAAGAACATAAATTATTTGCTGGAGGCAAATTTAGTGCTTTCTCTTAGTGGCCTAAATTTGGGGAAATATCCCTCTTAAGATTAACATTCAAACAGAAAACAGTGCTAACATGTTGCTGGACTCATCTTTCTATCTGGAATTCTGCAATCCAATTCTCATTAGCAGTGGTGTCTTAAAAATACCACAGTTTTCTTGATATCCAAGAGCTCCAGCTATGTAGATGACCTGTAATATACAATTTAGATCTTCAAATGCAGTGGGTGTAACATCTGCTGACCTTGCCTTAGGTTTAAGAATATTATATGTAGACGCATAAGATGCAATGCCAGATGAAAAGTGTATTCACCTTCCTGAGTTTCAACACCAGCCTGGAAAATTCTTTGGCCTAAAGCTGCCCAGGATCCTTCTACTGTAGACCACATTTTTTAAAAAAAGGATTATTTTTAGATTAGCTTGTTTCCTTTATCAGTGAACAGACCTGCAGTTAAACCAGTTCTCCTGTTGCAAAATACTGCATAGTTTTTTCACTCTTCCACCCAGAGAATCAACTGCTGTCCTTTAAATGCATCCATCCAAAGCATTTTAAACCCCTCTTTTACTTGAATAATTTTGATAATTGTCATACTCAAAGGCACCTGCAGCAAAAACTGAGGAAGCATCTTCCAGCAGCCATCAACTCTCTGAATGTATAAATTGTATATTCAGGGTTCAGTCACAAAGATCCAATAGTCGCTTCACTCCTATCATGGCAGCAGCTTTATGAGACACATATGCATTACACAGTGCTACAATTTGCAGAGAAACAACCTCAAAGCAAATTCATCAGTTGTCTTTAAATAAATTCCCCAAATATCATGGAGTCTAAGGAATGGTAGAGGGCAGATTGGGGACAGCTTGTAAGGGAAATAAGAAGTTGTATGTCCTTAGTACTTTTGTCCTTGTTAATATGAATAGTGGCTACTGAAGTCCATGGAGATGACTTCAGCTATTCAGATTAAAGGTCTTTCTTTCCGCAAAACTACCATTTCTCCATCAACCTGGCTGATAGCCTCTCCACCACACAGTGCTAGGAAGGGATTTTCTTCTATGCATAAATTACAATAAATTAACCATCACTGTCAGGTGGGTGGTGAAATTATATATTTTTAGTGAAGCCAGCAGTTGGAATTTTCAAGGGCATTCTTTTAGTTTCAACAGGAATATCAGTGAAAGAATGTGCCCCCTGAAAAATTCTGCCTTTGCATTTTCTTTTTGGCCAGAAACCAAATTGCTGTCAAAAGGTGCAGCTCATCAAGAGAGTAAGCCTTTGTTTTGCTTAATTTCAAAGTTATAAAATAAAACTGTAAAACTGTGGTAATAACATTTCAGTCAACTTAAGTAGGGATGCAATATATTACCAAATGTTTCCTGAAGCAATGAAGATTCAAAGTGTGGTTTCCTTTTTTTGCGTTTTCTTTTTGCCCCAGAAGTTATAATTTTCTGGTGAAAAATAAACTCATCCATCCATTTATTTTCAAGGACATGTTTTCATTAACTCAGGTCTAGAGCTCTTTGGAAAACAGGAGAAAATGTTTATCACTGTTTTCATTTGATTAGTTGAAATGTTGCTGAAAATACCAACATTTCAACATGTGAAACATTTTCATTAACTTTACCAATGTCAACAGGGACTGGCTCTGCAAAAAGTCAAAGGTGGTAGATCTATGCCCAGCAGCCACAATATACTGGAAAACTAAATCAACTCAGTAAATCTGTTCCCAAACCACGAGACAGAATTGAGCTGCAAGCATTAGAGCTGTCCCCTCTTTCCAAATCCACAGCATGAACTCTCCTGAAAGAATCCACTTTCCAAAATGTTTCATGCATCAGCCATTAAGAACAAACAAACAAACAAGAAGAAAGCCAGGCTTTTTAAAATGTCCCAGGTTGGGTGACCAGAATATCCAAGTCATGAATCATTTGTAAAAAATCTTGACCCTGGTCATTGCTGCAGCACATTTGGAAATCCTTGGATACTCTAGATCTGACCTAGAATATCATTCAAGTATGTGTATATCTATACATGAGTATAGTTCCTCTTGGGGTTCCCATTTCTTTATGTGCCAGCTGAAATATTTTGAGGTGGAGAGTGGAGTTTTTCTAGGTAAAAGCTAAGGGAAAAAAAAGTTCACAAATCCACTATAAAGTTCACATTCACATTTGACAATATTATAACCCAGCAGAACTCACACGTAAAGTAACTTGAGATGTTTCCATGAAATCCACTAGGAACCAGACTGGGGGAGTTTAAAAAAAATGAAGGAGAAAGAACTAAAAGAAATTCCATTCTTTTACAATCAAACACGCAACTTAAGCTAATTATTTGAGCATGCTTTTCAAATTTATAAAAATATTCATTAAAATTAAGCACATAAACCAAGACTTAATCAACTGCAGTTATCAAATTCAGCCAGTGGTAAGCCACAAGCTCTGAAAGGCCCCATTTGACTGATAAATGTAACATTTTCTTAATTTGTACAATAAAAGTAGCAATATCATTTTATGTGAAATGTGAAAAAATTATTGCAACAAAAAGTCACTCTCACTCCCAAGCTGAGCAGCTTGGCCCTGGTCCTCCTCTCACTGGGACTGCAAGCATGGATTCACAGATACCTCTGATTTACATGGTGTGAGAGCTCAGTGTGCCCTTTTGTATACAAAATTTTAGCACACAACAATCCCTGATGGCTGGTTACCACCTCCCTCTCTCCTTCTTCCTTTAGAACTGGGTCTATAATGAAAACGTTGACACAGCCTTAACTATGGCAACATTACCATTTGCCATTATAATTAACAGATTCTTTTATTTTCTTTGTGATTTACATGTGTATACTCTTCCCAGTGCAGTAGTTACAGATGGTATAGCTTGTAACATATACTATCTCTAAACAACAAACACATTCTTTTTAGAGTATGTTTCTGATAAATTTTATTTAAATGTAAAAGGTAATAAGCAGAAAATGTAGTTTGCTTACAAGTTTCCTTTATAGTTGTTTGACTGTCACTTTTCTGCAGATTTATGATAATCATTCTTGCAACAAAAACGTTTACTTCACTGTCTAAATAATAAGGTAATTTGTTACAGCTAATTACTCAAGTGCTTCCTTAATCTCAATTAAAAGATTCAGGCTGATTTTCTACATTTCTGCAGCAGTATGTTCCAGAATATCTTGTTAATGTATTCCCAATCACATATTTGTTAAGGAATGCATGGTCCATGCAAAACTGAAATGCTAAAATACATAGCTGCAATCTTAAACAATGATTTATTGTGACATGGGATGTGGGACATTTCCACAGCTTTTGTGATTGCAGTAATGAAGCTGTAAACCAAATAGCATGAAATGAAGCAAGGCCTTACAATTTAATCAGCTCGTAAACAGATCTACTGCATCAAGCAAATGACATTATTATCCATCCGAAGTAAATCATGCTAATCTCAGGAGATAAAATCAACATCATTAATGGTCACATGTCATATTCATCAACACTAAACCATCCCTTTTGACAGATTAATCCTAACTACAGCTCCCACGATGTATGGTAATAGGGCTTGTAGCATACATTTCATTCGGCAGTAAGGCTAACCAGCACTCTTAGTCTGCTATTACAAATAATTTTTTTATTGATTTACATATTTTAAAATGCATTTAAGGTGAGGTACCATTAAAAATCCTGTCACTATCACATATTTCTTCCTCACATTCTCAGTCTGTATTAATAGAAACTAGAAACTAAACACTGTATGCCATATACTTTCTTTAACACACTGTTAATATTAATTAAAGATTTCTGCCTGTGTTTTTCATTCAGCAAAGAAAATATGTGCCCTTTTTTATAGGGTTTAAAGAACTATCGATAGTATTATTCTAACATCTCATTTGTAGTGTAGTAGTGCATAGTGCCCCTGGTCATGGATCAGGGCTCCATTGAGCCAAGTAGGATCCTGAAGACTTTATTATCCATTATCTCATAATTAATACAACATGAAAACCAAAGTTGTATTTATGATATGCACTCTTCATTGCCGTTTATTGTGTCCTGCAGACTGGTTGTGTATTTCTGCTCAGACTCCAGCTAACCACGTATTGCCTGTTTGTTCCAAACACAAAATATATTTATTTATCATGGAACTGACCCTGTATGAATGCTTTTGAAAAGTGTCCACTATTCAAAGTGTCACTTTCCTTGAACAGGCACTGAATTATATTGACAGGCACATTATCAAGGGCTGCTGACTGACAGAATGAATGACTGCGGCTACATGCCGCATTGCCAGTCATTGACTGAGCGGGTGCAAAAATTATCTACAACCTTTGTAGATCTAAAGGACTCTGAACTAAGGCTAGAAAAGAAGATCTATGCAAGTGATTTACTAGCACAGCATTTATCAACTTAGTACAAACATCTCAACTACTACCCAAACTACTTCACTAATGTAGTAATTCATTAATGGTTTATTCTCTCTCCCAAAACTATTTTTTGAACATTCCTTTTATACAATCATTAATGTCATGTTATTTAATATGTGTTTATGTTTCACCAGGGAAATGTTTGGGGTAATAATTTTAAAAGCAACCACTGCCTCCTGCATTTGTTTTTAAGCCAGTGTGGGCTAAGACGCATCTTAATAAGATTGTAAGGGCAAGGCAAAAACAATATTAGAGACTGCCTGTGGCTGACACATAGCAATCAGTAAGTTTGGTTAAGAGAGAAAGCAGACTATTTCCTGGACTGTGCTGGGACTTTAGGAAAACACTAAACTAACCACAAAAGCATTTCATTTATTTGCCAAAATAATTTATTAACTGGACTTAGTTTTGATGGACATAATGGCAGCTTGAATAAGTAGACCACAAAGATCTACCTTTTGTCAAAATCACATCTATTGACTAGGATAAAAAAATGCTAATAAAATATTTTAATAAATGCATTAATTTCAAAACCTCAAAGTACTAATGTCAAATTTACTGGAATCCACTGACCTTTAAAGAGCTTTTAAATATTTTATGACTGAGATTGTCACATTACTTACGAAGAATCCTTAAGAATCTGTTTTTTCTATCTATGGTGTGTTGGGGTTGTGAAGACTTTCCCTTTTCTGTCACTATCCTTTTTACTCTTAGTACTCTGATACTTGAAGCCCTATATAACAAGTTACTTAATCTTTGACAGGCTACAGACATCTGTGGAGCTCATCAGTGATGGTGGTTAGAGGACTAAAAGAATCACTGATGAGGAAGAACAAAAAACCCCATCTTTCTCATAGGATTTTTTGCTACACATAATGTCTTTGTGAGATCATGGTATCATTGAGCTAGTCCAAACCTGTGTCCTAGTACCTCCTAGACATGTCTACTCCTACAAAAGTTTACTAGTAAAGCTAAGAAGAAAGTAATCTGTCCTTGAAGGGGTATGGTTTAGGTAGGCAAAAGAAACAAAACTGTTTCCTCAAGCAATACAAACAAAGCTGGCAACAGGACTTCTTGGTGGTATATGTGCATATAAAGTAGAAGTTGTGCCAACACAGCTATGGTGGAATGAAGGAAGGGAAAAAAATAGTCCTTGATATAGCTGTGACACAAAAATTTTCCCATGTAGGCCAAGTTCTAGAAAGAAACCGCACTTGTGCAAAAGTATGACCTAAGAAGACAAAGGATGGATTGTGTCACATTTATCTGCACAAAACGAAGAAACAAAAACATATAGTGGGCAAAAGACAGCAGGAGTGCCTCTAATAGCTTGCTTTTACGCCTGTTAGGGGTGTGGATTAGGACCACCATTAAAAGGACAAGGACAGTCCCATGGGACCGATTGATAATTAAGAGTAAAATGATGTATTATTTTTATTCCTATTATTTGGTCCAGAGAACAAGCTTTAATAAATATATGATAAAAAAAACTTCTTTGTGAATTCTGTATAAGGTATTCAGCAGTGGGACTCACATAAAAGCCACTATTGTAGTATTAAATATCACATAATCTCAACTTTGTTTAGCATAAGACTTATTAAAAATACCATTAACTAATGGTATCATTGCATAGAATTTGTTAATCCACTTGTTTCACTTTACAGCTGTAATAGCAAACTGTGCTTGCTTTTAATAAGTACTGATAATACTCTATCAGTTTAAAGAGCTACACACTGAATTAATACAGAGAACTGGTTCAGTCTCAAAATGATACAACATGTCAAGATATAAGGATCATTTCATTTCTTGAAAATGTAAAGACGACATGATTTAAAATACTGTGCTTTGCTTGCATGCACAAGATTCCTATAATCAGTCATCCAAACTAAACCATATTATTTAGGAGGTATTTGAAAGGAGACAAGCTGAAAACCTGCATTAAAAACCCATAAAGAAAAGGTTAAGAATAGAAAGCATCTTAGTTTTTATGTTGGTTATATTGTTTGCTGGTTTATGTTTAATGCCACTTAATAAATCAATCTACTAAGCAACATACTGCAAAACAGTCTTAATGCTAGTAACGTTGCTAGTTACAAGCTAATAATATTACGTGAAGAAATGCACAAGTGATTGCTGAGGAAATGACCATTAAGTAATTGAGAATAATAAAGCCAACTAGAAGATATGAGGTACGCAACACCAGTATACGAAACTGGATTCTCCTGCATGTAAATGTATGCTGAAGAATATTCAAAGCAACATGCAATGGAGTTATCATTTTACTACCATGATACGCTGGTGAAAATACGATGGTAGAATATGCAGTGCTGGATATTCAGGCCCTAAATTTCTCTCCAGTATGTTGTCAGTTTAAATTTGGCTCAGGTTTGTAATAACTAGTGAAAAAAAAATTAGTTTTGCACTTGTTAACCATAGTGGAATAAGTTGATGGTTACTGCATTGTACATGTAAGGTTGTATTTGAAATCTAGAATGCTTTTAAAAGTCAGTGTAAAGGATACGGGTTGAAGCAATAATTATACTATGTGAAGAGTTTATATTATTACAAAAGAGCACTAAGAATGCATAGGAATTAATATAATCTAGATATGTAGAGTTCAGTCTGTAATTTCAATACAGTGAAAAAACCCAGTGAAATATGCCTCAAACATCTATTTAGTGTCATGGCAGCATTAGTTCAATAAAGGTACCAAGGCAACAGAGACCTTATGAACATAGCAAAAGCCTCCTGACAGCTGATTTTCCTTTTGGCCATTTGGCACGTAAAGCATAGTAGGTTTATGCACCAATGCAGTGACAAATTGGTGCCTGCTTTATGATCCACATCACTTCTTCAATTCAGCTTTTCCTGATGAGTAATCTACATTGCCACTGTTTGGGTCATGTGGAAGAAAACCCTAATGCTGTAGCTGACACCTTCATTTTCATCCCAGCTGATTGTAGAGCTTCTAATTTAGAGACACAAAAGGTTATTGTGCATAGTAGCAAGGTGAGCAGTACCAGGTCTGCAAACTCAAATCTAAGGAAATGAGAAAAAGCTTTTTTATACTCGCTGTATATAAGCATACGAAATACATGTATAGCTCATCAGTGAGCAAAATGAGCCTCACTCATTTTCTCACCTGCAGACTTAACAGTGACATAAGCATGGACATCAACATACAATCTTTCAGCTTTAACTATCTCACATTGAAAAAGAGAGAAATTCAGACTGAATTAAAAATACACCCTTTGTGAAACCTGTATTATAAAAACATATAAAATTACACAAAATTTGTTATTGCACTCTTGGCTTTAAAGTTTCCCTTCAAAGTTTTGTTTCTCCTACACAGCAATCGGAGATACACCATGCAAGCACAGGCAAACTTGCAGCAAATTTAAGGCATGCTGAAAACAATACAAGCTAGAACAAAACTCACGTTTCTTGTAGTTTAGTGAACCATTACCATAAGGTCAATTAGGTAATTTTGAATTTTGATTTTAGAAAAATCTCTTAGAAATGTCCTACCTATGCTCCTTTGTTCTCTTCCTTTTTTCCCTTCTTTCTGAATGCCATTTCTTATGTCAGAGGAAAAAAAAATCAATTTATTATTGCATCTTTATATATACAGAAGATGGTCAAAGCACATACATGATGACCCATTCCTTAGCTGTTGACAGTGGAGCTGGAAAACACTGGGAACACTTTTTTGATACTATTTGAATTATAGAAGTGTTTTGAACACATAAACTTGAAAAGACTGGCCATAGCTACCTTAAAAACACTTCTGAGCTTGTATGGACAATTCCCTAGCTCTTAATGTTAATGTGAAGTTCTATTCTGAAAAGCAATCATCAAAGCAACATCTTTGTCCTCAAATAAGTTCTTTTATGTGTGTAATGCATGCTCCTTTTAGTAGCTCAGTTAACTTTTGGTTTTCTATAATACTCAGAGGGAGCTTGAGTATTCAGGGTCTGAGATCATGACTGCATTCTTAACTGAATCCCAGTGGAAAGATCATATAGCATCTGGCCTTTATGAATCAATATAGGGTGGGTGCTGGGAAGGAAAGGGTAGTCATTTTGTTCCCATCTACTTCTGCACTGGAGCAATCATAATATACCCAGTGACCAGAATCACTTGCTCCTAGTTTCACCTGCAGCAGGTAATGTGGTGACATGGGCTTGTCAGTCTTTCAACCATTCTAGTGAACTAGACAAACGCAAAAGCGATGATTCATTAAGTGACATCTGAGCTCTTGGGAGTCCTTGGGGAAGAGTGCCTGAGCCACCAGAGTTAATTCTGCATGAAGTTCCAGAGGTAGCACAACTCTGTATCCCTTCCCATCCCCTGCCAAAGGAGGCATTGCACCTTTATGGGACCATCCAGCCTATAATCCAACCAGAAACAGTCCAGTCTGACTTGCAGATGCTAGTGCACTTAACTTCGGTTGGGATATATAGAACTCCTCCTCTTGTAAATGGAAAACATTTTGACTAAAAGCTGTTGAATTGCAGCAAGTAGTGAAGTCCACAGGGCTTTTTTCAGTGTCATTTGGTAGAGGAAAAGAAAAAGCCTTCAAGGAGGTATATGAGTCATGGGATTGGGTTTCCAGAGGGCTCTTTGGGATTCTTCTAGACCAAGAGGTTTCTAACACTCAGAGCAGGGGCTGTGTGAAATTCAGCAATTTTGACTGTCATGCTATTTTTCAGTTCCAGCTTTCATCACTTTGTGCCTTTTGGGTCTAACTTTGCCTCCACTTAAGTGGTTGTCAATGTAGAATAAATCACATGAAGAATACTTAGGGCCATGCTCTTTGCCCAGCCTACACAGTAGAGGAAGGAGCTAAATCCTCAGAAATGAAGGGGTATACTCTCCTCCTCAGTAGGGCTATTGAAATCCTGGAGAACAAACTGATAAGCTGAAGATGAGAAATAGTTGTTTTCTCTAGCATGTACTCCATTCAAATCTGTGAGGACTCGCAGCCCTCTGCTGCTTTTTAGAATAGCAGGAAAAAATCTGCTGTGTCTTTTGAGCACAATACATGAGTAGAAGAGAGTAAAAAGGAATGTATTGCACAATGCATGAGTAGCTTCAGTATGAATTAATATATTGTGATGGGTTTAGGGGACAGAGGGGTGTCCAGAGTTGGACCTGGAACAGTCAAGCCAGTGATTCATGGCTTTCAGTAGTGAGGCCAATGATTCTTGAATTCCAGCCTCTTTAACTATGCCTTGCCATTCATTCTTTTTCAGATGCAAAATATTGCATTCTTTCTCAAAGGGACACATGCTAAAGGACTTTGGGACTAGCTAACAAACTGGAAATTTAAGCCCTGCTTTTTTACATTTTAGGACAGGAGATAAACTGGGTTCTTGATGTACATTTTTAAAGAAGAAAAAATAGTGGCCTGATTCTGACTTAGACTCTTGCATAGGGAAGCTCATCTAAGTCTGAAGACTCTACAGAGGAGCCAGCTTCACAGTAGGAAAAGCTTATTTTGTTATTATTAGCAGCCTGAGGTGTGCTGATTAGTTTACTCCTGGTATTCTGCCATCTCTTTTAACATGCATTGCCACAAAATGACTCATGAGAAGGGGATTTGAATGGAGCTTAGTCATTTTGGCACAGATTCCAACTCTGATCATAGGGAAACCATTTACTTTTCCAATTACGTGGTCAAAGCACAACCTCAAGTACTGCACAGTCTTCTCTTCCCATGTTAACCTAATAAACAGAAGAAAGTAAGTGTTTGGTGAACTTTATAGTCAGAAACTGTACACAGAGTCTTCAGACAGTCAATTTCCCTTCATTAATTTCATGATACTCTTGAAGATTCTTCATGGAATCAGTTTTCAGAAACGCATTTCGACACCAATACTACAGGTATAAA
The DNA here is from genome assembly GCF_965140245.1 of Athene noctua. Classification (NCBI taxonomy): domain Eukaryota; kingdom Metazoa; phylum Chordata; class Aves; order Strigiformes; family Strigidae; genus Athene; species Athene noctua. The sequence continues at coordinate 42,633,553 of NC_134041.1, forward strand.
AACTATAATTCTTCTCTTCAACAGTCAGTGTTAGAAGTGACATGTAAGTGATCTGTCAGCTCCAATCCTTCAACTGGAGAGGGTTTAAATCAACTCTCTGGTGGAAAAAAAAATCTGATGTAAAGTTGAGCTACACCTTAGCTAGACAAATCTCATTAAAGCACAAACTTTAAACAAATGCAAGGCTTTACTGTCACCTACACATTTGTTCTGCCTATCTAATCCACACAATGGTCTGCTCACCATGAACTCTTCTCCCTGTGGGAACTGAGAGTGATTTTCACATTTTTTAACTTCAAAACATTGCTTTCCTCCCCTCTTTCCCCCTTAATTCTTCTCTCCCTCTGATCATAGAAATTCTCTCAGTAACTCTTACTCAACACTGGAAGGCATTCCAGTGCTTCAGCAAGTCACAGATCCTCACATCCGTTACTGTTTACAGAACTGTATCCCACGGTTAGGCAGTATTGGGCTGATCCTCGAGTCACTGAAGTCGGAAGAGATTTTGCCACAGACAATAATAAGCATAGGATGAGGTCCATGCAGCAAATTTTGTATTACATTCAAATGTATTTTTATGTAAAAGGTATTTTTCACTTAATGTAAATGACAGGGCTTCAGTATCCGACCGGTATATTTCCAACTCCGTGCAAAAAGCGTTTTCATTTGCTATACTTTTGGTTCAAGTGCACAAAATGAGGTGGTTAAAATGAAGTAGTTAAAAACAGGCAAGTAATGTACCTGATGATTTACCATATTTTATTTATATTATTATATAGCTATTAGATGTAATATTCTCTGCTCCTGTCAGTCTCTGCAATGTGTTTGATGATTCAGGGAATAAATAAAACCTGGGGTTAGCAAATAAATGAGAGCAGAATTGGCAGCACACCAAGTCTGCTTTATTTGACTGAGAGAGAGATGTGTTACATGGCCTGTTTGTTTAAATTATGCCAAGAGCTGAGATACACCAGGTGTTGTAGACCATGGAGTAGAGCCTTTAAAATGTTTGCAAAAACCAGATTCTATTTACTGGTTTGCCAGAATACAAAATGAGAAGGTTTACACTGGGAAGTTGGAAGAATGGGACTCTGTGCTACTATTTTCCTACCATTTTTATTAATTAAAGTTACAGAAATATCACATTTGTACTAACAGTGACTATCCAGTCCCTCTGTGTCTGTCTCTGTGATGCAATCTGTAGTATATGTAATCCTGTAAAATTATTTTATTATAGCATTTCAGAAACACTATGATAAAACACTTAATACAGATGAAACCATGCCATCTTTATTCAGCTAAACTTCCCTTAAATTCAGTACATGGGAGCTGGGTCTGAGAGATTTAATCTTTCAAGGGTTTTCCCCCTACTACCTCTTCAATCAGAGGTGGCTAGAGAGAGCGCGTCAAAAACCAAGGAGATCCTGAGCTGTTCTTTCAGAATGGGCATGGAAGTACACAGCTCCAGTGCCACAAAGAGACCATAGTATAGAGGATCTAGTACAAATGATGCTTAAAATTGTTAACTTTTGCTTATGATCATACTGAGGATGTGTTCAGGCATTTATTGCAGAGGTGGCTGGGCCACCAGCTTTGTGCTGGCCACCAGCTGTTTGCGCTGCTCTCCACAGCTTCCCGCAGAGCCGGAGGAGTGGGGCAGATGAGTGATCCTCACCCACTTCATTGCAAAGTCAGCCAACGCAGTTTAACCTACCACAGAAGAATGCTTGAAGTAATCCACTTAACTTTGCACTGCTGTGGGGCCCATAACCTTTGGCAAGGGAAGAGGTAAAACCAGCAGGAATTTTGTCTAAAGCTAGTAAAGCAGTTCCTGCAGTGAACATCAGACCACAGCCTGCATTTGGGTCAAAACTTGCAGGAGGGGGGTGAGGTGGGGAAGGGAAGAGAGAAAGTGTGTGTGGGAGAAACGAGGACAGAGGGAGAAAGAAATGAAACAGAGAAGCAGAGAAGGACTACTCGTTCCCTCTTTAACTGTATGATCGGTTACCAGCCCTCTGAGCAAAACATATTTGTCTACCAACAAAATAAAGGCTAATGCATGTGAGCCTTCTCTAAGTTTCACCCAGTCATTTATTTGTTTTAGTGATTTTCTTCCCTGCCTTGAATAGAAAAAGATTACTTTTTAAAAACCAACTGCAGCAGCGGTGACATGAGTTATCTTCCAACCAAAGTACATTGTCTAGGATTCAGTTATCTCAGAGACTGCCTTTTTCTCTGTATCTTCTAGTGGTTATAACTTACAACTGCCTGGAGTGCTTTTATTGTCTGGTTCAAACATCTTGATGGACAAAACATTCCTACTGACTCTCTCTGGAACTCTCTCTCTCTTGAAGTCTGCCAAAGCCTGAGCTTCAGCATGCACAAAACACACTGTAAGTAAAGTCTGCTTAATCTCACTTTGCATTTAGCAAAAGGATATTGGGATAGTCCCAGAAAAATTCTGAGATACTTGTGTTGATCTAATGAAGAACATAATAATGCCATGCTTATGTAAAGTGTGTACTTGTGTACACTGGTTAGTGGGGCTGAGTTGGGATAAATAAAGAAAGGAGATCCCTAGGATAAATTCCTAATTCCAGCAAAATCAGAGGTAAAACTACAACTGACTGTAGTGGGACCAGCATTTTGTCTCTGATTTTTTGGCTCAGTCGTTTATCCATTAGCATATCTGTATCTGATCAGTTGTCTGTCTGCATAAGCAACATGGAGCTTGCTTTTGTACAAAGAAATAAACACATTTTTTAATATAACTTCAAAAGCTTCTCGACAAGAAAGTCAAGAATCCACTCATTCTCCATTAATATGAGCACAAGTATTAGAACACAGGATGGATTATATGTATGAAAATAAACTACTGCTTATCTCACTGCTGAAGTTTTTAAAAACATTTTTTAATGGTCTTACAAGCAAAATAGATTCAATAGGTCTGATCTGTCAATATGTTACTCCATTTATGATGTCAGTATGACTCCATTGATTTTTTTTGCTATTATGGCAGTGTAAAAATGAAATAACACAGTGTTGAATCAAACCTATTCGAAGACTGACTGATGATCGTGTTCAGAAATCAGATGAATTAAGAGAAGCAAAACATGTTGAGAGGAGGTGATGTTCCAGCTGTGCTGTAGTGGGAGGAAGGATCACACACTGTAACAAATAAGATGGTTTCAATGATAAAACACATGTTTCACAGTGGAGAAATTATGTGAAATGTCAGGACTATATATGATTTGTTTAAAAGCCCCATCATTGTCTAAAAATAGCCTCTAGCCTGTGTTTTTCCTCTTTGAGAACTACACCGATCTTCAATTCTGCATCTCTATTTCTTCACAGAATAAAGTTTGCTAAGTATGGGTTGCACAGGCAATAAGATTTGTTGCTTTGGGACTTGGGACAAAATCTAATTTTAGTAGACTCTATGCTTCTACTTATGGTTTTGAGGCAGAATATCAAATGAGCTGTTTAGCTGTGTTAGAGCCACACGTTCACACTGGTTACAAGGTTCATTTTCATAATTCTTTAAATGGCTGGCCTTCACCCTAACATAAAAGCAAGCCTTATTCCATTAAGCCCTCAGTTCACCCAAGTTACTAAAAAATGGACCCTCTGTATATTCTGAAGTTTAGTTCACATTAGCCAGCTGCTTGGTTAGGATAATTTAAACCAAAACAAGACTATTGCTTTTCTCTAAATAGGTGCTGTAGGCCACAGTATGTTGTGGGCTTAAACTGCGTTATATCACTTTAAAACATAAACCTCAAACATGAGAAAAACGTGTGTGATAAAATAAGACCAACATTGTTTTTGACCTAGTTTGAACAAAGGTGCAGAAAATCAATGAGCCCCGGAGCAGCCTAAATGCTTTGTTAGCCTTTTACTACAACATTATATATTACATGCAAATAATGGCACAAATTTAATGCTACTATTCATGTCAAGTGATTTCTTTGAATCTATATTTTATATTTTACAGATCTTGAACAGTAACATTTTTCTTTTTAGTGCAAAGTTGCTCAAGGTTCACTGGAGACTCTTTTAAATTGCTGCTTTCAGAGAAATAACAATGTAAAATGACATTATGATGTATAGCATCCTTCTGAAGACTTGAACCAGTGCAGCAGCAAGCCACTAAAACCTCTGGGAATGAAGCAATCTCCAGAGCACTATTGTCCAATTGTCCTAACTGGATCATTTTTAATTAGTTGCAATTAATTTCAAGTGACAGCACACTGAACTCTCAAATCAGAAAGCACAAAAAAACACACTGGAATTTGGAAACGATCATTGTTAGATAGCTTCTCTATTACAGAAGAGAACTGGATCTGAATATTACCTGCCTTAATCTATATAATTTTTCATTAATTTGTTTCTATAATAAAGATAAGACATGCAATGATGTTGCTAAGGTAGTGACAGAGCTTTAGCACTTGGCCAGCTAACATGCATCAGGCTAACAAGTAGTCCCTACCTTTTTCTATTGGAGAGATTGTCTCTGTTATGGCTAAAATGGTTTAGGATTATGGAGACAAAAGGCTACAAATTGTCTGCATTTTTGTCCCATCCTGTCCCAATGGGTTGGTTATTCCTGCAGGGGACTCAAAAGACCTATGTTAAGACACAGTCTTTATCTGTAGATTTCAAGAGAAACTGAGATTTACCCCTCTGTGAAGGTAAGTTAGAAATCTTGCATTTGTCAGTGCTAGAGGCATCCAAACAGAGGGGTTTTGCTACCAAGACATGAAACAGTATCTGTGACCACCCAAGTCTCCAGGCCTTGCAGCAGTTACTCTACCTGTGACTGCCCCGGCATGAGTAACCTGTACCCAATTCAGCAGAGCTTGGGGGTGAGGAACTGCTGGTTCTTCTCCTTTCTGATCAGTGCATTAGAAAGTTCACACCGAGGTTTGCTGTATCCTAAGGCTAGAAGCAATACATACCAGAGAAGTGGCTGTCTTTCCTTCTGTGTCTCCTTAGCACCATCAATTGGCACCAGTGTGCCTTAGAGATACAGACAGAAGTGCCATAGATCATACATTTCACACCACAGATAGGTCACTGAATTTAAAATACTGAATTATGCTGTTAAGTGTTTCGATTTTGTAGATATTGTCAGGCCATATCTATGAAAAATTAAAATGCTACATCATCTAAACTTGACACCACTAGAGGAAAAATATGTCTATGAGGTTAAATGGGACCAAATTTTCAATAAAGTTATTTTAATTACAAGATAGACCCCTACAATTCAAAGTGCAAAACAGATGTTCAAATGAACTTAATATGAACGAAAAAAGCTAAATCATCATTTGTAGAAACTGAAATCCTAGACTGACAACACAATCAACAGGGGAAGACACAGTGCTTACTGTTCTGTGTGCCAGAGCCCTTCCGTCACAGCCAAAAGAAAAAATGTCCTCCAAGGAGCTGGTATGTGACCATTCAGTCCTTACTAACTGTGTTGAACTTGCCGGAAGATGTCTGGGTGGCATTGTGAGGTACTTGTTCCCTTCTCTGCCAGTTCCTCTGCCCTTGAACTAAAATAACTAACTTGCTTCACAAACCATTTTCAGATGACAACTACTGATATTGTCAAACCATACATACAGCAGAGAGGTGGTGTAATGTGGTCTTTGTGTAGTCTCCTCTCTTATAACACCATATTATTCTGTCTCTCTGTGATTACTTTGATTGTTACTCATCAGATTTTTACAATTTGGGAATTTGATCATGAAGATGACTGAGTTGGGGGAATGGGAACTTTATGAAATAATAATAATAATACTAATACTTTTCTGAGCATTAATGTATTCCTGTGATAGGTGGGTCAGTCAGCCATTTTTTTTCAGGAAAATACAGCTGAAGGAGCAGTTATAATTTCACCACCATTTGCAAAAAAAATGCAAAATAGGAATCTATGTAATTCTCAGAAAGAAACTTGCACTCCCTCAAACAAGGCCTCTGTCTTTGAATCATGTTTATATACCAAGAATGTTTTGCTAGCCTTATGAAGTCAAGGAATCTACTAATTATCAAATGATTTCATGCTGGCAAATATGATAACTAAAAATACAAAAGTACTTCCATGAAGATCAACTTCTTCTTATGCCCTGTATCTATCTAAAGCGCTTTACTTTCTCAGCTGAAAATGTCTAAATTTGTTCATGTAACAAAGGCAAAATGTTTGGAATGATTGAATAAAGTTAGCTCATGCATTTTTAAATATGATTTACTCAAAGGAACTCGATGGTTCTGTCTTATTTAGAGCCCCCAAAGATCAAGTTTATTATATTACAGCATCCTGCTCCTCCACCTGCAATCAGCTTCCACTAGGCCAGCTGCAGCAAGCACACATGGCAAGAGGCAGTCTCATGGGACCTTATGCTAGGAGTAGGAAAGATTTACAAATGATACAGTAAAAATCAAAGCACAGCAAAGTGAAGCCTCAGTACTGAAGTCCCATGAAAAGTCCCATAAAATTCTGGTATTTTGGTACCCTATCAAGGGTCCTCATTATTGGACAAATTGATCTTTAATGAGAAACCAGACAGAATTGGACTAGGCTCCTTTTTACAGCACAACCTATCTAATTTCTGCTGTGTCAAAATGTCAAAAATGATTTAATTTCTTTCTTTCTTTCTTTTAATACTTTCAAGGTCCTTTTTTCCTTAGAGGGACAGAATTTATCTATAGCTGAGAACCAATGCAAACTGCAATAGGACTGAGGACTATCTATCACTAGAACACAACTTATAGCAAGATAGAGGGAAAAAAATGCAGAACTATTTCTTTTCAGTAATGCACCTGTACATGATTTTCTTATTACACACTAGATTGCCCCAAATTACAGATGTGTTAGTATAAAAGATAATATAACCTGCCTGTACTTCTAAGTGCTGGCTAGTGCATGGGTTTCTTTTTTTGTGGGTTTCTTTCTTTTCCTCCTTTTTAGTTACTTGGCTTAATCAACAAGATTCAAAATAATAACGTGACCTTTGATGCTGTTCTATGATTCACAATATTCAAGGAGCATCTATTTTTGTTTGTATAATATCACAGCATAAATGGTGTCGTCTTTTAACCGAGTGTGACAGGAGCTTAATTCCTGGTGCCTATGAATCAGGTCAAGAGCTCTGTCGATGACAGTGAGTTAAAGATTTACAGTAGACCAGACAAACTATAAAAACCTATGGTAGGGATTATGAGTTATCAAGATGTGCTGAGCTGGCACATGCTGCTAAATCTGTGGTCAGCATTATCCAGAGAAAAGCTACAGTGCCACAGCTGTACAGCACTCTATTACTACCAGTTAGCATCAGAGAGAGTATCAGCAATGGAAAGACTTTAAAAGGGTTTGAAGGCAGGAGGATGAAGAAGGGAAATCAGGAGGAAAATGCATGACAAACAGTAATATCTCCAGAACTGGGCAACTCATAAATCCAAAGGTTGCTAGCAAACAAACTGTATGTGCAGCACTTCAACAAAACCATTCAAGGAAATAACGTCAACATCAAATTGAAAGCTTTCTATTCCCTTGTTCTGGCAGGATGTGTGAGGAAAGCAGTTAACTGTGGGAGGCTGCAGTTTTTCATGCAGTGATTCTTTGTTCATTGCACATATCATCAACTGATTATTTTCAGTGGAGGAATGTGCCAGGTAGGAAAAGGGTTTCCTGTTCTGTCATGCTTTTTTCTTGAACTCTATTAATTCTTTTCTTGATCTTTAATATATATAAACACATTGCTTATGGCTCTATGTACGCTTGCATCAATAAAAGCATAGGGGCAAACCAGCTTTTCTGAATCACTGGCTCTTCACAGACTACAATGGAGTTCACCGATTCATATAGTTAAAGTATGTCTAAGTTTTACTTGCTCCAGATTGACTAGATATCCCAAATGAGAGTCAGTCTGAGAACTGAGGTATATTTAACAATGATTTGCTGTTTTTCCAGCCGTTTTCAGCCTTCCTCACTGCAGTATGGATGGGACTTATTAAGTTCTTACATGTTCCGTTATTTCACTTTTCATTTAGGTGATGGGCCTTTAGGACAGACTAAGAAAATCATGGTCACTATAACAACTTTGGGGTTTCTCTAAATGTTCTCCTCTCCACAGAATTTGAGGAGAGGAGAATAAATGTTCTCCTCTCCAGAGAATGAGAAGCTGGAGGTATGATATTTATTCCTGCCTTCACAGCTTGTAGTTTGGGGCACCAGTGTTCTGTTTTTCTTTCAATGGCCTGTGGAGGGAAGTTGATAATACTGAAAGAGGTACAGAAAGTCACAGGGAACAATCTGGCTTTGTCAGAGGAAAATAAAAATGTAGTCATACTTCTTTAGAACATTTGCCCTGTCAGTAACCATCTTCAGGAACATTCCCCCATCCATTCAAATTCCATTTTATCTGAATTGAGGTTGGTCCAACTTGCCTTTTAGCCTCCCAAGTTACCTGGTTCTACAAGAGCAAAGAGATTAAACCTTTCGGTGTGATAGGGGAGAGAGAGAGATGAGTGCCATTTGCACATTAGTGAGTCCACTTATGGTCTCAGACATTCTCACACGCATATCAAATAAAAGAGCTGCACAGAATACCATCCTGTAGAGTTTCCCATAACAAAGAGCCTAATAAAAATATCATCCCGTAGCATTCTTTAAGACTTATTGGAAGGAAAAGAATTGACTCAGCAAAGATCAACCATATCATTCCTACCAGATACCCAGGCAAGCCAAGAACATCTTGTAATCAATTGTACAAAAAGCAGATGAAAGATACAACCATTATGTGTTTTGGTCCAAAATAAAGTATACATGACTTCCTGAAATAATTAAATGAACTGCATGCACTTGTACCTTGCAGCAAAGGCCCTTCTTCCTCAATTTCCAAGTTTGATCTCTGTCAGGCTTTGCACGAGAGTGATATGAGGCAGCTGTACCAGCTGTTATCCATTGCAGAAGATGGATTTTGAAATGTGTCCTGATGATCTGCTAGAGGTAACCCATGTCTTATCCTTCTATAGAAAAGTGCTGAAAACTCATTAAGCAATGTTTTTTCTGCAGTTGCTGTGGGCTCAGAGTGGCAGGTGCAAGATGGAGGAGACTGAATTGTGGGAGGAGCAAGGGTATAAAGGTATAGCCAAAAGGTTAGTTTCAGAGGGGCAGGAGGAGCTTATTCCTGCAGTTCATATCCTGGAAACTGAGCCTAATATTGGGTCTCATCTCCTCCCTTGTCAGCAGCTTTCTGTGAAACTCCTTTCTAAAAACTAATACAGAGAGAGGATAACAGCCCTTCTTTGGCAACCACTTTATAATTTAAATGCTAGAATTCTGTGCATTGATCTAGCAATCTAAAATTCCTTGAAGATAAACTAACAGTTACACTGTAAGCATTGTTTGTTTTAAATGTCAAACAATAAAGTCATCTTTGAGTAGTTCTAAGTCTGTCAGTCAAGATTTAGGTAATGAGAACCAAACTAGCCACACAGCCTTATTTTGGTTCCTTTGCCACGTACACCATGAAACATGCCATTTATTCCATAAAACTAACTGCCCTAGTCAGAGCACAGGTTGGACTCTGTGCCCAGGACAGTGCAGTCAATGAACTCAGTGTGTGGTAGGATTCTTACCTCATCTCTTCCACTAGTTAAAACACATGAAAAAAGCAGTTATGGCTAAGACTGCTGAATGCCACTGTTACGAACTGGAGCTTATCATTCTTCTGCCAAAGAATTTTTATATGATGTTGAACAAGCCACTTTAAAACTTTAAGAGAGAGTCACCAGCCATGTTATTCCTTAAGCTTCAAGGGATCAACATGAAACACTATCCAATTCAAACTGTACTTCGCATTGACTGGAGCTTCGCTTTGAACCTTAGATAGTTTTTTGTAAAAAGCCAAATACTGAGGGAAATCCAAGCTGTAGATGACTCAACATGGACACCTTGGACAATTCTACCTTTTTTTTTTTTTTGTCTGTGCCAGCACCCTGTGTATATAAAATAAGAAAAGAAATGAGAATGGTGAAAAAGATAATTCATTGATAATTTTGAAACAGAGTTGGCGCCATACAATGAATGTAAAATTTTAAGAAGTAAACAAATGTCTTCTTACTGAGTAGTAAGAGTCTGATGGAAATAACATAGGATCATAGTAAGGACTAACAATAACATACAGTTTTGGGTTGTTGGGGGAGGAGAGAAGAGCATTTTAGATGCTCTGTCTCCTGAGAAGTAGTTTATTTAGAGAACCTAGCGAGAACACCTCTAGAGAAGTATACAGAAGTACAGAGGAGGTAGGAGCTCCCAATCAACCTTCTGTATTCTGTTGTGGCACTTTTTGATTCAAGACCTTAAGCTGGTTTAGTAGTAGTCATCAATTAGTGGTGAAACTTGGTCTTGCAAAGATATTTCATTGTTAGTGGAAGGTATCTGTGTAAGGAGAGAGGAGAATCAAGGTTGTCAGTGATATCCCACCAAGCTCTGGGATAAAAGCAATGATCAACTTCTTGTGGGGGAGATGTTTTGTCATTCTGAGCTGTAGCATCACAGTGCGATATGGCAAACTCACACAAACTGTCGTCACATCTAGCTGCCATGCTGGGAGGTGTTTGTGGAGAGGAGGAGAACAGGCCTGTCCTGTCTATTTTGGGCTCTACAATTAGGTATTGCTAGTCTAACTGCAAAACAGCAGAATTTCTGACCTGCCAGTCAGCCAAAGGGAAAACAGAAACACAGGCAGAAGCCAGCATAAATACAGTTGCCAAGAGAGATGTGCTGCTCATATGAGAGGAGAAATATGAAGAGATCAGCCTACTTTATACCTGGAAGTGGAATATCTTCATTCTTCCTTGAAACAGTTATCTGGCAGGCAGGCAGAGACAGTTCAGCAGCTTCCAAACACAAAGACACCAGACATGAGTTCACCAGAACTCCAGTTGAGGAGAGGCAGGTTTAACTAGGACTTAGATGAGAGACATAAATCAAAAATCCAACCAGGCAGAGGAAGTGGCACTTGCAATTCACTTGAAAATGGTTTTGAAATAAATGTCTTATGGTACTGCACAGATCCATGCAGCACTCTTAGTAGAGGGTTTTTAAGGCTGCAGTCCAATTGCCTTGTGATCATTTTGATAAAGAGAAAGAAAGGTGATTCTACACAGCCAACTAACTGAAAAGCCCTGGCATTTAGATAGTTAACTTACCTGCTGTTTAATTAAACATTGTATTATTCCCCATGTTAGGTCCCCAAATCTGTATGGCTGGTCCTGTTTCATTTTACTTCAGGCTTTGGGGTTTGAAGTGAAGATGCTACCTTTGTATAATGCAAAACATACATGTTTAGAACAGAAATGTCTTTATGCTTATGCACACATAATGATTAAAGTTCTACATAGGCTTTTGGAGGTTTGTAAATACTTCCCTTTAAAACTGCTAATCTAAGTAAATATAATGATAACCATCCCTACTGTTAATGTTTGATCTTTCATACATCATATGTCTGATATATATGACATACACAAACAGCAATATAAGGCCTGCCATGTAGATAGAGAAATGTTAAAAATGTTTACTTCAAAATAAGTGTTGGAAAAAATAACATAATCGGGATTATTTCCTTGTCATCTCATTTGCAGGACCAGTGTTAGGCACACTGTATTTGCTACTATTTTCAGGGCTATATTTAGTTATAAAAAGACATTTTCCATCTGCCATTCAACAAACATCAGGTTCTAAATCATGTTTATAATCTGTTTATCAAAAGATATCATAGAGTCTTGGTTTCCTCTCTGTGTTACCATATTCCCTGTGCACTGGGACTTTTACAACAGACTGTGCTTTCTCTTTCAATATGAAAGAAAAAAGAAAAAGAAAAAAAGATGTTCACTTTGGTTCATCTGCTACCTTAATCACAACCGCTTGCAAAGGATTGCTTTATGACCACTACTTTAGTGGTTTTGAAAGCTTTATAAATTTTTATGCTATATAAACATGCTTTTGGATAGCTTGTCAGTCAATACACTAGAGCTTTGAAAGGATTTTAGCCTAGTACATGCTGATTATATATCTAGTGCTTTACATTACATAATTACAGACAGCTTCCTTCATCCCAGAAGCACAGGCACCTCTACTTGGAAACACCAGCAGCTGGTTTTCAATTGGAAAGGACATTGCAAAACCATTTTGGTCAAAATATGACATTGCAGCAGCAGGAAAATCATCTGTTGAAACTATTTGGAAAATTCAGACGAGCATCTCCAAACTGGAATACAGCACAGTGTGACAAATAACAGTCTTGTTAAAATACTTGGCTGGTGTAAGTCACTGTCACTCCAGTTCTTTCAAAATAGCAATGCTGATTTACATCATATGGTGAACCGGGCCCTCTTTCTCAATTTAGGATCATTAGAAAGTTGGTACATCCAGCAGCACAGACATCCTCCCTACTACTGGGGCATGGGCTCAGGGAGATACCTGCCTCCTGTACCACAAGGCTTGTCCTTACAGTTTTTCCCCTGATGTCTGTCATCTAAATATTGATCCACTGCACAATTCACGAAGTCTGACAAGATTTGCTGGTATGACAGGGTGGTTTAATTGCAATAGTTTTTTTTTATAAACTGCACAAACATTAACTATGCATTTTGTAAAAAAGGTTTAAAAATCTCAAAGTTGTCTTTTAAGGTTAAAGGGACAACTTCCTCCTCTCTCTAAAGAGGAGCAGGTAGATAAAAAATTCAATAGTTTTATGAGAGGCAAGTGAAATTTATTACATGAGAAGGGCCTGAGAGGCTTGAAATTGTAGATGGTATTGATATATGCCTTCCAGGAGCTTAACTAAAATGTTATTTTGTATCTGCCATAAAATATAAGAAAATATTGATGGCTTTTTTAAAATTTGTTGTCAGCAGGATATAATCAAAAAAGGAGAGGATTAAATAAAACATGGAAGTTCTTTCTTCCTTTGCTGAAGGGAACTTGCATACCTTTATTTTTAGAGATTAAAATCTAATGTAATGTTTATTTGGTTAACTGGGCTTCAGCTTGTGGTTTGGTTTAAGCATTTTCTTGCTCACTTTAGTCTTACAAGGATTGTCTGTGTGACTGTAATGTCTTCTGAAGGGACAAATTGGCGAGCACAACTATTAGCTGGGTGACATCAAAGAGCATTAATCTTTTGTTCTATAGCAAGGCCAAGACCACATTAGTGCATTTCACCCAGTCATTATTAAGACTGTAGCCCAAGGGTGTAATAAATGTTTTATGGCATGCAAACCAAGGTAATGGAATGCAAATTCCATAATACATCCATACATTTATTTTCTAATAGAGTAAATGATGATGTATTTTATCCAAGAAGAGCTGCTGAACGACAGCACAAGTTCAGAAATTCAGAACTGAAGATAAATATAGCCCTTACTTGGTTTGGGACAGCTATGTGAAACAAGAAGAAAAAGAGGTCTGTTCTGTTCGAAATTACCCAGTAAAAAAAGCTTTAAGAGCAAACACTTTCATCTTATTCTTTAATGTAAATCTCTTTTTGAGAAGGTGGATGTGGTTATCTTACATTTTTATTTCTAATTACATTTCTGTCTTTGAATACTAATGGATTATTTTGCTTATATTTGCCTTAGAAATATATGGGAACATTAATGTCTGAGATTTTATAGGTATCAGGGAAGGCATTTTCCCAGCAGAACTTAAGTTATGCTTTATTATGTTATATTCAAAATCTGATGGATTAAGAATTATTCCTCAGGTACAGCAGTTTAAGTAACCTAAATAATAACATAAACATATGTCAATGTTCTTGCTACGCTAACCTATCAAACTACACCATAAACGTTCCAGTAGTCACAGTGCTGGTTGACTGGATTAGTGTGTGAAATCTCTGTAAGCCATTTTATCTGCCCCTAAGAAATGTTTTCATTTCATTCTTACCTTATTTCCTGATGATGCACAGTGCTTTTGATCCCACCTAATAGACAGTTTCATGTTCATTCATTGCTGTGTTCCTCAGATAGAAATAACAGTAACTGAGAAAGTAAATTGTATTACAGAGTATAGCCCAAGTACACACTCAGGACTGATAAGTAAGTTCTAAGACTATAAAAACCCTCATAACTAACTAAGGAGAATGGACAGGGAAAGGTTCTCAGTGACTGCTGCACACCAAGGTCTGGATCTTGCACAGCCAGAACAATACAGCAACCCACGGCAGGAAAACACAACTGGTTGAATTCTGTTCTCTCAATCCTTATTCTCCAGGGTCATATCTTTCTTGTGTCCCTCATCAGGCAAAAGATTTTCTTCTGAAGCACAAATGTTAATGACAAGGACATCAAAGCGTTCTAGCCCCTCACATTATTTTTCACTGAAGCAAGTTGTCTCAATGACTTGGATCATCTGTAGGATCCAGTTCCGAGCCACATTCCTGGCTGACAGCATTTATAGTCTGGTTCGAAGCATACAGGAATTACTGGAAAGATTCCCACTGATTCCACTGGTGTTTGGATCAGGCCTGTTATAGAAATACAGTATTTAATATGTTCCTTCTCGTGTTTTCTATACTTGAATGAAAGTTTGTAAGAGAATAACTCAATGGGACAAGTTCATCTCTAGCGTCGCTGGAGTTGCCCATAACTACATCTGGTATCTGGGAGCCCCACCCTGTATATGGAAGCAGTCCCTTTATGTCTCAGTGCTCCTGATGGCTAGGGCATGCAAGCACTATTTCTGTGGTGACTGAGTATTTCCAGGTGAGGGGAAACTTTTTCTGCCAAAGGGAAAGAAACAGAACGTCAGTTTAAAGGCATCCTTGAGTAACACTGGTTTTGATTAAGAAAGCACAACTAGTTGCTATACCGTGGTTGGCAGAATCTCACTGAGGTGGTAGTGCCCTTGCGGTCCAGAAGTTTGAGCATGGAGTGATGAAAACAAAGACAGGCAAAACCAGACAGAAAATATTCTGAACAAAGCAAGCCATTGCACTTAATTTCAATAGAACAACAGAGGAAAAACCTGCTGCTCAGACGTACAGCCTGGGGTGTTGCTGAAATATGACTCTTTTAGCACACTAGGCAGTCAGACCTATTACTTTACAGTAGAGAAGGAAGCCAAAAGGAGGAAGAAAAGGCATATGCTGTAGTATATATCTCTTACCTAATTGTGACAAATATGCCCCCAAGAGAAGACATGCAGTTGTTCTTAACTTTGGGAAGTGCAAGAAAGAAAGAAGAGAAAATTTCTTCTCACAAAGATGTAATATACTGGACCCACTACTTCCAACTATGATAACAACCTCTGAATAAAAGCCTAGTATTAGTTTGATGTTTCTTTACAAGTTTAGTAAATGTAGAAGCTTGCCTAAATTATGCCTGTGTCCTACCTGCTAGGCAGAAAGCTCAGGGTTGATAAAGTATGAGATTACTTGGAATACCTGACTGCAGCCCTTGCTCACTCTGCTTTCAGGATTCAGGGACTCTCTTCTTGCAGTCTAGGATTGAAAGAAGTATGTTGGATCTCATAGTACCGCACCATGAAGCTTTCACTGAGCATCGGGGGCTACTGGAAATTTTTAGCTGCAGTGTCCTCTGACTTGGCAAGACCTTAATTTCTCCTTATGTTTTACTCATAAGAATCATAAAATTATGCAGAGTAACTGTGTAATAGTTTGAGTCTACAAGTACTGATATAGATGCTCTACTTTATGTAACTGAGCAGCTCCTTTGACTATTTTTGCTGAGATGGGACCAGAACCACCAGGCTTAGACAGTTTGTGAGTATTAGTAACCTAGATTTGGCTAGTAAGTTAAATAACTTCAGTAACAAGAAGGCTAAAAGCTATAATGAAAAAAAAAATCAATATTCACCTGGCATTTAATATCCAAATTGAACAATTAAAATAGTCTTTGGCATGATGTAAGCACTCACTATCGCAACAGATGATTTATTGAATATCTGATATGGGGTGATGGCCTTTGGAGACAGCTGTTAGAAAGCACTTAAATTTACTGCCCACTTTTGTGGGATTTTTAAAATAATTGTTGTAAAACATGATGCTAACTTAGCAGTTATAAACCCATCTACCATATAAATTAACTAAGGGGTGGAATCTCCTTGGTATATAAATGAAAATGGTTTGGTTTTATTTAATCTTTTGAACATATTGTTTTTCTTAAAAAATATCAAGCAGATTGAGATAAATTTTATTGCAGTAATTTTTTTGACTTGGAATTTAAAAAAAAGGGGGGCGAGGCTCGGACAATACTGAAAAATAGTAAGAACCCTGCTCCCAATTTGCCCTGGATTTTTTCCAACTGAGAAATTAAGATGTGACCATCTTAAGAAGTCCTTTGGTTTATTTGTATTTTACTAGGGAATTTCATTTGCAAACACTGACTATATTAATCATTACTTCATCGGCTCATTCCAAAGACAGTTAGCATTAACCTCTGGTAAGTGATATGCTAAACTTGCAGTTTTTTAAGTGTCAAAACTAAAATGAAGTTCACTTGTCGGAGTGCTCCCTCCCCCCACTTTATTCTGGGAATGAGAGCTCTTTCATTTTCTATTTCCTTATGAATGATTAAGGTGAACTTGTTCAAGTTAATGCTTAATTCTTAAGCAGATATTAAAGACCCTAAAAGATAAAAGGAAAATGCACGGAAGTTTATGCGTTTCTCCAGGTTGTGAGAGGTTTATTCCATTTTATGTTTGAAAGCTATAGATGTTAATTAACTTCTCTAAATCATTAGTGCAAACAATTTCAGTTTGAGTTTAGGTTGTTTTATTTTAGTGGTAGTGTGGATTTTAGAAAAAAAGGCAGGATAGTTATGAATAGCCTACAACCCAAATGTCTCAAAGTAGTACAGATGTGTACATATAGACTAATCTCATAAACTGTTACAGCAAGACCTAGGTTAAGATTTGAATAATCACCTGTGAATTTGGGTGTTCCTTTCTGAGAGAAAAGCAGCTCAGCAGTTTCTGCTTTAAGATGTCTTCAGTTAGCCATCTAGAGTAATTAATACATTATTAAAATCACAGCTACTTGGTGTCATTTCAAACCTATTCCCAATAAAACAAATAGCAAAGATCCTCTTACTGTTGTGGTTTGCAATAGGACTCCCTGGTACCCTTCACATCACCACCCCAAAAATTCATTCAGGAATGTGGATCCCATCTTAGCTGAACTGCAGCTTCCCTCATTTACCACACAAAAAATTTTCAATTTATTAGGTGTGTATCTTTTACTCATATGAGTGTAGCTGCTGAAGCTAGAGGGAATAAAAGTCAATGGTGTTCTTCCATATACTGCTCCACTTCCCTTTTCCCTGCATCCTCTGAGCAAAACTCAGGAGCTGACACAGATGTTGAGGAGGTAACATGAAGGCAGAAAGGTGAAGAGACACCATTCTAAGGAAAGGACACTTGCTAATGGCAAATCAGTAGGATGTGGTTGTTATTCTTATGGGTTTATTGAAGCAAAATTTAACTTGTGTTTATAGTGAAGTAGTGTAACATGTCAGGGTTTGTTAGAGTCGGGATCTTAACAACCATGTACTAGAACTTTCTAGCAAATCACTGGATAAAAAGAGATTATACTGTTTAGGATTTCTCCTTGCATTGATTTGCTCAATTGTTAACAGTATGACTGCACTATATAACCCTTAAAATGCTAATGAATTATTCTGAGTCAGGTTCTTTCTATCAGCCTGAATATATAGTAATGTACAAAGGTGGAATGGGAAAGACATGCTTTACAGTTTTCCTTTCAGCTAATTGCTTGCCTGTAAAATGAAGACACCACTGAGTCTGGGCAGAGACCTTTTATATAGTGGTATATTAAGGGACAGCGAGTGATTCAGCACATTTCCTGTATGCTGCTTCATTCCCTATATAAGATAGAGAAGTTCAAGTGGCTCTAGACATTTTAAATGCTTTTGTTTTGCTAGAAGATCTCTCTCTGCCTTTCTCTTGGCAGGTTAGGAACGGGGGGCTTTTTGACTCGCTTTACAGCCTTGGGGTATTTTCCTGAAATTTTTCTTTTATCATGATATTAATTTGTTCTAGAAAAAGACTAAACCAGAAATTACCGTTACAATTTAAAATCTATCTGGTAGAACAGAGTGATGTGGACAGTGGTGGCTCACCTGTCACTTCTATCACTGCAAGTAAGGAAGTTAAGATCTATTTTTCAAGCCAATTAATTTCTGTGTACAATCCCAGAGAAGAGCTACTCTTGTATCTTTAAGCAACAATCAAATTATCTGACTTAGGTCTACAACAGAGAAGCAAATAAAAAGACAAGGGAAAAGAGACTGTAGAACAACACAGATTAATTTTGTTACCTGTTATTCATAGGACCAGTTTCCTGATTTATGAGACAGTTATTTATCATTACAGTAAATCATCAACCATCCAGTATGGTAAGGATCAGCAAAAAGGAGAAACAATTTTGAGATAGACAGGTAAGTAAAAATTTGGCTACAAATGCTAACTGAGACGTTCCAGTAGTCAGTAATTCTGTATTCATTCAGTAATTTGACTGAGAGCATCATATTCCTCAGATCACAAGGTGTGAACTCCATTAATTTGACAATTGTGCAATATTTCTGAATTTATTCCAGATTTCCAATCCCAAGCACTTTAAACTCCAAAAGCCTCATTTAGTTCTTTGCAATACAGCTAGGTGAGGATGGGGGTGGAGAAAAGTACTTTTCCAGAGTCATATTACTACTTGAAGAAGGGGAGAAAGAGTTTCTCTCACTAGAGATGGTGCCTGAGACTGCAGAGTGGACTTCTAAATTATTCCACACTCAACTGATTTGCACCCAACATTCCATCAAAATTTATTTCAGTCCAAATCTTTGCTGCACTGATGGTTGTCTTGGGACAGAAGAGAACTAAACGTGATGAACTATCACCAGGCTAAAGCTGGAATTTTGAAGATGACCTTACACAAAGTCCTAGAGTAGCTGGATACAGTGGCCATAAATGCAGCTGATGACATTGAGGTTAACAACCTCAGAGTTCACTTTGAAATGCAAAAGTCCCTGTTATTTTATTAAAAGCTCAACACAAGCATAAAGGCTAGGTGTCTGTTTAGTGGATAAGTGTTCAGCAGAAGCTGATAAAATCACCAAAGACAAGCTAGTCCAAGTTTACTTTTGGTAAAGATTCAACATTACTTCCAAGAGTTTCATTGCCTTAAAATTTCACATGGCCTAAGAAAATATAAATTTTGGTTCATATTTTTGTTGCAATTCCCTCCAAAAGAGGTGCATGTTTTCAGCTAGTAGTTTTAAAAGCCATCAACACAGTAATTGGAAGACTGTGGCTTGACTACAGCTAAGAGATTCTGCCACCCATCACCACATTTCTTCATAATATATGTATCTTCAAAGAAGGAGTAGGATAGGCAGACTTCTCCATGAACAATTTGTATTAATTCATTTCCTTTCTAACCCTGGTGAACTGAGACACTGCACTGACAAATACAGGTCAAATCACAACCAATAGCTCTCTCAGAGCTATCTCCTCATGTCTGGAGAAGTTACACGTAGACAATTGGGTCAATCCATTTGAGTGGGAAGTTTCTAAGGAAAGTGCAGGCTGTAGCAAGAAGTTATTAAAGCTGTTAATTTAGCAGCATTTTTACCTTCTGAATCGCTAATAAACCAGTAATAAATGTGCCCATTAATAAAACTACTACCTGTTAGAGAGATGCCATCTTGTACAGCTGACATCCTCACAGATGTCACAACTGCAAATTCTCACTTGCAAGAATTCCTGAGCAAATTTCAGTCTGTACCCCAAATTCCCCATTAAGTTTTAGCTGAAAAAAAATGTATTTTATATAGTGAGCATGTAAGGGTTAGCTAGCTCACTAGGGACTGCAATTTGTTGTTACTGTGAGAAGTGATTCACTCATACACCCTTATCCCCGGAAACAATTCCTCATGGAAGGATGTTTATCTGTGCATACATCAAAAAGTTAAGGAGTCATGTCCTAGTGGAGTCAGCTGATGGCTCAGGTTCTATCTTGCAAATGATTTTCCAGAATTTCTAGAATATGCTAGGTATACAACAGATTAAATAGGCATTTTGTACTTTATCATGCTCCCTGAATACAGTGAGACTGTACAGTGACTGTACAGAAACAGAATGACTAAGCAGTCAGGGGACAACAGCAGTAAAATGAGTCTCCACATGGTCAGTGCAACATCAGTTTCAAACATCTCTATTTTGTAGGCTGATTCCAACATCTGCTTTCCATTAATATCCACACACAGAAAACTAGAGGGAGTAAATAAAGTGAAGTATTTTCTACTAGCATAATAATGGTTTAATCTTAGCATGTAACTGCCATAGAAATTCATAGAATCATAGAATGGTTTGGGTTAGAAGGGACCTTAAATATCATCTTGTTCCAACCCCCCCGCCCTGGGCAGGGACACCTTCCACTAGACCAGGTTGCACAAAGCCCCGTCCAGCCTGGCCTTGAACACTGCCAGGGAGGGGACAGCCACAACTGCTCTGGGCAACCTGTTCCAGTGTCTCACCATCCTTGCAGTAAAGAATTTCTTCCTTGCAACTAACCCAAATCCACCCTCTTCCAGTTTAAAACCATCACCCTTCATCCTATCCCTACACTCCCTGATACAGAGTCCCTCTCCACCTTTCCTGTAGCCCCCTTTAAGTACTTGAAGGCCACTATAAGGTCTCCCCAGATCCTTCTCTTCTCCAGGCTGAACAACCCCAACTCTCTGAGCCTGTTCCCATAAGGGAGGTGCTCCAGCCCCCTGATCATCTCCATGGCCTCCTCTGGACCTGCTCAAGCAGGTCTATGTCCTTCTTAGATTGAGGGCCCCACAGCTGGACGCAGTACTCCATGTACCTCAGCACCCCCTAGGAGCTTTCAGACCTGCAGACTTCACCCACTGCTGTATCTGAATTGCCATTCTGCATCCTTGATCTTTCTAACACTGTGGTTCCATGAGCTCTATCCAAACCTGCACTTCTAAGCTTGATCCTGACTTTCTGGAAAACTCCACTTTCATATACACAATTAGATTAACTTCTGAACTCAGGATCAGCAGCTCATAGACATTGTACTGATCTGAAGAGGGATTAAATCAATTTTATAAAAGGTGGGTAAGTTCACTAAGTGAAGGAGCCTTGATCTGGGCAGAGCATTGTAAGTTCTTACTACAAAGGATCCAGGCTGATCAGGAGATTCTGGAAACAACCTACCTAGCCATAACTCTGATGCAATGGCTCTGCAAGGGAAGGCCATGTGGTTAGAAAAAGCTGGGTAGTGCTAACCTCACTCATTTTATTTTTTCAGGTGTATGTTTGTTGTCATTCTTTGCAGTGAGAAAAAAGCACCTTTCAGTTTCAAGCTGTGAGTAAATTTTTCATTGGCTGGTCAAATTAGCTATGGTATGCTCTCATTTTAAAACAGATTTCTGAAAAGCTTAACCTTAATCCTGAAATGCTGAAGGGTATATTTGGGTGAAGGTTACTATCCCACTTTACAGGGTTTCTTTGACCAGAAGAAACTTACAGCATTGATTTGTTTCTAAGCATATTTGCTCACTAGCCCATGCAAAGTATTTTTTCCCCTACAGAGAAAAGATGAATTGTAAAGAAGGATATAGTTATCTTTACAGGCCATAGTAGCCCATCATATTGCTTATGAACCAGAGGAAAGGTTAACTTAAAAATGTGTTCCTAATCATAAACAGGAATTTATTTTTTCAGGTGAGTGGTAGGTCTGAGAAACTTTACTGTTTTGGTGAGCTATTGTATGGCTTACAATACAGGTTCTTGTAAATTGATACTTCAGATTTAGCATTTCTAAATTTTGCAGCATCAGTGACCCACACTCACCAATTGTTCTCCAATCTCACTCTTCAGATGTCTTTATGTCATGACTGTTCTCAAGAGAAATATATTTATAGCTGGCTGCAGATGTTGTTTCATTTGCAAAAGAAAGATTTGCAAGTAAGGAGAAACTTCAAAAAAATGAATATTAATAAACTGCACAGAATGAGAAAATGAGAAATACTATATGGCTCAGATCCATGAGAAGAACAGGGCATCAATTTGTAATGGGCAAATAATTCATAACAAGTAACATATTCAATATATTTCATCTCTTTTTTTATTCTAGCAAATTGCACACCAGCAGATAGTGATTTTCTTTAATTTACTTGCAATTCACATTTTCCAACTAAGTACTTTCTGCAAAGAGTTATTGGTCTTAGATAGGTTGTTGCAAAGTATTCCATAGTAAAATATAAGAGCTGGGTTTAGAGTTTGATTGCAAACTTCAGATTTTTTTTTGTCCCCTGACTAGACAGATGTAACTCTTAAGATTCAGTTTTCTGATCTAATTTCACACATTTACAGGCTTCTTTACTTTCAAGAAATATTCCCAATACCTAATTAAATTATTCTGCCACTACAAACTGTCCTGCTAGAAAATTCATTGTCTTGAGTAACTCTAGAAGGTGACTAGAAAAGTAACAAAAAAACACAAGCAAAATGAAAATGTCTGAAAAAAAAATTGAATTGATACTCAACAGTAAGTGACAGCAGCCTTGAAGTATGTAATGGAGTAGCATTTATCAAAAGCTTCAAGACAGACTGGAGTCAATGCATTCAATAACTTTCTACATTAACTAGTAAAAGAGATGGGCAAAAAAAGACTGGTCCTTCCTTCTCTGTGTGAGTGAAAAAACACATGCACATGACTGGGAAAAAGGTTTACTTTTGTATTCTTCTTTCTACTATTATGTTTTTTTCTGCACTGATGTGGCTTACTTGGGGTAATCAAAAATTAAACAGAAAATCAGTACAATACTGGAAATACATAGCAAAGAGAAACATCTGTATTTCTATGGAGATTTGAATGTCAAAGGAGGTATCTTAGATAGTATCTATATTGAAGGATGTCCAGTCTTTTCCAGATTAACACAAACTCCATTTTGAACAAAGGAACTCAAAAGCTCTTCCCTATTCACTCACAGAATTACAAGGCAGGATGTTTAGAGCGACCACTTCAGATATGTGCATTGCCCTAGACACCTCTTTGCAACATCGACTCTGAAGCTTCTGTAAGGAAAAAGATACCACAACTGAGTCCTCAGCCTGTGGCAATTTGGGGAAAACATCTGAAAGGAGAAGGATAATCTCGTGCACAATTGCAATGACATTTTGACAGCTATATGTGTGTGTTCAGATTCCAGAACTGTTTAACTGATCCTGCATTCACATATGTGTAAGTGTGGGAGAACTGTTTGATTTCACAATGGAAAGAGAAGGCAATTTTTAGCTTTTGAAGTGAGCTCCTTTGTGAAGTGGGCTGAGGGGAAGAGCCACAGAGCCATCTTCCAGCAGAGCTCAGGCACTGCTTGAGGAAGCAATTTGTAGTGACATTAGCCTGGCTCCAGCTATAAGCATCAGGCATACATCTCTACACTTACTTGCAATGTCACTGGGAGGGAACTCCTTCCAGCATGATACAGTAATCTACTGAAAGCATTTTTCTTAAGAGTTGCACATTTTTAAGTGCTGTTGCTCCTTTTTAAATTAGAGTTCTCATCTTGATGGACAGCAGAAGAATACACATGTCTTCAATAAACACACATCACAGAAGTCTACACAAAGGATCATGCAAGTTCTGACATGTCCAGGTGGAGGCTCATGAATACACTGGCTATCAAACCTCAGTCTCAATTACAGTATGTGTGAAAGATTGGTATCAAAACTCAGACAGCTTTGTCATTAATATGATCTTGTTGGCTCAGATCTATTTTGTTATCTGCAGTTCTTTGCTTTTGGTTAATGAATACAAGGTTGAACTCACAAGTGTCTTTCCAGCAAGAGCAGTACTTTTACTTGATCTCTCAAGGACTGCAATAGCACTCTCAGTCAGAGTGAGAAACCATTTTTTTAATAAAAGGACAAAGTTGATAAATAGGGCAGAACTGCTTCTCTTAAATGCCTGTATCAGCATCACTATCTCTAAAGCCTGTCCTGTTTTAAGGCCCAATCTTTTACATTTCCTTCATGTATTGTGGTCTTAATCTCAGAGACATCTTATTCATGATTCTGGTGTAGACCTCACAGTATCTCAAGTATGTTCAAGTTGTCCCTAACCTCATTGGCAGGTGTTCTAACATCTCTCAGCCGTATCCTGCAGGTGCTATGAGTCATGCAAGCTCATTCAAAAAGTGAAGGATCTGTGGGAATTTCCCCAGGAATGTAGTTAGATCCACCATGAACGCTGCATTATTATTAAGTACACTTGAACGCTTTTGGGAGACTGGAATTCACAATTAGATATTTTTCTATAAAATTTGTCTCACAACAATGCCATTTGTCCAACACTTTTATATGTATGCTCAGCATAGCATGTAACCATTTTTTCTTCAGTTCTTACCCAGACTAACCATGTGGTGCCAAAGCAGTAGACTAAGAGAGAGGTTATTCAGGAAAGTGTGAGTAAACTCAGAAGTATTTTAACTCAGATTTTATGAAAGTAGGAAGTGTAATATTGAAAAATGAAACTTTGTTTTGTTAGAGTTCTGTAGGCAAAACTGATTCTGCTGCCCACAGATAAAGAATAGTATTATTTGTTTTGACCTTGTTGCTGGGAGCAATAACATTCCATGCTGTGGCAAAGGGATAGTGAGTTGCATGGGAAGATTTTTTTCCCCCTTTCTCTCAGACTGTGAAATAAAAGTGAAAGTCTAGGATGTGAGAAGATTTGGGGAACCTAGTAGAAAAGCTCCTTTCCTCCCTTGCCTTTCCTTTCTACCACTTCCCTAAACAGCCTTTTACCTCATTCCAGTTTGATGTTGTAGGACTTTGTGCTACAGTACAGGTGCAAGTAATGCTAGCCTGAGCTCTGATGGCTAGTGAAGTGTATGTGGTCTGCTTCCCCAGCCCACTGCCCTCAACTACAACTCTCCCCAAAGATTTTCCTTCATTCTAGGATGCTGGTTAAAACCAGCCCTTTGTTCCAAAGTTGTGCAGCAGTAATAGGGTATTTTTAATACAAATACTGAAGAAGGATGACAAGACTTAGACTACCACATATATTAATCATGGTAATGGTATTTTGGTTTGACTTTCATGCCGTTTTTGGAGGGAGCTCTCAAAACACATGAAAGTCTAGACTGACTCTGCTTTCTCATTTATTGCTTCTGTTCCATGGCTTGATTTTTGCAACCTGCCTTTCAAGTTAAAGTAAGCTTTTACAGATTCAGATAATCTTTTTGACTTATCAAGGTCCCTACACCTTGTAGTTTGTTGTTCATCACAACACGCTTTGTCTCAAAGGGAAAGTTAATATAATATGATGTCCTTCAAAGACAGTTTCAAGGAACAATGGGAAGACAGCAAGATGCTGAACATGGTGGATTTTTTTTTTTTATTAGAGACACTTGCGTGTCATGGAGTATGTAGCTTGGTAGCTAGTTTATATCTGTAGTAAAACTAATACAGTTAATCTCAATCTGTTAAACTACTTGGTTTATAATTTGTTTAATTATCTCGCCCCCCCTCCCCCCCACCTTGGAATCACCTCCATTTCCGAACATCATTAAAAACTGACAGACCTAAGTTTTCTCATGCTTACTTGGACATGCTTCAAATGTTTTATTAATAAATTAAGTTCCCCACACATAAAGTCCCATTGCTTAAGAAATCTCAGTGTACTGCTGGAAAGAATCCTGGCTGGATGGGAAGATGAAACTGATTATTTAAATAGAAGTTTTCCAACTCTCCCGGTTTTTTTACCCTGTGGGCACAATGCTTTGAACTGGACAACTTCAGAAGTTAAATGGAATTTCTCCTATTTATATCAAGGCTAAATCTAGCTCTGCAACAAGAAAGCAGTTTGTTGTTCATGAGCAAGCCTAGTCAAGATGTCATTTAAACAAGACTTCAAGAGGCAATGGAAGGTATATGAAAGAATCATAATTAATGTTCGAAAATTTGAGCCAAATGATATATTTTTCTAGTCCTCATTGAAGCAAAATTTACCTTGATGTAAATGACAGGTTTGCTTGTTAGAGACAAGCTGATTGGTCTATGCACGGATATGAATAAGTTACAATATTTAAGGGTGTCTTTTCACCACAAAGACAGCTTAGAAACCAGGTTTATCACTTGACAGACATAAAAAGGAAGGTTTTATGGACAATTCTGTAAGAACAAACACTCATTATTGAGTTAGTTAGTAAATAATAATGATAACATCAGACTGGTGATTGCTATCAATGAGTAATGAGCTTATGCTCTTTGTGTATTTATTATTAGATTTTCTGTGCTCATCAGAAATTGAGTGGAGCTTTGTTCACTTCATATATCTTCATATTGCAATCAATATAACGGTACACTTTTCATAGACATCAGACTTTAATATTAATTTGTTCTTATTTATACACCACAGAAAGACACAGAACATCTTCACTTCTATGATAAAGCCTTCATTCAAAATAAAGTATGGTTATATCATCACTGGGGTTAAGAAGATTTTATGTTTACTACTCAAAAGATTAATGGGTCACTCAAGCATTTACATTCTCATACATTTTTATGACAGTGCTATGAAGTAAATTTGATGTATGTGCAGAAGAGAATGATAGGTTTAAATGTCTAACAGCTGCTCTTTTGAATTTCAGCAACGTTTTAAGTGTTGCTACCATTTAGCACTTTCACTGCTCACTGCAATTTACTGTTTGCCTGCATTAGTTATTTGTATTTGCACAGGAAGACAAAGGGAAAGAATTAGGTGCAGTGTAGAAACAGTTTTACTTCCTTTAAGCCACCTGAATCTAATCAATCTTATGACAAGCACTGCTGGGGAAAAACACAGTACTTTTCAGAGTGTTTATTGAAAGATTTCAGTGAAAAAGCATCTTAGGCACAGAAGCTGTGTGCAAAAATACACACCCTTTCCTGGATCTAGTTTGAAGCTTATTCCACATTTTGAAATGCATTTCATGTCCTCTATATCGCAAAACCAGTTTTGATGAGTAAACAACCCGGAGGGGGCTGATTTCAGCAAAACAGGCCATTGAAATTGCATGGAGTTGGGAGTGGCAGTACAGCAGGAAGTTCTGGTCTTCTAGCTCCAATCAACTGAAGCCTCAAATGCTGCTGTAGTCTTTTCCTATGTGAAGTATACAAGACTAAATGTAATGCACTTGGTGCACTTTTCTTACAACAAGACTGTTTAACACAGCAGGGAAACACGGCTCTCTAATCACCCCCTACTATGAAGCAGAGACAACACAGGGGCAGTTAAATGGGAAAGATCAGAATGTCACTATAGGCAAGAACAAGCTGTGTTAGGGGACAGGGTAGTCATCACTAGGGACCACAGAGAACTGCTTCCGCATGCCTTTGCGACTCCTTATTCCCTATATAGCACCAGTTGTTTCATGAATACCTGTGAACTATAGCAGTCCTCACAGCGAATACAGCAGGTGTGGATATAGCAGGGACCTGAGGGTGCTGTACATAGTCCTTCTCTAGCATGGTCTGTGCTGCATACAGACTCAGTACTATAACGAAGTTGCATGTGTGTGACCACACATCCCCATTTGTCCCCATTTTGAAGGGGGCTTAGTTCAACCCTGAGTCAAGGTTTCACAACTGCCTTATTATGTGAATGAGCAGAAGACAACTACACTGAATTCCAAAAGCGGCCAATAAATCTTTCAGAAGTCTAATTTTATTTTAGGAATGGTGCCTCAGGCAAGACTTGTGTGGCTTAAAAAGGAAAATGTTCAAAACATTTGCAAAAATTCTGTAAAGGTTTACCCAGTTTCTGTTCTCTGTGTTACGCTGTTCTGAAGAGACTTCAAGCTTAATGGCTCCATCAAGTTGGGAAATAGAAAGAATACTCTGTCACTTATAGGAGACACAGGCTGCTGTTCAGTCTAAGGTTATCATTGCAACACATTTATTGCACAGTCAACTTCGTGGCTGCCTGGAGGAACATAACATGGAATTTGGTCAAAGGAGAACTCTTAGAGCTCTAACATTACAAGGCAGAGGTTTATCACCCATCCTACCATCACTTTCTGGTTATGCAGGATCCTGGTAAATACCAACTATGAACGTTGCTGGGTTGGTCTTAACCTTCCTAAACAATGTTTTTACTATTCCTAGCCACGTTACTTAGTGACATGCTCTAGTCTCAGAACACTGCAGAAATGCAATTGTAACAATTAGTCTTGGTCCTTGGCACTACACAGCCCCTCCGGTCCCTCAATCCCTTGCCCACCATTAGACATCCACAACAAGAATTCTGTGCCTTCTGCAGAGGCAATCTACAACTAGATATTACATCCCAGTGCAAAGCACTTTGCCATATGGAAAGTGAAGTAAAAAAATCTCTTGCTAGCTCCACAGAAAGTCTTGCTACTTTGGAGAGGCTAGAAAAATAGCATCCCAGAATTAAAGGCAGGGTAGGGAGGAAGAACCCCAAAGAATCCAGATATTATTTTTTATAATATGGAAACTAAAGAGCGGTGAGTGAATCAGACAGTTTATTTGCCATTCTCTAAGTGATATGCATCTGAGAAGATTCTCAGCCCTCCTACATTAGCAACCATCCAAAAATTCATAAAATTTGAAGAACAAAAGGAGAAAACATGTTCTGAACTTTTAGATGCCTCAGAGAAGTGAAGCCAGCTGACGCAGGCATGGAGAGCAAAGTAACTCAGAACTACAAAACAGAAGTAACACAATAGAGCCACCCATCCCTAATCTGGATGCTGGCTAAACAATACTTTGAAGTAATCCACAGACTAGACTAGAAAGACAAAGAAAGATGCAGGAAAAGTTTATACATATCCAGTACAGATAAGTTGACTTCTTATGACATTTTAAGTAAAGTGTACAAAAATTTTATCATTAAAATTGTAGGCCACTTTATCTAAACTCATTGTACCTTGTTTCCTCATGCCTGAGGTTTCTGCTGTATACAGTGAGGCTCGTAACAGGCTTCCACTGTTCTCACATATTGATGAATGACTTTAAAGCATTTATTTGGACTGAGATGTGTCAGCAGAAATAGAAATTCTTGTATTATTTAATATGTGGCACTATGTCTAATAAAAAGCTCACTTCAATAGGAAAATTTGGACAATCTGAACTTTCCTAAATTGGTAAAAATGCTTGAATCAAACATTTTCTCACAAATATCTTCCAGAAGAGATTAATTTCCATAATGAAGTATTAAATAATTGTAAATTAGGTTGACATTAAGTTCTGTTAGTAGATTATTTTTGATCAAAAAAATATCTCAAGTTCATTTTTGAACAATTTTGTTTCCAGTGTCAAATATACTTTTTTCTACTTAAACCCTTGTTATGCAGACAACTTTCCCTCAAATTATTTTAATATATTAAAAACCCTAATCTCAAATTTATGATATTATTTCTATTCAGTAAATCAGAAACAGTCTTATTATTATAATGATATTGCCTAGCATTATTTTCTTCTATACATAGATTAGTTGCCTTATTTCTCCAAACATACTTCATTATGACTAATAAAAACCCCAGATAAATAAGTGTAGATACACAAATCAGGACAAATATAATGTTATTAATGTTACTTTAATTTATACTCCCAAGAAAACTTACAGCAAGGTATAAATTTACTTGCTGAAGAAAATAAATGAAAACATAATTAAACTCTAATTAAAATTACACTCTGATGTACAGCTGCAAGGATGAGCAACTCTGGCTAGAGCATCATTAACCATGTACGTTAGCATTTGTTTGTACTTATAGCTAGTCATGAATTTATTTTAAAAACCCAAAGATCTCATTTCAGCACCCAAGCACATGCTTAGTCTCCCTAAAGATGGTGTATTTAAGTTGCTCAATAGCAATGGATTATCCATATGCTTAAGATCAAGCTCAAGCTAGTGCTTTGCTGAATTCAAGTCAAAATGATGCTTAGTCACGGACTTAGTTTGTGCATCTGTGCTGGGGGCTGAGGGAAAAAGATGTGGAACCCGAGTGCCTTATCTTTCGTAACTCCATATTAGGAGTGTGAATTGTGTCAGTCCTTGAGCTCCTAGGCCAGAAGTGGGAAGATTTAGCTCTAAAAGATGGCCAGACACAGCAAGATCACGACTTGTCCACTGCTTGACGACCAACAGAACTGGACCAACAGGCATGCACTTAAAAGCAGAAGTGGGATCGAGATGTAAAGTGTAGCACACTAAGCTGACAGTCTCAGAACTCGGCATGCAAACACATAGTAGGACCTGCAATTGTTATCATACCATGCACAATTGCAGTTCTTCGTGCATTTCTTTGCAAGAGCATACAACATCTAAAACAGCATGCCAATTGCTTATGTAAAACAAATATGCACAGCGAAATGCATATTTGCATATAAGCAAGATATATGATGTCATACAATTGTTTTGAACCACATAACGAGTCGCTGAAGATCCATGAGTAGAGGGTAGGAGTCCTTCTTCAAGTACATCTAGAGATATCCCCACCACAGTCTCTCTCATCTACTTGATATGAAGCTGAACAAATAGGGACTGCACATCTATGTTCACTGGGATGTCCTCAGACACCACAGACAGTCCTTATATCCTGCAGCATCCTAGCAAACTAGACAAGACAAAAGAGCTCAGCTGAGGATTTTCTCTCTTCATTACCTCACAAACATATTTCTGTGGTACCATGTTTCATAGTACCCTGATGTTTGCAAAGATAAATGACAGATCAGTTAAGAGACAGCAAGTACTTGCCTCTGTAAGCACAGAGAAGGGAATGAGTAAAAACGTACTGTTCCCCACTTTGTGGGGTTGGAAAGGTATTTCCAAAACACATGAAATGAAATTCACTAATTTCTACATCCAAAGCAATCTTTTGACTCTGAGTAGCTGGAGTGAATGATCTAAGTTGTAAGAAACCCACAACTCTGAAGTTTGTGCCATATTTTGCAACTGCAAAGTGAAGACAAAGTGGATCCAAAATCCAGCAAGTCAGAGTGACTCAGTTTTACATTTGCTTCCCTAGGCTGATATGATGCAAAGATACTGAGTAGTCTAGAATTACTCACTAATTTTTATATGCTTCCAAATAGTCTTTATAGAATTAGAAACCAAAGTTATTTAATCTAGTTACAATGAGTTCTTTGGTGTCAGCAGCTATTTATATGCTTATGTTTTCAGCACTATCTACAGAGAATATTTTCAATCATAAGAAGAATGGACAGCATTCATTTTGGCTTTTGGCTTTTTCTCATACCTTACTGACTATCCTGACCTGCCTTTAGGCTAGCAGGACCATACTCTCAATTTTTTTCATTTTGGGAAAAGCTTCTTCCTTGTAGCTTATGGAAGAAACATCATGGGACAAAATACAAAGCATTCCAGGCTTCAACTCTCACACTGTGGTCAGCATTAAAGCCTGGATTATACAGCTAGAACATTTACAAACAAAGAGGCATCTCTGACTCTCTTTAATTAATTCTTACGAAGAAGGAAAATCTATGTTATAGTCCTTTCTAAAAGGCCTCACAGGAAAGGAATAGCTATGGAGGTCTCTAGACAAAGCATTTGGAAAATCCTACTGTACTTCACTGAAGTTAATGATAACAAAAACCTGTTGACCTCAGGAGCATAAGACTTCAATGTTTGTAAACACCACATAACTGTAGGAAGTTATACAACATAATTGATTCAATTTTTCCTTTAAAATTAAACTCAAGAAATTAAATCTGTCCACACTGTGTTTTAAGGAAAATTCTTCTGCAGTTGGTTCTTCCCACTGTATTATATTTTAGTTTCTACTCCACTCAGCAGCCCAAAAGGTCTAGGGTCTGTCCAAACATTTAATTGTTTCAGGCAAGGAAGAATTCAGCACCTACAAAGTCTGCTTTATCGTCAACTCCTGGTTAAGGTTATTCTGATTTGCAAAGCTAGTTCATCAAGATTATAACATAAGAAAGCTGTTCTGAGCACACATGCTGTGAAATGCTAATAAAAAAGACACAGACAGAGCCAATGCACAGAACATAAAGTAGATGCATCAAGCACATGAGGAGAATGCCCTTAGTGGGAAAGGGCTATCTGAAAGGTGCCACTGCTCTCTGGCCCTTTGGAGACTCAGGGCCACAATCTGGCCCCTGCTCTTCACATTTTATACCAGTATTTTGCTGAGCTTGCTCCAACAGTATACCTGGCTGTGAAAGAAAAACTTGAACAGTCCTAGCATAGACCCTTGTGGCTAGGAGGGGGAAAGGCCAAGGCAGGATGCACTCAGCAATACTGTGCTTCCCAGGGAGGGCTGAGGGCAACACCAGTGGCTGTCAAAGCCCTTGCACAACCCTGCATTTGGAAGAGGGGACAGTGACTCTAAGCACTTCGAAAGCCATGAGTTTCCTGACCTGTCTCTCTTGGAAAGGAGATAGAGCTTGGGCCTTCAATTTTATTTTAATTCTCATTCCTGACAGTCAAAAGCGGTTTCTGTTAGTTGCCTTAAAGAAAAACAAAAGGAAAGGAAAGGAAAGCAGAGACAAACATTTCTAGAATTATTTGCTAATATTTTTTGGCAGCTGTACATATACTACTCTCTTGCTGTGACCATAATCGAAGCCTAATGTTGCTCCCAAGGAATGCTGTGGCAGTATTCCCACCGACTGCACTGTGAGTGGATCTGGGGCCTTTGTTTGGTCAAAACTGTTCCAGATGGAGTCCAGAGGATTCCCACCCAGCATTCCAGTTGTAAAGAATGACTCTGCCCTTCTCTTCCTAAAGGAGTTTTCTGGCTCCAGCTATGGTTGACCTGTTGGGACGGACAGTGGAAATGATCTACTACCATTGTGCAGTTTGACCTCTTGGGAGAAGAGGGTAATTCTGTGTTTTATTATCTGCATACCTGCCTAATCAATATTAAGATGGTTACATTTGGTGTAATTAATTTAGTGTTGTATATATTAATAGGAATGTAGCTGTTCCTAGGATAGAATTACAGACAGAATTTAAGGGATGTTATCACTTCAATTCCAGTACCGGTGTACCTACCCACATGATACCATACCAGGAATGTAATGCAGGAAAAACGTAAGCTACTCCAAAAGGAAATCTGACAATCCCAAAAGGAAAAATGCTTTAGTTCTCCAGTGAGGTTGCCCTGGGGTCCTTAATGGTGAAAAATCAGTTAGAAACTTGAATTTGCATCTCACTTCATAAAGTATTAATATTGTCTGTCATTATTAGTGAACTATTAGTCTAGCAGTAATTTCTGTGACCAACTGAATTGGGACTGGTTCTCAGAGCACAGATGTGCAAGAACACCAAGCTCTTTGGTATTTTCAGTTTCAAAAACCACTGGTCATCTCTGAAAATTTAGGCTGCTATCATCATTATATATTACTTCTAAACAAAACTTTGCCTCCCTTGACTCTGTTAATAACTCACTGCTAACTCATGGCTCTAATTCTGTAAGCAAACTGATGCTTGTTCATCCAAGTAGGATTTCTGAGCAGACTGCAAATTTAGACCAGTAGAAAAATAAGCACTACCTACCAAGTTACCACAGTACCCAACTTGAAATTTTTGCTCATTTTGATTTTTGGTATGACAATACCATAAAGTGTTGCCAAACTCTCAATTCAGATGAGAAGATTCACCAAATCATGCAGAGCAGTTTTTCAAATCCATACTTACTCAGAAACTTCCAGTATAAGAAATTAAACTTTGTGCTCCCTTACGTTATGTAGCTGAGCCTGTGCAGGCTAAAAGCCAAGCACACTGATTAGTATTCTAGCATGAATCACTACATCAGTGAAGACTACATCAACAAAAGGTACCTGCATGCTTAGATGGAAGACTTCTGATTTCTTGAGTGGGTTGGGTGCTGTTACAGCACACAGATACCTTTGGTACACAATGCAATCACCAGCTTAAAAATTTGTTTCATAAATCAAGGTTTTCTTCTCTTTCTGGTTAATTTAGCCTTAGAAACCAGATAGACCTCAAACACAAAAGGACATCCAAATGCTCTGTTAACATTTTCTAAGAACTATTATGGTAAAATGTAACCCCTTTAGTCGAATTTCATTAAGGTATGCACTGAAAAACAAGGGAGCATACCAAGCAAATTATTTAGGCATTCCTGTAATACATCTAAGATTCTTGTGCATTGAATCAACAATCTGAGAAAAACAGGACTTCTGACCAATTGTTTTGCTTTCCCCTCCACACAATTACTACACAGGCTTTACTTTTTTTTTTTTTTTTTTTTTTTAAATCAACTGCAGATTTACCTGTTTGCCAGAGGTGCTTCATTGACTCAGTTACGTTACAAGACTAGAAAATACACACAAGTTAACAAAAGTCAACAGAAAGCAGCCGTGTTAGGGTGGGGAACTTTTTTTAAATTTTTTTTTTGTTTGTTTTTAACTACACCATTGTTCACTGAAACAAGCTTGTTTCTTAGTATCTTGGGAGACATTGATTAAAAAACAAACCCAACATTATTTTCTTGTAAGGTTCTGAAGCAGAGAGCCTTCCTTTGACTTTACTGGACACCAAACTGGACTTTGAGTCCACATTAATATAAGTGAAGTTGGTGATTGCCTCCAAGATGACACACTAGTGAAACAGACTTTGTAACCAAGAGGCAGAAATAACTATAATGCCTTATGGACTTCCAAAACCTGTCCAACAGTTGTGCCTTTGCTAATGCACATCTAAATTTGATGAAAGATAGGCAAGGAGGAGAAAAAGCACATGTGATAAGGTATGTGATGCTTTGTGTTCAGCAGGCGAATTTGTATGACATTTTCTCCCATTTTCTCAGTGAGTGAAAGCTTGTGCATGTTTGTCAGACTGGCCCTCCATTAAATGTCCCTTCATGGAAATAAGGGGATATTTATGCACAGTGACTAATGAATGGATGCATTCCAGCATCTGCTATTGTGTATTTCCTGTAAAGTCATTTATTATTCTATCTAACAAACACAGTGTTCTTGGTTTGATGCTTAAGATTAATGAGGCGTTTACTCCTATTCAAGAAACAAGTTCAGAAGACACATTTTCTCCCATTCAGCTGTGCTGATAGTTTAATTAATGCCATTAATACATATAAGTCACCAAAAACTGTTTTATGGTAACACTGAGGAAAGTTGGCAAAGCAAGGAAGTTTCAAAGGTAAAGATACAGCATAACACTTCCCTTTGTTTCCAGGTAGTACAAGATTCACCAGACAGCGGGTGACCTTATGGACTACACAAGTAAAAAAACCCCAGATGTAATGAGTTGAGGTAATGACAGAATATCAGTCTTAACTCTCTGCTTGTGTGGGCTTAGTCAAGTCCTTAATGTGATTCCATTACAAATTTTTTTGTGTGAATTCATGTCATATTTTTTCTCCCAGTATTACAAAGAGAGGAAAAGAAAGAAAATGCCCTCTCATTGAAATGTATAAATTGATACAATAGACCATAACCAGTGCTATGGTCTGTGCTTTAAAGATATACATTAGGGGAACTTTTCAAAATGTGCACCATTTCACTGATACAACAGGAAGAATGGCTCTTTTGGTGCCCCTAGGCTTTTTTTGCTGAAGTTTTGCTTTTTTTGTTAGGGATGCCTAATTGCCAGGCCCACTCAGGCCAGCACAGAAAGCTTGGTGTGAAGTGGAACATCACTGGGTTCACATTTCAAAAACGGAGAATTGGAAAGCAAGGAGTGGGCATGGGAGTATGCAGCGGGGGGTGGAGTGGGAGGGGTGGGGCAGTGTAAGGAACCAAAAATACCATGAAAAGGTGATGCTTAACAAGGGTTCCCAACCCTTCTCCCAGGGCGAAACAACATATCAAAATAAGGGTATACCACTCAGACACCAAAACACAGGCCTTCTCTCTCTGAAGTCTTATCTAGAGTTGCCTTTTCAACCCTAGTCTTATGACTGGGATAATCTCCTCCCTGCCATCACCCAAAGTGGTCATCTGATGATCCCCACACACTCCTGGATCCCAGAATAGGGATGGGATGTGAAACAGGTTGGAGACATCATTCTTACTGTATCAGAACAGTGATCAAAGGACAAAGTCTGTTGGTGATCCAGACAAATAAAACCAACAACATACAGGTATAGATAGTTGCTTGCTGAGCTTCTGGAGGCAGAGCTCTGATTTCGTTTGAGCCTCCTAATTATAAATTTTCATTCCTCACTTTCACTGGTTTTATCTCAAAGACTGTAACAGGAAAAAAAATCAAAACAACAATAAAACCCCCAACCCAAACAGGCTTTCAACATTATTTTAACTCCCCAAATAAGGCAAATCAGCAAATCAAAGCATAACTGGGACTGCTTATCAAGGAGAAATAGATCTCAGTGTGTCTAGGCTGCTCACAGTGCTTCACAGTACCGTCACCACACAGCTTTGCTGCTCAAGCTAACACCCACTAAAAGCCACCCCCAGTCTGTAGTGCACAGGGATGGATGCAGAGTTTGGTATAGTGCCTGCTCAAACAAGGAAATCCTGTAGAGTTGAACAGAGAAAAGCCCATTAGCCACTTTCAATGTTACTGTAGTCCCTGAAGTAAAACAGCAAAGTCCATAGAGCCATTATGATAACCAGGAAGCCTTGAGAGATATGCTTATGTCTTCAAGAAATCTTTCTAAGACCTGTCCTACAAAGAAACAGTTTTGCTTATATTGGAAATTCAGTGATTAATAAAAGACTGTATGAACATCTTTGTTACTTATAAATCACCTCCTCTTCCCAACTGTCCCAGCCAGAAGCAATAAATAGCTGTAATACTGTAATAATCTTAGCCTGACACAGTGATGCTATCAACAAGTGTAGGGAGTAGGGACACAATATGGACAACTAAGGAGTAATACCTGCTAGAGACATGCATCAGGCATACAGATATCACACACACACACAGAAAAAAAAAGAAAAAAAAATAGACTCAGAAAGATACAGGAAACAATGTCCTTTACAGAAAATGTTTCCATTAACATACCTAGCTATTCTAGATGCTTATCCCTTTATTGTAGGAGTAATACAGATACCTTCACATAAAAAATATAGAATAAAATCTAATGCATAATCAAATTTTCAGTGTCATTTAAGAGAACAAACTTGTTATTTAAATTTACCACTCCAAATTGTTTGGAAGAAGTTTGATCAATAGCCTCAAGAAATTTTTTTTTCTCTGTAAGGCTTTCCTAGTGCTTAGCCTGTGGCTGTTAGCATTAGATTTCAAGACACACTGTACTAAACTGTATTAGGCATGTGAAAGGACTTTCATTCCTCATTAGCTGCGCATAAGAAAGGATTGTAACTTTTAAAAAGAACTAAGCAGCTTTGTAAAAAATTCAAACTTCCCTTTAACAAAAATCATACTTGTTAAAACTTTTTTTTTTTATTCCCGGCTGAACTATGCTTCAACTCAAAGCAAATAAAGTCATCAGTTGACTCCATTCTATTAGGGGACAGCATTAAAAAAAAAAAAAAAAAAAAAGTCCAATGGGCCCTTGAACAGTGCTCCCTTGTCTGTCACATCAAGACATGGCTTATACTTCACACACTATTGACCATGAAAAGCAATCTTGCGACTTTTGAAGCCCTATCACAAAAAAAAAAAAAAGCACGAGAGAAAACTTTTCTTGAAATGTCGAGGATGGGGGGCTGACTGCTCTCATCTCCTATGATTAATGACTTGTGGCCTTATTGTGTAGAGGCTGCTAATTAGCTTCAGACTGATTAAGGCTGCAGAATACAAAATTCAGCTTGATAAACCTGGATGGCCCCTACTCCCCACCTCAAACAAGCCTGATGCAGAAACTCTGACATCTAGTTTCTTGATAAAAGCAGTGAACACATTCTCACTGGAACTAACGTAATCCCAAGTGACTCTGGGTCTCACCTAGCTAGAAACTTGAACTGCAGTATTTTCTGTATAATAATTATTTTTCAGTCCTATCCACGTTCCCTGCTTTTTGTCTAAAAACTTGCTTGGCACATTTAGTAAACAGACATCACATGCTAACAAATCTTATTCAAGATCCATTTAAAATTTAGTTAAAAAGCAAAAGAAAATACCAAATGTTTTACTCTTTTGTTATCCACTTATTAACAAATGAGAGCTAGTTAATCATAATGCTTCTAATAGTTGCACACAGCCTTCTTGGATTCTATAAATGCATTTAAAAAAAGCAAAAAAGTGGCAATTTCTAAATTGTTATTGCCTTGCATTTTGACCACCTGCTTTACATAAATAAATGCTGAACCTTTCATTTGGTAAAAATTGCTTGCCATAGCTACAGAGGTGGAAGTCTAGCACACAGAGTTTCAATCCCTTCTGCCCTGACACCCTCCTCCTCTCCCCACAGTGTCAGATTAAATCTGCTTGTTAAATGGATCTTCACATGAAAAAGTATTACATTCCACTAACACAGGAAGGTTGCAGATACTTACACCAGATTTTTAACACTAACCTCATCAAACCGATGCACTACAACATAAGGCTGATTAGCTTAATAACCGATTACTCGTCCTCTGGGCACCGGCAACCAAAAATAAAAATTTTGGCAGTTCATATAACAAAGTGATATGAGCTTGCTTTTTCAGAGACCTACAGTTCCAAGAGGTAAGAGAAAATATTTTACATTTACAGAACAGCTCTGAAGAGGGAAAGTTTCTTGGGTTTGGTGGAATGTATTGAAATGCTGATCATTTCTGCTCTACTGAAAAATAACTAGATAAAGAGACCATGCAAATTTTGGGGCACAAAGGATAAATTAACCAGATTACCATAGTGAAATTATTTTTAATTTCAAATATATACAAGTCTGAATGCTTTCAACACATCAGCTGTTTGAATTCAAGAGGCTTCCTTTTGTGCTATGTATTTCCAGAGCATCCTTCACTTGTGCCACCCCAACCAAGACTGGCACCAATTACTCACTTGTGTTGCTTTATACCCACAAGGCACCTGTTACACCAGGTACTGCATATCGTGTAGTGAAAAGACAGTCATGCTTCAAAGGAGTAAGTTCCAGTACTGCAAAAATACTTCCACAGAAGTTACCACTACAAGTAACTGTAGCAAGCCTTGCCAAAGGGAGAGTTTGTAGAGGCCATGCTAAATTTATGATGAAAGACAACAGATGGTAATTGGAAATAGTAACTGCCATGGTTTAACCCCAACTGACAAGTAAGCACCATGCAGCTGCTCACTCACTCCTCCTCCCCTCTGGCCCCCCAGTAGGATGGGGAGAATTGGTAAGGAAAAAAAGTAAAACTTGGGGGTTGAGATAAGAACAGTTTAATAATTAAAATAAAATAATAATTATTACAATAATAATAACTGTAATGAAAAGGAAGATAACGACAAGAAAGTGAAATAAAACCCAAGAAAGACAAGTGTTGCACAATGCAATTGCTCACCACCTGCTGACCAATGCTCATCTGGTCCCTGAGCAGTGGCCTGCCCCTCCTGGCCAGCTCCCCACAGTTCATTTACTGGGCATGATGTCATATAGTGTGGAATATTCCTTTGGCCAGTTGGGGTCAGCTGTCCTGGCTGTGTCCCTTCCCAACTTCTTGTGCCCCTCCAGCCTTCTTGCTGGAAGGGCATGAGAAGCTGAAAAATCCTTGAGTGAGTAAAAATACTACTTAGCAACAACAAAAAACATCTGTGTGTTATCAACATTATTCTCATACTAAATCCAGAACACAACACTATACCAGCTACTAGGAAGAAAATTAACTCTGTCACAGCCAAAACCAGAACAGTAACTTAAGGTAACGTGAGATGACTGCAATAGGCAATGCAAGTAAAATGGCATTGTCCACAGCCTCTTTCAAGTCCCCAACTAGAAGCTCAAGTATATGCCTATCTTGATGCATGCAACCAATCCCTTTGAAGTCAGTAGTAATCAGGTTCTTAAGTACTTGTGTGCCTACACATTTAGTTTCACTGTAACTATACAACATATATGCTGTGTGGTGTAAACACTAAGAGACCAACTTCAGCACTGCTGTAAGGTAGCCCAGTTCCTCTGACATCAATGGATCAGTGTCTCACTCAAGACCTGGGATTTAACTTAATGTTTATAAGCGTTTTTCTATGCCTTACCCTGTTTCTTTTTTGCCTTGTTTTGCTTTTAGCAAGGCTCTTTGTAGTGTCATAACTCACAATCTTTCTAGTCAGTCTTTGTTTATAAAACCTTTATTGTTCCGGAACAATGGAGTTGTGACCTGTTCAAAGGCAGGACTGCAATCAAGGCCTTCTCTGTACTTTCTCAGGGTACACTTTCTGATGGAGTGAATAGACCACACAACTCTATTGATGTCAGCCAGGGGGGGAAAAATAGGGTCCCCTCGATAAATCTAAATGTAAATCTTCTTGCCCTATCTCACCATCTGTATGAATTCACCTAAAGCACAAAATTAATAAGCAGACCAAGTATCCCCAAGCCTAAAAAGCTGAAATACTGCTTGCAGACCAAAATGGATTTGGTTTATACTTACAGTAGTTTTGGGGAATTCACAGGCATAGAAAGCAACAGGTGGAAACATAGCTGGGTCTAAGACAAAGTGAATGAGATTGACCCCAACGTCATGAATATGCTTCACCCTTTTGTGTCAGTTCCCTCATATAAATTTCCTCAGGGAAAGATCTGTGGCTTCTGATGCTTTAACTCTATTCCAGGACTCTTAGGGCAAACATTTGAGTGAATTTTCATGGGGAAACAAGTGATTTTTGAAACCACAACTTTCTTCTGCACTCTGAGTAATGACTCATGCAATTTAACATATAATCAAAGCACACATCAAACACATTGTCCTAATACCTGAGTAGCATGTGGGGCCTTAACTGGTAGCAAGCAGCTCAGTTCCACTAAAGTCAATGAGCCATGCTGGCTCACACCAGCTGTCGAACTGACCCTTCTGCCTTAGTTTGGCCCTTTTGCATTACACAGCCCTTTATAAAAGATATCACTGCTTTTTTTTCATGCAAGTGAAAATCACAGTTGTCACCTTTTTTTTCTTTAGGCACCCTCAAGCCTCCTCAGCTTATTCTCAGCCCAGTATTTATCAAAACTGCTCTCACAGACATATATATATAATAAAGACAGAGAAGTAAATTATCAAGGGACAACAGAAGTAGCATTACCTCCTTTTCCTTCCCTTACTGTCACCTTTGGCCATAACACACACATTTTGTAGTGCAAGTTCCTCTGGGCCAAGCACATACAGTTTTGCCTCTCTGATTCCATCTGCAGATGTGATACTGACTGTATCAGATGTTCAACCAACTAGAATCAACTATACATACAAGTGTAATTCAACCAATGCTACCATAATTAAATTTTCCCCATCCATCTTTTCTAATCCATCAGATGATTTCACTACCACTCCCCCTGAGCTCTCACACTGATGCTTTATTTCCTATGTTTTCTTTGCATGCTTAGGGCCTATATAGCTACTTACAAGACGCTAAACCCAAACCACTTTAATTACAAAAGACTGTGGGGCTACCAGAGGCCTTTATGACTATCTAGATGCACCTTGGTAGCTAACAGAGCTGATAAAAGATTTACTATATTAACAGAAAAACATCAAATAAGTAAGTTAGTGCAAAAGGCTTATTAGGGGATTGAAACATTATCTAACACTGAGTAATTTTCAGATCATGAAGGAAATACAGCATTACCCAATGAAAGTACAGACCTGTTCAGCAGAATTAATTTTCTGAATCCACGAAACCACAACATAGCATAATTAGTACTGAGTATATACTTAAATAACTTACTCAGTTACCTTATCAATATTTAGCACTATAACGAGATGAGCAAAGGTGTACATCTAGCACCTTTGACCTTCGCTATTCATATTCTGAAAAAACAACTTTAGAATTCTTAAATTGTTTAGATTTCACATTTTCATTACATAAAATACGTCTGCAAAGAGGTGTTTCTCTCATTATGCATCACAGAAAAATTATATGGAGTTATTTATATTAATACCCTGATCAAATTAATATCAAAAGTACTCAAAGCTACAATTCTAAGGTTCACTACTACATATATATACACACACACATATATTACATACACGTGTGTAGACACCCATTTCCCCTTGTGAATCCCACAGGCCTCAGCTAATGCACTGTTGCTAGGAAAAACAAATTAAACTATTTAAAATTTATCATCTGACTACAGAGTTTAAATTTAATTCACACCAAATAATTATGCAAGTGAATGGAGGCCCCTTTCTGTGGAAAAGAAAGTCTTAGATCATTTAAGACCCAGTTCTGCCCCCAAAGCAAATAGGAAAACTTTTATCTGCTCCAGACCTTAAATGACCTTCAGATCTGCTTTACCAGATAGATGAATGTTGGGGATACAATATTTTTGTGAAGCTGAACAGTCCCAGAAGAGCAGGCTTAGGCCCTTCTGGACTACCACTGATGACTGTGATTTTCTGGTTTTGCCTCCAATGCCACAGAGCAATTATCCACACCAGGTAAGTATTGGCAGTCAAACAGCCACAACCTTCTTGCCTTATTTGAAAATGCCACATTCTGTAGTTTTGGTTCTGGAGGTTAGGTAATGATTGCCTAGAAGATGTTGAGGATGGCTATGTCCCTTTTAAAACAGATGTCTTCTAGTCACTGGTCAGTGCCACTTGGCCTCATTCAGATTTACTATGGTTTTTGTACATAAGTTTAAGAACATGAAGGAAGATAGTCAAAGAACAGACAACTTGTTGCAGAGCCGAGAAGTAAAGGGAAGGGTTTTCCTCAACTTCGGTGCATGTAGCCTTCAGATAACAACATCTAGGTGTATTCTAGGTAATTAAAACATGTGCATTCAATATCAATTTTCACTATAATTCAGGAAAGAAGAAAACAAAAAAGCCAAGCAAGTACCAAAGCAAGCAAACAAACTGAACATCCAACTAAATTGCTTAAGTGTTTGTGGGAAAACTGAAAGTACTTCAGAGCAGTGGCTACCTTTTGTCCAGTGTCAATACAGCTTCTAGCACAGCAGGATTCCAGTTTGTGACCAAGTCTCTCAAACACTACTGCATTGAGCAACAACAGCACAAATCCAGCTTAAGTTATTTCTAAATTTGAATTATTACTTACATTTTTTAGCATTCACTCAATTCTGACAGGAACAGAATTCTTCTTAAATGTCTTCCATCTGAGCAGAGCAAATCAAAGTGCTTTGCAACAAGAAATTACTGTTTAAAATGTGGGAAAAAATAAAAATAAATATTTGTTACAATGGAAGGCAAAGGATCCCATCTCACTCAAGCCCTGCTACAAGGAAAACGTTACTGTAAATGCATCAGAACTAAAAGCACAACAATAACTGATTTCATAAAATAACAGTTCTGCTGAATCAGTGCATATTCATCACATAACCTTATATAGCAAATTCCAGGATATTTTTTTCTTATATTCCTCCTTACAAAAGACTTCAATGTAAAATGATTGTTCAGGTAGCATTGTAAAATTGCACGCTTATTGGTAATATAAGCTATTAACATCAGATCAGCATTCTTCAATATCTGTCAGCTGACCTGGGCACACCTACTCAATAGCTAACCACTCCTAATGAGAGAAAAACAAGAGGAAAAAACCCTCTATGAAGCAAACACTTACCTTGGACAGACTCAACAAAAAAGAAGGGTAGCGATCAGAGGTCCTTATGTGCGAGACACACACAAGGGACCAGCCTAGGAAGCGAAGCAAGGCAGGAAAATCTACTACTGTTCCTCCAGCAGTTGTGAACATAAACAGTTGTTGTCCATCCAGCAACTTTCATGAAGAATTCATTCATTTCTCTGTGTTGAAAATACAAGAAAAAAAGGAAGCTAGAAAGGGCTGTACTGTAATATCCCTTCCCTTACCCCCCTCCAGATAGCCAACGCTATTCACAACATCCACAATCTATTTAGTAGCACTGAAGTTATTTAGCAACTCACAAAAGAATGTGTAAAAATTTAATTACATGTATTTTTAAATCCCACTTCTAGTAAAACTAAAATAATTATGCTTTGCTCTAGCATAAAGCACTTTATGAGGCACCATAAAGCAACCCTACCACACACAGACAATACCTTTGCTCCTCAGTATTAAGCAAAATCCTCTGTTAATCCACCTCACTGCTTTTATAGTCCAGTGGTTGGTTCAAGAGCTGAATATCACCACCAAATCAATTCAGGTGTCCTCATTAATGCCTTCATTCACTTTGGCTAGGGGTTGTATGCTGGTTGTCTGGGCACTGAAGGAATCGCAGCAACTCCTAGCTGCCATTGCTCCCATCAGCAGGGGACCTGTGGGAGAATGTAAGGGCACTGGAGTTGAGGGGATGCTGCAGTACCATAGGAGAGGGTGGGGTGGTCAAAGGCACAGTTGGCCAGGCTCTCCCATGTCTACCAAGATACTGGGTGCAACATTAATTGTGGTAATTGAGAAGTGAAAATGCTCATCTCTACATGAGAGTTTGTGTATACCAAGCACAGGATGCATCAGTCAGTAGCTAAGAAGTCAGAAGTAGATCAGGGTGTAGATGTACTAGAGGAAGGCACATGGGGAGAAAACCAGAACACAGATATGGGGATGTGGAGACCTGTGGTGACAAGCCAAAAAACTACA
The DNA here is from genome assembly GCF_965140245.1 of Athene noctua. Taxonomy (NCBI): domain Eukaryota; kingdom Metazoa; phylum Chordata; class Aves; order Strigiformes; family Strigidae; genus Athene; species Athene noctua. Next base: position 42,678,270 of record NC_134041.1, read on the forward strand.
TTCAGGTTATGTACCTGCTTGACAAATGAAGACACTTGAAAATAGATTTTCTAATTATTGTAGAGTAGGTCTAATTGCTGGAGATCTGCAATGTTGTAGTAGGGCCAACCAGGTTAGCATCAGGGATAATTATATGTCCAACAGTGAGACCATCTTAATCTACAGACAGTTTTGAGGCAATATGTTTTGTTAGACCAATTTAATAGAGTAGGTATAAGGGCAGCAGGCTTTTGAACACTCTTGCCTGATGGCAGAAAGGACATAAAAATCAGTAGCAGGGGGAAACCTGGCCTCTTGATGCAGAAAACTTTGGAGAAAGACATTTCTTATTGCACAATATAAACCAGCTCTGCCAAGCTAGGCCATAACTGATTAAGGGACAATCAGAACTTCTATTTCCACTTAGCAACTAGGAAATTAACTTTATTTTCAACTATTTATTGAGTACTACAAAGCTACCCAAAACAAAACCACTAAGTGTATTTTAGATGCTGCATAAAAATTAATGCCCTGGGATGTGTGGGGGAAATCACCACTATTTAAAGATGGTAATTGGTATTATTAATAATAGTGAAAAATAATATATCCATTCTCCAAGCAAGCCATCATAATGCTTAATAATTGATTGTAATTTCCTGTAATAAATACTAATGAATTCATTTACAAAGTAATGTAGCTTTATGTATTTATTCATTTTCCTAAGAAATATTAGTGTTCGTGTGATGTCAACATTTTAATACACTGAAGTAATTTATAAATATTTATTATTAGTTTCAACACTTCTTAATAAAAAGCAGTCGTTTCACATAAATACCAAAGCAATCTTCAGAGCACGTCTGTGTCCCCAGCAATCGCTCAGGCTGGCTTGTGAGTCCTTTTACCATCTGTGAATGTGCATGTTGACAGTGCACCAGCAAGCTGAAAGTCCCAAAGAGCAGCCTGAGCAGACCTGTAGGGACCTCACCCTAACCTGGGAGTTACCAGCATCCAGTCTGTTTATCTCCAGAGCTCAACATTTCCTCTGGGAAGAGTTTCAGCCACTTCCCAGAGAGAAAAGCATCCCTCCAGCCCAAGGACACTGAGTTAAGCAGATCCAAATAATCTCTCTCACCTCTATACAGTTTCCTACCTTTCTGGAAGTCTGTCCATATACTGCTTCTACTGCATGACCTTCTAAGACAGTGTTCTGCTTCCTCCATTAACTCTGCTAGGACTGCAAATATTTATGACAGCTTTTTCTACTTGGCTGTTTGATTCATCTGTGAAGGTTATTGGGCCCTACACTGACCTCTTTTGTGTCACGTGGGATGTGTTCTCCCACTGCACTTCCATTCCTGATGTGGAGTGTCTCTCAGCAAGAGTGGCAGCAATAACCAGTGCAGTGCCCTCTGTGGAGCTCCATCAATGTGATTGCAGGTGGTTCCTGCAGAGTGAGGGGACACAAATCTCCTGCCCACTGGGGGCTCAGAGCTAACGGTGAGAACAGCCATTAACTGTTTCACTGTGCATGATGTGAAGAAGACGTTATCCCATGTAAGAAACATGAACCTGCAATCCCTGACTGTCGAATCAGTGTGCTAATGTGATCAGCACCATCCTGCCTAGTGCCGGGGATTGAATCAGGACTGAACCAGGTGTTGTCCATGTAGACATAAAAGATCACATCTTCTACAGCACTAGTAGAGGTGGTGGTGAGGCATGTGGTAAATAGGCCACATTAAAACTCTCTCCTTATAAACCTGTCACACTTGGGTCCCCACTGCTGTCTCCTAGGCTCCCCTCACTGCACCTGTGCTGCACAGGGCTCTGCATGCCCTTGAGTATGCCAGTTACAACCAGCTGACAATGCCTTTCCAGTACTGTTTTGTCTGATTCATCTCCCAGCTGTTCATCCTCCCTATCCACGCCATCAGCACCAAAGCCTCATAGCAAACAGAACAAAAGCAGGGATTCACACCATCCTTCTAAGGTTTATGAGTGCTGGCATGCCTTTTTATTTCCCTGAACTTGAAATGCTGGGCAAATCCAGTGCCTCCCTGCTTTCTCAGGCACCTCCATGGTGCTTGACTGTAACTAGTTGTCCTTTCATTTAAAGGGAATTATGGATCTGATCAGAAGATCCAGCAGACACACTATAGGTTGTTGTGAGTCAAGGAGTAGACCTTACTTCAGCCCAAAGTACAAAAGTGAAATGCAAATTTACAAGGGAACTATTAACTGACCTGTTCTTGATGCTTAGCAAAAGACAAAAAAGTTCCGAGATAGCAGAAGCTAGACCTCTTCATCTCAAAAGCAGTGTAACAAGACCTGGATATTATCCTTAGTGTTTCCTCTGCTGTTTTAAAAAGGCAGGTCTTGATAGATCCACCAAGACAGCATGAAGAGTTGCAAAATTTGCCCCTCCAAGGTGCCTGTAGGGGTACTGCAATGCAGCTGTTACTAAAGGGAGGCACCTGACTGCAAGGAGCTCAGACCTGAGGCAAATTTTTATAAACGTAAGGCTGCCCATTCTGCTTGCACCTTTGCTGTAAACGTGAATCTCTACAGTATGAGGTTAAGAGCTGGACTCTGCAGCTGACTCATCTAGCAGACACAGAGCTCCTGTGGGCTGTGCTGAGAGAAACACAAGGAGTAAAGGGAATGTATTGTCAGTTGAGAGCCAGTTTTGGTGGAGTGTTAATCTCCAAGAGTATCATCGCCAAAGTCACTTCTTAATGTAGCAGTTCAAGAGACAGCCTCTGTCTTAGGACCCGAGGCTAACCTATTTGATGTCACACTACAAGTAGAGCAGGTGCTGGGTTTGCAATGTATATTTGATGTCTAGTGTTGAAAAGTGAATTGATTGAAATGCTGTCAGGCTGCATTTTAAATGATTGCACTACTAATGTCACCTACAGGCATCTTGATGGACATTCTGCCATACACAGAATACAGTAGGCTGGAAATCATCATTTGCAAATCATCACCTTTGAAAGTACAACTACCAATTCAGCTAAAAAAAAAAAAAAAAAGAGAATTGGAAACATGTTGAAGAAACATTAACCTGAGGAAGTGAGCAAATCAGAAACACCAAATATTTAGGCTTATGGATTTCTCATTATGGGCATTTTCAGCTACTGTATTTCTTTTGGGGTGTTGCATTTCAAAACCTGTATTTTGTTTGATAATATACTTCTACCACAGAAAATCTAATCAGGTTGTCTTCTAAGTTTTTACTGGTATTCATCAGTATGGCACTTTGGGGTTTTGTTCATTTATGAAAACAGTTTTACAAAATATGTCACTATGTATGAATGTGACAAAATTAGTAGTAGAACGTGGCATATTTTTGAAAGGATATGGGAATTTAGCTAAATAATTGTGATTAAGGAGAACTTACTGTTTAAATTCTATAGTTGATCATATAAATCACAGTTCTGACCTATATTTCCGTGCCCCTGACACCAACCTGGGTTAGAATTTATTAACATTCATGTCACAGGATAGAGGTAAGCAAGATTTCCTTATTTCCAGTGGCTACTATTCTCCATTAAAGTAGAATTCTGTGATTAATTTTACGTCAATCTGGAGATTAATTTTAGCAATGTGGTAAAACGATTGGCTAGTAAGTGCTCTCAGAACCAACACCCCAGAAAGAGGAAGAGGCAGGACTAAGGAAATGTCAGTATTTCACCACAGTCATTTGCTATTGTCAACTCATGTTAGCTAGTCACCAATAATGCTGAAGCCTTTTTTCAAGTACACTTTTGTCAAATTTTCTGAGAAATTGAGTATGAATTTACTGTGAGAATATGCTTCTAAAAACAATACCAACAGAAACTGGAATACAGGCTAGATGTTCAACTGTTTCATTTAGAAATAGTGATTTTTTTTTTTTTTTTCAAGTGCCGGTGTATTTATATATCCCCAAATAAATTATGTTCTCCTTGAGGATTACAGAACACAGCATCTCATCTAGAAGAATATTTCAAATTCTAGATAAATATGGCACTGCATCACGGAAACTCTATCCCTTCCACTAACAAATGGGGACAGGGAGGCTGTTTTGAATCTGCACAGTCACACAGCAGATTAAAGAGTTCTGCACCTAAGTAAAACAAAAAGATTACATGTTGAAGCAGGAACTGCTTATACAGGTGCAAAACCAGGTAGACTCAGTAATGGACTTGGTCCCTGCCCCTTGAAAGCCCATGCTCATGGGCCTGAGAAGGTCTTCAACACTGGTTCAAGACCCCTGAACAGAGTTGTACAGTGAGATGTGAGAGTAGACCCTGTTTTTCTTGAGCAGGGAACATGGGACAAGGCCACAGAGGGGCCAGACCTCATCTAAAGGAAGGCTGGCTGGGAGCTCTCCTGCTGCATTGCATACTTACTGATCTTGAATCATAAAGAAGGGCACTCATCAGGGAGCAGCAAGAGCAGGGCATCTCCAAGCTGGGAAATGAGGGTAACATGAGTGCAGCCCCACACTGTCTGAATGTGTCTAGGCTAGTGGTTGTGATGGGGCCCATCGATAGTCCCCAAAAAGGTGAAATAAATAGTCAAGTGCAGGATCCTCCTGGGAAGCCCAGACAGGAAAGGAAGCTGGAAATGTGTCTGTGACACAAATCTAAGGTCTGCTCAGGACACAGGGTATGAGACAAAGCTACCTTGCAGGGCAGGTCTGGAGTCCACCCCAGAAAACCAGCCAGCAACCCAGAGCAGGAGATGGATGGCACTGAAAGACCTATAACTTGGTTTAGGGGACAGCTGGGTGCCTAGGCTGAGCTGAAATGGGGCTTCTGGACAGGCAGGGGGTGGATGGGGGTCCCAGGTGAGCTTCAGAGTCATTAAGGCCAATCAGGACCCAACCTATACTTTGGAAGGAGATAGGAGTCTAAAGCCCTGTTTAAGCAAGAAATGCTGCTGCTTACCAAAGAGCTAGGTTTTATCCTTCAATAAAAATATACACCCACTCTTATGCTGAAAGGCTGTCTTCTGGCCAACAAAAGATCAGGTGTTTCCTCAGCACCTGATATCACCTCCCACATAGGCATGTGTCAGGGCAAAAAATGTTCTGCCCAAAGGGTTATGGGTAGTCTTTCCTCTTGTCTCCTGGGTAAACTGCAAAAAGCAGTTTAATGAAGAAAAATTTAAATATATAAATACTTCTGTAAGAAATAGACCAAAAAAAGCACCCAGGTTTACATTTTTTTGTTCCTCTCCCTAAATTAAGCCTTAGCTCTTATTAAAAATTGGGTAAAAGTCTTTCGTGAGTAAATGGTATGCTCATTAGCTTCTGTGTCAGTTTAAACATAAACAAAATTAATGGCTTCTAAAGGAATCTTTCAATATTTAGAAATTAGCTGGCTGCCTTATTACCAAGAATTTGTATGCACATTCTTTTCTTTCACTGATCTGCTCTTTCAGCATCAGGAATGGTAACACTCTGGGAACTGTTTACCTAAGATCAGCGTGGTTCAAGTGTTACTTAGGATCTCAGTTAGGATTTCTCGGGTTTTAAATGTTTAGTCCTTGGAGGGAAGTGAAAATGACAGCAGGAAGAACCTGGAGGTACTAAGCACTGCTGAAGCTGGCACTTGATGACAGGAGGGGAATGAACACACCAGGCACTACATTTTATGATTCAGCAAACAGAGAAGTTTGTATTAGATTATATCAACTTCTGCTGTGCCTTGAGCACATCTGAAAGGAAAGAAACAAACTGATGAAAGTTACAGGGTACAAAAGCAAGAAGAGTGCATGGAGGACAGGAAGTTGGGAATATGTGTAAAATGAAAATAAACCTTTTAGAAAAAACAGACAGATTTGTCACCCCTCTCATGAGAACTATTGTAAGGAATGGTTTTGCAGTTCAGATGAGAGAGTATATTCCTTCCTCACTCATACCCAGTCCCACCAGAGGGAGCCACTTTGCCCAGGGGGGAATGGCTTTGGCACCTGATGATCTGAGCCTCCAGTCAGAAGGATGAATAGAGTAATTTTCTCAGAAGGCAGGCAAGGCAGCCAAGAAGGGTAGGGTGTGTGAAGGTATCATGCAAAAGCCATCTTCAGATGGCCTGGAATTTTAGAAGGACATCCACCACGTAAGTGATCCTCTCATGAGAAACGTTAGGAGACATGGATTCTTGTTTTCAGAACGTTAATAACAGATTGATTCAGAGCTGCGAGGACAATGTGCGCATACTAATTTGAAATATGAATACGAGCACCCCAGCTCTGAGCATGCATGCAGAGTTTGGACGTGGAAACTGGCAAACATCTTGCTGACCCTGCTGTAGGTAACCTTCTTCCAAACCTATATAGATGTTCCATGCAGTCAAGGTCCTGCCCTTCTGGGCACTGTTGCTGATATCAAACAACGGACCTTTATTTCCTGCTCCCATTGCTTGCCATTGGTCAAAGTTACAGCAGGGTGGTAACCCACTGCAGAACAGAAAGTCTGTAATACACTCCTCCATGAAGACAAACGCTTTTTGAAGCTTATATCTAACTACAGCATAGCCACCCATCCATTCATCCACCCATCCCTGAGTTTGGAAACAAGTTGGCTTCATAAGAATTCAACAACAAAAGACGGTTTGCTCTCCCTTTCAGATGTGCTGCTCTCTTCCTCAGTAGGTCAAAGTCCTCTCCCCAAGCTGCAGCCGTTCTCAGGAAATGCTACTGGGGAAGAGCAATGCCTGCCTTTCCTGCGTTACTTTCACGATAAAACTGTAAAGCTGCAACGCTCTGAGCAGGCCACAAATTCCACAGGCCAAACTGTAAACACTGCAGGAATTCAAAATCCTTGACATTTTACCAAAAGCAAAACTGTGAGACTGAGGAAAACAAGCTAGCGGCTAAGTTAAGATATGTCTACCAGCTCCTAAGAAGGATCAGTTCAAATAAGGAACTGCAGTCGCAATTTCCTGCTTGATTGTCACTTTCTTCCAGTGAAGAAATAGTCTGCTACTGGCCCTTGTCAGGAACAAATTACTTTCCCTTCACTGCCAACTCAGCTCCCCATGCCCTGCACAGAAGTGAAGCAACACTGCAAAAAGCCAGTTTTCCCCAGAGGTTATGAACTACAGAGGCTGGTAATCTGCACAGATCATTTTAAAGGGGGTAATTTACTCCACTATACTGCTCTCAGTAAACGCAGGGTAAGTGGTAATTTTGTCCTAAATGAATTGAAAAAAAACCTGCCATGCAACATTTTGCATAGGAATTCTCATTAATGAAAATTTTTAACCCCATGAGAGCAAGCTTTAAGGAGGGCTAAGACAGAATCTAAATCCAACCATAACAGAAATGTGGTGAAAGTTTCTTGGTGTTTTAGCTTGTATTCTTGGACAGATCCAATCAGTACAAATACAAAAAAATATTTTTTTGTAATTAAAAATAATTACAAAGAAAAACATTTTGAGTCATACTAATTTGAGCCTTTTGGTTTGTTTGCTTTTAGTGTGGGCAAGATATAATGAGCAAAACACAGGCATTCTGCTCAGGACTTCCTCACCTTATCCTTTCAAAAAATGTTATGTGTGTGATAAAAAGAGAAATTCGCCAACAAAGAGGGCCCAAAGTGCAGGGCACTCACACTGGAAGGCCATTCAGAGTTTATTCTATGGCACAATCCAAGAGTATTTATTCAGCAGTTAACATCAATGGTAGTTTTGCTGAGGAAGACATGCCCTTCAGAGTTTGAGCTTCTAACCTTAAGAAACAGTTTTAAAAAACTGAGAACAAAATCACTAAAGCAATGATGTAAGCTTTCAATTAATCCCATTAACAAAAAGATTTTCCTCTTCAAATGTAAATTTCCTAGTTACTTTATTAGGAGGTGTGCTTTGGTGCCTTGCTTTTCTTTACCAGGGTTTGTTCAGCTTAAATGACATTTATAACTTTACTGTATCTATCACACTTTAGTCATATTTGGACATCTCTTGCCTGCTCACTCTAGGCAGAGAGTAACTCAATCCATGCATCCTGTTGATTCTTTCAATGTCTAAAATTAGCACTGTGCACAACACTTCCTCTACCTGGTGGCATGCTCCCTGACAGAACTGGGGGCAGGCACTCACACATATGCTGGGTGCAACAAAGGCCCAGCTGTTGCTTTTTTGACATGAGAAACCAGAGATTTTTACCTTTTACTGTACAAGGAAGAGATCCCACCCCTCTCTCACATTTAGCACATGACAAGTATTATTTTGTTCAGCTAAATGCTGGAAATGATAACATGGCTTCTGAGCTCAAGTGGCAGCATCTGTCCTAACATATGATTACCAGTACCAATGGCTCTGACAAGTCCAAGCATGGTAAAAATTATGTGGTGGTCACAGGACTGTACAGTTGGAAAGGTTAAAGAGAATCCCCCAGCCTCTCATTCCTTTGCTCCTCCGCTCTTCCATTCTCGTGAAGATCTCTTGGGACACCCCTGCTAGAAAAACATTTGTCAGAAAGCGGAAGGCAACCCAATGGGAAACATCAGTGAACCTGTGTTTACTTTATTTAGAAATGACACCCCATCCCTGTCCCCTGGGGCAAAACTTCTTTTCTAGACATGACCTCAGAGATGTGCTACACGCACCCTGCACAATTTATCACCATGCTGCCTATAATTAGGTTTGTTAACATACAGCCTAGTGCAGTCTTGTTGACTGGGAACTTAATCAAGTTACTATTGAGTTCTTGTATGCATTGCTTCGGGTGACTGTTTTACTTGTAGAATTATAGCTGCGACCAACGTGAGGAAATTAGCTCTGGACACAAGTTTTTTACTTTTTTCCCCCTACATGTGAAAATATTTAGCAAACAGTGACAATGATGGAAAACAGTAGGAAACAAAATGTTCTACATTAGTATAAAACATGAGAAATGCAGCAAGGACCCTCAGTGGTACAACATGTGTTATGCTGGCTGGCAGTCCATTAGGCTTGATAGACATTTCACTTACCTAAGTCAAATATAACAGTCTAGTATTCATTAATATAAGAAGGGGGTTGTGGAATCAAGCCTACCATCTGGTTAGAACGACAGAATAATCTACAACTCATGATTAGGTCTAAGGAGTGGAATTTCACTTTAATCTTTTTCATTGCTCGAAATTTCCATCTGCGCAGTACGGCACATCATTTTTCTTCAAGACAAATGTGCTGTTTTTCATGTTCCAAAATTAGATCAGAAGAAAACGATTAATCATGTCATGGCCTGGGAAAGGAAACAAAGCCCTGATATTTCTCTCTCTCTCTCTCTCTCTCCCCCTCTCTCTCACTAGCTCTGGCTGTTTGCAAGGTTCTTTCTTTCCCTGCCTTGGTTTTCATCACAACTTTCAGAGATTCACATTGTGGTGGGCTAGAAACATTGAGGAAATGGGAATCTGAAATAAAGACACAGCTTTGATTTACACAGCCATTTTAATTTTCCCCTCGCGTCTCCCCCACCCCCAGTTTGCCACTTCATCTTTTCCTACTCTCTCTTCCTCTCTCCCCACCCCCTACCATGTGCCCCCTGGCACAGGACGACAGATGGTGACCTGTTTGCATGTGACACCGTAACTGAATCTAAACTCAAGGAAACAAGTCACCGGGCTGCAAATTAGTGAGACCACACAACTGTCAGGTGGCAGTCCCCTTTGACAGTTGTAGGCCATTATAAGAACATTGATGTTTTCGCAGTGTGACAAAAAGGAATCCTTTTTGCAGCAGACCTGTCTGTCAGCTGGCTCTCAAGTCATAACAAATCCCTGGCACTCAGCTGAGGCTGAACATTCGCAGCGTCAGGAGGATGATAAATGACCTGCAGGGCTTTGAAGTGCCTTGGCAGTTCAGATGGGTCCGCAGTGCTGACAGAGAAATATACACAACAGCGTAACCAATAATGAGAACATTAAACATTCCTGCTTTGTGACAGGCTGACAGAAAAACCCAGCCTCACATCAATCATCTTTGGAGATATAACCTTGACAATTAGCCCCCCTCTCTGATACTCAGAGTAACCTTTCCCCCCCCCCTCCCTCCCCTCTATTTTTTTTTCCTTTTTCTTCTGCCTGGCTTATCTTCCATGATCTTTTTTTTTTTTTTTCTCATAGAGCAGAAAGGGAAAAAACAGCAGAAGGGGGAAAAAAAAAAAGCAAGCCTACATCAAAAAAGATCTTTTCCTTTTCCTCCATGCAAAAATAAAATATGCCAGGACAAAGTTTATTTGATGGACTTCCACCTATTTCCCTTTAGGAGAAAGGAATATATTTTTTTCCCTATCTACCAAAGCATCTGTCACTACAAATACTCCTAGCAGAATTTTGTTTACATTTTATGGTTATGTTGTTCCTTAGGTTTTTTTTTTCCTTTCCCCAACTCTTACATTCGTATCAGTGCACTCTGTTGTCAAGCATCATTTCCACTTGTAAGAGTGAGATGATTAAGCATGCAACTGTCCCCTTGTTACTGTATTCCAGGATCATTCAATAAAACAGATAGAATCTCAGCTTCTTCCCATAACCTTGTGTTTTCTTCTTTTTTTGTATGGGCCTGTGCACTGGTTTGCCATTTTTAAAATCCTTTTATAGAGCAAAAATAATCTTCAAAGGACAAATGAAAGGTGCAGCTAATCTTCCTGAAAACTAAACACTTAAATGCCCCTCTGGAATCATTCTAACCAAAGATCTGGGAGGCATCCTGATCTCGAGCACACTCCCTCTGCTCACAGTGAATTCCTCTTGCGTTACCCAGCATGGAATCGGCAGAAATTCCTCCTGATACACATGACTGACTTCTTGCCATGGCTCTCCTGACAGCTGAGGGGTTCAGGCAGTGGGGTCAACGGGAGTGGTCTGTGCTCTGTGAGAGGCAAATTAGGCTTCTGGGCACTTTCTACACTCCTTCCTGGTGGCCTCTAGTCTCCCAAGCCACTAGTTCAACCCCACACAGAGGTTTTGAAGAAGCCTAAGCACCCTTGTGAAATAGCCTCAGTCATAAATGAGGTTCAAAACAGCATTTGTTGCAGAGGTTTTAATCTGGATGAATACTTGTAATGTAAAAAAAACCCTTCTGTCACTGAAATTAGCAGTAAATCCTCTAAGGTGTGCTGTGCTTAGGCCTCTGTTTCCCTGTTCCCCAAGGTAGTTCTGTTTTGCTTATGTAATGACAAACTCCTGCTCTCATCGAGTACAGCACAGCTCAAATACTTTGATGTGAAGTTAGGGTAGTGAAACAGATTTACACAGAACCAAGCACTTGTAAATTAAAAAAAGCTGGGTTTCTAACCCTGAAGTAAAGCCTGTCCCCAAGGCCTGTTCTCCTACGCATACTTTAAGGTCCCTCTGCAATGCTCGTGTAGTGGAAAGAAGATGAAAAGGAGAAAAAAACCTTCAATACCATTACAGAAGAGTCAGCTACAGACCCAGATGACACCGCTGAAATAATATATTCCAGAGTCTGTCAGCTGGGTCCTGCTGCTGTCAAAGTATGTCCCAAGCATGTGGCCACAGCTGTTGACTTCACTATTAGAAGAGGTCAGCATGAAGGAGAAAAGAAAGGTATTAGAAAGATGATCAACAGTAAGTGACAAAAATTGTTCAGCAATCGCATGGCCTCATTTGTACTCTGATTATATATTCTGATAAAAAGACAAACCATGCAGTGCCCGTTTCATAAAACAGCAGCAAAAAACTGGCCTCTGCAGGACCCTGAGGAGCCATTTCACTCTCAGGCAAATACTTTTAAGAGACCAGGCTGACAACACTTGAAATAGAAAAGTTCTGTTTGCCTCTGTTATAGCTGCGTAGTGGCTACTGACTGACTGCTTTACAGCACACTGAAAACATACTGTGTACCACATGGCATATGCTCTCTGGAGGGACTGGAGTCAGATATCATGATTGCTAAATCCTGCTCAGGCTTTGGAAAGCCCAGATGTGGTAGTGCTTGCCCAGTGCAGGCTGAGGCTCCAGCAGAGCCAGGCAGAGAAGGACTGTGCATTCAACATGAAGAGCGTCCTCTCTCTTTCCTCTAGTTCTGAGACTGGTTTCTCGTGACAGAGGGACATCATTCAATCTTTGGCTTCTCTGATGAGAGAATGAAAAGTTAATTCACACCACTGATTTCCTAAAGACAGATTCCTTAACTCATTAAAACTGCTGCTCTGCTTATTACAAGTCTGTCTCACAACCAGAAGACCTTTTCTCAACAAGATGGCTGTGATAAAGGGAAGGGCACTTTCATCCTGCACACTGTATCTGTGTGATCTCTCATGTGCTTGATTTCATTGTTTCATATACCTTCAAAGAAATGGCCATACCTCACTTCTTAAATTCCAGTGTACATCAGTTCCAGGTCTGCCAGACAGGCTAGATAATAACATCCCCTCTGCAGACAGGAGCACAGAGTGGGGAGCCAGGTGCGCATGAGACATAGAGCTCCATTCCCCTCACAGTCAGGCTCTGGTCAAAGCAGGTACAATTTTCAACCCCTGATCACTGAGGGCTCAGAAAGTATATCTTCCCACTTTCCTAATCCACTCCCATATGATGCTTTATGGCCTATCCTACAGCATCATCAGTAACTGTGTTTGGGTACTAACTCCTGATGATTGAATATACAGAGGATCTTTGTAAGATAAATGTGCAGAGTAAATGAACGCTTTCTTCCCAGCAGCTTTCTTCCCTTCCACCTGTCTACCTGCAGAAGAAGACAGGCTGCTTTCAATACTTTTCAGTGAAGAGAGGGATGAAAAACTCCCCCTTCACCACTGGCAAGGAGCCTCATGTCTTTCACAACTAACGTTAGAGAGTTTGTCTTGTAGAAGGCCATGGCTTTAGGAGTTGATAGATGCATTCAGATCCCACCCTAAGAGGACTGTCAGTGGAAAGGGATGAAAAGCCTGCACCATATGCTGAGAAGACGACCAAGGTACAATGTAACCATCCATTCACTTTCTTCTGATTCTGCTGGAGGGTTGAGTAAACATCTGGCATACCCAAAGATTTGAGAGGCCTCAAAACTGGACTGAGGCATAAACCACTAGTCATCACAAAGGCTAAGGAAAGGAAGAGTCTGGAGAAGCTATTTGACTCCTCTGCCAGATCAGGCGGCCATCCTTTGTGTTGTCTGTTTGATGAAATTTTTAAGAACCAAATTGTGCTGGAATTATATGATACTAATCAAATCTCCTGGGCCATAATTCTCACTTTGACATTTTATTTGGCTCACAGCCTTGAGTTAATCACCACTCCCTGCCTCAGTTTCCTCACAAACAGGAATGGATGCATTCAAATTACACTCACCTGAAAGGCATGCTGTAAAATTTAATTAAGCCCTGAAAAGCACTCTGCAATTGAGAGATGAAAAGGTGCCATTAAAGGCTTCTAGTATTATATTTCACTAAGACTCTCAGAAATATTTTGGATGGAGTTAAAGAGAGAAAATAAAAGGGGAATAAATCATAAACATTGCAGAATAAATGCTGCCTGCCCCTTCTTATCTGTAACTCACAAGGCATATAGATTACATCTAAATAATCCTTTGTATGAAAAACTGTCCCTACATTTGCACACAAGATGTAAGGACAATGATGGTTTTATATGAAAAGGAATATACATGTTTCCTTGCACACCCTCAGTGAAGTTAAAAGGGTTAATAAAATATAAGTTGAGATCAAAAGAAATCTGAGGTGACATTTTGGCCTTGAGGCCTTCTCTTGGCTGTGGGAAAACAGAAAGAGGCTGCTCTGCAGCCTACAAGCTGAAGTACAATTAATGGTGTTTTCAGACTGTATGTTTCTTTCTAGGTTAAATCCATACAGATATGAACATACGCAGTGAAAGCACCATGAATTTAGTTTTTTCAGTGAAAGAATTACTAACAGTGTTAAAGATGGAGACAACCTGAGAAAATTAAAAGTTATGCAATTAGAAGATCATACACATCAGATGAGAATCAGGCAAATAATTAAAATCATCATTCTAAAATGCACTCAAAAGAAAAGGGCTTGGTGCATGTGTGTGCAGCTGCTGTGTCATGCCCACATCTCGAGGACAACTGGAGGCAGTTGGTCTTTCATCTTTTGACTCAAGCCCTCCCCAAGACCTATGCATTACAGCACGAAGAACCACACACTCTATCAAACATCATTATTTACATAACACATGGCATGGAATGGTTTTGGAATAAATCAATACTTTGTGATATTTGTTACAAGCCACATGGCACAGCTGAGCATTTCTAAGGCTTTACCCCAAGGTCTGGCTTAAAGGGAATGTGTTACAGCTATATTAAAATTGCCTAATAAGTGAGGCTACCAGAGAACTGCACTGAGCCATTTTTGTTTTTTCACTGGACTGTAGCCTGCTGAAGGCAGGGCTTTCATTTACAGGTGAGCTCCTGATCTGACTCTCTCCAACAGAGACTCTTTTTCTGTGTAAACTACAAGTTGATCTCCTTTCTTTATTGCCTCCCTCCCAGTAAAACTGATTCCTAAGCATATCTGGGATTACAGCTGTAGACAATTGCTCTAGATTCAGTGATATACCTCTTAAAAAAACCCAACAATTGTTCACTACCAAGACTGCCTTTTTAGACCCCTGCTTGGAGATAGCACTGTGGCTACACAGTGGGACAGTGACAGAGTCTTCCTTTTGATCCTTAGGCTAGGAGGTTTTCTGTGAAAGTGGAACTTCCAGAGGACAATGAAGGTACCTATCTCTCTATATTGAGTATACGAAGAGCCTAAACACCTTGCTTGTACAAGCAGGCTAGATGCCTGAAGTCTGACTATGTGAATACTGAGTACCCTGGACAAAAATCTTTGGGTATCAAGAGAGCTCTTGTACAAAGAGCACCCTTTTGGTTTAAATATTTTTTCACATTCCTGTGGTATTGGAAATTAGACTTTGGTTTAAAAATACAATCAGGGAACCCAAGTAACCTCTCCAGTTTCATTCTGCCAAAGCTTATTCATTAAAATCTCCAATTTGGTGAAGACTAAGTTTTAGAACACTAACAATGCTCAAAACATGATGTTATCTGTTCCAAACACCAGAACAGCTGAAAGTGTAACAACACTCAGTAAGCTCCAAATTCTACGGGGACAAAGCCCACACTTTCACTTTGTGTTTGTTTGCTCAGCTCCTAGCACCTGGTTCACAATTAGGCCTAGTAAAGTATCTAAAATACAAAGTAGCTGTAATTGAGAAATATGATCCATTATATTTGGGATATAGCTATTAAATAATAATCTAAAATCCACTGAATAAAAATTCCTCTCAGAATGCGAAAGACAACTTGCGTTGTGTAAAAAGAAAAACAATAAACAAAACTTCTCGTTATGTTCTTTCTTCTGTAGTAAGAATACAGGCACTACAAAAGGTAAGGGAGAGCAAGCAAATCATAAAGATGTGTCAGCCCAGTAAGAAATCTCCACCAAGTCAAAGTACAGGAAAAAAATAACCTGCAAGAATCAAAAGGATGCATAAGGAAATTGCCAAACTCTTACTAAACTGCCAAATGGTTAAATTTTTTTTTTTAAATGGATCAATATATGATACTTTACATTAGTAAAATAATTTTAGTAAATCATCAGTTAGTAAATCATTTAATGGAAAGTCACCTGAAATATTCAACTATGTTTGTTTAGATGCTAGCATAAAACTGGGTCTAAAACCTTTAAAAATTCTACCTTTTCTTTTTTTCTACTGCTTAGAGTTCATGCATTAGTAATCTGCTGCCTTAGTTACATCAACATACCATTTTCTTTTTGGTCTCACAGCTCTCTTACTCCCTTTGTTTCAATAGCCATTTCAAATTTTTCTCTTTTCATGCTTTTCCTTTTCAGTTCCTTGGTTTCCACTTACTATAAATAAAGTTCAAAACAACATTTTAGAGCACCACAAAACACCCCCCTTGCACTTCTTTCTGTACTACTTCTTTCACTATTCCTGCTCCTTAAAAGAACTATCAGCTTGTTTGGACTATCTAAGTCTTCTTTTCCTTCTATAGTCTATTTTTTCACCTATGACATGAAGTATGTTTGTGACAGCTTTGAATTCACTTTTGCTAGAGGCTTCCCATAGAAAACTCATATATTCAATTGTACGATAATGTCCCCAGTCCCTACTTACGCTATTTCACAGCTTTGAGATGTCTGCAGACTGTTTCAGAGAAAAGAAAGCATTAATTGATGTCAGCAATTTCTATTGAGTAGTCTTATGCACATTCACAATGTCATATACACTAACCATACTCAAACCCCCCAAGAATAAATTATTTGAGGGAACTGGCCCTTGGGAAATTTGCAGAGACTGTGTTAAACTCAAGTTTGTAATATTTCAGTAATATTTTAAAACCACTGATCAGGTGATATAAAGAGCTGATATAATAATTAAATTTTCAGATGATACTAAATTAGGAAGTGTTGCAAACATAAGTGAAGACAGAGAAATAACACAGAGGACCTGAGAAAGCTTAGAAATAAGAGCAGGAAATAACAAAATGAAACTCATCCGGGAAACATGCAAAGGTACAGTACATCTGGGGGAAATATTTCAAAATTAAATACCAAAAGTAATCCGATCTTGTGGTTCAAGGTGTAAACTGATTGCCACAGCTGAAATAATCCTCTCAACCCTCCTGCTCAGCAACATATAACTGGCAAGATACAAGGTTTTGAAAGATCAGGCACAAGTTATTTTTGGAGGTAGGATGCCTCTCTCTTACAGAAAATCCTCTGCCACATCCATATTCAGAGAAATAGCCAGGTTCATCAAAAGCACATTCACACTCTTGGGCAAGCAAAATATTTGCTTACCTCCCCCTTTTCATGCCCAACCATTACCTCCATCTCCCCATTTGTATGCTTACTGACAATTCAGCACAGTCCTGTGACACAGTGGCAGTGGTATTAACAGGTTAGAACAAGTTGAAAAGAACAGGAGAAGGGGATACCAGGTTAGTTAGAGAGTGAATTATCCAGGCTCTTAGCATTCCCAACCTCTGAGAAACTGCCTCAGCTACTTTTCACTCTCAGCGGCCACAGGGACTGCTATACCAGACAAGCAGTAAAGTTGTCAGAAACACAGAACCAGATATTCAGTTGATGTCAGTCAGGGCTTTTCTGCTGACTTCAAAGAGAATAGCAAATTTAATGTGAGTTTGCAGTGAAATAGGATATTGAAATGCTTCAGTGCAGCTTAGTTTTCCATCCTCAGGCTTGCCACAGTCAAGAACTAGAGGAGAGATGAGGCTTTCTATGGCACTGATAAATCCACAGCAAATATATCACAAAGCTTTGGCCATTGAATGCCATCAACTCATAGAGAAGCTGGAAGGGGTTGAATGGAAATCAGTAACAATGAAGGATCTCAAACAGATGGACTTTGAAGAAAGTCACTATCTTCTTTTGTTACACATAAAACAAAAGACAAGAAATGTTATTAAAATAAATTCATGATAGCCCTATAGCAACACAGTCTCTCTCTCTCTCTGCTTCAGAGCTTCTGCTTAGAAATTACCTTCCTACTACAGATCTAAATACAGATCTAAATAAACAGCACATATATCCTTACACATTCCCTGCCCTGTTCTTCCTAGATAAACAATCTGAACAGGAATGAAATTAGAGACTAAGACAAGTCATTGGTTTCACCACTCATTCAGATCTGTTCAGTCTCTACACTCCCCACACCCCTCCTCCATGTGTTCAGTTGATTCATTTATTATGAAATTCCAGAGGTGCAAATGGCTGGACAATAGCTTAAGGAGTCTTTGCAGCTGGATTAATTCCCATCAATGAAGTGTAGCATGGTTTCACACAGGCCAAGAACAGGATTTCATAGAAATTAAACTGAGGTTGAATATACTTCCAAAAAGATTTGCTGCAGCATAAAGAACAAAACTTTTTCTAATAAGAATTTTTGAGGCACATTTATAGTTTGTGTCAAGCTAAGTTGACAGTCTTTAATTCCATCTGATCAGACTGAAGCTAGTCTCCTGTGGTGCAGCTATTCTTAAGTCATACTAAAGCATATGAAACATCCTTTCCCTCCTGGTCTCAGGAAAATACATTTTCTGAGGGCATTTCTGATAGCAAATACAAGGAAACAAAAAATAAAAAACAAATTTTCCAAATAATCTCAATATAACTTGTCACACTGGAGTGGGTTGGAAGCTCCAAGAATAATATGCTAATGGCACTAAAAACCTCTAACTGTTAACATATAGGTACCATGGGGATAGGGATGATCTCTGGTTAAGGACAATTCATGGACCTTCAGCAATCTGCGTCCTGTTCCTCAATGTGCCACATATTTCCCGTACAAACCTGAACAAATGGCTTTATACATACCTTAATTCCAGTGCTGTAAAGCTAGTACTTTCTCAGTCATGTCTGTTTATGCTGCAAGCTAAATACATGTATGGTGTCTCTCACAACAGGGGACAGAAGGTATTTCCAAAGCAGGTAATGCTATTACAAGCAACTGGCACTGTCACATTTCATTAGGCATGTACGTCTACATAACCTTCTTCAACCAGAAGAGGGAGATCTGTGGTTCACAATGTCTGGACCAACAACTGATTATGAATCACTCTGGGTGGGCTGAACTTGCATTTAATCATCAAAACCTATGCAGAGATTATGGGTAGCACCATTATGCACAGTCAGGTATCTTTGGCTCTCCACGGCATGGAGGTTTTCCAGCAGTCACAAACCCCCACCCTCCACAAGCTCTTTACAGTATATAAGAAGGCTGGGCATGAAGATGGAAAGGGAATTGTGATATAATGGAGGGTGGTGCCTGATACTATCAGGGCTTTTAATATTAGTCTCATTGCTGTGGGGTTTGAGCACTTCCAGCTCAAATTGGGTGTTGGCATCATCCAACTGTCTGATAGAGAGACCTGCAGGCAAAGTTGTGGTTATGAAACCTGAGATGTGCAGATCTTCTATCTGTATAATGAGCTAATTAAAAATTAATTTAAACATAGTCTGTATAAAATGCTGAAGCATATGATGTGGGGTATAATCCTATGCTGGATTTGACAACCCACAGCTGCTACTGCATATTCAGTGTTTTTGGACAAAATTACATGCTCCTTCTGCCAGACTCCAATGAGAATTTTCCCTCACTGAACACTTGAGGATCTAATTCCAGGATGCAAACTGAATGGTTAGTCCATGTGATGATGTGCAGAGATAAGAGCTTAGATCTAGAGGATGTTTGGCTGTGTTTGCACAGCCACACTGTTTCTTAGACTGAGCAATGTTCTACAAAGCAAGAATGGATACATCTACTGTCCTTCCCCAGTATTCCTAGTTCCCGACTTTCTCATGCTGAGCCAGCTTGTGTGTCTCAGCACTTTTAGTGTTGATCTACCCATAAATGGGATGAAAATATCTGTATCAGTAATAAGCACAAAAAGTATCTTGCCTGCA
This sequence comes from Athene noctua, assembly GCF_965140245.1. Taxonomy (NCBI): domain Eukaryota; kingdom Metazoa; phylum Chordata; class Aves; order Strigiformes; family Strigidae; genus Athene; species Athene noctua. Next base: position 42,697,680 of record NC_134041.1, read on the forward strand.
AGGCATACAGGCCTCTGGGAACCACACTGAAAGCTGGAAAGCAAGCTCAGATTGCATTCCTCTGCCAATAAGTCTTAACTGGGACACAGATATATATGAGGTGTCAGGAGCTGGGAAAGCAGAAATCAGAGTGGTAGGAGTGCACTCAGGAAGCCATGAAAGAGAAAGAGCTCCTACAATTCTCACTCTCTTCTTGGACAGCTACCTACCGCAAGCCATAATTGAGCCCTGCCCCAAATCAGATGGTAATTATTGTACTGCAGAGACACCAGGATTAGTGTATTCTCCAATCTCTGTTCCTAGCAGCCAGGCCAAAGCTATGATACAATATTACAGCACTGCTTGCAGGACCAGCTAGAGGAAGAGATGTTCCTTGCTTGTCTGTTTCTTAATGATACTGAAATAGCCGAGATTTAATAAATACTGCAAGGGACTTGTTAAAAGAAAATTATATTTCAGTTTGAATGAGGACAACTGGATAGTTGCCTTGGATTGGAGACTGAAAACCATATAAACATGAGTTCAGTTACATGAAGCAAGACAGGAATAAAATGATTGCTTCTGAATATACTTACTGAATGTGGAAATTAATTTTTGAATCTTGAAACAACCACTGTCACTGATGGTTCACTAAATGTACATATGTTGGTAGTTCATTTACTGTATTAGTAAACAAAACTTTCTTCTTGCTTCATAAGCATGTTAATTAATCACATAAAACTATAGCTTAGAAACACTATTAGGCAAGAATTATGCATGGCCACGCTTACTTTTGTGGTGTTAACAGGTACAGAAACACTATGACTGTTGATAGGAATAGCTTCAAATAGTCTGAGCAGTAAAGAACAGCAATCGTGAAATAACACCCTATTTACTTGAAAAAAATCTTGCATATTCAGGAAGCTTTCTCAAACAGAAGGAACTTGGCCTTTACTCACCATCTTTATCCTGCCAGTATTGCCCAAGCAGGAAAGGCACAGAGGTGCCAGGATTCTCTCTGTGTTGAAGCAGAGGAGCCCAGGGATGGTGATTTTCTTGGATTAAGAAAGAGACCCATGAACAACAGGTACCCTATCTGGCTGAGACACACAATATTTAATTTGAGGAAGAGCCTTCCATAATTCCCTTAAAAACTCAGTAGTAAAAAAATCAGTGTAGAATAAACCCATGTTTAATTCCCTGATTCTAGCCAGCTACTGTGTATTGCTTATTTGATTCTCATGGGAGTTCATAAGAGGCTAGTTGGTTCCCATAAAAGGGTGCATCTGTATGTTTCATCAGTTGTAGTCAGCATGCTACCTTTGTTCTGTACCTACAATGACTTTTCATAAAATTTCAAACTGATATTAATTTTTTTTTCCAGCTTACTTAGATATACACCCAGAATGAAGACCATAATGATCAATTACAGCCCTCTGTCCCAATAGGATACTTCATAGAAAGGCCAGAGATCATCTACACAAGAGATGGGATCTCTTGTGAGCTCTTCAAGACTTCTTTATGAAATGAATAACAAATTTCTAGAAAAGCTAAGTAACATTATCAGTTACAACAGAAACATTATCATCTTTTGCTCTATGTACATAGTGTGTCTCAGTTGTGTCCGGGACTTCTGCGTCAGCACATCTCTTTGACCTTGCTTGCTTGGCCATAAAGCAGAATGACATGCAGATGATATCAGAGAAATTACCATAATACACAAGCATATACAGAGCAAATACAGAAGCATATACATAGACATGCCAAAGATTTTGTAGTCCTGACACTGAGCTTTAACATTTACCAGATAAGACCTGATTGATGCCTTCCCTATTGAAGTTGATCAAACTTGGAATGATTGCCTGTTACAAAAGGAAGAGAAGCCATACATTTACTGTTGAGCATAAAAACATAAGTTGGAAGAAAAAACCTCTTCATCATAAGAGGGAAGTAACAATCTCATATCCTGTACCTCACACTTCAGACCTCTCTTTTGCATGATTTTTCCTTATCACATGTATTGATTGGTGCTTTGTACAGCCCGTTTCTTAATCTTTAGTAATTACTCCATGAAAACAAGATTTAAAGGATGACAAAATGCACACCATGCCTATTCTTTCCTGTCAATTTTATACACAGAAAAGTTTTAGTAAAAAAATTTTGAAGACCTGAATTCTTAGGGTGAATTTTTATTCAATGCTGAATAACGAAGTCAAGTTTTCTTGCAGTCCAAACTGTTCAACAGAGACTTATCATAACAGTTTGCCACAAGGAATGAGCAGAGCAAGGTTCCCATAGCAGTTTACTGAACACACGCTCAAGAACAATTTTGAAAATCCAAAGTTCAATTGCCACAAATAGAGTTTTCCCCACATTTTTTTTTCAGCTTCATCTCAAAGGGAAGAGTAAAATTATCTCACAGCAGCTGTCTTTTTAGGCTGTGTTTAGACACTCTGAGAGCAGTTGAATCTTGTGTAGCGTCCATATAACAAGGACAAGGTAGAGGTAAAACTTGATCAAAGACTTTTGATATTTGTGTCTTTCTCATGCTCCTCTGACATGGCCTCTCAATCACACCTATTTTAGAATTAAACTCCTTAGAAATACTCCTTCAGCATATCTTTTCAGAACATCCCTGTGTAATGAATCCAAAGCACACAATGTCAACAACAGTCTTTTAGTTTCCATTTGCAGCAGCACCAATCTGGTATATTGGGAATGTAAAGCAGCAGCAATATTTACAGGAAAAACTTTAACTGTTCCAATGGATGGGGTAAAAAAAAAAGGTGTCTTTTTATGTTTTTATACACATTAAGCATGTCTATATGTTTCTATTTTTCCTCACCTGCTGAAGAAGCCATCTAACAAACTGAGGCCTAAACAGAGCAAGCATAGATGCAGCTACAGTAAGAATGTGATTTTATGGTCAGCTTCATCTAGTTGAATTTTGAAATGCTACTGAAAGGGACAGAACTTTCTTTCCACCACCTCGCCTGTCTCTCCTCCATGCTTTGTGTCAGCACATGTGGTTGCATGCCTCAGCAGTCAGTCAGATCTGCTCCCCAGTGCATCTGCCTGCACAGCTGGATGAGTGCTGCTGCTGACACAACAGCAAGGACAGAGGACAGACACTCACCCTTTCACTACCTTTTCAACAGTTTAGAAATAGATTAGCCATAGCTGATACAAAACTACACTCAAGTTTCACCCTTTTTTGGTGATGGAAGGAAACAACAGATTCCCATGTTATTTGCTGCACAACAACAAATCACATTACTGATAAAGAATAAGCATTTGGAATATCTGCCTGTGTTGGTTTAGGCCCAGCCAGGACTGGAGACCACGTTGCCGTTGCCCCTCCCCCACTCTCAGCCGGTCAGGCTGGAAGTGAGGCACAAACCCCGGGTTAAAATAAGAAGAAATTTAATGCAACAGTGTGATAAACAATCTGAACAACAACAATAGCAATGATAACAACAATAAACAGCAATAACAGTGAACATGACAAAAGATATACAGAGAAATACCTCAATACCACACAAACCCGCCATGTGCTTCCCGCGACCAAAGCTACCAAGGAAAATGTTCCCCGCACTCCCGCGCCCGGACCTGACCTCAGCATGGTATGAATAACCCGGCTGGAGGTCCCTTCCCCCTCTCTGCTGGGGAAACTTAACCCTATCCTAGCTGAACCAGCCTTTGTGATACCATGGCCATTGTTAATAAAAATGGAAACTGCTAGAAGTCAGACAAATGTTTGTATCAAGAGATGGAACAATAAATGGAAAAATTAAACCAAGTAAAATTAAATTCTAAGAGAAGGGTTTGTGGACAGAGAACTGTAAGGCTTGAACATTCATTTTTCATTACTTTCTCATCTTCATCTCAGAGAATATTACTTCCAAAACTATATTTAATATTGGTGTCATGTTAATGAGCACTACATGAAAAGCTGGCTTAGGAGGCAGATCTAAACCAAATGGTGGAAAAGGCAATATACTAGTGGCTTCAGCAGGATTTGGATGAAGCCTTTAAACATTTGTTTCTTTCTATTATCCCTCTCCCACTCTGCTAATTTCACAAGGAAGACTGCAGAAAAACTTCACGAGGTGTAAAAAGAGTAAAGTCTAGGGACTACAGAATGAATAGTGCAAAATTAACTTTTTTTTTTTTTAGAAACAGAAATTCTTACTATTGAGAAAAAAGTAATTTAAACCCATATCAGAGAAAAAATTACATAATAGGAGAAAAAGGGACAGCTTCCTCTACAGTAGTTAGCACTATCCATTATCAGTGCCAAGATATCAGATTAGATAGATCACCACTTTGATCCTGAACAACTTCTATCCAACTCACTGCCCTTCATATCACCACCAGTCTCAAGGTGCCTCCAACCTTAATTCTGTGAGAAAGCAGGGTACAGACACCAGCACTCTGTTCTGTAGTAGGATATACAACAGTGGTTCCCACAGCTGTCAGGAAGAGCTGCATGGATACCTATTTCCAGGAAAGGTGGAGTGAGAGCACTTGGAATGTAACTACTGAAAGTTCAAGTCAACAGGTTTGGAAACTTGGCAAAGACAGCACAGACAAGTAAGGTTTGCAGGGCACCTCTGTGACTGGTGTAAGTCAGATGAGTACCGTTCAGTTCAAGGGAAGCTGCCAATACATGACAGATGAGCACTCGCTGCTTTGCAATGCTCCTCTGAATCTTGGTATCTGAACTGCTTGGATCTCATCCAAATTTCTAGTGCTTCCTCCAGGCCAAGAAGATGAAAACCATGCAAAACGTTCTGCCATTCTCAACCCAAAGAAAAATAAATTCACATTTGATCATGAAAGTTGATCTTCCATTTTTGCACAACAGTGAAGACAGGAAGAGGAGCTGTAAAAATGAATAAGGAACTTCCTCCCCTTCTTTCACATCCCCGCCCTCTAAATGCTTTTCTGCTGCTGACAGAAATGAAAGTCAGGGCTGGATGAACCCAGTGGAGATATCCAGGAGGTACCAGAGCAGTGCTGAGCCCCTCCCAGTGCCACACAGCAGTTCAAAGACTTGAAAGGCTGCAGAACTCCCACCATACTGCAGTTCAGCTCCCCATCCAAAGAGCCATATACTTAGCAGCATAGTCTCTTCTCGGGGTGTCTCTGTGACAATAGGTCCATATCTTCTCTGCCTTCTACCAGTACAGTCACACATACTGCTCTCACTGTGCACAAACCATGAGTATCTCTGCTCCTCCTGCCCATTGTACCTCCAGCTGCAGGTCAGTGCCAGCGAAAGCTCTTTATTTCCTAAGCTTTACTGACTGCTTGTGCCCCAGCTCCCCCTTTCCATATGCTTATTTTGATAGCTGCCTTTCTACACAACAAGATTGTCTTGAGGATTTTTGAGACAATGGACCCTGTAGTAAATGGGAGCCTTGATAATGCCAGAGAGATCAGATGTCATGCCTTGAGATGCAATGTCATTCCATGCCTGCTCTGCACTCACAGGTCAGCCGCATAACATAAGCACTGATGTGCCCTGTGCTGGAGCTAGCAAAATTACTTTCCTGCATATGCACAGTAGCTTTTTTCCTAGCAGCCACAGCTACCAGTGTTGAAAAAGCACCCAGCTGATGTGAAATAACGGAGAAAGCTTTTTTGTGAGCTTTTCATAGGAAGTGTGACAAGAAACTGGGCATTTCCAGAGGACATCCGGCAATTCCTTTACTGGCTGACAGAATTTGGAGATGACTCCATACTGGCACTACAACAGTCTGCTTAATCTTGGACCTTGCAGACTTCAGGCCTACTGAACAAAGTAAGTATGAAAGAAAGAGGTAAAATACAAGTGAAACACAGAGGTCAAAAGCAAATCAAACCTTTTCAAAACACAGCAAGATTTCATCCAAGTTTAGGAAGAAGTTCATTCCTTAGCAGAGTAAGGACTCAAATACCTGTACTGTTGATTTAGCCAATATATTGACAACAGCAAAAGATGGCTCCTAGTTGCAAGACGTGACTCTACTAATACCAGCATTCAAAACAACTGAAATTATCAAGCATCTGGTTCAGCCTGCTACAGAGTCAGGCAGGACCCAAACTCTGGATAGAGACTTTAATTTTACTGTATTTCAGGGCTGATAGTGAGAGGGTTCAAATATAGGGCTCTAGGCTTTCTCTGGTATGTCTTCAGTAAAACTATCGCAGTTCTTTAACCCTACTGCTTTCCCAAGATGCTGCTGTGGTGTGTGTTGAAGGGCTGGGAGGCGAAAGGAGTGGTGGAGGAGAAAGAAGTTCCTCACTACTTTCCTATCGCCCTTCTACCTGTTTTCATGGCTGTGTATTCAGAGGATTGTCTTTCCACAAGCAAACGACTAGAGACAAGCTCACCCCAAATGTATGTTCTCTCATGTTTCAAGCACTTGCTCTCTGTTCTTACTGAATGTTTAGTTACAGCATGAAAAATGGATATGTGGAATGAAGACATTTCCCCTTTGACTAGCACATTTGCAGAAGGTATGTCAAGGATCTGAGGCAAGGGGTATGGGCAAGCTTTCAAGAAAGTTTTTTCCCCCTTCTCCTTTGCTTGCTTATTGGAAGAGCAATAAATATCAAGCAGACAGGCCCTTCTCACAGTTACAAAGCCTACCTGTAACTGAGCTGGATAATTAGCAGCCTTGAAGATGATATATGACTTTCATTACCCTTTGGGACTGGAGACTAAATGAGGACAGAGCTAATTGCCGTGCAAAGCAGTTTGGCATGAATGAGAAAAATGCAGGCGCTGTCTCCTGCCAAAAAAGGGCCCTATTGCTGCTCTGATCTCATGGCTGGTTTTTGCCGCAGGAGTTCACTTGGTGTCCATAAATCATGGTCTGCTTACAGCTGAAACTGCACTGAGTCATCAACATGCAATAAGCTGAGTGACAGATTCCAGCCTGACTACATTAGAACTTCAAACTTAGTCCTCCCCCTCCAACACTACCCGTACTTAACAGAAAATTAAACCCAGACTATACAGACATGAAGGCTGTGAGAAACACAAGGATTGTTTACTTGACAATAGTTTTTTAAGACTGATGTTTCCAGGAAATAGCATCATGATTTTGAAAGGGAGAGGGCCACAAGTACTGAATATATAAAATGACCCTCTGCTACAGCATTTGGTTTGTCCTTCCTCATGTAATTGCTGATTAAAATGTATTACTCTCCTTTAATGATCTAAAGTGGCACTTTGTCATCTTAGTTCTTATGGAGATAGATTTAGTCAGCTATCTGAGAAAATATTTTGCTGCTGTTTAAAATTAGGCCAGAAAAACCTGAAACCTGATTGCAAATCTGCTTCCAAAGTGACCTGGGGCACATTAACATACATATCATACCCTTAAGAAGTGTGGGCTTCTGGGGAATCTAAACCATCAGTGCAAAAAGAGAGTCCTTGAAGATACTCTTTTCCTCTCCCCATTCTGTTTTACAGAAGATTTTTTGCTTTTCCCTAAAGGTACCTTAGGTCTATTTTTTTTTTAATGAAAGAGATTGTGCTGAATTTGCAATATGGTATCCTGTCAGATCCTAATCAATTAGCCCACATCAGCTCAGTATAAGGCAGATACCAATTTAACTCACAGAGCTAAGCCTTCTGATTTTCTCTAAGGGCAGTCACATAATTCATTCTTTGTAGTGCCAAATTATATTTGACATTTAATTTAAAACTCAAGGTACCATAATGCAAAATCTCACTAAAAATAATGGTGATAAAGCAGAGGAACATTTCATTTGACAGTGAGGATTTTTTCAGCTTATTTATGCACCCAAACTTTCCCCCTCCCCCACCTTTCAAAGCCCCAAACTCACCAGTGCTGGTTATCCAGGCAATCACTTTCAGGTGATTTTAGCCTCTACAGGTGCATGCATGCAGCATAGGGGCACTTGAATGTGAAGCAAGAAAGTTGGCTGCTGCTCACCTTTTGGTGGGTGAGCTCTCTCTCCCTGACGACACATGAGCTCAAAGACATTTCATGTGTTATTGCCACTCTAGCTAGAAGAAAGAAACATTTCAGTGGAGTTACTTGAGCTAACCAGAATGGTTGTGTGTGGATTGGGGAGGGGGAAATCAGCCAGAAAATGTAGTTTTTTACTTTTAGAAGACACAACACTAAAAACCCCCAACAAAACCCAGCTTCATTCACCATTCTCTACCATGCAGCAACTCCATTCACAGCCATCTGGCACAATGGAAGTCAGCGAGTTCACGAAGTATGTCCAGACTCTAACAATACAGCTTCATGCACAGATAATAATAAAAAGACTGAGTTCTTTCCTGAAGTGTGCAACACACTGCCAAACCATAGGGAATTCTAGCCATGGGCTCAGTCAGCACTTTCAGTGCATGAACAGTCAAACTGTAATAAAGAAATAGTTGGAAAAAACACATAGCCATCTCTGTCAGGCTGAGTTGCTTGTAGGGACTGTTTCTGCTGGTAGTGCGCAAAAATGCTAAGCAGCTAGTGACTTGCCTGGCTAATCCAGAGCAGCTCTATAAGAGAAAGTAGTGGATAACAGTAGGCTCTGCTTTATTGAGACAATATAAGCAATAAGAAAAGTACATTGGTAGCACAATCCTCCTGAGAGTGACTCAACTTTTGTCCTGTCAAAAAACAGCTACTACTTTGCAATAAAAAGCAGCAAATGTCTAATGTTCTCATCCTTTATGTGCCAGATTAGCTCTTGAGGGGAAAAAAAAAAAAAAAAAAATCATCACTGGTCACAACATGCTTTTCAATGTAAGATGGATGACTCGAATTCTGGGATGTTAGGTCTTACTGTGGATTTCAGTCCCTCATTAAGATGAATACAGTCCAGGGCTGAACTCTGGTATATTTGGAGTGAGTCTGTAGGCCTCAGGTTAGGCATTCTTGCTTTTTTTCCACATTTGCATGTAGGTGCATGCATATGCTACTGGGACTCAAGTTCAAAATCTTGCCCATTTGCCCATGTGAACAGATTAATTTCTTTTAGAACTTGCTATAGCCTCCACATTTATTTTAGAGAATACACAGGGTATTATCTAGGGTATGAAATGTGGACAGGAAATAAAGTTGATATGTATCAGAGCGAGAGAGTACATTATCGGCACACTTGGAAATGAAAGAAGCTGTATTTGATGTTGATGCAGTGTGCCTATGTGACAGGTTTAAATTAGTGAAACAATTGTGATGGCATAACACTGCTGTAAAGAGTTTCCTACATTTCATCGAATTTTGTTGTGGAATATAGAAACACAAAACCAAAAACTTCTTGGAAAGCAGTGCTTCAGCATTATATAACACAGAGGGCTTCTATCTATGATATGTATCCTGTACTTCAGCTTTCCCAGACTTCCTGAGCTGAGACTGTATCAAAAGCTTTGTTTTCAGTAGTAAGGATTTTGTTTTTTAACTGCAAGGACAAGCATACCCTTCACAAGTCTAGATAATCGCTTTCTTAATCTAATTATATTTTGGCTTTTATGACATCCTGTGGCAAAGAGTTCTGCACTTTAATGTTTTTTATGTGGAAAAGCACTTTCATTTGTTTAAGCACTATTAAACTTTAGGAATTAGAGACTAAGCATTCCCTATTACTTCTTCATACAACTTAAGATTCTACCAAGAAGAATTACGCAGCCCTCAGAACTCTTTTCTAAACTCATTCTATTTGGCCTTTTCTCATACGGAAACCTTTCCAGAAATTGGCTCAATGATGTTATCTTTTCTAAATCTTGTATGTAGGGTCTTTCTGAGTCAAGGACAAGAAATATGTACTGTTGTGAAGCTCTGAACCTGTTATAGATTCACATCACACACTTCATACTCAGTATTGTCCAATAATTTTTTGCAATTGTGAATCTGTGTAAGTATACAGAAGTAAAAAAACCTGTAATTGCTCACCAACTTAACAGCAGTAGTTTGGCACACAAAAATACATGTGCACAAAATCTTCACAGCATTTCCAACAAATTCTTTTTTTTTTTTCACTAAATTTTACACTAAATTCTTGAGAAAAATTCAGGTTAGCAAATATTTTTCCAGAATAGTTTGAATGTTTTCAAAAAGGAAATTGTTAAATTATTAATGTGATTGTATTACTCTAAGGAAGCTGGATTAGATAAATGTCCATTTTAGTATCCTATTTATATCACTAAGTTTTTAATGTTGCAGAGACAAAAGCTTTAAAAATAATTAATAGTTTAAAATGGTAGTAAAAACTACACAATCAGTAAATACACAGATTGGAAATCTGACATTTTGTGCCACAAAGAATCTTTAAATGGAAGTGAAGGGATAAATGCATCAACGGAGATTTCAGACCATCAGATACTTTAGTCGGTTCAAAGTGCTGAGAACTTAAGCACTTTCACTGAAAAACAGATAAATACGGAAAAAGTCTAATGTTAATTTTATCCTTTCTGAAGGCTTTATCCTTAGTCTTTTCATATATAAGAGTTATCATAATTGCTTTGCAAGGGGTGTATCAAATATGGGGAACTGACTCAAAGTCCTTGCATTCAGTAAGGAAGCTGCTTTTTAATTACACTGTGCAAAAACATTAGCAATAAACCCCCTTATAAATACAAACAGAAAACTAAATCACAGGGTAAGAAGCCATAAGGACTAGAATGCAGAAAGAGAGAGAGAATACAAATGATCTCATGACACTTACACAGTCTAATTTCTGGAGAAAATTCTACTTCAATTTACAGTGATGTAAAGAAGACTCAGAAATTAGCTTATTTACTCCTCATTTAAAATACTGCCAGACAAATGGATTATGTTTCTTGAATCCTTTATGATACAGGATTCTACAATTAATATAGCACAGACACATTTGTCATCATCCTTAATCATGGATATTTGTGTAAAGATTTCAGCAAGCTCTATTCTGCTCCAATTTAAACTCATTTAAATCCTGCTCAGCTCTGTTATAGAATAACTCTCCAGATAATTTAAATCTGTGTTTGACCACAAATCTGGCTCCTTATCATATCTGTATTCAGAAGCATCTTCCAAAGCACAAGCAGCAATCACTTAGAACAATTTAAGTTCTTCGGCTAGTGTCTGTCCATCCAACCCGCAGAGCTGTAGTACCTTATGTTTCCTTGCCACTGTTTGATCAAAATATTTCTGGAATTCTAGGTTAATTAGCACCACAACATTCCAAGTACTATAAGAAGCTACTTTTCAAATGGGAGAAACAGAGGTTGCTGCTGCTCCACATGCAATAAAAGTCAATTCCCTTGCCAAAAACAGTGAAGTCTAAATTGACAGATAACAAAATACAAAAAAAAGGGAAAAATTATTACACTCACTTTATAGTTTAGGAAACAAAGGCTGACAGAATAAATGTTTTGCCCAAGATTGCCAAACTGGGCAAAACAAGGACAAAAATTGAGTCCAGTTTTCTTCAGACTCATTATGGATCCTGTATCACAAAAGCATTTTGCTCAGTGAATGAATGGTAATCACAGTCTCACCAGGAGCTTACTGAATTCAACAGGAAGAGCTCTTGCTATTTTCAAAGGGAATTTTGATCAGAGTCCATCGGGTTACTCAATGTATGTAACTAAAAGAAACCTGCAGCTAGAATAAAGCTGAGACCATACAACAGCAGGCTAGATTTTTTTTTAAGGCTTGTCTAATTCAATGGCCATGAATAATATAATATTCACGGAGTCCCATCTGGTGTTCAGTTCTGTGTATAAAAACACTTTGCATTGTTGGTCCAATAATTCTGACTAAAACTGGTAAAGTGATATGCAGGCCCTTGAAAACAGTAGTGGGATTAAAAAAAAAAATAACAAATTGAATAAAGGAGAAAAAATAAGCTTGCTTTAGTCTGAAGGGAATAAAATTGAAGCCTTTTAACCTTACACATAAGTTCCACACCATTGCTTTTTAAAATCAGTTGAAAATCATTTAAAATCAAATTGATTTTGGCTTTTACATTCAGAAGCACTTCAGCTTTTCACTTACTTGCCTATACAAGTCATGTCTTCAGCCAACCTGTGTTTAAAATGGGTTGAAAATCAGTTTGTATGTTCACATGCTTATTGGAATTTTCTCATTTCCATTTCACTCAGAGCCAATCACGATCAGATTAACTTCCTAGGGAATGTGTCAAGAGGCTGATTTCATGGGTTTTAGCAAAGAAATGGTTCCTAATGTAGTGAAATATTTTTTGCTTATAACACATTGTCTATTGCCCATTTTGTGTCAATAAATGGCAAGACGGATAATCAGAACTGTTCATATTTATTCTGAAAGGCTCTCTTCTCCATCATGTGTAGACCCATAATCAATCATGAAAGAACTGTAAAATCACAGGAAAATATTTCCTAGTTTACATCTGCTTCTTTCCACTAATAAAATCTGGAATATCTGCAGCCTTCCATGTATGGTGTGATAGGGTAGGCTCCTGAACTGGACACTCCTCTGTTCACCTGCTGCCATCCAACTGTGGTTCATTTGGAGTGGATAACTGCTATCTGAACTGACATTTAGTCATCCAGTCTGAAAGGAAGTATGCTGAAATGATGCAACATAACACACTATCAAGGCTGTAATAGGATGTAGAACACCTGCCATTGAGTTGGATAGAAAGGACAAAACGATCTGAATGGCTTTGTTTTCAACATTCTCTTCCCCATACTCCTCACATGTCCACTTTTACTTAATTTGTCACTGATGGTTTAAGAAGAGAGGAATGGCATAGCAAGAGAACAAGAAAATGTGAAGTGGGTGCCCAAGTTATATTAGTGACTCTGTTGGGTAAGTTGTTTATAGCATTGTATCAAGTTCATTGATTTAGATGGCTCAGTTTTAGGTTTCCAAACTGAGATGATGTGCGCAGTTTGCTTTACAATGTGAGTCAGTATTTCAACACTTATCATTTTCAAAAAAAAAAGTTAGAATGAGTCTGCAAGTAAGGTGGGTAAATGTCTCAAGCTGTGCATCTGAAAACTGAACACTTGCAATTAAATTATATCAGAAAAATATTAACTGTAATCTCACAGTAAGTCAATTGACTTGCCTGTAAATGAGAAATTAAAAATAGATCACAAGGAGAGATGTTGTGGTTTCAAACAATGCTTTAAAGGCCTCTGTAAATCTCAAATGAGAAGTCAAAAATCCACGTGCAAATATTACATTGCAGAGATGATGAGTGGGAATGGAGTGGGAGGTTATATAACCTGATAATATCAAGGATCTGAAAGAGATTAAACTATTTAACTATTCAGCAGTGAAAAGAAGTCAAGAAGGATCACTGCAGACAAGGAATGGAAAGACAATATAGAAACTGACTTGTGCAGGCTGACATTCCGCTTCAAAGAGTATTAACTCTAGAGAGTGGTTACAAAACTCTATGTCTTTAAAAACAAGTCTGATTTAATAAATATTTACTAAATTGTATAAGAATTGCTTGGCATCAAGCTATAAATATTAAATTGCAATGTAAATATTAAAAGAATGATGGTTTTTCAAATAATCAATTTAAGATTATAAGAATTTTTGGATTAAACAAAAAAAATAATAAAAAAATCCCTGAGAGTCAAACAAAACCCCTGACTGTTAGATTCCAAAAGAACAATCCACTCAGAGTTCCTTTCATGTGCCAACAACTATTATTTATATTGTTTATGCACTTTCATCATGACAGCCCTAACACTGAGCAGAGCAGATAGAGTCTAACAGTTACCACATTAGAAAAAAAGCTCGCAGAAGGTAAATAAAGTGAAGTGAGGCTATATTTTTGGATCTTTGGAGATGTAAGGCCATTCTGATTTTCTCTTTATATCGATTATTTTATATTGTTTAATGAATTTCTGTACTCTCCCTAAAAAATAAATGTTGGCTCAATGAATAGAGCCTGAATTTAAAGGAACCACCCTATTAAAACTGGTTTTGTTTGTGCCTGGAAAATCAGTACTGTTCCAGGCAGTTTGTTTCAGATTTTACTTGAAAGCTCCCATTCCATTAGTATGACATTGCTTCTGAGACAAAGCTTAACCATAGTGTCTTTCCCCTTTAAAAGGTAATGACAACCATCTAAGCAAAAATAACAGTGGGGAAAAAAAAAGACCCCCATTATAGCAAACTGTGGTATTAATGAAATTCTGTTTGTATTAAAATTTTCTTTCAACCACAGTCTTCCTGTTCAGGGGGATAGTGTCAACCTGTCAAACTTTTAATCAAGAGCAGTTCATTGATGCTTCTGTTATGTCAAAAAGCCTCACCTAGGTGACTTCAAGGGGAGACAGCAGGTCTGACTTTCTCAGCATCCAAGGCTATGAATTTTTCATTTCTCACCCCCAACTTTTAATTTCTAGTGTATGTATATGAATAGACACAAAGTATTTTTTTATTGAAGCAAATCTATAATTAGTGTAGATTTTCAGTCAAGTTGTAAAGCCAAGAGGATAAAAAAAGAGGTAAATACATGAAAGATTACTTTCTTAATTTTTAGGTTGGTGAAAAGGGGCTAGTTAGAGGACTAAAATCTATGAGTTCAGATAGCCTTTTACAAAACAGCTACTCCGGCCAAAATTTCACAACACTGCCAAAATTTCACAATACAGCATCACAATTCACAATCTAGATTCTCCCTAGAAACTATTTCACTGAGGTGTTACATTTGCAGACATGCTCATATTAATGACATAATTCAGCCTACTAAAGAATCCTCACTCTATTGCATAGAACTCAAATTTGGGGCCAGATGCCGACCACCTGCAGTAGCTGCTTTCCAGCAATTGGCAAGAACAAAACAGACAAAAAGTCAGTTTAACGAAGTATCTGCACCTTCATGCTCTGTTGGGAGAATGCTGGATTTGGAAAACAAAATTAAAAGCTCACATGGCAGTTTTACAATGCCTTCTCCTGCAGCATATCACTTACTAATCTGCTACAGGTGAGTTATAAGGGAACCGAGACTAGCAACATTCTCTCTCCCTGATCCCATGAACTGAAATGATTTCTTAAGGGTGTTAAGAAGGTAATGGTAACTAAGAGCAGCCTTAAGACAGTTCTGATTTCCATCTCAATATTGGCATGAAATATGGTTGCCCCAGTGTGAAAGTCAGAAAGATTTTCACACCCTGTGCTGCAAACAGAAGACAAGTCTCAATGAAAAGTTCAGTCCTCCTAGCTTCTCAGTATAGTCCTGCACAAGTTTGAATGCATTTTTATCATAGAGTTTCTGCTTCTACAGTTTCTACCATAATTGGGAACTAAGCCATCTTTTTGTATTCACAGCAATATCCATTATTTATCAGTTAGATGTACAGTGAGATGAGTTTTGACTGAAAATACTGTGTTGCTTCATGATCAGGAAGTGAAGTCAGGAAGAATATGATGTCCTGAAGGTATGGTTAAAGGAGCCTCCAGATCTTTGGTTTTTAAATGTTTGCAAGGCATATTAATGGGGAGTGTACCACATAATCCATCTAAATAATTTACTCTTCACGATTCTGCCAAAGGAAAGATTTTCATTCAAACAGCTTGGTGGGTTTTGTTGCTTTTCTTTTTTAAACATACTATGTATAATTAGAAGATGACTATATGGGTCATTTATAAAGCCAAACAACAAGACCAGAACTCTAGTAATGCAAAATGACCAGCTAATTACACCACTGGTTTAAATTATGATCCTAGGTATTACTTGTTCTTTCCAAAATGGGCTGGATATCTGTATTCAGCCCCAAAGAGCAATTTCATTCTTGCAAACATATTGCACATTTAAAATGTAGCAAGGTTTAAATCATCCAAGCTTACTGTTTTAACTTCCAGCATTTCATTATTCTACTTAATGGTTTGCACATTGTTTTAACACAAGTACAATATAATTTTATTGTATGATGTCAAAAAAAATCCGTGTCCCATTTGCTTCCAAGAGAAATGAGTAGTAATGGGCTAGGAGACCTGAGCTACATGGATGTTTTGCCTATAGACAGGAAAAGCTCGAGGTTGTTCAACACGTGCTTAATTGGGAAGATACACGCTCAGAGTATTAGCAACATATACACATCTGAATTAGTCCATGCCTCAAGATTGGATTGGCAGAAATATAAGAAAACTGGGCCAGCCCAATCTTTCTCCCATTGTAGTCAACTGGAATGTTGACAGCTTTAACCAGGCCATGAGAAGGCCCTAATTTAGGCCCTGTGGCCTCTGCACTGGAGCAGGTTTTGCGGCTGAGGATCACAGCTTTGTGAGATACATCTAGGGGGTAAAGCACTAAATACGTGCCAGGCGATCCCTCAAAACACAGAGGAACTGAAAGTAGAGCCTGCAGTCTCTGACACAGCTTCCTTCTCCCATTGGGGAATCACAGCTGGCAGACCTGGGGGTCAAAAACAATGCAAGAGTGGTTTATTTCATGATCTGTAGGACTGCAGGTGCCACTGGCTAGAGAGATAGAAACAATAGGTCCCACAATGAGAGGAAAGCATTCTGATGGATTGCCCCCCACAAACTGTAGATATTTGCCTTTAGCATCAGGAGCTCTACTAGGAATTAAAAAGTATATTTCAAATTGCTCTTTTGGGTGCAATACAAAAATTGCTTTTTCACAAAAATATTTTTACCAACTATTTCCACAAAGCATATTCGGCATAACAGAAGCACTGTATCTGAAAAGCTGTTTAAGGACGGGTAGTTCCCAAGTGCCCTTGATTGCTCCTGTTCTACTTGCCTTGACCTGCTGCGTCACGTTATGCGATATCAAACTGCCATCGTGTTCCATTTTAGAAATGATTACGCTTCATTGGTGGGCAAAGTTGCTGCTTGCTGAGTGTTTGTGAGGTTTGATTAATTAGTGCTTATGAAGTGCTTTGAAATTCTTGCATGAATGATGTTACAGAAACACTGAATATTGCTGTTACTATACAGGCAGGTACATGATTAAAGATTTCATGTTGCAAGGTGTGGCTGGGCCTTACCTTCTCTTTGGAAAAATGTTCTGGTTTCCTCTGAATTCCCTCTGGCAAGCTAGTTCAGTCTTCCAACCAAACCAAACCAAAACACTTCAATCTTTCTAGGGTAGGGAAAAATAATTAAAAAAAGATTACATGAAGGGTATTTCTGAGAACTCAGTGCCTGTCTAGGATATTGCATCTCTAGGTGGTCTGATACACTTCAACGGCTGATTAAGTTCATTCTTAGACTAACTCCATTTTCTTCAACATTTTTTTTTAAAGAAAAACCAACTAGAGCTCTTTTAATTGCTTTCTCCTCTGCGTATTTTACATAGGCACCTGACCGCCTGTTAAAGCATCCTTATCTGTGATATCCTCCTCTCTTTGGCTGGAGAGACCCACCTGTACCCCCAATATCTCCTGCCCAAAGGGAGCTGTTACATGTTGTATCCCTTTCCATCATTTCTGACTGTGAACCCGACAGTTCCCATCTGCTCTGGGAATTACAACTCCCCACAGGCAATTCATTCTTGGCCAAGGCAGGAAGCTGCAGGACTAAGCTCACAGCCAACCTTAAAAGACCCAAACGAAGATAATTATTGCACAGACTCACCTGTTTAAAAATTTCTCCAACTTGCTCATTTCTGCCATACTTGGCTGTGGCTATTACCACGCTGTTGTGCCTCTTCAAGAGCCTGCTGCTTTGTAAAGTGAAGGCCAGGATTCTCTGTCCAATGCACAGGTGCCCGGTGCCATTTGAGAGGCCCTAAGGCATCCAAGACATCTGCACGGGAATAGTAGATATGATGCAGGACCTAAAGCAGACTGACACTCCACCAGGGTAGCAAATGGCTGCCAGGCAGGCTACTCTGTAATAGCTAAAACACCATCGGATGCCCCTGACGAAGCTACCAAGTTCTCTCCCTACTGTTCAACTTCCCTGTTTTCTGTTGTTATTGAGGGAACTTGAAAGGATCAACCATATTGATCCTCTGTGTTGATCACACACCTCACATCCTTTTTGTCTTGCTTACATTAACCTAACAGACTATGATCCCCTGGCACTATCTTTGATTCCAGTCACAGCATGGTGTCTTGAACTTAATTTTTCCTGCTCATTCAACCCATTTCACATCCTTCACCCAATAACAACTTTTTTGCTGTTACTTTTTCTAATAACTTCATGGTTAATTTCACCTTCCTGCATAGAGTAACCTCTAGATTTTGGGTCCTTTGTGCTTGCTTACTTTCCTAAGAACTGTTAAGAAAAAAATACAAACTTCTTTTTGCCCCAGGCTTTAGTAGACATGCTTACCTAGACTGCAAGGCCAGTGTCTGAGTACATGTCTCTATTTAAACCATAAGAGCATTTAGCATTTATGAGGTTCAGAATAACCAGGCCAAACACCCTTATTATCTACCTAACACTGCGATCAGTTTCTTGGCTGCCATCAAGGCTGATGCCATCTTCCTATTCTGTTGTGCAGGGACATAAATCTTACACAGAAGTTTTCAAAGGCACCAAAAATGTTCAAATGAGAAAATGAGGGGTATTAGGAACCTCTCACTTGGTCCCAGTGAGGGAGGTACAGCGCACGTCAAAATCTGTGTCTTCAGTTTTCTGATAGTTGTTCTTATCTGTGCAACTTCCAAAAGCTGGGTTAGTAATCTACTGTGGCCCTGAAGTTCCTTTCATTAGAAAGTGTGTTCTGACCTTTTCCCAGGGCGGAGCTGGGATTTCACGATGCGTTTCTTGTCAATCACTGTATTCTTTGCACAGCCTGCACTGTTCCATATGTGCTTTCAACTGGGTATTCATACCTGGCCTGTAGGTACATTTCCTGGCTCATCTCAGGCACGTTTCTATCCTCAGGTGTGAAATATGTATCCACTGCATGATCTCATCTCTTAAATCTCCTGGGATTACTGTTCAGTTCCATTTAAAACAAAATCCATGCAGTTTTTCATTCACTTCCTAGTGTGGCTGCGGGTGGGCACAACATCCTGTGGCATTTATTCCTTTCTCTCTGGCTGACCATGGATTGCAAATTGCTTTACTGCCTGTCACATACCACGCTGTTCCTGTTGGACTGCCTTGAATGGCTCCATTTAAAAGGAGCAGAGTCAGTAGTAACTTTTCACCTCATTGTTTCACCTTCCTACATATACTAGGATTCCATCCGTAAAACTTGCAGTTTGCATCTTTACACCAGAGCTGTTTCTACTCCCCCTTCTCAAGCACCCTCACATATCAGTGCTTCACGTGCTTTGCAAGCGTATAATGCTTTAGTGACTTCTGCTTCACTTCCAATTTCTTCTCTAAATGCTTATTTTTTCTAATATTTGAGCATTCTCACAAGATTCCACCTAATTTCAGCAGTCAAGAAAAGTCCAATGTGATAGAGTCATAGTTGGGCTCACTCTCAGTTTGCCTTCATTCAGCCTCATTTTGTCTCCAGCACCGTCTAGAAAAGGCATCACAGGTAAATATCATGATCTTCATTGCCTATTATTTGACATCTCTTTCCTGCAATAAAGATGTCCTCAGCTACAACATTGAACATTGGAGGCTAGAGGCACAGTATTCAGTTAATATCAAGTATCTTGGATTTGGAGCTGTCACTGATAAGCATTTAAGCTCAGTATCTGCTAGAAGGTGTGGCAAAGGTTGTCAGGCAGCTCTTCCTTTTCAGCATGCCACAGTAATTGATTCTCTGATTTCCTTCTTAAGTCTTTAACCGCCTACTCCATCATGACAGGATACATCCACACAGAAAATAATCCACGTAAAAAGAACACAGATGGGAGGGGACAGAATGAAAGTGTACACCTGGCCCAAGCCAGGTGATTACTCCTACTTTGCCAATTAAAATCCCATTGCCATTTTTGCTAGTTTAACAATAAGCATCTATTTTGCATTCAGTTCTCTGTTTCAGAGCAGATGCGTTCATTCTTACTTTTTAAACTATGTCACCTTTCCTTCAACGTGGGCTTAGGTTAATAAGCTGTACATCAAGCACTGCTTAAAAGCTGGCTTCACCAGATGATAACTGATGAGGGAATTGCTTTTAATTACTGTACAAGTGAGTAGATAAAAATCGCAGGTCCTAATAATCAGCTTCAAAACCTGACAGCAGCAAAGTCTCACATTTCAAATGTGGGTTATTTTTTCTTTCAGCATTCGGCTACAGAAGGCAAATGTTAGTGGTTGGATCATCTTCTGTAAGCAAGCCAAAGTTATGTGTAACATTTTTGGATGCTAATAGGACACGGTTCTGGCAGAAGAGAAATAAGGGTAATGTTAAAGATTAGAGCAAGCTTGGAAAGGAAGAAAAGTGCTTTTCTCAATCCAGAATTTCAG
Organism: Athene noctua; assembly: GCF_965140245.1. NCBI lineage: Eukaryota > Metazoa > Chordata > Aves > Strigiformes > Strigidae > Athene > Athene noctua. The sequence goes on from NC_134041.1 coordinate 42,717,959, forward strand.
AAGAACAATCATCTCACCTACTTCTGCTGCTAGAACTTTAAAAGTCCAAGAACAGCAAATGCAAACAACTTACTTGCACAGCTATCAAGAGTCAGAGAGAGCATGAGGCTTCCCAGATTGCCTTCAAAACCAGCAGCATTTGGCCCATTACCATCCACACCAGGCTAATGTATTTTTAATAGTTCACCTCCTAAAGAGATACTGCAGGCCATGAGATGCAAATTAGCCAGCCAGAATTGAGCAAGTTTGTGCTATGAGAAATTTCAGGGGAGGATGAAATAAATGAAAGTAGGATTACAAACTGGGTTTGGTGCTGTGGTGAGAGGAGAAAAATGTGCTCATGAAGCCCAGTAAAACTTTTTTTCCTGGTTTATTAGGTGTTTGCAAAAAAGTCTCAGTTGCAAAGTACGACATGTTCCTTTTGTGAAGACTCATCTACAGCAGAGAGGCTCTGATAAATCAGCTGCTTTCTTTTTTAGCCAACTATGCAGTGTATGGGAAGCTGAGGCTTGTATTATGGCTTTGTTAAAACATTAGATGTTGCCTGAAAGCTGCCATGTGAACTCCATTTTGAATGTATTTCAATGCAGGTTTTTACAATAGGAAAAATAAACACTCAGCTCAGGAAACCAGAATCTAAAACACTGTAGACGTGGATTTGTTTATTTGTTGCTTTCCTGCTATAGATCAGCCTGTCAGGATACCTCCCTTCATGTAAATATTTAAGATCTACAGCAAAACAATTCTGATAGAAAAAAATAAAACTCTGAAAAGGAGAGAGGAAAAGGAGGAGGCAGGGTTTCATTTATTTAAAAAACCCACAGATATGGTTCTCTTTGGATCTATCAGGTGTATTCTTTGATGAAAAGGAGAAATATTCTGATTGCAAAGGTGTTATGTGTAGTGAACAGCACTTAGCTCCTTGAAACCACATGTTCTATAGATTCAAATTTACCATATTCCTTTTTGGGTTTTTTATGAGGCAATAATTTTAACTCTCAAAAGTCCACATGAAAAACTGAAAATCCAGGATTTGAGAAGTAGAGAAGTTCAGAATAGTAGTCATCTGGAAGTCTCCTCTTTTTATGTCGGTAAAGTATAATGTTACTTCACGCCATTTGGCTGCAAATGTAAATTACACCTTTTTTCAGTTGTTAGGACAGGATAGAAAACCACATAATTCTAATGAGTCATAAATGTTTCACCATTTTTTTCTTCATTTAATTCATATGGTGCCAACACCTGTGAAAACAATCAGCATCATAGCTGTGTGCTCTACTTAAATTTGCTTTAGGGTGTGCTTGAGTAAAAGCTTTTATATCTCATTTCTCTACATTATTAACAACATGATGCCCTGAATCATTCTATAATTTAAGTATGCTCATTTCTTTCTCAGCAATTTTATTAGGACTAGAAAAGGTGCTCAAAGACTACGACAGTCTTAAAATGGACACAGACACACACACACATACCCATTCTTGATTCTTACTGTAACAAAATATGTGTAACAAGATATTCACATTATTTTTTATGTGCTTTGGCAGTTTTGCACCTTGAATTACGAATCTAAACTGTTAGTACAAGAGCCATACTACAAAGCTTTCTCCCAAAAGGCTTTGCAACCATTGCTCTAAGGGTGAGTTCATTTCATGAGAGCGCCATCTGCACTGAACTGAATTTTAAACCACTGCCAAAGGAAAATACATCTTGCTTTCCAATGGGAAGAGAGTAGTGGTTGAAAGTCTAGTTCTGGAGTCACTAGATGGTGCCAGAGAGGAACAGACATTGGTAACTGTGCAGTCTTCCTTTATGTATAGCTGGGCAATGGGGTGGTTATGTTAATCTACAGCAGAAGTGCACGAGCTAAAGGGTAGGATTTTGAAGAATACTACTGGTGAGATTTACAAACACACTTCAGTGCCTGAAGAAACAATGTAGGGACTGGATGATACAGAAAAGAGCCTAAATCCTGTTAACTTTCAGTGGACATCAGGGCTCTGACCGCCTTAGGAACCCTTGGTAACCCCACCTGGTATCTATGTAGCCCTAAATGACTTCAGACAGAACAATTTTCAAAGGGCTTTTACATACAGTTTTATAACATAAGGGAAGGAAGTACTGAGCTCTCCCTGTGTTTCAATGGGATTGTGGCTCAAATTTCCTCTATAAAATTCCCCATCTAAACACATACAACTTAACAAATATAGATGAGTGAGCACAGTGCATTAAGCTGGAAGGTGTAGAGACCATGATATTACCCAAAGAGATCCTTTCCCAAAATTCATCCAAAATGTACATTCCAGTGTTAAACAGCATATTACAAGTAACCATCCAGGGCCAATTTGTGTTCAAGAAGCAGGCCAACGCTCAGCTGATAAATGCTTCAGGCAAAATGTTTGCTGTTGTGATTCATTGCAATAACTTCCATTGTAATCCAGAGGTGGGAACATAATCCAAGTAGTTTAAACTAGCTAGCTTAAATACTGAGAGCAGTGCAGGTTTCAGCAGGGTCTTAGGTAAGGACTCAGACTGCCTCAGCTAAACAATTTAAGTCAAGCAAACTAGTTAGTTTAAAGCTTCTGGACTGCAGCCTTCTCTTGCACTGTAGCATGGTCCCACCTGCACACATGAGGACAACATGAGGGCTGAGCTTGCCACCCCTTTCCATGTCTACAGAATTGCAACGCTGACTTTGAGGTGATCTAAACAGGTGGTCTGATAGTCATTTCAAATGCAGTTATTCCAGGAATCTGCACATTTTTACATGGTGTCTCACATTAAAAAAAAAAAAAAAAAGCGCACTCTACCCTCACTTTCTTAATGGACAAGAATCTATGCCTGTGATGACACACCAATATCCTTACCAGCAGTTTGCAAAAAAGATACCAACAAGCACTAGTCAGAAGATGAACCTTCCTTTTTCTTTGCTTCCCCTCAGATTTATTTTTAAGAGGTCTTCCACACAGACATGGGACTTTGGATAAGTGGTTGGGAAGCACAGAAAGCAATCCTACTCACAGAACAGCTATGGGTTTATCTATTCATTTACAACAGTATACAGCAGACCCAGTGTCATTCAGTGAGAGACTGGAACACACAGCAATGTGACTAGGTGACACCAAATCTCATCCAATTCTATCTCTACGTATTTCAATGCCCTCCATTTGCCTGGACACAAAATCCCAACTGCTTCTTCCATTTTCATCTCTTTCTAACCTTCTCCCACTTGGTCCACCAGATTTCGCTTTGAAAGCCTTAATGAAAATCACTGTGATTTAGACAGAAATTTTTACCTTTATAGGAAAAATATTGTCATTGCAGAATCCATTCAAAAGGCCACTCAGCATAGCAGGGCTGTGATCGCTTTATGTTTTTTAGTTCTCAGTAGTTTACCCAGCTGAAGGTCTGTTTGATTTGAATCACTGATATTTAGAAAATATGAAAGAAATACATTTTATAATTTCACTAAAATTATTCTCTATGTTCTTGAGAAGACATCCAGACTTCCTCACCAATACAATACCCATGAGATGCAGCATTTTTCATGGTGCTATACATGAATTCCTAACTTTGAAACTGAAGAAGAAGGGAATGTTTATACTGGCTGTAACTTAATTTAATTAAATTAATTAATTAAAATACAAAAGCTCTCTCAATCTAGGAGGTCTTGAAGCAAAAAACAGAAGAGAATGAGCTTTACCTTTCTTTCTCAATAAAACCAATCTCTGTTATTGAAATGCTCAACTAAAAATCAGATTTTTTACTTATGGGAATACTCATTTTCCTGACTGCAAGCTGCAAATCTTTCTTAGTTTCAGTTCTTTCACTGTGAAGCCAGCTTCTGTGCGAGGAACTTTAGGAGGACTGTCTTGAAATGTTATTAATGAAAACTTACTGTGTATTTCATATTTGATGTAGGTGCACTCTGCCTCCTAATGGAAGTCGCATGTGTTTTTCCCCCAAGTATGCACTGGTAAGTAATGACCCATCATCAGGCAGTGACTGATGACAATTGATCATATGGCCATCTACAGCAGCAAGAAATTAGAGTAATCTCTCAAGAGAATAATCAGAGAATAATTTTCCAGGGTCACTACTAGCAAAAAAGCTTGATGCAGAAGAAAAAAGACTCAGTCTTCACTCTGGATTTTGTTTTCTCTCCTGGATTTCATTTTATACACAAGGTTTAAATTTGGTTTTACAAAATTTTATGAGGCAGACTGAAATGTTAAAGGGATTAAGGAATGGGAGACAGTCTTTCACCTCCAAGTCTTCAGTTCAAATCCGGCTTAGGTTAGTAATGAACAAGAAGTATTTACCATTGCTGTTCAGTGTCTATGCAAAACGGATTGGTGGTTCTGGCTCACTTCCTAGCAATAAATGTGCATGCCACAACTGGCAACTCTGTTGCCATTCTCAGCAGACAGAGCCAAGAATTAAATGAAGCATGGGAAGCAAAGTTACCTCTCCCCCACTACAGGCCAGGGTGGAGGCACATTGGCAAGAGAAGCCTCCTCTGCTGCTGCCTGAGCAGGGCTGTGCCACAGTCGAGCACAAAGACATCAGTATCACAGACTGTCAAACTAGCACCTTTTCAGGAATTGAGTTTACTAATTTTCTTAAAAGTAAAAAAAAAAAATTTAAATACAGATGCTGTTAAGAGTGGGGCAGATTGGTGACTCAGACTGGGCCATGTTCTTCCTTATGCTAAAATATAGATTAACCTGCCATTATAAAGAGATTGAAACATGATATAAATGCAATGGATTCCAGATACATAAAGCTCCTTTGTCCTGCCAGGGACATGGCCCTAGGACAGGAAAAAAAAAAAAAAAAATCAGGACTTTTTTCTTCCCAGCAATCATATGACAGATCATTTCTCAGTCTAGGAGACTTTGACTCATTAACACCAGAAGCCACTAGACCAGGAAGTTTGTTTTTCCTTATACCATAAACTTAAGAGTAATTCTACTGAAATAAATGGAGTGAACCACCCACACGGATCAGCATGAAAGGGAGCAGGACATGCCCTGTTCTTTATCTGGCCCATACTGGAAAGAAAAAGCCACTAACACAAATTATAAAACACCACCACACTGCTGTTCCGAGGGCATCAGCACCGTCACAAGGAAGGGCACCAAACATCCTTGCACATGATTACAGCAAGGAAAGAATGCAACCTAGGCCTTTAGCCTTGAAGACATTTTACCACTGAACAGGGCTGAATAAAAATGCATGAAATTATTCTAAAAATAGCAAGATGGGTCAAGAGAATAATGATGTCAGTCTACACAGCTAGGTGAATTTATGGTGATGCTGTCTTTTATATTTCATAGGATATCCACTATGGACCCTAAAATTTCCATGGGTTTGAACACTTTATTTATCCATCTTTTATTACCACTGTAAACATAATTATCACAGCATCTTCATGCTGAGATTGATTGATAGATTTTGCTACTTCCTTGTCAGGATGCTCATGTTCACTGTATTCAGCCATCACACCAATACAGAGACTGATGACTGTGCTAGCCTGTTGGGATTCAAGAGGACTTTCTGTGAGAGAATGGACATGTGAGCAATCCTGCGTGAGAACAAGACCGATAAGAGCCTCAGCCTGAGCAAGAATGTGATAAGGACATAACTCTGAATGAGGGTGGAGAAACTCAACAAGACAGACAACCCCCGGAAGGGTTTGGGACGGAAGAGGAAGTTCCACAAGGCAGGAAGCCTGGCAAGGCTGATGTGGCACTTTTTATCCAATCATAAGAAGGTTTAAAGCGCGGGCTAAGTTAACTGTCCAATCTTAAGGACTTGTACTGCATGTTACTCACGTGTGCGGGAGAACATTATAAAAGGGCTTTCTTAGTTGTACTAAACGGGCATTGCTTGATCACATTGGTCATGTGCGTGCTCAGCTCTCTCGTACTAGCCTATTAATAAAAGTCTATTACAGTACATTGATGCTACTTCTCTCAAAAAATATTAATGCAAGCCCTGCAGCAAAAGGCATATTTTTAACTCGCAACAATACAATGAGGCCTATTTCATTACAATTATTAACCCTTTTACATTTTACTCAGACTGTCCATTCCTAGACATAAAGAACAATCACAAAGTCTTTCTCACTTCTTATTTTCCATTGTTTTAAAAAGAAGTTGTTCACCCAGCCCAAGATTTCAAAAGCAACTGGTGATTTTCAGTACCTATACTTGAGGCTGATGAAACAGAGACAATATAAAGTGCAGATGATTTTATGAAATGATGAGTAGCTGCCTTTCCAAAATAAAAGAACCCCAAGTTGACAACTCAGAAACTGAAGGATTCAAGATCAGTTGTTGGTTGCGAAGATCTCTTCTGTTAGACCTCAACTGGCAGCAGGCAACGCATGAAAAATATTTGTCCAAATAATATGAGATTGCAAAGCAAAATAATAATTTAAAAAACCCCAAACAACCTTGAACATGCTCAGAGTTCTAAATGAAATATGCTAGCAAAAGTGCTTTTTTTCTGGTCATCAAGCAGGACAGTGTATTTTTCTATAAATGCTCCCCTCGGATGAACTCGTTGCCTTCTCTCACTGGAGTTTTGTCTTGATTCAAAGATATTCAAACTGAAACTTGTTGATCCTGCTAGAGAAGCCAAATTATTAACAGTTAAGATACTTTCAGGACTTCAAGATGGGGGGGGGGGGGGGGGGAGGGGACAGGGAATCAGCCTGAAAGTGAGGAAAACAAATGGATAAACAATACTGATCTTTTAATATCAACTTTTTTTTAAGCAGAATTTGAATAAGCCTATAGTACCAGAACTTCCATAGTGACTTTTAAAAAGTATTTTATAAAGACAAGCCCAGAAAACAATAAATATTCTGACTCTCAAAAAAAATGCTTACAAAGAGTTTAACTTTAATCATGGGAGCAATCCCTTTTACTTTTCTTTGGTGAAGATACTTATTTTGCAGCAGTTAAGCACATACTTAATTGTTTTACTGTGTGTCAATAACCTTATAAAAACCTACAAGGTTTTTATATTAAATAACATCAGTTCTTTTGTTTGCAAAATGCATGCAATTTCCAGAAAATCTAGGTTCAGCAATCACAATCTGAATTATCATGCTTAGATCCTCAGCCTGAACAAACCACTGGTGCTCCACTGAATTTAACTGAGCTTACAACCCATTGAAGATACAGCCTCAGGACCCAAACAGTGCTGTTAGTCCTAACAGCTCTCCAAGGCTGAAGACTTGGAGCACAGTCAGAGAGGTTATGCTGGATTTAGTGGTAATGGTTTAAGGAGTTACCTCTCCCAGCTGTCTGCAGCAGTCCCCCACCAGAAGCTGAAACAGAGCCATCAGAAAGCAACATGGTCCAGCCCTCATCCATACAGCTCAGAGCCAGCACATTAATTTTAACTGCCAATGGTCTGCAAACTATGACAGTTGATAAACTGGCACTTGCTTGCATCTGCTGCCTCCACTAGTAGGGTGAAGACCATTGCAAAGTGGCAGGGTAGACATTAAGGGTGGTAACCCCTTCCTCCACCCCAACAAAATTAATAGCACTTGTTTGCCAAGAGCCCTAATCTGCTCAGAGTGGAACGATATGTTAAAAGAAGAAACTCCATTTAACTTCGGGGCGGGGGGGAATGGAGAGAGAGGATTTTCTACATTTTATGAGGCAGTGAATGGGAAAGAAGTAGTGTATATACAGTACCCCTTGTAATTTTAATTCACATTGCCCCCTCTCAGTGAATAAATCTTGTTAAACCTTATCCTCTCAGAGACCATCTGGATGAAAACTATTCAGGAAACGTCACCATTGGTACAAGAACTTAAATCTCACCATAAATCTCAGCATGTCAAAGCCAAGCATGCATGCCTTAAAGAAACTCTGCAGCTGTGACTTGCTCAGAGTTGTAGACATGTGTGTGCAAATGGTGTCTCCCAAGAAACACATTGCTACATTTCAGTAACTCTTAAAAGCAAATGAAAGCAAACTCAGGGATTTTCTCATTTTCAGATAGTTTTGACTTTTTTTTTATATAAAAGAAACAAAATACTTTAATAAAAGCTACCTAAAATTTACTACCCTATTAGAACTGTACTGGCTCAGATGATCTCCATCCTTGTCCTTATCTTTCTCTGATTGCTTCTCCCTCTCTTCCAAAGTACATGTGATAATGTGGCAAGCTATGCTCAAAATCGGAAATCATGATTACTTTGCTCTATAATCTGATTGCCTGTATAGTTAGACACCTGCCTTCCTGGCAAATTTCTTTATGGTAACAGGGTATGAGCAGGTTGGCCTTTTAAATGCCAGATACAGTCAAAACAGCTTTGATCTAAGCTCAGGGAGAACACTACTCTTATCCAACAGCAGATATTCTCCCCTATCTTCACCCCAAATGTAATATAATTATTTTTATAGAAAAGGATTTCATATTTGATTCACCAGTTCCAAAATATGGCAAAACATAATGCAAAACTTATAAGGCAGTCTATCCAGTAAGTGAAAAAATAGAACAGTTACTAGAAGAATTAATCTAGACACAATAATTTGACCAAAACATTTATTGGGACGAATGTAGACTTGGTGAAACAAAAGATTCTGCAACTTTGCTTCATTTTCACTCAGTTATTTCCATAAAGGAAGAAAACTCAAAATACTTGAAAAGGACTGAGATGATTCACACTTGGTAATTTTAAAAAAAGTTTTCTAAAAAAATTCAAAAGGAGCTTGTTTGGAAACATTTTTCAGGTAAGAGAAAAACTTCTTAAATGTAGGTAAATCCCAAGCAGAGCATTTAATTTTCATTTAAGCAAAATATTTTACCTGACTGAAACTGAAATGTTTTCAGTTTTCTGAATTCTGAAAAATTTTCACCTTAGAACTGCCAGACAACAATCAGCTATGTTTGCACAATAGAAGTAACTTAGAAGCCTGGAAAGGGATTGATTAGATGTGCTAGATGGAAACAAGTTTCACTGGCCCAAGCAATGGGAGGGATATTTCCAATATATATCAACATACTGCAGTTGATGAGCAGAGCTTTCTCCAATATCTGTGAAGGTTTCCTGATGAGTCAGATAAGATCACTGGACCTCACTTCTGAATTCAATACAGGTGATCCTGGTTTATTTTGCAGGAAACTCCAGTTCTGTGAAGCTGCATAGTACCAATGCAAAGCATCTTGGCTACCATCACAACATGACACTGGTTTGCTAATGCAGATTTTTGCATGACTATATCAAGTAAAGATCAATTACCCTTAGAAGTAATAGGTGCTATCCAGACACTCAAGGAAATCCATCCTTTCTCCGCAAGTGCAGAGAGACTTGCTACTAAGAATTACCAGCCTCCCACTGGAGAAACAAAGTTGTCTGGGCCTCAGTAAATGGGCTTCAGCATATAGTTGTCTAAGAACCATAGAATGAACCAGGCACATCCCCCATAAAGGAAACATTTGCTAGCTCAGCATGAAAGATGATCAGCAATGTTTTGTTGTCATGCAAGGTGTATTTTTTCTTCTTTTTAAAGCCATATCTCAGGCTGGTCTCTAATTCCTCCCACATGACTTTCTACACCAAAATGGGGAGCTAAATTAGGAAGGGGTACTGTTTTAGTCTGCCTACATAGTCAATGGATGGAGACACATGGGCTGAATTGCCCTCTGGAGGTGCATATCACTTCCCAGGAACAAAGGGGGAGCCTTGGGTGATTAGGTACTAACTTAGATGCCTCAGTTATATTCTTGAAGTCAGGTGGCTCAAACCCAGGAGCAACTGTGCTTCTCCTGTCCTAAACTGGTGTATGCTGTTGCTACATATTGCAAAACCAATACTAATAGTTTTGGTGGAAGTGAAAACAGTTAGTATAAAAGTTAGAGCTTTGGATCTAAACCTAGGATGATATTATTATTATTATTATTATTATTATTACAGAAATCCAGACTGTTTTGTACATCCTTTAACATCACTCCTTCAACTATGCAGTGCTGCATAACTGGACATATTTTGTGCTATTATTTTCACTATTCATGGAAGCTTCACCCAGATCTACCCACTACTGAAAGCAAGACAGAAAATTTGCCAGGCTAACCTGCTGCTCTGGTACAGTAAATCAGTTGTTCCTATAGTAAGTAGTGTATATATTTTGTTTTTCAATGCACGGTACAAGGAAAGGATGACTCAAGACGAGTTTCACAGGTGAAGTTCAGATGAGTTCAGATATATTCAAGGCCTCTCAGTGTTCCCATATGCTTGACTCAAGTCCAACATTTAATTGTCAACTCCAAACAAAAACTTCCAATGAAGAAGCAGAGGAGGGGATTGTGAACTCTGCTTTCCAGCACTAAGAACTTGTGCACTTTTTTTTTTATAATCTGTCATTTGTACTTTTTCATACTAAAGGTGACAGTCTAATTCACATATGACCAACACCCATAAATCATGCTGGGGGGAGGAAATATTCATAAATCCATATCAAACAGCACCCAAATTATGACAAATGACATGGCAGTCATAAAATTGCACAAGCACAACTCACCAAGTCATTAATTTCATGGCCGTGGAAAATAAACAGACACATTTTTTTCACAGCCCTAATAAATTTTAAAAAACTCAAAGAATGGTCCATCTGCTTCAAATAATTTTTAATTTCCTATTCTGTCTCGTTCCCATTAGCTATTCCACTGAGATATTTGCTAAATTCTTTCATTTGCCTCCTCCCATCTGTATTCAATTACTCTATTCCCAAATAGAGTTAGTTTTTCTTTCTCCTAAGCGCAGTACAAAATATCCCCACCTGTACCTTAAAGCAAATGTTATGTGTGTTTTATTATCTGTTAGACTCTATGAGTCATTCTAACTCGATTGCCTGTGCTGAAAGACTTGGAGGGCAATCTGATTTTGATGTTTTCTGGCTTTGGTGAAAAACACCTGCCTGATTCTCATAGCTAATCTATTAACTTGGTAAATGCCTCAACAGATGTTCTAGAATCAGCTAGGGATCAGGGTCTGTCCTCGTGACAGAGTCCGCTTGTAAGCTTGAAATATTTAAATGTTCAGAGATCAGAGGCCAATGATGTGTTTTGGGTACAAGCTTTCACTAAATCATATTTTTTCAGTCAGTCCCTGGAGTGCAATCCACATACAATAAGTGGCTAGAGCATTCTGAATGAGCAGGCCAACAATACAGGCCTCCTTGAACTTTGAAAGGACATGAATTTCAAGGCAGGATTGGCTTCTTTTATTGAAAAATGGATCAAATTTTAGACCATGCTGGAGCTGTTCCCTTTTAAGCTACACGTCTTTTTTTCCAGTTCCTTTCTTTTCTTCCTAATGAAACCCATTTAAAAAGTACAAACCTTGGCTTTGAAACTGACCTTTCCAAGGATAACAATGTCTCTGAGGAACCTGTTCTAAGCCATCATCCTCTGTTTGGGTCAGCACAGCTCTCCATGATTCACTTACTGTGTGCCTGATCCTCCACTTTGTCACATTGGTTTTAAGACAGGGGTGCTCCACTGACTAAGCCATTCTGCTGTATAATAGCCCCCAAGGCTGCACAGACTGGCCGGGATCACTGGAGCAGAGCAATCCCTTGAGCAGGTTTTACTCCTCCCATAGGAAGGGTGGGATAGATGCATGACATCAGTGTCAAAGCCCACATGAATTCCCATTTTGCAGGTTAAGGTGGTTTTCTATCCAGCTAACACCACCAGAGCAACACAAATGAGAAAAGAAAGGCTCACAACACAGAAAACTGCACAGCTGCGGCTGCTCCCACTCATTCAGAAATGGCCCCTTGTCAATCAAAGCTGGACCTAAGAGGCTAAAAATGTTTATTACTTTTGGATGTTTTATATCATCTTGATTCTTGTAAGAAATGCTCAGGCCTGTAGTAAAATATTCCAAATTATTCGATTTGAAATGGCTGCAAGCTTAACTGCAAAAATGTTCTCAGTGAGACTGTATGAAAGGCAGAACAACTAGAAATCAGGACACCTTTCTCTGCCCTTCACCCACCACTTGATACTGGTCACTTCACTTACCCTTTGTTTACCTCCACTTCTTCATCTGCTAAATGGGCTTCATTAATGCAAACTTACTTCACTGTTTTGAAGTTTAATTAGTTAATGTTTGTAAAGTGTTTTGAGATCAATACGGTATTATTACTAATGTATTCAAAATATCATCTCTGCTGCTATTTGCTCTTGGAGGCTTGACAAGACGACTTGCACTGTTCCATGTCTTCAACAACCCTCAGAAGCAGCTCTGCTGTTAGAGCTCTCATATGAGTGATCAGCAGATGGAGTTGAAGGAATGAGATGGGAAATGATTGATTCATACTGTAATTGTTGCTACATTTGCTGCTTTCTATAAGACAATATAGAAAATATGAGAGGAATGATGATAACAAATACTTCAGCATTTAAAGGAAGACACTAAAAGTACGAAGAACCACTTGTGTTAATTGAAATTACTGTATTTTTCAAAAACATCCTTTTGGTATAGCCATCTTGTTAGCCTTCAAGCCTGACAAGAATTGGAGAAAGGTTCTAAATGTGAGATGAGGGAGAAGAAAAAGAAGAAAGGGCCACTGGAAATGGTGTTCCCATCTGAGCATCTATGGCAAGAAGCTTCATTAAGGAGAAAAAGGAGATTTTCTCTCTGTAAACAGATGTGGAAGAATTGACCATAGCTTACCTACTAGGAATAGTTTCTTCTGTCAGTTTTCAGGCTATATCTCTGCTGAAATCAAATCTACTCCTCTCCTGTCACCTAGAGATTAAAAAATTGAACTAGTTACTGGAAAGTTACAATAACAAAGTTTGATTTTATAGTATAATCCCTGCAAAATTCTCTATAAATTAGGCAGATATGTATACTTGTTCTTCACTTCTTGACTATTTTGCGACTTTCAAAGTGGTATCTATTTCTTCTTTTTTTAAAAAAATAAAAAGGGCCATGTCCTAGTCCAGTCGTGCTGACACAAAGGATGCCTTGACCTTGAGAACTAGCTAGGGACTGTGCTGGCAAGAGAGAACATCTGGATAAGAGAGAACCAACAAAGCCAATTTTAACCCATGTGTTCATGTAGAAATTCCGACACCAGAGGTAGAATTGGTAGGATGAGTGCATGTTACTTAGGAACAAAACATGGCAAATACAAACTTTTTCTTATAGCCTATGCAACCTCAAGGTGATCTCCAGACCCGAGTATCATTGTGTGCCTACACCTCTCTGCTGCAAAGATTAAGATTTTGGTTCTGGATCATCTCTAACCTAGAACATTTTAAAACTTTTGTCTCTGTTCTACACATCTTTTCTTCAACAAACATTTGAAAAAAGCTTCTTTCCAGATTAACACGAGAAGGAGAATACATTTTTCATACCAGATACATGCAGCTCCATTGACAAAAGCCATGTTGTATTTGTAGATCTTCTGGTACAAAAAGAGACACATAAATTATAAACCAAGATTAAGTATGATGTTATTATAGCTGTCCACAGCAGAGGGTGCTCACATTAAAGAGAATTGACCATAGAGTTAACATTTGGGGCAATAGGAGCAGATTCACAGCAAGCAGAAAATGGAGGTTTGTTGATTAAGTGGAATAATGAAGGCATTGGTTGGCTTTTCATGAATGCTACCTCTATTGCTTTTTATCCTGAAATTCAGACTTTTCATAAGAAAGGACGTACAACATCCAGAGCAGAAAAATGATGTGTGGTTTCTTGTATCAATAATTTTTCTCAGAAATTGAATTTAACATGCATACTAATAAAAACAAATGAGATCAAACAAACAAGCAGACAGTGACTCTTCTCCTATACTCTGCCTTTTTTCCCCCAGCAGTCTTTTAATCAGTCTCAAGAAGATACATTTATCTCATGCCAAAAATAGCCTTAAATAAGTAAGAGTGGAAAATTCAGAAATACTTCTGCTAGTGAAACTGGCTGTTACTTCAATGAAAACGAGGTATATGACTGAAAGGCTTAGTTTCCATTGTGTTTCAGTGAAAACACATCCTTGAACTTAGAGCTGTGTAATGACATTATTACATTAAGCTTGTTACTTGAAAACGGACAAACTGCTTCAAAAATATTCTGCTACCAGACACATGTTCAGCTTCATCTCTTCAGAGATGACTGAACATGTTGCTAAGTCCCCTGTCCCTATATCTACCTACCCACTGGTTTTGACAGACTGTTAAATTTGCTTGTGGAGCAGGGTGAAGCAAAAAGAAGGGAACAGGCAAGAGGTGGAATATCAACAGCTCTAAAGAATATGCCCAAGGGCCTGGAAAGCTCACAAATTTGAAAAGGGATTACCAAGGGTTGGGCAAGTGAATCAAGCTGAACTCAGAGCAGGAGCAAGAACAGAATTTTACCCTTTGATAAAATGCAGTGTCCTCTTGTCAGTAGTTCTCAATCTTCCCCACACAATGCAAGCCCTCCACAATTCTCTGCTACCACACTTGCACCTCTGCAGAAGGCAGGCTTCTCTCCCACTGAGTCCAGAAGCAGCAGTTGGGGTTCTCTCTTTGAAACACCTTGGAAGCTGTCATCCACAGCATCAGTTCTCTGACACACAAGATCTGAACAGAAATCAGACAAAGGTCAGAAGAGGGAGTAACTTTGTAACTGGAGTCACAGTGACAAACTTAGCTAATTTTAAGATGGAGCTGGAGAAGTTCCCCTGTTACAGCAGAGACAATTTCTATTCCAGATCCACATTCCTGTATGAAATAACTAGATTACATGCTAGCCTGTAACAGTGAAAGGCTAAGAACTGGGAGGCCAAAATACCGTTTCGCTACTTGCCATGGACATGTCCCTCCAAGTCAGGACCACAACACACAAACCCAGAAGTGCAGGTAAAATTTTTACTGCTATCATCCATGCAGTCCCCATGCTGAGACTTTTCACCAAAAGTAAGTTCATTTGTTTTATTACATAGAAACAAAAAAACTTTTTACAGGAATCAGAAATCCAGGGTGGGTTTCTGTTTGCTAGCTTTGACAGCAGGTCTAAATCAGAGTGAGTAGAAATCAGACTTGGGGAGAAAACAAATGGTTCAACAGTTCTGCTTAAAATCACAGGATACTCACACTGGAGAAAGGCAGGAGGTAAAGGGGAAGGCTGAAAGACAGCCTTGCAGAAGAAAGCCCAAATACACCACAGCTAGCAACTTGTTGGGAATCCAGGCTTTGACCATCAAAGCAATGGAGGTGGCTCCCCACAGATAACTACTTCTTTCAGTGGAAGTCAGGAGGCTAAACAGGCGCTGGGCTCATCAGCATTTTGGAGGACCTGGAGTTTATCACTTTGGTATAACCTTACACCTTTGTGCCTAAAGTCCCAGCTTCAAATCCTGTGGCAAGATGAGAGAAATCTGGTTACTGATGATAAGCCAAAAAGAAAAGCATAGTAATACTTAAGCAAAGCACATACACAAGTCCTCAAGGCAGAATTCCTGTTAGGACTGGCATCATAATACTGAGATTCATTTAGACACTATTCAATTATATGGTGTTTTTTTCCTCTTTTTCCCTCCAAGTTACCACTCTCACTAGGCATGAGTATTCACTGAAGAGTGAAGACAAGTAGGAAATAAAATGCAATGAAAGTTGTTTTACATCTCTTTCCGTCCCCTCTACACAGCTTCCTCAACCTTAAAATTTAGGGGAATAAAGACCAGGTTTTCTATGCAGACAATGAAAAGTATATGCATTGAATGTCAATTCTATAGGAGAGAAAATAAGAGACTGAAAGAAAGTAACCCATAAAAGGAAACACACCACATTCTTCCACCCTCTACCCCAACAAATCCAATTAAATTTGCCAAGACACACACACATGCCGTCAATCATTCCAGATCCTATCCACCCTATCAATATTTCAGCAGCGTTTCACTCTCTTACTTTCTGGGACTATGCACACTCCACACAGCAGGCCCTCATTGTTCCCCCTGCTCCTTCCTTGCCCCTTTTAATCAGTCACAACAAGCCACATTCATTTCTTTCCTGCACCTTATGCTTCATCAAGCTAGCTGGTTAGCTGGCACAGCAGAGCTTCTTTGTGCTCCACCGATGGTTTGTGCCTTGTTAGGTTTTTTTGATCTGTTTGTGTAGTGGTTTGATTTGGTTTTTTGTTTTTTTCTGTTTTTTTAAACAAGAAAATGCAGAATGCAAAATGTGGCTGTTTATGTACAGAACGACACCAAAACAGAGGAATGGTGTTGATGCTTATTGGGAGATAATGCTTTTCTGTTGTGGTGGCCTCATTTTAAAGAGCACAAGGAAAATGAACTGAAAAATTTAGAAAATTTCTGGTAACATAAAAGATCCAAAAGTCCCCAAGACACCTTCAGTACTTGACATGGCATTCTTAAAGCCTGCCCTAGACATGATACCATTATCAAAATAACTTCAGTAATTTGGATTTCTGTTCCTATGCTGGCTGTAGGGTTCTGCTTCAGAAGTGAACTAAACCTCCTTAACAGGAGAAGGAGACACACGATGGCTTTTTTTCTGTGTATCTTGTGCAGGACTGAGGGTGCTCTCAGGGCTGCCCTTGAGCCATGGACATACAGCAACTCATTTTCAAATACGAGGCTTATTTTGGGTGCCCTGGAAAGATCACAGCCATATCTTGTGCCAATATAATAATAGGTCTCTTGGCTTTCTCTTCAAATTCTCTCTTGATGTCACCAAGGGAAATGTATAGAAACCTAATCTGATGGAGGATTTCACTGACTGTTGGGCTGCCTTTACTGACATTACAGGCAGTGACCTAAAGTGGCTCCAAAAGAATGACTGAGCTTTCAAGCAGGTGGTAGCTATTCCAGCTGAGCAATCTGTCAATTTGAATTTTACCCTTTTGCAGTGTTCCTGTGTCCTGAACTGCTCCAGTGCTAAGTGGATTCCCAGCTTGAAGGTGAGCTCCTGTTCCATCCCTGTGACATTCTTCTTTTTTTCCAAAAGGCCTAAAGAGCTGACATTGCAGCCTAACGTCCATAAAGATTACTGGAGTGCACAAATGAAATGACACAAAAATATACATGCTGGTGACCACTGTGTGTGCTGGCACAGCCACCAGTCAGTAGAGACCAGTTGTGCAACTTGATATGTCAAGTTCTGTGTAGATATGACTAGATTCTAGTGATCAGCCTGCACTCTCCCTCAAACCCAAACAGAAAAGATTAAATCTTCTATTTTCTCTCTTTTGCAAAGAGGATTTTTATCTTTCTGGAATCATAGACTCTAACCTGCTGAGCTCTAATTTATGGGTCTAAAAGTGCTCCTCAGTCTTCAAAGTCCCACTTTCTTGTCTTCAAATATGCTCCTAAAAAGTGTCTCTCAACATAACCACCCTAATCCCCAAAGAAATTTCAAGATCTCTCTGCAAAAAATATGAATTCTAAGATTATAAAACCTCTCATGTTATCAGTAAAAAAACTCAGGAGATAAGGACGCATGGTTTACATGCATCTTTTAGACAGAATAAATTTAAACATTTAACTTTTCAGCTGAGTTCCAATAGCAGGAGAGAGTTCATCTGGGCAGCAAAATTTCATCTCCCATCATGGTCAGAACTGTCAAGTACACTCCCTTGGAGGATCTTGTTCTGCTTCCTCATGTTGAGACCTATCACTCGAGGGTCCAGGGGAAATTCTGGTTGATCATGCCTTGAAAGTGCAGGCAAGGCCAAGTACACGTAGAACAGTACAGCATCCTCAGACAACAGACAGCCTGCTGCTAATCATCTGAGAGTGAGCTGAGATTAAAAGAACCTGTTTAAATAGACAGTTTTGTTATTCAGATAGTTTGCTGCTACCTATTTTTAGCAGTCTTGATAGAGACCTACACTTTGGAGAACTCCAATCCCTCATCTAAGAGGGACTTTTTCCAGTTTAGAGCTTCTTTGAAGCGATGCTCCCAAAAACCATGAAGGGAGCTGTGTAAATTTGGGTCCAGGGAAAAAAGGGAAAAGCCTCATACTGCAAAGTTCTGACTTTAATATAGACCTTAAGGTTTTGAAAACCAACAGCCCTGGATGTGCCATCTAGGAACCATTTCTACCCTGAGCCTCTTAGTATTTTCTACTTTGTTAACCCTTTGAGAAACTTCCTTGCACAAGGCAGAAATCCAGACTTTGAGGGGATAGAGGAAGAAGGAAAAGAAGGAAAGAAGGTAAACATTACTCCCCTGGGCAATTATCTATCCTTTAAATAATTAGTGTTTACTCCCATTTGTAACAAGGTTATCTGCCACATACAAACACTGCTTTCTGTGAATAGCCCTGCTAGGAAGAACCAAAGCCAAAGGGAACTTATGAATGAGTCACAACCAGAATTGGCCATAGACCACCTGTCTGCAGCATGACCTGTTTCCTATATTTGGTGAGCAATGTATAATTTCCACATAAATTGGGAAATTACTTTATGACTGAAGTCACAGTTGTGAAGGCATGCAGTCCGGGTGTCAGCTCACATCCCTGGTAATGTGAACTCAGCTGATTTGGGGATTGCTTGGAGGCCTTCAGGGCACTAGCAAACATGGCATCAAATGACTCCAGCACAGTCTTTTCAGAGAAAGAGGTTTGACATGGAATAATGCTGTGAGTCACCCTGTAGATGGGTTTATGCACAGTGTTTGTGGGCAACAAGTGCAAAAAAAAAAGCTGAAGAGCATTCAAGAATGTAGCTGGCAAGGTGCTGACATATGATTCTAATAAGGAAATTACAGTTTTTCTCAGCCATGCTTTTGGTAAGGGGTCACTTGATACAATGTGTGGAATTTCTTTAGAGTGCTGCATCTTGCACACTGTTCTTGGGAACACAATGGGCAAAGCTCCCAGGGTATGATTAATTAAAATAGCTACCACATGTTTATCTGTGTATTTATGTGATGGTAGAAACCATGTGTACACATGCAGCAATTCTGACCTTAATTTATAACCAGGTCACTTGCTTTCTACTGCACTAGTGATGTTAAGAGGTAAAAATCACAGCTGAAAGAAGTAAAGCTCCCTCTGTTTATCCTGGAAGAGAGCACGAGCATTGAAGCACTCAGCAGGACAGACCCAGCCTTGCAGGAATCTTGCATTCTAGTATTTGTTATAATGTCTGCTTATAGTGTGTGGAGAGACTAAAGCAACAGAAAATGGGTGCTTAAAACCAGCACTCTGAACAGGGAGCAAATTGAGCTTGCCCACAGGGAGTGCAGAGGAGACTGTCTTCTGACTTCCCATTCCTCTTTGCAATTTAGAAAGATATCCTCCCAGACCTGGACTTTAGTACCTGACATTTAAAACTCACAGCCTTGAGTACAAAGCTTTGAATTACAATCCCATTTTTCAGAAACAAGGAAGGGCTGTGGTCTTTTCCAACACATGCTGGAAGAGTACATGTTCCCTTTTAATCCAGCAGCCTGTGGTTTAAGTCCTACCTTGAACCCGTCTTCTGAGAAAGCTTACTGATGTAAGTCCAGTAAATAGGCACATGAACACTTCTCTGTGAATTTGGGTGAGTTTAGATACAAGCAAGGCCTTGAATGGGTCAGCAATCTCAACATCAACCAGTTCTTTTGGTCTTTTGCAGGGCCTTTGACAACGTTAACATCAATGGATTCTATGTGTCTTCAGGGCTGGGTAACAGTCAAATGTTTTTTTGAGAATCTAAACAGTTTGTCACCTAGACCACTTGGTGGAATTGCCATGTCCTCCTTTCGTCTTCCCCAATGAGCTTCAGAAGCTACCATCCTGCATCCATGCATTTATTACTTCTTTGTGCCCTTATCTGTAATCAGTCTGCTCCACTGTAGGTGCCATTTTGAAGCTCTGATCTCAATTGGCATCACTACGAGATACACGCTTCACATGTTCCTAGGTCAAAGAGGGGAGGATCGTCTGCAGATGTATTCCGATTGTTTTGCCTGCTCCATTGCACCATGCACTACCTGAACCTATATCCTCACTCATGCAATTTATAGGAGCCAGAATAAGAGCAACACCTGCAAGTCTTATGGTGAAGCAGTTAGCTTTCCCTTACTGCTAATGGACTTTGAATGAAGGGGGCAAGGTATTCTTCTCACAATTATTTAATGAGATTGAAACTGATTGCTAACACAGCACTTGGACAAGCAGCCATTTATCAAACAAACACACACACACACACACACACACACTCAACAAACCATCCTCTCCCTTCCTTCTGACACTGTTGTTCCAAATTAGGTCCAATTAGCAGAGTGCTTCCTGGTAAATCATGATGGTTACTTCACCAGATTTCGTTTTTGCAAGTCATTTACCCCTTAGCTGGAAACTATTCCAAATTTGTGAGCATCAGCTTAGATGTGGGTAAGATCTTGATGTGCTTCTGAAGCTCAACACTGGAGAAATATGAACACACATTCCCTTGAGGGTACAAGGGCTGTCCCTCAAAATGCTGTGGATTCACTGATCTTAGCCTGAGAAGCAACTAGTGAACCAGTGCATTTCTAGAAATGAAGTAAAACAGTAAATTTGGATTCAAAGGTTCTCAGCATCAAAAGGTTTGGACACATTTGGTCCATCAGAAAAAAGAGGCTTGAAAAGATTGCTTAGGTTAGTGGGATGAGGCTTCACAGCCAGGCTTTCAAGGCATTCCAGTACCAGGTGTTACAGATGGATTTTCAGAAGCTGGAGATTTTTAGGATGAAGGATTCATATTTGCAGAAGATAATAATTTCAGAATTGAACCTAACTCTGTATTTTCCCTGCAGGAGCATGTGTGGACACAAAGAGGGATTGGAATTGTTCATTCAGAAGATGGTGGCCAGATGTAGTCTGTGTCTGACCTTCGCATGAGGCAGGTATTCAGATCAAATGTGTAGTTTCAGAGCTGTCTCTGGCTGGCTCCTTCTCCACAGGCTAACTGATTTTCCAAGAAGGTGTTCTGGAAAAGATTAATTTGAACTCATGTGTGCTGCTACTATCACATTATGAAATACATCTAGAGAAAAGGCCTCCAAATGAGGGACAGAGAGTCATCACCCCAGAGGCTGATATGCCTAGATACCAGTCTCTAGCACAGTGTTTTCTGTCACTTTCCCAATGTAACAGTTTGTTTCACTTAAACACACACAACCCTCCCCACCAACGCAAACACTGAATTATTTAGAAAGACCTAGGCTGGTGTTCCGTGTCAGGGATGACACCTGCACCCTGAATGTCTACATATAGCAATAAAAACAGGTATCTTTTTGAGATAATTTAGTTATTTTTAAAAATTCATGCACACTGTTTCCTGTGATGAAAGATGGTAAAGTAGGATCCAATAAAGGAATCAACACAAACTAGGAAACAAAGACAAACAGAGACTTTCTAGACAAGTTGATGCAAGAGTAAAGCAACCAACAGCACTGAAGTCATGTCTTCATGCTAAATTCAGTCCAAGCACTCAGGATATTTGTTCCAACATTTTCACACAAACAGCACAGATACTCTTCCATTAGCCAGACAAAAAAGTCCATGTGATGGGGAAACCTTCCCCTCCCAGCTCCTCCCCATAATGTCTATTGTAAAGGACAAGACTGCTAGTGAACCTCCTCTGGAGCTCTGGAGGGCTCCTTGCAAAAGGCTATAGGATTGCCCTTGATGGAAAGAAGAACCTGATGTTATTTACTCCCTCCACTGAGAACACAGGTGAGATTTGAAGACCAACAGGCTAATAGCCCTTATACAACCCATATTTCAGAATCAGGTGCATGTAGCCAATACAGGCTGCGGACTGAATCAGGAACAGCACAGCTGAGTTGTCACGCAGTCCCTGCAGCCACACAATGGGTGTGAACCACAAAGGATGCTATAAAAGCATGTTCTGCTCCACTAAATCCATTTCATGAGAGGTTTGTGTCTTTCTGGGGGAAGGGATTTCTGTCGTGCTGTACAGACACAAACACTTAAGAGGATGCAGAGACTCTTCTGCAGACAACAAAAAGTAAGTTCAACTGTTTACTTGTTCAGGTTGCATCTAGGCAATCCATAAGGTCCTACCTAGATTGATGGCAGTAGGTTTTTCTTCTTACCACAAAAGAATTCACTTTCTTGACCTTAAAATTTTTTTAAAATAATTTTTAAATTATCATGCTAATGAGACATAATCTTGGGATCCATTTGCCCCTTACATTTCACATGACCCCAACTCCATAACCTCTAGATAGGAAGCCAGCTTGGTAGTAGTCATTTATTTCAGCAGTTACACAAAGCCATTCAGGCCATAAGGTGCTGGGATTTATCACACCGGAAAAGGTTTAAGTCTCTCCTGAATTACAAGAAACCAAGTCTCAGTTTGTGAAACAGGATCGTGTTCCCAGGCTGTAACAATAACAGTTTTTACCGCAGGGTGAATCAGCCTTTCGGATTTGTAATTTATGGTAACAGCGGCACAAAAAGCCAAGCTGTGTGTGAAATGGAGTTAAATTTAGATCTGAAACAGAGAGTGCCCCACAGAAGAGAGGGACAGTTGAAACACACATTGGATGCCTGTGGAGAGGTAGAGAAATCTTTTGATCAGAACAAAGGAGCAGGGCTCAGGGGAGCCAAGGTTCCAATTCCAGCACGTTTCCTGTAGGACACTGAAAAAATGGCCTCCCTTCTTTCTGTCTTTATTTCCCCAGTGGTGTCAGAGGATAGCTGTGACAAGACCACTTGGGAAAACATTAAGACCCTGAAATGATGGACAATACATGAAGAGCAAGATATTGCTTTTTCAACAGTTGCAGATAAGCACAACTCTGGATGATTCTCACATACAAACTCACACACATACTGTTTCTTTTCAAGAGCAAGATATTTTAAGCTTGTTTCATCATAGATCAAGAGTGTTAATTAGACCTACTAATGACATAGACACTTTTGTCTGAGTTAAAACATGCTGGAGTTTGGCCCTGTCTCCTGAATGCAGTGAGCAGGTCTCAAGAGTTTTCATTTTCACAATGCTCACTCACACATACACCACTGTGAGCTGCTAGTTTAGTTACACTTCATGCACTGCATATAATCAGAAATATTTTAGCTGGTAAAGTTACAAATTCCAAATGAAGCTACAAGTTTCAGGTATAAATTGTTACTTTTATGGCTTTACGTGATACACAGATGCTAATATTTGGTTTACAATTCCCTCCTTCTGATTTAAATACCAATCCCTTTACAAAGCTCGGCCCAAATGAAACCTCTCTTAATATTGTTTTTTGACGTGTGTGAAGTAAGGAAATAGTCGATTTCCCATTTCAGAACCACAGCTGTGCAGTTTTGTGGGTGAGGGCAGTGCCCTGCGACCCGTTATGAAAATTGTGCTTAATAATAAAATTTTATCCAATTAAAACCACTTTTTAACAGTTGTCTAACAAAGAGGAGGATGGGAGGGGAAAGGAAGAGCATTCAAATTCCAGCTAATCCCTGGCATACCACAGCCCACACTTTGTTGTCTGTCCTGAAAGACCTAGTAGGACCGTTCCTGAGTTGTAAGTGAAATCACTGCATGAAAAAGCCATAAATGTCACACTGAAGTACCTCAGTTTTACAGAGTACTCCAAAACAGAGGACACCAAAAACAACCATGACATTTCCTAAATATTTACACCACATATATTAAAAGAGATGATGGACCCTGTAACCTCACACTTTTCTTAATTAGAAAGGAGAAGTTGAAATTTTGTTTTTAAAAAATGTATTGTTACATCTGTGCCAAGAACAAGAATACCTCAAGGCTTTTGAAAGAACTAATGCAAATTGTTGCTGAGGTCATGTGTATTTTTTATTACTTGTTTGTTCTCTTAAGAACAAACCCCACACATATCCATCCTGGGACAAATGCAGACTCAAACAGTGTTTAGGCAATATTCTCTTTCAAAAATCACTGCAGATATACACAATGCTTGGTTCTTGGGATGTGATTATATCCTTACAGCATTTGTCTACAAAGCACTGAACAAATTCTTTAACTCCTTTTGAACTTCTACATAATTTAAAGTAACATAGTACATGCTTATTTAGAGTTGAAAAACTAACACATCCAGAAAAACAATTTTCAGACTACAGAAAAAAAGCATCATGTGAAAACACCTGCCACAAAACAGGCCTGACCTATTAATTTGAAAAGGGACTTAAAATGCTAGTGGCAGGAAAGCCAGCTTTTTGAGACGTGATCTTTAAAACCCAATTAACCACACTAAAATCTAACTTTCCTTCTATAACATCAAACCAATCAAGATACGTATCATAATGAAAAAATACAGCATTAAAACATACACCAAAAGGAAAAATAATCAGGAAAAAGTCAAGATGTTGACAGCAACATTGACTCATAACTATGCAATGTCCTATGTACTTTTAGCCAGACAACAGAGAACAGAAATTCCTTCTGAACAAATTTTTGTAGAAGAATGAACACCGTTCTCCAAATTCTGAAAAAGTTAAATTTCTCACTCTTAGCACTGCTGTATAAAGAAAAGAATACAGAAAGATAATGGTGTTGCCAGAAGGCAGCAAAAGGATTAGTTTTGAATACTGTGTTATGTAGTCAGATACTACCTATTCAACAGCAGTATGATTTATGTCACCAAGTTTGTGACCTAAACATGCCTTGCTGCTAAGCAATACCCAGTCACAAGGTCTCCTGTAATACATACCATTTGCTATTTTACTAGAGATGTGCCATGGTCAGTTTGTTAACACGATACCCACACTCCTACACTGGGCAATAAAACTCGTATTTGCCAGTAAGGATGGTGAGTTCAGGTCTTGTAAAATAAATTGTTAAAATCCTTTCTCTAAAAAAAAAAAAAAAAAAAAAAAGAAAATAAGAAGTTCAGCTATACTGTCTGCAACAGGTCTTAATATCTTCTCTTTGGCATAAGTCCACCCAGCATTGATAGCATGCACCTGGGCCCTTCGTTATACATGACAGTTTTTCATGCTGTAAAGA
This sequence comes from Athene noctua, assembly GCF_965140245.1. Classification (NCBI taxonomy): domain Eukaryota; kingdom Metazoa; phylum Chordata; class Aves; order Strigiformes; family Strigidae; genus Athene; species Athene noctua. The sequence continues at coordinate 42,742,936 of NC_134041.1, forward strand.
GTATTATTTTTGAAGGAGGGGAGAAGAAAAACTGATCTTCCTTCTTGAAAAGAAAGGCTTGGAAAGGTAATCATATTGCTAGGGTTGAGCAGACCAGGCAGAGAGGCTCCTTACATATGTATAAATTCTTGGATTTATTCTTGGCTTTAAGCAATCAGTCCCATTTAACATATACCTCAGCAGCCAAAAGCCTATGTTCTGATGCAGAATGAAGCGATCATCCTAGACAGAAATGGGTCATGTCCAGGGAAAAGAACAAAAAATATGGTCTCTCAAGCCACTCAAGAACACCCAGATCACCTCTGCAAGTTTGCAGGCTGACAGAACACTTGAGCAAGTAAAAAACCACAGCAAATGATCTGTTAAAACATCAGGTCTTGATGGGTTTTATCACAGAGCTTGATCCCTTTTCTTCTTTGTTCCTCCTCTCAAGAATGCTTGGAGTCTGGTCTGTCCACAGTCCATTGCTGTAATGCATAAGGACAGGAGAATGGCTGTGCTGAGTTGGATCAAAGCCTGATTTAGCTCCTTACGCAGTTCTCTGACAAGGGACAAAAGCATATGCCTCAGGAAGAGCATAATCACAAGACAAGCACAGGCGCGCACACACACACACATAAAAAACTGTGAACCACAGTATTCTCTCAACCTCTAGCACACTGGGTTTCAAAGGTTTTCTCAAGCCAGAGAAATACTTTGTCTTGCACACCTTTGCAGATGATTCTTACAGGAGTTTCTCTTGCAGCCACGTAGGGGCAGCCAGCCCAGATGAGCCACAACATCCCACAGCAGTGAGACCCACAGTGTAACTACATCCATGAGAAGAGAGGAAGGAAGGTCAACAAGCTCTTGCCCTAAACAAGGACTGCAAAGTCATCAAAACCCATCTGCCTCTATCATTGCCAGCCAACTGCTAGAATTTGAAGGACTTAATTCCTGCATGGAGTTTAGATCGCTGTACACAGCAGAGACACCCTCCCAACCTCCCAAGCATGGAGGGGGGGAATTTAAAAATCCCTCCAGCAACCTGAAAATGTCTAGTAACCTCAAAAAACGAAAGCTTTACTTCATATCCATCACATGAGCTATCGAGAAGTGCAGACAACTTAGAGGTACCACTAACAAAAGGCTGAAATCAACTTCTGGGGCACCTCACAGAGGTGGTGGACAAGGGCAGTTCTAAATGGTACAATAGGGCATAAGGAACAAAAAAGAGTGTGTAGCCACAAAATCTTGTGGAAAGCAGATATAGCACTAGACAGAGTAGCATGGACGCTACTGTCCTGCTGAAGTGCCATCAGAAGTCTATGCCAAAACAAAACAAGCTCCTCTTTCAAAGGCATATAGCTCATCCAGTGCAAATGTTAAGAATCGAGAACAGAAACACAAAATCACAAAGTCATCAAGGTTGGAAAAGACCATAAAGATCATCCAGTCCAACCATTAACCTAACACTGACCATTCCCAACTACACCAGATCCCTCAGCGCTGTGTCGACCCCACGCTTAAACACCTCCAGGGACGGGGACTCCACCACCTCCCTGGGCAGCCCATTCCAACACCCAACAACCCCTTCTGTAAAGAAATGCTTCCTAATATCTAGTCTAAATCTACCCTGGAGCAACTTGAGGCCATTACTTCTTGGCCTATCACTTGTTGCTTGGTTAAAGAGGCTCATCCCCAGCTCTCTGCACCCTCCTTTCAGGTAGCTGTAGAGGGCGATGAGGTCTCCCCTCAGCCTCCTCTTCTCCAGACTAAACACCCCCAGTTCCCTCAGCCGCTCCTCGTACAACCTGTGCTCCAGACCCTGCACCAGCTTCGTTGACCTTCTCTGGACACACTCGAGTCATTCAATGTCCTTTTTGTAGTGAGGGGCCCAAAACTGGACACAGTAATCGAGGTGCGGCCTCACCAGCGCCGAGTACAGGGGTAAGATCCCTTCCCTGTCCCTGCTGGCCACGCTGTTGCTGACACAAGCCAGGATGCCATTGGCCTTCCTGGCCACCTGGGCACACTGCTGGCTCATGTTCAGCCGGCTGTCAATCAACACCCCCAGGTCCCTCTCTGACTGGCAGCTCTCCAGCCACTCCTCCCCAAGCCTGTAGCGCTGCTGGGGGTTGTTGTGGCCCAAGTGCAGTCCCCGGCATTTGGCCTTATTGAAACTCCTCCAGTTGGCCTCAGCCAATGGCTCCAGCCTGTCCAGGTCTCTCTGCAGAGCCTCCCTACCCTCGAGCAGATCAACACTCCCACCCAACTTGGTGTCATCTGCAAACTGACTGAGGGTGCACTCGATCCCCTCGTCCAGATCATCAATAAAGATGTTAAACAGGAGTGGCCCCAAAACCAAGCCCTGGGGGACACCACTCGTGACCAGCTGCCAACTGGATTTAACTCCATTCACCACAACACTTTGGGCCAGCCATCCACCAGTTTTTTACCCAGCAAAGCGTGTGCCCATCCAAGATGTGAGCAGCCAGTTTTGCCAGGGGAATGCTGTAGGAAATGGTGTCAAAGGCCTTACTAAAGTCAAGGTAGACAACATCCACAGCCTTTCCCCCATCCCATAAGCAGGTCGCCCTGTTGTAGATCAGGTTTGTGAAGCAGGACCTGCCTTTCATAAACTCATGCTGACTGGGCCTGAGCATCTGGTTGTCCCGCATGTGTTGCGTGATGGTTCTCAGGAGGAGCTGCTCCATCAGCTTCCCGGGCACCGAAGTCAAGCTGACAGGCCTGTAATTTCCTGGATCATCCTTCCGACCCTTCTTATAGATGGGCGTCACATTGGCCAATTTCCAATCTGTTGGGACCTCCCTGCTCAGCCAGGACCGCTGGTAAATGATGGAAAGTGACCTGGCGAGCACCCAGCCAGCTCCTTCAGCACTCTCTGGGGTATCCCATCGGGTCCCATAGATCTGTGTGTGTCTGTGTGATGCAGCAGGTCACTGACTGTCTCCTCCTGGAATGCGAGGGGGTTGTTTTCCCAGTCTCTGTCTTCTGGCTGAGGAGGCTGGATTCCCTCAGTGCAACTAGTCTTGTTATTAAAGACTGAGGCAAAGAAGGCATTAAGCACCTCATTCTTTTCCTCATCACTTGTTACCATGTTTCCTCCTGCATCTAGCAGGGGATGGAGGCTCTCCCTGGTCTTTCTTTTGCTGTTGAAGTACTTATAGAAACATTTCTTGTTATCCTTGATTGCTGAAGCCAGATTAATTCTAGCTGGACTTTAGACCTCCTGATTTCTGCCCTGCACAGCCTCACAGCCTCTTTGTAATCACTGTGAATGGCTAGCCCCTTCTTCCAAAGGCTATAAACTCTCCTTTTCTCCCTGAGTTCCAGCCAAAGCTCTCTGTTCAGCCAGGGTGGCCTTCTCTGGCACTGGCTTCTCTTACACCACCTGGGGACCGCCTGCTCTTGTGCCATTAACACTTCCTTCTTAAAGAGTGCCCAACCTTCCTTGACCCCTATACCCTTTGGGACCATCTCCCAAGGGATCCTATCCAGCAGGTGCCTAAACAAGTCAAAGTCAGCCCTTTGGAAGTCCAGGATGTCAGTTCTGCTGCCCCCTCTCCTGGCTTCTCTAAGAATAGAGAACTTTATTATTTCATGATCGCTATGCCCTAGTTGGCCTCCAACCACCACATCATTCACCAGTCCTTCTCTGTTCACAAAGAGGAGATCCGGCAGGTCACCTTCTCTGGTCAGTTCACTCACCAGCTGCGTCAGGAAGTTGTCTCCCATACATTCTAGGAATCTCCGGGACTGGTCCCACTCTGCTGTGTTGTATTTCCAGCAGATGTCTGGGAGGTTAAAGTCTCCCACAAGAACAAGGGCAAGCAATCATGAGATTTCTCTTAAGTACGCATAGAATATTTCATCCACCTCTACTCTAGGCCACCCACCCAGGACAGAGACTCCTACTACATCTGCCCTGTTGGCCTTCCCCCTGATTCTAACACAAAGATGCCCCACCCTGTCTTCACTATACTTGTGTTTGAAGCAATCATAACAGTCCCTAACATACAGCACCCCCCCCCACCTCTCCTTCCTTGTCTATCCCTCCTAAAGAGCTTGTAGCCATCAACTGGTGCACTCCAGTCATGAGAGACATCCCACCATGTTTCTGTGATAGCCACTACATCATAATTTTCCGGCTGCATCATGGCTTCAAGCCCCTCCTGTTTGTTACCCATGCTGTGTGCATTGGTATACATGCACTTCAGATGGGCTGGTGTCCCCAGCACCTTTTCACATTTAAAGATCCTAAGTCTGGCCTGACCTCTCACATGTATTACCACAGTTACTGATACAACAATATCCCTCACCTCTTTGTTGTGCTGCATGTCTCCATCCCTTGTCCCCACTGGGATAGCAGGGTGAGGGTCATTGCTGGCACAACAGCCCACAACCTCTGGTAACCTACCCTAGGGGTTATATCTGGGAGTTCCAGTTTTGTTTCCTTCCCCCTTCAAAACCATACTGAGGCTAAGATTATTTTTTTTTTCCCATCTTAATTATGCTTAATTGGTGTTGCAAAAGCAAAATTCAAGTAGCAACCCTAGCTACCTGTGCCCTGAGCAGTTCTCAGGAACCAAGTGAGATTTTTTTAACATGGGATTTGAAGATGGCAAAACCCCCCAGTGATGAAGTGACACATGGTATAGGGATGATCCTTTGAAGCATCAGCTGAAAACATTTCTCTCCTTAGGGCCTGGTTCTGCAACTCTTAACTTTGAATCACATGATCAGTAAGAATCTCTATTCACAGAAGAGTCACCCAGTGAGATTAATGCCTGTGCAGAAACCTGAACAGCTGAATGCCTCTTTCTAGGACTTAAAAATGTGTTTGTGATGCATTGTGAAAGCTAACACTTAAAGATAATCTTCCTGTCATTTCTATAGGTAGCATGTCAAGTCCTGCCCTTAAAATCTAGTCTATGTGCAGTTCAAGTCAATGCAAACTGCAGGCAATCTATCTCTTCCCAACATACTTTCCAAAGAATTTGGTTCATCCCACATAATACATAGAGAGGACTAATTTGTTTCACACTTTACAGACCTTCTTTTTCTCCTAAAATTAACAAACTACTGTTGCAATGCCTGTATCAAACGGTAATGCCCAGTCTCAGACTGCACACCAACAGTGTTTATTTTCATTTCTCTGGGGCGTAGTGTGCTGAGAGCTGCAGATTTGATAAACACCTTCAGAACCTGTTATGGAAGTGCTCCTCTTGATCTAAAATGTGAAAACCAAGCATCAGTCAACATAAAATAAATGTGATATAGCATAGAGCAGAATAATGATTCTAGCACATATGGTATTGTGAAAAATTATTTTCTATGACAGCCAAGCATGAAAATGAACAGAAGACAAATGAATTTCCTGCACTGCCTCAGTAAGGGTTTCCTGTCCAGTAAAAACTTATATAGAACAAACTGACAAGATCACCTGGAATTACCTAATCTGATCGGCATTATATGTGGCAGATAAAACATCTGTTTAAAGAAAAGAAAATGTACTTATCCATGACTCAGATACTGACCAGAACCAGATCAAATAGTGGGAAAATTTCCTCAAAAATTTGCAACAAATCCTGCAAAGAGTTCTCAAACAATTTATGGTAGTGCAGTGACACAGACCTCACCACATTTTCTGTTCTATCGACAAGCATGCCACAGTTAATTTAAATGTTCTAGTTGTGTGATAGGTAGAGAAAGGATTGGTGAGTAATTTTGAAACTAAAATCATCAAGAGAAATAGGTGAAATGGCAGGTATTCAGAATAATATCTGTCAAGAAAAAAAATAATCCATTGTTGGTCTCTCGGGAGGAAAATAACTTTGTCACTGTCTTGTTAGCTTTGCCTGTGAAGAAAGTTTCTATCAGTGGATTTTAAAACGCCACTTCAAATTTGGAAACAAATTGTCCTCTACAAAACCAAACATTATTGATTTCAATACCTAGTGGTTGTAAACAGCAGAAAAATAGCAACTATATACATAGTAAAAAATTTGTATTTTGAGTGAGATGAGAAACTCAATGAGATTCTCCTGAAATATTCATTATCGCCAGTAAAACATGCCAAGACTAACCCAAAACTCATGGATCTTCCCAAAACATACAGATTATATTTTGAATCTTCTTTGTTATGTAAGTCTGAATATCCCCTTTCTTTCAGAATTTGTTGCCTGTATCTTAAAATGTTATAACAGGTTCCTTCAAAACAGAAGAGCAGAAATTTTTAAGATGTGCATGCAGACAGGAGGTTTAGAGGGAGATGACAGAGTAGTACACAGGAAAGGGGCTGGCTGGAAAGGGTTGAGTGCTGAGATGGAGGATCATTCTGGTGATAAGGGTGACATGGTAGATGATGGGAAGGTGCTCCAGTGAGGGTGTGGGTGTAAGGAACAGCATAAGGGTGATGAGAGGAAAATTACTTTACCAGAGATGTTTGAAATCAGCTGGAAGGGAGAAGCCAGTCAGTTAGAACAATGCTCATTATACAGGTTTTGCAGGCACAGGGACTCTTTCTAGCTGGATACAGCAGGCACAGCATTCAGGCATCTGAAACACATCCTGCATATAAGGCTGAATGGGAAGCCAGGGGCCTGCATAGCCACAGGTTGCCTGCACCCCCTCCAGCTGTAAGCCCAGGAGTCTGCTGAGATAACCACAAACCACAGTCCTGCCCATTGTGCAATCGTTATAGTTTGGGAGACAGCATGATTGCAGTGACGCTTGGACATCTGCTCCAGTTGCCTCAAAAATCAGCTCTGAGTGATTTAACCGGAGTCTGCTAACATGAATTTGGCAGCTCCCTTCTTGTTAAAAATAACAAAACTAATAATGTCCTCCTCTTACTTAAGGACACATCTTGAAGTTTTTACTCTTGGTGAGTTAGCGCCTTCAGCAGGACTATTAGGTACAACTCAGCTGTCATGCAAATGTCCTTTAAGCAGGACCTCCTTCAGGCAGCAGGCCTCCTTTCATCCACAAGCACAACCACAGCCCCACAGAAACACAGACCAAACAACTGTAACTGTAGATCACTGGCTTCTCATGAGATACAGCTGTTCCAGGAGTTTCTCACTGTGATAGGACATGGGGTTTTTTTCAAAGACTCATCACCTTACTGACTAATAAAAGATTTCTGAATTTTAATAAAAAAAGATTCCTGAAAGAACTCCCTGGGTTTTTTTTGGGCTACTTACACCCATTCTCTGAGAGTTGAGAAGATGCAGCTAAATCAACTTATCAGAGAGCAAACCTAGAATTTCATTGGATGTGCAAAATTTTCCCAGAGAAATGGCACTGTTTTGTTTTACATGCCACCCATAACCAGTGGAAGAGACCAGTCTCTGGAGAGGGTGATTTAGAAGAGGACAATCATTTAGATGCTTTGAATTTCCTTTCTGGAAAAACTTTCTCTCCATTGACTGTATAAGGAGCCTCGAGAGGCCAGGGAATGAAAGTGCAACAGCGGACGGTCTCCTCAGAGAGGTATCAGAAAAATCCTCATGAGAATTTGCCCAGAGAGGGCAGTCTCAGGAGACAGACCAAAATGTGAACAATAATTATGATGAACTTTCTTCAGTCATTTCCCTGAAACTTTTTAACAGCAAAAGTAAGTAGACAAATGAGTTTATACATTGAACTTCTTAGTGAATAACACACAGAGAGAGGAGGGAACCTGGATTAAATTATTAGGAACAATGAAAATTCTTTTTGGGTAAATCTGAAAGGAAAATATATGTATGCTCTGTTCCACTCAGGAGGATCTGCTTCTTGTCACGTATGGCACGAGTTTGCCAGGGCACTTCTTTACTTTTGTAACAAAATAGCTTTGTGAATATCCTGGTCTCCAGAGGCAGATGTAAGGAGGAACTAGGAATCCTTCAGTTCAGAGTCTGACCCATCTGATCAAACCCATACACTTCTCTTCAGCAGGAGAAAAGTGTTGTTGCTGCATTGTCTCAGGCCCTGTACATCAACCCTAATCTTCCTCCTGTTTCATCTTTCCCTGTATTTTTAGTCTGGACAGATCATTCTGTTGTACTTGAAGATTCACACACTCTCGTGCAACTGTTTTATTTCACCCCTCACTCAGCAAGCTGTACAACAAAAGCCAGAGAAGAAGAGTGAGCTCTGTGTACTGTCAGTGCTACATAGTTCTGACTATTATTTCCGCTTGATGGCTTTGGTTTTATCCAAGGATTATTCAGTTTGGGAATAATGGGAGATTTACATGCTTGCACACAGGTCAAATGACAGTCAGAATGCACATGTGTTGCAGTTTCTTCACCTACAGATTATTCCTTGTGACTGTTATTTTACAGCTTCCCTAACTAGCAATGGCAGAAATTACTGTTGGAATCCTTCTGTTTGCAGATGGATGCTGATGCCCTCCCGGTGTTCCAGAAGAATACTGCTTTGATACTGAATGATTAATTGTTTCAACTAATATTAGATTGCCTTTTCTAAAGAGAAATTCTTAAGTACAATGAATAGGTCACTCAAGCTAGAACTTACTGGAAAAATAAAAATGTTTTCAAGTTGATATTTCTTAAACCAAGACTGTTACTATTCTGAGTTTTAGACAAACTCAAGCAAATGAACATTAACTATAATGCCTTCTCCTCTGACCACAGGAACAACTACAACTGCTTTGCCATTACCTCTGGTATTCCTAAAAGTTTCAGTAATCATTTGGAGATATTAAAAAGGAAATAAACAGAGAGTTACGCTGATTTTTGCTCCATAAAAAAGCTAAGTAAAAGCAATGTGAATTTCACCACCTGTCCTATAACATAGCAATGAAAGAAATGACAGGTTTGCAGCTGTCAAGGAGTTACTGTGACGGGCTAAAATACAGCTGTGAATTCTGGATGTAAATAATGAGAAGACAATCTAGGAAAGAACTACTATCCTGTTGACCAAGTTATTAATTTTTAATGATGATGTACACACAGGCAGGCTAAGGAAGCTTACTGGCACCTAATTTAATTTTCAAGTTTTCCGAAGTTTCTTACAACCATATGTTACTACCTAGACAAAGATGAAAGTATGCAAAGGATTCTCCATCACTTTTTGGGTCTCTGGGATTGACTGTCTCCTTAGTGATATTCACAGTCATGTGTGATCAAGCCTAGTTCCTGCAACACAAACAAAACTCTATCATAGGCTACGCAGGGGTAAAAATTAAAGGAGTAGAATGGTCTCTTCTACCTCCTTAACATGCAATAATGGGTGTGGGGGGGAAGAAGATAAAATTGGTGATAATCCCAAAATGAGTTTCCTAAATGCACCTACCAGAAGCAACAGGATAATGGGCACTCCAGCTCCATCAGCTGCACACCAGCAAGGAGCAGCCCCTCAGCTCACTTCAGGACCTTGACACTTTGTCCTTCCTGAGTAATGTATTTTGGTCATGGCACCTCTGGAATCCTTCCCTCAGCTCTTAACCCCTTCTGAGACTTCCTAGGGATGCAGGATGCACACTGAGGGACAAGTCTTCAAAACAGGAGCTTTAAAACAGAGGCCTATTGTGACAGTAATAGATCAGATGGCTTTTTTGTTTGCTTGATTTTAACTAAGAAGAGCTCCATCATAAATCTTCACTTCAAATTTGATTGCTTTATAATATATCATATTGTGATGTAACTGGCACGTGCACTCGGCTCTTACTAGGTGATGCCATATGGTACAATTAGAAGTGGAGACAGAGAGTGCCATTTAAATAAGTTAAAATTCATTCATCTACCACGAAACCATCCTCATTCATCTGCATACATTCAAGATCCTAATTTAACCTCTAAAGAGATTCCTATTTGATGCTGCATATATCTTTTGTATTTTTGAAACTCTAAATCACTAAACTGGACTTCTATGATAACTCATGTACGTTGTGCATTTGTTTTCTTACTAACATAGATTCACAGTCTATCACAGGATTAGCCAGATCAGGAAGTTGTGTGCAGCTTCCATGACCTCACGTTCTCGAAGCAAGCAAGGGCTCTTTTATGCATTTCTCGCCTCCCACTGGGACATCTACCCAACTGAAGTAAACTTTGTCTTGTCATACTTACATTCTAGCTATGGCACAAAATAAATCTGCAGGTTATCAATAAAAGATTTTTAATTGGCAAGACTGTTTTAGTTATTCATGGGAAGATAAGTGAGTCCTAGAATGCCTTCTTTCCCAGAAGGTTAGGGGGTTGCACACAACTCACAAATCTTTCTTGATAATCCTTTACTTGAACCAGAAATTATATTATGCTTTTGTTCTTTCATGTCTAAAACTGACCAAGCAGGCAATGATTTATTAAGCTAGAGTCTTGAGTCTCCTGCCACACAACCCACTTAGGCACAGTAATGGCTATGAAACAGATCATGCATTCTAAGATAGGCTATAATTTGTGTTAAAGAAACTTGTCTGTTTCAATTACCAAATTTAATTTGCAAAGCCCTATGAAAGGTTATGAAGTAAAAAGAAACAAAAAAGCTAAACTTTAGGTTGTAATGTTGTGTTACATATGCACACAGAGTAGAAAAGAAAATCAGAATTTAGAATGGGCCCAAAAGATAAAAACCAAATGCTTTCACATAACTAAACATTAAGCAGACCCTTGCAAACATGTAGCATTCTCCCAGTCTACAGTTTTGCATCTTGAGTTTCTGTTTACAAATAATCAAAGGTAAAGGCAATCGTACGCTTTTATATGCTCTCTCAGTGAAAGACTGAAATTGGAGCCCACTTACAGAAGATGCTTTTCTTGAAGGATTGACTCTGAGTTGTAAACAAAGTATGATCCATTCTGAGATGCTGATTAAGCACATCTTAAATTTTAATTTGTCTCATTGATTTCAACTTAAATCCAACGTTACATGCATTTCAGAGCAATTGAAGTTGGTGCTTAAAAACTGTTTTTTTGGAGAATGCACCAGAAAAAAAAAAAAAAAAAAAAAGTCTTCAAAGTCTTCACCATTTTCAGATAAATGTAGTTTCTCTAGCTACTCCAAATTATTTGGAACAAACCAATTAAATAAAAGTCACTTTAGTGATATATTTGGAAAAGACTGAGGCAACCTTAAGGCTACTTTTCATAGGTTAACAATCCAATCTTTTTCTTTGAAACAATGGATAATAGAAGATATTATCTATTATGACCATTGCTGTAGATTCCACCAGCTACTTATAGAGATGAAAAAGAAGAAAGAAAGAGGCACTTTAGAATTTTCTCCAACATAAAACTACACACTGACCTTAAATACCACATTAGCTTTACAATTTTCTTTTCCTGTGTGAATGTGCAGTTAGGAGGAGGGAATGTTAAGTGGAAGCAAACAAATGGAAAGGCAGAAAGAGAGTGAAAGAACCAAGCAGATCAAAGTGGAAGATGCAAGGGACAGGCATGGTGGAGATGCAGATAGTGAGGAGGAAGCTCAGAAAGTTCATATCTAGCAGAGGCAGGCACGGGACAGAAACAGGCTCAGAGGCACAGTCCCAGCCAGAAGCTAACATCCTCATAATTAGCAGACGTTTGCCAAGCTAAATTGTCTCATTTTAAGTGTGAAGGGGGCGCTTCCTGCCTCTGAAATAAATTATCAAATTATTTCAATAGTCAGAATCAAGACTTTCCATCCAAGGTTAATCTTCTATATTTTCTTATTCAGGAGAATGAAAGAACTAGATTTAAGTCTCAGTCACACATGTATCAGGCCGGCAGATTGGGAGGAATTTTTTAAATTTTGCAGTTACAATATGTGCCTAAGAAAAGGGACACATGGTACGTTGCCACCCATGACCACAAGCTCCTTTTGTGATAAGTCCAAGTAAGCCATTTCTATTACCTCTATTTCAGTTTGTACTGTAAAACAATTACAGCAATATTTGCTCACTGCAATTTGCGAAGGCACACTGGAGTTCACAATACAAATTTTGATCCCCAGACTGCAGCTGTTACTTGTTGAAATTATTATTATGCAGCAATTGATTCAGACCTTAAAAGTTTCAATATGAAAATCGAGAGGCTGCTGAGACATTTTAGCCACCTTGGAAACATCTGTGAGGGACAGATGCAGATCTATTCTAAATGGAGAGAAAGGAAGGAAAGGAAGAGGTAGGAGATGAGGCGTCTGTGACCACAGCCCAACACACAGCACTGCATGCTTCACTGACCTGTATTACTCGTGGGTGATAAAGCCCCACAGGACACTACATACAAAGACACAGGCTTGAACACAGATATATACACCTGTACCCACTTAACAGCTACACATTCAAAATACTGACATTCTTTTCCTATTTCATCTCCACCGCGCATTCAGCATCCTGAACTGAAATAAAGTTTCAATATATTTTATAGTAGCTCGTTTTTAGAAACTGCCCTGCATTCTTCACATTATTTCAAACTGGCTCTCTAAAATGCAGAGATTGCTGGATAAGATCAAGTGGTTTTGCCAAGATTTAAAAAAATTACTCCGCATTTTAGACCCAGTAATCTTGTTTCTTTCAATGATTGATGAGAGATCACTACTGAAACCTTCAAGTGAGTCAGCAGTGCATGCAGCACAGATGAAGTGTTGCAAGTGCAGAAAAACACACACCAGAGAAATGATCTTGAGATTTCCCATTAAAATATACCGCCCTTGCACCTGGAGAGAAGAGGCACAGAGCAATCACCCAAAGCTTTTCATAAAGTGCTTCTATCACAAGAATTACAACAGTAAAAACATCCTGTTATTAAAATATAAAAAAGTATATTATCATATTTAGTGAAATTAATGCAAACAATCCTCTAGAGTCTCTACTATTTAAAGAAGTATTTGCATTGTAATAGCACAGATACTACTAACCGTCTTCATCTGGCCAACCGGTGAGGGAAATTCCTGTCATAAAATAGCCAGTGTGGAAAAGTTTCAGATAAATATAATGTATTTACTCAAGGGCTCAATATTGACTTAAGTCTGACCTACATATGCAACTGGCGGATGTATTCAGGGGGTGCTTGTGTCAGGAACTGCAAGATAGGTTATTATATTTGTAAATATGGGGGTTTTCCTGCAAGTATGGTTTTACAAATATGATGCCAACAAGACTATGTAAAAATGTCTGCTCTTCACAGGAACAAAGAAGCTTATACTCAAAAAAAGCCAAGGGCCTTTACTAGCCATTAGCTTTTACTTTTCTCTCTGTTTCTGTTTATTTTCCTTAGAGACACCATATCAAATAAAGGAAAAAAATCCCCATGAACAGACAACACGAATGTCAGTGAAAAAACAGCTCTTCCTTATTTTAAAATATTGTATAAATATTGCAGAAATCAGAATCCTTTTTTAATCCTAAAAATCTAAGCTAAATTTTTTCTACAGGGAATTATTCTACCATTTTCATGAAGGTCTCTTTCAGTTGGTCATAACATTTTTTGATGCTCAAAAGGACATAATTCATGCTATATGACTTTTTCCCTTACAACCTCTTGCATGGCAAGCCAACCAAAGACAAGTTGTTTATTTCAAGATCTACCCATACTAGACTGCTGAATACTGATCTCATGGGACCTTGTGGTGGAAAAATGCTCATTTCTCTAAACAGAAAAGGCACCCGCACAAGTTAGGGTGGGGACAGCTTTTCACTAAAATTGTTTCATGGAAGCTGATGCTATTTAAAGTGACTATTGAAGTGAGAAAATAGACATGCTTTCTGACTGGTTGTTAGGAATCACTCTAGAGATTTTACAGAGCGTGGCTGCAAATCACATTACCCTTAAAATCTATTCAGTCATCTTAAGCCAGTAGCAAAATATGTTTTAAAAGAAAGATAAAGGTCCTAACAGAATGGTTAGAGAATCCCAGGCAAATACATGATAGGAAATGATGACTGGATACTAGCTAGGACACATGGGCATGCATGAGTAGAGATTGCAGAGTTAAAGGTGGTCAAAAATGGGAGCAGTCCTAAGTAACAGCAAAGGCTGGAGCGCAGACTATCTGCATGGTCCTATCATTTACTAGGTGTCTGTCAAAGTCGGAAATGCTACATTCATTTACACTTGCTACTGATTTGATAGCACAGGCTTACAAAGGGATCAAATACATAAGAAAAGAGAGTCATGCAAACATAACCTGTCAGATATTGTGAGATGGCCTTTCTAGTTTTGCCTTGGAAAAACTGATATTTCACCTTGCTTTAATGCTCCCAAGCCGCAAAGGCAAAAAAAAAGTTTTCATCTACTTGGAATTTGTGCTTTGGATAATCAAATAAACTTTCTCAGACATTTGCTGAGTGCACAGGGAAGACATTATTAGGGGACACTTGACTAAATGTCCAAGACAGAACACACACACCAGAGAGGCCTTTGGTCTCTGGAACCCAACACAAATAACAGAACCTGAATGGTGCTGATCAGTTCTGATGTGTGAAGAGTTCCCAAAGTCAAAAGTAATGTTTTTCCTAACCATTAACAGTTTAGATAATGCTGGTTTATCCAGCGGAATGGGAGGATCAGGGATGAAAAAGGACTTGGGTGACTACAGAAGATGAGAAAATTAAGTCGTAAAAAAAAAAACAAAAAAAAAAAACAACAAAAAACCCACCCAACCAACCAAAAACCACAAAACAAACCCACCTGATGATATTACAGGAAAAAGTAAGCCCAGTGACACTACACATTATGAACCATAGAGATCCCCGAGCTACAGCTGGCCTGGCTCCAGAAGTGCATGTAGTACAGCACTCCCCAGCTAGCACTGGAAACAGGACAAAGCATGTCTACACTCACAACAGTCTACCCACAGCCTGGGCAGTCTGGATGTGGCTTAAAGTTATTGGCATGTATAAAATATGAGAAAAATATTTATGGCAGGGAAGTTTATACTGAAGCTTGGACAAGGTCACCTTCACTATCAGCTACTGATTGATATCCTGGAGTATTTGCTTTGCAACCAACACACAAGTCATCTCCATAGCAGCCAGGAAGCCATCTGGCTTCCGACTCCAGCATAATGGGGAAGGTTCTCTGCCTTGGCTGTGAACCTTGTGAACCTGCTTTGGCTTACCTTGGCTGAGGGTTATGTACCTGGGAAGACTAAAATCTTACCACAAAAGTGCTTAAAAGATGCATCGGCTTTTTGTGGTGTGCAGCCCAAACATGCAATTTTTTGCCTTCCTTTATCTCTCTAAAACCCTGGCCAGACCCTGCCTCAGGCTTCTATGCCACAGCAACAGCATTAACTGTGACTTCAGTAAAAGAGTCATCATCTTTCTTTAGCTGATATACACTCAGTGCAACTTTACCATACTTGGGAGACAGCATGAATAGCACATTTTCACCTCAGGTCTACCTATGCAAGTGCTCCCTGATTACTCCTCTTGTCCTCCTCAGATGGGGTCGAACAGTGGAACAGTAGCCAGTACTGAGCTCCTTTCAACTATGTTTTTTCCAGTCTCTGCACCCAATTCACTACGCAACTCCTTTCATGTCCATTTGCCAGAAATTTATGATCCTGCCAACAAGCAACTACACCTCATAGATAGCTCAGAATATTCAGCAAAATACACAGAACTAGCAGACTTGTAAAAACTGAACTTAAAAACTTATTAAAAACAAGTAGAGAAGTATCCATGAGATGTACTTATGCTTATTCTTAAGCTGCTTGCAGTTTTTCTTTCAAAACATTTTACTCTTCAGTTCAGAGTTTATGCTGCTCCCATTTCATTCCCAGAATGAATGTAAACTCAACAAATTCAGCCCCTTTTTCAGCAATTTTCTAACTATTCCACTATTCTTTCTGAAATGCAGTACAGCTGTCAGCAATCAGCACAAATAGGTCAAGAGCATAAATGGAATGGCTCTAAATCTAGACTGTACAACTCCTGCTGTGGGACTTTGTGGGGTTTTGAGTTGGTTTGTTTTGGGTTTTTGCTATTTTTCACAGCTCTTATTGAAGACCCTGTTTGCTGGAGTTTGTATGTGGGTCTTTCACCTAGGAAATCTATTCTGTAAAACAGCTCTGAATGTAGATCCATCAGTTCTACTCTGTTTTGTTGGGTTTTTTTTCTAATCAAGGAGGTGCTCAAGTGTCCTGAATATCAACACTCTTCTACTCTCCTACCACAGAATAAACCTCCAGGCTCCATTCAGCACACTGCATCCTGATGTTGCTCAGTATCTGGCTGAGAAGGATCAAGTGAAACAGCCATTCAAGTCAATACAACTCTGATATCATGGTTTGGGGTGCTTGGGTGGGTTGGGTTTTTTCCCCAAAACTTAAACCATAAACCTGCTCTGTTGATAGTTCTGCTTCTGCATCTTCAGTAAGAGCTTCACATTCATGAATTTTCAGTGTTACAATTTTGCTTGCATTTAGGTTTTCAGGCAAAATAATCAGAAGGCAAAGCTTTAACAAAAAATAGTTAGATTTTTGGAAATATAATTACCAAGACACAGTTAGCATTATGGACTCACTACAGCCACCAGTACCAAAGCAGTTATCACCAAAGGTTCTCAAAGTACATGATAAATCACCATTAGGTATCATAGCACCTTTAAGATTTAGGCAAAAAGCTCTAAGGAGACCACCATTAATAATATGCAAGAGTACTTCAAATAGTTGCAGGATGGGGACGGATACCTCCATGTATATCACACTTGTGCTTCGCATTGAGCTGATTTCAATCTTTTGCCCCTGTTCATCAAGATCCAACAGAATTGGCAAACCAGAGAGGAGATCAGCTCAGTCACAGAGCTGATCATAGCAAACTGATGCAGATAAGCAGGCTGAACATTTTAACAGCCAGTTATTCCTGGGATATCCAGAACCATTTAACATCATTTTAAGAACCTTTATTTGGCTATGCCACTCCATAGAAAATCCAGAGAAAGTGATAATGTATTACTGTGTTTTGAGTACCATTTTCCAAGCATTTCCTTTAAATACTTTTTAGCATGAAATAATAAAACCATGCAGTTAAAATGTCATGAGCAGAAATGTGATAAATGTAAATCTCCTAGACCATACAATTTCTGCTCTGGGCTTTTTTAGTGGAGGGTGGGGGGGTGTTGGAGGGGAGGGGGGTGCTATATTAGCAAAGGGAAAAAAACAGACAAGTGAGGAGGGAGAAAAATGCTGGAAGTTTAGCTACAGTACAGTCAAGACATAAAGAACAAGTCTCTTTGCACCTCAGAAAGGTCTAATAACAGCCTTTTTCACACAAGCCTGTTGTAATCTAGTGTACTTCTTAGGAAAGATTCCTTCTGGAGGGAAAATGTGCCAGACCTTTCTCACAGGTCTTCAGAGCAAGGTACACTGTCAGGAGTCTGAGCAGTGCATGCTCCTGATACTGCCTTGCCCATTAGTGGTCAGCAGACATGGCTTTCCCTCTTCCTTTCTTTCCTTTTATTTTATTGCTATATTGCCATTTTTATTCTACTTGCAGAGGAACAAGGAAGACGGAACAATGTAAATATTCTAGTTACTTAGCTAAGATTATTCCTGGATGATTCCTTCTGCCTTTTCCTCCCAAGACAGGTGCTGGAATTGATACTGAAACTTTTCAGAATTAAAGTTCATTTGTATTATCTACCTTCAAAAGGCCTCAACAATAACTCTTACTCTAAATCAAGCTTTAATGTACTATAGATTGCTACATTTGAATTAAACATTCCCCAGTAACACTCTGCTATTGTTTAGGTGAACAATTATGTGCAGATTCGTCCCTGCTTCAGTGCAGACTCAGTCCTGTATAGACAGCTAACTGAATAGGTTTCTGCGAGCATAATTATCTAGTCTGATTAGGATATTGATTGTATACTACCATTTTTGGAGTTCTGAAAAAGCATACTGAAGATTTTAAAGATAAAGGTAATTGACTAAGAGAAGAATGATCACTATACCTTTCAACCTCCTCTGTATAAAAGAGGCATTATCCCAATATACAAAGGATTTAATTGTGCAGTTATTAGACATCACTAGATTTTCAGCCAAATGTTTTTTAAGTGCAACAGCACAGAAGGTTTTATTATGAAGGGAATGCCCTACAAAAATCTCTGAAAGAATCTGGAGGTTCCAGAAAACATCCAGAACTACAGATAACAGTATCTATAATGCTATTGCATTGTTTGCCATTACTGATACTATCTGGTTCCCTGCTACCAGATGGTTTTCTTTCAGGCCTCTCATCCTGATAACACAATACGATTCCTAACAGTTACCCAGTGATGTAACTGATGTTAAATGATCTGGCTAAACGTTACAAGCATGAAGTGTAATTTGGGGTGAAAGCAACTGGTGTCAGAGAGACTCTACCTCAAAGACAGAAGTGGAATTTCTATGAAAGAAAACACCACAAGAATGTAAGAGGGTCCGTTCTGCAGAATGACTTCATAATCCCTGATTTATATCATGTGTCACGAGGCTTAAGTTTATTAGTGTGTGTAAAGACTTCAGGATGATTTAAAATTAAATATTACTAAGCAGCAAATGAAGCACAGCTAGCATATCTCTGGTATGAATTTCTAGAGATGTTCAAGACTATCCACCTTGCAAAAAGGTACAGCTCTCAACAAGTATAAATGAAGCCTGAGTTGCTACACCAACCCCAGGAACTAAAAGTCAGCAACACAAGGAAAAATATAAATTTATTATATTTTTCACTTTTAACAATAATAGAATGTGTACTTATTAGCTTGTTATTCTGTAAGTGGTGCAGAAGTTGCACCCAAGCTGACATCCTGACAGAAAATAAGACAAACATACTGAAACATACCATCTAATCACAGTAAAATAGATGTCATATTTTTGTTGCCCTGTAAAATCATTTCCATGTTACCTGCTTAACAGTTGGGCATGGGATGCAATCCCAAAGAAGAAATCTTATAAAATGCAACACAAGACAGTCATATTCAGGAAAAGCATGTACCAAAATCCTCATAAGTCTACTTTAATATAAAAGGTATTTACTTTTACAATATTTGTAAGTGTAGTTCTATTGTCCAAACTCAGTTCTAGGAATGGAGTATACCAACAGATGTAGAAAATGGCTGCTGCTTTTTTTTTTTTTTTTTTAAATGAGAAATGAGACTGGGGTATAAAAGGGGGACCTAAAAAATGAGACATTTACCATCTGAAACCTCTGTCCCTCGATGTTTTCCAATACTGTGGGGGAATCCAAGTACTGAACCACTGAGATGCTGAGTGGCCTCAGCTTCTACAAATACTGGAAGGAATAAAGGATATTTGGCCTTCAGCAGGAGGAGTTAAAAACCTGATGGGACCTAACCCCCATGGTGTACCTAGTATTCCTGAGCTGTGGCTGGCTGTGGATGTGTCCTGCAGAGAGTGCTCTCATCCCAGCAGTAACAAATATCAGATGTAAGGCAGGATTATACAGCTTCAAAACAGAACATGCTCTGTTGTCCTCCAGAATGTTAGCCACATTTAAAAAAAAAAAAAAATCATGTAACTGCACAACTTTCAGTCAAATTTGGTTACTACTTGTGTGGATCTATGAAGAATTTTGCACTAGAGGGCCTGCATGCATCCTGGATCACTACAGAAAGTCCATACTAACTACTTCTGTCACGGAGTTATTGTAAGTTGTTGTGGAAAGTCAGGGACCTGATTCTGCTTCCACTTATAAACATCCAAACCCCACTGTCTCTAGATAATCACTTTGCACTAAGGTTTAGTTATGAGAGAACATATTGATTGGGTGAGAAAAATGTTTCATTCTGCATGGTAAGCAGATCAGAAGGATAGAATTTCAAAGAACGATAAACTTGCCAAATGCAAGCCTGACTTACTCAATCCCTCTCCTCCAGAAGAATCTCCTCCATTCTCAAGCAAAACAAAGACCAACAATAGGATTGAAAATGGAGGCATGAGGGAGAAGTTTTGCTAGATGAAGGAGGTATGACGCCTCAAGAGCAACTGCAACAACCAGCTGAACTGATTTCTCAACCTAGTTACTTACAGAGAGGCTCTTCAGATGCTGACAGTATATTTCCAAGGTGATGAAGAAGAATCCTCACAAGGGTATTTAGAAGGAGCATTCAAACTACACATGCTTACAGTTAGCATCCACAGACTTAATTTATTATGGTATTACAGCAATTTGGCATAAAATAACACCCAACACTATAATTTGTTTTAATATTTACCCTTCCAGCAGTACTGGAGGAATGAAATTAAATGGTTCCAGTTTTCTGATGTTTACAATACACTTGGAAGCACTGGAGTGCTTTTCACTTTCAAAACAAGTGATGCTCACCATTCCTGAGGAATGCAAGTATGCTGTCACATGGCTGCGCTAGCACAGCAATACAACTGAAATGAAAATAAGAGGACAGAATAACCAGAAGCAGAACATAATTTGGGGGAATTGTTTCATCCACTGCAGTTCTGTCACTTAAAAGAAACTGTTTTGGTACCAAAGGCTTTGGCAATGCCATCTCACTGACAAAAGTCAAATCATCTTATCCAATACTTGACTGAGTAATCGAAAATCCTAGCCAGAAAGGGTTTGGATTACTACCCCCACTTTGGTTTTGCTTTTATCTTTACTTCTAAAACTGGAATCCAGGAGCTCCTTGGAGAAGAAGAATTCATTCTGACAGATAAAAGGAGCGTGATGTTTCCCTGTCAGAGTTGGCGGATTAAAGACAGGATAACATTAGGAAGCATCTCTGCACATAGAGCAACCCACCAAGACAGAAATCTGCATCCATACATTGTTGTTAAGGAAAATGATGGTGACACATCACTGTGAAAAATCAAATATTGATGGAAAATGCATCTCTTGTCTTCAAAATAAGAGTAATCTAAAATCAGAGGAAGAAGACACATTATCCTGCTATGTGAAGGCCCAAAGTAGTAGACATGTACACACACATATAGGTACATGTTAAGGCATAGCTCTCATGCATTTAGTCCTATGTCTTGTGTAACAAACTCCACCATACAGAAAAACACACATATTTTGAAGAAAAAAATGTTTACAACATATCTAACAGATGAAGCAGTCCTTTGCAAGTCAACGTCAGGTGAAAGACACCATCTTCCATCACAAGAATGTTGCATTTTTATATCATGACTTACAAGGCAATTCAAAGCTTGATATATTTTAAATTCCAGGTTAGGACCTGCTAAAACTTTATATACAAAGTGGGTCTCTGGTCTCAGAATCACCAATTTGTTCCTTAATACACAGTTGCCCTAACTTCTCCCACTGGGATTAGCAGGCAGCCAGAAAGAAAGGACAACAGCGGGTTTGTATTTGTGATTTTACTCTGTTCTTTTACTGGTGGGTATTTCATTTTACAGAGAAGAGACACAAAACACTGTAATCATTAATGACTGCAGGGGCATGGTAGCAACTATGCTTTCTCAAAGTCCCAAACTCTTTTAACATACTACATTTGGGGCTTCTTCCCTCTTTTTCCTGCAGTACTTTCTGAACCATTGCTTCAAAAGCTGTTGTTTAGCTTATATCATAAACATAATTTTCTCCTGCCTTCAGGACACCATCAATCCAAGGGAACACACACCAATGTGATGTTGTCAGACACACAGATGGTTGAAATCTGCACATTGATTCCACTGAATAGTTTTAATGTGGGATACAGTAAACTAGCCCAGAATGAACTACATGTAAATGAGAGAACAAAGAGCAATTCTTTCTCTGCAGATTCAAGTTGCACCTGATATTCAAGAGCAATAGTCTTAAGTCACAAGAAGCACCTTCCTTCAGTGGATTGATCTGGGATGGGAGCACTCATAAAAAGTATTGATGCAGTGCCAGAACTGTAGAAATCTTATGGAGATGCTATGCATGAAAAGCTAAGCAGGGTTTTAGGAGAGCTTCAGGGCTGATACCTGCTGTCTGGCCTATGCAATTTATTCTGGCAATGACAAAAAGATGCTTGAAAAGAAAAGGTGCAGAGCTGGGCTCAACTACAAGCTGAAGTCTACAGTGTCACAGAGGACTGAACAGATATACAACATGCATCTTATACCAGCTGCCTTTCCTACAGGAGGGCAGCTTTAAACTCTTCCCTTCTCCTACACCCCGGGATCTTTGTCCTTTTTATGGCATTACTAACATCACTAAACAGTTATTTGGTAACTCTGGTATACAAATGAAAGCCAGAGGAAGAGAGAGATGTAAGTAAGAGCCAGGAGAGATAGGGTGAAACCGAGAGGAAGCAGAGAAAAAGAGAACAGATCAGGGAAGCCAAATGACACAGATGCAGTACCCACTTACAGCTATTACACATGATCATAATTAAACTTTAAAAAAGGAAGGCATGAGAGATACACTGGTAGGAGAGCTAAATGCTGCCAATATAAAAATCTATCTTCAGCACTTGGAAGAATTTAACAGAAAGGTAAGGTCAATGCTATAGGGACCCAAAGGCATGACCACTATCCACCTTCCTCTGAGGAGACACAGGAGAACACTAAGATAAAGATGGATTTCCCTGGTAAAGTAAATGCTATAGATGTGTTAACTATAGAAAGGATAGAAAGGCAAGCTGCAGAGGGAGAGTGCATGCAAGCACACACCAAGAAGCAGCATCAGATTACATTTATAGGGCATGGGAGGTGCGAACAGAGGGGACTTTGTAAAGGAAACATGAATAACTTTGATAGCTAATCCTTAATTTAACTCAGTGGCTTAATAAAAGGAAGAGAAATGACACCGAAAGGAAAAACAATAGGACAAAAAGGAATGGCTCAAGTCCCTTATACAGGCAGACTATTAACTTAGCAGGAAGCTAAATTCCATCCATGCTGGAGACAGAACCTCACTGCTGTTGCTCCTACTTCCAATTATTGTACAAACCCTCTCTTTACATTAGCAGTCCCACAAAAAACACCAGATGACTTGTCACAGATGTGGTCCGTTCATCTGTTCCACATGAAGTTACAAAGTGAACAAAACGTCTTTGGCCAAACGGCATCACAAAGAACAGTAGACCACAAACAACAGAATAGGAAACACAGAAATATTTATATTGAAAACACAATCTGAGCATAAATAATGCACTCTATAAAACATACACTGTTGTGTCTAGAGACAGGCACAGATACGAGGCATACATGAAGAAGGACCAGATCTACTGTGGTAAGTTGCACTACACTTTTATACCCTAAGGATAGGGCTCATATATTTTTACTTTCATATTTAGGGAACTCAAATCACAGCCACCTAGAGGGGCTTTAGCACCCCACCATGCCAGCAGGACATGGTTGGCTGGCTGCGGTCAGAGAACGAATGCGTGGTGCTGTAGCCACACCGACAGAGCCACGTGCTGAATTGTAAGCGTGCCTCTATGCATGGGATGTTTAAGTGCAAACTTCCTTTGTAGAAACGCCAGACTAATTTATGGATGGCAGGGACTGCAACACAGCCCTATCCTTCCCAGAAGCTAGATAGAAAATCTGATACTTTACACAATTTTAAATGGTGTACATTTTTCAAGTATCATTGTATTTGGCTTAATCCCATTCTTGCCTTTTGAGTCTTCAGTGTGGTCATTCACTGTGTTAAATAATCTAGACATAGGTTTCCAACATCACACAGGCATGTTGTGTACAGATGAGCAAACTTTGGAGCCAGACTCATCTGGCTGCATAAACCCACATCTAAGACCAAGTTTGTGTCCTGCCTCCCTGATTATCTATGAGGGCATCCCTAATAAAGTGCTTGAAACTCTCTCAGCTTGAGCAAAGCAACAATTCAAGCAGATCTTTAGAGAGAGAGATAGCAAAGACAAATGTTCACCTAAGTTTCTTCTTAAAAAGATGTGACCTGGCATGATTGGTCTGAGACTGCAACCAGCTAAATCCAGCTAGACACACAACAGTAACAACAGGTTTGTCTGGAATATCCATTAATTAAAAGCCCATTAATAATCATGGCCCACCATACTTTCCTGACATTGTACTGCCTTATGCTCCAAGTCACTCATTTAGATCCACATCTGTTGATCTGCTGGTATGCCCTAAATATCAATTTGAAACCATCAGATCCAGAGCCTCTAGCAATTATGCACCACCATCATTATAATTAATCTTTCTTAGTTTGCACAGCATCTTTGTAGTAAAACACTTTCTAGAGGAGAAACATTTCTGGATGGCAGGAGAACTGGCATGCTATCTGTTATTTATAATGAGTAAAAGTTAATACAGAGTAAACCCCCTGAACAAATAAAACCAAAACCATCTGAAACCACAAAATAAGACTAAGAAAATCAAAACCAACCTTATATATGACTTCAGAAAGAATATAATTCAGACAGATATTACAGCATATAAACAAATGCATAAGTATATAAAAAAAATAGTATGTAGATAATGATACTTCAGCTTTGTCACATTTTATGTCAGTCACCACACATTGGTGGAACTATGTTCCATGTCACATTTTGTGATACTAAGGCACAGAAAAATCAAAGGTGAAACATAAAACCTATGGCAGGGTTGCTTCTCCATCTCTCATCTGTTAAACCAAACCCTGAAATCCTAATATAAAAAATTTCAGGGTAAATTCAGTATAATCTCAGAAAGGTTTGAATCCGAAACCAACGAGAGAATCTTAAAAAGAAACAAGTAATCAAGAGAGAACAATTATAAGGCTTTCTGAATGTATCCTTACTCTGAAACACAATTTCTATATGAACTGTATGTCTATGTAAAGACTCTCAACTATTTTATAGTGACATGAATAATTTCTCCCATGTATATATTAACTTTGGTACATAAACTGTGTATACTAATTGCATACAACAAAATTAGTTTTGGTGGTAGAGCTGGTGTCAGAATTGCAGTGCTTGGAAACTGCTTATCACACTTCTCAAAATTTGTTGGGAGGTGCAAACGGTCTATTTACTTCCCAGTTGGCCCTAGGAATTCAGTTATCTGTAAAATCAGCACAGCACTTCTGGCTTCCATAGTTCTTGCTGATTTATAGCTGACCCCTTTACAAAACATGAAAAAAACCCAAAACAATAGAGCAAGGCACACAAGACCATTATTTAGGTTTCTGCATCAACACTCAGGGACAGGACAAACCAGTTTTACAGGTACTTCTGCAAACTGAATTATGACATATGGTGTGCTCACCCCACATGCTATACAAAGTGGGGTCCTATAGAGGAAAAATTACACTTTATAATAGTAAGCAGATCATAATGCCTTAATAGCAACATATGAAAATATGAAACAAGATAAAGGAGCCTCTTTCCTCACACAGCTCATCTACTTTGCGGTACACGTAGGACAGACTCCAGAATCCAGGACAACATCCTAGCTCTGCAAGAGAAGTTACACACCAAGTGCAGGGATCAATGATGCCTGCAATTACCACTGCTGCTCCCAGTGCTGTGTGGCGTCGGAGCAGGACCACAGCTGCAGAAGGCCTGAGTGCAGATGCTGCTTTAATTTTCCCCCAGTATTGTTCAGAGGTCCACAGCTGAGAGAAGGGGGATGCCAATTTTCAAATATTCTTTTTTTTAAAAATGGAGAAAAAAAAAAAAAGCAGCACTTCTCCAGCTAATGAATTTTCTTCCCAATAAATTTCAACAGTTGGCTGCAAAAATTCACACATTAGTGCAAACATTTTAAAAAGCCAACAAAGAAAAAAACCCCTTCTCTTCAGATGCAAGCTTGCATTAAGTCAAATATTACACAAATTAGCTGCAGATGTACTTATTCTAGAGCAGTATTTAAAAAAGCTGAAATCATCAAAATAAAATGAATACCAAAAGGAGATATTTCACACTGAAGCTTTCAGATCCAGAATGCTTTT
The DNA here is from genome assembly GCF_965140245.1 of Athene noctua. Lineage (NCBI taxonomy): Eukaryota > Metazoa > Chordata > Aves > Strigiformes > Strigidae > Athene > Athene noctua. The sequence goes on from NC_134041.1 coordinate 42,768,743, forward strand.
TAGATTTGTCTGTTCGACCATAAGTCCACAGTGTCTCTTTAAGCTTACTACTTCTCACAGTAAAATTTATTTGCAAAAATATGTGACAATACAAGTTGCACTATGTATGTAGCATTAATTCTTGGTGAAATTAAGCAAACTGCATCAGAAACTGGAGAAGAAAACTTGAAAGCTAGTTAGTTTTACAACTAAAAACCTGCAGCAGCCAAAGTAGTAGCAGTCAAGAAAGCTTTTGTTTTCATTTATGGCGGAGGGAAATTTATTCTTTTGATTTGGAGGTGCTGAAGGGAGAAAATTAGATTCCTTTTTCCTCAAAGCATTTTTGCCACTCTACTGTTTGACAGAAATCTACTGGACTCTAGGAAACGTTTAATCTGCTTTTCTGGAAGATGGGCAGCTGTGACTGCCAGTAGCAAGTCAGACAAATCTTAAACTACTGTAAATCTATACAGATCCATTGATTTTATTAGAATTAGCGGTACAGAATAACTCATCCTATGCAGTTTCTCAATAGAGAGTCCAGAGTATATACTCTGCTGGAAGTAGTCCACACTAAACACTGACCTCACTGAAAAGCATCAGGATCCTTACATTGTTCCTGAACGCTAATGGAAATAAGCGACCAGCACTTAACATGCTTCTCATATTTTTGCAGCTAAAATGTCGATTGTGCCCTTTAAATCAGTAAAAAGTAAACTTATTAACCAACCTGAACTGAAATAAATAGTGAAATGATTTACATGAAAGCTGTTACAGACACAAATTTGTGAATAAATGGGAGTTGTTTAAAAGGAAAAAAAAAAAAAAAAAAAAAAAAAAAGTAGTCTGTTTTCTTCACTCCTGGCCACATGCTATCAAGATGTGATCAAGGTGCACTGTAGCTGGCTGTCTCCAAGCAAATTACAGTAAGGGCTTTAGGGTCCTACTTAGAGCTGACATGTAACTCCATCAATTAGATTTGTTTTCATCATAAATTACTGAAATCCCAAGACACGTTATGGTTCACCATACTTCACACATCCTTGCTCCCCTTTTCTAAAATTTCTTCAGTAACAGAATATACATGAGGAGGAAGAAAGTTTAATCTGTATTGGTTTAAATGCATAGCTTGTCAGAACAAGTTTTCCCTTCAGCTGACATTGAACTTCGTAATTATTCCTGAATGTTCTGTTTTAGAGACCGTCTCTGTGCTAATTTTATGGAGATTGTGTTTTCTAAATCCTGACTACATGCCTACCCTTCTCTGAATAAACAGGAGTATTATGCCTTTTTAAAAGACATGTTAAAAGACATTTTAAAAGACATCTCCCTGCCTTCACCTTCCTCCCTCAGATTTTTTATTCAGATATTTTAGCCCTCTGACTTTGAAGAGCAAAACCTCAAGCACAAGGTGAAACACTCATGCACATCCTGAGTTTGACAACCACACTCTGCAACTGCACTCTAGTACACAGCCCACATGTGAGTTTTAAGTGAAGCAGGGGTTCAGGGAGAAGGGAAATCTTCCCATCTCTAAAATTCTTGGGCATCACTTTCCTTCTACCCCAAGCACAAACACCTGAAAGAGCTACGTATAGAATAGCGCTGTGGATAAAGCATTCACCAAGGAAGTTAGAGACCAGGGTTCAGACCCACACCTTAATCCCAGGAGACTGTTCTGCCCACCAGGCTGCTGAAGCGTCTTAAGTGGGGCCATATCTCCTCCTGAAACCATACTACTGTGGAGCCAAACACACATGAGGTGGCAGGACAAAGCAGCATGTTATAGGCTAGTGTCCAGGGCACACACCTAAGTGGGATAGGAGAGGGTAAGGCATGAGTGTGAAACAATTGACCAAAATTACAAAGATGTAACTCCTGGAGATAAAACACCTAAATCCCGGCGCAGAGTTCATTACAGAGCACATACCATGTCTGCTTACATTCAGTGCACACGTAACTATGTCTAGACTCATAAAAGTAAAAATTTCAGAATATACCTTTTTTTAAAAAAAAAAAAAAGGGATCTGAGAAGTGTCTGTGATTGAAGGTAGATTATGAGTGCATAAATCAAGCTGAAAGACAGAAGGATAATACTAGGCTCCAGGTTATCAAATATGTGGTTGTGAAAGATGTTCTCAAAAACCCAGATACACCAAGAAATGTATTAGTTAATGTATAATCTCCATTAGAAGCCATCATCCCTGTGCTACAGGACTGCAGTGCAGCTTTTGTGATATCTGCGTTAGTCAAGCAGGTGAAAGGTCACCAATAAGAATGATCCTAGTATAATATTCAGATTTAATACTGCAAAATTAGCATTCTTAAAGGCTAAGCAAGATAAGCTGATTATAGTAAATGGCTTTCCCTCTTGCACATTTGTAGAGAGAATGAAGAGAAGTCACACCAGAAGAGAGAAGAAATGATTTACAGAAGAGACCGCTAGCTGGCTGGGAAGAAGAGCAGATACATGTGAACTATTTTCCGCAATGGCACAGTCTTCTTTCAATTTAAAGCTACCTTTTGTGTCAAGCTGGGAAGAAAGGGTCTACAAGGTATCAATACATCAGCATTTTGTTCTCTTCATGACCTTTCAGAGGTGAGCCCATCTACCCAACTAAGCAATTTCCCCTCTCCCCTCACATTCCCCAAGAGGCAGCTGTTGGGATAATCACCTCCTTCAAGATCCTGGAGACTCAGAAAACACAAATAATGCACTAGGCCAGCAGTTCAGCACTCTCCTTCAATTACCAATATACGTAAGTCAGGAGAAGCAGGCAATAAAATACCCACTTTAAGGTAGACTTTAAGAGGCAGAAAAAACAAACCCACGCATACACCCTCCTCTCCCCCACCACATAAAAGTACAAATTTGTTCTCCCCCCACCTTTCTCAAAACATCATCTAGCAAGAAAAACTTTTTAAAAGGAACAAAACACACAATCCTCCTTAGACTCTCCTGTATCAGAAGGGAAATTTATCATTCTGTGTGCCTCAGCAATATTTTCTGCTTCAGCCTATATGCTTTCAAATTCCTTTCCAAACATAAAAGCAAAGCATCGATGAAAAGAAAATTGATGTCCCAACAAGCAAGAGCTCTTGCAGTGATTACAACCAAACAGCAATTGGCATGAACAGAGCTAACATTTAATACCATTTTAAGGTATAATTAAAAAGGAGAGCTTCTCAGAAAGGGCTCTTTACTATAAAATATGGCAGGTACACACTACAAATACTCCACCAGCTTCTTCCCATGCAGTAGAAGTCTAAAAACCTCCAGATGAAAATGTATGGTGGGTCTGCAGAAGCCCCTTACAATAACACTTAGGGGCCTTTCAGCACATAATAGACTTTGGCACCCTGTACACCCTGTCATTAAGGGTGGCACTGGGAAGATTTAGAGCTGGAGTTTGCCTGCCCCCTATCTCACAGAGCTAGTGCTATAAAAGGTTGGGGTACTTCCACTCCATGTCTGGTCACAGTCTGATTTAGGAGGATTTGATAGGAGGACAAATAAAAACAGATTTGTTGTTAGACACCTTGTCTTCTGTTGTAGAGCTTGAGTAATACTGCATTTTAGGAGGAGCTGTGGAACAGAGGGGAAAACCAGCATAGTTTAGCAGCAGAACATAGTAACTGCAGAGATATGAGCTATTTCACTGAATGAAATAGAAACTTAATTGCCAGGAATTTACCAGTGCAAAGCAGGGAGGTATTCAATTGTCTGGGGTTTGGTACAGTTCTTTATTTACAAAAGAGCCAGCTGCAGATGGAACTAGATCCAGTTTTCCATGCAAAGCCTAGGATCTAAGTATAATCTCAATGCATGTAAGTACCTGACTGCACAACTAGTGAAAACACAGGCATCGCAGCCAACTGTCAAGAGCAAAGGAGCGTAATAACATTTAGATCGGAGACTCAGTAAGATGCGCCTGCACATCTGATGGCTGAACTGACAACCCCCTCAGGCACACTGAGTCCTCTTTTCTTCTTTCAGGACAAACATATTAATTTCAAGGTGTGGAAGCCAGGAATGGCTTTTGCAGTGTAGAAAATCCCTTTATACAACATATCAAGGCCTTTCAGCTTTGGCACCCAACTCTCCCAGTCATCACTGATGGCACCCAGAAGAGTTAGAATTGTCTCCATCTTTCACAGGGACTGCAGAAAATCTGTAGTTAATCAGTGACTTTAGTCTCTCAAAACCATTTGCTGCAACTGGCCCGCAAGAGACAAAAATTTTCCAACACATCTCTAACCCTTCAAGTACAAATAACGTGGTTTTCTATGCTAGAAGCCCAAAGAAAAACCTACCACCAGCAACCATGGTGTTAAGCAAGGCACAAAGCAGGACAGCTGCATCACAGAATTGCTGGAGGAAACTGTAAGGTGGAGTTTCAACACCTAAGAGAAAACTTCCTTTCTGTGGATCAGCAGATGAAAATGCCGCATATGAAAACCCTAGATCTCTTCTGGCTAGGGAATGTTCTGCAAAATTACATAGGACTTTTAAAAATGAAATTATTTTGTCTGATGTGTGGTCACATGCTTTCTTCCCATTTTCACTGAAGACCTACAGGAAAAGATCCATTTAAATCCCTCTTCACTCTGTTCATGCTAGGTAACTCTCCTCCCAGGGAACTGACAGCTTTAGTGGTCTCTTAATTTAGAAATGTGTCACAAACCTTTTTTTCTGGAAAGCTCAGAAATAAGTCTATACACAACCTGCAGGAAAAGAGATGGCAAACACACTTTTTTTTTACTCCCAACTAGATGTTTAAGAGACATATTAATGCAGCCATCATTGCACAAGAGTGCAGGCTCACCTCCTGACACTTCCAAAATTCAGCACTTCCCTCCTCACAAAACACATATAGTAGTACCTTAGTTTATTCATTCTATGTACTAGCCAGCATTATGGGTCATCAGGTAAAATTGTGTCAAGAGAACATTCTAAAAGTAAATACAGTTCTTGTTGGAAAAAGAATAACATGTGACTCAGTGTTTTACTGTTTGAGAGAATGTCAAAATCTGGGCTGTAAACAAGATGGGCACTACCATCTGACAGCCTGATGCACACATCAAATGAAAGCATATGCAAAAAATATCTACAAGAAACAATTAAGTATAGAAACAAATGCTTCAATCATCTCAGCTAAAGAATAAAACCAGTTGTTTCAAAGTACCAGGCCTAAAAATGTATTTACCCACAAGAGGGAGACAAATACACAGATGGACACTACATCCAGCTTTCACTGGGAGAAAGTTTTATGGAAAACATGGATGTGGTCAAGAGGCACAAATTTAACTTTGATATTGTAAATTAATTTCTTGTGCATTAAACTTAAAGGATACCTGGATCTAGTGAAATTCAAATCCAAGCCCGAATAGCTGCATTGATGCTTGCAGTAACAACATGATGTTTCTTTGCATATGCCATTTCCAGCACAGTAAGAGAATATCAAGATCAGAGACGAAATTGAATTTTCATTTTAAGCATGTTTTCTAGTAGAAAGAAAGATCTGGTTGCAGTGATGAATCAGTTTGGCCATAAAAATCAAACTTTTCTGAAACATCAGGGTTAAACAGAGTTCACAGCATTCTCAAGATACACTTTTATGACATCTATAAGCCTATCATATGTTATAAATTAATGGCAGATACAGCACATTCTAATTATACCACCCATGTCTATATCATTTAAGTAATAGCTCTAAAGGGTGGATTAAAATGATAAAAATCTATGGAATGGCTGCAGATAATTGTTTGAGGTGCTACACCTCACAGATTTACAACCTACTGTACAAGATCACCCTCTGCTGGGCATCAGTGAGGAGAATTCACATGGCAGCATCTTAAGAGATTCCCACAATGCACCAGGGGCAGAACAAGACTGGTGGTGCCTTATTTGATTGAAGCACATCATCAGATACACAATTTAAAGCATTTAGGCTGTAAGATTTCATTACAGCTCAGCATAAATTTATCAACTGACTTGATGGAAGAAAATGGCAAAACTACATTGAATACGTTGTAAATAATGCAGGCACCTGGTCTTACAAGGCTCTGCTTCCCCCTCACCTGCTACATCTGACTTTGAAAGCTCAGAAAGCCCTATACAGACAGGATTAGGCTCAAATTGCCTTTTACTTTAAAATCTTAAGGTGAAAAGAAGTTATTTTAAAGAGAGGAACTGTTTTGGAAAGACCCATTTCACAAACCAATGAAAACAAGAGAGAACTCAATCCTTAATTCATGTAATTCATATAAACTGGTATTTGCAATATCAGGCTACCCAGCACCACAGTTTGAAGTTGCACATATGGCGTTCAGTCTGTAATACCACTGCAGCAATATAGCAAAACCCATGGAAAGTCCAATAATGCAAAAAGTAAGGAATTGAAACTATTACCCTACCCATATTTCACCGGTAGACCAATATTTAGATCTAATATTACAGAACATCACTCCATGGATTAATTCTTTTCACATTAAGAGGAACATGCATTCATGCCGTATGATGCAGGAAGCTAAGGAAGGGCAGACTGCAAATCCTGTGCTGTTGGGATGAGCCTGATCACTGCTTTGGACAGTGGGAGGGGAGGAGGCGGCTGGCACCTGCCCAGCACCTCACGAGACTGAGGCTGTCCCTAAAGCAAGCTAGAGCCCCCACAGAGAGCGCCATGTCTTTAGCTAGTTGCAGCAACTTCCTATGAGACCCCTTAGCAGTCTAGAGGAGCTAGAAGGCAGCATGATTCACTCACAGCTCATTCTGCCCACATCTCTGTGTGGGCTTTAACCACTGGGGAAAGCACCTTTACACCAGGCATGGATCACAGGAGGCAGACCTTGATTGGAGCCCTTATCTCCATCATTTGTTCATTTTATTTTAAAACTTTGCATTCTGACACAGGACCAACAATGCCAGAAGCTGCTGTAGTTAACTCATTTTAGAAAGAACCATCCCATTATATTATTCTATTCTGAGCAAATCCATATGGGCTGCAATTTTCCAACTCCAGTGCATGCTGGAGACAGCACATGAAGATGCGCTACAGATTGCCAACCCTTCCGGAACTCCCAACTGCTGTGGATTTAAGGTACACTGAACCATGGAAATCAGATGCTATAATATCCCTAAACTCTTAGATGCTCAAGACAAATAATGCAATTGAACTTTTTTGTTTCATATATACAAACAATACATTTAAAAATTATTTTTATTTCATTAAAAGATTAATGTGGACCATATGCCATAGCAACACTTAGAAAAGCATGAAATTATGAATGCTGTTAAAAGAAAACAATAAGCTTTCTATTAATTTTTTTAAAGTTCATGCAATCAAGACTATTTGTGGAATTTTTTTAAATCCACTGTGAATGGGAGACATGCAGGTCAAACATTTTATGAATTTGTTTTCAAATTAATACTCTATTTACTGACTCAGGGTAAATGAGCATAAATCAAGTTTAAATTGAAATCAAAATTATTATCACAGTTTGAATCATAGGAGTTTAAAAGTGCATCTATTAAAAAACCCCAAACACTCACAAACACATGTAGGAATTGATTCAAAGGGTGAAAAAATGCACATGCTCCCTTGCAGGCAGCCAGATAGGACAGAACTCAAACAATTCATTCCCCAAAGACAGACGTACAAGCACAGTTTTAAGCTAATGCTTAACTTTCTTTATTCTCAATAAGTCTGTTTAATGTTGGAGAAAAGTGATTCTTTATCACTGCCATATGGATCAGGGTCTAAGAAACTCTGTTTGTCTAGCAACAGACTGAAAACAAAATACCCATCACCCTTATATGATCCGTAATTGTGCAAAGAACCTCACTGGTGCTAGAGAAGGGTGGTAGACTCAGGACCACACAATTTCCCTGATGAGCAACAGGTTATGCCCAGTCTACAAATTTTCTTTCTAGGCTGCAGAGAAGTCAATAACTTCTGTAGCGTGAACTGTGGAGTAAACCCCTGCATCATCAAAGTCTTGTAAGTGAACCCAATTTGCCTGTGTTTGAATTCCCAGTGACCAGTATAACCCATCTCTGCCTAGAAGAAACTAAGCCAACAGCAGCACCAATCTCAATTTTATTCAAAACCACAAGTCATGCCTTGAGGATATAAATTTATCCCCTCCCTTTCCCATCAACACACACGTTTTGCCACTTGCCTTGGGAAGCATGTTATTAAAAAAAAAAAAAAAATTCATTTCCCCCTTGGATACATTTTTATATTGTATACTAAATTATGCATTTAAAATCAAATAAAAAGAATTTACTGCCTTAAGATTACTGCACACATCAGAAAGCTCTCTGTTTCTAAATTTTGGAAGAATTTTCCACCTTTCCACCCAAGCCAAGCAAACATCCAGTGTTGTTACAGCTGAAGCAGCAGGAAAAAAAAAAAAAAAAGACAAAAATATTTTTCACATTAGAAAGCTGTGCTTCAAGTAGTAAGGAGGAAAAGAACAAATCTCAGTAAAGGTACTGCTTAATGCCTCCAAGATGGAAAGGGAACTTTGATTCTGAGAGTGTATCTGAAAAGTTCACAATTTAGGTCAGTCTCAAATAACAATCCTCTGACCCTCTCCTAAACAATGTGAAATTTAAAGTCTGATTAATTGGAAGCCTGATGCAGAAGTTTATCTTGCATCTTTTTACTCCTTTCGGTCATGGTTCTCCTCACTGGCAGGAAATAAAGAAGTCAAACAATACCCAGAAATGGTTCAGTCATGATGAATTTTATCCTAGGGTTTTGTTTTGAGGAGGGCAGAGAATGGGGGTGAGAGGTGACATTTTTTTCTGGTATTAACACAGACTGAAGCCTACACACAATAGCAAACATTTGTAAAACCTGAAAACATAAAATATAAGCATCCCAGTTCTTATTTAGAGACTTAAATGGAAGTGCCCTGATTTTCTGAGATGTTTTCCTCCCCCAATCACCTTCACCTGGAGTTGCAATTGCTCAAATCTTCCAAAGATCAGGAGACTTAGATGCTTAAGGCTAGTTTTATGACAACTGCAGGTAGTCATATTTGGACAAGTTTAACACGAGTTTCTACAAGGAGCAACTGCAGTCTGTGTCAGTCTCTGACTAACACAAGGTTTGTTCTTCAATTTACACAAAATAAATTGATAATCTAAGGTAAACAGGACAATAAGCAGGTAAAGATAGACTTAATTTAACTACAAACTAGATTATTTTTTAATGAACTACAGTTAAATGAGAAACCTCAGCTGGACAGGGATGGGGACCCACTGTACAAACACTGCTGAAATTCTCCTGTGGAACTTCACCAACTCACTTGAGACCTGCTGACCTGCTATTCATGATGCCCCCAAGCTTGTCAGTGCATGGCAGCTATAACTGAAGAGAAGTTATGAATGAGAATAGCAAAGTAATGGGAAACAGAGGCTTAGGAGCATTCTTGGCTAGAGAAGGCAAAAGACCAAGTCAAAGCAGAGCAAAATGTACACTGAAGAAAGGACAGATGTTTAGAACACAGGTAACAGTGCCTGGCAGAATAGCTGTGATGAAGAGGTGATACAAGGAGGAGGAAAATTTAAAAAAAATGTAAAGGAGCCAGCATAATATAGACCCAAAAGCAGTCTAGGACCAGGGAGATGAACATGTTTCAGGTCAAGAGACAAATAAACAAACCTGCCAGAGAAGAGAAGGAAGTTTGGCACTAGTTACATATGGTGCCGTAAAAGAGAGAGACTTCCAGCTGAGAAAGCCAATAACAGAGCACAGAAAACAGCCCAGTCTAGTCAGTAAACAATTCAGTTTGGTTTTTTTTCTTTAATTTTTAACAATCAGGGGAGTATTATTTAAAAAAATAAAAAAAAAAAGTACTGAATGCAGGATCATCCTATTTTTCCTCTAGAAGCAGACAGATTCATGTGGCAGGGAAGTTGACATTTGGAACAGCAGGAACCCAGTGGCAGGCTACAGCATATGTACTGGAAAGCTTTGGTCATACCTGAACCATCAGGAAGGTTTTTTCCAAAACCTTCACATAACTTCACTGCTTCCTCACCCTTACGCTTCAACTAGACAGAACAGGTGTTGGATACTGTCACTGAAATGGGTTTAACATTCCTACAATCTTCCCCAGCTTTAAACTCCAGGCCTCTGGGTTGAACGTAAAGGATACCATCATAATTTAACTGAGCTCATGGACACCAAAACAGGTCAAACATTTGTCAGTTCCCTTTAAATGTCTTTTAAAATATTTCCAGAACCACTAAATAAGCCCCCAGAGAAGTATGAACAAATAGTCAGAGCCTGCTAAAGAGAAGCGGAAGGATTGCTCTCTCCCAAAAGGGGATAGTCAGGACATCTGTTGAACACTCCAGTTTTATTCCTTTCCTAAGGTAATTGTTGACACAGTCCCATGGTCCCACTTATGCTTTCAACTGGAAAACTAGAATTTGGATAGCATCATAATTCATTCTTGAACCTTTCTACCCCTGAGTTAGATGAGTAATTAACATGGCTCCTGGGACTGTAGTTGGACTCCTTGGCACTGAGTGTTATGTTGAACTGGAAGTCTCCATCACCTGTAGCAAGGAAAGCTATTCCCTCACCAGGCTCAATGTAGCATAGCTACCACATACAAGGAAGGCAGCGCATCTGTACCACTGGTGGTGGTGAGTGGGAATACCACTAGTTCACCAGACTGCACAGGTCTCTTCTAAGAAAAAACAAGCTTTGCCATGTTCATGTCTGCTACAGCTTCAGATTCAGTGTTCTGGATATGACAAGGACGTAACAGAGAGGGGGGGAGGGTATCTACAACAGTGAGGACGTACTGTGACACATGGCAGAAGTCTCAGAATGAACAAAGTTGATCAGGAAGAGTGTGTCTTTTCCCATGTCCTACTTGTGCTGACAAAAACAAATTTAGCATTTCTACCTCAGATGAACTGCTGTCTTCATAGAAGGCAGCAGTTGTTGTTCTGTACCCAAGACAAAAACTGTGTGTTTCCCTCCTGTCAGTGAATGTAATGGTAGTAACAGTTGCTACATCAATGAAACAGGAGATTTAAATTTTCTGCTCTGTCAGAGAAACTTTGCACAACATTCCCTCTGCACATAGTAAAAGAGTAGTTCTCTCCCTTCCCCAGCACTCAGCCACACTATGGGATCGCACAGAAAAAACAGAGAATACAGAAATTATGGTGGAGTCTGGACTTCAAAACTCTGAGGAGTCGATCTGAGCAAACAAGTTCCTTTCAGGCCACAGTTCAGGAGCCTCAGTCACTATGAATGATGCTGCTTCTCATGTTACCTGGGTAAAAAAATGGCTCTGCTATCCCAAACAGCTTTGCTGAGAAATGAGGACGTAGATGATGCAACCTCTGAATTTCAAATAAACTCACAGACCTCATGCAATGGAGCCCATATTCTTATGCAGTTCCTCCCACCAAAGTCAATGGAAGCCCTGTGATCCGCTTCCACAGGACTGGGATTTGACACTAGCCGAGACACACAGAGCCTTAGGTTAGTGGAGTTTTATGTAAAACCTGATACTGAGCATGTAAGTAAAATATCAAACTGCTCAAATGTTTGTGCTAACTTGTCGGTCTGTCTTCTAGAGATTCCATCAAGTGAAAATTGCTATTGCACTGTAGATGGGTGAAAATCTAGCCTTGTGCCAGCAGGCAATCACCAAAAATGAATAATTCTAAAAGGAACGTAAGAACCAACCAAATACTTCTCTGGTACATTCATGGTCAATAAAATAATTTAAAATGTGCTGTAAATTTACATCTTGTAAACTCCTTGTACATTCATATGAGAAATCAGCATCTAGCCTTTGATGGCTAGCTGCATCCCACAACAGATCCTGAAGAAAACCAATCAGTGCCCCATCTAATCAGCAAAGAGAAAATATTCTGCTGTTTGATGAGCTGTCCCAGTTTCAAACAGCAAAACACATCTTGCATGACTTCTGCTATGTAAAAGTACTTCTATACATGGTGGGAGATTATCTCTAAAGGCTGTACAGTTTTGAACTGTGTGACAAAAAAACACATTGGTGCCAATTCAAGAGAAGGAGCTGATTGTCAGTAAGAAGCAACCAACTTTCCACACTGTTTCACGTATGCCACACAAACTGATACTTATGTATTTGTCTCTGTTGCGGTTCTCACAACTGCTCCCTAATGACATGTAGTCAAGTGTTATATTTTGATTTGCATGTTTCACATGCATCATTAATGCAACAATACACAACAGAACGTTGTTCCCACCAATGCCCCATTATGTTCCTGAAGGTGTGCCTATAAAATGCTTATACAAGGAAAAAATCACACAACAAAAGGATGGGCATGTGCGTGTGCTTGTTTGGCTTTCATAAGCTGCTGTGGGCAAAGGCCCCTCCTGCTCATTTGCATTTACCTATTTTCATTTCTTTGTTTCTTTTTTTTTTTTTTTTAAGAGCTTGACTACAGTTACATTTGATGTTTTTTAAAAAGAGATGTGGGATGTTAAATGGACTGGCTTAAAGTAAGTGAGCTGGTAAGTGTCAGGCGATCTCTACAAGATCGTTGCCATGTGGATCACAGACTGTAGGGTTTTGTCTCAAAAGATGTTGACGCATGCTGGCACAACTGAGCTAACACTTCACAACATATCCCCAAGCACCAGCTGGTCCTAGCTTTTAAGACAGACCTGCACATATTTTCTATGTATCTCATTTCCCAAATTCATTGCTAACGCTACAAATAAGACTACTCCACCAGCCAGGAAGGCCAACCAACTGGTCAAGAAGATAATTTACAGTTAATGTAAACCTACTCAGAAGGATTACCAGCACATTTATGCACTTAGAAGCATTCATGAGTGGCATATGATGCTAATGGACATTAAAAGGAAGGCTGTGTGATGAATTATGGTAATTAATGATTAAAGCATTACACAACACATTTCTCTGGGAGTGCCATCTTAGTGTCACTAAGTTAAGATCCATCAACCTGCAGCTTAAGAGGTTTCAGGGTTGCAAATCATTATTAGAAAAAATAAAGGTATTTTTACCCTTGCACTTTTACTCTTGTAAGCACATGCAGAGATATTAATACAGGAATGAGAACATCTCCAATTTGATAAACATACATTAAATATGTGCATGGGGGGCATGCATGCACACCCTTTTCTGAAAGCTTTACCATTTCCTAGCTGCTAACAAATCCTGCCTTCCCCTCCATCTGAAATATTCCATTAAGAAACATCTTACTGTTAAGACATTGTTGCATTAGTAACTTTTCTTAATAACCAAGGTCAGGACAGACAGGGATCCTGTTTGCACTATTCTTAGTCATGATTAAATATTACGGTAGAATTAGAGAGAGAGGAAAAAAAAAAAAAATAAATAAAATCCACAAAAACCTAACTACCACACAAGAAAAAATAAAAGATACCTTGAGCACCATTTTCTCTCAGTAAAGGGAACAATTTTCATGTTGTATAAATGTGCACACAGCATGAACAAGGCAGTGACAGAACACGCTGTAGTCTGGTCATTGTTCTGCCAGTGAGAGGTGTTAACTACAAATACATCAGAGAACTACTAACAGTGAGTGTGACACTAATGTCTGGACACTGAAGCAGCTGAGAATGACTCAACTTATCCTCTGAGCAGCTCTGGGGGACTGGACACTGCACTCAGGAGGTGGCTGCTGCCTTGTGATCCTCCAGCACTCAATGCCAGGACAAGCTGCGGTCACGCATGGCTCCATCTACCACTCATCCAGACATCGGTTGCTTCAGGTTAACATGCTGCTGCCTACCCAGCCTATTACTGGCCCTGAAGATGAGTCAGCAGTAGGGAGCACATGCCCATGTTTCAGCCAGGCCCCTTTAGCATCTGCTATCTTAGTCCAAACACACGGTTATCAGCGCTTGACCTTAGTGGTACCAGTTGCCAAATGGAACAGCTAACATGTAGGTATATGTGACAGCCTGCCAAAACTGCTGTGGGAGCAAGAACTCTCAAGAAGAGGGATGGGGTGGACAGATGTACATGGTAACACCTTAAACTGCAGCAAAAGGATAAACTAGAAACTGGTCTGTCAGAGTTTTCGCTTGACATAAGATCTCCAGGTGGTGACTAAATAGCCTGCTTAAGGGAACTGAGGTGTGTGGGTTTTTTCATTGTATGTTTTTTGGTTTGGTGGGTTTTTTTTCTTATCCAGGTTAAGTCTTGTCACAGCTGCAAGCCTTAAGAGACATATCTCCTGCAATTTTTGAATCTCATCTGAGCTGTTTCTAGGAGGATTAGACAGCATGGTGCTGAAGAGGCAAGCCCATGCAAGATGCAGGTCAGCATTAAAGCTTTCTTATGCAGTAAAGATGTGAGCCAGTCTTACAGGAATCAGTTCTTAGCCTGAGAAATTGATTTTCCCAGTCTCCTGCACTAACCAGACAGACTCGCTACTTTAACTCAGTATTTACTGCAATGATGCTGACTCTGCTCATCTGACTAAAGCTAGCTGTTATAGCAAGAGATGCAGGTACTGGAAGAGTTGTCTTGGCTCTGCAATCAGAGTTACGCCCTGTATTAAGTTTTCTTTAAAAATAATAAAAGTTAATTAAAAACTCATACAAATTCAGGAAACAGCACTGTATGCAGCTGGAAAGGATAAAAGGCATAAATTTCCCCAGCTACATGGTCAAACAGGTTCATTTCATCAACTATCTATAGCTTGAACATATTTTTCCATTCTCAATACAAACGCTGCACAACATTTTCAGAGCATGAGAAGCAGCCAGTTAGAAAAGAATGAGAAACTTGAAGTGATTGCTTGATCCTCATAAATGCCACTAAAGCTGATTTTAGAAGTGGGCCTTTGTCTTCCTAATCCCAGTAATTCCTTTAATTGAAACTGTCTTTTTCAGCTAGGAAATACTATTTCTTCACTCTTGAAGTGACTGAAAGGCTTTTTTCTCAGCCTGGAAGATAGGTAGGGTTCACACAGAGCACACTAGCTGAAAGACCAAGAAAGAGCAATGATCAAACAAAAACTTATATGAAATCATCAGACACTCCATTTTCACATGTTGAAGTCTATAAGAAGGGGGGGGGGGGGAAATCCTTCCGTAGTATTTTCCAGGGAGTTAAAATGGAAAACTAGAGGTGATGAGTTGATATGAAGATGTGAAGAGAAATTATGCCTAAGAGTTATGTTCTAGCTAAAAGTAGAGGACAATTAGGAGTCACAGGTTCTGGGTTCTGTTTTATGATCAGCTAGTGACTGAGAATAAACCCATATGGGGCCACTGAAGGACACAATGTCAGAGGGAATTCCACATGGGATCCTTAATCATTCCTGGGCCAGATTTAGAAATCCAAGAAACCATCACAAATCTGATGGTTCACAAACACCATATGGAGGTTAAAAAAAAATAATAAAAAATCCACCATTTCCAGTTAAAACATATTTGAGTCAAACAGTAGGAATCCATATTTCTGATTTCCAAAAGAAACCTAGCACATGGTGTTATACATTTTTCCAAAGAACATCACTTTGTCCTGGAGCAGGAGAACAACAAAGGCAGCACTGTCTGTGTGCCAGGATATCAGCCAAAGCGCAACTGTGGGACTAAGATTTTTTAAAAAAATATTTGTAGTGGTATCTTTAAGAGATGGTTCTCTGAAAAGGAAAGGGTTCTCTAAACAGTCTTTCCAATTATTTCTGCATCCCCAAAATAGCTGGAAAGAGACCTGAAGAATAAAACCTGGCAGACTTCCATTTTTTAGAAGCCAGGCCACAATCCACCTGGCTTTAGGATATTTGATCATGATCTAATTGTAGCTTGGTGCTTGTAGAGCCCAGCTGATGATACCCAACAGACTATTTGTATTACATGAAGAAATTAATTAAGCCTTCAGAGACAAAGAAGTCAGTAGATGTCCATGGTAATGAGTGTACCAATACCACTTTAAAAAAAGAATTTAGAAAGAAATGAACGAGACTTTAGGAAAAAAGTGAACGAATAATTGTCTCTATTCACAAACAGAAGGAGAGACAGATTGCAAATACTTAAGAAATTACAATGGTACAAATATCAATATATTACATGAAAAGTACCCAGATATCAGTTGTACAACTGAAGATGAAGCTTTACAGGTTTCAGTAGCACTACTCTAGATTTCCACTGGTATAACTGAGACCAGAATCTGGCCTGCTACAATTAAACTGCATGAAGTAATACTAGATTACTTTTTTTTGCAAGCAGAAATACAGAGCCAATAGAACATTTTTCACATATATCACTGTAAAGTGAGATATTTTTCATCAAGAAAACTTTAGAAAGTTCAGCAAGTATGAGGCCAGCTTTAAGAACAGAGAAGTCCAGGCATCAAAGTGAGGATGAGAAGGAAGAAATGGGTAATGAGTACTCTATCTCCACCTACAAAATGAAGAGATATTGCAGGACCATAACTCAAAGCCATTATGAAAAGATCCTCCACTATTTAGTGCTCAGGCTCTTCTCACTGTGCTCTCTTATTGCTCAGTTTTCCATCAGCTAGAGTCAACATATTGATCATATTAACTGGGTGAATAAAAGTGATTGCACCTTTCCAGCCTTTGAGGCAACAACGCTCAAAGTAAACAGTGCAGTTCAAATGATCAAGAGAGGTTTTCCATTCCTGTGTACTGTGACAAGTGTTTAAGTATGTAACAAAGTTGTTATTAAAAGCAATTATTATTTTAGTTGGTGTACACACACATTAAATTAAGACTGCTCTCACCTCAGAGCTACTGTTTGAGACTACATGCAACTCTGGCAGCATGGCACATCAAGCACCTATTGAATTTCCCTTACAACTTAATAGTTTCAAAAAATGCAGTCATGAGTAACTAAGAAAAGGAAGGTAAAATGTCTGACACTTGAAAACAAGGTCATTTCTTGGACAGCCAGTGCTACACATATGAACCTAGTGGCGCTTAGACTTGTCAAAGCTGGCTTTATGCAACAAGAGACTCACAGTACATGGGCAACTTCAAGCAGACAGAGGCTCTTTTGTTTATAGAGACATGTGAAGTTAGCCACACAGTCATGCTCAGTAAATTCTTAACTGCTCTGCTGACTACCACTGAAGATATTTTTGAGCTTTTATTTTCCCCTGACCACATTTGTCTTATTTCACAGGAGCTGAAAACATCCCATTTCTTTTAGTTTTGGACCACTTCATCTCCATGTTCAGTATCTAAACAGAAACCTACTCACTTGCACTTGTGCACAACCTCCTCTAGTATGAGGAAACCAAAGCACATTTTTGTAAAGCACTGAGTATTTGCTCATTTAACTCTCATCTAAAGAAGAAAGAGTCCATCTCTCATCACCAACACCCCAAGCCATCTAGAACTGGGATCAAAATAAGAATTACCAATAGACAGAATGCAAAAGTTTCTATAATGAATTTACAGACTTCTGTCAAAGAATGTTCAAATGCTTAACCTATCCAATAGCATTTCCAATCCTAAAGAAACTAGGAGAACAGTGAAGAAGCCATAACAGAATACTTTCTACTCTTTTGTCTTTGACCCAGAACACACACATAACCTTGTGCTTTTGGTTGGCAAGATAATTAGCCGAGTGCTTGAGACTTGAAAAAAATTTGGTGACACTCCTTGAAGAGGAAGGAGTCTGACAAAAGAAACCTGTACTACCCAGTGAGTATTACTGGTAATACACCTTAAACACAATTATTTTCTTCAGATACAAGTAGTTTAAGCCTAGCCTTAATTATAGTACAGATTAAAGAATAGAATCAACACAAATAGTTTGGGTACTCTTTTTTTCTTTTTCCATTAAACAGAAAAAAAACCAACATTAAGAAAAAGTAGAACAATAATTATACACACTTCAAAAGGTATTATGTTAACATCTACCCCATTAACTACCTCTTTTTTTTTGTTTTATTTTAGATGCATTAATATTATTCCTTTCCTACAGAACAAGGAGGACTGTGAAGTGGCAAGATGGTGATTTGAACATCCTGAATGAGTGAACTTGTACCGCATCAATAAGGTCATGATATAGGTCACTAGCAACATCATTTTCACTAGGCTGGCAATAAGATCTCAGATTTGACATATGACTTCACCGTCACAAGATGTTAATTATCCCCACTGAGGTAATATGCAGGCAAACACCTAGAAGTGCACATTCTCTTTTGATTTATTAGGAACTGTATTAATTTACAAGAATAAACACAGAACTCATTAATTTCAAATAATGCAATTTAGCTACAGTGAATTACACCTGTTTCTTAGCTCCACTGCAGAACAGAAAGGCATCAAGTATAATAAAAACCTGAAAAGGATTAAAACACCGAGTCAGGCCAGGGACTATTGCCTTTTTTATTTAATGCAGGCATTGTCTATTACAAGCAATTTTCTGAAGGCTATTGCTCTTGCATAATATGCTGTATGAACATGCAGAGGGTGGGGTCCCAACAGCCCAATTCTTTTAATTCACTGAAGTGGAAACAGTCAAGAACAAATGGAAAGCAGAGATCAATTGCTCCCACTGGCAATGTCACCAATTATGAATTTTGTGGAATTAAAATGAATTTACCATCTTGGCTGTGTTATTATGGTTACATTGTGTAACATTATGAAAAGCACATCCATCTCATATATAAGATTAGCTGAAATAAATGTATGATTTTTCTCCTTTTGAAATACTGTACATGGTAATGATACTTGATCTGTTCTAGCAAGATGTCTCAGGCTCACTTTTTAACTAGTCACAAAGCATCTGCCAGCAGTATCAGGAAGCAAATGCAGCAAAAAAGGTAAAATTCATTTAGCCACACATCAGCAACATCTGGTACAATCTCTGATAGCCACTGAGGAATCTGACAGCCCCATTCTCCCACACTAGTCTACCTCCAAAGGTAAACTGCCTTGCCTTCAGAGGGGTTGCTTCCAATGTATACTGATAGAAGAAGGGACTTGAATTTGGTCTTCAACTTCAGAAGCAGGCTACATAACTCGGTGATCTAAGTATCAAGCAAGCAGCAGCACCATCCTACAGAGAACAAGTGTCCAAATGGGAAAAGCAGACATTTTGTTACTCTTTATCCAAGACAGTTCATAAGCCTAATGTTGTATAGTAACAACCAGACCCTGAGTGACTGCAGCTGAGGGCTAGACACATCTCCATTGCCTAACAAGGGCTTACAGACTGGGAGTAAAGAGTAACCTTTTTAGCCATTCCAAGGAAATTCAGCAATACTTATTCAACTACAGCTTCTAGAGAGCTTCCAAGTAACTTTGTCTTTTGGGTTAATGGAAAGAAAAATGTTTCTTACAGACAACTGACACTCCACATTTGCCAAGTTTGGAAATGAAACAGAGGGAAAGCAAATATCTAATTACATTTAACAGGATTTGGGAATGGAAGTCAGAAAACACATATGACTATTTTGCAGGCTAACATGGAAAAAAGGCTTACCTGCATCACTAGCTCCTAGCAGGAAAACGATTGCTATGGCACACTGCAGGCAGTTTAAGTCACAAGGGTCTCTCCTCTTACATTATGTTGATGCCAGGCACATACTAGACTTATTAAGGAACAGCATTACAACAGCAATAGGAACTGGGAGAGACAAAAGGAGGAAAAATAAAAGCTCTAGAAAACTTTAGATTCAAACAGAAACTGAAATTCCTAATAGCATGGGGGAAGAAAGACAATTTCAACAAATCAGAAGGAAGAAGGTTTTGCAGGCTAGAAAGAGAGGTTGCAGGGGGCAAAACATTGGAGAGGCAACCTACATGGTCAGGACCAACACTGCAAAACAACACTTTGCATGGCCTGGATCACAAAGAAAAGCACATAGGATTTGGTTAGAAAAAATGGCTTTTGTCCAGTCTGCTAAGACAGCTCTGATCAACAGCACTTAAATAGAAGTGTTGGTATTATCAGCTAAAGCACAGGAGTTCTGTAAATTATTAGGGATATACTAAATTCATTGATAGGCACCAAGCAACACTGAAAACCTGCTTCCCTTCATGGTATTTCATTCTAACAGGTAAAATACAGATAATGGTGCTCAAATACACTTATAGCTAGTATTTTAGCACAAATGACAGGTAAACCATGATAAGGCATGTTCTGGCTTGGATCACATCTATCTCAAGATCTGCATGTTTGGTTGGACTCCTTCACTCCACAGTTTAAGGACAGAAGTCTCCTGTGAACAGGTTTTTTAGCAAGAATGAGACTCTCAACTTTTTTTTTCTTATTATTATTTATATTACTGTAACAACAGAGACTCAAACTCTATCAAGCTAAATACATGCTGGGACAGCATTCTAGCCGAGAGCTGAAAACCTTAATACAGCGATTACACAAGGAGTAGAAGGAAAAAGGTGAGGAAATGTATGTCAAGAGGCGAAACAACTTGTTCAGGGCCCAGATCAAAAGAAGAACCAGAGAAACAGTTGTATAGCCTGCAACCCACATCTGTGCTACCTTCTGCTCCTAAACTGAAGACAGAAAATCTCTGAAAAAATACAGACCTGTGCAAAGAAATTATGTGAACTTTTCCTAATCTGGATGAACCAGAGATACTATTAATAATAATAATATTCTTAAGAAACTGAGAATAATTGTCTGTTGAGTATAAATATGAACTGCCCTCTCCTGGACAGAACTGGAACACTCAGATATCTCATTAACCCAATTTCACATCTATACACCCCAGAAAACTTTAACACTATTCTATGAACCTGGAAATTCTTAGGGGGTGGACATTGAATTCTCTGAATAGCATCCAAAATTACAGGTGTCTCTATGTGAAACTCAGTGTCAGAGTTCGTGCTCTCTAATCTTATTCAAGACATTGTCAGGCAATAGCCATCAGTTCATGGTAATACACAATAATGGGTTTTGAGCTATAAACTTCAAGTAGGTGATGGACTATCACAGATCCAAGACTTACTAAAGCTTGGAACAGTAACAACACCCACCCCACTCCACAACACAAACCCCAAACAAATACATCCACTGCTGCCACTTCTAGCAAAATGGGGGGACAAAAAGTTTGGGAAAACCCTGCTACAAAGCATCTAGCTCCTCTTCATTTTCCCAATAGCAGCATTGTACAAAACAAATAAGGAGACTTTGCAAAGGATAATCAGAAACATCCTGCAACAAGGCCAAATCCAGCAAGCTGCTGAATAAGTACCTCCCACAAGGTGCCGAGTGCCCCTGACTCCTGCTTGAAGTTATATTGCAGAAGCCTTGACACATTCGGACGCGTGGAGGACACCCATTATTTTAGCCATTTGAAAGGAAGCCTGATTGATATAAGACACCCACAGGGGCAGTAGAAGATGGCTGCAGTCTGCACAGTGACATAGGAAGGTCAGAGGGAGGTAGAGGGACTACACTATGTCAGATTTAAAAAATAAATACCCCCTCCCCTTCTTAGAGCTTTGGAAATGACCTACATATCATTTTGTCAAATAGCTTCTGTGATGATACGGGCCAACACAATAATTGGGACAGCAGCCCTGAGTGGGACGGGGGGGGGGGGGGGGGGGGGGGGGGGGGGTGTGAATGCAAATGTGCAACAGAGATAGCTTGCTGCTTCTGATATATGGTTCTCAAGCTCACAGCAGCCGAATGTTGTACTTGGGGCCACAATAACAGCTTTCTTTTTGATACATTTTAAAAATATTAAGCAGCTTCCATCAATTAGGAAGTTTTTTAACACAAAAATACCCTATTAGACCCTATTAGTACCATATAGTTCACCAGATGTATGAAGTGAAAGAAGCATTGCATTCCGCTAGTTAATAAACATACCTAAAGATATACTTTTCAGTGTGGTTTAAGAGGATGAAGACGGGTAAATTACAGAAACAGTCCTATAATATACATTTTCTGCCTAGAAAACCTAGTTTCAGAGTCAGTATTTCTAGAAATGTAAGTACTGAAACTGCACTTTAGTTGTCAGTAAATTCATTATCGCATTAACTAGGTCTAAATTATTAAACCTTAATGATGTAGGTTCTCAAAATGCACTGGGCTTTATTTTCTCACACAGAATCAATGTTAAACATTAGCGGTATAAATTAAGTAATACTTTACCATGGCATGCTACTGCTTTGAATTGAGTTACCCTAGGAAGATGTATATTCATGGCTACAGGCTCTCTTTGGCCTCCTAGCGAGGATGATATAGTTTATTGTAACAAATGAGCAGTCAACCTGTAATGACTTAAATGATGTATACATTTTTGCCAGTGAAAATGTACCAGTGAGGACCTTTCTGCTTAAGGGAATGAGAAGGAAACAGGAGCGTGTACTATAAACATAATTTCCATGAAAGCCTGGGGGAGCATCTCCCTTTACACAGTTTAGAAGCATGGCGCATAACACAAAACATTTTAGGATAGTTAAATTAATAGAATATAGACTCAGGCAAATTTGAGAAGGACAATTTTTTAAAAACAGTATTTTGGCTTTAATCCTGTGTTGCTTTTCTTTTTGTGGCCTTCAATCTGAACTGTGCAAAAGACAAGTTAGGAGACTATACAGTCATTATCTTGATGCAATTTATGGGTCCTTAAAAGAGGAAAGTATTTATATTGTAAAGTCATCGTAACTATTGTCACCTATTATTGCTGGACTTCAATTTCTTCTGTTGCTATTTCTTTTATTCACCCAGAGGGCTTTAAAATTGCAATGAGTAGTTTATCTGATAGTCTAAAGGTTACAGCAGTCCACATTTTACAGCGATATTTGAATTAGAGAAAGCAAGGTAAAATATACATCTTGCATTAGTTTCCAGGAGACCTAAAATCAGACTGAATAGCCAGGGAAGCTAGCTTGTCAAAGTCATCAGCAACTATCACCAACACACACTAACAGGTTGAGAAGAACAAATTAAAGACTGTGATGATCCAGGCCATTTGCTACATATCCCTTGACTGAGCTGCCTTACCCAGAGACAATCTCACCTCATTCAGAAGTGCAAAATGAATGCTGATTCTGCCCAGATACAGAATCAGAGACTACTGAACCAAAAAAAACTGTATGTGAGAAACCTAGAGGTGAGAGACTGAACAGTCAAGAGAGTCACCTTCTCCTCCACTGTCTGAAGTACTAGGAGATAAAGTAAGTATTTCCTCTAGCTATCATGAAGTGTAAAAGACAAGTTACCAGAGACAAATGACAAAAAACTTAGGCCTGACCCAGGAGGTAGAAAGAAGAAAATGGAGGAGACAAACTTACTAATGTTAGCAGCGTGGTACAGTTCCATGGATAGCATGCGGAGATCCACGTGTCTCCTACCTCTGACAATAAATACCCAGGCAGTCCAACTTTCTCTCAGATTTCAGTAATAATTACACAATTACTTTTTCAACAAAATCCTGCTAAGCAACATCTTTCAACACTGAAAAGGCAGCTTATCTCCTATGTCCCTGTCAGGGTGAAGAATAGATACACATGCCAAGTTCTATCCCTATTTCACTGAAGGACAGGACCACCAATGCCAGTTGGACCAGTCAGGGCATAAAGAGGATCACACCACTGCTTTACACAGCGGCTCTTTTCCCCTGCTGGGATTGTATCTGTATATTATATATATGTATATATTTGTATATAAGACTGCTATTCCTAACTGCATTCAAGTAGGTTAATGGAAAAGATGCACCCCAGTCTTCCTGAGAGAGCAACACACAGTCAGCATAATGCAGCAACTTAGGCATTCACACAGCAGTTTAAGTCAAAACAACCACACACATAACAGAAGAAAAAAACCCAACTTAAAACCCAGGAAGGTCTGGGAAGGCAAAAAAAGATAAAACTGCGTTTTCAGCTACTTTCTAAAACATTTTTACCTCCTCTTAAAAAACTTTTATTTGTATTCACATATTCTGAAATTACTTACAGGCAGCCAATGTTTAACAAATATTTCACTAGCCAGTGTTTCTCTAATGCCTTTAGTCATTTCACACCTGGTTTCCCTTTTTCTATCCATTGTCAAACCTACAAAATGCAACTGATACTTAGAAGCAGGGATATAAGACTTGACCTTAGCTATCATCCATATTAAATAGTTGATAACACATTAAAAAAACCAAAACTCAGCCACCCAAAAAAAAGTTACTGCATCACCGGTGAGCTTTGCTCTCTCATACTTCAGTTTTCCCAACATGCAAAATTTCAGGTTCACTTTTTGTTTTGCAGGAGGTTCATTCTGACTAGAGATCCACTTTCACACATTTTATTGGTCTAAAGGTAAGCAGTTCCTAGAAAGCCAACAGTCTTCTCCTTGCTGCAATAAAAGATTGCACTTTATGGTATCCCCAGCTGGCTTCTAAACACTCACATTTACAAGTCTTTTGAAAATTTTGATTAGGTAGGAATGCTAGGTTATAAGAAGAGGGGCATTAATTCTCAAAACTAAGGTATCCATAAAGATCTCAGCATGGTACCGTACCAAATATTGCAGGTATACATCAAGAATGTCCTGAAATCCTTCCATAATACTATCTGCTTATATCTGCACCTCTGCTACAGTATCTCCTAAAAATTACCATGTAATAGTTTCAGTTTGAGCTGAGTGCTTTCTCATTCACATATCATCAGAAACAGTTTGAGTCAAAGGCTGCTTTCAGTAAAACTTGTCCTAAAGTGCGGGAGAGCTGAGCACACACATGACCAATGTGATCAAGCAATGCCCGTTTAGTACAACTAAGAAAGCCCTTTTATAATGTTCTCCCGCACACGTGAGTAACATGCAGTACAAGTCCTCAAGACTGGACAGTTAACTTAGCCCGCGCTTTAAACCTTCTTATGATTGGATAAAAAGTGCCACATCAGCCTTGCCAGGCTTCCTGCCTTGTGGAACTTCCTCTTCCGTCCCAAACCCTTCCGGGGGTTGTTTGTCTCGTGGAGTTTCTCCCCCCTCATTCAGGGTCACATCCTTATCGCATTCTTGCTCCGCTGAGGCTCTTATCAGTCTTGTTCTCACGCAGGATTGCTCACATGGCCATTCTCTCGCAGAAAGCCCTCTAGAATCCCAACACTAAAGAAACTGGCTTAGCAGAATTATGAATCAAGCTACTTGAATAAGTATTAAAATACTTATTAAAAAATAAAATAATATTGTATGGTGCTTTAAGAGCCTTCTACTAACAACTTCTATATGTTGTACTAAAAACATACTGTTTGAGCTGTAGAAGCTACCACAGTAGTAACTGTGGTCAGTAAGACAGAAAATAAAATAAACCGTGATTTCCATTTAAATAGTATGCTTACAGTTGGAATTATTTGTATTTGTGCATTTCCTCTTGGGTTTCATTCCTGACACAGGGGATCTTTAGCTCCTGTAACCCTATTGCAGCATTTTTATACAATAGCAATTCAGGTACACACTGTAGTTTAGAGCACATTTCTTCCCCATGGGAATGAGTTTTCTGCTCACATAACTTTAAGTATATAGAGTGCTATTGCCAGCAAAGTAGTAATAAAGCCCTTGATTCGTTTGGTTCAACTTCTCATTGGTTAAACCACAGCTTTCAAGTCTATCTGTTCCACTTGTTTAGTAAACCCAGAAAACGCAGCAAATTGCTTCCCTGCTCCTTCTATCTGAATACTATCCAGAGGACCTCAGAAAGGGTCTGTTTCCAGTTTTGTATTAAAACTGCTCCATCAGTGCCAGCACCACAACCAGTAACAGCAAAATTAGGCTGTGCATCTCTTGAGGTTTTTTAGGTACCATGGCAACATAACAACAGTGTGACTGGATTTGGAGGTGTGAAGTTACTATCTATTTACACACCCTCTAATAAATAACAGCTTTGTGTTTCCTGTAAAGAAGGAAATAAACCTGAAGAATGAAAAAAAGAGTTTAATCTATCTGTAAAGAACACCAAAGGCTCCAAAACTTCACCATGGTGAGGCTGCATCTGGACAGAGAATGCATGTGTGCATCACTGAGAGGGATAAATCCAGAGTAAACAAAACCAAAACACACTAGGTGCTAGACCACCAATTTCCAACACTGCTGCCATCCCCACGCCACCTACTCCAGAGAAATTAAACAGTAAGTCCAAACTCAAACAATTTACATGTACTGATATTCTTCTGTAACAGCCATCTCTCAGGGTCTCCAGTATAAAGCCAGGATCCTTTTATATTCAAAGAAAACCAGAAAAAGTATATTGATACCACCCAATTGACAACTTTACAAAGTTAACACACACCTCAGGAAACGGTGGGCTCAGAGAGATACTCCAGAAACATCAGAGCAACCACAGTAAGAGGCTACTGTCACTGCAGACCGACCACCCCATTGGTGGGCATCCCAGGGAGTGAGATACTGGCAGAAGGACAGGGAAATGACTGAGACACTGGAAAACAGCAGTTGCATTTGGTTAGCTCAGCTCTTACACTGCTCGCAGTCTGGATGAATTCATCATACACTCAGAAGCTGAACTGCTATAGTGGAGACATGAGAGCAATGTAATGCCCAAGCAGACCAAAGGTCTCGGAGCTGAACACAGCAGGATAGTGAAGGACATGATGGGCCAGATAAACAGCCAAATGAATGCAAAACATCCAAACCTGTTATCACTGCATCATTACATTACAGTGGATTTCAGTGTTCCCACTTTCCACTGTCCAAAACCAGACACTTACAGAAATACAGTATTAAACTGAACACTTCATCCTTATTTAAAATAAGGAAGTTTAATAAAAGTAACTCTGTCTGCTTTGTTTAACAGACATTTCATTATGTGGCTACAGGGTAAGTTCCAGATCTTAACATAAGATGGAGAAAGTATAAACTATTAACATAGTTATAACTACTGATTCCTACTCTGAAACCCACCATTACATGCAAGGTACTGTGCTAAACTAAGGGGGTTTTAGGTTACTCTGAGCCAAGGTGAATCTCATTAGGGACCTCCTCAAAGATCAGCTCCTTCTGAAAGGAAAAGGAAATTATCCTGCATGTTTTAGCTACTCACAGCAGCACCTTTACATTAAGTATGGTTCTTGACTGCTCCTAGTGTGGGTAAATTGCAGACCACACTATTAGGGTTTTTCATTTTTATGCAAAGGATGTGAATTTATTGATAGTTCTGTGTGAACACATTGGTGTTCTGAGTATTTATAACATATTGTTGTATTTGTTATTAATTGAGCAGCGTACTGGGGAGGGAGTAAGAATCAATAAAATTCTCTCACATCTGCATTTATAGTATTTAAAAACAAGATAGAACATACATAGTCCATAGGGCTTACTTGGGAAGATGTGTTTCCTGAGCAATTTCATTGTTTTACCTTGGGAGGGTTGGATAACTGGTACTGTTGGAATGCAATGGTGAAAATAAAAGAAATTGAAAAGCAGTATTTTCTATGGGTTGGAAAATGCTAAGACTGGAAGCAAAGACACAAAGTTCCATCCCACACCATTTATATGCTACGTGATATGCTGTGGGACAATTTTTAAGTGCATTTAACTGCCTAAAGACAGTATTTCATGGGATTCCCAAATGGACCCTCACCCTCAACCACCTTGAACTTCTCTCCACTCACGAAATGTAGCTACATCACAGACTGAAGTCACCAACAATTTAAGGAGCTCTGAGAGACCATACATTTCAAGGTCTAATATAAGGCTTCAGCGGGTGCAGAACATGATTCCTAGGCAGCCTGTGTGGGGTGCATAGCTATGGGAGCGTTTATGTGGAAAGAAGCAAGTATGAACCCGGTGCTCTGACTAGCTCTGAGTTTTCCCATTTTCCAGACCAAACCTCCCTTTTGTTACCTGCAGGGATCTCCTGATATCTGTGCCCCACCCTCTTCCGTTAAGGCCAGAGCTAGCCTCTCCCGAGGTTGGTGTGTACCAGGAACTCCACACATCAACATGACAGACATCACTGCCTGCACTTCCTGCTGGGCTGCCCAACCTCACGTTTCCTACCAATCTGCCACAGATCCCTCGTGTGCAACATTCATGCCCACTCTTTCTACATTCTGGCACCAGCAATCACCTGGGAGTATGAAAGATTTTTGTATATTTTGCCTAAACACATTTTGATGGATGAAAGATGAGTAGGTAGGGCAGAGAGCTAAGAAAGAAGGCAAAGGCATATCATATTCTGCCTCTATCCAAGTAATAGACTGCTGCAATGCCCCTGCAGTTGTATATGGTTCCTCCCTCATGTCTCAACTTCTTACTCTGCACAAAAACTTATTTCCAGATTTGGTCCCTCCCATTTCTCCAATCCCTTGTGAAAGACACTTCCCAAAACCCCTGTTCACTCTCCCCACGCATCCTGCAGCCCTCCAGTCTTCTTGGCTCTATTTCTAAAATAGGTGTATATTAACACATTTTATTTCAGCTACACAGGTCATTTTTAACCTCATGCACCTGCTGGAATGAACCTGGCCTAAGGACTTCAGTTAGCCTGCAGGAACTGGTGAAGCAGATAATAAAATTATTTACTGAGAAATAGCAAAAAGATAATATAATACTGAAGAAGCACACGCGTGCCTAACTGGCTGCACAGGGTCTAATTTACATGGCTTTAGCGGCTAAAGGTGCTGGTATAAGTCAACAGCTCTGCACCCGAAAACCTGAGAAAAGGGGTATATCACAATAACTAGAAGACCAACAATTCTGTCCCTTTGACTAGACAAATTCATATTTGCGGGCGTGGTGGCAAACAGAGTATATGTTACAGTCAACTCCTTGAGCAACATTTCCCTTAGTGCCATCTTTTTGGCATGGAGACATATCACTTCCTGCGGGTGCCAGATTGGTTTCAAGCATTTGTGGATGGAAACACTAAACTATGCAGATAAATTTCAAAAGATGAATGAGCATCTGCACTCCAATATAATTTATATGCAATAATACATGTTATTTATACACTCTGAAGGCTCTGCGAGCCAAAACATCACCATTTTGTCTATTTTCCGAATGTATAAATAAGACATAGGATTGTAGAGAAATTATATTGGAGTGCAAAGGCTCATTTATCTTCTGAAATTTACTTGCATACCCTTTACACTAGGAAAAATAACACCATCCAGAATTTACAGAGAAATAAAATCAGTCAGATGAAAGGCTCTATATAAAGTGTTATGGTAACACACTCAAATTAAGAAAATTCAAGCCTTTTTCAAATTCATTAACCCCCACCATAAACTAAAACTAGTCTAAACTATCAATACATAGAAAACATAATGCAACGATAGGTGAAGTTAGCTGAAAACTAAGAACTGCTCGTGCAAGAAGAGCCAAATTTGGCTTTTGCTTACACCAAGGTAACTGCCATGAGCTGACAGTTATTACTCTAGCTTTGCATGGATCAAAGTGATGGCAAAATTTGCTCTAAGGAAAGAAAGGCTTGCTCAAGCTTTAAGAATCTCTAAGAACTCTAGCACTTATAAATTGAAATACTGTTCTTAACTCCATAGCTCATCTCCACTATCCGTAACTAACTCCTGCTCAGAAAGAACCTATGTAATATGCTTGTTTATTACTAGTAATTACAAACTCTTACGTCAACTGTTTAGAATTTACATACTTCAGTTATAGTATGTGGAATAAAAAATTTCAAAAATACTTCTTCAGTCTTTTTTTATATCAACTTCAGTTTTTCTTTAAAATAATAAATCCGGTGGTGGAAGTTCAGATTCCTCTGTCCTCTTCATAACTACTTCCCTGTTCCTTTTTACACAGCCTAGTCTTTTAGTTAATCACCCACTATGGCTTCCATTTCATGTCCAGAGCAGATCCACAGTTTTAATGATTCAGGTAGGGTTATAGCTTTCATATCAGCTGAGAATCCACATCAAAACCTGTCCCACAGCTATTCCTGCTTCTCCTTTCTGGCTGTCTCTTGTGGATGAAACACACGCTCTCATAAATTCATACTGAAGCATCTTTTAAAGGCTTCCACATCTCTCAGTTCTTCAGTATAAAGAAAAAGCATTTAGTACACCCTGTAGGAGAGTTCATACTCTCTGACAAAACCACCAAAATTCACATGTTGCCAGAAAACCTAATCCAAAACCACTGAGGTTAAAGGACACATTTTAGTTCAGATAACAACTAAGTGAATACTCCTCATTCTCCTCGAACTGTGCTCTCTCCTAATGTTTTTTAGCCTTTGATTTGTCACACCTGAATTTAATTGCACCATTACCTTTAATGCAGAAAGAGCCCTGGGATTTCTTACTTTCATAAGCAAAGATTTGCTAAATTATTTGAAAAAATACACTAAATCCCACATGAAAATGATATGTTTTAGATTACTTTTCTCTTTAAAAGTTTTAAAAAAAGAGAAACCACTCTGGGTGTAAAGAACCAAATCAAAGAACAGCAAAGTACTTGCTAACCAGGATTCTACTTGTTATTTCCACTATACAGACATACCAAAATTCTGCACAAAGAATCAGAGAAGGATAAATCAAAAGAATTCAAAATTCCCTTCAATAGTCTGGAAAATCCTTTTTTTAACAGAGCCAATTTCGAAGGAATCAAAACTAGAATCTAGGTTTGCTATTTCTCTAGTCACAAATGTAATTGCCGGTTATACTTTCTTCCATGTGATGCAATCCTTTAGATACCAGTTCTGGTCTGGTTAAATACAGTACGGTATGCTAAAACTTCTGCTGCAAACTGCACAAATAAATAACTGATGTTTAAGTGCACTGTGGGATGAAAGCTTTATAGATCTAGAAACATTTTTCATCTGCTCAGTTTTGCAGCACATACCTGCTTAAGGCCTTCTGGCAACATCACATGCAGCTGCAGTCAGGGAGTTCCCAATCCACCAGCCTACCCCTGTATCTTTCTTTTTTTCTGCAGATGCTATAATCTTTTTTTCTCCACGCACATTCCTAGTACCAAACAGCAGAATTGAGGCTTGATAAAGTGACAACAGAAGATAAAGTATTTCTTAAAATCTAAACAGCCAGAAGCAAACACAATCACAATATTTCTATACCTCTGTATGGAAGGCAGTATATAAATACAGGAGTACCTCTAAATTTAAACTGCTGAATTGTGCTGGGTGTCCAGGCCTGGGCAAGCTGTCTTCTGAGGGTGATTTTTTTTCAACACAGAAAAAGAACATTTACAAGTTCACAACTAGTATTTTAGATGTTTCTTTTGCACTAGGAAATTAACAAAAATAAAAATAATGCATCTGATGCAGCTTAAAAGTAGTGCCCTGTGTACCATGGTGCTCTTTCTCCTCTTGGACTGAGTGATTCCTAACCCAGCTGTGCCAGAACCAGCTCTGCAAACAATTTCAGCAGGTTAATGCATACAGCCCCATGCACACACACCTACTAACCATGTCGTCTCTCAATTGACTAACCATAGGAAACCTCAGAAAAGAAACATGAAGTGAGATAGATGCAAGATGGATGGGAACCATGGTACGACATTTTATAGAGATTGATATAATGAGATGCCAAGCCAGAGTTATAGAATCAGTAACAGATTAGAATCAGCTTAGTGTCTCCTGGAAAACATCTCAGTGCCATGAAGAAACAAGCTGCTAAGATGTCTCCTGTAGGCTACTACTATGAGACCATACCACCCTATCAAGTTCTGATGGGTATATTTAAGCACTAAAACCTCCTAATCAGTCATAAGGAGAAAAAGACAAAATAGGTCACCCAGGAAAATCGACTTCATAGATATCACCAGAGAAGATTTTATCTCTTAACTATATCAGCTTGAAAAAAAGCCGCCCAACTTCCATTCATGAGTGCTGAACTCCCCAGGCTGAAAGAGGATAGGTAACTGCCAGCAGACAGTAAGGAGATTCCAACTGGTACAAACCCAGAGTTTCATAGCTAGAAGCCATTCAAGCATACCATGGAAATAGCTTCTTTTCCCCTCCCTCCCTGAACAAGCAAAGACTTCTTTGGACTGGATATTGACCTAGGTCAAGCAATGAAATTTAAAATGGAACTGCTTCTCTGGGTGCTTGCTGAGACAGATCAGGTGACCTCTTGAACATTATCTTTCTATAATACATGTCAAGACCGCAGCACATTGTCCTGACACTCCAACTGGAATCTGGAATGGGACAGCCAAGGCTCCTGCCACCACTCAGATGTCCAAACAAACTGGACAGGACACTCCAGGTAAAGGACAGCAGGGCAGATAGGTTTGCTTAGGATCAGAGATGGAAGGATGGGGAAGTCCTTTTTAGCAAGATGAACACACAGGATAGCTTTAACACAGATATCCCATGAAAAGTGAGTACAGCGGAGGTGCAAAGGTCATAATAATGTTTACAAAGGCTGTTTTATCTTAATTATTTTTTTTTTTAATTTGGGAAGAGTGTTTCGGTTGGGGGGTTTTATCTGTTTGGTCTTTCACCCATGAGAGAGATGACTGAAAATGTATATAGCCCCTCTTAGAAATCACACACAATTGCCAGCCCTGTCAGGAATTCTCTCTATAGTTATGAAATAACTATGAAAAGATTACTGCCTGAATTTCAGTTAGGAAGCTGAAAGCTGCAGCAAGCAAGGTTCCATTCCAGAAAAGCCACCATTTTTATTATTTTATCATCTAGGGACTCTAGTGTGGGAACACTGGGAGCGTACATTCAGTATCAACTATTCCCCCAAGTGCTACCATTTAGGTAAGCATGAACTTAAAAGATAATACATGCTGAACTGGATCAGTGACTTCTTGTCACTCCAGTCACTCACACATGCCTTTGCCTCTAGATCCCAAGCCTGGAAAGAAGACTACATGCTTAGCATGGAGACATGAGCCCATTCTCTGGAACAGAGCATGCACAGCTGAGCACTCACTGAGGTCACTGCACCGTTGCCACCTCCAGGCACCGTTACAAGACAGGTATGTCTGTGGAAAGCTAGACTTAAACTAAGAACAGACTTGTTTTAGCAGCACAGGGTCTAATTTACTCTGGTTTACAAGCAGATTTCACATCCAGTTCCAAGCTTACAACTGGCATGATTAGACTACAAATGCTTCAGCTAGCTGCTTTGAAGCCAACTGTGTGTAGCTCTTCAGCAGCAGCTCTCAGACAACCCTCCCACTCCAGCAGCCACCTCACACCCCCTGCTTTGACAAGTACTTCACCACAGGGAGGGAACATTGCCTGGAAGCTCCTGGGAGCACACTGAAGGAATGCACTAATGAAATGACAGCTCAGATAGTGCAGCAGGTGGAAGATGAAGATCCACTGACCCAGCTTCACCCAGGGAAGGTACAGACAGAGCAGACAAGATCACAGAATCATTCAGGTTGGAAAAGACCCTTGGAATCATCGAGTCCAACCATCAGCCCTACTCTACAAAGTTCTCCCCTACAGCATATCCCCCAACATCTCATCCAAATGACCCTTAAACACATCCAGGGATGGTGACTCCACCACCTCCCTGGACAGCCTATTCCACTCTCTGACTGCTCTTTCTGTGAAAAATTTTTCCTAATGTCCAGTCTAAACCTCTCCTGTTGCAGTTTAAAGCCATTCCCTCTTGTTCAATTGCTAATTACCTGTGAGAAGAGACAGCACCAACCTCTCTACAATGTCCTTTCAGGTAGTTGTAGAGAGTGATGAGGTCTCCCCTTAGCCTTCTCTTCCTCAAACTAAACAGTCCCAGCTCCTTCAATCTTTCCTCATAGGATTTATCCTCCAGGCCCTTCACCAGCTTCGTTGCCCTCCTCTGCACTCACTCCAGCCCCTCGATATCTCTCTTGTATTGAGGTGCCCAAAAGTAGACACAATACTCCAGGTGTGGCCTCAGCAGTGCAGAGTACAGGGGGACTATCACCTCCCTACTTCTGCTGGTCACACTATTTCTGACACAAGCCAGGATGCCGTTGGCTTTCTTGGCCACCTGGGCACACTGCTGGCTCATGTTCAGCTGCCTGTCAATTAGAACCCCCAGATCCTTTTCTTCCGACAGCTCTCCAGCCACACCTCCCCAAGGCTGTAGCCATGCATGGGGTTGTGGCCCAAGTGTAGGACCTGGCACTTGGCCTTGTTGAAGCTCATCCATGTCCAAGCTCATCATGAGTGCTGTTCTCCCTTTGAAGATGTTTTTATTTGATTATAAGTGCCTCTTTTGGGTAAAGATGATCTTCTATTATGTGTTGGTAGAGTGCCCAGAAAAACGGGGTTCTGATCTCAAGGCACTACTGTAATATAAATAACAATAATTCACTACTACTAGCCTTCAGTAACTCCAGGATTTTCACTGAGAGATGGTGAGTCATGGTAACATGCCTTTCTACAGCACAGAAATAAATCATTTTTGCACATTTCAGTATTTTGGGGAGAAAAAGGAGAAGATAGGAAATGCAAAATGAATCTAAACCACATTCGATTCTTTAAATTTATAATAAATCCAAATGATTTACCAGAACATAAAATTCTCACATGCAGAGTCAAGGACAATATTCTATTCATGTGCAAGAGTCATTTATTCACTTATAATTAGATAAAATGAACTGCAATTTTTTAAGAAAAAATTTGCATGTGGCAACAGTAATGTATTACGGAAGGGTGACACTTTGTTACATCCATTTGTTAGTCACGACACTGGAGCTGCAATTTAATAGACAAGAAATAAGTACAGTAGAGGAAGGGAAAAAATTAAATTCCGCGTGATCAGCAAGGTTTCGAACAATCGCTAGCCAACTGAAGTGGGTGCCATATCTATAAGTCATTTTGTTTTATAGGCCATTAGGATCTCCTGAGAGAGGCTGCATGGAGACCGCTGCTTTTTGTTGAAATTAAAATGTCAGAGAAAAAGAAATAGAACAAAACAGGGAATCTGCAATTAATTACAAGGCCATAAAAATTCAATAATCAGGAGGCAGTGCTGCTGTAGGCACAGCGGTATCTGATTCAGGCTAACAGGAATGGAATACATTAATCTTTTCAAATTAGTTTTTTAATCTGACGGGGATATATAGTGACGTGTTCTTTTACTGTTTGAGCAGAGCTGCTGTCTAATATATAATGCTGAGTGTCTGGAATTAGGACATCTATAGCCATTTTGTGACTACAACATTTTCACGGCATTTATTCAACCCTATCTGTACACCTGTCCTAGAGTAATCAGGCAAAACATGTTCAAAGTTCACATCCTAGATACTGCTTATGAAAAAGAATTTAAATGCTGGGATTAAGACAAAATAGCAGGTCCCCAAACAAGCTTGGCACAAGGCTGTTTAAAACGACAGTCTGCTCTTCAGGATATACAACTAGGCTTTGCAACTGGGTTCCCATTCTTTGTCTACATTGAGTTCTCCTCCTTTTTTTTTCCAAAGGTGTCCTGCAAAAAAATGTCTTTGTGCTTCCATGTTTGGCATGATTTAGAGTGAAGCCCTGAGTGTTTCACAGATTATGGGAATTTCTTAGTTTTCCCTTCAAATATCAATAACATCCCTCAGACCTATTCCTCTCCTGGTCAATGCTTCACCACTCTTCCTGGTGGCCCTTTTAATAAGCCCCAGTGCACACTACAGAGTCTTACATGTTACTTAAACACTCAGGAGATGGATGAATGTTTACTGGACACCAGTCATCTAGAGCATGTGTTCAGTCTCTGAGTTAGAGGAAAGTACAAAGATTATTTGACGCTGTTCTTTTTTCGAATAAGTCTTCTCCTCTCCTTTACTAGGCTTTATCCTTTAATTCTATTGAAGTTATATTCATTACATTTTCACTTATCACTGGATGTGGCCAGGGAAGAGACTTTCCTAGTCAATGAAAAACCAGGAATCTGTTCCCTCTTTCTCTACCTGCCCAAATATCTTTCTTTTTAAAGTTATGTAAAAAAAACCCCAAAACCCTGAAAGACTACTTTTATATCTTCTTTAATGAGATACATGGGAAAAAAGGCACACAAACCCCTCTTTTTGAGATCTTCATAGATCACTTTGTATGTTTTACAGGAAGTCTTTTTACATAGAATCACTCTCTAACTTTGCACTATTGGAAACAACACTATGATTATCAAAGCCTACTGGCTCAAAACTTTCCTGTAGGTGGGTAAAATCATTGCCATCCTGTTTGTCCTGGGTGCACTGGGCACACTTGTTTTGCTCCGTTTGAGGTTTCAATCCTGTAAGCACACAACTCAAATAAAAAAAACTTCCCCAGGTGAACATTAAATGTCTAAGCTCAAGTTTGAATTAAGAGTTTACACCTTTGGCTAATTCGATTTTTAGTTTACGGATTTTTTTTTTTCCAATCAAATTCCAGTGCACTCACTTGAAAAGCCATTTTTCAATTCTTTACAGTGCCTGGATGTAGAGTAACATCATTTATGCATTCATTGCTTTTTCCTGCAAGGCAGAATAAATGGGCATGGATGTATCCTTTTCATGGATCCTTCAAAAGGATAAATAATATGTCAGTGTGGGGATAGATGAAAAAAAAAAAAAAAAGGTGTGAGAGAGCAAGTAAGCAAGACCTAAAACTTTGAGACAGGCTTTGCAGGGTAAAAGAAATAGTAGCTCCATTTAGGAAACACATTCCAAGCATGGGAAAGGGTATGAAAAGCTTTCTGCAATAGGCATTCATCATTTTCTATATATCACTTCTCTTTTAAATCACAATGACAGCAGAACTCTACCTTCTGTGGTTAGTTTATCTAACACCCATTTCCTACAAGTGTATCCGTCATACATGAGCACATCATACTCAATGACAATTGAGAGTACAAACTTACGTCCACTGAGGTGATCAGCTATTATCAATATAACTGTGGCAAAAATGTCCCCCTAGATCTCCATAATGAATTGATAGCTGTCAACTTACCCTTCAGTATTTAAAAACCAAACACGCCTTAGTAGTTTTAATGCGAGATAACTATATTTTCTTGTCTTAATCTTCCATATGAAATTCCTCTCATCAGAAGAGGTGCCTAGATGCAGTTTCCTGACTACAAAAGACATATGTAGAGATAATATACCCAAGACAATGTTTGAATAACAGCACCCATTCCATCAAACATCATGTTAGTCCACAACAACTTGGACAGAGAAGAGCACTGCACATGGCAGAAATTTCAGGGGGGATACAGGCAGATACAATTTCCCCCACTGTAGTACAGCTGCCACACTGTGGTACTCACCTCTACTACACTTATGTTGTCTTATGGGAGGCATTGTGTACTGAACAGGCCAGGGAGAATTAACTCTCATTCTCACATCCTAAATGTGGCTTCATCAGGTAAGAGGTAAGAGCTAGGAAAATTGGCTTAAAATGAATATATTAAAACATTTCCCTGTTCATAAAGTACTATGAGAGTATTGAACAGAGTATTATTTCCATAACTGTTAATGGCTCAAAATTATTTGTAGTATCATCATTACAAGTTGCCTACAAATGTTGAATACTCACAACAAGCTGGGTCTCCCCATTCATTCAATTTACTTTTCAATCATAACTAGACAGGCATAAGTAACTGGAGTGATACCAAAAAAGTAATTTTTCCCAAATTTAAAATTATTTCAAATATATTTGAAGGGTATATTAGGTTAAAAATTGGCTGGATGGCCGGGCCCAAAGAGTTGTGGTGAATGGAGTTAAATCCAGTTGGCAGCTGGTCACGAGTGGTGTCCCCCAGGGCTCGGTTTTGGGGCCACTCCTGTTTAACATCTTTATCGATGATCTAGACGAGGGGACCGAGTGCACCCTCAGTCAGTTTCCAGATGACACCAAGTTGGGTGGGAGTGTTGATCTGCTCGAGGGCAGGGAGGCTCTGCAGAGAGACCTGGACAGGCTGGAGCCATGGGCTGAGGCCAACTGTAGGAGTTTCAATAAGGCCAAATGCCAGGGGCTGCCCTTGGGCCACAACAACCCCCAGCAGCACTACAGGCTTGGTACTTGGCACTGGTGAGGCCGCACCTCAATGACTGTGTTCAGTTTTAGGCCCCTCACTACAAAATGACATTGGATGACTCAAGCATGTCCAGAGAAGGGCAACGAAGCTGGTGCAGGGTCTGGAGCACTGGTCGTATGAGGAGTGGCTGAGGGAACTGGGGGTGTTTAGTCTGGAGAAGAGAAGGCTGAGGGGCGACCTCATTGCCCTCTACAGCTACATGAAAGGAGGTTGCAGGGAGCAGGGATGAGTCTCTTGAACCACGTAATAAGTGATAGGACAAGAGGTAATGGCCTCAAGTTGCTCCAGGGAAGGTTTAGACTGGATAGTAGGAAGCGTTTCTTTACAGA
Source organism: Athene noctua (assembly GCF_965140245.1). Lineage (NCBI taxonomy): Eukaryota > Metazoa > Chordata > Aves > Strigiformes > Strigidae > Athene > Athene noctua. Next base: position 42,806,978 of record NC_134041.1, read on the forward strand.
ATGGGTTGTTAGGCGTTGGAATGGGCTGCCCAGGGAGGTGGTGGAGTCCCCATCCCTGGAGGTGTTTAAGAGTCGGGTCGACATAGAGCTGAGGGATATGGTGTAGTTGGGTGCTGTCAGTGTTAGGTTAGTGTTTGGACTAGATGATCTTCAAGTTCCTTTCCAACCTAGTTGAATCTGTGATTCTGTGATACTACTACTGTTATTTCAATAAAAACATATCACACACAGAGTTATCACAAAAGGGGCCTGATTAATTTCTGTAAAAATTTGAAAAAAAACTTTTAAAAGCCCACTTTTTACATAATTGTCCAGCTCTGCTTGAGATAGCATGACTTTGTCTAGACTATACACTGACAATTTTGAACACTGTTTCACATCTGTGTAGCTCTATTTGGAGTCTGCAATGCTAGCAGCACTGAAAGTCAGGTCAGTGGCATTTAAAGAGCAAAGATACCTAGCCCTGAAGTGAATAAAGCTTGAGAGACAGTGGCTGTAAACTGTTCCAGTACCCTTACACCTCTGCTACTACTAAAGGTGCACAGGATAGCAACTGGGAATGTTTTAAAAACAGTCTAGCTTACACACAACATCCACAGGAAAGCTTAGAACAGTTTCCTTGTCTCTTTTTTCTACTGTCCAGACTCTGAGGATAAACAGATGTCTCTTGAAACATGTCCTACTGGCAAGAGACGGCAGCCTTAAATTCATTTAGAACAATGACACATTCCAGGGTAAATATTCATTGTGACTTATGGAGAAATGAACTATGCAGCTCTGATTAGCAATAATAAAGAGACAGACAGCCAATATTTACAACTCTATGAATATTAAACATACACCATCCTTTCTTGCAGTTCCTCTATAACAGGAAAAAACACATCCTAAAAACTGCCGAAAAGGGAGAAAATAACCCTTTGAAGTTACCTTGCATTCTATTCAGCTGAGAAAGAAAACACTAAGTGTTTAAATCTTGCTACATCCATAAGACTTACTATATTTATGTACAGACAGCAACCTGAGCCATCTGTTACATCAGAAGACAAACCTATGAGTTTGGAAGTCTAGACAGTTAGTCTTCCTGTTGTAAGACACATATTCCTGGTGTTATTAAGATTTATTTTTTTTCTAGAATAGTCTTCAAAGTAATGCATATGTTCACAATAAGATACTGAAATAAGATCTCAAAAAAATAGGATATTATTACAAGCTCTTAAGACAGCAAGGTATTGAAATTATGCCAAACCAACCTGGAAGCCTTCTAAAACAGGATGACTACTTCAGTGGGTGCATGAAGAGCAGTGGATTTTATTTCTGGACCTTTGCAAGACTTCCGACACTGTGTGCCACAACATTCTCATGGACAAGTTGAAGAGGGACTAGATAAGTTGACAGTGAGGTAGACAAAAATCTAGCTGAAATGCCAGGCTCAGAGGGTTATGATCAGTGCATGAAGTCCAGCTGGAGATCAGTCACTGATGGTGTAACCCCAAAGGTTAATACTGGCACCAGTACTGACCTGGATGACAGGGCAGAATGCACCTTCAACAAGTTAGCAGGTGATAAACTGTAAACTGGGAGGGGTGGCTGACACATGGGATCGTCTCTGCCATTCAGAGGGACCTTAATAGGCTGAAGAAATTAGCCCATGAGAATCATATCAGGTTCACCAAAAGGAGATGGGAAGTCTGCACCTGGAGAGGAATAACCCAATACACCATGATGATCTGGGGGTCGACTGGCTAGAAAGCAGCTTTGCAAAAATGGACCCCTAGGCTGTCCAGTTGGCAGACAACTAACTGACCATGAGCCAGTAATGTGCCCTTGCAAAGGCAAGTGGCATCCTGGGCTGCATTAGGAAGACAATTACCAGCAGGTCAAGGGAGATGATTATTCCTCCATGCTTAACACATGGAGTGCTATGCCCAGTGTTGAGCTCCCTCCGTGAGGTGGGGAACAAAACAAAACACCACCACAAAAAAACCCACTGATAGATTAGAGCAAGTCCAGCAAAAGGACACAAAAATGATTACAGGACTGGAGTACCTGTCATACAACGAAAAGCTGAGAGAGCTGGGGCTGTTCTGCTTAGAGGAGAGGCAGCTCAGGAGGATCCATACATGATAGAAGTGAGTAAAGATAACAGAGCCAGACTCTGCAGTATTCAGTGAGAGGCCAAGAAAGAGACAGCAGCACAAACTGAAATACAGTATATTCCATTTAACTATTTTAAAAACCCCAACTTTTTACTGTAAGGGTGATTAAACACTGGAAAGGGCTGTGTAAAGCGGTTATAAACTTTTCATCCTTGGAGTTATTCAAAACTTGACTGGACATGATCCTGAGCAACCTGTTCTAGCTGACCCTGCTTTGAGCAGGGAGATCATTTCCAACCTCAACTACTTTGGGTTTCCATGAATAACTCTCAGTGCGTATGTATTGTAAAGGTGACTGCACTATGATATCCAATACAGGGTCCAGCCATGATTGCAAGATGAACATTAATATGTATATGTTGGGGGGTGGGGAGGGAAACAAGGAAAAAATAAAAGTCTCTCTCTTCAAGACACTGCTCAGCTTCTCTTCAAAAAAATGATACATTTAATAAATCAGTCCTCTGCTCTGGTAGTCTCACAGGAGCACAAACAGGCAACAAATTATCTTTCCTCAGCATCCTTTAGGGTATGAAGACATATACTTTAGTCTCCAGTCTGCTAACAATATGGATTCATTCTAGCATTCCCTGGACATTCAGATATCTGGAAATTGCATTGCATATTCTAGACAGGTATTCTGTTGCATCAAGAAAGCAACCCATTCTCACCATGCCTACCTCTGTGTAATGCCTCCTACATAAGTACTCACTTTCATAATAGTAACAAAAATGCGTGTGGTTTTAATATATGTAGTCTCACTCATTTGATGGTCTATCATTAATTCTTTCAGTGGACAAATGGAAGAACAAAGAATGGATGAGAATGAAAGCTAAGTAGGCCAGAAGTCAGGTTTTGCAAATCAGTGAGGAAAAGGGAAGCAGAATAGCAATGAAAACAGAATTCAGACCTGCTGGGATAAGAAAAAACAGTCGGAAAAAGAAAAAACTCCCAAAAGAAGCCCAAGTCACATGAATTATGCAGAAAGGCCAACAGTACACACTACATAAGAATAGACTATGTAAGCCTGCATCTCCCAAAGTGTTGATGTTCTGAGCATCCAACTTCAGCCTGCAGAACTGAGGAACCTCAAAATCCCATGACAGGGGAGGGGTAGGCAGGAACAAAACAAAACACAGGACAAAGGTTGAGCAATAAGTAACCATCTAAAGGCACTGAATGAGAACATGAGATAGGCAAGCCCAGCCCTGTGAGAAATGCAGGATCGAACTGAGGATGGAAGGAAAGGGAATAAAAAGGGAGAGAGTGCTCCAATACCTGGACAACTCTCAGAAGCCAGCTCTGCCCATCAAGGCAGTCATTAGGTGTCATTTTGACACTCTGCTCAAATCCAGAAACCTTGTAAAAAACATTAGCTTCAACCTACTGAAAATTAATTTAAAATTCAGCTCATGTTTTGGCATCTCCTACTGACACAGCATGCCCTGTCTATCTGTTTTACTCTCACATGTGCAATAGCAACACCAACCTTTCAACAATACACCAAAATAACAGATGGCACAGGAAAAGGAAGCCAAAAATGCAACATGGGACTGTACTCTGACTAGCTTGTGGTGTCAAGAGATGGAGCAGTAAAAGTACATCATTTATGAAAAAGAGTATTGGTTGTGTGAGCCAGAAGACTTGATGATTTAATAGAAAGCTTGTGACTAATCTATTGTCCTTTGAGCCTTTCCTAGGCTACCACTAAATCTTCAGGGTCTCAGACTCCTAAAGATTCTCAAGACAGCTTGGCTGTCATTCTCCACCCCCAAAACTTCTTAAGCTTGATGTGCAGTGCCCTCTGGAAAGCTGTTGAGAATCATGCCAATCTCTGCAACAGCACTGAGCCCAGAACTGCCAGTGACAAAATATTCCCAACTGCAAAGAACTGAAAATCACATGGGCAGAGTGAGAGCTCCAACTCCTAGTCTTGTTTTGCATAGATGTGTCTGTAGTTTAGCTAGAAGTACTTGCACGAGAGTATGAATTGATACAAATACTTAAAATTAAAATTTTGTGCCTAGAAACCAAACAAGTCCCCTGTATGCTTTCTTATTTAGCCATTTATGCCATATCTAACCAAGAAACACAAAATATCCCTTGTGTGTTTCATAGCCTCTCTCTTTTGGCTCGGGTAATGAGGTAAGAAAGATGTTTCAGCTCAGCAGCCCTGGATCAACAACCCACCATTTCTATGCAGCATTACCTTGATGCTATACCTACTAGAACTACAAGAAAAACCTCATTGATTTCACATGACACAGCATAGTGACTCAGCATTCCAACCACAACATACATATTTCCTAAAGGTCAATGTAGCATTAAGAAGAATGAATTGAAATGATTTATTTCAGAATACAAATCGGTAGAAAAGATGAAGGCAGTGTTTCTCAGTCTTCTCAGACTGGTGAGCCTGCTTTGTCAAGCAAGCCAAAACATTAAGATTGCTTTACTATTAGAGTTAAGGCAAAGTGTAAAAATTACAGCCATGAAAACACTCCTACACATGCAAAATTTATCTGTATGTTTCAAGAAGCTGACAGAATATTTGGCCTTTAGAAGTAATGAAGCAAGATTTTCTTTGTACTGAGCCGAAATCAAATTTTCAATGCTTTGAGAACCTCAAACGTCTTTTGAAAGCTACCACTTCCCCACTAATAACAGCAAACTGCCAACTGAGAGACAGCGTGCTTTGATATAACACCTCTGAGAATCAAGGGAAGTGGATTCAATTCTCAATGCACACATTGCAGCCTTGGTTCTGGGAAAGTCACATAGCATACCTGAACTTTAACTGTTCATCCTGAAAAGGAAGATATTATTCTACTTTGCTATGTGTGTCAAATGGCTGAACACCCATTGATGACCTTGCCATTTTTAGACCAACATGAGTCATATACATATTTAGATACAAGAGGGAAAAGCTTTGACTATGTGGATAGAATTTCTCTAGGAGAGTCACACTGGGTTTCAATTTACTCCTACATTTTGCATTTAATAATTGCCCATATTTATGCCATTGAATTCTACTGGCAGAAATGGTCGTAAAAAATTTCTTATGTAATTCATTGCAGACATTCTTTCAGTACCAATAAGAGCTGACAAAGTATATGCTCCTCTACTCAATAACACTTTTTAAATTTCTGATCCAGAATCCAAATATGCATTACTAAAGCAAATATGTTTGAGTAGCAAATATAAAATGAGGAAATGGCAAAGATCTGCATTTATAGACTACAAAGACAGTGAGATGGATCCAAATCAAGTTATTCAGCAAGATTCATTTCCATTGTTTCCCCTCCTTCCAGATGATGGTCACCACTAAGAAGTTTTTATGTCTCTGACGTAACTACAGCTCACCTGCATACCTATGTTAGTGTCAGAGTGCCTCATTGATGGAACAATACTGATAAATTGGAGGGAGATCAGGTATGAGATACAGACATGATTAAGAGACTAGAGGGACTGATTTACTGGGAAAGATTAAAAGACTCCAATACAAATCACTTGGTTTACTGAAGATTAAGGCAGAGGGGAGGGGTGCATGCGTGTGTGAATATGATTAGGGTCTACAAATATCTGATAGGTATAAGCATTAGGAAGGCAGAAAAATTATTTAGTTCAGTAAAGGGGAGAGTAACAAAGAGTAATGAGATTAAATTAACAGAGACCATTTAGTACAAGCACCAGGGAGGAGCTTCCAGAGTGAGAACTGGCTGCTGGAAGGCTGTGGTAGGTGCAACCTTTTGTAACTCACAGCAGTGAGGAGGCTGGGCTCAGGGAAGGCCCCATGGGACAGCCAGATCTATAACACAACACTTCCTCAGTCTGTTCAGGTCTCTACTAGGCAAGCTCAAACACTCAACACAGGCACTCACAGCCACTGTTCTAAGAATGCTACAGTACCTTATTTTTTGCCCAGTCACTCCTACATTATTCCCCTGCTAGCTACCTGTGGAGAGGCAAGCCTCATCATGTGAGGTGTTTAGAAATAGGTTGGACAAGCATTAGAAACTGTACTGCAGGCCCCAGGGGACAGATTAGGTGACCTCATGTGATTATTTTTTTTTTTGGTCCCTCTAATTTATGCAGTCTGATGAATACTCAGCTCTTACTGAAGGTTCATCAAGGGTGGAATGATTGCATAATCATGATTTGATACAACAGTTTTCTTCCAAATTAGATGGCTAATACAGTCTTTGTCTCATTCCCGCCTTCCTCCCCCCATCTCTAATTAACTCCTCTGTGCAGTGGCTCAGGAATGCATGTAATCCTTCCTGGAAGGGTTTTTCCCTAATCCTCCATGACAGGACTCACAGCATGCTGATATAGACTCCAAAGACCGAAGACTCAGTGCAACTAGAGAAGCGTGCAGCAGGCTTGCCACTAAAACCTACCACATTCTGCTCTGTAGTGACTACAAGTTGAGAACCATCATTTTTTGTTGTTTTTTTTTTTTTTTTTACACTAGCATCCAATTGACTTCTGAGTACACTAAAGAAACAGGTCAGGAACTGTCCAGTTGTGTAGGATGAACAGCAGGCGAGCGGAAAACATTAATGGCACTAACTAAAACCTTTATGTTTTAGGGGTCATAATCTGAACTGCCATCCTCTGTGCACTGAATGCCTGAGCCTCGTGAGGAATCCTGCTGACTCTAGTCTGGTTGCTAATGGCTAAATTCACTCATAACTTTTACCTGAATTTGAGAATTTGAAAAACAGGCAACTAATTTAAGTTTAAAACAACAGAAATATTCATGCTGTAGAACCACAAAAGCCCAACAAAGAAAAAAATTAAAATCATAGAAGGAAACTATCTTCAGAGTACAAGGGAGTGTCACAGGTGAATCACCGAACCAAAAAAATAAAACTAAAGTGTTGAAAGTGACTTTGAGTAGTTTCAGCTAAGTCTCTCAGAAAATACCCAAATTATTCAATAAATACAAAATTCAGCATAAAGTAGTATGTGTATACATATACACATATATGTAAATATTTGTTCAGGTGTATAGAAGGATCAGATTTAAGGAGTTTTTAACAGCTTGTAGATCATTAAATCTCACTGTTCATTCATAATAATCTCTTATTTTCCCACTGAAACATGCCTTCTTTCTCAGTTTACATGATGCAGTGTAAAAGGTGAAAAGTAGCTAATCAGGAAAATAATCAATTCTAGGAAAATTACATCAAGCAACTGTGAAGATTACATACTGGGCAGCAAACCATTCTTCTAAATACACTTCATACTCTTCTAATGGATGGCATTTGCTTGCAACCACAAATCCATGTAGTTCTATTGCACAATATTTTTCAGAAGTGATGTGCAATTTAGAGCACCCACCTTTGGGACCTCCTTACTCTTTTGGGTTCAGACTTTTCAGAACATCATCTATACACAGTGAAAAAAACAGGTTTCTTCCTCTTGAGGGGTCTTAAGGTAGGCATTGATCTGTTAGGTATACCATGCCTTTGGTTTTCATCAACATAGTATCCAGGTAACTAGCTTTTTCATCAGTAAATTGGTCATGTCTATACTACAAAGCCACAGAGATGCTCAATATAGCTTTCAACTTGGACTAGCTACTGGAATTAGTATAGCCGTGCCATTGTAGAGCATCACAAAGTGTTTATTCCAATTTCCCTGCACTACTTCTGGCAAACAGCTTCTGGTGCATGAGCAAGCCCTGATATGCTCTTACTACACTGCTGCATATTATATATAATTCTAGATTAAAGAAGTGCCACCCACAGTGGCTGTTCGGATTCTTTTTTAGCCAAAGAAAGTGTCCGCTACTGTCAAAAGTATCAGATCCTGATTTAAGAGTTGCTCTTCATTATTACTAACAAAAGGGCCTGTTTTAAACAATATGATAAAATAGATGGAAGAGAGAATTGAAGATGACTGTAAAAATTGTAAAAGTCTAAAAATTTGCATTTTTAATGTTAATTAAAAGCAAACCACCCAGGAACAGTTTTTCTTCAAAAATAAACTCAATAAAACAAAAAAAATCCTCAATTAACAGGGAGTAGGTGGTTAGCAAGATGGAGCCTGCTGAACCTCAAGCACTAAACTGGATATGAAAGTGTACTAGTAATAAATTAGGACTGTAGATGAAGAAATAAAAATCCCACCATACAGTAAATTCCATTAATCCAAAAAACATTCATTATAAGCAATAAAGGAAATCACATAATATTCCTAAACAAGTGATGTTGAAAAAACAAAAGTCAAAAATAAGAGAGCATATTTTCTTAGTTTATTCAAATGATTGACTAAACACTGAGAATCACTAGTTCTAGATTTAACATTGTGCTATATCTAGAATAATAGTAGGTTGGGGGGTTTTGAAGGTTGGTTTGGAAGCGGGGGGGTGAGCGGGTATTGTCACATTTTAAAGGTATTTATTGGACAGTTCTCAAACTGTCCCCTGAGAGCTACCTCAGAAGCCTTGTGTCACTATTTAAATAAGAACCATGCAAAATTTAATCTGAAGTTCTGAGCATTCAAATTATGTCACATTTAACACTGCTGTCATCCTCATCTGCAACCTGCTACAAACACCACTCTTAGGAGTTATTATAGTAAAGAGGAGCATGTAGCAACATGCTTTCAAATTGGCAGGACTCTAAATGAATGATCTTAGGAAAGTCAGTTGACTTTCCTTTTTTCCCACGAAAGCATTGGATGGAAAGCAAGACAGTTAAATATACACACCACACCAAATCAAATTTCCTGACATCAGAGCCAAACATGATGACTTATCTCATTCATCAAAGGATTTGGATTTCATTCTCAGTAACTCTCACCATGTCTGAAAGATGATGGCAGCTTCCTAGGAGGTGCTCAAAGGCTTCAGCGTAAAAGGCAGACAGACAGTGATAAGAGGCTTCAGGGTGCAGGAGGAAGCTGTGATACAACCTGACTGGTTTTAGTTTGGTATAAAAGGAGGATTATTTCAGTACAGAATTTCAAAATTCAGTTAATATCTGCCCATTTAAAAGACTTAACAAAGCAATTTTGATCCACTATACAGATACAGAAAAAAGAGTTTAAGTATTTTTTTTAAATGTTGAATTGCTACAGATAAAATACATGAATATATATATATATTTTATATATAGTTCCCAATGAAAACAACCATTCTCATCTATACTCTGCTGCCGTCTATTGCAAAAGCAAAATTTCTCCAGAAGGTGATGCTGGGCTGTGTCACCAGTGGTTCAAAGGAGTGTCTTCCAGCATCAGAATAATCAAATTTTATTGGGTCTCATTTATGAAAAGGATATGGATTTCATTAGCACAACAATTAATATTTCTTACTTTTCCATTTGCCCAGCTATCCACACCTTCTACTCCACCTAAAGAAATAAAAACTATAAAAGGAAAATAACTGATATAAGCATGTCAGCTTCACATGTTTTAGCATGAGAAATTGTAAAACCATCACAGATCTAATACAACCATGAAGAATGTAGCAAAACAAATTAATTCCACTAGAGCTCCCAAAACATCTTTTCTTAAAGATTACAGATAAAAATGACAACAGCACTAAGTAAGACACATCCTACTGGGATAGTCAAAAATCCCAAGATTTAATAAGAGTTCATCACAAGAAGCCAGCAAAAAAAAAAACCATAATGCATATAGACACAGGAGAGGCATTGTAAGTAATATAAGTGGAGGGAGAAAGGGAAAGGGAGGATACAGTAGTTCAGCAAGTAAAAATTTCTGAACTGCTGGGATTTCTAAAATGTTTTCTTTCTTCTCTATTCTTATTTAAGTGGCCCAGATGGGTCACTTACACAATTGAGAGTAGAATACATCGCATGGGACTAGGGAATAGAAACTATATGCTGTACAGCAACTAAAATTCTTTTGAAAAAATACACAACACACCTAAATCCCCACCTAAAACCCCACACTTAGAGAATGAGAAGTCAGAGGGAGAAATTCAACCGTCAGACAATTTAAGACTGCAAATCAAGATTATCCTAATCAATTTAATACCTGAGACTACAGAGTGTAAAAGAAAGCAGCCATTAAACTCTTCTTCAAGGGGGTCATGACAACATAAACATAGGATTTAGAAGTCAGATAAAGGTATAATAGCTATCTCACAGACAGGGAAAAAAGTCCAGGGACTCTGGATTTGCTGTAGTGGCACTTAGATTAGAATCCAACCTTCAGTATATTTGCTGTTCAGGCATAAATCTACCTGAACAGAAAAATATCTTCAGGAAAGCAGAGAGCAGTCCTTAGAACCATGGGTGTATTTTTAAAGTTCTGTGCTGGATACGAGCAACATTGCTTCCTTTAACCATTTGCCATGTTCATCTACCCTGCAGTTACTGTAAAAGCACCATTGTGAGGTTCCACATTTCATGTATTTCAGTAACTTTAGATCAAATGTAACAAATTTACAAAAACAAGAAAAATATTTTTTCTCCTAGCCACCAGCTCTGAAAACTCACCTCAAGCTGAGTTTGTCCTCCCTGCTCCCAACTCCTCATCACTACTAATGAAGGTCCCACAGAGCATGCCAGATCTCCTCAGTAAAACTCCAGTACATTCCCATTGTCCCCTCTGGGTTTACACAGGTGAAAAAGGTGCATGACAGGAGCATACTAAGCCATTCAAGAGAGGCACATGAGGAACACAGTCTAGCTACCATCTCTCCCCATCCCATTAGCTTGTATTCCAAAATACTTCAATGTTTTTTTCTGAGAAACAATTGCTTTACTTGCCAGTTGAAGTAGAAAAACAGACTAACTTTCCAAAGTGGTTTTTCATATATTTTGATGACACTGAAATTGAGCAGAGAAGAAGGTTTGAGTTTGCAGATGAGAGAACTTAGAGAAGATTTTTTTTTTTTCAGCTAGAAAACTGTATATTCCCACATGAACCCAGACTAAGCAATACTTCTGCATTTATCTTCATTTATTTCTGTGGTACATGAACTGTCCTGAGATAAAATTTTCTTGAACAGTACAATTCATAACACAGAGAACTTTACCCAGGAAATCTGGGGGGGAAAAACCTCCCTTAATTCTAAAAAAAAAGTCAGCCAGTGATGATCCTGTTGAAAGCAATACACTATGAATGTAACTTGGCTTATAACTTGTGTTACAGAGTTATGAATCAGAAGATGAGCTGCAGGGTGTAAAAGAAAATCTGGAAGTGATTCCTTAGTTTGACACAATTCTACTGTATCTGAAAATATGTAGAATTCCCTGGATTCCTGTAGAGGAAAGTTCTTAAAGGATTAAGAAGTAGTGCAAGAGACAACACTATTTGTTCAAATTTATTATCTTCTTAACTTATTTAGCCATTTTTTGAGATGTTAAACCCGAATAACTCATTACTCCTGCAAAGTACTGTCAATATGATAAATGAGAACAGAAAGAAAACTAGTATGAAAGTACACAGCTTATATAACATAGGTTTTATCAGTAGTGAGAAATAATTTTCATGAATCAAAAAGTTACTTAAAACTTTGCTGCTAGTCCTGTGACTTCATAATCCTCCTCAGTATGGCAATTTATTTATAGGAAGAGACAGAAGGCCTTGTCTCATAGCTCTGGCTGATTAGATCCATCTTCTAGCTTCTCTGTAGTGTGATATTACAGCTAACGTTGATGAGGGAATGAAATACTTGCAAATATAAGAAAGACCTTCAGTCAAATAGGTCTTTACTTGCATGATATAAACATGAACAGTTGAGCAATGAAGCATACAGTATAATTTGTGCCAATGTGAATGACACAGCACCAGAGATATAACTAGAAATGTCAACAAAAAACTTTAAGGGAAAGGTGGCTCTCTAGTTTAGGAGTGTAAATATTTCCCAGCAGCCAAACATTTCTTTCTCATCCAAAATATTTAGAAATGAGATACAGCAATCAAATGCTAAGCACAGATTCCCCAGACTAATTATCCTACACAACCTGACATACAACCAGACTATGAATTTCACTGCAACAGGGGCTGATACGTAGTTTAACAATAAAACTAGTTGTTTGTTCACAGACACTAACATAGGTCCTACAAAAGTATCTAAGATACTATTTAAGATGTGCAGACAGTTGTGTGTCATTACACTAGACTTTTGTAAGATGTTCATTAATAATGGGTCATCATTCATTTTATTAAGGCAAGAAGCCAGTATTGCTCAATGTTCCTGGGAGACCGATGTTTTTCTTTCATTAAACAATGCATGCTAGTGCAAAGCTGTAAAATAGATGGTGACTGACCTAAGGCTACAGGACAAGGTAATGTAAACAAACTCCAGTATTCTTGCCAAGCATAAATATTTTTATTCTTGGGGTTGACTTTGTGCAGAATACTGGTCCTATAATAAATTCAACTTCAGGACATTACTATTTGAATGAAAACCAAATCTACTGTTTGCATTGGAAGATTCTAACAAGACCAGTCATCTAAAAGGATATGATTCAAAACTGAGACCCAGAAAAAACATTACTTTTGGTTAAAAGCCATATCGTCATTGGGAGTTCCAACCAAATCAGCCAAAAACTAGTTGAAAGAAAGATGCCTTACACTATCCAGTGAACTGAAAAGTATCAAAATAATCAGTTACACCATAACAACTGGAACATTGACAGTGGTTTCTGTGATCTAGGGTAACATCCATCAGCTCACATGTAGGCAATCAAAAAGTTCTGGTAACTGTCACTAGCATTATTTTTGCAACAACAATTACAAAAAAAAAAAAAACAAACAAACAAACAAACAAAACACCTCACATAAGGAACCAAATAGTCACCTACTGAATAGTCTATTTCACTCCAGTGGAAACTGGGCCCAAGTAAACACTGCAGGAGGAAACACACAATGTCACAGTGAAGGGAATGAGCAGAGAAAAGAAAGGAAAATTTTAAAGAACACTGGCAAAAGGTTTCCAAAGTATAAGAGGGAATTGGAAGTTGGATGTGCAAGTCCCCTTTACTGACTTTGAAATGTTATCCCTTAAGCAAGCAACAGTGACCTAGATAGGACTCCAAACATGACACATTCATACTGAAGAAACTCAGGACCTCATGACTCACGCTAGATGGAAAAGTAACTTTGATTTGACAACTTTTGTGAAGGGCAGCTAAACCATGACAAAGAAGTCAAGATCTTTTTCATGTGACAAAAAAAATAGATGTTTTCCAAGGTGCCAAATTCCTGAGTAATTCTGTTCATCAGAAAATATTTTGAGAAACCACTAGCAGGACCTGGTACTATTTTTGTATTACCTCCCCCCTCACACACCTTCTACATGTACTTGGAGTTTTAAACATTAACATTGCTCTCCTGGGATGCTTAAAAACTAGCAAGAATTTCTCAAACATGAAAATTGGGGAGTGGGGAATAGGCAAGATTTCTTGCCTGTTTTGCTCATCTGGTCTTCTATATTCTCCATGTCATTTAACTGATTGTTTCTGAGCTGAATAAAGTAGGATCCACTCTCAAATAAATAGAAGCAATCTGCAATATTAACTGTTGGAGCCAAACTGTTTACTATGTAAACCTCACAGTTGCATCAATTCTTAACAGTAACTTTTTTAAAAGTCCTTTATTAAAATTCTGGTCTGTTTATAGTTTACACAGTAATTTGAACTTTGAAGCATCTGAAATTAAAGCTACTCATAATATTTCATAACAACTTAGTTAATTCATTACATAAAGAAATTGATGCATTATGGGTTTTATTCAAGAACAAAAGAACCTACAGTTCCCACTAGCATAGTCCTTTGTACAATAAGTAGCGTAAGGAAGCCCTTAAACTTGTGCACAGGGAACAAAGTACAAAGGAGACTTCAACCCACAGACAAGCTTGCCTGAAGACACTAGCTGGCAGGCCTCAGTCTTGTGCTGTAATTCTGACTTGTTGTTTCTTGTCTTTCAAGCAGGGGAACGTCTGCTTCTTCCACTGTTATGGTTTGATCGCTGCCTAAACAAATCTGAAAAATGTGAAACAATTCTATTCTCATTATTTATAGCCTGAAGAGGATTATACTTATCTCTCCTAGTGAAAAATATAGCATGACCCAGAGAATATTTAAGTTAGAAATTTGATCCTGGGTACAAAGCAATTCTCCTCTAAATCAGTATTTTAAAACCAAATACAATACATTACTGATGAAGATTCATCATCATCTAGTGGCTTTTCAGTGCTTTTCTTGAAAAGTATTAATAGCCTTGAACATAATATTCAGCAATTCACAATTAGACCCAGTTAAAAGAAGATTTCAACTAGAGGGGAAAAAAGATTTTCAGATGGCAAATATCATTTTGTCAACAACACAACATTTTGAAATATTGATTTTGATGATGGAATATTTAAATTGAATATTTAATTTACCTTCTTGGTTTTGGCTGTCAGACTGTATTTCATTCTGACTTTTAATTTTGTATTGCATTTTATTAAAATATTGGCATGTATAATTTTATGTGATGTTGAAGGGTTCCAAGACAAAAGCACTCTGACATCTCTAAAATGAAATATTTCTGACTTTTCATGCCATGTTTAATTTTACACCCAATGAGGGAAGAAAAAAAATTCTTTTTTCAGAACATCACAGCTACCTTCAGGGACAGAAAATTTATTTCTCAGCCAGCTACATCCATGAAGAATAGTCTGACTGCATTAGCTTGCTAGTTCCTGATGCACAGGCATTCACAGAAGAAACATACCATTATCTCTGTGCCCTAGTGACAAAATCCAGAATCAGGGACCTGGAAATGAGGTTACATTCTACTTCTTTCCAGTGATGGTCTGAAGTATTATGAAGAATTTTGGTTATTTTAGATGTCTTCTGTGACTAGAGAGGATTTTGGCCTTGAGCACCTTTCTCCAACAGCAAAATTTGTTTTAAGAGCACAAGAGAAGAAACAGCCTTGCAGGCAAAACAAGTCGGGAGCCAACACTTTCAAAGCAGCACATTACAATTTTATCAGGCGAGGAAATTAAAGGCCTTCTCCAGGTGTTTGCTGAAATCAGTGCCCAGTGTATGTCTTCCAGCCTTCCATAAAGGGAGCCTTTGACGTGATAACACAACTGTTCCATTAGGGTCACAAATGCGTTTCAAGAATATATTTGAATGAGGTGCAGTGGTACATGTGGTGCCTACCATTCGTCAAGCAACTAAAATGAGGGAGCACCAGAAAAAAAAAAGGCCACACAAAAACCCCCAGAACTTCCCAACTTCACTATTATTTCATGGCCTTACAAAACCAAGACTCCCCAGAAAGGAAATACTCAAGTAACACAACCCCGCGAGCAGGCTGATAAATGACTGTTTCAGATGACTGAACTCCTCAACATTACTGGCACATTCAATTTCAAAGTCAAGAGAAAATGAGCTTTTTCCAAAACTGTTATTGAGAGGCTCCTGCCTGAAAATGTATATTCAGACTTGTTGCAGACTACTCTCACAGAAAGGAAACAACATTGTCCGGTTGCCAGCTAAAGTGTGTTTTATGAAAATAGAAATTCAATTTCAATGCTGCCAGCTACAGTATATTGATGGCATTGATGATACTTCCCTTGATTCACAAGTCTGTGAATCACATTCCTGGGGACAGAGTGGCATAGACTGTGCGAGACAGTAGGAATGTCACTGTCTGTGGAAGGAACCCCCTTAGATTCATGATCAGTCAGATAACCAACCAAGCTGTCTTAAGGATAAACAAATTTCTCCAAAGTCCCATACCATACACCTTTGTGCAGATGCTGCCCTTGATTAATACACACCTTCATTTAGCAGCCACAGCTTTTTAAGGAAGATTTTAACAGCTTTTGACCTAATAAAATGGCCACCTTTTTGACACAGGACTCTTTACAAAGCAAGAGGAAGATGGCAAAGGATAAATCTCACCTACAGTAACAAATCAAAGAGAAGTAACTGAAAAACTACAAGCAACTGAAACAACTATCTTAACCCAAATTACATTATTTTATATTTACAAGTTCCTTATGTTAAACTCAGCAAATTGCTGCTGCTTCTCCTTAAGCCTATGTGTCATTACAGATGAACCACATTATTTTCCTTTTGCCACAAATTCTGTCATGCACAGCAGAAGTATTTTCCCCAACCCCTTTGCATCATGCTGCTACTTAGACTTTTTTAGACAAGAACCACATTAGGCATCAATGATATCACCTTATGCCAACAACTCTGAAGAACAGTCAACAGCTTTATTATTGTCTGGATGATTAAAAAATCCAACCCATTGCCATTCCATGAACGTGGTGGTTGAAGGCAAGTGTAAGTTTAAGACCCCGTGAAGAGTTAGAGGAAACTATTCCACTTGGTGGCAGCAGTGGTCTAAAATACAATGAAGTTCCATGTTCCAAAACATCAAATCACACCCTCTTCAAACTTATATAGAAAAATAAGTCTTCCTTTTCTCGATAACCTCCCATACATTAGTTTATCCCTTAAACATTAATAAAGTTGGTATCTCTGCTTTTTCCCCCCCCTGTGATTTTGAACTTCATTACAGGATTAGAAACAACTTCCAAGAAAAAAAAAGTCAAAGCAGCTTCTTTTTTCAGTGAGGTTGGCATAAACATGAAAAAATATGCTAAACACTAGTCTCTCCAAGAGGGAAATTACTTTACTACCCAGTATATCCACTGCATTGCCTCATCAAACTTTTACAAGGAGAAGAATATGGAAAAAATGTCACCTTCTGTGGTGGGTTGACCCTGGCTGGACGCCAGGTACCCACCAAAGCTTCTCTATTACTCTCCTCCTCAGCAGGATGGGGAAGGGAAAACATAACAAAAAGCTCATGGGTTGAGATAAGGACAGAAAGAGATCACTTGCCAATTATCATCACAGGCAAAACAGACTCAACTCAGGGAAGTAAATTTAATGTAGTTTAATTAATCAATCAAATCAGAGCAGAATAATGAGAAATAAAAACTAAATCTTAGAAACACTTTCCCCCATCTCTCCCTTCTTCCTGGGCTTAACTTTACTCCCAAATTCTCGACCTCCTCCTCGCCAGCAGCGCAGGGGGCAGAGGATGGGTGTTGTGGTCAGTTCATCACACATTGTTTCTTCTGCTCCTTCCTCCTCATGGGGAGGATTCCTCACACTCTTTCACTGCTCCAGCATGGAGTCCCTTCCACAGAAGACAATTCTCCACAAACTTCTCCATTCCAAGTCTTTTCCATGGGCTGCAGTTCATCACAAACTGCTACAGTGTGGGTCCCTTCCATGAGGTGCAGTTCTTCAGGAAAGACTGCTTCAGCAGGTCTCCCTGAGGTCATAAATTCTCCCAACAAACCTGCTCCAGCATGGGTTCCTCTCTCCAGAAGTCTTGCCATGAGCCTGCTCCAGCACAGGCTCCCCACAGGGTCACAGCCTCTTTCAGACACCCACCTGCCCCAGTGTGGGGTCTTCCCTGGGCTGCAGGTGGATATCTGCTCCACTGCTAACCTCCAAGGGCTGCAGGGGCATAGCCTGCCTCACCATGGTCTTCACCACAGGATGGAGGGGAATCTCTGCTCTGGCACCTGCAGCACCTCCTCCCCTCCTTTGTCACTGACCTCGATGTCTACAGAGTTGTTTCTCTCAGATATTCTCACTCCACTTTCTGGCTGCAATCCCTGTTGCACAGTAACTTCTTCCTCTTCTTAAATGTGTTATCCAGAGGCACTACCACTGTTGTTGATTGACCTGTCCTTGGCCAGCAGCAGATCCATCTTGGAGCCAGCTGGCATTGGCTCTGTCAGATGTAGGAGAAGATACTAGCAGCTTCTCACAGACACATTCCGCCCCCCTCCCCCCAAAAAAAAAAACAACAACTCCAACAACCAAACAACCTTGCCACACAAACCTTAAACAACTTCTCACAATCTTCAGTGGATTAGTGTTCTGGAAAGAGAAGAGACACTTACACTGGGCTGTATCATCATACGGCTTTTGATGCCAGCTCCTGGATGAGCAATGTTACAGACAAAGTTCTTGTCCCTAGAGCAAATCCTGGGTATAAAAACTATGCCCAAGGATTCCTCCTTGTCAGCAGGGAAAGTATACTGCCAAACTCTGTCATACTAACAAATCTGCTCCATGATAGCTCTAGCAGTCCACCATAGCACTTTATGTTCCCTCCAAGATACACATCACTTCTAACAATAATTTATACAGCTGCAGACTAGTGCAGAACCTTGATTTTTCTCCACTCAAAAAAAGACATATTATGCCATGCCCACAGCCTATGCACAAGTAATCTGCCTTTCTCATTGTGGTTCCCTCTTTGCTTTACCAGAGATTTTCTGAAATTAAGTTGCTATGCTCAAAACTGCATACAAAAACTAAACGTTCTCCCTGCTTAACTGTATCTTTTGTAAGTGAGCTGGTGCTATGAATCTGCTGCCCTAAGCAAACTAGGAATCAGCTGCTTGCATGTTACAGTCACTGAATATTCCTCTGCTCTAGGCAATCACCTGCTCCAAATGCATGCCAGTGCCATCTGCCCCTTAGATAAGAAAATACATGGTCCTTGCAAGAACCTCTGGTGATTTACACCAGAGAGCTATTACCTATGGCCTCCCAGTAACAAGATAGGATGAGGGAGGAGCAATAACTTAGAGCAGGGAATTATTGCTGCTGTTTGGCTATTAAACAAGAAAACTCCTAAAAACTGCTCTCCAGTCTTAATTGACTTGAAGCAATCAAATCGCCTAACTAAGGCTTTCCTACACAGACTTGAACTATGAGACAAAGGAAGGGGACAGCTGGAGGAAAGGCACTTAAATCCAGAGTTGGCCTGGGCAGTTCCATGCTCCTACAAAACTGTGTACCTTGCGTTTTATCTTCCCTTGGGTACCTTCCACCTGCTCTTTGTCAAACTTGTTCCTTTCATTTTAACTTCAGTTAGGTCATCTTCATCCTCTGAAACACTTTACTAAGAAATAACACAAGTCAGCTACCTTGAACTGCAACAGAGCTCTCTGCTCCTAAAAACTTCAGCTCAAGCTGCAGGTGCTTATGAGCAAGACTTTCTGACCTGGTGGCTGCTGGCACCTTTGTAGATAAACACAGAGAAACCAAAACATCTAAACGCCAGAAGGTGGATGCAAATAAACATAGGGAGATGCTACATACATATGCAAGTGGTAAAACCACTGATGAAGGAGCAGTGGTTTTCTATGCATCTGTGAAGACCTCTGGACCAACAGGATCTTCATCATATCCTCCTGGAATTGCTGCAACAGCTTCTACACAATTACTAAGACACTTCAAAGTGAAACTTTTCCCTAGTTTGTAACACAGGTACATCCCTGTTCTCAGTTACACCCCTGCATTTACTTTGCCTGCAGAAGGCTTTTTGTTTGGTTGGGTTTGTTTGTTTAGAATGTGCAAAACTGGTAAAAACTTCAGCTGTATTGATTACTTTTCAGGTCAGGGGTGGGGAAGAAGAGGTCCTTTAAAATTTTAGTAAGCAGTTTAAAGCTCATTTTCCCTCTTCCCTTCATACTAGCTTGTTCAAAAAAGCAAAATCTATTTGTTACTCCCCAATTTATCACCAAAACGAGCCTGACATTAATTGCATTCTGTTATTACAAGCGGAGGTCATATTTGCTTTTCTTAATAGAGTTTGCAGCTCTTATTTTTATAGATATTCCATGTGGGCTAAATAACATTAAGAAAGCTAAGGTCAAAGCCCAGTCATTTCAAAGGAATAAAGTGAAAGATTTACAAGACATCAGGTGAGAATAGTTTATAAGGGGAAGCAAGGCTTTTCTTCTGAGATTACACCAATTGAAGCCTAAATTGGGGAAGAAATCCCAAGGGAAGACACACTCCACTTGGTAAATCAATACTGCTCAGAGATGCAACTGATTTGATCTTGAATCTTAAATGGGTGATAGCATTTCACACTCTAGGAAGCTTCCCTACAAACACTACGTTTTTATTTCCATTAAGTACATTTGGGATTTTCCCCCCTCAAGTTTTGCAACAAAGCAGTCAGATGTCCTGGTCAGGGGTTGCCACTTTTAGGTCACCTCTGTGTTGTCACCAACCCATATCTGCCCTCACAGATACGTTCTCTGGTCTGACGGCATAATTGCTTATGAATCATTTCCTCAACCACTTCAAACAAAATTATTTGCCTGGGTTAAAAATATTTCTTTCTAAGATGACTGATTTTAACCACATTAAATTACATCAGCAGTTATGCCACTTGACCAGAGGGAGGGATCCCCATGGCAAGTAGCCAGGGACAAGGATGGCCATAGGACTGTAACCTGTCAACTTAGTATTGCTAAAGCTGTAAGAATGCTGACCAAAACCCGATCTTGCTTTATTGACATCTATTTTTACTACCATAAAGTAAAGAAACATTTTTTAAAGTAATACTGAGCATCATTTAAAATGTTTTCTTGCTTTTAGTGTTTCTTGTATGCTGCCCAGAGTTTTGCGTGCCTGCCCTTACCATGCAGGTGTTGGCTTGAATTAAGGCAAGCACTTAGCACATCACATAACCTCAGATCCAGAGTGAAGCCAGTGAGACCTGACCTGTGGTTTCACTTTACAAAGAGAGTTTGAGCTGTGTTGTTTCAGTAAAGGCAGAGCAGCCCACTCACCCAGCTCACCACACTTACTTCTCAAGCAGGTGGGCTATCTCATTTTTTGCAGCAGCAGCCCCAGCTCAAACAACTTGCCTTCACATCTGCTCCACACTTGCACCACATTAGCGGGACTGCTCAATCCTTCAGCAGCCTGGAAGGGGAGCCAATATAGTTCAACCACCATCCCTGTCCTGGGGTCAGGGTAGGTGTTTCTCAGCTGGATCTATTAACCCAGCTCAAGTGGCCCTTCTACTGAGGTGGCACTGAACCATGGATGCAGCAGAATAAATGCAATAAACCAGCATTGCCAATAAACTCTGTATTGTGTAGACACAACAGAAGGCCTTTTAGGAGATACTTGTACAAGTCATTGTGTCTGCCCATATATATTTTCTTGGGTAACATGGACAGTTGGATGAGAGTTATTCTACGTGTGCAAAAACACCTGTTTAAAAAGCATTTCTCTGGAGTGTTCTCCAATCTATCTGCACCTCAGAAGTAAGTTTATGCTATCCTACACCTACCTTGGGCTGCAAGATAACGGTGAAAGAGAGATCACATTGTTACATCTCCTCCTCTCCCCCCCACCCCTCCAAACGCCAAAAGGCAGCAGTAGTTTCAATGTTGTAGATACTTGCACCAGAGATCCCAAGCTCTCAACACAGAGTGAAAGTCATCAAGTGGTGATAAGTTTCAGTGATTGATAAATATGAGCTTGATTTAAATTTGTGCCCTAACCTGGAGATGGTTAAGTCTATCCAGCTACTATTTGCTTTCTTTGCTGCCCAGAGTTTCATACGACCACCAAAATCCCCTTCCTGTGGGAGGTAGTATGGTTGGCTGGGGCACTGCTAACCCATCCAGAGACAGGCATCAGCACTCTGTGTGCTCTACCCCACTAGCTCTAGCACTGTCTGCAAATGCGTTAGCAATGCCCTCTTTGCCAGGTTACACGGCAGGACAGATGCTAGGTGCCAGGCTAATAAGTGGCTTGATTCTGGCAATCCCTAGGACACAGGGAGAGTGAGTTAGGGATGAGGGCAGCATATATCAAACTACACAGCCCAGAAAAAAACTAGTCTATAAACAGGAAGTTACAAGCTTCACACTAATTCTTATTAAATGTTAAGGAAAAACAACCATCTGAACCACAGAAGTCTATGTACAATTGCCCAAAAGCCTGCAGAATAAAAGTACAATTCTCTTAATTTATTGAATGCTGTCTGCAGCTATATACATTGGTTGGGTGGAATTCAGTGTTTTTGAAAAGGCATTCCATTACTTTGCTTATGTGAGAGGTATAACTTTAAGGCTCTCTCTAGTCAGACCTTTGCCCTTAGCAAACTTTGGGTCCTCCTGCAGTTTCATCATAGTTCTCTTAAAAGATGTCATAGCATCTTCACCTTCTTCCCATAAGTGACACTATTGAGATGGGAAAAGAAAAACAAGAACAAACCAAAACCAAAGCCAATCCTGGTCTGCCATAGAAGGAGAAGGTGTTCTAATCTGCTACTTTTTCCTTTGTCTTCCTCCTCCTATTGGCTTTTAAGGTGTAATCAGTTGGTCCCTCTTCTCACACTCATATCTAACTCCTCTTTAGTTCCAGGGGAGAATTCTGCTGGGAATCTTGCCAAAAGTTCACTTTGGGCAAGGCTAAAAAATGCTGATATTAGTCCTTCTCAATGACTGCAATATCTGGTTTCAACAGCATCCATACATCAAACCTGCATCATCTGCTTTAATTACCATACATTTTGATCAGTCTCCTTCTCTTGCTCTACCCCCTATATTAGTATTTCCTTTGCTATGGAATTCAAGACTGCTTTTTCTGCATCTTCAGTATCTCTGCAATTAAGTAGTTTGGCACAGCATCTTGTCCTGTATAAACTATATTGTTCCACTTGCTTCATATAGATATGGATACTAAAGATATGGCAGACAACCCTTTTTTCCTCTTCTCGGTGACCTACTCAACTGTTATGAATATATGCATTGCCTGGATTCTTTCACTTTAGCACTCATTTCAGCCCTGTTCCTAAGTATCTATTTAAAGATTATGATCTATTACTTTGCATGGCTTCAAGTTAGCGCTGAAACCATACATGGCCAGCTGAAATATCTGTAGCCTGTAGGTTTGCCTCAGGCTAAACCATCTCCTGTACTAGTAGTCAAAGCAAGTACCTTCTCATTTATTAAAGATGTGTTGCATCCACATACCTCTGGCAGCTGCTGTGGCTAACTGCATAAAAGATAAACTACAGTCAACCAGTTTGGATGAGGTTCACATCAGGCTTTTAGCTCCCATCTTAAACAAGTTAAAGTCAAGTTTAGATTTTTTTGATCTGACCATCTGGAATTATTTAGAAATAACAGCTAAAAACCTGGACCTCAAAAAGGCAGGTATTCTAAGACTACAAACAGCCCAAAGTTCACAGATCTTTGGGACAGAGATCTCAGTACAATCCTGTATCTAAAACCAGAGGTTAATCAGAACAAATACTGTAAGGTCATGATAAAAGCTTAGTCTTTAGGCCAGTACCTTTAACTTAGCCATTTGAATTTAAAGATCACTGTGGATATGGCAAGGTCCTTTCCACAACTATAGGGATTATCATATTCAGCATGTGAAAAGACATTGTGTTGTATTTCAGTTGCCCAAGTATTACTGCTTAGCACATCAGTATTCCTCAACAGCACTGTCACAGCATAGAAAGAACACACCAGATTTGTAAGCAAGCGGCTGGAACATTTGTAAGTCTCATTCCAGAGAGGACACCACTAACCATACAGCTTCACTACAGTGTCATCCTGTGGATTCTAAGAAAGCTACTCACAAGTTGAAAGTCAGACAGACACAGGCCTGACCCTGAGAAGCACCCACAGCCATTCTTTCTGCAGGTGGTGTGCTAGAAAACAGCACTGATTGAAGACCTAGCTAGTTTTTCCCCACTTGGTCCCTTTCAAATCCAGTGTTTTCTAGCTTACACAGAGACAGTATTCTAATATTCCCCCTGCTATGACTGGAAGGTAGAAATACATTTAACTTACTCCTCAGAATTTATTCCTAATGCCCCCATTTCTGCTGCAGTGCTTCTCATGCTAAGTCTTTAGGAACAGGCAGAGGTTTTGCTTCCTTGCCACAAGGCTACTCTCTCTAGGACTACATGTTTTGACAGTAAAGCCCTAAATTGTTTTTAGAACCTTCTCTAAAACCCATCAACTGCGTAAAGTCTGCAAGGGCAGAAGCCATGCAGCCCTAAATTACATAGGTTTGAAGAGACAATCACTACATTAACAGCCTGCACCATCTCAGGCAAAAGCATTGAGAATGACTTGGGATGCTTCCAGATACCTACATGTTGTCTTGTCACAGGGTCTTGGTTTTGTGTAAGAAACCGCTCTTAAAAAAAAAACCAACAAAACCAACCCCTCCATTCATAAAATTTCTACAGCCTTCCTGGGTAATCCATTTCAGCATTCACTATCCTCAGAGGGACAGTTCTCTCATCACCTCAGCTAATATTTAAAAAACACTATTATTTTGATTTACCCAGTCAAGAAGGCTGGTAACATGATGCTAGAAATAAGCCTAAAACTTAACATTTCAGTTCAACATTTCCAAAAGTAGTAGTTCTCTGAAAATGCTGAAGTGCACATTTTACAGAACAGACACCCATAGATCCTATGGGAACACGACTTACAGGAACCAGGTTCTTAACTCTAAAGGAAAAAAGTTATTGGTGTTAATTCAAGTGTAGTTTGTCATGAATAAGATACAGTGAGACCAATGATACCCCTACAAGAAAAACAAAAGGCAAAGATAAAGCTTGAGGGAAAATTATCTGATTAATTTCAAAGCAGAAAAATATTTATCTTCTGATAGTTCTGCAATAGTAACTTTTCCCCTGTTGTCTAGGATGACTAATATACTACAGATACTATATTTTATCTGATGGATACAGACTCAGTACAGTAAGAGCTAATCATCACAGTATTATTGAAGAGATTCATGCTGATAAGCCTTGAGATGGTCTTGTTCTAAAGCTCAGACAAATCAGAAGTCAGATTGCTCATAAAAAATCAGCCCTTAAATAATTGCATACAGAAATCTTATGCATGAACTAGTTTGTGATAAGCTGAAATTTTACCAATAAACTTGTTGACACAATCTGGTTTCATGTCATGCAAGTCAGAGTCAGAACGACTTTGATACGTCAAGAAACTACAGTTAACGCTAGATCATTTTCTTTAGTTGTGTCTATACTTAAAATTTTTTATATCAAGGCCAGCATTCAGAATCTGCTACAGCCTATGTAATTTTCCTTCAAAAGAGCAGCTTTATGGCCAAGATCCTAGGCTATAACCTGGATTCACATACCAGTTCTGCAGTAAAACTCCTAGGGGGCCTTTGCCAGTAATTTAACCTTTTTTAAGGCAGGGTCTTCATTACTTCTCTATCTCTGATGAGCAGTGATAGTACTTATCATATCTTGCTTTTATTTGCCTCTCCAGATACCAAACTTTTGAGCAAGGACTGATCCTTAATATATACATCAGTACAGCAGCTGGAACACAGAGGTTTTGTGTAGGTCACAAAAATAAAAAAAACACCCCAACCTCCTTCCCCTCACAACCGAACAACTCCAAAAATATTACTTGATTATATATTATGATTTTTTTTTCAGTCCATTTTTTTCCTCGTGTATCTTCCAGGATCATTTTATGTGAAAGGCGGCAGTAAATCATACAGCAAAACAGAGAGAAGGCTTCATACATCAAGCACCAAACTCCAGTCCACCTCCCTGCAAACTAGGTTGTTGTGTGGATCCAGGAGAGGAAACGGTGCTCAGCAGAACTGTCAGCATACAAATTCCAGAAGAATCCAGTGCAGAAACAGCTTTTGTGACAAAGCAAGCTCAAAACCACCTATTTTGAGTGATTTTAAAAGATGACCCACCTGGGTCTTCTGCATAAAAGTAAAACATAATTTCCAACCCAGACACAGCAGATATGGCAACCTAGAAGGTATGCCAGGGATGGAAGATCCTCTACTTACTCATACGCTTCCTTGCTACCAGCCACCATGACACTTCAGTCCTAATACCAGCTTCCAGCTACTGAAAGACATAGTATTTTCTATGGATGGTGCACCTCTCCACCACACAGCAGTGGAGTTACCACAGTGCTAACTTACTACAGACTGTTCCTGACAAAGTAGTTTGATTTGAGGGCTCAGGCATACCTGAGATATACCGCTAAGTACGTAGCCAACAGTTTCTGAAGACAGCTATGCATCTGCTCTACTCAAAGCTTCCTAAGAAGGTCTACGCTTTTCATCTCCAGTTGTTACTATTCTTTGGACCCACAGTCTTTCAGGAGAACAAGCCTTTGCCTTTCAGCACTGTGATTACATCATCTGACTACAAAAAGGCTAAAAAAAAAAGTGTATAAAAGTGTGGCCTCTTTTCCAAGTGAGCCACTTGACTCCTTTAACCAAATACATAAAAACCCAGTTACCTGAATTTTGAATGAAACAACTCTAATTTCCCTATTGATCTGGCAAGTATAGTGACACAGAAAAGGAGGCTGTCTAAAGTCTCCTGAAAACAAGTCCCTAATTTTCATTCAAATACTAACTTTCAAACAAATACCACACTATATCCACACTAAAAATCAAAGTTAACATCCACTTCCAAAGGATATTCCACCGTTAAGACATGAAATTCTTATTTAGGAACAGCATGCTCAGCTAAACACACAAACAAAAATGGCTTTCCAGAAATCAGAGACAAAAGCCTTAGGCAGGTACACAAATTCTAAGAATGAGCTGTTAAATATCTGTTAAATTTACAACCTAATATTGCAAGGATTCCTAAAAATATATTAAAAGATACCATGCAATTTTGCCAAATCATTTTCTGTGAACTTCTGCTTTCTCCTTATGCAAGAGTCTCTGCAGGTTTTTTGGTTGGTTTTTTTTTTTTTACTTTTATCATAAAGGAATATGGCTTAGAGCAGCTTTAGTGTGCTGGTTCTGTGCTAATACCCCATGTATAATAATTTACATTAAATCTTTTTGCTAAATACATATTGTTCCCATCAGTGAACAAACAGCCTATCCAAATGTCCAGATAATTTGTTTTAACAACATGTTACTGTTCTTGGGTAATGCAACAAAGCAGGCAATCACAGATGAACGAGCAATATGCCAATAAAACTGAAAGAAATAAATTAGTATCATGGTAACACATGTGTCTTCACAATTAATAAATTCCACTCCATCAGTCTGTGATTTAATTATGCATTATGTATAGGGCTACCATGAATCATTCATGTATTCTGTTAACTAAATGGCTAGATACAAAGCTTATGATGAGAACATTTACATGAAAATATAAGTGTTCATAAAGAGTAGGACACAAAATGATCGTAAACTAATTTTTAGTTCCTCGGTTGTTGTTTTGTTTGGGGTTTGTTTGGGGGGTAGGGGTTTGTTTTTTAAAAAAAGTTGCTGTATTTGGGGTTTCTTGGGTATTTCTTCTTTGTTTTGAGGTTTTGTTTTCTTAATAAAAAGGATTAACATATTGGCTAGACAAAATAGCTTTCTGTACACTTCAGCTATGATGAAATGGGTTTTTACTGCAATACTCTACAGCTAAGGGTACTAAGCAATTCCTTAACACGCTCCTCTTCAGTAAATCCTGGTCTGTGCATTGTCTGCCAACAGAGCCCTAAATGAGGTTGCTCAAAGTAAGATCTGTCCCTGTGGTCTCCTCATTCTCCTCACACTCTATTGCTCCTTTCTATCAAGAACCATCTCCATCAGGACTTCCCATCTCCTGACAGACCGACAGGGCTACAGATTAAGACATAACACATCCTACAGAGGAGAAAGGCATATATAACAGGAGCAGAACACCACTAAGTCAGTCAGGACTATACAACTTGTATCTATTGCAGTGTAAAAGAATAATACTCAGTGATTCTCTGCTTGGAGGAATTATTCACTCCCCTACTCTTAGGCCTAACAAAGAGGAGACTTATCCTTTCACAGTGTCTGCTTTAAAGATCACTGACACTAAGAGTATTTTGATTAACTTCAGGGAGTTATAGATGAAACTCAGCAACAAGCACTGAAACGGGGAGGCATGACTATTTAGGGTTTGCTACCTGCCACTAAGATAAAAGGTATCTGAAATCACAGCAAAATTCAACAGCATTGCACATTATGAGGGGCAAGAAGTCCTTGCAAAGGCAAAATAGGAGCAGGGTGTCCCCTTCCATACACCTGTTACAGCAGATTTTTTACCTCATCCTATTAAGTGGAAACTTCAAAACAATTAGATCAAGAACTAAGACAGTCTCATTCTGAAAGCTTCTTAATAGAATTCTAGTATCTCCTTTAAACATCTGTTTTATGAATACGGCATGGACAAAAAGTTCTTGATATTTCAGTCATATGATAAAGAGTTGGATATTTCTAGATGCTTTTTGGAAGTTTGTCCAGATCCATCCTCTCATTTTCAGTGAGCTTTCCTGATTCTTACAAGAAACTGCTGTGACTCCATCACTTCTTGGCCAAGGTTGATAGAAGAAGCTTTAGAGCCTTTATGTTAAACTCAGCACTAAAATGCCCTGGGTGACCATTACTTCTGTTTTTAAGCAGGAACTAAGAGAATTCGGCTGCAGCTAAGTTTGGATTTGTTGACCTCTATTTGTCCAGAAATACTAAAAACTTATTACCAAATCCATCCTGCCCTGAGCTGCAAAGTAGAAATAGATAGTCTGCTCTGACTCTCTACTCAAGCAGTTGTATCTAAATGTTTTGCCAATTATTAGGCCTAGCCTAAAGGACACAGCCAGCATAAAGATGAACCAATAACCAAATTATATTTGATACAAAAGGGTCAGTACATGGGTGAAGGCTAGGGGTACAAACAAGTCAGTCAGGTTATACATAATTGACATCAATCCCACTGACCCCAGCGACACCACACGACCAACAATGGGTGGAATAAATGGTGACATGCAGTCTCCCATAGAAGGGACAGGAGACAACTGAGTCAACAAACCAAATACATAAGACCAAGGAAACCACATACTGAATCTCTACACAGCCCACCTTTACAAAAGCCAGACCTGACTGGAGCCCAGTTCCAGGGAGGCAGGAGGGCCTTCTCCAACAGGGAACTCTGCACAAGGCATCCACCTCACAGACAGACACTGCCCCTTCCTGCAAGTGGTCCCAGCTTTTATCCCTAAGTGGGACACCTGACCTTTGTTTACTTAATGCGGGACACCCGGGGCTCGTTTACCTCATGGCTCTCCCTGCAAGGCCGGCTGCACCCTGGAGGGAAGCTTAAAGGTAAACTCACCCCCCTTTGTGAAGGGCTGTGGGGATCACCCATATGTCAACCTTAATTTGGGGCTTGGGGTTGAAACCCCAGCATTTCACTTAGCCCCTTGACATATGGGTGGACCACAGCCCTCACACGATCTCTAAGTGTCACATCTTTATCTTGTATTTGGCTACAGACACTGCCACGGTCATCTCAGCTGTTTCTTCATATTCTTCACTGTTGGGGTCTTTTTCACTGGAAGATCAGTGTGACTGTTCTGCTCAGCACAGTTCAGCATCAACTTGCATTCCAGTCCACGTGCTGCCCATTCGGGTTGAATACATTTGTCACAGGAGCGATTTCATATTCTTGGCGGTGCCACGCAAGACCTAGAAGACAAAACCTTAGACCATCGTTATTCCCACAAATAACATTTATTTGTGGGACATGTTCCCATTTTTTCTGTCCAGGCTTCATGGTTAGGATGGTGCTATCTTTTCCTACAGCTATTACTTCAGCTGGCTCAGGGGGGCCACTTGGCCCTTGGACCCATACTTTTGCCCCATTACTAAAGTTGGTGGATTCAAATCCTTTGTCTCCACGAACAGTAGTGACTTGGGGTGGGTCCCCCTTCCTCACCATTGTTGTCAAAATTGGTAATGTTAATAGCTGTGCTACCTTATCATTGGGTTGAATAACTAAATCTTGTTCACCATTATTCAGCAGGATTACTTTGATCTCTCCCTGGTAGTCTGCATCAGTCACTCCTCCCATTACATGAACGCCTTTTAGGGCTAGGTTTGAGCGAGCAGTTATTAAGCCCAAGTGTCTTGGGGGAATTTGGATTCCTGTCCCAATGTTAATAACCCTTGTCTGGCCTCGATTTATCTTTACCAGTTCTGATGCATAAAGATCTAGCCCAGCAGCCTCTGGAGTGGCCCAGTAGGGGGCCATTGCACCTGGAACCATTTCCCAGTAGGTTAAAGTTTCAGTTACCATTAGAGGCTTTATTTGCAGACTCAGCCTAGTCATACCCATCAAGGGTGTCTCCATCTCCCCGATGGGTCTATTGTTGAGGGTGTGGCGCACATCTGTGAGGTGAGATCTCCATCGGGATAGGTTTCCATTTCCCAGCTTTTGTAACTGCTCCTTTAAAAGCCCATTCATTCGTTCAATTAATCCTGCAGCCTGTGGATAGTATGGGATATGGAAGATCCATTGAATGTTATGCTGCTCTGCATATTGCTGTACAAATTTATTTTGGAAATGGGACCCATTATCAGTTTGTATTTGTAAGGGGATGCCATAGTATAGGATCATTGTATCTGTGGTAGAGGTAGTACTACGGTGCGTGGCTTTTCTGCAGGGATAAGCAATCAAGTATCCTGAATATGTGTCAACTGCAGTGCAGATGTATTTGCACCTTCGGTCCTGGGGTAAAGGGCCAATATAGTCCATCTGCCAGATTTGTCCTGGCAATTTCCCTCTTCCCAATTCTCCTTTTACCATATTTGGTACCAGGCGCTTATGAGTATGCCGGCACACAGGGCATTAGGCAATTATTGTTTTGATCATATCCAGTGACATAACTATGCCACGCTCTTGGGCCCACAGTTTTGGTGTGCCCATCTTGTGAGTGGCCTTTTCCCCAAGACGCCCACATTTCTGGTGTGCCCATTTTGCCAAGCCTTCATGGTCTCCTTCCTGAGGGAACTCCAGTCCGGCTTGGGAAATCTTTGCCCGGTTATCAGTGACAGAATTGTAAAGACACTCAGGTGAATTTATATTACCATGAGCATCTACATGGAATACTGTCACCTTGGTTCTTTGAACCAATTCCCTAATATCTTTCCATATTTCCTTTCCCCAGACCATTTTAGAACTAATTTTCCAGTCTTTGGCTACCCATGTTGGCAGCCAAGTAGCCAATCCATTTGCCACTGACCCAGAATTGGCGTATAGGTGACATTCCCCTAAATCCTCTTGTTTTAAAGCCATATATGCTGCATATAACTCAACATATTGGCTACTTTCCCCTTCTCCTGTGGTCTCCAGAAATTTCCCTGAATGAGGATGATAAGCCACTGCCTTCCAAAGCCTTTTCCCTCCTGTATATTTAGCTGACCCATCTGTAAACCATGAGTGTTCCCTTTCAAGAGGTAGCAGCTGATCCAGGGTCTTCCCCCATTGCACAGGGGATTCCTGTTCAGCTATAGGATCAGGCTTTACCTCTTGATCCTGCAAGGCGGCAGCCACTACTTGCTCATGGAGGGCAGCAGCACCACCAGGTCCCACCTTTGCTCTGTCCTGGATGTACCATTTCCATTTTATAATGCTCGATTCTTGCTCATGCCCTATGCAGTGAGTCTTCTGGGAGCTTTTAACCCACTGCATAATAGGAATTTCGGGGCGCAGGGCCACCTCGTAGCCTATTGTGAGCTGCTCGGTTTCTATCAAGGCCCAATAACAGGCTAACGGTTGTTTCTCAAAGGGCACGTAATTATGCCCTGCCTCTGGTAACTTTCTTCCCCAGAATCCTAAGGGGACTCTTCCCTTGTTTCTGCCAGAGGCTCCAATTAGCATATGACCCATTTACAGATCCATTTAATTCTACTTCGCCATCCTGCACGGGCCATAAGTCCAAAGCCCTTTGAATAGCCTCGTTTGCCAATTCAAAGGCAGCCTGCTGCTCATCTCCCCATTCGAATTCATGCTTTTTGTGAGTTACCTTGTATAATGGGGCCAGAATCTGTCCTAAATGTGGAATATGTTGTCACCAGAAACCAAACAGTCCGATAAATCTCTGCACCTCCTTCTTATTCCATGGTATAGCGAAGTCAAGGATCTTTTGCCGAGCTTTAGGTAGTATTTCTCGATGACCACAGTTCCAATGTATTCCTAGGAATTTAACTGTCTGAGATGGCCCTTGGATCTTAGTAGGATTGATCTCCCAACCTTTCTGCCTCATATGCGTTAGTAGCACTTCGAGCATTTGTTGTAATTCACCCTCACTGGTCCCCTGAATCAGGATGTCATCAATATAGTGGATCATTTGCATATGAGAAGGGAGCTGTACCTCATCCAGGTGCTCAGTCACTATTCTATGGCAAATAGTTGGACTATGCACCCATCCTTGAGGCAACCTGGTAAAGGTGCAATGCTGTCCTTGCCATGTAAATGCAAATTGACCCCAACGCTCTTCTGCAATCGGAATCATAAAATATGCATTGGCCAGGTCAATGACAGCATACCACGTGCCAGGATGCCTCTGAACTCTTTATATTAAAATGATCATATCAGGTACAGCTGTCGCAAGAGGTGGGGTGCTCTTGTTCAGTTCTCTATAATCCAGTCATTCTCCAGGATCCATCAGCCTTTTTGACTGGCCAGATTGGACTATTCCACATTGTGGTAGTCAGTTTTAAAACCCCTGCAGCCAGTAAATCTTTGATTGTTTGGGAAATTTCTTCATGACCGCCTGGAATCCTGCACTGTTTCATGGTTACTACCTTGGTCACAGATGGGATCTGAACCGGAGGCATCTTTATCTTCCCTATTAAAACTGCTTGGTTAGTGATATAACTCTTTACCCCAAACTGATAACGACCATCAACAAGATTCAAAGTAAGTCCCTTTAGAATATCTATTCCAATTATATATTCAGGGATTGGAACAATCATGACTGTATACTGTCCTTTCGGAAGATTTCCGATTTTCATATCAATTTGGGTTTTTACCGCTTCAATTTGTTTTCCACCAAGTCCTGTAATAATCACAGACTGACCTTTAAATTTCTTCAGATTTCCATAAATCAAGGAGGCCTCCACTCCGGTATCTACTAGAGCCTTTACTATTTGAGAGGACCAGTTTTTCCAGAATATTTGTAGCTCCACATGGGGTCGTCGGTCCTCCCGCACCCAATGTACTGGAGCTTGGCCAATATTTCAATATGGATTACAGTACCTGCTGTCTCTTGAGGGGTACAGGTCAGAATACTGTTGCCATTCGTGGTTCTTCCCCTGAACAACTGAACTGCTCCCGGAGGGCCCACCGTGAGCAAAGGCGGGATCCTGTTGAGGATCCAGAGGGGGTGCTGTAGGCTGAACAGTTTCTGACCCGTGTGCTTGATAATTCTGCACTTTTCTACAGGGTTTCTGTAACCCTCTCTGTTTGTACAACCTCCATAATTCAATGGAGTCAAGACCATCAATTTTAGCGAGAGGTACGCCATCTTTCAATAAAGCTTTAAACAATTGTCCTCGAGACAGCAGATGTCTGGTATTTTTATCACATCGGGTGTCTCAGTTCTGCATATACTCCCAGGGGTCCCGTTGATGTCGGAATTCTCGATAGCCCTGATGCTTCAAGGGAGTCCATTCTCCAAGGTCACCTAGCTGAGGCATTTTCTCAATTACATCTCTAATGGGATTTCCTGTTTCACTCAGTAAGAGAGTTACAAAAACATCCTTATAAGCCAGTGGAGCAGTCCTAATGATTCCATTTCTCATAGGCACAGACAATCGAAGTTGCATCAACACATCAACATGGCCTACATGAATGGCCAGTTTCATTCCTTCTTCCTTGAATCGCTGTATACCATCCTGCAGAGTATACCATGGCCGGTCAGAACCTGGCCAGGAATTATCTAGGGGGTATTTTGCCTTTCACCTCACAGGGGCTAAAGCCAAAAGATTAGTACTGTCATCATTAGTCCAAAACGCTTCCTTCACCAGAGGGTCTGAACTCAGAGTTACAAACTTTCTGCAGTCAAAATTATCCACGCTAACCCTTGATGCTACCTGATCATATAAACGTACCATCCAAGCAAGCACGGGCTCTCCTGGTCTCTGACTGAACCATGCAAGAATATCACTGATTTCTCGCTGTGTGAAATCTTCCATTGTAGGTCTCTTTACTGGTGGCTCACCCTCAGAAAATTCCACCTTCCTCCTGATGACTGGTCTCACATCTGCAGAGTCATCTGAGGCACCAGCCCCATCAGACTCCGCAGGGTACCAGATATCATCATCCGAGTCATCAGGGTTACAGTGTACGTCCACCTGTATAACCTCTGAGTGGACCTTCTTATGACTACATTGTCCTCGTCTCTTCCCACGTTTACACTGGGCAACTTGTACTGTACCCTTCTCGGGTACAGTTTGAGAAGTGTCAAGTTTATCAGTAAGGAGCTTGTTTACGGATTCTAATGTCATAATCTGAGCTCGCATACGGGAGCATTCAGCCAGTAAGTGATCTTTTTGCTGGTGCTGTTTCTTATATGCTGTTAGCAGGATCCATCCCTGTCTCCCGAAGGTTACAGCATCCTGTGCCTTACTGGAGAATTTTTGCATATTTTCTAATATATCCTGCGGTTCAGCCCCCGCCAACCGCTTCTCCCACCGTTCACATGGTCCCCCAAATTTAATCCATTCAAGGGCCAGCAAACTATACACAGGATCTTCCCAACCAGGAACTTCAGATGGGGCCATCCTCGTTGCCAATTTTGTTTTGCCAATTATTAGGCCTAGCATAAAGGACACAGCCAGCATAAAGATGAACCAATAACCAAATTATATTTGATACAAAAGGGTCAGTACATGGGTGAAGGCTAGGGGTACAAACAAGTCAGTCAGGTTATACATAATTGACATCAATCCCACTGACCCCAGCGACACCACACAACCAACAATGGGTGGAATAAATGGTGACATGCAGTCTCCCATAGAAGGGACAGGAGACAACTGAGTCAACAAACCAAATACATAAGACCAAGGAAACCACATACTGAATCTCTACACAGCCCACCTTTACAAAAGCCAGGCCTGACTGGAGCCCAGTCCCAGGGAGGCAGGAGATCCTTCCCCAACAGGGAACTCTGCACAGGGCATCCACCTCACAGACAGACACTGCCCCTTCCTGCAAGTGGTCCCAGCTTTTATCCCTAAGTGGGACACCTGACCTTTGTTTACTTAATGCGGGACACCCGGGGCTCGTTTACCTCATGGCTCTCCCTGCAAGGCCGGCTGCACCCTGGAGGGAAGCCTAAAGGTAAACTCACCCCCCTTTGTGAAGGGCTGTGGGGATCACCCATATGTCAACCTTAATTTGGGGCTTGGGGTTGGAACCCCAGCATTTAACTAAAACATCCTGTTTAAAAGAACACAACAGATCTTTATGCAGTACATTGCATCTGATATAAGCAATGTGCAGCTTGTCCTAATGCAGAACTCTGCCATCTTTAAGGCTGCAGTACTACTTGCAAGGTAAAGACTTTCCCACAAGTCTCCAGGGAGGTGGTAGCTAGGGACAACATCCCTTCCCACCACAGAGGCAGCTGCTTTTTCCTGGTATTCCTGAAGCTCTCCACCTTCCTGCACAGACCTCTGCAGCTGCTGGAGGCAGAGAAACTGAACATTCCTCACTCTTCCACTGCTGGCTTCCTCACTAAGCACACTCACAGCAAGAGCTTGGAGGACTTACCCCAGTTACAGACAGTCACCTAATAAAGGATGGCCCCTGAGCCTACAGGCACTACAGAAGGTAAAGCAGAAGACCTTTCAGCAGTTACCATTCCTGTGTTTTCTCTCCCAGAGCTGTCTAAAATTGTGTGTGGATTCCTCCAGCTGAAGGGAGTTCTTGGGTAACCATAGTCCATTACTACCCACAACATAGCAGCAGCAGATACTGCTGTGGCCCTTTTGCAAAGCTTTCTGCATAACACAATAGACTGAACACATCAAAAGGGCATACATGTTCACATCTAGAGTATAGACTCTGGCTTCTTGCTAGTTGAAGGGGGGGCGGGGGGGGGAGGGCACGCAGGGGGGAGGAATGCACAGAGAACCCTATGTGCATTTTTTAAAAAAATTTGCAGAGCTAGTCTCAGATGATAGCAATAATGTCAACAGTGTAACTGCTACAAAGAGCCTGGAGGATCATAAGCAATTTTATACTCCTAGAAAGAAGCAATTACTTTGAGAGATGGAGTGAAGAATGTAGCTGTTATCAACAGGATAAATAATCCCTAAATCCCCAAATATGTAAGTGCCTGGTTCTAGGAAACCCTAAGGTTAAATCCAGTTTGAGTTCTTCAGAGTGTTTGAGAAATGCAGGCAGCATCTTTCTCCTTCAACAGCCTGGTCCTTGAAGGAAGAAAGCCTGAGCTCACCACCAGAAGGTTCCTGCTGGTGCCTCTGGAAACACACAAGCCATCAGACCCAGTGCAGGAGTCTGAGTCAAGAGAACTTTGGAATATCTGAAAAAAGCAGCCTACATGCTATGAGGACACAACTAGAAGCAGGGAAGTGGTAGCAAGTAAGAGCAATTGTAAGGCTCAGTTTGTGTCAACAGTCAGCAGTGCTGAGAGTGATCGAGTTAAGAACTTGTTTAGCTGACAAGGAAATCCAAAGGTGAGGTCAGTTCATAGGCACATAAAGTTCTGTTATTTTCCATCTACTTCTCTCAGCTTGTACTGACTGGCATAAATAAATCCATGTGTTTTCAGAAAGCTATTTCTGCCACTGAGTTTTGAAAGCCTGGATCACGGAATCCTTTTCAGAACCATAACATGGGTCGAATCTATCTGTGTCTGCAGGAGGCAGCATCTCCCTACCAAACGCAGATGCTTGAGTACTCAAGCAGTACACCATTAAAAGCAGTGAAAACTGCAGCCGAACAGCTCCGACCGACGTGGAACAGGGAGAGTTTTCTTCCAAAAGAAAGTAAGCATCTAGACCACACAAACATCCAAACCAATAGGACTAGTTGTAACGAGAACATCCAACTCCTTCCAACCAGTTCCTGTTGTGCTGTTAAAAAGGCAAAGGGACATTTTTACAGGATGCAACAGAAAACCTTGTTCAGTTCTATAGACAGTCAATGGAAAATTCTGACAGAGCAGAAGAAACAAAACGAACTGTCCCTTGCAAAGTCAGCCAGCTTTCTTCACATTACCATAGTCACCACGGGTGTTAACTTACCCTTCAGCTCCATGTACCACAGTCATTCCTGGATAAAGGGGGTAGCAATAAATTCAAGACAATTTTGTGCCTATGCCTATGCACTCTTGTTCTAATTTTGCTCTATCACCACTTCTGTTTAACAAATCTTTTTGGGTTGCTTTAATAGTGTTGCAATTATCATTTATGATTACTCCTACCCACAGTGAAAAGCTGCAGTTGGAGTTTCTTGCTGGAGGGGATGTTGTACTTTGAACAGTGTAAAGAATTCATAATGCATGCTGACATGAAATACAAGTGTCAGGGGAGAGTATCAAAAATGAGATATCTGGACTCTTTTGGGCAACAGGGTAAGGTACAGATGGACAGACCAACTGATTGAGGCTTTCCACTTCATCTGGACCGATGAGGCTTTGTGTGTTTTTTGAACATTGTCGTTCTGCAGCCCATAATACAAGAGGATCAGATTTTCATGCCCCATTTTAAGGTGTTGACATGTATAGCTTTAGTTATGGTGAGAAAAGAATGAGACAAAAACTTTTCAGATGATTAAGTATAATCTCAGCAACCCCTAGTTTCAAGCATGAGGAAAATGGCAACACCTGGATTACAGGAAAGCTGAAAAGCCAGTGAAGGAATCGGAAAAAAGTGCACACACAGCAGAGCTCTTACCATGCATGTAAAAAATTTCTCCCTCATTACTGCGAAAGAATAAATGTAATTTATGCCCAGCAGCTACAGGAACTTAGGAAAATTGTCTTAAAAGGAAGATATAACAGACATATTCCACAGAAAATGGTTTATGTTACCTACTGTGGGGAATAAGAGTTGCCTGCAGTATGCTCATGCTCCATACCAGATCACTGTGCAATTCCAGTCTTATCCAAATATTTAAATGTTTTAATACATTGATATTTCTAAACAGCTTTGAACAATTTCCCTTCTGTGCACTGAAGCATGGGAAATTTTTTTCTAGACCAGCTGAAAGACTCGGTAGATAAATCTAGGGAAAATGTCTGTAGTTGTACCACTTCAGAAGCATGGGATCTCCAGCTTCCTGGGATGCCTTGAAGCATAAGAGCAATGTGTCTGAGCTTATTAAAGAAGTGAAAATGGAGGAAGAGTCTTGACAGTTTTCTGGCTGGACCTAGCTGATGTATATTATGCCAAGTCTGTTCTAGAAAATCACTTTAGTAAAAGGCTTCTTTATGTTTCTGAACTAGTTTGGTTTCATGAAATATTAAAGACCAGATGTCAAAAGGGAATATGTCAGTATGAACATTCCCATACAGAAACATCCCACAGTTCAGTTACATGACATTAATGTCACATTCTTACCTTATTCCTTTCCTATGACTGCCTGTGCCTTTGGAGAAGTCACAGCGTTCTGAGGATCCATTGTTTCCTGAACCTTTGCATAACATGGAAAAGAGGTGGACCCAGAGTGGGCAGTTTTCCAGCAAGAGAATTGTTTCAGCTGATAAGAGCTATGAAATCTGAGACACTCCAGTTATCCTGAAACATGTTGGGGGACCAAGCAAGACACTGGCAGATGAAACTTAACTTGGATGAATTTAAACTAATGTACACCAGCAAAACAATCTTAAATTCTCATGCACGCTGCTGAGTAGCAAATATGGAGGTCTCTCAGAGGAATGAAGGCAGAGGAATCACAGTAAATTGCCTGCCCTCTTCCTACCAAGCGGAGTTACTAAAGCAGACAGCTTCACTCTTTCTTGGTTCTGCTTCACAAAGCTTAGAAGCTATCCACAAACAGATTGGAGACTTCAAAATGAAACTCTTATCTGAAATACCTAGCTCAGTCTTCCCTCTGGAAACACAGAGAAGAAACCAAGACAATTGAAAGCACATCTGTGAAGATAAGTGGAATCAAAAAGAGGCTGCACAGGAACTAGAAATATTATTTTTGTCTGTTATAGAGCAGTCTGTGCTCTCTGCCACCACACAAAGGCATATACAGGGGTCCAAACAATATCCTTTACTTTCAATGCATTGTGCAGGCAAAGATTTGAACACAAGTATAGTGAAGACAGGGTGGAGCGTCTTTGTGTTAGAATCAGGGGGAAGGCCAACAGGGCAGATGATGTAGTAGGAGTCTACTCGAGGCCACCCAACCAGGACAGAGAGGTGGATGAAATATTCTATACGTACTTGGGAGAAATGATTGCTTGCCCTTGTTCTTGTGGGAGACTTTAACCTCCCAGACATCTGCTGGAAATACAACACAGCAGAGTGGGACCAGTCCTGGAGATTCCTGGAACGTGTGGAACTTCCTGACACAGCTGGTGAATGAACTGACCAGAGAAGGTGACCTGCCGGATCTCCTCTTTGTGAACAGAGAAGGACTGGTGAATGATGTGGTGGTTGGAGGCCAACTAGGGCACAGCGATCATGAAATAATAAAGTTCTCTATTCTTAGAGAAGCCAGGAGAGGAGGCAGCAGAACTGACATCCTGGACTTCCAAAGGGCTGACTTTGACTTGTTTAGGCACCTGCTGGACAGGATCCCTTGGGAGATGGTCCCAAAGGGTATAGGGGTCAAGGAAGGCTGGGCACTCTTTAAGAAGGAAGTGTTAATGGCACAGGAGCAGGCGGTCCCCAGGTGGTGTAAGAGAAGCCAGTGCCAGAGAAGGCCACCCTGGCTGAACAGAGAGCTTTGGCTGGAACTCAGGGAGAAAAGGAGAGTTTATAGCCTTTGGAAGAAGGGGCTAGCCATTCACAGTGATTACAAAGATGCTGTGAGGCTGTGCAGGGCAGAAATCAGGAGGTCTAAAGTCCAGCTAGAATTAATCTGGCTTCAGCAATCAAGGATAACAAGAAATGTTTCTATAAGTACTTCAACAGCAAAAGAAAGACCAGGGAGAGCCTCCATCCCCTGCTAGATGCAGGAGGAAACATGGTAACAAGTAATGAGGAAAAGAATGAGGTGATTAATGCCTTCTTTGCCTCAGTCTTTAATAATAAGACTAGTTGCACTGAGGGAATCCAGCCTCCTCAGCCAGAAGACAGAGACTGGGAAAACAACCCCCTCGCATTCCAGGAGGAGACAGTCAGTGACCTGCTGCATCACACAGACACACACAGATCTATGGGACCCGATGGGATACACCCGAGGGTGCTGAAGGAGCTGGCTGGGGTGCTCGCCAAGCCACTTTCCATCATTTACCAGTGGTCCTGGCTGAGCAGGGAGGTCCCAACAGACTGGAAATTGGCCAATGTGACACCCATCTATAAGAAGGGTTGGAAGGATGATCCACGAAATTACAGGCCTGTCAGCTTGACTTCGGTGCCCGGGAAGCTGATGGAGCAGCTCCTCCTGAGCACCATCACGCAACACATGTGGGACAACCAGATGCTCAGGCCCAGTCAGCATGGGTTTATGAAAGGCAGGTCCTGCTTCACAAACCTGATCTACAACAGGGCGACCTGCTTATGGGATGAGGGAAAGGCTGTGGATGTTGTCTACCTTGACTTTAGTAAGGCCTTTGACACCATTTCCTACAGCATTCCCCTGGCAAAACTGGCTGCTCACAGCTTGGATGGGCACACGCTTTGCTGGGTAAAAAACTGGCTGCATGGCCGGGCCCAGAGTTGTGGTGAATGGAGTTAAATCCAGTTGGCAGCTGGTCACAAGTGGTGTCCCCCAGGGCTTGGTTTTGGGGCCACTCCTGTTTAACATTTTATCGATGATCTAGACGAGGGGATCGAGTGCACCCTCAGTCAGTTTGCAGATGACACCAAGTTGGGTGGGAGTGTTGATCTGCTCGAGGGTAGGGAGGCTCTGCAGAGAGACCTGGACAGGCTGGAGCCATTGGCTGAGGCCAACTGTAGGAGTTTCAATAAGGCCAAATGCCGGGGACTGCCCTTGGGCCACAACAACCCCCAGCAGCACTACAGGCTTGGTACTTGGCACTGGTGAGGCCGCACCTCAATGACTGTGTTCAGTTTTAGGCCCCTCACTACAAAATGACATTGGATGACTCAAGCATGTCCAGAGAAGGGCAACGAAGCTGTTGAAGGGTCTGGAGCACAGGTCGTACGTGGAGCGGCTGAGGGAACTGGGGGTGTTTAGTCTGGAGAAGAGGAGACTGAGGGGAGACCTCATCGGCCTCTACAGCTACCTGAAAGGAGGGTGCAGAGGGCTGGGGATGAGCCTCTTTAACCAAGCAACAAGTGATAGGACAAGAGGTAATGGCCTCAAGTTGCACCAGGGAAGGTTTAGACCAGATATTAGGAAGCATTTCTTTACAGAGCGGGTTGTTAGGCGTTGGAATGGGCTGCCCAGGTTGGTGGTGGAGTCCCCATCCCTGGAGGGGTTTAAGAGTCAGGTTGACATAGCGCTGAGGGATATGGTGTAGTTGGGAACTGTCAGTGCTAGGTTAATGGTTGGACTGAATGATCTTCAAGGTCTTTTCCAACCTAGATGATTCTGTGATTGAAAAACAGTCACCCCCTTTACACAGGTTGTTAGCACAGCTGCCTTTTAGCACCATAGCCATTCTTGTTACTGCAGGCAGGACTAAAGAGTAAGGAGATGATCCTTCTCTGATGCTTGCTGAAGTAGCAGGCAGCAAAACATTTCTCGAATGGGCGGCAGAGGGGGAAGCGTCACACACAACCAGATATTACTTAGTGTTTTCTGAACCAGAGCACAAGCAGAAGGTTGGAAAGGGATAAAGATGGTGTAGTAGAGGTACACCGTACCATGAAGCAGGGGAACAAAAAAAAAGGAGTTTCAAGGACTAGACCCTATGTGAGAGAGTCAGGAAGCAAAAGATCATGGGGTGCACTAGTCAAAGAACAGTCAGAAGGCATGTTTTTTACTCACACTGTCCACACAGCAGGACCCCACTTCACCCCCGTCTCCCCACTTCCCATTTCTCTGTACATGTTCTCTCCTCAGGTTAGAAACTCTCTGTTATTGTGTGTTTATATAGCAGCTTGTATAAGAGAGCCTAATCACCCACAGACTTTGTCCAGCAATTGCTGAAGGGAAGTATGTATCAAGCACCCCACTCAGCCAACTATTTAACACTCCCACAAGTGTTATATCCATGACAGATATTTGGTGGGAATAGGAAGAAAGGCCAAGTTCCCTTGTTTGTAAGTAGCTACAGCCTGGAAAGTTTGAGTTACCCTCTGCAAAGCTCTTCTATCTGAGTAACTTATAGCAGGAAAGTTCACTAATGAAGTTAATGACAGATAAGGCAATGATGATTACACTGACACTTTCTTTAGAAGTAGAGCAAAATACAGGACTAGAAGCAAATTCCAGGGACGTAAATCAAT
Source organism: Athene noctua (assembly GCF_965140245.1). Taxonomy (NCBI): domain Eukaryota; kingdom Metazoa; phylum Chordata; class Aves; order Strigiformes; family Strigidae; genus Athene; species Athene noctua. Next base: position 42,849,339 of record NC_134041.1, read on the forward strand.
TTGGTATTACAGGCTTTGAGTGTATTAAGAAACTAAAACCTATTAAAAATAATTCAAATATGGGACGCAGTGGATTTGTCATTTCAAAAGGACAGCTTCCACAAAGCAGCATTCATACAAACCACATTACCACACACACACAGAAGCCAGCATCTTCCTCTCATGATTAGAGGTCACCAGCACCAACTACATCTAAAAGTGGCTGTCAGTTTTATAATTAATCTGTGCTGACGGATCCATTAATTGGAGCAGATCACAGTGCTCAAGCAATGTAGGTTGCAATACTTTAACAATGCCAATGCAAAACAGTCAATGTTTCAAATGACCTCATGCCACAGCCAGTTCTTTTGGAAAAAAAAAGGCCTCCACAAACTGAAATCCTTGCACCTTTCTCCCTTTCCTTTTATTGCAGTCTTCTATCATAAAGAAACATCAAGCTGAGGGCAGATGTGGGAAAAAGTCACTTGCTATGCTGGTAAATGTTAGAGGCAAATGCTGTACTGTCAGTTGTAATTTGATCTTACAAACTGTTTCATTGGAAATTTTATGTATAGCAATAAGATTTCCCTGCTGCACCAAAAATAAATCTGTCCATCCAATTACCAGCAAATTATCAACTGTTAACTTCATTAGTGAACAGTAATTTCTTCCTATCCCACAGGGGGAAAAGGAAGCTAGAAAAATCCTACTCCTGCCTGACTTCAGTGCAGTTACAGGACAGTTGTTCTCAATTCATGACACTTAATGTGCCCAGAGTTGAATTCCCTGGTTACTGTATCTGAGTGGCTTTGGAAGTAACACAAAGTCATGGAAATCTGTGATGGCAAAACAAGTTCTGCAAGGAGTAACCCTACTTGAGATATATACACATACAGCTTTTCTTCTGGCTGCACTGATGCAGGTTCCTTATGTCACCCTGCAGAGACATAATTTCTGCATGAGACATAGCTGGCCTGAGAACATGGCTCCCCTGCAAGGCAAGGAGATGCTCCAGCTCCCAACATACACTTGCGCTGCTCCCAACAGCTCAAAAAGTGGAAAGGTTAGTTGGAGCAAGCTTGTAGCTTTAATTCCAAGTGTTTTATCTTGAAGGGCTTTATGAACAGCTGTTTTGCATTCCTGTTAAGAGCTGATATTTTGTCATACACAAGAAGCCTTTTGGTCATACAAAATGCAGAGGCACTAGCCTGCATATTCTTGATTGCCACCTACTGGCATTCTACATATTAGAGCAAGGCTTACAAATATGCAGATAATAGAAACTAGACAGCTTCAGACAGCTTTCTAAGCCCTAGTTTCTCTTAAGTACTGTGCAACAACAACAAAGAGAGAAAAAGACAAGACAACCTCACAAAGCCACTACTCGATGACTGATCTAAAAGATTAGAAAACCAGAAACTTGGGTTTAGAAAGGATATAAAGGTGTCCCTACAGGGTTTTTTTCTACTAACAACTACATCATTGACAAAAAGTCCACCTTTTTCCTCTGCTGCATTAGAAATTTTAAACCATCAGGCTTTTTGGTCTGACTTGGAGCTCACTTAATGATCTGCAACACAAAGAGGTAGAATAAAGAGCACCTAAGAGTTTCTGTAGCACTTTTTACGGGTAGATCAGAATACCGGGACAAGTGTCCTCCTGCACTAGGAATCCTCCATGAGAAGGGCTTGTACACTGATATTTCACTTTGGATCTTAAAGGAAACCAGAATCCTCAACCCCACTCACCAGACACAGAACTGGACATGAGAAATGGGAACAGTTTACCCCTGGCTACCCAGCAAACCAGAGAAACAACTAGGACAGAATGCAGGTCATCTCTAATAACACAGCCACAGGACATGTCCCAAACCAGAATCCAAGCCATTTTCCCAGCTGAATGACTCCACCAGCAGTGGAACCAGCCTTGTAGGACCCTGGCAACGACTGTCCTTTGTTAGAAGACAACCTTGCAAGACCATCATTACAATCAGCTTTAAGTCATCAGTAGTGGCTTTTCAGAATCCAAACCTGACTGCTCACTGCCCTGCACATTACATCTATTCAGACAGCTGGTCCCTCCTTGCATTCCACTGCAACAGTGCTGAATGCCAATCAGGCAATACGTAAAGCTTCTCAAAACTTAAGGAACAAAGTAAGATTCTCCAGGTTTTGCAGTCCATTGAAACCATGCTTTCTGAAGAGCTCTTTTAGGCAATGCTAGAGGACAAATAAGAATGTATTAAAACCACACCAGGTTCATAGTTTTGCTACGAAACCATAAGAAACTAGAAAATACATTCAGATCAGAAGTCACTGAAAAAAACCTCAAAGTCAAGAGAGTGCAGATACACAAGATGAAAACTAATGATTTTTTCTTTCTTTTAATGAATCAAGACAGTGAAAGTTTCACAGAGTAAGAAGAAATCAGCCTCTGTATCGAGCCATTCATCAAAAGAAACTTAAACATGGCCTACAAACTAAAGTCCCAATTAGTAGGTTCTTTTTAATACGACTCTATGGTTCAGCCTCAGTGTTCTAATATAGGTGCTGCTACTTACACACTTCAATACAAACTAAGGTTTTGAATAGCAGCATATGGTATTCATAGCTCCACACCCTTGCAGAAGCCACCAGGGTTTCCAAGTTTGAAACCTAGATCATACGTAAATTCATCTCAAAATCAAGCATGGTCCTTTGTGGAAAAGAACAACATACTTTGAGATTCTTGTAACTCTAAGTGTCCAGTTCTCCCAGTAGCATTTTGAATTCATATAGGTTTTAGTACATATGCCAGTTTATTCATGTCTAGCATACTTAAGGATTTCTCTGCCCTTTTTTTTTTGTAGTCAATTATTTGCTGGTAACAAGTAGTGATGCCTGGCAGAATTCCCAGGAAGAACAAATATTCATTTTTAAATTTGTTTATTTTTAAATGAGCCAAGTAAATCAAGAAACAATACTTCAAAAATATTTTTCACACCTGAAGTCTACAAATTCTCTTCAACAAAAGCACTGACATATGAGACAATAGTTTCCTGGAAACAGCATCAAGACCCAGAAATCCTACACCATTAGACAAGGTATCTCGTTCAGACTCATGAACTGGCATTTCATTCTGCCGAAGTGAGAACTGAAAATATTCTCTCTGTATTTGGTTTTCTTCAAACCTCTGCTTTCTACCCAAAAGATTACTTTTCATTTCAGGGGGAACCACAAGAAAGAATAAAAGTTCCATGACAGCACAATACTTTTCTTCTTTAGGTTGTGATCAAACTGCACTTTGAATGACAGGAGCCTCCAACAGAAAGGTGTTTAAAACCAATAGTCCACATTACAAAATTTTAGTAGCTACTCTGGCTATCTGCTGCTTACTGATGACATTAACATTGCCTACCAGAGAGAACACAGATCAGTACCTTTATCAAGTCACTGAAAGCAAGCTTATCATAGATAGGATTAAGACATGAACATTATACTCAGACCCAGACTTCAAAGTTGAGAGCAATTTCATCCAGACTTTGCAATCAGTTCACTTCTACTTCAAAAGAAAGAAAATAAATCATTACTTATTTTCTCCACTTTTATTATTTTCCTGCCAACTTCTCTAATCTCACAAGAATCTTTGCATTATATAACTGTCCAAGCCATTCTTCCTTGTCTGTCTTTCCCCAGCAAATCAGATGAACTGATGGATCAAGCTTCAAAGGTCAAATTTATTTTTCATACTTAATATTAGTTAACTTATTTTCAAAGCCTGAAGGTTGCAGCATAATCTTACACACATTCTATATCAAAAAACTAGCTATGGTTGATGTCAGGAGGACAGGTTCCATTAAATGCTCTCCTAGTAGGACTGAGGAACAAACCTGCATGTTAGGCTCACCCTACGCAGCACTTCTTTAAATACAGTTCCATGACAATGCAGGGAGGTTGACCTCTGTGTTGAGCCATACACATTTAGGCTAAAATCAGGCGTTAGTCAAGCAAGAAAAAAATTTGACTTCTTAGTCAACTGTTCTGGAACCTTCTGTGAGCCACAGCAGACAGTATTTACATGCAATTATCTTAACTGCAACATTTTTTTAAGCTTTGTTAAGAGAGGAAACCATGAAGCCAGACAGTATAGGATTGAAAGCCATGACTCGCTTTTAGCTGATTAGCTTCCCGATAAAGAGTTTGGGAGACAACAGAATACAACCACTTCAGTTAGACATTATGCAAGCATATTCAGAGCGTCCTCAGTTTACAGACACAGTCTTGATAATGGTGAAAGACAGAACCAAACGGAGCATAAGGAATGTACTCCCAGATACTAGTGGAGAAACCAACAGTGAAGAAAGTGAATAGAACTCAATTTCTTTCACCTGCTAAGGGATATATGTCACTCCAGACTGGAGAATTGCAGACATCACCAAAAGAAATGTCATAAAGCCAGAGTTAGAACTTGAAGGTGTTTGGAGCAGATCATCTTATGACCCCATTGAATTTAGTGTGGTCATATCAGAGATAGGTATGGCCTAGCTTAACACCTGGTTATTGCAGAATAAGGCTTCATGAAAACCAAGCAATGAGATACAGCTCCACTTGTGCATGCGCTGGTTATGTTCGTCCAGTGCTACTCCTGACTACTCTATGACTACTCATAGGAGCGCCCTCCTCCACAAATACTTCCCTTTGTCTAGGCTACCATCCAGTTCTTCCAGAAACACAGATCCTATCCAGCATCTGATCAAAAAATCATAACAAAGATGCAAACAGCTGGAAAAGTGTTGTACGCAACTGTATTTTACTGTGTATCCACAGTATCCATTGATCTACCTCCAGCCATCCTGTTACCTGACCACAGCATAGGAAAAATCAAACTTGTGTTGCTAGAGGGGTGAGGGATTTCACAAAGGGCCTAGGATCCAGAAAGCACTTTCAAGGTACTTGTACATACATATGTTATACAAACACTCTCACACAGCCTGGCTTCCAGGCAGCTCAGAGTACCCAGACTCCAAATGTATTCATTAGCCAATTACAGGATGCTCTGTGAGCTGGGAAGTGGAGAGGACAAGTTTCTCAAGTCCTTCTGCTGTTCTATATGTAGAGGACCTCAGGAACAGCAGAAAAAGAATGACCAGGGAGAGCCTCCATCCCCTGCTAGACACGGGAGGCAACACGGCAATGAGTGATGAGGGAAAGGCTGAGGTGCTTAATGCCTTCTTTGCCTCAGTCTTTAATAACAAGACTAGTTGCATTGACAGAATCCAGCCTCCTCAGCCAGAAGACAGAGACTGGGAAAACAACCCCCTCGCATTCCAGGAGGAGACAGTCAGTGACCTGCTGCATCACACAGACACACACAGATCTATGGGACCCGATGGGATACACCCGAGGGTGCTGAAGGAGCTGGCTGGGGTGCTCTCCATCATTTACCAGCGGTCCTGGCTGACCGGGGAGATCCCAACAGATTGGAAATTGGCCAGTGTGACACCCATCTATAAGAAGGGTCAGAAGGATGATCCAGGAAATTAAAGGCCTGACAGCTTGACTTCAGTGCCCGGGAAGCTGATGGAGCAGCTCCTCCTGAGAACCATCACGCAACACATGCGGGACAACCAGATGCTCAGGCCCAGTCAGCATGGGTTTATGAAAGGCAGGTCCTGCTTCACAAACCTGATCTACAACAGGGCGACCTGCTTATGGGATGAGGGAAAGGCTGTGGATGTTGTCTACCTTGACTTTAGTAAGGCCTTTGACACCATTTCCTACAGCATTCCTCCTGATTGTTCAAAAAGAAAAAGGGGGAGTTGTGGAGAAGTTTTTGGAAGATAACGGCAACCTGGTCCTTGATACCGACATGAGTAACTCTCTGCTAGCTGCCCCTGTGTAAAGAACTTACTGTTCAATGTTCCTCTCTGGCTTGCCACTGCATAGAGAGCTATTGTTTTAGCCAATTCCTTAACTAGAGATACGGAGTGAAGTTGAAACATTGAGTAGGAGGTCCATAGACTTGTGCTTCTTGCGTGTGCTTCTCGCGTTGTACCAATGAAATATGAGTTATATTGTGTGGACAGTAGCTTAGAACCAATCACAGCTTGTTTAACTGTATGTGATCACACCTTAATAGTATATAAGATGCTCTGTACTTAATAAAATTCGGATCAAGCTGGCAAACCATATTGGTGTTATTCTTGATACCCAGGCTTTATCCGTCGACACATTCCCCTGGCAAAACTGGCTGCTTGTGGCTTGGATGGGCACACGCTTTGCTGGGTAAAAAACTGGCTGCGTGGCCGGGCCCAGAGTTGTGGTGAATGGAGTTAAATCCAGTTGGCAGCTGGTCACAAGTGGTGTCCCCCAGGGCTCAGTTTTGGGGCCACTCCTGTTTAACATCTTTATCGATGATCTAGACGAGGGGATCGAGTGCACCTTCAGTCAGTTTGCAGATGACACCAAGTTGGGTGGGAGTGTTGATCTGCTCGAGGGTAGGGAGGCTCTGCAGAGAGACCTGGACAGGCTGGAGCCATGGGCTGAGGCCACCTGGAGGAGTTTCAATAAGGGCAAATGCCGGGGGCTGCCCTTGGGCCACAACAACCCCCAGCAGCGCTACAGGCTTGGGGAGGAGTGGCTGGAGAGCTGCCAGTCAGAGAGGGACCTGGGGGTGTTGATTGACAGCCGGCTGAACAGGAGCCAGCAGTGAGCCCAGGTGGCCAAGAAGGCCAACGGCATCCTGGCTTGTGTCAGCAATAGCGTGACCTCATCGCCCTCTACAAATACCTGAAAGGAGGATGCAGAGAGCTGGGGATGAGTCTCTTTAACAAAGTAACAAGCGACAGGACAAGAGGGAATGGCCTCAAGTTGTACCAGGGAAGGTTTAGACTGGATATTAGGAAGAATTCCTTTTCAGAAAGGGTTGTTAGGTATTGGAATGGGCTGCCCAGGGAAGTGGTGGAGTCGCCATCCCTGGAGGGCTTTAAGAGTTGGTTTGACATATTGCTGAGGGATCTGGTGTAGCTGACAACTGTCAATGTTAGGTTAATGGTTGGACTAGATGATCTTCAAGGTCTTTTCCAACCTAAATGATTCTGTGAAAATGAAACAAGCCCTCCCTGCCCCAAAGTCCTTAAATGTATCAAGGCAAGACAAACAAAAGGTTAAGAGGAAACCAGTAATATTATTCCCATTCCTGAGTACACATAACTGAGACACAAAAGAAAAGTTTATGGTCACATCATAGTCCTTTGGCAGCCTGAGCAGGTGATATTGGGTGTCCCAAATCCTAGAGCAGTGCTTCTCTCCTGAGAAAGTCAAGCAAGCAACTGAACCCTGCAAAACTCCAAACCACACAGCTAATATCATAATCAGACCTGAACTCAGCACACAGCAGTTTCCTTCCTCTGCGTTACTATTAAATGTGGCAGGAAAGACTTGTGTGCACACATGTATCTGTATATATTGCACACCCAAGTGGGATGTGGATTCCTTTCTAGTGATTGCTTGCAGTTTTTCTGGAGGGGAGCAAATATTTTAAAAAAGGTCAAACTTCCAGAAAGAAGATTCTCATGCTGTCGAATACTAGTCTGGAGAATCAGAGTAGCCTCTGACAGGCCGGTTTCTTAATCTAAACGATTCCACATTGGCAACTGACAGTCCTTTCAATGAAGAAGCACCTGAGTACTTAATAACAGAGAATTAACGATCTGACAATAGGCAAGGTACTTGCTCAGGCATTAGTAAGGAAACAGAGTGACACCTTACATGAAAAGCTACTTGAATGCCATTTAAACTTGTCAAATTGCAGAAAATAGAGCTGCAAATTGATAAAATCAAGGTTATTCATTATGTGAACTAATGTCTAATTTTCTTAAATTGCATCCATTTTACACAAGTTAAACCAAGAGAGATTCTCTGCCTGAAATATTAATGCGTGGGAATGATCCTGGATGGGGAAAACTACCCAGCACCACCAAGAACTGCTGTAATGCATTCAGAGATCCTGCAGCTAGAAGACACCAAACCAATCACCCTCTCTGACCTCCTATAAAACAAGATCATACCATGCTCTAAATGAATTCCCTGCTTCAGCTAGAGCACACTGTCAAGAGAGGGCAAAATTGCCAGTAAAGAAGAATCTGTGACAATCCTTGGTAAAACACTCCAGTGGTTAATTACTCTCATTCTTCTCAAACAGCTCTTTCTTCTGGCCTAAATTTGTCTAGCTGCAACTTTCAGCCAGCAGCAACCACAATACACTTGTCAGCTAGATGGCAGAACATTTCTGGTCCTTATATAGGTACTTATAGACTGGTCAAACCACCTTTAAACCTCAGCTCAATAAACTAAAACAGATTGTGCTCAGAGAATGTCACTGAAGGACATGGTTTTTTCAGACCTTTTAATCATTCTGACAGATTGCCTCTGATCCTCCTCCAATTTATCAGCATCATTCTAGCACCGTTGAAAGGAGACCCGGACATGCTATCACAAAAGCAATTGCACCGGTGACAACAGCATTACCTCCTGACTCTCATTTAACAATCCCTCATTTTCCCATGCGAAGACCTCACTAATCCTTATGGTAATTTGGGAACTGTTTTTTCAGCAGGTGAACCAAGTCCCTCTCAGAGTCCTCCCCTTCCCCAAAGGGTTTCCCACTCTGCAAGCATAACCTCTTTAGTTCCTAGATGCCAAATCTAACTTTTGGCCCTATTAGGATACTCCACATTTGCTTGCTTACATTCTCCTATATGGTACTACTGGCTTGGAAACCTGGTATCACAGAATACCATCTCCTTTGTTGACACAAGGCTGAGGGGAGCATATCTGCAGATTTTAATCACTAATGATTTGGGTTTTTCTTCTACATTCACTATTTAAAAAAATATTAAACAACATAGGGCTAGGAACCAAACACTGCAGGACTTTGCTAGAAATACACCTGCTCAACAATGATTCCTTGTTAACCATCGCATTTAGAGACCTGTCACAGCTGGCCAGTTGGCAATGTCATTAGTGTGTGCCATGTTAATTCTGTATCACTTTTTTCCCAAAATGTCCTGTGGTAGAAAGTCAACTGCTTTAGAGATGTCAAGAGTATTTCCTTTAATCAACCACATTTATCAAAAAAGAGATATCAAGTTAGTTTGACAGGATCTATTTTCCATAAACCCATCTTGACTGACATTAATTATATTACTCTTTTTAACTCTTTGCTACTCAAATCCCTTTATCAGTCATTTCGTTATTTTGCCCAGAATAAACATCAAATTGACAAGGCTATAATTACAGGGTTTGTTTTGTTTACCCTTTTTATACATTGGCACAACATCAGGCTTCTTCCAGGCTTCTGGAACCTCCCCCCACAGAATGAATATCGTCAGTGTCCCAAAGAGATGAGCATGCCATCATTTTAAAAACTGCTTATGGATGCAAGGGTCAAACTGGCTCCAGCACCTACTTACACAGGATGCACAGGATATGCATCAAGCATCTCACTAAAGCACACCTAAGACAGGAACGAACACTGAGAAAGAACAAATAAAAATGCTAGAGGGTAGGTGCCTCAATCTATTGCACTTTCAGGGACTTAAATTACTACAATAATATTTCAAGACTCCTTTGAGAGGGGAACACTCTGCAGCTGCCCCCTGACCTGTCCATCCAACAGAAGCAGGGAGAGGAGCCCTGAATGCCGTCCTGCTTTGCATGGTTTGATCAGAGACTGCAAATCAGAGCAACTGTGAGAACTAAGCACAAGTGAGCACATTTGGGAGGGTGGTAACAACTCATTACCATGAGAGGAGACAACTGTTTGCTCAAGCCTTCCAGGCATGGACCCTAATTGAAATCAGTGCTGAACAAAGTCAGGAGATAGGGAAACTTAGAGATGTCAGCAAAATCTGACTCTTAATGAAAAAAAGATTAGACAAGTGGAAACCAGGCTAAGAAGAGGCTAGAGGGCCTAGATGGAAGTGATAGTTGATATAAGAGATGGGGACATGTCATTGAGTAACAAAGGCATTGCAGAAGGGCAATAAGGCAGCAGAGGAGAAAGAAGCAGTTAACATGGAGAAGATGGTGGAAGAGGAAGAAATTAAATTGACAGTACCGCTACAAAACCAGATGTAATCACGTTTCAACAATCCCCTCTCAGCCTGCTTCAGTTAGCTTTCACAGCCTTTGCTCAGTGCTGTCAAGCTCCATACCACTTCACAGAGGGGAAAAAATATTACAGGAAGTGAGAAAATGAAATGGAAGTTTTCAGGACTGAGCCCTGGATCTCCTTACCACTCGCTGCAGTTGTGCAACTGTAGCTGCTCTGCTCTCCAGGGCTGTGTTAACCCTGGTCAGCGCCAGGACATTTGACTCTGACAAAAATTGTATACAATAAAACTCCTTTTGGTAGAGGTGCTGCAGGTCAAGTTAATTTGCCTTCTGACACAAGCAGCATGGTGGTGTGCTGTTCTGAAGAGGGGAAGTCACAAAAGGCCAAACCCAACAAACTTCGTAATTTCTCACCCTTAAGAGCAACCCTGGGCTTTAAGGATATAGATGATACATTGGAAATGGGGGCTATGTGTTTCCAAACTTAACCTACTACATTGCCTAAATTAGTTTTGGTAGGAAGAAGAGAAAGGGAGGAATTAAACTTCTGACTCAGAAAAAAAGCAGGATCCTGAGCAGTGAGGCAGTATGGTGATGAATCTGTTCTGAGGTGTATTTTGTAAATACAAGGATAACTATACTTAATGCCAGTAACCTGACAGCACAAGGATTTCAACTGCAAGTGTGACAATACCAGCAAGGGAACACTAGTTGTGCCTTACTTTTGTGGTAACAGACTCAGGCAAAAGAAATGTATCATCAGTTTACTAGGTTTAGTAAAACTTTATTGTGCTATGTTGAAAGCATATTTGCCTGTATGTAAAACAATATCAAACCCATTACAGAGCTGGCCAAATTGGCTGGCAACTCAGAAGAGATGGCATAGCTAACAGCAACCAAACTAAAATATTGGGACTAAATCAAACTGACAATGTCCCTTTAAGGGAATAAGCGTAACCAAAGAGGTCTATTTTTAAACCACTTTTGCAGAAGGCTGCTGCCATTTCTGACACTGTTACCAGCAGCCAAGACAGCATCTGCAGCAGCAATTTCATGGAGACAATATAGCAGGAGCGTCCTCCTCTACCTCCCTCCCCAGCCTTGTCTCAGGAAAACAGCAGTGAAAAGATTTTAATGAATTTTGTTCCCCAAAAAACTCAAAGCAAAGCAACCAACATATGGGGCATTCATCAAATGGAACAACAATAGCCATGATTGTGCATGCTCAGCGCTCTGATCTTTCAGCAGTGTTGCTATTGTTAGTCAGACCACTTGTGGCTCTAGAATATCAAAGAGGGAGAGATGCAGCAACTGATCGGTATCTGTAAGAAATGGGTATGATGAAATCTACAGCCAGAGCTACAAGGTAGGAGACTCATCCTTCCAGGACAGATTGGTCTCCAGGGGACCTTTCCACCTCTCCTCCACTCAAACAAAATTCATTCCTTTTTCAGAAAGTCTGTTAGGTGTTGGAAAAAAAAAAAAATCTTTTGATTATCATTTGAAGAAACAACAGTGTTCCTTGTAGAATGATTTAAAAGACCTCACGATTTTCATATTTTCTTAAACAGAATTTGTTTAGGACTTCTTTTTATTCCTATGCAATATTAGGAAACAAGTCTAAAGAGGAGATGTAGAACACCTAGGCAAAAGACCCACTTTAAAATTCTTAAGCCCATATTAGACATAGAGGAAAAAACCTACAACTCATATAGTAGAAAGTATTTTTATCTCCCACTTCTACCAATTCACTAAAGCAACATTGTGGTGAAGTGTCAAATTGGCCTAGCTGATTTATTCAGCAGTAAAATCCAAGAGATGCTCCATGCATCAGGAAGGTTGTAGTTTCAGATTAATAAATTCATGTTGACACAGCTCTTAATACAGGACTTGCTCATTTGCAGCCTATATTCTCACAAAATAGGGAAACAGCTGCTAATTAACAGTGTTTCTGTGAGCTGAGTAGTTGCACCCAATATTGGCAACATTTTAGGTTTTCACACTAGGGAATACAGCATTAACTTGGGTCAAGCCATCTCTGCAGTTCTTAAAACTTCCTTCACATTGCAGAACACAATTTAATAGAGACATAACCTCCCCAACATCTTCCCCTTCTCCCATCAACAGACCTCTAATATCCCCGTGGCACCTTGAGCAATTGCTTGCACAGCAAAGCAGTAGCAGAGAGGTATTTAAACTGTTTCAGCTGTCTTTCACACAGTTTCAACACCATGTGATCATCAAAGACTCTATAGACCACAGTAATCCACAAATTGTAACTTCATTATCTAGGACAAAACTGGACATTTACATGGATTGCAACAATGTAGCACAAACTTCATAAACATCCTCTTCTAACCTTAAAATAGCATAATTTCCAGAACAGAAAGTGCTCCATTCTTCATTAGCATCAAAATGTCACTAATGGTGCCACTAGACATCAAGCATCATCCTTTTGAGAATCTGGCATATTCTTCACTCTCCCAGCTTTCAGATGAGTACAGCATTCAGCTGAATAGCTTTTTCAACAAATGACATGTCACAGCCTTGACACAAAAATACTTGCACCTTGTCAATCATTCACTCACCATCAAGTTCAAATGCTCATGTTCAGAGAAGAATTTGATCTGCACTGCAGTTAACATTAAATATGGACTATCAGAGGAGAAGATGAGTGTAAGTAAAAGTACAAAGCAAATGTGGCAAATCAGAGAAAATACCATGTCATTTGTACATTAAATAGGCAACACAACTTCTGTATCATGTGGAAAATCAGGCACACAGAACAACAAAAGCTGAGTGTTAGATGACAAGGATCAAAATGTAAGCTGATATGGATGGTCTCCAATTTTAAACTGGTGACCTAAACATCCCAGCCCAAAGGTTAGCTACTGTTTTATCTATCAAGGTTGTTATTCTGCAAGCATCACTAATATAACACAGCCAGTCAGGTCCTTTATTGCCAGAGAGAAATCCATGTGTCATTTCCAACACCCCAGTTATTTCTTTGATAGATGTGTAAAACAAAGCACTATTGTGCACAGCAAGTTGCCTGTACTAGCCAAAGCATCATTCATCACTCCGTTCAAACCAATTCAGTCTGAACTGAAACTATGGTAAAAATTAAACATAGTCACTTTGGAATTATTCAGACAAAATAATGGTCATTACTAACTTTTGTACTCAACATCTCTGGGTCCATGTCACAGAAATAACTCAAATATCTTAAAGATGCCTGCGAGCAACTAAAGGCTTAGTCTGGGATTTCTGAAAGGTCTAAAAGAATTAAATTCAAAAGAGCTGGATGCTTAATACCTGCAGTTCACTTCAGAAATAACAATCTAATAAGCCTGGAATGACAAAGAAAGTAATTTCTACAGAATCCAGATGCTAGCAGAATTGATAATAATGCAAGATACAAGCTATATGAAAGGTCTTGTTTAGTATTACACTCTTACTGCTTTTCAGAGTCATTTTAGAGAGTCATCTTGGCCTCATTCTCCTGTCCTCCCCCTTCTTCTCCCTTCCCCTAAAGGGCTTTCCACTGAATAGTATGGTATTTCACAATTACATTCTTAATGAAGAATTACATTTAATTGAGAAGCCCATTTTCTGGCATAGCACTACTTTGACATGATGTTCTCAACCAGCCTGTTCCCTGATTTTTCCCAGTCCTCCCAAATCACCCAGAGAAGTCATTTTAACCATCTGTGCATGCTATCTTCTGTGGAGACCCTGCTGGGCCACCTCACATAGCTGGGACACAATTGAGTTTTTGCCCCATATGTCTCATTTTACAGTTAAGGATTTGGATATATTATTGCTCTCATTTAATAGTCTGTTTACTTCCTTTTATCTTGGTGCCAACCATCTTAGATTATGAAAGATTACACAAACCGGTCAGTCATCATACATCATCTAATCTGATACACAACAGTTCTGAAGTTATTGATTCATATAAATTTTCATATCCCATTGAACAGCCCAATCTGATCAACTCAATTTAATTAAATGCCACTGATTCATTACTTCAAGCTCTTAACTTCTACATGCTAGATTAGCTGGGTTTCTGTCCCTTCAGTTTTCTTTTCAACCCTCTTTCATGGATCAGGTAACTCTATACTGCATTTGCAGTCAAAGACCTCGGGGAATCAACTGAAGAGCAGCAATCTTCAATAAAGCCAAGTTTCTCCATTAAAACAGGCTCCACTTAATCACTCTTTGAATCAACGTGCTGCAGCTTCAATGAGAACAGTTCCAGTGCAGGGCATTCCCAAGACTCTAGGCAATGGATAACTGCCATACAAGGACACAAAAGCTTACTTAAATGACACACTGGGAGATTGTCTCTATGCTCAGTGACAGCAGATACAGATGAAGCAACCTGCTTTTGTGCCTCTCTCTTTTGACATTCTGATGCTTTTTCAAGCTACTTTTGGAAGCCTGGAAGCACCATGGATCCTCTTTTCATAGTGGTTTGTATGTACAGGGCTTCTTCCCATTTTACTGTGCCACTGCAGCACAAACGTATTTCCTGTTCTAAGCCACATTATCTCAGGATGTCTCTTGGAAATGAACACTGGCATGGGGGAGAGGAGTGTAATAGCAAGTCCTGAAGCTCTTAAAGTAATGTATTTTTCTCCTGGTTTTAAATTATTTTATTATATCTCAGATTTTCATCACATTACCTAAAATGGCAAGAGCTAGCCTACCACTCACTTCAATAGCATTGCCATTACTGCAAAGCAGCATCTCTTTTAATAGTGCCAGGGTTAGTGGCTCCAGACAGAAAAAAGGGATTATGGTAGGGTGCCCATTTACTCACTGCTACCTCATTTCATCAGCCATTTATCAACACATTCTTCATTTGGAGAAATAAAATCAATGGTAGGTGGAGCTCTTTCAGTGCATTTAACTTCCCTGGCATGATACAGGTGGTAACACAGCTGAGATCAAATGAGATCAAACACTTTCATCTTTCCTCCAGAGCCAGCTTGGCTGCAGACTAGCTGCTTCTCAATTAGAGATTGCAATATTTCTGGCAAGGGTTAAGCATGCTTTCTACAGCTGGGATTTGCCTGGCTGTTGCTTTTTTTACTTAAAGAACATTCACTTTCTTCTCACTAGCTCATTCCATAAAAAGAGAAAGGCTGGCTCAAGTTATGTGTGAGACATAAATCTATAGAAAGCTTTAAGCAGATAAGGAGACCAAGATACTAGAACACTGATGCTGTGTTACAGTTTATAA
Source organism: Athene noctua (assembly GCF_965140245.1). Taxonomy (NCBI): domain Eukaryota; kingdom Metazoa; phylum Chordata; class Aves; order Strigiformes; family Strigidae; genus Athene; species Athene noctua. The sequence continues at coordinate 42,864,660 of NC_134041.1, forward strand.
ACCCTGTCACACACTGCAATAAGCATTTCTCTGTTAGCTTCCTACAAAAGGGTTATAACTGCATTGTGAACAAAGCCCAAGGAAGATTCAGGAGCCCTCATGGCTTCTTGCTAAGTTACTTCTGCTCCCTGAACATCTTTATTACAAGTTGGGATAACAACAGTTACTGAACAACAATTGCCTTGCACAGGAAATTTTACCAAGTTTAATTTCTTGGGCTACCCATGAGGACAATAGAAGAGGAGTACCATCATTCCAGTGCTTTACAGGGAGAAAGAGGTACTGTAGTAGCTTGTTTCACTTTCAGAAATCTTGATGCCTCTCTGAGTTTTATATTTAATGTGTAAGGTAAATATAAATTAGCTATCCTGTCTCTAGAAGGATTAGAGATCCTGAAATCAAAATGTTAGTAATGACTTATGTTCATATGGTACCAAAAATGGTATCTCTGTTATGGCTTGCAAGACTCACCAAGAATGACTTATACAGAATCAAAACCTGAAGAGAAGTCACACCAGCACAAACATTTTCTTTTTGACAGGACAGAGTATTTCAGAATGTAAACCAAGGGGCAAGGAAACACAACTAGATGTTCCTACCTTTGCCATAAATTCCCCAGATTATCTTTAAGGACACTTATTACTTCATGTGATTTAATATTGTAGTAGAATACTTCAGATTTTTACCTGTCTCCACATCTGGTGCCTCTCTACATCCCCTGCATGGTCCACAGGATGACAGCATGCCACTCTTCATTCATTTAAGATTCTATACTAACACTTTGACAGAAATGTATTTGCTTCAGTTGGTCAGTCTTCGCAATTTGTCAACGCTTCACAAGTAATGATTCAAAATCACTAGGATGCCTAGTTTTCAAGTTTAAAGCCAAATGACTTGTAGTCTCACTCCTCATACAATGATCAGCAACATCTGTCTGACAGGTAACATACTAATTTACATATACTTTTACATATATACATTTAAAACACTACATACAAGAGGCTTTTTTTCCCCATATTCAGACTAGTTTCTCATCCAGTAATGCATACATTGTGTTTTGTACTTTATGAATTCCTAGTATGCATGTAACTCAATAAATCAGCACTTATAAATCAGCCACAGTCTCTGTGTTGCATCCATCTTCCCACTCCCTGCCCTGAAATGCTTTGTCAGCAAAGGCCTGAGCTACTGGTTTTGCAGGTGCATGTAGATCAATATTAAACACATGGTAGTTTAGTCTGGAATGACTAATATTAGCTCTGCTTCACCAGTCATTCAGAGAGTGCAGTTACCTAAGGTGAGATTTCCAAAGCACTCAACACTGATCAAAGTCAGCAGTTCAACTCTTGTTGAGATCCAGCATACAGGTCTTCCCTTATGCACTGATTATATTGGCTATGGTAAGTAGGACAACATTAAGAAGGATGCCAGACGGTTCAAAACAACCTGTTGTGTTACAGCTAACAGCTCTTTCACCTGCTGAAACCCACAAACCTTGGCTGCCCTGAGAACAGGCACAACTCACCACATCCATACTATGTAAAATGTATGTCATCTTAATTTCTAGTATTTTCCACAGAAAAAAATGGGTACCCAGGACTCCCACTTCATTACCCTTCAGTGATATTCAATGCAAAGTGAGTAGTCAAATTTTTCTACACATTTTAGGTTGCATCTTGCCCGAGACTTAGGGAAGTAGAATCACAGAACTGTATAAAAGAAAGAAAAAACACACACCAGAAACCAATCTGAAGCATAACAACTTCACATAAGCTGTTTCCATCTCTAAAAGCAATCCTGACTGCTACCGGCATTAACATTTCCTTTACCAAAGAGCCAGGAAATGTCTTTGCTACTTAAGTACCACATGATTTTAGGCAGGGTATCATCATAAATTGATGAAAAGCAAAGAGCTTTGATACGATGGAAAAAATGGATTATTAGTTAACTTAAAAGGGATGTAGAAAAACACCATCAAGGACGCATCAGTGTTTCAGCCACAGGTATCACAGCTTAGTATATTGTCCCAAAACACACATGGGAGGGCAGCAAATTGATCCACAGGTGCTAACACAATTAGAGACCATAACTAATGCTTCAGATCAAGGAAGCTGACAGCATACCAAAAAAAAAAAAAGGAACCAGCAAAAACAGTGTCATTGTATGTTACCTGTCCAGCCTGGGTGTGTGGGCAGATAGTAAAAATAATTCACACTGCAAAGTTAGCACCTCTGTCGAGGGAGACAGTATGCCTATCATGAAGTGTCATGACACACCAGAGACAATCACAGCCCTTCACAGCTTGAACTGACAGACAAACCAAGCACAAGAACTATTTCCTTCACCACTGGAACGCAGCCTCCTTTGAAGAAAAACACTGAAGGGATTTAACAGCAAAAATTTAACTCTGCACTGCAGCTAATCCATAGGAAACTGCAAAAATAGGGGAACTTAAGGAAACAGTCTATAGCTGGAAAACAGCCAGGTACTGGAGATAACCCCAGCTGCACACAGTGATTAGAAGTAATACCACTTGTTAATGTCCACATCTGACTTAAATCCTTGCCTTAGATACTTATTCTGAGTCACAGCACAGTGCCGAGGAACCTGGAACCCCACCAGTTTAAAAATCACCTACTAAATCATCACCCCACCTCCTGCAGCAGCCAAGGTTTCTACATCCAAATGCTCACCCAAACATCTTCAAGATCTCATCAGTCACAACCTGAGTGCAGCTTTTGGAGGGGAGTTATAGGGAGGCTCCAGACTGCCACGGCAGGAGACAAGAGTGTTATATGCAGTCAGTAGGTGCTGTGAATACTGTCAGACTAGATCCTTGCTGTGTATCAAGGGCACCTTTTTACAGTCCCCACCAATATGAAATATGCAGGCTATTACATTTACATACTGCCTTCACCTTCCAGCTGCTTTAGGAACAAGACAATAGCCCATGGAGAATGCCTCTCCGCTCTTTCCTCTTGTTCTTTTGCATACCCTTGAGCTGCACTGCTCTCAGTGAAATGCCAAAGAAACCCAGCTTTCATCCTCCATGGCAGCCCTCTACCCCACAGGGAAACACATCAAAGCTGTCAGTCCCACACACACATTGCCATTTACTGAGAAATCACCCTGTCCTCTCACCCATCCGCCCCTCAACAGATGAGCAACTTCACCACATGCATGTCAGCCTTCAGTATGAAATGGAAAAGCCTGCAGCCAAAGCAACAGCTGCCATAGCTGATTTAGCCATTGGTAAAAAAGGAAGTGAGGAAAAGAAGACTGAAACTGTTGTCTCTGCTGTTACTTGTATTACAGAAGGCCTTGATCAGCACTGTTACAGATACATTGCCTACACACACTAAGACTCTGGCTCAGGGTAAGGTGTCAATACAGGAGTCAGGCAAGAGAATTAGTATTTCTGTTTCTACAATCCATTAATTCAGTGACCACAAGACATGACTAAGGCCACAAAAGGAAAACTGTGATTTGTATTTCCTCTTCTCTGACACTGACTAGCACCAGACCAGGAAATTCAAGTGCAAGAGCTCCAGCAGCCCAAAAAGAGACTTTAGAAAGGAAATCCAGTGGGCAAGCCTCAAAACTGCATTTGTCAAAATGGTAACTCAGACTTCCATGTTAATGCCCTAAGCTTCTCCCAGGCCCTGAACTGGCTCCATTATCTGTACAGAATGGTGCAGTACAGATGAAGACATGAACACCAGACTCACAGCACACATCTAGAGCAGGCATTCCAGCAGCTGTTCTCCCTCTCCTGAACTTCACTTCTCCTAAGCCTTCAGAAGAAAGCTGTATACAAGATCTCAAGCCCCAAGTTGCAGTGGGTTTTTGGTGAGGGTTTTTTATTTGTTTTCCTCCTGACAGACCCTAATTTCCATTGATCCAAGGTGGACACAAAAAAAGAACTGAGGGAAACTATAAGCCTTTTGGCTACTCCATTAGCACCAGCTATGTCCTCCTATATTCCAAGATGCTGCTGAAGCTGCATGACTTCACAGCTCTCTCTGCTTTGAAGGGTGCATTTACCCTGCCCTCCAAGCATATCTGTGTTTGTACTACTGTGGTAACTCATGGCTCCAAAGAGGGGAGGACACCATGATAACAAATGCAGCACACATACATAATAAGCAGCAGCTCCTGCCTCCAAAAGTAGTCCTAATTTAAAACAAGAGGCAATGAGAAGGATGAACCAGGTACAGAGGACAAGGTAAGAGGAAGGAAAAGCTATTAAATGAACAGGTGCTTTCATTGACTGTCTCTACACCCCTCCAGTTTTTTAGCTACCTACAACCAACACACCATAAAGACTGAAACCATGAATCAGGATTTGAGGCTTTTTTTGGTCCAGAAGAGGGCAAAAATACAGCATAAAGCTATCCTAATCCATGGAAATTCAGCTGTTCCAACACACTTTCGAGCAAGCAATTACAAGTGATAGGGTGATTCTCTAGAGGAGTGTTAGGGGAGGCAGGGATTTAAATGCTGCTCTGAATTTTACAACAGGTGAAGATACTTATCTACCCTGACCTGGCCCTGCTTTTTATGACTGGCTTTTTCCATTCTCAAGTGCCTATAAAGTACAAGGGAGAGAAAGTGTGGGAGTATCCCACTTCTTATCCCTGCCTGCAGCAAAGACAATGTTTAATTTATAGCATGCCTACTACACACACCCCTCCACATCTTGTATCCCTCAGAATCCACACCAGAAGGGCATGACATCTCCTCCAGATTGCAACATACTCATTCATTTTCAGATACCAGTGCTGCTGCTTAGGATGAACATACTGCATACGAGGAAATTACTAGGGGGGGAAAAAAAAGAAGAAAAAAAGACACACACATTGCCAAGCTCTTTTCCAAGAAGGTTATGCTAGAAAACTGGGCAGTGATCTGAAAAGACAACTTCAGATGAATAGACTCATATGCAGCCCATGTACTTAACCTGTATGCCAACAAGCAATATAGCACAGCTCTGCTGTTCATCCCATCTGATTGTAGAAGGGTGGGAGCTGGAAGCTTTGCGCTGCCAAAAGGCCAGCCACCAGCCAAAAGGTACATTTGGTTGCTTGTCAGTGCAGCAGATGTGAAATGGGCATCCCTTCCCTTCTCTGACCTCCTCAAGGACAGTAAAAGCAGCTCCAGAGAAGGAAATAACAGAGGTCAGGAAAAATAACTGATTTTCTGAAAGTTCTGGGTTTTGGCACTATTCCCACATCATGTTTTTCCACCAGAAATTCATAAAGAAAATACAATCCCTTTAATATTTCTCTCTTGCATAAGAAAATGCAGGGATCTGAGGACATTCAGATTTAAAAAGTCAGTTCTCAATAGCAGCAAGGAAGGTTTGTGCTGACAGGATTAAGAGGAGGTTTGACCAGCATGTGGGAACACCAAACATGTAGGACCACAGAACCGTAAGCCTATATGAAATATCTCAAATTCCTCTTTACAAATACCCTGCTTACTCACTGCCTGTTGGAGCACTAAAACATGTACTGGGGTATCTCAAACCTGAAGGCACATTCTTTAAATTCAATGGTCTTTTAAATACTGGGTAGAGACATTGCTCCACCTGGCCATGCAGCATGGAGAAGTATTGTGACCATAAATACAGCAGGAAGCAGAGTTTCCCTTCATGCCTCTACTCAAATCAGTACTGGGGAGGAAAAGGGTGCAAACAGGCAATGGAAAAATCTGTATGTAAGAACTCTACCCTTAAATGAGATTCCTCTTAATAAAGATATGACAAAAAAGTGATCTTGCTACCTAACACAACAGTAGAATATCTGCCCAATCCCGTCATACTATAAAACAGTAAAAAGAGGGAGTTGATTGCAGCAGCTAATAGACAGATGCCATGCAAAACAAAGACAGCAGAGATGTGAGAAGAGCACAGAGGAGAGGCTTCACAGAGTTATCATCCTGAAAGAGGAAAGGACACTTGCTTCTTGGTATGCTCACCACCTTCTAGATACTCCATCAAAAACCACCAAGCCAAAGATATTCATTTTGGCCCTTAAATTATAAAATTCACACATCTGACTGCTAGGAAGATCTCCTGTATTACATATAATTTTAAGCAAGGTGACTGGATAAATCCACCAGTGATGAGCTTTTTAAAAGTTACTAATTTAACCAGTCATTGTAATTTCAAATCAGAAACTGTATTTAAAGCCACTGGGACACTGAAGTTATTCTATTATTTACAGAGCCATTCTTAATAACATATTTATTTAATAAAATATATGTAAATTGTATGTGCTCATTAGAACAGTTAACCCAAGCATATTTCTAACTTAATACAATAATCCATAGCCTTCTCAGAGAACACCTCTCCTTCCCTGTTCACAGGAATTTACAGGGAACAGCCTCCTCTTCTTAAAGTCAGGGTGTAAGAGGGATATTAAAAAAGTTCACAGGAAGGACCAATGTTTTAACCTGTTCTGTCTAATCTGAATAATAAAATTTTAACAACATGCTCCACTTAGTCACAACTCAACAAGTCAAGTCTCCAGTCTCCATTTTCAGGCCCTCCTCTGACCGAGTTTGATCTGAGGATCAAACACAGTTCACTGCTTCAGCATCTCTTCTTATAGTGCAGGCTTGAAAAACCAATAGCCCTTTCTTTGTCCAAGAAAGCATCTCATGAACGATTCATTTCTGGTCATTCTGTATCAGGTCCAGGATTTTTTCCCACCACCACTCACTGTGTTACATTAGAATAGACAAGAAGGGAAGCAAGCTCCATAGTCTAAATGGCTTTCACAGTCTCAAAAGGAAGGGGGGTGATGGGGAGATGAGGGAGGGAGAAGCAACCCCTACAACCAACAGATCATACCCAGACAGTCATAACCAACTAATGATGAAAGTTAACATTTTGCTTTCACAGATATATAGGAGGAACTGAACAATGCTGATGCTGTGCACCGCCTTAATGGACAATTAAGTTCCTTTATAATGGCAGAAATTAGTAAGAAGCAGCAGGATTTTTCACTTCAGTCTTCCTACCATTACCATGCAGTATTGCTCAGGTTCTGGTTTGTGCTGGGGATACTTAAAGTACTTTACTCAGAGAAACTACTGTCCCTTAGAAAGGACTCTCAAAGAATCATTTTACCACCTCATAGGTTCAAGGCTCTAAAAACATGTTACCCTGAGGAAAACAGAAGTGAAGAATGACTTGCTGTAGTACTACCAAACACTGGAAAGGAGCAGTTTTGCTTGAGCATGAGGTACTTTAGAGAACAAAACAGAGTAATATATGGCATCATCTGGCAACACCAGGAAGCAGTAGTTTTTGCCAGGGACACAGGAACATCTGATGTATTTAGTCAAATGTTTTATGTGTATTAATGCTTAACAGAAGCCCTTGGCATCCTCCAAGTGGGTCAAAGCTCCCAAGACTCCAGAGAATCCCAAGGTACTCCTGGACTCCCATACTCCATCAGACTGTGTGGTGACAAGAGCAGTCCTCCAGTGTCTGCACACCTTATAGTCTTGTAGCTTTCTCCTTCGCCTTACATGCATGGCCTCAGAAGAAAAGCATCTATACTGCTCCTCCTTTTTCCTCTTACTTTACTTCATCTGTCTATTAAGAACAGACCTTTGTGCTTTAAGACAGGAAATAGGTCTGATCCAACAGACTAGAGCCATACTTTCAAGCATGGTGAATATTTGAGTCTGCACATTTATTTTAGCACTGGAAGACCTACTAACCACCTCTAAGGACATGCCAATACAGAAACCCATAGAAAAGGTACAGAATTGGGAAGGAGCAGTCAGCCTCATATTTCCTAGGATTGTTATAGGACACACAACACTCAGTCCATTATGCTGCTTGCCTTTTTTAGGTCCAAGCTAATTGCACAATAAACACCAAGTCCACGTTTCATGCCTTATTTTAGGTATACAACAACTCTGTGGGTGCATAAACATCAAGCTAAACAGTCCATGAAAGACACTGCAGCGAGGCTGGAAAAGTTACTAAACCCTGTTTGGTCAGAGAAACTGTCTCTGTCTTGGAACGAGACAAACAGCTTTGATTTTTTCCAAAAGGCATTTCATCAGGAAGGTGTATGGCACACAGTAATTACCTATGCTCTCAAAAGCGGTGAGACAGACGACCAGCTGCCTACCTATACTCCTCCTGGCCCAGCTCCCAAGCGCTCTGGCATTTTCTGCTGTTGCCTACATGAATTAGACAGAAGACAAAGGCAAAGTGCATTAAGGTTTCTGCCAATTGGGTAGCGCTTTGAGTTTTAAGGACCACAGCCTAGGATTCAGTTACAACAGTTACTGTTTACAACATGCTACAAATACCCTGTTAGGAAACATAACAGCTCTCTAACTGCAGAGCTGCTCTGTAGTGTGAAATATGTCAACAGGGCTTTGCCAGGGTACAGAGATGTTAAGTATTCTGCATGTCCTTGAAATCCAAGTGTTCATGCCACCAAGTCTGACTAGCCTCTCACATACACTCCCTGGATGGGAAATTGAAGGTGAGTAGATTAATTTCAAACTTTCTCTATTTTCTTTTTAATTTCAAATCAAAATAGTGTGTTCACCATACCACATCATTACCTTCTGTCCTTGTAACACAGGACATATGAAAATCCAGATGCAAGTAAAGGCAGCTTCTCTTCAGAGATATGATGGGACCAAAATTTCAGTTTACCTTCTCCAAGTTACCTGTTACCTCTGAAGCCTCATTCAGAAAAAACACTTGGCTCTTTTTGAGGGAAGAACACTTACAGTAACAAGCAGCCACTGACTCAATTGCCCCATTTTCACAAGACACTATACTATTTCAAGTATTCCTTTGCCTAGCAGATTCTGACATCATGCAGGTACAGTGTAATTTATTTCAGACAAAAGAGATCAAGAGAGAAAAACAGTAAAGCTCCCAGGAAAGCGCACAGCATGACCGTGTTTCCCCTCTGTGGCAAAATGCAGCAACTTCAAGAACAAAATGGCACCAGAAACCATCTTTAAAACGTAAAGGTATAGGGGGGAGGGGAGAGAAAAGACGACTAAAAGACTAGCAATTCTACAGCTGTACTTGTTAACCAAACAGATACAACGAATAAGTGACTATCTGTAAAAGAGGAGAAGTGCAACAGGGAATGTAAGGGGCAAAGGACTACAGGGAACACAAGGTACAAAGGAAAGACTGCAAAGTAAATTTCTCCCAGGCATTTCGTCAAAGACCATGGCAAATTCAGGAACAGATTCCATAGCAATTGTGCAATGTAACCTGAAAGAGTCAACTGTTGTCCAGGGATATTTATGATGCTTTATTGAGGGAAGCTATTATCCCTTGGAACGGACTACAGAAGAATCATTTTGCTACTTCACAGGTCCAAGGCTCTAAAAATCTCTGTTACACTTAGGAGAGTAAAAGTGAAGTATGCAGAAGTGATCAAAGGAGAACAGACTGGTTTTATAGCCTGCAGGGGAAACAACTGATCATATATTCTTCCTATGACAAACAACCGAGAAAGTAATTGAGAGCCTAGCAGAAACCAATGTTGTTACCTCAGCATTATTGATTTTGGGCAGACATCTTAATCTAACACATGACAAAACTTTGGTCATTGCAGTAAGATATAGCTTTCAAGGAAAAATGATATTTATAAAGGTGGTTTATGGTTCAGTTAGAGATTCTTATGAAGTCAAGCCCAGGCTATAAAGGAATGGAAAGAAAGGGACTTCTTAAAAACAAAATGGATAGAAAGTTCGATTAAAAAGTGAAAATATGATTCAAGTACACTAAAGCAGAAGGATCTTCTGATCTTCAAAACACTAAAGGGAAGCAGTAAAAACATGACTTTAAAATACTCTAGTAAGAAAGCCTTATTCTTGTCAAAAGGATGACTAGCACTGAAAAATTCACAGTTCACCTGTTAGGGGTTCTTTAAGAAAATTCTGATGAAATTTAACAGAAATGTTCCAATTGTTTATATTAAAAGGAGCTGAGGTTATTTAAAATATATATAACAAAATGAAGCCAGAACAGGATAAAACAATAAAAGTCTATATAGCCCTTTGTTTACCATTACGTTTCTTTGAGTTTGAATGTTAAAAAAAAAAAAAAAAACAACAAACTATTAATACTAAGGAGCAAAATCATATAAAATTGTAATGATCATCTTCAGAATATATGTAGAGAGAAAAAAATTGAGTTCAATTCATGGCAATTACTGAGAGCACATCTTCATTTTTTAAAAAAGTGGAGAAATAGAGGGAGCATTACTCACACTTAAAAAATTCTTTCCTACTTTCCCTCTGTTTCCTTCTACAAGCAATCTGCCCTCTGCAGTGTCAGACACTTCTCTCTGCACTTCCCATTCTCCTGTTTTCTGAGGATATCTGTGCCTCCCCCCCTGTCCTTTTCAGCCTGAAGGGGGCAATGCACCATAAATGGAGTTTCAGGTGATGACACCAACTGGGAGCTCTCTCCAGCAGATGTATTTTACTTGCTAAATCCAGTACTGCCTTTTACTGCATCATACTAGCAAACCACAGTTGACTAATAAAGATAGTCCCTTCTATATTCTTCCCAAGTGACAAAGAGTCTACTAGGAATTCTTGATTTTAAGTCCCACAGTGAATAGTCTGGCATGATTCTCACATGCTTATGTCAAAATCTTACTCACAAAAGGACAGTCTTACTTAGAGCTCTCTAGGAACCAGATCTATTGAGATGATCATTCATTGTTCTTTAATATGCTTGGGCCAGATTATCTAACAATACCCCAGTCCTGCACCTCTCCTGCTATCATGCTGCTGCCATTGCTTTTGTGCACTGGAAACTCTAGGACAAATGTCCTTAAGGGAAGGGGAAAACCACTGGGCTTCCGAAACTAGCCTTCTTTTTTTGGCATCTATTCACAGAACTGGTATGAAACAAATCCAGTTTGCTGGCCTTTGACACAGATTTCTTCAGGTGTTAAAAAAAAAAAAAAAGAGGCAAAAGATAATGGCATGGGAGAGCCTCGTTAATGAGGTGTCATGGCTATGGTTGATTTGTTCACCTCTTCTTTTATTACATGTGTCACTGTGATAAGAAGCAAAATTTCTTACATTTTGTTTATGCACAGCTTAAGACATAAGTGGAGCAGCATATTGAGACTTACATCAGACATTTTAAGTAAAGCAGAATGCTCCACTCAAGTTGCACCTATTTCCATCACATGGGGACCATCAGCAGGAGCAAATGAATACCAAGCTTTACTCCACAGTAGCAAGCACCCATTGCACCACTGTCCATGCACTTGCTCCACATGTGAGACTGGGCCACGACCTGGAAGGAGATCATTCAGAACAGTCTGTCACCTGTTTTGAAAAATTCAAGGTGCCTCTGAAACACATCCTTCAGTGACAAACTCTCTTTGTCAGGAGAACTGCTTCTATCATTGGATCTGTAAAGCTGAGCCACTGAACAAGCTATTTCACTGGGTCTCCCCCAGTCATGCTCAATTTGAGTCTTACAGTCCTTGATACTTGTGGGATATTTTCATAGAAGCCATTAACTTACATTGCACTGGGAATTACACTGCTTGGCAGGGGCTATCTCTCCTCATGATACCTGTATGTCCAAAGTTGAACCTAGTCTTGTAATGAGATGGCAAAAAGTAGTCATATATATTCAAAATGTTGGCCTGTAAGCCAGTAAGGCCTGAAAATATTTACCAATATGTCAAAATGCTTCTAGCTGAAAACCGTTTCTAAACCATTCGCTGTTTGCAAGTTTAATGGCTTAAGGCTTATGGGCTCATGAATCACTAGCTTTCTTAGCAGCAGCATTTGAAATGTTGATACCTTAGCCTTGAAATAGATGTGAAGGTACCACAGCCTTTACAAGCTGTTATCGAAAGACATACTTTAAAAGCTCCCACAGAAGACTGAATGCGATAGAAGTAGCTGAGCAGGATGAAAGTAACTGAACCAACTTAGTTAAAGTCATTGTTCATGTCCGCGTTCCATTTTAGTGATTATCCTCCAGTTGGACAATGAATCATATTAAAGGAAGCTTTGATACTTACAGTTTGTCTGATAAAAAATCCAGATGACTTTAGAAGCAATGATGAGTATTTGGGAAACTATTAGTCTTATTTCAAATTACTGAATTCAACTATCAGAAGAAAATTTTGGAGAGCAATTCCATTTATCACAGATAAAAAAAAAAAAAAAAAGATTGTACCACTCTTACAATCCCAAGATTTCAGTTGAGAAGATGTATGAACATTCATGGCAAAAAAATTGCTACAACAGATACACGTGGAATGAGTATCTCTAAGGTCAAGTAGGTTATGCCAGTAAATGGCAAACAGTACATTACAGAACTGCAAAATGAAATGTTAAATGTACACTATATTACAGAGATAAGAGGGATGGAACAGACAAATACAATAGCAAAACGAACTGGAAGAAAAAAGAAATCTCAATTGTGAATAAAAAAATAATAATTCCATATACGGTCTTCTAAAATATGCCACCATCAATTGATTTATCTAGGTCTTGCAAGGGGATCTACACTGTGTAGTGTAAAATTATAAAATATATATGTGTTTTGTCTACAATCCCTAAGATAAATGAATGAACACATAAATATGGTGAGTAAATTCTGTTTCAGTTTTAATCAAAGAGATTCCAAAAATCCATTAAAATAAAACAAATAAATAAACAAATACAATACAATAGAATGCTTCTAGGTTTGTTTATCTGTGAATAGCCTAAAAGGTATGGAAATTCACAGCTTCCCATTTTTTCTGAGTAACTGGTCCCATCTATGCATGCATTCATCCACCATATCAATCCAGACAATTTGCAGATCTGCCTCTTCACTCCCATCTCCTTGCAGCCAGATTAAAATCACAATCTGTTTCAAACACCTCTCTGAGGATGGCTAAAATCAGCCTCAGCTCTCCAACTGTTCTCCTCCATCAATATAGATAAATATGACAATTTTGCCTATCACTCAACTCATAACTCTTCATTTTCAACTCTAATTTCTCTCCAGGCCCTCCCATTTAACCATATAAAAATGAGAAAGATTTTAACATATTTTCAAGATTATTTCTGTATGTTCACCTTCACAACTAAAAACTTTTGTCAAGTTCTCATCACCTTGACCACTGCAACTTCTTTCCCCAGCTCTAATCTCATTCAAATCCCATTCATCCAGAATGCCACCTTAATCAGCATTTTCAGCAAATAGTTTAACCATTTGAATGCATTCTTCTCTGGTTCCTCCTTGTATTTCAGCTTTTGCTCATTCTGCACTCATATTTGAGGTAAACTCCTTGTAAACACCTCCAAACCTCATTTTCCTTCCTCCTGAATTCTCCTTAAAACTTAGCTGCTCCAATTTGTCCTGAGAAATCTGACAATTAGACTACTGCCAAGCACACTGATCAATACAACCCAATTCTTACACTTCCTGCCCAAGATCATGTTTTTTACATTCATATTGTAAGCTTTTGGGGGCAAAACCCACTGTCTCCTTTCAGCTGTACATAAGCTCCAAACACATTTCTGCTTACCGAACTAAATGCATGTAGTATTTACACTTGCTTCTCAACAGTTTATGCAAATGCTGCCATGTTTTAGAGGACCATGTGACTACTATCCTCATCGTAAACAGAATAATGTGTGAGTAACCAAGACTTGAAGTAAGCACCATTTAAACTATACTTGAAACCACACCAGCAACATTGCAGTCTGAATGAAGCAGACACAACATGCAACTCCACTGAATTCTTTCCAATGTCACAGGCCAATATACCTTCAACTAAAGTATAGGAGTTAAGTCCAGTGAGTTGTGCTGTTCAAACATGACTATACACACTTCCTTCAGGGTGTCTGTGTTCTACAGTGATTTTCCACCACAGAGTCAATATGATTCTTCAAAGGAGTCACCTTATACCCACTCCGGTCTAGTAAAACCATTCTAGCTACCACTAGGGTTAGTACGCATGTTGCCAGTAGATCCAGTAAAACCATGTCAGCAGCAACTATGGTTTAGTGCACATGTAGCAGGTAGGCTTTCAATCACTGGGCAGTGGCTGAGCCACCCACAGATTTTTACTTCTTTATAGTGCAAGATAAGACAATCAAGGCGGTTATATATTGCTCTTTACCACCACCTTGGAGCAGACTACAGACCACCAACATCCTGGAAGGCAAAGCTTGCCAGAACACATGGCTGAGCTCAGGTAGCTGACACGAGAGAGCGAAGAGGGGAAGAAAAACAAAACAACAAAGAAAAAAAAAAAATAGGTTAATGGAAGGGAATGGCTTATTAAATTCACGGCAAGTCATCTATCATTTTACACTGGTGCCTCAGTTACTAGGCGCTACTGGTCTATCTAAAATAGCTGCAAATGAAGGGCAGAAACCCAGAATTGAGAGGGCAGACTTTTCAGTAAGCTAATGCTCTGCCAGTCCCACTTCTATGGTAAGTCTGCACAGCTAGATGACACCATGGTGGATGGTGTGCAACATTCCCACATACAAAAATACTCCTGGAAGGAAAGTTTCCTTATGAGAACAGGTTATTGCAGATATCAATTACCCAGTGAGTGTGAAGCTGTGGATAGATTATCAATATGAATTAAGTGAGGATTCACACGCTCTGAGGTCAGCCACTGACTAGCCAGTCTGCATCCTGCCTGTCCTACTCCTTACGTTTCACAAAAGTGATCATGTTCTGGCTTCTGTCTGAAGATGCTGCCAAAGCCTTCCTACCCTTTCAGGGAGAAGACGCTTTCAGGCACAGCAAATATGCCTACTGACTACAACACTGCAAACAATCCTGATCTCCCATGAGATCTGCAACTGGACTGACCTCACAGATATAGGGAGCAGTGGGGTTTGTAACCAAGCCCCTTCACAGAGTTTTTATCTCTAGGTAGCCTTCACCTTACTCAGCAAAACTAGTAGGCAGAAATCTACCCAAATGTTTAAATGCCCAAGTAACCACAGCACACTGCAAACATGCGTCTAATTAATCTGATTAATCAAAGTTTCCTGTTCAGCAATATATCACAGAGCTATGTAAAATTAAAACTGCATGTCTCAAAGAAAAGCAGTTGGCTCCTTTCTATTTAGTTGGAAGACTTTAACTCTTCTGCCACTCTAAGAAAGCATTTTATCTTGACTTAGGTATCTGTAAATCAGCTTTCTTATCCAAAAGAAGCAATACATTGTCCAATACACTGACACAGTAAAACACCTTCTAACACTGCCACCACTGGTAAGCTATTACTGCATAAAAACTTGGGGCAAAAATGTTTCAGACACACGTTTAAGTACGTTAGCAATTCTGTTCACCAGTTCTCCTGGAGATTTCAGAAACTTGAAGTTTCCAGAGAGCTTCAAGAGTGGCAGCTCGTCGAGTTGAGAGTGCAACACAACATTGAAAGTTTACAAATTTAGAGTTTCATGAAAAAGTCAGCATATCCCCCAGTTACTCCCTCTCCTGCTGCAGTTGTACAGAATAGTCACTAGATGGAGCTGCACAGTCACAAATCTGATTTATGGCTGCTAGAAGAGTGTGTTGTCTACTACAGTTCTGTTTGGCCTAAAGCTGACACGTTCCAGCGCTTCCTGATAACTCTTCTGAAAGATGGGATGAAATGCTTTCATTTACAAAAGCAAGATGTACACAGAGAAAAGTGATGAGATACCGAATGGAGGGGGGGGGGAACAACCAAACACCAAAACCAGGAAACCAACAACACTCACAGCTTTCAAAATCAAATAAATTTTCAAGTGAACTGAAAGATATTTTACCTGCCAAGACAGATCAGATGTCTTGTTTTGTTCTGCAAGTCAGAAAGCACAGCAGACTCAGTGCTTGACATGATTAGCTGCTGAAAAAGAAATACAAGTGCTCTGAGCTCAAGTCTTTGCAAATAAGGTCTAGCACACGCTAAAAATACAGTGATAGGCAAACCCATTTCCCAGAAATGTCCTCGTGATACACTTAATCCTGCATTTAAAATGTACTTACAGAATAATCTTTTGCTGCTAACTGTATTGACACTAGACAGTTATACTAGCATAGGAACTAAACTGAAGTATCATCCTAACCTATCAGCACACCATTCATCAAGCTTTTTAGGGATTAACTATGTGCCAGAAGGGAAGTTTTACCTGCCTCTGTTGAGGCCAAGTTGCAACCCACTTCATTCCTGTGTATTCCTGGTCCGTGTGCAACATTGCTCATTTCATCTCCCGTAGAGTGACAAAATGATAGATCTTCACATCTTTCTTGGGTTTTGCAAAATTCATATATTGACAACACTTCACAAAACGAAAATCAAATCCCCAGCCTGCCTTCAAAGGGTACTGCAGGGTCCTTTCAGCACTATGTAATGAAACAAAAGCGCAGAAAAAGTTTTTTGCCCAGTTTCTAAGAAAAGATGGCAGCACAGTCACTGCTGGTTTATATATCAATTCCCTCTGCGACAGGCCAGGCCAGGGCGATCCCTAAACAACCAGGCTGTCTGTCAGACAGTGGCAAAGGCACTGCTGCACCTCATCAGGAAGATGCTGCGGGAGGCTGAAACAGCAACAGAGGAAACCAGGCCCCATTCCCCCTCTTGGGGAGATCTTTCTTGATCCCTTTCACCGGGAAACTCGCAGTTCTTCTGGTCGTATGACTTAAGTCCAACAATCTTACACGCTTTTTGAAAATAAATCTGCTCGCACCTTGGCTGCAAAAACCATCAGTGCTAAGGGAAGGAGAGCCTTTCCAAGGGCTAACTGAAGGCCCAAGACTCTCATGAGGACATTTCTCTGAAGAGTTCCACCGTCGAAGCCCATTACCAGTTCACACAACATCTGGGTGTGTTTTAAAACAAAGTCAGCAGCGAAGGCATGCCAGAACCAGTCTCTGAAGAGGTGGCGACACAACCCCCAGGTGCTGCTTTTGTGACTGCACCCCGTTACGGAGGGCGGCACTGCAGAGGACGGCGGGCGTGTCCCGCGGGACGCCCATCCTCCCGCCAGCCCAGCCCAGCCCAGCCCAGCCCAGCCCAGCCCAGCCCAGCCCAGCCCATCCTCCCGCCAGCCCAGCCCAGCCCAGCCCAGCCCAGCCCAGCCCATCCTCCCGCCAGCCCAGCCCAGCCCAGCCCAGCCCAGCCCAGCCCAGCCCAGCCCAGCCCAGCCCAGCACAGCACAGCACAGCACAGCACAGCACAGCACAGCACAGCACAGCACAGCACAGCACCGCGCACCTCGAGGCGCGGGTGGGGAAAACCCACCACAGTCCAACAACGCGCCGGCGCCAAAGGGACGCGCCGGACGCCACGCCCCGCCCCGCCGCCACGTGCCGCCGGGCCCCGCCCGCCCGCCCCGCGCTCCCTCCCGGCCCCGCCCCTCGCTCCCTCCCGGCCCCGCCCCTCGCTCCCTCCCGGCCCCGCCCCGCGCTCCCTCCCGGCCCCGCCCCGCGCTCCCTCCCGGCCCCGCCCCGCGCTCCCTCCCGGCCCCGCCCCGCGCTCCCTCCCGGCCCCGCCCCTCGCTCCCTCCCGGCCCCGCCCCTCGCTCCCTCCCGGCCCCGCACCGCGCTCCCTCCCGGCCCCGCAATGCCCCTTTTCAGCGTGCCCAAAGAAGTGGCCGTCGGGACGGCGATGCTAGGGGTCGCCTTCGCCACGGGGATGCTCGCAGGTAAGCGGCGCCCCCCCGCACGCACACGGGGAGGGGGTGAGGCCTGCGCCCTCCCCTTAGCCTCACCGGGGCCGGGCCGGGGACCGCGGCGCCCGGGCAGGTCCCCCCTAGGGCGGCGGGGCTGGGCGGCCGTCGGGGGAGCGGGGCTGCCCTGCGAGCCGGGATTTCGCCGAGATGCGGCGGTAAATAGACAGATGCTATTAGAGCCCAAGCCGCTGCCTCTAATCCCGCTACCGCAGCGTGGGGCCCTGCGGCCGGCGAGGTCGGGGCCAAGGTCCCGGCGAAGGCGAGAGCACGCTCCCTGCCCGACCCCTGCCTGCATTTGGCCAGGCAGGAAAGGCTGTGGTGGTGTCCTGGTCACAGCTTTCTCTTCTGGGAACAGTTTCGCTTTCATTCCCCGGGGTTAGGAGGAGCGAGCCCACGATCAGGCTGGGGACGGAGGCTGGTGCTGGGCTTGTAACACAGCCGCTTGCTTACTTACCCTTTGACTTCAAGCAAGTTGCTGAAATAATCTACACCTCAGTGTGACCGTCTGTAAAATAGAGCCATTACCAGGAAATGAAACAAAAATCTAGAAATAAAAAGCGTTAATAGCAAACAACTATCAGGAGACGTGGACTGGTGGAGGTTTTTTGGTTGTTATTTCTTCAAAGTATTTGCCTCCTTGGGTAAAAGAAGCATTGGGCATCAAAGCTGAGATCGGTTCTGCATTTAAGTAGACAAGCAATAGTCTACTTAACAGCACCTACTTTTTTTGCGTAGTGGTTTCACGCTAAACAAGCCATTTAGCAATGCCAGATTTCCCCTGGCTAGAGGGCAGGACACTGTCATTAGCAAAACACAGAGCTTGAGAAGATGCATCAGCTGATGGCCCTGAAGACCAGCAGCCTCTATCCATCTGCAAAACAAGGCCCCTAGACTGAGAAAAAAGTGTGCCTCATTCATGCTTCTCTCCTTACACTCCCCCTTTGAGTTCTGATGTGGTTACTTGTCCTGTAAGAATATGACAGCTTGTAGCTTCACATTGGCCACTGAACAATGCAGTACACAAGCCTCTTTCATCCTTTACAGACTTGGGCTGGACATCTTAGAGGTTAAAAAGAAGGTGGAAAAAAAAAAATGTAGTCCACTGAGATGTCCAGCTACGCTGTATTTTCCTTTTTCACTGGATTTTTCAGAGCAAAGTATTCTTTAACCTTTAGTAATACTTAAGTGCTTGCTTTATTTAAGCAGGCAATAACTGGAAAAAATAAAAGGTCTTATTATTCCTTTTTTTTTTTTTTTTTTTTTTTAGGTAAAAGATACCCTTCTTTAGGTTTTGGTATACCCAAATCATCCAAGAGTATTATTGGGAAAAGCAGCCCTCTCTGGCAATATATACTGGATCACTCTCTGCGGGAACATCCAATTCTAAAGAAGCTGCGGCTGGTCAGTATTATATCCCCCAAGGCAGGTTTTCTGTTGAGTGCTGTTACTGTTCCTCTAGGACCTGTTGGTCTCGCCCACACCTCATCCTGAACTGCTGGACTTTTTGTGATATTCCTTCCTCCCTCTTACTTGCATACACATTAGAATTTGTTTTGAACTTTGGAGTCCAGGAGACTCTTCAATATTCAGGGCTACCTAAATGAGTATTTAATAGTATTGTCATACGTTTTAGACATGTCTCTTCATGGCTCCCAAGGCCATGTGTTTGGGCTGCACTTGATTTTGACTTGAACAGATGACTTCTGTTCATTTTAGTTGGCATATAAGGAAACTATAGCTCAGAGAAGTGATGAACTATAGCTCACAGCAGACTTCCTGACTCAAGATTGAGTCATTTCAAGTGAGACAAACTACTCCTGTAAAAAAAGCAATTAACTGTTAAGTACTGGAGCTAGTTGGTTGGAATGAGCCCTAGAGGAAGAAAGGAAAGCAGCAGACCGTCCTTTTCCATTCAACTGCCAGGCACAGCTCTGCTTCTCCTGCTCCCCTACTCAGTGTCAGGGGCCCTCCCAACCCTGGCATGGGCACAGCAACTCCAGCTCCACTGTGTGACCAGAACCACAACCACGTAGTATGACCTTCGGCAGCAGACTTTAACCTAGCAGTTCAGGAAAACATCCTACATGTCTTGGAGGAGTAAGGGCATAAACCCAAAGGTTATAGCTTAAAAAAATAAGTGCATCTGTTTATGTAAATTCACAGAAATAAAGGACTTTCATGGTCAAGGTTCCTCTGTGGTTCTTCATCAGTTACAACTATTGCTGACTTTGCCACAGCCATGGTAACTTTGGGGCATATTATTGCTTTGATCAGCCACTGCGTATGACACACACCCCACGTGCCTTAGTTACTGTTAAATTCAAACCAATTTCTGGCTCAGGTGGAGCACAAAGCCATCTAAAATGAGAAAGGTAGGAGTATCTCTTTTTCATGGTTTCTCTGGGCTTTTTCCCTAGGAAGCTTTCGGTTTTGCTTGTGGTGATATTTTTTTCTTCTTTCTAGCTCACTGCTGATCATCCCTGCAGTAAAATGATGGTGTCCTGTGACCAGGCTCAGCTTATGGCAAATTTGGTCAAACTCATTAAAGCCAAGAAAGTTATTGAAATAGGTAAGAGTGTCACTTTGTCCTCTCTGCAGCAGAATAAAGCTTCTGGCTGTCCTTCTCCAAATACAGCCATGTGAACATTAAGATATATCTAAACATGGTAAGGCACTGCAGACCTGGCTTCGCAAACAGGAGGGCAAACTACAGTGTGAAAAGTAGTGTCTGATTTGCACTTTGCACTTACTTGCTACTTTTCTATCTGTGCATTCACTAATACTGGCATCAGCATGGATGTCTCATCAACTCTGAGACCATCTGAAAAAAATAAGATCAACATGTCACTTGGGTTTCCTGCAGTTGCAGGGCAGGGTGTATTCTTTCTGTATCAGTTGCTTGCTAGAAGGAATTGTTTTGCTGCACAGGCCCTGCATCCAAGCCACTTGCCATGATGCACCTATGTTAGCGGGATGTCCCAAAGTCAGAGTGATGCTGAGCAGCCAGGTATGGGTTCCCACCATCTTTATTCTTGGCCTGGCTGTTATTTGGCTGGTATTTTCCTGCTGGTCCAGTCCCTTTGACTCAGGATTTAGCTCCACTTTTAAATAAGGGCATTCCTCAGAGACACAGGACCAGACTCTGCCCTATGTGTCCAGACTTTTGGAAAAAGCTGACATTAAGCTTTGCTAAAGGATTGATTTAAAGAGAAAAAAAATAGTAGTAAAAACTTATCCAAACCTGCCATTACATTAAAATAGAGGGGAAACCCTTTTGTGTCCATTAGCAAACTGCTATCCTTGACTCCTTTGGGGTTTTTATTCCTGAACGGAGCTGTAGTTTGCTTTTTTCTTTTTTTCCACAATATGGTAAGTGTTGATGACTCTTATGATTTCCCTAGGTGTTTTTACAGGTTATAATACCTTGAATATGGCACTTGTCCTGCCAGATAATGGGAGAGTTATTGCCTGTGATATAAATGAGGACTATGTCAAAATTGGAAAGCCACTGTGGAAAGAGGTAAGCAGCATCTCTTCTGTTACATGTTTGGGACAGTTGTATTTTCATGTCAAGGGGTTTTGGTATCTTAGATGTACACATTCACACACAAGCACTGATATAATTAAAAGGAGGCTGAGACAGTTCAATTTGGAAAGACAAATAAGTCTGTCTGGAACCTAGAAATAATAGGAAAAATATTAGAACACCAGTCACTCCCTGAGTGCAACCTACTAAGAGGTTATCTCTTGACTGCTTTCATCAGCTCTTTGGGTTTTTCCATTCTAGGCAGGAGTAGAGCATAAAATTGACCTGCGGATTAAGCCAGCAATTCAAACACTTGGTAAGCAACCTAAAATACTTTTTTTTTTCCTTCCCTTCCCTAGAAATAGCAGATAGATCTAATACTGATGAAATCTAAGACCAAATATGCTTGTGGTATGATCCCTTTGCTAACAGTGAGACAGCTTCTCTTATATTTAAAAAATAAATTAATTAGAATTCAGAAAACTTCACTTCATAAGTTCAAAGTTTTCCTATATGCTAGCAGAGAGGAAAAAAATGCTTGTCCTGTGTAGCGTGGGCTGTACTGGTCACTCACCTGTTCTGTCCATCACCTTGTTTAATCTGTCAAGTACTATTGTCAGCTGCTTCTGGGAAAGCTGATTAAAATAGATTAATTAGACAAATCCCAATTTCTCTTACCCATTCTAAGCAACTATTTCTTTGTTATAGACAGGAAGAGTTTTCTGAAAGGGCTGAGGTGTAAACAAAATACAGAAGCCAATATAAGACTTAGGGTATAACAGTTGAATTGTAACCAGAGGAGTTAAAATATAGTATTTGCCAAAAGCACGCAAGGCCATTAGAAAGGCAATGACTTTTCTCATTCAAAAGAAGACAAGATGTGGGGTAGATGAAATATGAATAAATATTTCAAAAATGCAAGGACTGTGCTAGGAATGGAGGAGGTGAAAGGTTTTCAGCAAAGGTGTTTGATGGATCCATACATCCATCCATAATCTTGCATTACTTCCAAATTCATCCATCCTTTCTAAAATGTCAAATATTAGCAGTCTGCTAGGATGCACTGTCCTTGAAGTCTGAAGGAGACCTTGTCTAGGCAATGCTTCAGACAGAAAGATCCTCTGCTGGCAGAGGATAAGGGCAGGTGAGAGGGGTGGCTGAGAACTTTAGGAAGGCAGCAGTCAGCCCCTCCGCCACTGTCAATTTGGAGTTCTCAGTCAAGAAGTCCATTTAGGAGAACTTAAAACTGAATTCCACTTCTACTTAGAGCAACCTTTTGCTGTAATAATGATCTCTGACAGGGTTTGTTTATAACCTGTATCACAGCACTTGATCATCGAGAGATTAGCATTTAGGAGCTGTTCATAAATGTGAGAAAAGTCCTAATCCACTTAAAACAATTCTCCTCAGTCAGCTCAAAAAACAGCTGAAGGTGTAGAATGCATCCAGTTTCAAACTGCTTGACTTGTTTTTACTGCACCTTTCAGCAGTCCCGGCTGTATCCTGCAGGTTTAGAACTACTCAATGAACTTCCAAGTAGGCAGAACTTGGTAACTGAGTGTTTTATGGCATACATCATGTCTAGATTGGTTTCTGTGGGATAAGCTTTTCTAGTAATTAGTTGTAGAGGAATACGCTGCCTGGTCAAGGTGCCAAAACCATTATTTAATGAGAACTTTGACACAAATGGACAACTTCCTCCTACAGAGCATTAACCAGGGTGTAACTCACTTTGTTGCTCATCTAGATGAACTGTTGGCCAGTGGAGAAGCTGAAACCTTTGACTTTGCTTTCATTGATGCGGATAAAGAAAGCTACAATGAGTACTATGAAAAATGTTTGCGCCTCATAAAGAAAGGGGGAATAATAGCTATTGATAATGTAAGTACTGCAGCTGTAGTGGTAGTAGCACAGGGAGTTACTGCTTTTGCCTCTGGGAAAGGAAAAAAAAAGTCACAGTGGGATTCTGGTAATGTGATTTCTGACCTGCAAATCGGTTGCCGATTGCAATGTGTTTGTTCCATGTTATACAAAGGAGGCTTTTAAAATTCAACATAAATTCCTAAAGTAAGCTGTATGGAACACTAGTATAAGCAAGGAATAAAACCCTGTAGAAGTAAGAAGTAATGTGTTAAATTTATGTTAGTACATAAACAGCCTGTGATAACAGAAACTTTTAAAATTTTTTTGTAATTCATTACAGAGAATGCTGTGTATTATTCTGATTTGTCTTGTAGTGCATTTTCTACTATGTACAGTACTTACACAAGATCAAAGGTAGCACTTATAATCGTTAACTACTATTATCAATTAATAACTTTTACTAGAAACAAAAAATTATGTTAAACTGCAAGCACCTTTGGGTTTATGGTGGCAGCTAAATAGGGGCTTTTAAAAATACCTATGTTCAATCACTTCTTTTTTTTCTTAATTTTGAGTTCTAATTTGCAGTAGAAGTACAATTAGCCAGTTCTGTGGACTCCCAATCCCACTTGCTTATGAGAGCTCCATATCAGACACCACTAGAAATCTGAA
This sequence comes from Athene noctua, assembly GCF_965140245.1. Taxonomy (NCBI): domain Eukaryota; kingdom Metazoa; phylum Chordata; class Aves; order Strigiformes; family Strigidae; genus Athene; species Athene noctua. The sequence continues at coordinate 42,888,439 of NC_134041.1, forward strand.
ATACAACAAATAATATCAGTTTCTAGAAAATATGCAGGACCTTTTCCAAAGCTTCCTTTGTGGTCCGAGGAACATATTGGAACAAATGAGGTGCATGACATTTCTTTTTTCAATAGGTCCTTTGGAGTGGAAGGGTGCTAAAACCAAGAAAGGATGACTTGGCCACCCAGAGCATTCACCACCTCAATGAGAAGCTTCAGAGAGATGCACGAGTCAATATCAGCATGCTCCCAATGGGGGATGGAGTCACATTAGCATTCAAGTTGTAACTGGAGGAAGCCCAGCAGATGGGAAACAAGCAGCATCAAATCATCAGGAAAAATGCAGGCGAAGCAGTATCAAAAAATGGTTATTTAACCTATATCTCCACTGAATAGCACAGCCTGGGAAAGTAGACTTTAGGAGCAGCAAGATCCTAAGGGCAGCTAAATTTGGAAGAGACACTTATTTTGAGACCTACTATGGCTTCTTATTTTAATTGTAATAAAGCAAGTAAACTTATGTGAAGTTGTCCTTGTAAGACAATGGTTGAAAACAATGTCCCTGTGTAGAACAACTGAGTTTTGAGTCGGTACAACAAAGTCATTTTCTGTCCTAAAAGAAGCTACTAAGTAGAATAATCAGTCCTACCATCAGAAGGAAAAGTGGAGTTTACTAATGTTAAAATCCATAATAGAAAAATTGATTTTTAATCAAATGTACATGACCTCAAGGAGATTGTTAGCCTTCTCACACTAACAATATTGAAAGTCACTGGTAGTCCTTGAAGGGTACTACATAAGAAGCCTCAAATATACACGTGTGGGAAGGAAAAAAAAAAAAAAAGTTGTCTTTAAAAGCATGTCAAACAGTATTTCCAATACAAAGCACTCCCTAAAAATTTTGTGTGCAAGGGCTGGGTTTCTTTAACCTATGTAACAGTGTAGGTTCTTACTTTTTTTGAAGTCAGGATGAGGAAGAGCAAATGGGCAAGAAGACAAGAAGAAAACCAAAACAATTCCTCCTTCCTCTCTCCCTCCTGCCTGCCAGCCAAAGAAGCAACTTACTAGGTGCTTGTTTCCTAGAAAGTTGGAAGCACAGAGCATTGGTGGCAAGTCTACAGAAGGAAAATGGTGATTGTAAGAGGATGCAATACAGCTGTTAACTGGCTATTCAAATAATTACTGCAAGCAGAGTTTCCCTTCCCTAGGCAGCATGTAACAAAATGATGCATTTTCCCTACCATATTCTCAACTCCCTAGTTAACTTCATTTGCTGTTATCATTCATTACTTTTGTTTCATCCTGATGCATTCTATAAAATTTTTGATCAGGAAACAGCAGTTGAAAAAGCTCACCTTAGCTGGGACCAATGAAAGAGACTTAAAGGGCAGGAGGCATATTCTGTTTGAGCTGGAGAATAAGAATCCAACTAATTACTTATTTCCACGGTGAAATAAAATTAATACTAACTAATTTTTAGGGATTTTTATTTCATCTTGAAATTCTTATTAGAAAACCTAATTAAACAAGAAAGCAGAACTAGCATTTTACAGACAAAAGCTCCACTGTCTTACTGTTTTAGGGGACTGATACACTGAAAGGGTATCATATGCATGTTGAGAGAAAAGGTCACTTTAGATTTGCTGATAAGGGGCAGACATTCAGGGCACAGGTCGTGCCTGTCTCAGGTGATAACATACCACAGTGGGAGAGTAGTGAAGAAAGGAAGCATCACTGATGGTTTCAGAGTAGGGCTATGAGTGAGATCTCAATTCTATTTCTGTCACTTCCACTTAAAACCCTGATTCAGCAAAGCATGTCAGGATGTGCTTAAGTACTTTGCTGAATTGAAGACTGGCTGCCGTAAAGTAAAATCCATGTCTGTGAGAAGACCAGGACAAGATGCATATGGCCCTTAAATGAGATTTTAAATAGGGCATAAAGCTTGCCCAATTTTTCTTTCTGGGTACAGTTTTACCCTCAGCGCTTCAAACCTCTGTGTGCTCAATTTTCTTATCTGCGTGAGAGAAATAACACATTAGCAAAGTCTTAATGACTATAATAGCTCTCAGATGGAGTGGCTAAAGGAATATACACAACCATTATACATTTGCATGCAAATCTTCTGGCCATGTTCTCCGTTACAATCTTTTGAAGTAGACAAAAAATGGTAAGGGTTACAAACACAAAATAGGATACTTTTAACAGCTGGGGCATCCTCTCAAATATTCCTGCTTTCAGAGGCCATAAGCTGATAATCACAAGTGAGCTACAAGCTGTTAAGGTTACATGCCCTGGCCTAAAAGTACCATGATGGCCTTTCCCAAAGGCACAGAAGTCACTGGAAGATTGATCACAGACTCTGTAACTGTTTTGCTACTAGCTTCCAGGTTGCAAGAATCCTCCCAGTCAAGCAGAGCCAAAAATGGGCAAACACTGTGAGTATTTTTGCAAGACACTGTCAAATAACAGTTTAGCAATGTTCAAAACCCAGATACAATCATAGTTCATGAATTCAAAAACTCTTCCTTGAATGGTGGGAACTGGCAAAGTCCCCATCCCCTATGCTAGAGAAAGACTTGTTGAGTGCCTGAGGCTGAAGCCGTGTGCAGTGGGCTAGTATTTTGCCTCTGCCTTGGACTCTGCTCCATTTTAAATATGCAGAGCATAGTGTGAGCATTTAATCAAACCTGTCTCCATCCTGATCACGTAATTACCATTAGAAAGAATAGCAATGTGTCCCTAAACTATAGATTGATGAGCCATCTGTAAGCTGAAACAAAGAGCAGAAGGAAGCTTAATTGAATCAAATATTTAGAATACATTACACTCTATCTTGTGGTTACTCAGAAGCTGGCCTTCTCTTCAGGCTTCTGTCCTGTGCATCTGGAATTCATCACTGCTAACTGCATTTAATCCTTCAACCTTACTATAAAGTGACTGCTGATAATATATAATTATGGTTTAATTCAAGTGGTGAATCAGCTTTGGGGAATTTGTGGGGACAATGGGAATTTAGGCTTTCATTAGGTGGTGAGAGTGGACGATAATGCAGCACAAGTCTTTGTCTCTCTCTAATGGTGAGATCATGTATGGGAGTTTAGGGGCCTGCTCACTCCTCTCAGGTAACACTGCCTGAGCTACTGCTCACACTGTAGAGGCTCAGGATTTTTGACCCCTAAAGAGGACCTGACCTGTGGGCATAGCTGTTGCCCAAACCCTACCACCCAATTCTTAATGCAACACTGGCAAGGGTTGACCCCAGAGGTAACCACTAAAGGGCACTAAAGAAAAAAAAAAAAAAAAAAAAAAAATTCCCCCTAGTGCAGTAACTCCCAGGAGCCACCATGACAATGAAAGCATGTAATCCTAGCTGCTGGTCAGGTATTGGTCCCTGGTCCAAAGATGTCACATTTGAAACGGTATGGTGTAATATTTGGATGGGTGACAGGGAAAGGAACAGAAGACTGTTTCAGAGCAGACTTTGCATCTCTACTGGCTAATTAAATGAGCAGAAGACACTCACTCATCAGTGCTGCCACGCTCCCCTTTGTGCTGGCCCTCTGTGATATTCCCAGAGGAAAGAGCAAGAGCTTAGACTTACCTACAGCATGGAAAACACTCAGGACTCAAGACTGGGTGCTCAGAAATCTAGACAGAGAGCTTGTCCCAGAAAGAAGCAACTCACTGTCCGAGGGTAGACACAATGGTTCTTCAATGCTCAAGGATCACTGACACATTTTCAACACCAGCTTTTGATCCCACTGAGACATGCAGGGGATGAAGCAGGGAGCATCATCGGTTTCTCACGTTGCTTCAGGCCTAAAGGAAAACTGGTTGTCGGGTGTAGTGTAAGTCAGAGGCATTTGTTTGAACCTCTGACGCTGCCATCCCTCCTCCTTTTAACAAACTCATCAACTGTTTTTAATCTGTTTGAATTTAGCCACAGTACACACAGACAGCATTTTCTGTGAATTGCTGCTCATAGAAGACAATTAGCAAGCTTTTTGTGATAAAGCCTTTAGGATACAGGGAAAGGAACATGAATATAAACCTCACCTAAATGCCCGCCCCTCTGAAGCATGAACATCTCCCCACATGCCGCAGAAACCCTGCAGCTCAGACCTGAGGCCACTGCCATATCTCAGACCCTGCAATCTTGACGATTATTTGGGTAGCAACAGCAGCAAGTGACATAACTTGCAGATGGTTCCTTTTTGATGATGCAGTATCCCACTCAGCTGCATCCCTGCTTATGTTCTCTTTATCACTTAAAGAAACCCATCCTAAATGGCCACAACATGGGTAAATAAGCTAAGAGGTCAGTGCTGGCTTAAGAGACTGCTCTCACTACTGGTCAAGACGAATACAGCTTGATTTTATCTAACCCATCTACTGAAACTGCACAGGCTTCCTCCATCCCTGGCACCACCCTTTCACTACCGCGAGGAACATGTCCCTGTTGAGCAGCCCCATCCATTCTTCCAAACAACAGGTACGCCAACACATTCAGATAACCTGTGAGCTCCACACACTCAAGAAATCTGGACCCATCTCTGTGTGGTTTGCAGCATATTTGATTTTACTGCTTATTTCATTTTCACAGGAGCAGCAGCACTATCACTGCAAATAAAACGAGAAAGGTCTTTTGGGGCAGGATTTCTGAGGAGATCCCAAACAAGAAGTACTGGACAAAGGCAATTCTTCCCTCTTTGCACCGTAAGAGCTGCAAATGAGAGTTTCCTGCAACAGGGAGCACTGAAGTTTCTTCAGAGAAACTTGAAGGTGTAAGCTTTTTGTTTCCTCACCCATACCTTGCTCTGCTCTGTGGTCTGCCAAGCCCTGCCCCAGGCTTTTCTCTGCCGCTGCTGCTGCATGTTGTGCACGGTGATTTGCACTGGGATGAAAGGCTCTGCACGGGTATAAAGCATTACCCCTGCATAATTCTAATCACACACAAATTGGTCTCATGCATTTGAAGCTACTCATGGTTTCTAAGTCACCTCTTTTATAATAATAATTTTAAAACCAATGTTTTGAAAAAGGAAATGAACAAACATAAAACCTGTAGAAGAGGGAAATTAATGTGGGATTTCAGTCAAGTTATTTATCTTCCTTTTAGGCTCTGTGCAATACTGTAGGGATAAGCACATAACTAGCTGCTTTAATATTTACTCCTATTACAGGAAAAGTAAACATTGCTGATAAGTCACCGCTTTCCAGGATTAGATTTCATATTTTAGAGGCTGCCTTAAATTAATGCAGAAGCAAACATTATCTTTTCTTCTTATTCATATATTTCCCTAATGAGTTCCAAGCAAATTGTGCCTACTTATATTTTATGATTTTAAATAATTAAAACATTTTATGTAGGCAACTAAAATTCTCCCCAGAGTTAGCAGAAAGATTATTGATTGAACAGATCTCAAGCTACAAGAAAAAAATATTATTTAGTTTAAAGGCTCATAATTTTATTCCTATTCACCTACTGAAAAACCAAGAGACTGCATTTTCACAGCAGCCTTCTGAGTTATGCTTGTGATAGGGTTATGTTGGTGAGCTGAAAGTAGTAACTTCTTGACATCATGAAATTAGATTTGCAGAAGATAGATAATGAGAGTGTTATTGCTGCTGTCACAAGTAAATGCAATGCCTAACTACTGCACACACACATGACAACACAGTGTTCATTACTCAGGATAAAGCCTGGCTATACATTCACAACACCAAGAATTTGAATAAAATCCACAAATGAAAACATCAACAGAAGTCCACTCTCAGTGGAAGACCGGTTCACAGGACACCCAACCTCTATGTGTCATGTTGCATGGCATGGCCACAGGAGCCCATAGGGTTATGGCCCAGATCTTACTGGCCTGTAGCACAACCCCCAGCAGAAAGGGGGTTTCTACCAGCATGAGAAGAAAAACAAATGAACCAAACCACAACAACAACAAAAAAGATAAATAAACACATTTTAAAACAGGTGCAGAGAAACCTGTAGAAGGGAAATGAATGCTTGCAAATCTAAAAGGAAACAAAATCCAGTGAAGCTGGAGGTAAAATTTAGGCTTATTTGTAAGAAACCTCATGCTTGTCCATGATGTCACTTGTATCTCTTAATGTGTGCTTTAGGAAGCAAACATTAGGAGTTCACATTTAAAGGTAAACAAAACATGTAGCTCCTTGGACTAGAAAAACAAAATGAAGAAACTGCAAAACTTAGGCAAATGTATATAAATATGTAAAATGCTGACTTCTATGCATTATTGTGTACCCTGCAGGTCCTGCCTTTTTCCCTGTAACAGCTAAACTCACACAGGCTGTGGCTCATGACACCCAATGCTTACTTCATTTCTTTATAAGGTACATATTTTTGCATTTGCCTGCTACAAGTTGACATTGCTTATGTCCACTACAGGCCAAAATCTGGAAGGCAGGAGGGGCAGTAAGAGCTGTAACCAGTAGAAGTGTAAAGTTCCATCACATGGCAGTGGACACCTTTGACTCCAGGCAGAGCTGTGAGGACCAAATGGGTACAGGGAGGGGGCAGTGAGACCACACTGCTCTGTGTGGAAGGATCCACATCTGCCTCCACCTCTGGCAAGATCCAGCTCCACAGACAGAGGTGAGAAATGGTCCCTCAGGTGCCTTCCACCCAGCTACCAATGTCTCCTCAGCCTCCTGAGCACATCAGCAGGGTATTGGTGTGCCATTTCCACAGCGTCACCTTCAACGTCCTCTAGCCATCTAAATGTCAGCTGCTATAAAATGCTCTCCCAAGACACTTAATCCATCTTTTCAACATAGAGTAATTAGTGGGGTCGTTCCAAAGCAGAAAGCCAGTTAATTGTGCAACTACTGTGCTGTCATGTATTTTACCAAAGAGATTAATACAACCTGAATGAAATTGCAGGGCCCTCCTTGGTTTCCTTCGAACATCAGAGCTAGATTATATTCCAGTGAACCTCAAAGACATCCCCAGTACAGAGGAACATTAATTCACTATCAAAGTACAATTGCAAATTACAAATATTCACTAAGTCAACCTCCTGATAAAACAGTTCCTATGCAAAGAGCTGCTTTTTCTCCACAGATGTGTAGAACCAGCTTCTACATCACCTCTTGGTCTTCCCATGGCTGTTGTAGATTTTAGGGGCATAGTCATTTCCTGGAACTATTCCCACCAACAGGCAATAGTCCTTCTCCTCAGGTTGGGAGGACCATCAATATGGAACCAGTAAGGTGTCCTGCTAAGGGCATGGGCCACAGTACCAAAACTGAGCTCCCTTGGTCCCTGTTAAGGACTGCTGCATGGGTTGGACCTATTCTCACAATCCAAGACTGATCAAAGTTATCACTGAAGACTATCTTGAAAGAGGCAAAAGTGTAAACACATTTAATCAATACCCAGAGATCTGGGGTCCCAAAATTTGTTCTGGTGTTAAAGAAAGGATCCCAGGTACCACCAAGCTTGACACATTCCCCTCTCTCTCACAGCTTTGATTACTTTGATGGATGCTACCAAGTTTTCCTTTCTTGATTTTCCACAGTTTTCACTCACATACCAGATACTGAGTGAAGCCCTTTAGCGCCAGCTTAACTTCAAATGTGTATTTAAACTTCCAGACATGGACTGTGGTAAACTCTTAATGAAAGCTTCAGACTTGCAGCTAGGGTCTGCCTGTTGACCTTAGCAATCATGTATGGTCACCTCCAGAAACTGCATTAAAGGTACATGATTAAGACTTCAACACTAAGCACTCAGGTTACAAAAGACTAATTAAATGGACACAAGAAATCTTAATTTTGGCCATCCCTATTACATATAGGCATTATAATATAGATTTTAGTTTTATGATCAAGCATTTCTGCATTCTACCTCTATGTGCTCCTTCCTGACCTTATTAAGTCTCATTTTACCTCTTCCGCCTTCTAATAAAGGCTAATGAAGTGAGAACATATAAACAGGAAAAGAGCTGGCTTTGAGCAGCCTGAGCCAGTAGGGGATTCCTAGATCTCAGAAGGGCCAAGGAGCCTTGTGCTGTGGTCACATTTCTCCAGCAGAAGAGGTAGCAGAAATTAGGGAACCACTAGCAGAAGTTAACTGCTTTTTCTATGTTTAATTATCCTTCTGCTTTGTGTTTATCTTACTTCATCTCCATAAAAGAAAATTGGACTGTAACAGCTAGAGCAACAGCAGATAATTTCAGCTAACTCCCTGTATGTTTCCTCCAAGGAATCAACGGCTATCAAGCAGAAGGGAGGAAAATCGGAGGAAAGGCAAGAATGGGTTTCCCTATGCAACAGGAAAGTTACTCTGTGAAGGAAAGCATTAAAAGTAAAGCCTTTCTTTTTCAGAAAGTTTACATTTTGAATGCTTCTCCACTTCTCTTTCTTTCTCTCCCCTGCTGCTAACCAGACTGAGGTCTTTGTGCTCGAAACCCTGCCCCTCAGGTACCTGTTTGGTGCTTGTGCAGGCAGCTCAGCTCACATGGCCAAGGCAGGCACATTGCCACTTGCACCAAACACCAACAAGGCCACGCTCTGCAGCGCAGCCAGCATGCAGAGGGGCCAGGCATGCCCCAACCCCACCAAACTAAGCACGTGTCCTATAGTGACACACCATATTTTTAATTCAGGAAATCCCAAAGAGAAGTATGAGTGCAATCTCATTCCAGGAAGAAGAAACTGAATTAGCCTAACATAAAACCCTTGCAAGGCAGTGAGCTCATGCTTCTTGCAGAGCACCGCTCTCTGTGCTGATAGTGAGTCATGCTTGGTTAAACACCGGGGGAACCAAGAGCAACCACCTAACTCCCTGGCACTCCTCTTGGGATGGGGCCATACTGTGAGTTAGAAGAAGCTGTGCCTCTGGGAGAGGCTGCTGTGAATGACTGCAGTGGGACTTTGAGCCAGATCATTTAGCCCACAAGAGGGAGAAATTTTGAAGCAGAAGGTGGGTTAGTTGTGTTGTGCTGGCTTGGCAGGGACACCTACCAAGACTCCCAACATTTACGCATGCTCATGAACTCACCTTATAATGGGCATGATGAAGTTAAATGAGGTGAGCTTCAGGCTACAGAAATGGGCTATAATCAATTTCAACAGCATGCTGAATGCACAAAATGGCCTAAATGCAGAGAGCCTTTCTACAAAGCTTTAGGTCTCACCTGAAAGCCTACCAGTCTTGCACCAGGACTGAATGCTGTACTAGATTTCCCAAGGAACTTCAAAAAAGTAAAACAAAAATACAGTGTAAGGAGATCAGCCTTCTGTTACAGAAGCTGTAATACAGGTCTACATCTACACTAAATTGCAATACCCTGGAGAGGTATTTGTGAATTGCAGTTTACTTAAAAACATTTCATAAAATACTGATTCCTGAAACACTGGAGACGCCCATTCACACTCACCTGGTGCTATCTCTGCCAGTGAAGACTCTGCAGCTGGCAGTATGGAGGGCTACTGCCTCCATTTGCCACACCCATAGAGATATCTGTCAGAGCTGGTCCCATTCAGCTCAATCGATGAACCTCTCAGGTACAACAATGAGCAGCCTGCATCCAAACACTACAGCAAAAACCAGTACACCCTCCTCTGCCATGGGCAGGCTTTTGTGCAGGCTAAAGGACATGCATCAAGTGCCAACAACAAGGGAGGGCAGAAACCACTCCCTGCCCTGCTCCCCAAAGTACATGCTGCCAGTTAGAGAAGTGAAAATGATACCAGGTGACTCATGATCAGTTGTAACCCACCCAATCCACTCAACAAGATAGCAAGGAAGAGATTCACTATAACTGTAAATCTGGCCTGGGCCCAGCCCCCTGCACCAGGGCAGTTGGCAGTGCACCCGCTCCTCCCACCCCCCCGCAGCTGAGGGACTTCATTCAGTGTGCCTGACAAAGAGGTGTTTGCATGCTCTGCTTGCAAAGACCAGCAAGTGTCCCCAAAGAAGGGAGAAGGACAAGGTGAGGCACCCTGCAGTAGCAGGCAGTGGGGAGCCCACGGCAGCAGTGCTGGCCACAGGGTTCACTGCCCAGCACCAGTTTTCTGATTTTGTCCAGGAAAGACAAATTTTGTACATTCATGAACAAAATAGCCCAGAGGAAGTTGTCTCCGCTTCCTACCCTCAACTGCCACATGCTGCACAACAGCTTTTTAACAGCCCCTCCATGTGAAGGGGATGGTGGTAGAGTTGCTCCTCACAGCAGTGCTGACCACCCTGTAACTGCTGCTGGTCAGAGGCTGCTGCTCCACGACACCGGCAGCTCAAGCAGCCAAAAGGGTACACATGCTTCACCACAGCATCCCCATGGGACAGGCCCTGAGCAGACTTGCTGGCCTCTCCTCTCTGTCCCCATGCTCCAATTGCTTGATTGGGACTTAAATTAATTGCAAAGCCGAGGGAAGAGTTTGTGAGCTACCTACACTGTGGCAGCGCAAGGTCCCCGGGCTGCAGCCCACACTGCTGGTGCGCCACGCGGCCATCAGTCCAGCCCTTCCGCAGTGCCCGGTACATGGGAAGATCACAACGTGGGGATCAAGGCACAGGAAGATCATGAGTCTGGCAACATTTTGAATCCTTTGCCTTCTGGTTTGTGGCAGCTAGTGTGCCCTGTCCTCCTGTCAGCAGGTGCTTCTCAAAGGTAAGGGTGGCCAGAACTTCTCGGGAAATCAAGAGATCTCTGCCACAGAGCAGCAGTCGGAAGGGTAACCTGCTTTGTTAATTAGTTTTTGCACCCAGGAATGAGCTGCCGACAGCCCGATGTAGAGAACAGGACCCACTGCTCTTGCAGAAGCGGACGGACGCTGCCCAGGTCTCTCAGGCTCAAGGCTTGGAGAGCATCCGAGCGCCAGCGTACGCGGGGGTTCGCTCCTCTACTTTGTCCCTTAGCTCAGAGCGGGGGGCGGCCGCTGCAGCTCCCGTCCTCCCGCCGGTGGGCTGCGGCAGGGCCGCGCCACGCTCCCGCGGCGGCGGCTCCCGGCAGAGGGCGGCGAGGACGCCAGCGGCCACCAGGTGGCGGCCTTGGCCCGCGGCCGGGCGGCGCGGGGCGGGATCCGCCCTCAGGGGACGCTCCCGCTCCCAGCCCTGAGGCGGCGGCCGCCCGGCGGCGCGCCCGCACTCGCACCGCGTAACGCTCTCGGGAGCCGCAGGGGAGCACACGAAAGTACCCCTCCTCCCCGCACCACTTATCCGCACAACAGACAAGCCCTAAACACTAAATAGCAAAACTTACCCTCTCCTAAGTGGTTATGTATGCCCAATGTTCAGTTAAGGTGGGGTTTTAGTAATGCCACCATCAGTCAGTAAAATATCCCAGCACAGATCTCACCAGTTCCTTGTGAGGTGCTTCCTCAGCTCTCCCACCTGTGCTGGGCCCAGGTTCAGGCCGAGCACTGTAACCCTGACTCACACTAGCACACCCAAACCTACTCCATGGAGCCCACCGAGTAAGATTAGTGAGGTTTCCACAATAGCCATTTAGTATTTTAATGCTCATAGGAGCACAAGCAACGTAAAACAGAAAAGGTTCCAAGTTGTTAACAATGCAAAATCATTAAACAGAGTCATTACTTTAGCATTAGGATCTCCCCCCATGGATCCAGGACAAAGAACATCCCAATGAAAACACCCACAAACCCTTGACAGATTTCCAATATGTGTTACTGTTAACCAGCAGTAATCATACTGCAAGTATTGCCATGCTATCAGTTTCAGCAGAAAATGCTCATTTAAAAACATATGCTGTAGTAAAGGTTGGAGCTGAAACAAAATCTGACTGCTCGACATCTTTAAAGGTCTGTCAGCACTTTTCCCAACACCAACAGATAAACGAGTGTAGATGTGAACCAAATCTTAGTGTATAACACCATACATTTTGCCTAATACCATTTTTATCAGTTTTAATTGCATATTATTTTTCAGAAATCACTGTGCAAAAAGACGTTTGCCTCCTTTTACATGAGCATCAGTGTCAAACTCACAGCTAAAGCAGAAGATGCTGTACATTAGGCTCACAAAAATTGTTTATGGCTTTCCATTTGACCCAGCAGCACGTGGAAAGACAGACACAACGGGCAACTAAAATGCAAGTCCAGGAACAACCATAAGAAGGGAAACTAAAATACAATGAATTCACACTACAATAATCGATATAATCTGTGTTTTAATTCCTATTCCAGATCAAGAATATTCCTCTGCAAAGGGAGGCTGACAAACACAATAAAATCACTTGCAACATAGTCCTTTCATGCCACATAACAACACAACCAGCTGCTTCTTTGGGTTGTCCTTCCTGCCAGTTCACAGGAAGCATTTGTACCTGCCATTAAGACACTGCTGTCACAGGTGTGACCCAGTATTTGTCATCAGTAGTGGCTTACCTCGCAATGGATTGTTTCTGTCTTTGCTGACTGGTACAATAAGGAAGCAAGGACCTTTGACATAAGTAGGGCTGGATCATCCATGCGTGGTTGTCTTCTGTTTGCTCAGATCTACTTCCTATAGTAGTGCAGTCACCGTGGATATAAATGCATCTTTGTGCCCGGTAGACAGGCTATTGCAGTAAGAAGCCAAACACCAGAACAGGACATCAGGGGGCAGTAAGCAGCACACTATTACTACCTGGCTTTATCCCAGTGACACAGCCAAAGGAAAGGTAAAAACATGTACCCCAACGCTCAGGGGTGAAGGTTTCCATGCCCATCCCAAAATAGTTCCAAACTTCCTGGTTTTGAATGACTGCAGTGCAGAAGAGGCCGATTTAAGAGTACACCATACCCAGATGAACTATGTGAAAAGTGCAAGGTTCATTGAAACAATCTGGAGAATTTCCACAGCACAGCAAGAACATAAGTGTTCAAGTTACTCAGTAACTTGCAAAATTCAGAGCATCATAATCTCATGTGAAATGTTTTTTTATTTATGAAAGTGTAATTAAGTCTCCTTGCAATACGCACATGGACAACCCCTAGCCCAGCTGTACCAGGCAGGAATGCAATGCTACAGTTCACACAAACAAGATGCACAGCCATGCTCAGGTCATTGGTTATCTCAAGTGTTTTTATTTTATTCAGAATGACACCTGAGGAAGGGCTGGCTAGCACTCAAAGTTATCATTAAGGCTTTTTACATGTTCTAACAAAATGGAGCTATTTAAACTACCAACATTCCTTATCATAAAACTCCAATTACACCACCAGCTTCTGTAACACAGTTGAAAAGAAAGTTTGAAAGCTGTTTTTATAAGCCTCACTTGAGAGATGTCAATAGACACCGAACTTCCTTTTCATGATCAAAGTAGTGATTTATGACAGAATATTTAGGAAAACTCACATTTTCACAGTTGTCTTAACTACTGCAGAGCCCTTTTATTTCTCCAGTTGCCTATCACATTATAACAAATGAAACTACTTAAGGTTTAAAGGCCAAGGACTAGTGAAGTGATGCACAGGAAAACAGTAAAATTAATTGGTTCAAGCTTTCCATTACTAATTTGTATGAAGAGTTGAACAGAAACTCTGCAATATATGCTTTTATTTCACTTGCCCATTTTGTGCCCTCAGGAGAAACAGCTAGAAGTGAGAAGCAGGTAGTGAAGAAAGGGTTAGAGTAGCTGTTTCTAAGGGAAAAAAAAAACAAAAACAAAAACCACAGAACAAAAAAACCCAAACCACCACCCACAAAAAAAATACAAAATACCACCATCAAAAAAAAAAAAAAGGAAAAAAAAAAGAAAAAAAAAGAAAAAAAAGAAAAAAGTGTCAGACCGCTAGACCACCACAGCCCTATCAAAAGCTTCCAAAAACTGAGAAACATCAGTGTTGCAGCTATGGTGGTTTAAGGACGTAAACAAGGCATTGTTCATAAATATAGGACAAGAGTCCTTTATTTGCCCAGGTGCTATAGCTGGACAATGCATACAGACACACAGCATTTATTCTTCTTTCAGAAGCCTGGACACACTTTGCGAGGCACCAAAGATGGTTATACTGAAAAGAACCTGTACTAAAATTCAAATGTCTGCCTGCAGAGTCTCTAGCTTTAAGTGGTCTAGCTCGTAAGAACACTTCAAACTAAAAACACAGTTTCCAAACATTAATATGCAATGAGTGCCACAAATTGCACCTTACTCGCTTCTTCTATCACCAAGTGGTGGAAGTGCTCCTCAGAAAAGGGCATTTAGTATGAACAACAATAAGGTACTCCAAAGCACAAATGCTGACAAACTTTTGCTTTGCTATGTAACAAAACTAGTTGAATACACTAGCAAGCCTGCTGAAGAGCCTAAGCTGGAAGCTCAAGCTCTGCTCCATCTTCTGCAAAGAAGGCAGCTCAGCTATTCCACAGCTAAAGCCTGAACACAGGCTGTTTACAACAAAGTACTTGAGAATTTGAGTATGAGGGCAATAGTGCAAGATGGAACGAGACCTCAAGCAAATCACTAGGACTTTTATGAGGGTTAAGTCTAATCCAGCATGAACCAAACACAGCTTGCAAACCAGAGATAATGATCTCTGATCTCTTCCTGATCATAAGCTAGCCACCTGCTCTATAAAATCTGCTGTGAACTACAGCCTGCACAACTAAGTATCAAGATATCCTTCTCAGCTATGAGAGACTGTAAGGAGTAGGCTCCAGGCACTCCCTTGAACTCAATAAATCCCGATTCTTAAATGTAAGCACTGTAACTACATGTATTTAATATATTCCACATTTAAAGCATTCACAGCTAGTTATGTTTGACCTTAAGGGATGTTATGCTTAGGGACCAAATATCCCTCATATTTCTATCTTCTTAATTCTATCCTGGAAAAACATGAGAGAGTATTTCCATTATTCTGCATGTTTCTGGACTTAAATGTCTATCTGCCAAGATTTATTAGTCAAAAGGAAAGCAAAATCAGATGCATTTTCCTTCATCTCCACTTAAAATTAAGCCTTTATTTCAGTCATTGCAAGCAGAAACCTCACAGCAGCTTGGATAAAAGCAGGCTGTTATACCATTACACCGTTAATGTTCAATTGCAGAGATACATCTCACTTCATACAAATAAGCAAAAGGTGTATTTGTGGTGAGGTTTTTCACTCCTCGGCCAAAAGCATCAAGGAGCAGTTCTTAAATGTCTCAGTATGCCAAGTACATCATTCTGCACTCTTTGCATCAGGAGGCCAACTAGTAGCACAGTAAATCTTGCCCATGGAACGCAGGGGGAATTAAACCATTGTATCACAAGTCTTACCTGACAGAAAAGCACATTCAACTTGCTTGAGGAATCCAACTGTTCAGTGAAAACCACCTATATTCAGTGTTGCTGGGGAGGGAGAGGGTGAAGGGGTGGTGTCCTTAATTGCACAAAGGTATAGAGCACTACTTCTTGGATTATTTTAAGCTAAAACTTAACTGAGCACTACCCTCGTATCTTAGCTCTTAAAATATTTGAGGCACAAGTATGTGTGTGTACTTGTTTTATTCATAATTTGTCTTGGGATACCAAATGTACTTCTACTTCAGGTGATTTAACAAAAATTGTTGACCTCATTTCAAAACATCCACTGATCCATTTTTCATTCAATGGCAATATCAAATGCTAAAAGGAACATAAAAACAAACATGCACACAATTGTACAGTTTTCATAAATGTCTATTTCATTATTTGTGGGTAGCGCATTAAACAGTTAAATACATTTAAATAATGTTTAAGTGACTGCACTAATGCAGAATTTTAACTAGATGGGTAACCAATTTAACTAGAAACCAGCTAACAAGTAACTGTCTAAATACTCCAAATACAGCTCTTGTTCTAGGTCATCCTTCTTGGGGAAAAAAAGCCTGCTGGTCACATTGGAAATACATTTTAAGGCCAAATTCTTCTGATATCCCTTCTCTGCAGCAGCTTCTTTGCCTTTTTAAGCCTCCAATTCCAGGCCAAGACCAAGTTTATGGCCACCAGCATTGATGCTCTTTCCATCTATCAGGGCAGACAGTGTAAGCTTCACACCTGTAAGATTTTTAAAACAGCACATTTAGAATATACAAGCAGAGTAGCTATCATGCAACTCAACCTCCGTCATTACAAGTCCCAGTTGTAGCTCCTTTTCCATGTCTTTACTTTCCTCTAAAGACATCTAAGCAAAAATATGTTTACCCATGAAATCTATTGAAAGCTATGAAAGCTAGTCACGTGAATCAAACTAGGTGCTTTTTGTAAATACCATGTTACAGAGTGGATATACAAAGTCTCTTAATTGCTAAGTACACAAGAGCTCTCCTTTTCTACATTAAGGTGTGCAAAGGAGGAAATTATGCACAGTTAAGACAGACACTTGTACCAAGGAAAATGGAATGAAACTATGATTTTTATTGGTTTTCAAATAAGGAACTAACCAATGGTAATATAGCATTAACAGGTCTTCCATATTTAAGCAGAATAGAAGTTAAGTTCTGAAGGTTTTTTTACTAAGTATGAAGAGCAGGAAGTATGTTCTTTGATGATTAATCATTATTTCAAGACCCACTATCATTCAATACGACACAACTGGAGAAAGCTATGACGAAGAAAGACTGCTTTGCCCAGCCTAAAGCTAACCTATCAAACACAATACAGTCCATTCCTACACAAATCAATGAGGAATGATGCAGAAATACCATCAGATACAGT
The DNA here is from genome assembly GCF_965140245.1 of Athene noctua. Classification (NCBI taxonomy): domain Eukaryota; kingdom Metazoa; phylum Chordata; class Aves; order Strigiformes; family Strigidae; genus Athene; species Athene noctua. The sequence continues at coordinate 42,905,085 of NC_134041.1, forward strand.
GGAATTTGTCTTGTTTAGATAAAGGTTTAATGTCCAACATAAGCTACTATAAAACACCTACTTTGCCTTCAAGACAAAATTATTCCGAAGAAGGGAAATAGTTGCATATAAATACAAGATGTCCAAGATTTTCTTTGTGATGCATAAAAGGGATGTACATGACATTAATTCATGTAATAACTCTTACCTGGCCTCAGGGTTTGGGTGTAACCCACTCCAACTAGGCTAGAATTGTTCACTTTTGCCTGAAAAAAAAACAAGACAAAGGCAACTGACATGTTGGAACTGATTAGTTCTTTGTTATCATTCAGAAGCTAGAATAACTACAGCAAAACTGCCACTATCAACTTAATCAAGCTTTGATTGTTCTTTCAATATCTTTATGCTTACTGGATTCTTGCCAGCTATGGCCTTGCCCCCCTACTTACAAGTGAAGTAGTAACATATTTAAGAGCAGACAGAATGTAAGGGCAGGGAGAACTGTTACTGAAACATAATTTGGCAGGTGAACTTCCCCACTTTCCCCTTTTCAGGCGGCCGTAGCAATTTACCACCAGTCTCCCAAAACAAGCCACTTCAGAAGAATCCTCCGTGTTCATACTATTACAAAAGAATTTGTATCTTGCAAGTCCAATCAGTCAAGCAGCAAACATTTCGTAGTATCATCATAAACAATTGTGCAAAATTATTTATCTTGCTTGGCATCACTTCCTCTATAGGCTGATTCCCACAATCCAGGTTCAGTTCTAACTTGTAACAGAGAAAACTTTTCTGCAAATCGCCCTTTTAAACAGTATCACCAGACTTCTCACCATGAGAATATGACAGAGTCCCAAAAACTGGTTTTGAAAAAATTCTGTAAACTTATGGAACTAGACATGAGGATGTATTTATTAAAAAAAAAAAAAATTTGAAAAAAACCACAAGTCCTCTAGAGTAGCACAACATTTGACAGTTGGATTCTAAAAGAGACTTTGTTGCATAAAACATTATAGAATTTAAATACTGCTGGTTTAATTATAACTGCCTAGATTGTAAGAGTAATTCCTACAAGACTTCCTGACCTATTACCTTATTTTGCACTGAAAATAACACTGTGCTTTGCATAACCTTTTTGGTCAGAGCCATACTTACAGAGATAGAAGCAGTGGAATCCAACTTGTATTTAGCCGCGATGCCAAAGCGAGTGCTGTTGCTACCTGCTGTCCAGGCCAGGTTTACAGCAGTTTCAAGATTGTCACTCACTTTCTGGTAAATTGAACCACCAAATTCTGAACCATCATTGCTGCACAAATTAAGAAAAAAGTTAAGTTTCCTATATTTATGTAGTCCCAACAGCTGAGGTTTTTTTTAACTAATTCAAATTTTTATTCAAATGAGAATTCCAAAAGTTTCAGTTGTTTCACATTTTTCAACAGGAGAAGGGAAGATGAACAAAGGCTTCAAGGCAAAATAAAACTGCAGTAATTCATGGGAAAAAAAAAGATATTTCAGTGCTACATCTAATTCTCATACTAATGTTGAACTAAGTACTTGAATGTAATTCCAGATCACACCCTTACAAAACAGATGAATGTTAACAGTTCAGAAACAGGTATTCTGAATTCTATGATTACTGAATACATATATTCCTAAAGAATTAGATGACCTTTCTAAACATCTGTCACAATGTCTGACATAAGTAAACTGAAATGGAATTCTCACAGCCCAGACTATGAAGTGTTTTGTAGCTTCCTCCCATACCCCTCAACCTCTATAAACCCTGATACAATGCCCATCCTCCCCCTCCAAAAGGGCAAACTTCTACCTCAAAAATCATTAAGTTATTTCCTAACTAAATGCACTAGAACACCACCAATTAACTTATACCATGTTCTTCAGTAGATTTTGATCAGCTTGCTTTGAAGAGCATTTAAGATCTAAATGCAGCAAGTCTGAAAGAAGTTCATAAACAAGACGTCTTACACTTTAGTTACACACCAAGTGCTTCATGCACTCATCATCCCAGAAAGGCAAGAAGATGAACCTACTCAAGAAGTCCAAAAATAAAGCTCTAGTCTTGCTCCAGAAACTACTACTGGCCTACTTAAACAGCTTGACACTTATCACTACCTCTAACAAATCTACTGCCCTTAAATTATAGTCAGATACAGTTCAATGTAATGGGAAAGCTGGAAAAACCATTACCATCAGCACTGCATAACTGAACTACTGCACTTCCCATTTGGATGTACTTTGGTATTTGCTAAGCTGCAGCATATATCATGCTCTAAGTGCTAACAAGCCATGAGTATTTACTGTTTTGAAAGAGTACCATTTACCATTTAGTTAAGAGTTTCTTATTGAAAAATGCACTCCACCTAATGGCCTTGCAAGCATTTCTATTCTTACTAGAGGGAATGGTAGAAAAAGCCTGCTTCTCTAAATCTGGACACAATTTTCAGTACTTACACATTAGTGTGCAGTTGGAAGTCTCCAGTCTTGTAACCCACAGAGAAGTTATTTCTTGTCAATTTTGATTTGGCACTATCGAAAGTCATCTGATAGCCAGCAAGCCAGCCTTCATAACCAAAGACAGCTGAACCATGGATTGCAGGTCCAGCAAAATCAAAGTCAACATCACAACCTAGGTTTAGGCATTCACGTTTATAAGCTGACTTAATTTTACCACTTTTCTTTCTGAAACAGAGAAACAGTTATCTTAAGACAACGCTTGATCCTCCTCAGTGAGCTGTCAAATTCGAGCTGTATGACTCCACACAATGTATCTAAATGCCATGCACTCACATTCTCTAGACTAGCCCATCAAGTAAGCACAGGGCTACTGCAAACAGGCATTTTGTGGCGAACAGAGGGGCATTTTCATGCTTCCCGTAATCTTACAGGTACTTCTATCCCAAAGAAATTAGCAAAGTGAACTGTTGTGAAATGCCCATAGAAAAAGATGTGATGCTAAAGAGCAGAAGCCTTCAGCACTGGGATTTCCTAGTTTGGATCAATAGCAAACCATACAAATATCTTTGTCAATACAACAGACTGGATGAATATTCACTGACCATGGGTGTTCTTACTGCCCTAAATAAGGTGAAAAGGCTAATAATTCTTACCCCGTATTTGGTGAGAAAGTTGTATCAAATGTCAACTTCAAACCTTTGGCAATCTAATTCAAGGGGGAAAAGATAAGATAAAGCTATAAATCCAGTTCTGCTAGCTCGGTAAAACAAATAAATCCTCTCTTAATCTATTACCTGATCTTCAATTGCAATTTCTGTTCCCAGAGTGTTATCTGTGTTCCATTTTTCTGTGAAAGTCAGTCCATACTCAGCCCACTTGTATTTGGTCTCCAAGCTCCCATTCACTTTTCCAGTGTCTGTGTTCGATGAACCAGATGTTGTGAATTCCTAAAAAGGACAATGTCCATGTTATACAGAAAATACATGTGATCCTGAAAGCATCACACAGTGCCAAAAGAGAAAAGACTTTTCTTCAGCAAACACTAAGATCTTGTTATTCTATGCAACAATTTTAACAACATTAGACAACTTGTGTAGGGAGAGAGGGGAATGACACAGACAAGAAGTCCTAAACAATTCATGCCCACAGAGGCCTCCTTCCACTCCCCATCTCAATTGCAGTGTTTCTGCCACTATTACAAAATGTACAGGTTTGCGACATAACTCAGAAACAAGACAGTAGTTACTGTAAGTATTCTCCTTAAAAGGAGAAACACGTTCCTGAAATATAAGGTTAATCTGACACTCCTAATGAGCAAATTAAAAATCAAACAAGAGCCCTAAGGCACATAACACAACTCCAGCAAAATTCTTTAAGGATCACATATGTATTTTCATTATTCCAGTCAACCACCTCTAAAGATAAATTATGTACAACTGTAAAATGTCATAGAAAGTCATTGTTTTTCAAATTAGGGGTGGGGCAGGTGGTGGTTTGGGTTTTTGGGGGGGGTGTTGCTTTTTGAGTGAGTTCTTAGTCTAACCAACACAGCAGACTTTCACACAAGCCATAGGTACATGTGTTTTTACTGACATCTACAAAATTCCTCTTCCCCTGACAGGTTTAATGACACACAGGAGGAACATTCATGTTTGAATTGTGAGCTAAGGCAACAGTTTGACTGTATGCTTCTGATAAAGTCTGTCTTAGAATTCTTGAAAGAATTTAGAAGTTAGCACTATCACTCGCATCTCCTTATTAAACTAAGTAGTCTTTGATGTCTCTGGTTACTCACAATGACAGAATGAATAATTTCTGTGTTCCACTATTCAGAAACTAAAGGCAATATCCGGTAGAAGTGGAAGTTTGGTTTGCAATGTACACTAAAGAGCTCTTTCCACTGAAATGTTATTGCCCTTATAATTTTAAAAGCTTATTATTTCAACTTTTTAAAGCATATAAATCAAAATTTTTATCTCTGACTTCCTCCACCCGGAGTACTATTTTTCAGATTGACTCCTCACACTCACCTCCCTCAGAAGGGAAAACGAATTTGAAGCCACAAATCCTTAAGCATTCGTATTCTCACAGCCCAAAACCTACCGCACATCACAAGCGCCGACACTGTTCCTCAATGGTGGCTGATCAAATTTAACCACAGCCAAGACATCTACTTGTATTATGTTAGTGAACCACTAAACCATCTTCATAGTTGCATAGAGGCTTATTTCTTAGCAAGTGACAGGCACTATACAACTTCAAGTCCAAATAGCTTTCAGCTTTAACTTCTTGCTTTGTGCTATTCCTACTGCACAGGGCACATGTGACCACAACCATTGTGGTAATAGCTTTAGGAGAGCAAATCATTACATTATCTCTTATCTCTGCTTTAAAGCATCTGCAGTACATACACGCCAACACTTTCTCCTCCTGGGAAGGATAGCTTATAACTGATATGGGATTCACATGTGGGCTTGGATTTTTCAGAGAGTTTTACAAGTATTACAGGTAGTCCTCAAAAGAAACAGGCTAAAATAAGAATAGCTACACCTATAATAGGGTTCTTGCAAACTGTGCTTCAGTTGAGATACAGACTCCCAGAAAAGACACAACATATAACCCATGCACCTTGTTTCTAACAACCAGTTACAATATTAAAGCTTCCGGTTATGGGGAAAAAAAAAATTAAAAAAAAAAAAATCTACCTATCTTACAAAGTCTAGTCTAGAAATAGAGAACATTTATAGGAGCCACTGCTTGCATGACCAAGACATCTTGCACAAAACATTACTGCAGCACTTTAATACCTTTAAAGAGGAGCCAAAGACTCAATGTGCTAATTCACTGTCAGCTACTTCACAGAAGAATCAAGATGCCACGTTTCCTCCAAGTAAAAGTAGCATCGCAGGGTACTTCAGAAATAAATTCTGTGTACTATGACTGATACAAAAATGTGTCAGCTATTTGTTCAGCTTCAGACATAAGGTGAGGGACAACTAAAACTAAACAGTGCGATACGATACCCCTGTTACATTCAGATGCTTAGGGACTTCTGAAATTATTTTACACCAAAAGTTTATCATTCATATAACCTATAAACCATTCAACAGCATACAGAAGGTGTCCTTTCTAATTAAATATCAGAACAAACCCGGGAAAAAAATAATGAAAGGTATCTAAACTCACCACTCCACTTGCAGATTTTGTTTTCACATCCAGTTTCACCAACCCAAAACCTTAACAAACAGAAGACAAAGTTACACCAATAGGCTTTAACTGAGATCACACACATTTTCACAGAATCTGGTTTTCCAAGCAGTCTCGGCAGTGTGCCATATATATATACAGATATAAAACTAAGGCTGACTTCAGTAACACTCAAATTTTAGATGCCACAGTGGTTAGAGGCGGCCACTCTGGAGCAAGCCAGGAGTTCTATTCCATCATCACCACATCAAAAGTGGGAAATAATCTCTCAGTTATACACTGCATATCTAACTATCAAATGACAACTTCCAAGAGTAAATTCAGTGACAGACAAAATGCATTCTTTTCTGTTCCTGGAATGGCACCGGCTTTGTAGTCAATGTCATTTCAAGAGCTATCTCAATTTGTGTCTCAGCACCAAGAAAAAATATATCTCAAAGTAAAAAAAAAAACAAACTGTAAAAGTGAAGTCACTGGGAAATACACAGCCACTGGAACTGTAATATAAGTAGGTTTTATAGGAGTGTCAATTCACACTGTTACCCATAGAGCTGAGTGACAGTCTTTGTGAAAGAGCCCCCAAAGACCAAACAGCACTCTCACAAAGAATAATTCAACTATGCAACTGTCTGGTATTAAAGCATTATAAAATGTTAAAGAATTCTTTATCCCAATAGCTATTCCTCTCTCTATTTCAAAAGAGGCTATAATGTTTACAGTGGTATATATCCCTTATATATACCTTACATGGTATATATCAACAATGTTGTGGCACAGACTGGTAAAGTGTACTCCTAAATTAAATTACACTTGATGCTTACATTCTTGCATATTGTACACCTGACATTTATGTGACTAAAGCACTAAGATTTTAACAGATTTCACATTAAAACAGCCCACAAAAAGCCTCTAGAGACCTGTTAGTTGATGGTAATAATATAAAACCAACACACCTTCCCCCTCCTCAAACACAAGCATTTGAGCATTCAATTTTACATACAGGCTTAAAAAGGCAATTCATTGTTGCACCACAGACACAATGTTTTATAAAAGGTACTATTCTTACCATATCCTTTATTGAAGATATCTCTGGCAGATTTGCCAAGGTCTACATATGATGGAGGAATCGCCATTGGAGCTGAAAGGTAACAAGCTCATTAATAGCAAACCTTTTACCAGTGTGCACATAAAGAAAATGCTACCATAACTCTTTGAAGATACTCTTTAAGGTAGATTCATCTATGAAGGCAGTTAATAGACAGATGCCTCAATTACAGTATTCTGAAACACCTACAGATTTTCAGTGATGGTCACTGTGAATAATAAATGCTTTCTTGGCTTAGGTAATCTGCTTGTAGAGAAAAGGTACTGCATGACCACCCAGTTCCTAATTTTTCAAATAGATTTCTCCATACATTTTTGAATACCAGAAATCAACTAATAGCTCACGTTTCCAGAGTTGGCAGTTACCACCAAAAACCCAAAAACTGTAAATGTGAAAGACTATAATGCAGACAGTTACTTCCTACAGTTCCACAAAGTCAAATTTGACAGATGTTTATGAAAATTATCTGGAAGGACCTGCAATTCATTTTGAAAAAGTTATTTTCAAAATGTAAAAAGAGTGCATATCTGCTTTGCAACATCATTTGTCCCATTTTTTAAAATGGTAGACATGCAATTTAAAAAGGAATATCTAAAATACCATTAACTAGTAATCAATCTGATTAAGTTCCCCCCCTCCCTAACACACAAGAGTTTATATTTGGGGAGTTGTCTTGCTCAATTAAAATGAAGAAGTGGTAGGAGTGCTGGGTCAGTGAGAAAAGCTCTCTTTAAGAGTCCCTTTCTCAGGTGGTGAGCCTCTGGCAATCTCACTGTTAAAGAATCTGTCATTCAAGACTAGCTATGACCCAGGCTCCCTGGCCCAAAGGACAGATACCAGCCTAAGGTCTCACACAGGCCTGTATAGTTCTCCTCCCGGTGAAGATACACTCTATCTGTACCTTCATTCAGTGACTGTTTTGCCACGATTTCAATAGCAAATGGCCACTGTTATGGAGGCACTGTATTTTAACATTTTAAAATACAGAAAACAGAGCATATTTAACAGAGCTAACTCCCTCCATGCTGTAAAAGTAGGGGGAAAAAAAAAAGGGGGGGGAGGGGAGAACAATGAAACTAACTAGATAAAGCACCATTAAAAGGCTAAACACAAGCAAACAAAAATGTTATCTTTTCAAACTGATTGGTCACATTGGTTTTGCAGAGAAAGTCAGATTAACATAACTGACTGTTTATCTTGCTCCTGTGGGGTTTTTTGTTTCTGTTTAAGTAAATGGAAAAATATCTTCAGTTAACTTTCAACTGAAAGCAGAAAAAATAACTTTCATTTCTATATAGTCCTTTTATCCAATACTTAAATTTCCAACACCTGGCTATAGAATTGCTTATCTTCTGCAGATCTCTGCAAGATAAGTGTATTCCATAACATGGAATCAAGGTAAAATCTCCCCCTCCACTTAAAAAGTTTCTCTCCATCTTTTCATGGCCTACATAAAATGAAAACTTTCATGGAACACTCGATTCAGATATAATTCCTTTAGGGCACATTCCACTAAACAGACTGTTGTTTCAGAACAGCATCCATATAAAAACCCCCACCAAATTACACCTGCCATATACAGCCTAATTGTATGAACTGCTATTTAAAAAAAAGTTTTAGCAATCACTGGTAAGGCATAGGACTGTTTCTTATCTTTCTACAATTTCTAATACAGTCTTCCAGAGTACCTTACTCCACTTGCCTAAGCCATAAGAAGATAACTTCAACCTCCTCTGCACAAACACATTTGTATTTGTAGTTTAATGAAAAAAAAAAATAATGTTAAAACCCCTTCATTAGTAACGACTTGTAAACTCTACAACCAGGTCGCTACAACAAGACATCCATGACTTGTTCAAGAACATAAACCAAATCTGTTTTTCCAGAGTTAAATAAACTCTTTAAAAAAAAAGGACATGAAAATGACTTAGAGCATTTGAAGCTTAAAAAGGCCTAGCCCAAGTTGAAATCCATAGTAAGTAAGTCTTGAGGAAAAAAAAATTCTATAGCAGGACAGATACTAATCCCAGTGACAAGACATTAAATGGATCCTATTATTTATTCAATAAAAAAAAACCAGATGGTAGACCAAATTATGAGATAGTGTTGGAACAGTGCTCTTCCTCCTCTAAATTTCTGCTGTACAGCAACTGTACTATTCAGTAGTAGTTTAAAATAATTTAGAGAAGATTTAGCTATGTATTTTTCCTCTAATGAATAGGTCTCACTTCCAACTAACATCTTCAGAAGAATAATTATTTCTGGTTTTAAAGTTTTATACTAGGCTTTAGCACAAACAGGCTTTTACAGTATAAATATATAAATGAGCTTTTCACTTTTGTTTTCAATGTTTCCAATCTGACTAGACAACCATTACAGACAGGAGATTTATGGTAAGCAATAATGTCCTGAGAAGTTACCAAGCTGGTAACTGTGTCTAAATTCAAAGGATTACTACAGTAAAAAGGATGTTGTCATTTTATCTGGCCTAGGTAGGCATCCTTCCCATTGCAAGGAAACGAAACAGTATTTGTCAGACACTCCAGTCTACAGCCAAATTTTGTGATAAAAAGTTTTAACAGAGTACAACTGTCACACTGCTGCTCTAATGCTATACTAACAGAGATGGACAAGGACAAAATGGGAAATCAAGGGTTAATTCTGGGTGTATTAAATACCTGATAAGCCAGTGCCATCATCAGAATGCTCATTAAATGAAAACAGGGCCAAAAAAAAAAAATCATTCCTGTCCTCCAATGTTGGCAAGTTACCTAGGTTTACAAGTTCTTATACTCAGAAGCAACTTTCTTCAACCCTATTTTGAAGTGTCTTTCACTTAAAAACTAATTAGAAGTAACTAAGTAAGTACCATTTAACAACAAGAGGTTTGTTGTGAAAGAACTATCAGATAATCTTACTCCTCATTTCAAAAACACAGAATCTACTTGAATCAAATGGGAGCTCCATCCTGATCTTTGTTTCATGCTAATTAATCTGTTACTCAAGAGCAACAAGCATGCTTCCTTCTTCTGTAAAAATAATCATCCCAAGAACAGGAAAATGTATTCATGTTATCAGAATTATTACATCAGTTTTCCTTCGAGGTAGAATGTCAAAACTCTCTCAGAACCTACAATTAAAGGAATGCCAAATACTTCTGTAAAGATTTCTGACAGTTTTAACATCTCAGGATATTGAAGATCAGGCTATAATAAAAACACATAAGTGCTCGTGCAATTTTTAAAAAAAGGCCATCACTACACTGAAATTCTATTCCAGCAGCGTAAATAACAACAGAGAAATTGATAATATTCAAAAAATACTCTGCTAAAATACATGGGACACACGCTGACCTTTAGACTTGCACCGCTACAAAAGCTTAAAGAAAAAACACCACCTCGTTACCCTTGCTTCAGCTCTCTCCCTACTGACATCTCGGAGGTGGGCACACTAGTCTAGTAGCCATAGCTAGGCCGATTTAGAGACTCTACGGAGAAGGGAAAGAAAATTAAACATCTGAAAACAACAGCATGTTCAGAAACCGAAAGCAGAACCTCCCTGAAGAGGACACCGAAAGGGAACACGGGGATGCGAAGAGCCAGGCCGGGCCGCAGGGGCAGGCGGCACACCCTGCCCGGGAAGGGCCCGGGCGGCGGCGCCCAGGCCGCCCGCTGCCGCCAGGCCCGCCGCCAGGCCAGCGGCGCCCGCTGCCGCCGCAAGGTGAACTCCTCCACGCGGCCATCTTGGGCATCCCGGCCTGACCCCCTCCCGCCGCCCTTTATGTAATCGCGGCCCGGGCCGGGCTCGCACGCCGAGGAGGGCGCGGCGCCTGCGGAGGCCGCGGCGGGAGGCGGAAAGGGGCAGCGCGTGCGGAGAAACACCCCCCGCACCCCCTTGCCGGCCGCCGCCCCGCCTGCCCGTCCGCGCCGTGAGCCTGGGCGCTGGGGAAGATGCCGCCGGCCCCACGCGGCCCCCCGGCCCCACTCGCCACCCCTCCGACCGCTCGCACACGGGCGAGCCCCGCCCGCCTCCCCTGCTCCCGCGGGGCCAGCTGTAGCCCGGGCCGGCACCTGGCTAACGCGGGAGGGCGACGGGGCCGGGAGGAGCGAGGCCGGGGGCGCAGGCAGGTCTCGCCGTGAGGAGGCCGCGCTGCTGCAGCCGCTGGCACTGGAGGGCGAACTGAAGGAGACACCGATCCGCCCGCCCGCCGCCGCCGCGCAGGACCCCGACGAGCCGGGGCCGCCCCGCCCGCCGCCTCCCGCCACCCGCCGCCCCGCGCCGCCGTCCGGCCTGCGGGAGGCGCCGCCGCCCGGGGCCCAGAGCCGGGGGGCGGCGGGAGACCCCGCACCCCCGAGCGAGGAGCCGGATAGAGGCGCCGCGGCCCGGCAGGCGCTCGGTGGGGCAGCCCCGACGGCGAAGAGGGGCCCTGCGGTGGCGGGTGGGGCTTGCGCTGGCGGGCGGGGTCGCGTCGCCGGGGAGGACCGTGGCAGCCGCGCCGGGCGCCCGCGGGGCGGGAGGGCGAAGCCTGCCGAGGTGCAGCGGCGGGAGCGACTGTTGGGGCTGCGGCGGCCTTCAGGTGCCCTTGTTCAGAGGGAGCGGAGCTAGGGAGTGACAGGCGCGGCCAGGGCAGCCCCACGCCGCCTAGGGACGGCGGGGCAGAGGGTGCCGGCTCATCAGCGGGCCTATGGCTGCCGTACCCAGGGAGCATTTCTCCGTTGGAGTGTTTAAGTAGACATACTCCACGTGGGGATGGGAGGCTGAAGTAAGGCTCTCGGCAGTACTTAGAGGGAGACCCATGCCCAGGGCTACTGCCCTTCCCGAGAAACTACTGGTCTTCTTTTCAGGATCCCCCTCCTCTAGTCTTGGCAATGGCATGTGAAGTCCTTCGCCTAAGGAGCAGCCGCGGACAGCAGCTCTGCAGCCAGCCAAGGTGATGCTGGTAGTATTTGCTGGGAGCGCGCTTGTTGGAGGTAGCCCTTTGCTCCTCACAGCCCCCAAGACGCCTTCCTCACAAGGGCCAGCCGTTGCGGAGCACTGGGGCCATGGCACGCTGCCCTGCAAACCTCTGCAGGGCTGCTCTCCCATTTCTCACAACTCTTTGAAGCTCTGAACGTATTACACCTAACATGCTCTCCCCAAAACCCACAGACACATGGCAAAATCCAGCAGCATGGCAGACCCACAGCTGATCTGACAGCTTGTACACCATCTAATGAGGTTTACTACCTCTTTCAGACAAGTGCCACAGTCTCTCCAGTTGCCTAAGCTCCATTTTTACCTTCCTGTCAGCTCCACCAGAAGACTGCGTGTCTGGTCAGGAGAAGCAGTAACCCTCAGAAAGCTTTCTTACTGCTGTCCTGATCATAAATAAGACATCTTGGAGAAAACAGTCAGATGTCTGTTCTGCAGCAGTCACTGCACACTGCAGCAGGAATCACTGAGTCACCAGTGCAGACCACTGCTGGGCCAAGGAACTGCAGGATAGGCATTTTTGACAGTCATAGTTCTCCCTTCTTTACTTGTATTATGACATGATGAGAATTCTTCAAGAAAGTAAAAATATTTTACAAATTATATTTGAATAGTAAGAAAAATATCATCCAACACTACCAGTTTACCAGAACACATGGTACAACAGTAATTTTCCAGGTTATTAATAAGAGAGCAGATTAGCAGCAAAGCCCAGCATAATGCCAGTCAGCACTTGCTAGTTATATCAAAAGATAAGCAACTGATTTTTTTTTTTTGGTGTAAGACCAATATTTTCATGTTACAACACCCAACAGGTTAGTATGTTTCATTTTGATATTTTTAAATAAACAGCTTGGCATTCCACAGGGGATGTGTATTGATGAATCAAAAAGGAAAACCACATGCTGAGACAATAAATAGCACTAGGGAAAAAAACCTTAGTGTATCTTATTGTGCATGGGAACATATATTAGGAATAAATAGAAGTCTGATAAGTAAAAATAGATTGTGGCATGAGTTGTTCATTATTTAAAGACATACATTTATTATTCATACCCATAGTATAAATCCATTCTGAATAAAAGTTTAATTTCATGAGACATCAGCTTTTTACCTTTTTTTTTTTTCTTTTAAAGATTAATGTTTTAGTCATGGTTTGGCTTTATTTTTAGCAAGAAAGTACTTACTGCCCCACCCTGAGCAAAAAAAAAAAAGCAATGAATCACTTGCTTTGTGAGACAAAGCAGAGACAGAATCTGAGCCAGACAGCAGCACACAAACTCCTCTGCATTAACATTCCAGGCTTCTGTAGGAACAGCCTCTCACTCTCACTTGTATAACCATGTCTTATTTCTCACAGCATATCTGTTAAAGCTTCGAGCGCCTAGAAAGGCACCCTTTCAGTCCTGCAATAGCAAGCCATCTAAATTACTCTGGAGCTTTCTTAGCTCTCATACCATTCAGTGCACACACACCCTGTGCAGGTGTGCTCACTCCAAATGGGCTGGTTTTCTGTTGAAAATAAGCAGCGCTCGGTTTTTGTGCCACTTGCTTTGCAACTATTCCACTTTGTTTGAATATACCCATGTATATGCATAACTGACATCACAGAGTTTTGTTCTACTGGTGCATTTGGAAAAAAACCCACACACATCATTACATAAGTTTACTGCCATTTGAACACAAACTCTGCTTATCTCTCCATACATTATCATCACAATTACTTAAGTAATGTATGTGATCAACAAAAAGAGAGCAAGTGGATACAGTGCATATCAGTGTCCATCAAACATCTTAGATAAGTTTATGTTCACTTCTAACAGGAGCTGATGTCATTGTCTGGCTCTCCCCTCCAGATGCAGACCTTCAAGTTGAAGACTCAGTGGAAAAGAAACCTTAGCAAAAGTGTAGCAATGAACAACTAAGTAAATTAGGACTACTCATTCTGAAACAAGTTGACCTAAGAGATATAGCAGAGATTATGAAAGTATAACCAGCAGGGAAAAGGTGAAAAATAGTTGAAGCTAGCAGGAAACAAGTTCAGAACAAGCAAAGCAAAGGGATTTTTTCCATCAAAGGAATGCCATTCAGTGGAATTACCTGCCACAAGAAGCTAAGTGTTTAAATGGACTCCAGGGGAAACTAGACAGGTCTGTGTAAGAGAAATGCCATGAGGACTGCTAATTACTAATCCATTCAATCATTATGTATGGCTGTATGGCCTCTCTGGAGTCAGAAAATCCCCCAACTACAAATGGAGGTATCATTTAAGCTTGCCCTGTTCTTACACTTTTTTTTTTTTTTTGGCACACACTGCCTAAATAATTGCTTAATTCATCATCTCAGAAGCAGGAATATTATGCTAGCTACACCTCTTGTTTGATGCCATGCAACTGCCTTTATGCAAACCAGGCATCTGGAAAGCCCTAGGAGAGCAACCAGGTCAGGCCCATACTGCCAGCATCCTTTAGCCTGACAGATTTAAAGCCTTTTAATTTTTTTTTTCCCAAGCACTTTTATATAGTTTTCTTTCAGTTTAGCTTGAACAATTAGGAAGAAGTTTAACTTAAACCAGATACCAAGATACACTTCAACAGGTCAACACAGAAGCCAACACATTTAAATCACCTGAATCAGATGCATACGCAGATAATCCCTTAACTCAGAAGAATACCAACGAATATTAGCCTGTGAGTTTAGAGCTGAGAAGGCAAGCAGAAAACAAGTTTGAGAAAGCCAATGAGGAATCCACTCGTTTGCAGGCCCTGCTAAAGCTAATGGAGAGACTGAGTACCCTACAGCTTCATAGCTAACGAAAGCTGATTGCCCGCAGCTCTACAGCCAAAGCAAACTAAAAATCCAGTCCTTCTTGTTATGATCTGTGGATGCACTGTGCACTCTTCCAGTGCATGTTCAGTGCTAAGGCACCCTATTCCCAAATAAACAGTAAGAGGGATGTAGAAAAGTTCTATTAAAGAGCAAGAAGAAACTGAAATTAAAACTAACCCACACAGAAGAGCCTGTACTTGCTTCTTACAGATTTATCTTTGGTTGACTGTAAATTCTTTCCCTTCTTCTTTCTGTTGCAGTTTCCATTGCCTCCAGATCTTTTTTTTTTTTTTTTAATCTTCAGTAGCTCAAGGAATAAACAACTTTTTAACAAAGCTAACTATTACCTGATAAACCTACAAACCTTTGAGTTTCCTGACACCCTGAAATAGGCTTCATTCCTTGGAGGAGATATGTCCTGGAAAGGGAGGAGTAATCAAGTAATCAAATGCTGATTTGTAAGCAAAACACAAACATTCATGCAAAACTCACTGAGAAACTCGAAGAGATATGCCCAGTGTTCCTAAATCACTTATGTGGAGCAACAGGTTTGAGTGATTGGTGCAACAATGCTTACCTGAATTAAATATGAGAACAACTACTCATTTCTGCTGTATTGTTGGCATTTCTGCACATGGTACAGACTGTAGCAGTTACTGTGTCAGAGATACATGACACAGTTTTAGAGGTTAAAAATTCTTCAATTATCTCAAGTTTTTCATAAAAAATTGAATGAGGATTACATGCCTCAGAAAACTCAGTGCATTTTACAACAAAGAAATTACACTGCAGAGCAGCAGGCCTCCAAGACTTTACTCACCTGGCTGAAAACAGTTTGCCTGCATAAAACTGATTCCTTCTCTCACTGTAAAGCTTGACCTGGTGAGGGACACAGGTGCACAAGAACAATGAACAGTGAACAACGTTTTTATGGCCTTGTCTCTCACTGAAGCCACTCCAGGGTTAAGACTAAACTTTGTAAATAACACTGTAAAGGTGTGGGGGGAACAAAGTAAAGCTGAGCCATGGAGGAGGAAGAACACCTGGAAGGCTGTGGCCAAGCCATTGCAAGTGATCTACTGTGTTCAGAAGTGTTTAACAGAGGACTTGGGGAGGGGTATGGACAACAGTTTGCCCCCAGACAAATCCTTCCCTGACATCACGTCTTTTTACAATTATTTATAGGGTGTCTTTATTATGATCAGAGTATTCTGATGATAGTCTTTATTGTAAACCGCTCTGGATTCACAGCTCCAAACCTGAAAGCATCTGTACAGTAACAGCACATGTTGTTGGCCATTTGGTTTTTGAAGGACTAAGTTTTCTTCAACAAATACACAATGTAAAAATCTTAATATTTGTTGTCATTCCAACCTGCCGCTCAATCACTTTCTCTGTGAAGGTCTTTCTTAAGGTCACCTCTCTTTCTAGGGTGCCTGTTTGTAGCAAGCTTTACAACCTAGCAAGTGATGGGAGGCCATTTGCAGCGCTCAAACTGGAGGGTTTTCAGGCTGCTGTAACCTGAGCTCCTGCCCCAAATGGCCTCGGACTTCGAGGAAGCTGCAGCTGGGGACAGGCTGGCTGAGGTCTGACAGGAGTGCGTGCCTTGGCTCCTTGGAGGCTGTCCCCCCTGGGTAGGTAAGGCAGGTTGACTTGGGGTAGGACACACTATGGGACATGGGTCTTTCAACAAGTGAAAACAGCGGATTTCTGAAAGCAGACATGTTAGGGGTAGGTCGGTGGTGCTAAGCAACAGGACAAGGCTGAGCTAGTCAGCAGGGCCCTGCACCATGCTGCAGTGGTCCCTTTTTGGTTCTAGGTGCACCATTCAGCTGCAGTGGGTGGATGTGATGCCTATGACCCCTGAGCGAGCTCAGAACCAGCTATCACTTACCTGTAAAGAGTGTGGGGCAGCCTCAATTTCATCCCATAAGTATATAGGCATAAAGTGCCTGCTGTACACGTCTGCTCTATTCTTCGGACCCAGCAATCAAGACACATGTTGCTGAACAATTAATTCCCTGGCTGCTGCCTTTCAGGAGTGCAGGCAGTGGAGGGCAGGCTTTCCCGGCTGGCTGAGCACTACCATGTCAGGTTGTAGGAGGGAAACTGAACTGTTGATACTGAGATAGAGCCCAGACTTTGAAAAAAAAAAAAAAAAAGGATAAAGAGAAAGAGGGGGCAGTTGGGTTTCTTTCCACCGTCTTTGTAAAAGCAAACTGACATCCTGTGTTACGCTGAGGCCTCGTTGGTAGCTGCCACACCACCCAGCAGCACATCCTATGGAGAAACAGCCAATTTTGATGGAGTTGACCTAAAATCGATTGATCTGTGATCAGCTAGAGTTTCACCTGAGCAATCTGACACAGCTGGTTCTCTGGGAGGAAAGGCTTATCTTGATAGGACAAACCTGTTATGAAACCTACAAGTGATTTATCTGCACATATATTTTGACAGCTCTCATGCTAACAAATACAAAAGTAGTGAATGAATTACCTTTTCCACCTGCATGATTTCCTTGGAAGACTGTATAGTCCACACATTCATGTGACATGGGCATGTGCAAAGTGAGCAACCTTTGCCAACATATGTGAATTCTATAGTCCTTAAAGGCTTCACATTTTCATCTGAATATAAATTGTTAGAGCACAAAAATAAGGACCTGTGGGGTAATCTATGCTCTCTCTATGGCAAATTTTCCCTCTTTCACAGAAATTTGACTATGTGTACAATCATGTTCTACCTAGCTGTCAGGTGCTCAGTGCAGGTCTCAGTGCAGCAGGGCTGATGATAGTGATTCTTATAACTAGGTCTGCCTAACAACCCTCAGTAAACGGTCATATTTTATTAACACATTATTTCATTGACTCCTTTTTATTTACTCATAATGCAGGTTCAAGTCCAGAAATTTATATCAGCCTGAACATTTTTTCAAAAGTTTTGATTAAAATTCTCAGTGCTTTATAAGGGAAAAATGCTGTACCCAATTGAAATAGTTCTTGTAAAGGTTTAATTGAGAAAACTCTGTGCTTATTATGTGTAAACAGGTATTTCAGACATCACATGGAAGGAATGCCTTTTGCTGTCTAGTAAAACTCACCCATTCAATCTATAAACTACAGAAGGATCTCCCATGGTACAATTTGGCAATTGATTTCTCCAAAGGGTGTATTGATGGAGCACGCTTCATCTCTGCACTTAATGTAATTGGTCTAAGCCATCTCCCAGGAGCACCTGTGCATACTTCATCCCACAGCTGAAGAAGCGGGATGAGATTTCTTATAAGATTTTACCTCTGTATTGTAAACCTGACTGTGATTCTGAAGCAGAACAGAAAGTCCCCACAGCTAACCATTCAGGAGTCTAAGAACCCCAAATGCCTCCTATGCTGAGGAACAAGACAGACAGAAGCATGAGTAAGTACTAACACAAAAGGATAATAAACTTGTGACAGAAACAAGGGCAAAGGTATCTGTTGACAAGAATGAAGAAAGTGGGGCTTTACTGCAGATTGACCTGCAGCAATTAATTTCACTTCTCTTTAAGATTCTTTGCCCTTCTGCAAAAAGGGAGTAATGACACTGACATCTTTTGTAGAGCCCAGGACAAAGGAAATGTTGAAAAAAATTGTCCTGCTTTCCAGCTGTTACCTAACTACAACTTCTCTTTTTTAAAGTCACATTGAAAAACTTGCACACCCAGGTGTAAAACTAACAGAGCATGTAGCAGACAGATAAGACATTGCTTAAAAATCCACACAAATAAAAATCCTCTGCATTTAAACGTGACAAGATCGGTACAATAAATGTGGCCTATCACAGTCTAAAGAGGCAATATTTTTTGTGTACAACCAAATTACTGGGACAAATCATGCACCATTCTAAATAAAACTAAACTACTTCTTAGATGTCCCCTTTTCTTTCTATTTGGAAGGAAGATGTGTCTAGGCATACCTGTTTCATACCTGGAGAATGCATTCACCACATTCTTAGAATTCAGGCATTTAAAAAACTTTTACGCTGTGGTTTGGAGAGACGTTTGTCTGGCACTGCTGCATATTTGGTTTAAAATGTATTCCAAATGCTAAGCAATTTCTAAATAATGAAGTGTTAAGATAAATTTTAGATCATCCAAGAGTTCAAGCATAGCAGATGATGGACATACAGACATGCTGCTTTATTAGAGTCCCAAAGAGCTCCATCTCTCTGAGTTGTGCCTGGAGAGGTACTGTGGTGTTCCTGGTGGTAAGCTAACACGAATAATTTGGACATTCATAAACACACACTGCATGAAGGCTGATCTTTGGATTGTGACACTGTCCCTCCTCATTTTCACTGTAGAATCCGTTACAGCAAAACAATAAATACAACAAGAGTAACATCTTAAAGGTTTTTACCAAAATATAGGACCCCATCTTTTATACCTGAAGCTTTGCTTTAAATATGCACGTGACTACTTTGGGTTAAATATTTGTGTTGGCTTTGTGTGTGTGGTGGGGGTTTTGTTAGCAGGGGAGGGGGCAACAGCACTTGTCCCCTGTTACAAGCTTCTCAAAGCTTCCCTGGCCCCAAATTGGACCCACCTCTGGCCAAGGCCAAGCCAATTAGCTTGTTCCACTGTAATAACGTTTAAGAAGGGAAACCTGAAAGGAGGACTTGTGAGGAAGCGTCATGAAGGAGACGCCTGTGCAAACACCGAAGTCAGTGGAAAAAAAGAGTGGGGGTGGTGCGCTGGTGCAGAGGTTCCCCTGCAGCCCAGGACCCCATGCCTGAGCAGGTGCCTGTGCTCAAAGGAGGCTGGGGCTCTGTGGGAAGTCTCCGCTGTTGTAGTTCGTTGCTGGGAGGATTGCAAACTGCAGGAGGGGCCCACAACTGAGCAGCTCGGGAAGAGCTGCACCTTGTGGGAGGGACTTACACTGGAGCAGTTTGGGAAGAGCTGCCGCCCGTTCGAAGGACTCATGTCGGAGAAAGTTCATGGAGGACTGTCTCCCATAAGAGGAACCCCATGCTGGAGCAGGGCAAGAGTTTCTAAAATGTGGTTATACTTCTCACTGTCCTAGTCTGTTAACTGTTGTCATTGTTAGTGTTTGAATTAAACTGATGTTCTTTTTCTAACAAGCCTGTCTTTTGCCCCTGACAAAAATGGGTGAGTCATCCCTCTCTGTCCTTATCTCGATCCTGTTTTATTTTCTCCTTCCCCTTCCTGAGGGGGAAGGAGTGATCAAGCAGCTCTGTGGTGTTCAGTTGCCTTCTGAGCTCAAACCAATGACAATATTCACAAGCATAAGATGAAAATTGAAATTTACTTAGCTTTACTTCACATTGGCTTTGCCCAAGCACCCATAAAAAAACAATTTTATTGTGTAAGTGGCTATGGTCAAAGAGCATAAAGCTCAGTACGCTGTAAGATTAAAAAAGGGCAAATTTTGCAAATTTGTACTTTGATGGAGGAACAGGAAGAAATACTTTTTACATAGGTGTCTCTATATAAATGTTTTTTCTAAATTAGTCTAGACAGTATGCATCAACCTAGGAAAAATATCAAGAACTATTCTAATGACCAGTGTTACTGTCTATGTGGTCTGGAAAGCAGATGGACATTAACTTTTTTTCAAAAAGTTATCTTGCATTAGTCAGATATATCAAATGTGACATAAAACTAAGTAGGAGATGCTATTGCTAATAATGACTGTCTTTCAGATACAGTGTGATCTGGAGACTTGAAAAGCCTGTGTTGGTGAAAATGGATGGTATGTGTTTGCAGATGGGCCCACAGGTGCAGGTCGTGGAAAAATTCCATGTCACTCACTTCATCAGTGTGAGTTACGACCAGAACAAAAGATGTATCTTTAGAACAAAGACCTGCAAGTAATGACCCACAAAATACATATTTCTTAAAAATAACTTCACTGAGTACTGGGTAACCAAACAGACCTCTGTCACTTGATGTATATTCGGAGGTCAACAGTTCAATTAACCCAGCAACAGATTAAAGAAGTCATAAACATTAAGAGGCTAGCTAGAGCATATATAGAGAAATAGCACATGGTTCGTTGATCATAAGGAATGATCACAAGGAATGAGTCCTTTCAGTGAGAAAAGTGAGCCTTTATTCCATCTTTGTCATATAGAGATAAGTTTTCTACAAGGATATTTTCAGACCCAGGAGGAAGGTTTCCAGGCTTCCATGTAACTTAACGTGGTTCAAGCAGAAAATACAACCTTAAGAAACAGAATAAAAGAAAGAACTAAAATATATTTTTATACACATTTAAACTCCACATTTCTGTCTGCATTTTGATTAAAACTTAGGTACATACTACATATTTTAAGTTTATGCATATAGTTAAAAAAAAGTGTTTTGAAGCAAGTTGAATATTTTACTGAAGTAACTTCCCACATTTTAAAAAAATTATTGGAACACATTATAAACCATAGTGGTTTATACTGGTTGTCTACAAATGTATTATCAAGGTATCATGCATTACAAATGTATTACCAACAGCTTAGTAATGCTTTTTAAGTGACACTAAAGTTGGAATATCATGCTCCTCCACTACATTCAGGGTTCTCCTTGTGTGAATCCACACACTTTTGTTTTGTTAGAAATTTGTTTTGATGCTGACATCTGACTGTGCATTTCAGAAGTTTACAAAACCAGCTTTCCTTTGTGTATTTGCACTAAATCTGGCTTCTCATGTGTCTTCAGTTCAGTGTGCCAAACTGCTTGAAGTTATCCCACCCCAAGTATTCTTGTGGAAAGGATTAAAAAAAAAAAATCTTTTTTTACTTCAGCACTTCCATTCTTCTTGCAGACAGGCTTGGTGATTCAACCAAGCCACAATAGTTATAGTTCTGAGTCAGGCTTGAACTGTTGTGCTTTCTTTATCAGTGCAGTCTCTCCCTATTTCCCCTAGTAATAGAGTTAAAATTTAAAGCTTATTATAAATGAAAGAGAAAGCTATTAATTAGAATAACCTAGATATATTCATTCCTTCAGAGATTTTTAAAAAAAAGATTATGCTGTACCAAGGTTACAAATAATAGCAGTAATAGAGATTTAGCTATGCAGGAAGTCTCATGGTTGGTGTTTGCAATCCTGCATTTCCAGTATTATTAAATCAGTAGATACCCAGAAGTCATCCTACAATATGCTAGATTCATCCACCAAAATTAGATATTCATAGAAGAAAGCTGTAATGAGATCAGAAAGTAATCATATAAGATTTATTATACAGTACACTAAAACAGAAGTTACGGAATAACAAAGATAAAACTTGAAAGATGCTCGTACGTGGAGATCTCTGTTCTGTTTGGCCACAGGAAATATCTCCATCAAGCAGCAGCCTAACCTGCCTCAGCTTGATGACATCATCATCCAGCATTACACCATCACTGAAAATTCTACACTTTGGAAAAGTGAACTCCATCAGTCAAGAAGTTAATGGGGTTTTTTTAACCTCCTTTAAGCCAGGAAGGGCAGAATAATCTCCCTTTTGAAAGTCAAACCCTGTGAAATCCAAGTTTTTTGACAGTATCTCAGGTTGGGAAAAAGCAGTAATGAAACCCAAAACAACAATCCTAAAATAAAGACATTAATAAACTGCAGCTTCAGGCTGTATATCCACCAACACGGTCCAGGACAACTGACTCAGTGATACAGTGGGCTTCTACCTTTTTGCGCCATTATGTGGCTGTTAGCATTTGTTCAGTACTACATCATAAGATTAACTGCACAAAGTGCCAAATACAGCATGGGTCATACAGTGTACAACTTCACTCCATCCTGGGGGATCTCAGCCGAGCTGTGATCATTTCTGCGAGGGATACACTCTGTCTCCGGGCTTTCATGTTTCCAGCACCATTTTCAATATGCTTGGCAGCTTTCTTCTGACACAGACTGCAGTTAAAGTACTTTGAAGTGATGCTGTGGATGCTTTCTGATACATCTGCCCCCTTGCCTTTTCTCTGCAGTATACAACATACCACTCAATATACAGCCTTATGTAGAAGCCTCCATGCTTCTACAACTGGCACTGCCAGAAGTTCATAAGGTTTTTGTGAGCTGACTTATGTAGACTGCTAGATGTGTGGAATCAAGTACAATTGCGTATGCATTGTTTTTCTCATTTTCCTTCTTTCTTTTACTCAGCTGTTCATTGCAGGCACAAACAGGCAGTTTTACTAGCAGCATGTTTATTTTCTTTGACTGCAGTCCTGATTTCTTATTGCTCAGGGAATTTATATATAAGAGACTATGATTTGAAGATACTCTTGCTGTTTTAAATAAGCTATCTGAGAAGCCAGATGCAGTATAATAGGTTTGTCTGATTAAGTCCACTGCAATCTTTGGCATGCCTGGGGCTACTTCTGTGCTTTCATTTTCCAGGAGGATGAATTTCAAATGTGCTTTGAAATCCTCAGAGCAGGATACAGGTGTTCAAGTGACAAAAGTCAGTGCCCAGTAATCTTAATGCACAAACATTTCTTTTGGCAGGATCCTGGCACTCCAGCTGTTATTCCAATATGCCGGCTGGCTGGTTTCCATTAATCACTTCCGGCAGAAGAAAAGGCCTTCCAAAGATCCTTCACCTTTGGCCTGTACTCAAGAAGCAAAAAGGATGTAGCAACATCCAACATCCATCTTGTGCCAGAAGGGATCTTCAGCCTAACAGAGAGCATGATTCTGAGTTTTTTGCCATGAAATTCCCCACAGGTCCATCCTGGAAGACTCAACAATCTTGTCAGCCACACCACATTTTAGGTTTCTATATCTAGATAGGGTGTTAATCCTTGGTTACCCTGCCTGTGTTTGTAGCTAGCTGACAAGTTAGTTCATGCCTAGAAGAGATCTGGCAAGACATTATCACAGGGATGATGATTAGAAGGTGGATAATGTGGCACAAGCTTTCTAAGACTTCTGTGGTTAGGGGAAAAAAGTAGAAAAAGGAATCAAGAAAATATGGATGCAAATCCAAGTCAACTTCAGCCCTTTCTTTCCTGCATTTGGGAACATAAATATACAAGAAATCCTTAGGTAAAACTAAATTCCTCTTAGTGACCTAAAAATTAGAAAACTTCTAAAGAACACTACATTTCACTTAACATTAAGATTAAACATTTTAATAAAGTTGGCACACTCAATTAAGGAACCCAAACTACCTTTATTCTGGTTCTGATAAATGCCCTCAGAAACACTGATGGGTTTATTTGTCAATGCACTCTCATTAAGCTGCCTTATTTCTTCCCAAGGGAGTTAAGAAAGCCTCCGTCCTAAGCCAGCATCTTTCTTACCTGTCTGAGGATGAATTCTCACAGTTCTTCAGCTGTCAGATCAGAGTTGGAGATACCAGGGTTCTGCATCCCAACCACTTACTGCCCCTGGATCCAATGGGGTTTGAATTCCCACATCTTACACATCTGGAGACTAAGGACTAGTGCCTTCTCTTAAGAGCTAAAACCAAAAGTGATACTGAAAACTATATATGCATTTAATCTTATGTGGGGCATTTCTTAAGATCAAGTCAAAGAGCTGACCTAGTTTCCTTATGGTTCCTTAGTCTTTGTGTAACTCTAGGTGTAAACTCTTCCTGCATCTGATGTGGTAGCATTTATTAGTATTGGATGAGTTGGCATTGGACTTTGAACTTTTAGACGGGATGTGAATATGGACACCAGGTAGCTACGGGTAAGCTCAGGCTACTGTCTTCTTATGGATAATGTGCTCAGCACACCACATGCTGGCATGCAACTTCCTTTTGTGCTGCAGCGTTCTGGGCTATTCTGTCATTCCCTGCCAGTTCGCCCATGCCACGGGAAAAGCAGAGGAGGGATTTGTGCATATAAATAGTACATGGAAAACCAAGGGCAAATCAATAGCCATCAGATAATACAGCCTACATCTGCACTGAAAAGCCAAAGTGAAAATGACACAAGTTGTGAACCTTCCACAAACCACGCCAGCTAGCACAGGTTTGAATTTAACTGAGATGCATTTGGACATGGTAGGGATAATGCCCGAGTAGGAGTCTGTCTATGGATTTAGCTACTGGTGTAACTGTCTTGTAGGCAACTATTCCTGAAATAAAATAAGTTAATTCTGGCATATAAACCCCAGTTCATTCCCGGTTAGTGTGCACACCACACCAGCGCTGCCATAACTTGGTCATGCCATCACATCAGCCTGTCCCTGCTTTGACAATCCCAGTCTGAAACATCAGGACAGAGATGGCATGAGGAGTCTTTCATGTTGTCAGCTGGCCAGAAGCAGACACCAGCCCCTACTAAAGCTCTGGTTTTCAATTACTGCAACCCCCAGCTTGGAGAAACAGCCTGATTAAGAGAAAACCAGAGCAACCAACAGAAGAACACCTTTGTGAAGAAGTCATGTCAAGAATGGGCAGAGGCTTTCAGCAAGGCTTACATTCAGCAGAGCCCATTGCAAACCACTCTCCCTCTTCCTCTGCGGTCTCCTCTTGCTTATTTAATGCAGCCTGCAGGAGAGCACACACTTTTCTCAGCATTTCCAGTCTCATGCTTGACAGCTTATGATTGTCACATGAGGGGCATTAGCCAGGGTGGCTATTTTTAGTAGGCAGGGCAGAAACAGAGGTAGAGCCTTCGGGTGAGTGCACTGCAAACCTGTTACAGATTGAATCACTTCTTGGCACCCTCATAAAAGCATTTAGTTAACAAACTGCCTTCCTCTTCGGAAACACTGGTATCGGCAAGCAGTTGCTCTGTAACACACTGAAGTGCTGTTGTGCCCTGGGGTGGGGAGCAGAACACACCTTGCAGAGTCATCCATCAAGGCGCTGTTAACCGAGCTGACATCCCCCTAAGTCAAGTTAGTATCTTGCAAGATACTAATGGAACTTGCTAAGATACACTGAAACCTACTGAGCAGCAAAGTAAGGGCTGCAGGTACCTAGAAGACGTAATTTGGGCATCGACTACCATTTAGTTGGCGCAGCCTGATCTGATGCAAAATAATATGTGCAGTTTTACAGACGCTCAAGCTAGTGCTTTTGTTTTTATTGTCTTCTCTTTCCATAACTTCAGCTCCTGTTTCTAGGTCAAACTGTCACTTCCTGCAAACAGTTCAAGCTGCCTCCAAAAGCCTCCTGGAGCAGAGCGCTGCCATAACCCTGTGTGCCACAGGCGGGACCTACTCTCCTTTTCTTTCCACCATAAGGCGAAGCACAGGAGGATGGGGAGAACACTCACCTTATTTCTGGCAGAAGCATGCACGAAATTGTTACACATCACAAAAACTATTTTTATGCATGTAGAAACAATACTTGTATCAGGTCATTGATCTCTACATATTCAGTATTCCAAACCTCCCCCAATATTAAAAAAAACCAAACAACTACCAAGAAATCTTTTAGAGTGCCATTAGGATACAGAAGTCTTACCTTCTTAGCTTTGCCCCAAAACACCCCACAAAACCCTAATATCATAATTTCAATCCAAAAATTTAAACTCTGGAGGTGGCCTTTGTGATGAGACTTGTAACAAAGTTACAAAAGCCAGAAAAAATGCAGGTTACAGTTTTATCAGTTCCTGTCAGTGTTTCCATTCATACGTGAGAGATTCCTTAGAGGACACGGTCACCTCTTGAATACTTTCTGGTAAACTCCTCGAGCTTCATTCTTCAGTCTCCTTCACAGTATTTGTGAAATGAATTGCTTTTCCCTACATTTACTAAAAGACCATTCTTCAGCGCTACAGTAAGAATAGCAAACTTGTTGCCTGCTGCTGTCTTTTCTTCCTCTCTGCCCCTTTCTTTTCAGGTCTATTGCCACCAACTATAGTTATCTGAGAACCTACCAGTGATCAAGAGACACAGATTCAGTTTTGAGGACTTCATCTAAAGGAGTGAGGGGAAAAAAGTTAATAGCTTTTTGTATTTAAAATGAATGATGCTTCTTTGAAAACAAGCATTCCTTATTTCCTTCCAAATTGATCGTGCTTGCCGTGGTATGCTAGAGTTTAGAGCTTGAAGAGAACTTTTTGAGAAACCAATGACACTTAAAAAAACCCAAGCCTGTTACCGAATGGGCTGTCGATATTTTACACAAGTCAAATGATTACTATGAATAGTCCAGTGAGTACCCATCCTAGTATCAAACTTAAGTACAGTTTTGACAGCAACAGGAATGACTTTAGTATTTGTCAGCTGTTTAGCAATCCAGAGAGAACCAGTAATTTAATGAGAGTTTGTCATAAATCATTGCCAAAATAAAAAGCATATCAGTCATAGTAGCTGCAGACTTAAGACCACAGCTGTAACCTTTAATTACTACATCACCAAAACCAGTTATTTCTCCAGAAATAGTTTGAGGTATATGCACATACTTGTAACAGATTCATATAGTATGTGCCAACTATATTTTGTTAGCATTACTGATTTCCATATTGGAGGAAGAACTTGTAACACTATCACATCTATGCTTTAAATCAATTTCAGTTAGTCCAAAGTTAGTTGTGAAAATATGCTTAGTCTTTGTGAATTACTTTGACAGCTCTATGAAAGGCCAAGATTAATAATTCAATATACATTTTGAATGATGAATAGTAAATGAGACTGACACCTGCACGTTTAATTGATAAGAATAAACTACTTCCTTGGAGTTTACTGAAGAAAGAAATAGGATGCAATGATATAATTAAACAGCTTGCAGATGCTAAGGGTATTGTAATGTCATTAATTTAATTAATCAGGAGAATAGTTTCTGTTCTGTACCTGATTTCCTTATGAGAGTTTTGAAAATAAAACTGAAAAGTGGTCCAAGAAACAAAATCTGAAATTGGTTATCCTCAGATTCTATCAACTAAGAGTGTAGGCTAGTGAGAGGTGTTTCACCTGCATTTTCACACCAGACAAACCCATCTGCCTAGATTCTGTTTTATTTCTTCATTACAAATAGCAGCAACTATTTCTCTTTCTAGCTCTGGTTGTAGTAGAAACATTGAGAAGTGCAAGTTATTGTGGAGGGGAAAGATTTTTTTATTCAAAGTTCACATCTCTAAGCAGTATTGTAACATATTCTGGGAAGCAGGCAGCTATTTTCCCTGGAAGTGTTCCCGATCTGTTCTACAACACCCAAAACACATACTTGCTTAGTTCCCTAGAACACAAGCTACTGCTTCCCAGAATATTAGACCAAAGGCCACAGTAAGTACTTTGCAACTGGCACAGTGAACCTTATTCCTTTTGCTTCCCCTTCTTCCTTGTTTTGGTTTTTTTTTTTTTTTTTGTATTGCCATATCTGTTTTCCTTTTTGAATCTGGTCTTTTAAAAACCAATTCAAAAACCCCCAAAACCACATTTAAGTGTTTCATATTCAGTATCCTTTCTCTAAATTATCACACTGATCAAGATTCTGTAATTCAGAGGGAGGTAAACAAAAAATTTTCTAACAGTTCAGTACATTAAGTTTACCTGGCTCACACTAATCAGAGAATGTTTTAGCTGGATTAAGGTCACAAAATATATTTAAAAATTGTGATTTACAAATATGAACATACAACTCCAAGGCATACAGTATACTTGGTATGCTGTTTAAATTTCTCCACAGGAATAAATGTACATCCTTTCACATAACAAATGACTGAAATCCATGACTGAAAGCAACAACAAACCTAACATACAAACCCATTAGAAGAGTATGTAAGTTTTCAGAAGTTAACTTTACTATTTCTTTTTTTACCAATATTTTTTATAGACTATCGATTTAACACTGTTCACCATCAGTACCTAGAGACATTACAGTTACTTCAGTTGAAGTCTTGGAAAGTCTTTTTTCATATTTAACTGAGATATTACAAGATGGAACACATTTTCTACCTTTTTAATAACAAAGATATTGAAGTGATTTGCCACAACAATTTACAACTGACAAAAACATTAGGCACACCGATACATGCATTATGGAGCACGCATTTTCACACCAGTAAAACAGAGCTTAGGGGCAAAACAACTCTAAAACCTAGATTAATCAGGTATACTTTTACGGTCACAATGCTAACAGAGATAATGAGACATCATTCTACATATAAATAAAAACACTTAACATCTTTCAAGTATTTTATTTTAGTACTTTTAAATATGTTTTAATACAACAAAGATATAAAACAATATATTAATTCATTCTGAGTTTAGAATCAAAACAATATTTACTTATTTACAGTACTCATTTTAAACTTTACTGCCATAACTTCTAGCCATTAGGTAATACTACTTTCTCTGTCAGAAAAAAATTGAAGTAACTGTTCAGTGTGAAAAGCTATGTTTCTACATCGCTATTATGTTAAGTACCATGTACAATGCAGTCTGTGATTTCTCACAATTGAGAAATTTCTTGTATTTGAAAGAACTGTAAGAGCGAAACTAAGGTAGTTAGTCTTTCTAACTACGCAGTCACTGGGCTAATAAGTCAGATTATTGTGCTCCACGTTTATCAACTTAAGTTCTTACACACCTGTTACAAACTTGTTTTAAAAATGTGCATGTCACTGAATTATGTACATAATACTCACTGCAAATTTCTTAAGATACAAATTTTAAGTATGCAGAATACTGCTATATGGAAAGTTCAGTGTTCACAATACTATAGCATTTGAGGAGTTGTAAAAGGTTTTTTTGGTGTTTATTCATCATACAATGAACTAGATATCAGTAGGTTCACTCCAAAGGACTTTTTTTTTTTCCCCCAGGAATACTGTTTCAGTTAGAATACTGACAATGTCAAAGATGCATCAGAAATAGTAAACTGTATGAATCATCAGTGGTCTATCAATTAACCCCTGATTGATAAAGTCTACATGCACAAAATGATTCAGAGGGTAAAACTGTCTCACTGCTAGCACTTCTGCCAAATATACTTCTATCTTGACACAACTATGATGGTTTTTGTAGCTACAGGTCAAGTTTCTATAAAAGTATCCTAGTTTATTTAAAAAAAACAAAAAAATCAATATTGTTTGTAGATTACTGCAAATTCTCACCAACTCTTCTGTAGAAACTACATGACCAGCATGAAAAGCTATCATAGTTGTTATATTTCTGTTATACTCCAGGTCCACAAAACCTACTTGTTTTTCTTAAGACATCTGCTATTTCGTCAAATGCATATTTAATGATTAAGACTCAGCTCCACAATAGTTTTGGTGCTTGAAAACTTAGTGGACTTTGATATATCAAAAAAGTAGCTAAATAGTAATGAACAGGTGTACCACTAAGTATGCAAGCACTGCTTAAAAAATGCAAGGAGATACTAACTGTTGCAAGAGACTGGTACTGATGTCCAAGTTCAACCCTTTCCTCTTCCCTCTTCAGTACTCTTTTTGGCATGACATGAGACACAGCCATACAGAAGAGTATAGGAATCTGTGTTTTTATCCCCACTGAAGGGTTTTAATACTTCTAAATAACCTTAAAATGCTTACAACATTTAACTGACTTGCTTTTTAAAGCAGCTAATTACTAAGGGGTTTTTTTGATGCCTTTTTTTTTTCAGATTTATTCCCTCAGAACCCAGTTAAGTGGTAGTTTCTTTGATACTGGAATGTTTTTTTTCTATAGTAGAAGCGAGCAGGGGGGAAATAATGGAAAATCAAAAAGGAAGTTTCATTACCTATTCTTATTACTGTAGCAGTATACCACACACAGCATGCACTTGATCTTATCCAAGAAAACACAAACTAAAATGGTGACCCTCCCTGAAGTCAAGAATATTTAGTGTTTTACTTAAAGTTAAGCATATAATTTGCTTCATCACAAGCAGTATACTTACAGAATCCAATTCTTGCTAGTCTTGGACATTTACAAATTTCAGGCCTACCTACATTTCTGTACCAACACTCTGTATAAGTGTTATCTTGTTTGCCAAAGGACATGAAGATAATTAGCATATATAGAAGCTTTGTATATCACTATTCAAGAACAGTTGTAGGAACCTTGCTTAATGATCCTTTCATAAGCTTTTTTCACCGTAATCAGAATTTGCCAAGACACACATATATGAAAGTCTAATTTCTGTATGCAGGTGTAATGTCATAAACCCACTAGTTTAGGGGATCTTCCAGAAAGGAAAAAATAAAGGCAAAAAGTTTAGAAAAGCTATTATAAAAAACTGTGGCATAAGGTACAACCCCCCAAAAAAAAAGAACCAGAGGGGAAGTGCCTCTGTCTCTATCACTTTCAGGTATGTGCATACATATCCCCAAACATAATGATAAGGAAGAGCTCAAAACCACTGTCAAGTCTCCAAGTCTCAAATATTGCTAGATTTGCTAAGCTACTAAAAATATGTGACCTTCCCTTCTTTTTTGTATATTCAGAGTTATTCAGTTATGAGTTTTCCACTTCATTATTTTGTGCACTTTGTAGTGCTAGACTAACATTAGACACTTGCACTTGCTGGAGTAACACTTCAAGGTCCTTTCCAACCTAGCTGATTCTGTGTGAATTCAGATTATGTGTGCACTCCCACAGACCACAGAAGATGACTTTGGACAAAACAAGCCCAGCAAGTTAAAGGACAGCAAAAAGACTGGTGCATGAATGTAAGGGAGAAGGGCAACCCTAAACATACTTATTAAATTCAAGGCCCAACGATGCTCTGCCGCCTTAAGTGTTTGACAGCAGCAAAGCGCTGCAGAATGCTTCTAAAACACTGACTCTTTGCCAGTTACTTTCAACTTGTTTCTATCTAATTAACAATAAAGCTTACATTACCAACTTTACAGGCTGACCTGTGCTCTTTGCATGCGAGATCAGATTTTTCTGGTTTCTATCAATTTCAAGCTTTCTTCTTGCGTGTTTATAGACAGACAAAATGAACTTCCAAAATAGATGAGGACAATTATCCTGTCAATGTTTTAATCTGCTTCAATGCTCACAAAATCAACCTCTGTGTATTACTTATCTTGGATTCAGATACTTAGCAT
The DNA here is from genome assembly GCF_965140245.1 of Athene noctua. Taxonomy (NCBI): domain Eukaryota; kingdom Metazoa; phylum Chordata; class Aves; order Strigiformes; family Strigidae; genus Athene; species Athene noctua. Next base: position 42,936,606 of record NC_134041.1, read on the forward strand.
CAAGAGAAACAACACAAAAGAACAAGTTTCCTTTAAAAAACACTGATAGGCTATGCTGATTTAAAACATGGATTTACTGAATGGAATTTGAAAAATTAAATTAGAACAAAGAAAGAAGCCTTATGTTTAAAAGTATATGAACTTCATTTTTAAAAAGTAGTATTGAAATGATAGCTTTACTTCATGTAAACATTGTTACACTGGGCTGACAATTCTGCATGTTTAAGTTGCAAAATAATTTTTCAGTTTAGACACAGCTATGGTATTTAGCAGTAACATGGTTCTTTTCAGAATCATCACCTTAGCAAGTTTAACTGCATACCTCTCCACGTTAGAATGCAATCCTGCACCTCCTGAGAACGGATATTTCCTAGAGTTTAAAAAAATAGCATGTGTGTGCATTGCAAAGGCAAATATAAATTAATAGAGCTCTTTGATTATAAAGTCTCAAGAGGAATGTTCAAATTGCCTTTCTGAAATCAGAAAGGTAAGAACAGCACATGAAAAGTCTAAATCTTCCAGAATTTTTTTTTTTTTTTTTTCTTAAGTGTAAGCATACTCCCCCAGTTTGGACGGCAAGAACCGTCAGTCAATGTCAGATTGAACAATACAGTATTAAACCTGCAAATTTGCTAAAAAATTGGAATGCTACCGATATAAAAGTCTGCCATATAGTACAAAGTATATGTGCTCAATACGGTTGGCAGAGATACTCCAAGATGCAAAATTCCTCTGTAAAATAGGAGCTAAATTAAGTTACAAAAGTAATATACTATGAAGAGCGGAAGATCGTCAAGTTAGTACAATCCAGGTTTATAAAAGGAACACAATACAGCGAGGAGCAGCCCAAATACAGACTGTCTTGCAAAATGCCAAAGGCTTTTCCATGCAAATATTGTGGCCATTAAGTCAGCTTGTACCAAGCTGGAAGTGTTTTGTGTAACTTTCCTAGGCTGACTTTTGCACATACCACCTATTCTGAAGTTGCAATAACCAAATTTAAAGGTCCATACCATTTTTATGTTCTGCACCTTTTACCTATCAGTTTTCATGTAGCATAACTCTAATTTAAAGTCTCTACAGCCAACATCAGTATTGTCTCCTTACAAACCACCACATAAGAGATCACTGTGTCAGCTTTGCTTAGGCATTATGGACTTGGAGTGTTGGTTTGGGGGGGGGTGGGGGGGGTGTTCTGGGTTTTGTTTTGTTTTTTTCTTTTAAACAACCAAAACTTAACTGCTTATGGTACTTTTATCTTCAGTGTAGTAAATGAGCAACTTAAATTAAGAACTAGTCTCTTTTCATACTTGTTAGAAGAACATACACTGTGTGTGTTTATATATATAAACAAATATACTGCATGTATATATATCCACAGATATTCAACACTGATGACACCAGAGTGCTAAAACATACATCAATATGAGCACTATTTCCAATACTCACTATTATTACTTTTCTTGAAAGAGTTACTACATGCATTTCCCCATCCATTTATGGGACAGTAAGATATATGAAGATAACTGTTCTGTTTTCCCAGTGTTAAAGAGCTGCTCCTAAAAAGCATGCACAGGTTTGGATACAAAGCAATTAAAACCATACAAAAGTTATTTTGTGGCTTTAAACTCACTAAAGCTAAATTAACCTTACTTTCAGTGGATGTAGCATTTACTTTAACTCATTTATTTAAACACAAAAGGGAAAACTTCAAAGTGCTAGAACAATCATATAGACAACTGATACACTAGACTAAATAAGTTCCCGTTAAAGAAAACAGATCATCACTGCATAGCCACAAGGCAGACCTTCAGTTTTGGCAACCTGTATGCAGACCACTTACACTGTCAATTATACTTTAAGACTTGTTATTTCACAGTTAAAAGACCCTTTTAGCAAGGAACTATACTGCCTTCTTCATATGACACAGTACTCCTCAATCTTTAAGTATACACGGGGTTTGTTTTGAATTTATGACTGTTTTAAAGAAAGTCTTCATAAAGTCCTGATTTTTTTAGTCAGTATACATAAAGGCTGACATGTCAGGTAATGGAGAGTGTTTGGACCAGTAAGGGGTATATTATATTCAGTACAAGCATGTATTTGAGGTTTAAGTTACATAAACATTCACAAAGAACCTTACTAAGGGTATCAGTATTCTGGTTCATATTCATGGTTCACTGATGGCCTTTGCCAGTCCCTGCATTGTTTTCTGTTTTAGCAACAAGAAAACAAAACACATCCCTGTGAAGTATGAGAAACCCCAATTTATGGCTAAGAATCTAATAAACAAGACAATGAGGTGGTGGTCACGGAGTGAAAAATGTTATTTTACATCCCCCTGCAGCTAGCCTTGTAGAATCTTAGTCATAATGCTTCATGAAAATCTGAACTGACCCACACGCTCTTCAGCCAATCAATCTTTTCAGTATAGTAGGTTTTGAAAAGGGCCAGCAATATTCATTGGGAACAGTACCATTAACATTGCATTCAAAAAAAGAAAACATCGGAAACCAGATCCTTGCTCTCCTACTCTGTTGATATGCTCTAGTATTAGCCAATGTATGGTAATACAAAAAGAGTCTTGTAGTGATGTAAAAGGCAATGAATACGTCTATAGAATAATGTTCATGTGCAGCCAAAATGAAGAAGATTCCAAAGAGATTCAGGACCCAGGACAAGGTGTGCAAGAAGTTCCAGCTCCTTGGTGTATCTAGGAGAAAACAGAAAGTGACTAACCTTGACTGTCTCAAAAATATGGCTTATTACGAAACCCAGGTCTAAACATTGTAAGTTTTTGTACAGAATTTTCATCCAAAAATGTGATGAAGTTACTGTCTTCATCTGGAAATATTGTTTATGTCTACAGGTCCAATAAATCCAATGAAAACAACCACACAAGTTATAAATGTCTATCACTTCATGACTTCATTTACAAATACAGCTGTTACACATTTCTGGATTAACAGAGCATCCTAAAATGGTTTAGGACCATGTGAAGCAGAATTCTTTGTTCAACCAACTTCTTTTAATGAAAATCATGCCTTTTCCATGTAATAAGGGGGAAAATGTCATAAAGCATACATAACTCTCTTATTGCAGTTATTCCACCATAGATGAATTCAAACTATGTTAGCTTGCCAAATGTACCAAATCACACTTTGTATTTACAGAAGAGCACTATTGTTTCATATACTCTCAGTCAGCATGATGTTTGGTATTTTGGCTTTACGGATGATACTAAAGGTACAGCCACCTAGATGGGTATTTTGCCTGATAGGGGTCAGTGGCTGATACCTAGAGAAATGGTCAGGAACTGACAATCCTAAGTATCTTCCCTAGTATTCTCCTAGTAGAAAGCTAGAAATCTTTCTAATTTTCTTGGCTCATGTGTTCTCTCAAGTGTGTCCTATTCATCCTTCCAATTAATCTAGGTGGTGCTGTTCTTTTCGTGTCAAGCAAACAACCACAGACCTGAGAAAGAGCACAGCAAACTCAGTTTATATTTCTTTGCTTAAATGTTACACTCTGAACTTTCTGAGGAAGTAATGCAACAGATATTCTTAATACTTACAAGACATTTAAATATTTACACTCTTGTACCCTTGGTTGACAAGCAGTACATATTCTTAATACTTAAGGACATTTAAGTATTGACACTCTATACTTACATTCTGTGACAAAGAAGTTGAGCATGGTCAGGACAACAGTGTGGCCACTAAACATATAATCTCCACATGTATGTACTCCAGTCAGAGTCATTCCAAAGCCACTCCATATTGCAAATGCCCGCTGGAGTTTTGCCCAAACATTGCCATACAACTAAAACAAAGCAACATTAACTTTTAGTAAGTTCCAAACCCAATGCCTGTGCAGTTATGTTCTTAAAGTTAACTGTATAGCACTATGTAGGTTTAATAACGTTTATCATGTTGGGTCTTTTATTAAAATGCAGGTTAGCACATCACTGGATTTTATTTTGGTAGTGAGTCAAATTAGTAACTACCGTTACTAATTATATTCATCATACCTCTACCTCTGATGAATACTGGAATTTAGAGCAAGTATTTTGTTGCAAGTGATTTATATACAGTCGCCACCTGTTTTTGAATATATTAAACCTCTCAATGCATCACTGTCCAGCTTCCAATATATTCAGCTCAAACCTCTTCTAACTAAAAGTTAGGATAAAACCATAAAAATCCCATGTTCTATGGGTATCCCTTATTTATTAGAAGGGGTGAAATAATAAGTGTGGTGGTTTTTTTTTAAAAAAGCATGCATCCAACAAGACAAATGATTACTCCACTTCCAGCCTTTCTTCATTAAGTCAGTATCTTAAGTGCACACTTCTCTGATGTATTCTCTCCGGTTTACATTATGAAATATTCTGAACAGCCTTCCCCAAGTAACTATCTCCTCTCCAAAGTGGCAAGTGCTTCTAAGACCCCTAAGGATGCTTGCCTGCATACTGACAATTAATGAAGGGGTGTGGAGGGGAACAGGAGAGAAACAACACTGTTCTTACAAACACACACTTAACGTTATGGTCACAACAATCTAAATCATATCTTAAATAAAATTTTAAAAAAGGAAACAAGAAAAACAATCTTAAGTTTTTACCTTTCCAGTACACTGCAAGTGCTGGCCTGGCACAGAGAGTGAGGTAACAAACATTGTAATGCAACGTAGTAAGAATACTGTCCCCATGAGGCTGCACAGCCTTCGCAGAAGTATAGATCTGGGAAAAGTACATAGGAACTGATTTCAAGAATCCTAATAGATTATATTTTTAAATCAGGAAAGTTATGATAAACACATTTCCCCACACTCCAACTTAGTCCCATGAAGTCCATTCATCATTGCTGCATGCTTCACAGTAAAAAAAAAAATAATTTTTTTTAAAGTAGTACTGCAAAGATATAGTTCCACATGACAGGGTGAGACACTGTAGCAGGCTTACTGTGGCCAAAAGGTACAACTACACTCCTCTGAAGCTATACTTGTACTAGCTTTGGCACTCATACCTTCCGTTGGCAAACTGATAAAAATCAACAAACTGGTAAAAATTTAACTTAAGATACACATGCACACAAAAAGGTTTTCTACCCTTTGGTGACAGCAAGCTGCTAGGCTGGCTAAGTCATCCTGTGAAATTTCATTCTTGTAGGATTTTCTTACTGTACAGAATTGTTACAGTATGAGAGTATAAGTATATACTGACATTCTCTGAAACATATATTCTGAAGGAAATGACATATAAATCTGGTTAAAAAGTAAATTCAGATTACTCCTTTATAAGATTCATGAGTTGCCATTCTTGATTAAATCCTCCCAGTCAATTTTAACAGAACATATTAGAAACTTACAAGATTCTTATTGAACAGAAAGTCTTAAACAATCATCATAAATTCTTGTTACAGTCCTTTCTCTGAATCAAAGTAGCAGTTAATTTGAATTTTACATATAGTATATATATTTATACATTGTATATATTGTACCTGTGTTTGTGAAGCAGAAGAACCAACAGCCAAATGTAGCAAAGAATTACGCCGCATACTTCAGTCATAGCAAAAGCCCATGGTATCCTAGGGACGCTAAAAAAAAAAAAAGGATGAAGCAAGAAAGTTAACTTAAAATACCAAGGCTTAATTTTTCTTTCTAGTCTCAGCATTGAGAATAAAGGCATATAAAGTTCTAACTACAGAACTAACTTGCATTAATCTGACAATAAACTAGAACAAAAAATTATTTTGTTAGATTGAATAAGAATTTGAATTTTTAATTACATTATCTCATTTCTAATAATGTATTTTCAATAGACATTTACCCACAATTCACTAAGTCAATCTCTAGTATGCTCTCTTAATTTACACGTGCGATTTACTAACAAGATGTATTCCTCTACCATTGTTTCCCAACAACCTTTTCCATTTTGAAAAACTTGCATCATGTGAACTATGCTGCTTATGCTTATAAGAATGCCATGTCCACACAATTAATGAAATCCTGCAAAGCCTAAAATCCTAGATACTTGTAATGAAGTAGAACTGCACAGGAAACTTAGGAAAAATAAAAGCTGTTTTCCAAGTTAGATTTCAGTGATAATCACTATATGCAAACCTTTTAGCCTTGCTTGTGAAAAGATTTAATATTTTCTTGCACACGTATGGCACCAGTAACAATTTCTACTCTGCAATTTCACCAAATTACAGATCAACAGATTTCAGGAGGCTGCTCCTTGTAGTTTTGTGTTCCCCAATATAAAGGGGTGGCAAAGCACTGCTTAAACGCTGGCTCTATAGTAATCCCCTTGCATTGTTTTGTGAGCTGCTGCTTTCTGACCTCCCCCATCCTCCTGCCACTCAATACCGTGGTACTGTCCCGGGATCAAAATCCAGTAATGCCACAGCTCCTGCTCTCTCTTCCCTCTTTCACTCTGCTGGATGTGGTCCATCCCTGATGAGTTATATCTAAATTTATGGGGGATTCAGCAGTTACTCAAAAGATTAGACTCCTACTGACTTCATGAAAACCACTGATGAAAATGAAAGTTACTGGCAGGAATTAAGAAGATCATGAAGACTGAACTCTTAGTTTATTGTTTAGAGAGTTTTAAAATACAAGATAAGTTCTCTATGGTGCAAGTGTACTTCCCCAAAGGGAGCATTTATCCTCTACTAAATCTATAGTCAATAACTAGAATTTCACTTTTGCTATTGTGTCTCTTTTCTGCCTGAATTGGAACGTGTTCTTTAAAAAACGAGCATGTACTGCCTAAATCACAGCAGTGTTTTCTATTCAGTCTACTTCAGATGGTTTCTCTAAACCATCTTCAACAAGTTGACAGTTGGGAGACAACAAAATACAGTACCAATGCTATCCCCTTCCAATTTCCCTGCTCACTGGCAGACCAAAATATACCTTCATCAAAAGTTTTTCTATATCAAGACATGTTAAGCTTCATAGCAACAACTGGATTTCAGAAAAAACATGTGGCTGCCTACTGATGCCAGCTGACCATCACTCTTTGGACCAGAATGAGAGGACAGACAAATTAACTCCTGTATTGACATTAGCTAAAGATATATAATTAAATATAGATAGAACAGAAGCTCTATTTATTTACCCGAAAAGACTAAATCTCTGCAGCTAACTGATGCATATTTTAATCTTAGCAGAACATTTTATTACACTCTAATTACTATTTTGCAGAGGCATCTTCAAGAGCACATGGAACTTCAAGAATGAAGAAAAGACAGCCTATACTTTAACCATCAAGTTACTATTTTGTTTTAAAAGAAAATTTCTTACCTATCTAGAAAGATGTCTGGCAGAGGTGGATATGTTTGCATGTCAGGTACTCGCTCATGTACTATAACCATAACAAATGATGTAAAGCCAAACACTATGAAGACATACACACAACTTAAAACCGTTTTCCAATACTCAGGGTCCAGTCTTCGTGCAGAGTGTTTGTTTTTTCCATTTGCATATTGATACTGATCACCATTCAAGTCAGTAATTGGTCCATCATAGTCCCGAGGTACGTCACCATTACAAAACCAATCAGTACCCTGCAGTGAACCAACACTTGGGCACGCTGTGCCAACATGACTATCGCTGTTGTAACCCAGCTCTTCTAGGACATCAATATGTTGCTTCTGCAGTTTGCGTATGGACAACATCAGCCTTTTGATATCCCCCAGGATTTTGATTTCCAAAGGAGGGGATCGTAAATCATACTCAGTAAGTGTCAGTAGTGTAATTCCATCTAGTCTGTGTCTATTGCACAGAACATCCACATATTCACAGAAGCCTTCTTCCTTCAGCCACTTAGCCACGTTCTTGGTAGTCCAACGTCGAATGCAAAGCTGGTTATTCCCTGCCATCATCCTTCTTTATCCACCAATAGAATTGACCTGTTACATATTAGGGAAAGAAATAAGACCTGAATGTTTAACTAGGATTATTGAAACACCAGTGTATTTTGTGCAATTTTAGATCCTTAATAAGCCAAAGGCTTTTTATATGAGCCAGCTAAAAAAAAGGACATAGAATTTATTAGGTAATATTAAAATGCTTTTAAAATAATTTCATTTTTCTTGAATAAAAAGTATCTCACCTGTTCCTAAATAGAAATTTAAAGCTACTAAGAAGCAGAGTATTTCCTAGATGTACCCAGTCAACTTTTATTCTTTTGTTAATAAAATAAATAAATCCAAGTTTGTTAATTCCACTAGGCAATAAAAACCGAAGATTACTCTGTTTAAATACCAGCTTAATCATTAGCCGTTTCCACTGTTTGCAGTTCATAAACTAAGAGAAAGTATAGCCAGCAACCATGTAAAACTGAATTAAAGCTAAAATAACAGGTCCAATACATTCCACTGTTTTGAAGTATATACTGAAGCTTAGGTGCCATGGCATTCCCCATCCCTCCCCAATAAACCTAGGACTAGGTATCTACAGCTATATTGACCTAAGACATCTTAGTTGTATGCTGATGGTGCAGCCATCATGTTTCTATATTTGTTCGGTCTCAGTAATTTAGATGGTTATTATATTGTGAATCCTTTAAAATATTCAGCTTTCAAAACAACATTACTAGAAATTAAGCATTAGCTTTAATTCCAAAGAATTTTCAGAAGTGATGTGGTAATAGATAATGTAACAACACACCAAAACCAGAAAAGATGTATTCTCTTCACATAGATTTCTCAGTAATTATTTTCTTGACTCTACAATATTGTTTTAATGAAGGCAAGACATCTCAGCAACATTTTAGTCACATGGAAGTGACGAGTTACCAGAACAACTTAGAACAACCACCAGAAAAAAGTTAACCACAGAATGTTATGTAATACATGAAAAAACTTTGAAAAGCTACCAACATGTAAAAGTAATAAAAAGCTTATCCAATATTTAAGACCCACAGCAGTACAGAATGGATTTATGCATAATTTTTATTTGGTGGCTTATGTACAGCTACCATCTAAGAAACAGCTACAATTTCACAGCTCCTTTGTACTCAAAAAATGTCTAATTAACTAGAATGCTTTAATCATGCCAACCAAATCTCAGAAAATACAAGACAGTACAATACACTAGTGCCACATACATCAAGATTTTCAGAAGGAAAGCATCTAAACAGTCTATTTAGTCTATTATTTATCTTCTGTATATAGTAAACAGGTACTCAAATCCATCATGAATATTCAACAGTTTTACATCTTTTTCAGGGACACAGCTCTTCCAAAAACAGAGGCTTTTTGCTTCTTACTTCTCTTTTTAAAGAGGTACTGCACCTATTGTTAGAAGTAGCTCTTATAATAATTATTGGATGCAACTTTTTCTTCCAGCTTACATCTAATCTAATAGGACCACACACTATTTTGTTCTATATGAGACAATTCAATTTGTTCAGTGAGATTTCCCAGCAGTGCTAAAGAAATAGTTCAGAATAAAAATGAGAAGGAAAAAAAGCCAACAAACTTGCCCTTCTACAAGAATTGAGGGAGTGGTACTAAAAGAATTAAAGGAGTGATACTTATGAAGATATTCTCTCTGGAGTGGATTGTATATTAACAACATGTACTTAACGCATAGTTTTAATTTCTCAGAACTCCATATACAATCAATATGTATATAAGCTTTAATACTGTGATTTAAATAGTTGCCAAAACATCCACAAACCACTACTAGAATCTCTGCATTTACTCTTCCTTCTCCATATAAAAGGGTATTTTCTAATTTCTATGTTATTTTACTATTTTTTAAAGTCTTGCTCAAAACAACTGTAACAACTACTTTGCTCACACAGCTATTAACAAGAGAAATGATGACATTTAATTTGTAATTAATGATCAGTTAATTGACCTTTTTTGTACTACATATTTTTATCTTACTCCAGTAAAATAAACAAACTTCATTTGCTTATCTGGACTTCCAATTTTCCTTATTCAGAAATACAGATGAAATACTGAAAAAAATTCTTAATCACAGCATTTTTTTATAACACGGTAATCATCAAAAGTCTTCTAAAAGCAGTGAATTTAGACTCACCAAAAATACACTCAACTTACTGATTTGTCTTCTAACCTAAGCAACTTCTGAGGGAAAAGGCAGGAAACAAGTCAAGTAGCCTAACACCAGGCTAGTGCTTCTTCATTTGGCACTGCAGGAATAAAAATGAACCCTTACCAAACATGCAGTAAAAGTAACCTTACAACACTGAGTAAGCATACCCATCAAAGGTCACTAATGAATGGGCTGCACCTGGGAGAAAGTCTACATTAATCTTAAAATGCATCTGATAGGACCGGCTCCCGTTTTTATATGCTGTCAAAGACAAGACAACCAACTGGAAAAGACAAAGAAATCAACAAAAGAAACAAGTACTTACACAAAATACAACTCAAACCATTCCATACAGCTGGTAGCTAATTTCATCACAACAGTTAAGTTCAATTTTGATGACAAGGCAACTTCTTTCAAGTCAGAAACTGCCTTCTCCTTCAGACTACTCATTTAATGCCACTTTTGTAGTTTAAAGAGTAAAAGGCACTTTCCCTCATAGTCTTAGCACCTGGAATACAATACAGATCTCTGCGCCCAGCTGCTCCTGTTCATTTCTGAAGCTTAAGAATGCTACATAACATTTCCAACACTACCAGTCTGCAATGCAAAAGTGACTAACGTAACAGAACAGACCAAGTCACCTACATAACTGTACTTGTCTTCTGAAAGAAAGCAGCACTGGTAACTACTCTGCCTTCCGCATTACTGGTTTTATTGCTGAAACCAAATAATTATCTCACGATGAATAACATGCGTGAGCAACACAGAGCAAGCACAGACTTAAGCGTCAGAGGGCGAAATATACTTTTTGCCTGACATCAGCGATGTCTGTAGCTAGCTAGTTGATTACGTTCCTGCTACTGTGACTTTAAACTTAGTCAGCTCATCAGCAGTACGTATCATGTGTCCCATTTCCCTTTTTCCTTCCCTGGCCTTTCAATTAACAGCATGAACACAACTGAATATGAACTTCATCTGCATATGCAAAAGCATTTTTTTTTTTTAAAAGCAAAATGTTACTTTATGAGCCATGAACATTTCTACAATTTGGTTAGGGCATAAGAAATTAGATGCCTCTGAGAGGCTGAGTATACCCTGGTTGTTAGCACATATTTTTCCTAGATGTATATTTAAATATGGAAAATTAATCTCTCAAAATTTTTATCCAAAATTCTACCATGTCTTTCTCTACTGAATTACTGCCAGTCAGCCATTAAGTCCCTAACTTTCCCAGCATACAGACTTTGAGTCAGTATACTGAGGAAAAAATGTGGAAAGTTGAGTATATTATCATTACTCTAGCCAAGGAAAACTATCATTACTATCACACTAACATTAGGCTGCAATCTTGTTAAAGAAACCACACTTGATTACACCACAATTATAGCTGAAGGGTTAAATAAGATCCTAGTTATGTCCACAGCAGTTCACAGAATGCTGAGTGGATTTGTTTATTCCAGACAGCATGCAAAGCCCTACTGGCACCTTTACTGGTTCACCACCTGCCTTCATGTGCCTGGGAGAGCCTGTAGCTCTCTCCTTGCTGACATGCCTTGACTTTTTTGCCCCAGCTACGTTCAATTCTCACTATCCTTGAGAAGAATTTTAGGAAGGACACTGAAGAATTATCAGATCTCAAGTGACTTAACCTACATTTCTCTGTGGAAGGTTTCAAACTGAAGTCTGAATATAGGCAATTCCAACTTAGCCCCTCCTTCGCTGGATCCACTGGCCTAGGAGCACACCTTGGGGGAAAAGTTTTACTGTACAAAGGCTGCTGATTCACAATGTGGACAAGACCCAGGTTTGAGGCCTTGGCTCCCCAACAAAGAAGCCATACACAAAAACGTGTGCTGAGTCAGCCTGCAATAATAAGGCCACTGTCACATACCAACTTAGGAATGCTCTGCTGGAAAAAGAACACACAGCATTGCCTTTGTTACACATCAAGTCTCAAATACTCTGCTGACTTGTATCAAAAACCTGTCATTTGCTCTTCCTAAAAACTCTAAATTCTTCAGTGCTTGGTTAAAGCAAATAGCACCAAAGGTTTCATTGCTATATAATATACAGTCACTTAATCCTTACCTTTTAAATACCACCATATAGAGTACAATATCTTGTAAAACAAAAGTAGAAAAAGAACACTTGCAAAAACAATACATGATTTTTTAAGGGTTTAATACAATAGCTACCATGATATACATAAAATGATCAAATACAGCAAAATGCCCACGAGATTGAAAAATTGGATATTTTCCTGAAGCAAGCATACAACAACTTAAAACGCGGAAAAATTCCTGTAGTACTTGCATTCAGTTTTACTCGATGACTTTGCTATCAGCGTTGTTTCATAAACATTTCTAGTTAGTGAGATTATCAGCAGTATTTTAACTGTACTCAAAGGTCTCAGTGCTATTTATGAAGGTAAGATAAGAAATCTTATAAAGTAACACTTGCTTAGTTTTTCGTATGTCTTAGGTTTTAAACCATCAGGAAGATGTGCTTTTCAAGAATTATTCACTTAAGTGCTGCACTGTGGAAAATATAGAACTGATACTGTGAAATCAAAGGTTAGCTCTATACGCTTAGAAGAGTCTGCTGGAACGCCTCCATGCAAAACTGACAGCAGTTACTACAGAAAGTCCTGAAAGCTAAACATATTTGTCTTAAGAACCACTAAGTGCAATTACATAACTGCAGCAAGCTGAACAGAATACACACTGCTCCCTGACTTTTACACCTCATTAAACCAAATGGGTTGTACTATACTCGAGTGAACACTAAGAGCGCTCAACTACTGCTCTACTTACCAGTTAACAAAACATTTTTTATCCTACCACCGTAATTCAAGGCAAACACAAGTGATTTTTAAACAACTGATCAAGTACTCCACCACTTAACTTAGGATGTAATTTACAGTATTAACATTTGTACAAGATCTCGAGCATTTCAGGTGCTCAATGTGAAGTGTCAAGTGTTTTTCCCTCCAACTTCAAGAAATAGTATATCTGTCTCCTAACAAAATGTTTGCTGCTCTTCATCCTTATACAACTTAGCAGTAAAACAATTCTGGTTTGTTTTACACCTTTCATTTCCTTCTTTTCTTCCCACGGCCCCATCTTAGGATAGAAATAGGGGAAGACATGAACAAACTCTCCATCCAAATTAATACCAGAACAATATCCGAAGTGAAAGTATGTTTGGTTTTGCTCTCCACAAATCATTTACAACCTGATCTTTCTGGTCTAGCAAAAATCTAGAAGTCTTCTTCATTTCAGACGCATTAAAATAAATGAGAAATAAACTTTTTAAAGTTATGTGATTATCAAATAAACATTTGTAATGTAATATGGCTTATATATATTATACAGGCTGCAAAACTGAGCTCTGTACAAAGAAAAGTAATAACAGATTGCAAACCTTAGGCCAAGCTGGGTTTTTAATTGTATACTACCAAAAAAACGCCCATACAGCCAGCAAAAAGAAGATCACATAGAACAGAAATCAAGATAATTCTTGCTCTCTACAAATCTACAGAATGTTTCCTTCACATCTAAGTAGGACTGTCGCAACAAACTTACGAAACTTCCCAAAGAATTTCCTTCCACTGGGTATAAAAATCACTTTGCCCCAATCCTGCAAGTCAATTCCACCTTTTTTTTCTATATCACAGAAAGCAAAAGGAAGAACCAGATCACGGGAATTTCCTCACCTCTGGTATTCAGCAAGAGGCACCCCCTCCCAAACATGAGGGGTATTGAAATGCCAGGAAATGTCTTGCTGAGCTCTTGCCACTCCAGAGAGCAGCACAATCACAGACACCGTGTCCAGCTGCACTAGGGAGCTCTGTGGAAATAGAGCACATTTAGCTCAAGTGAAATCCTCCATCAACTCGTCTGACAACGCACACTGTGTGTTGAGTTTTTATAAAATTAGTTCTGCAAACTGAAGCATCAAATACAAAACCATGAGACCATTTCAACTCCAATTACAAACCAATAAATGTGAACATTAGAATTGCCTCTCATTTGCCTCGACTTCCATTAACTTAGAGAGCTGAATAAACCTATACTTTATTTTTTTAAATAGGAATCAATAATCATTAAGTAATTAGCCCGTGAGGCCACCTAATGCATCAACAATATAGATTTGAGAGACTGAGTGGGTGACAAGTCCCTGCAGGATGTCGGCTTTCTAAACACACTCGGGCCTTAAACTCACACAGGCAGACTCCTCCCTTTATACCTGAAACTCCAACAGCACGCATGCAGATCAGGAGCAGCGCTTTTCCATGCTGCCTTGTTAATTATCAAATTCTACATGTTCAGAAACTTTTTTTACTCAACAATATTTTGCCCTCAGAAAACCCACCAGTTTTACACCACTGGCAGAGAAAAAGAGTAAAACAGCCGAATATCTGTTTCGCCCAGGTACGAGTGTTTTGATATCTGACTGTAAGACTGACACAAAGCACAAGCACTCGGCACCAATTCCAAAAACGATTCGTTTCCTGTGAAGGCTGCCAGTGGAATGGGAAACCAAACGATTTCCCTCTCCTACCAGACTCTCTATAACGAAAAAGCACAGTAGCAGCACGCCCCCGACCTACCCGATATTTTTCCAATTCCTGCTCAGCACATCGCGGATCCTGCCACCTCCCCGACGAACACGTTCACGCCCTGTCTGCTAATGGGGCTTCTTCCCTCGTTGATCACAGCCGAAGTCGAAAATTTACTAAGTTCTGAACGAAATCGACACAGCCAGGCACAAAGCCTAAACCACTCCATCCTCTCCACAGCAGATAGAATAACTTAAGCGAGAGACGCGCACGATTTTTAGTTTCTCAGCAGGCTGGTTTCCGCAGGAGCTGGCGCCGAGAGCCCGCCAGCCCACGCGGGATGAGGGTCAGACCCCACGAGAGATGTGTCCGTGCAAGATACGCGCATTAATTTAGGCGGAGCAGATTTTCGTCCAAGAGACAATACAAGCGGCTTCCCCCTCACCGTGCGGTAGATGAAGCTGCCACCGGAGCGAAGCCGCCCTTTCCCTCCCGAGACCCGCGGAGCCCGTCCGCAGCCCGGGGCGCGCACACGCTGCCCCCGGCCCCGCCGCAGGGAGGGAAGCTCCCGGGGACCCGCTCAGGCGATCGACGGCCGGCAGCGGGGCGGCCCCAGCGCCGGGCACCGCGCTGCGACGCAAGGCTCCTGCGGGGAGGAGGGGGGGGGGGGCGCGCCCCCACACCGCCCCGCGCCTCGCCCCGCCTCACCTGCCGCCACGACTGCAGCGCTAATTGGCGATGGCGCAGCGCCCGGCCCCAGGGCGGCGGCAGCAGCGGCGGCGGCTCCTGCGCGCCCTCCCTCTCTCTGGCGGCGGCGGCGACCACCGCCACCACCCCATCACCCGGCCGGAAGTGGCGGCCGCCAGCGCCTCGCGGGCGGCGGAAGGGGCGGGAACGGCGCGGGCGCCGCTTCCGGGAGGGGCCGCGGGGCCGGTGTGTGTCTGCTCAGTGCTCCGCCGCCGCGAACCGGCCTCCCGCCGGGCTCTGCCGGCCTCGGCGTAGTGCGGGGCCAGGCCGTGGGTGACGGGTCCCTGCCGGGTTGTTACCGCGGGCCTTGCCGACACGGGCTCAGAGCACGTGCGGGACTCACAGAATGTTTTGGGTTGGAAGGGACCTCAAAGACCATCTAGCTCCAACCCCCCTGCCCTGGGCAGGGACACCTTCCACTGGACCAGGTTGCTCAAAGCCCCGTCCAGCCTGGCCTTGGACACTGCCAGGGAGGGGGCAGCCACAGCTGCTCTGGGCAACCTGTTCCAGTGTCTCACCATCCTCACTGTAAAGGATTTCTTCCTTCTGTCTAATCTAAATCTAACCCCTTCAGTTTAAAACCATCACCCCTCATGCTGTCCCTAAACTCTCTGATAAGAGCCTCCCCGTCTTTCCTGGAGAGTACTGCACAGTTGCTATAAGGTATCCCCGGAGCCTTCTCTGAACACCCCCAACTCTCTCAGCCTGTCCTCGCAGCGGAGATGCTCCAGCCCCCTGACCATGAGGGGCTGCTGCCCGCCAGTGCCCCACCTGTGTGCTGAGCGGGGGCCTCCCTTCCTGGGCCCACAGGCACGTTTACGCCCCAGTATCCACCCCGTCATTAACCTCCCCACTGGGTGCAGGCACGTGAATGGCTCATTGAATGGCTGCGACCCTGAACTCATTGGAATATGGGTCTTACATATGTGGAAGTACAGTCACAACACCTTCGAGCTCTATAAGAAACTCAAAATCTGTAAACGGTTGGCAGCATATTTTTTAGAAGTCATAAACCAAGAAGAGAATAAATCATCCATAATCTCCATAGAGATCAGCTGAAGGGAGAAGCAAGGGTATCTTGTTCTTCTGACTGAAGAACAGAACATGTCTAAAACAGGCTAAGGATATAAAACTGAACTCCTGGAAGTTACTATAGTATGTTTTTTTTCCAGTATGATCTTTCTGTCCATCATTAGGAAGTACCTTAGTACAGCCTGGATGTGAGAAAGATGAAGGTTTTCAACCACACTAAATAGGATTTTTCTTAGATTTTTTATGAGACATGAATGAACTCATAGAGTGACCCTGACATAATGTAAAAACCCACCAGTGTAGTAATGAAAATATCCCCATCCTTCATTGAAAGGCATATGTCAGGACAAAATAGCGGAGAAGACTTACAGGACCCTCATCCTGCCAATTTTCATATCAAACAATCATTACAAAACATTTCTCTTTAGATGCACTCTTTTTTGCACCACTATTCTTTTCTGATGTCTGTAGAAAAAATAAAACTGGCAGCTGGCTGACTGCACTCGGTCAGTCATTTATCCAAGGTGATCCAAAGCACAGATGTGAACAGCAGAGATGACTTATGAAAGCTTCAACAAGGCACTGTAACTTCAGGAGCTCCATAACCTATAAATAATACAAATGGAGGGAACAGAAGGAGACAGGTGAACTAGAAAAAAAATACTCCAGAAATAAATTTTTTTTTGTATATCAACTGACTGTGGTGCAGCCAGCCCTTTGCAGCAGCATAATGCAGTCTGAGGAACATTCAGAATTTGCTTTGTTGATGGTGTAATTATTATGAGGTTCAAGACAAGTCTAAATTGAAGTAAAAAGCAGGTGCCAGTGTAGTTCCATTAAGTTAATAACACTAGCCTTTTCAGAGATTTTGGCTTTGTATTTTTTCTTCACGAGAAAAAAAAAAAAAAGATATTTTGCAATGCTTACATGTTGCTACAGTGAAACAAGGAAATTTTGCATTTCAACATTCTTTAAAGCTACATCAAGTTGTCAAGTCATCGAGCAATCTGATGCAAATATCCACAACTGCTCAATCTCAATTGTAATGAGCTATATACATTTCAAATATATCAAATACTGGATATTCAGAACAGAAGCTGTAAGAACTTCTGCCCATTGCCACATGCCCTGATACTGCTTCAGAAATGCTTATCTCCAGCATTCTGTTCCATCCTGTTTCATTTGCTACACAAAATGATGTGTAGTTTCCCAAATGAGTTGCTGAAGTTGGAGGGAATGTTTTGCTTTCTTTTCCAGTTTAGCAGCCTCTGTGAACAATGTAGGAATTAAGTGCAATTTCAGTCCTCGCGATGTTCCCCTTCTTTCCCTCTCCATGCACTAGATGAAAAACTGACAAGTCTGAATTCATCAGTGACAAACCATAGCACAATACATATGAATCTGAAAACAAACAAACAAACAAAACAATCAAATGGACCTTGTTTTCCTGTTAATAATAGACCTGTTAATAAAGCTGGTTGAAAGTTGAGGTAATTTTGCTTACTCCAGGTCCAGATATTCACATTTAAAATAACTAAGAGTTATCTGACAAGGAAAACAAAACTATAGGAGAGCAGGGCAATTTAGTTAAACAAGAGTTTATGTTTCTCTATTATGTGCATTCTCCACTTTTTCTGCCATGAATTTTTCTTCACCAACTGTCAGTCAGTCACAACTTTTTGCACACTTCCAGGTGCTTGGTACAGTTTACAATACACTGACAAATTTGCCTGGATGTAAAAACTGGTTTAAACTAATAATGTAAAAATAAGTAAAAACTGAAATTAAAAATTGCTGCTAAAATAACTGTAGCAGGCTACAGAGCTGTCTTATCACAGAATAGGTCACGGTGTCAGTGTCTTAAATACAGTCCTGGAGCTAACACTCCTTTCAGATCTCAGCCTTTTTGTGGGAGGTGCCAGGAGAGTGCTGCTTTGTTCAGAGTGCTATTACTTTGTTGTGTGGTTTTTTAATATAAACATGCACTAGAGTCCACCAGCTCACCAGATTGCAGGATGGAAGCAAAACTGAAAGCAAAAGTTTCCTCATCCTGTTTCCCTACTCTGTTTACAGCAAGATCAGCAATCCCCCTACAAACGACTTCCCAGATTCAGTCTCCAGACTTTAGAAGTCCAGGTTAGAAAACAAACCATTTTTTCTGGGTTTTGAGGTGAGATTTTTTGGTAATCTCATTTTTGTACAGATCAGGTTCTGCCTTATTATTTCCTTGTAATCTCTGTGCTTCTGTTGAAGCATACTTAAATCAGTCATATGTGAACTTTCAAGCATCTATTTTTTTAAATTTCTTGCTCCTGCAATGGAAGAAGAGACTGAATGCCTATAGAAACACAGCTAGCTGAATTCCCTTGCTGTAATGTTTTCGCTATAAAAGCTTTCTTTTTTTCAGGATATGTGAAAGGAGTTTGATTTTGGCCCAGTTTTCACAAGAGAGATGGAAAGGTGTCACTGGAATGGTATCGGTTAGTACTGACAGCAGTATTTTCAATAGAAGATCCTCCATGAATGTCCCATTTTCCACTGCTGCACATTTTCCTGGTAATACCATGCTGAATGTTACTAGAGCATTCCATGGCATTTTACACTGTTGCCAACTAATACCTTATTAGCCAGGAAATGTTTGATTTAGATTATTGCACCCAAGCACTACCTACAAAGTAACCACAAGGCATAGACCAATTAGAAGGATGCCTTCTGCTGAGTGTTCTGAAATTAATCATGCATTAATTTCAGCTGAAACAGCAGGTATTTTAAGATCATATATAATTGTATACAGATGTTTGTCTTAGAGCTGCCCATCATTCCAACAGTCAGGATAATGTCCAAATTCTTGGAATCTCAAAAGTCCCAACTGCAGAGAAAACTAATTTTGCCTCTGTTCAGTGGAACCATGTATCAGTTTGTTGCTTTTTACATCCATCCTTACTAGCTTCAAAATGGCCAGGAAAAAAGCAAAGCTGTTGAGAGCCAAATCCGTCGAGACAAAAGATTACACCTGGAAGGAATCTCCTGCCAAATTTGAGGACAAAGCTAGGTTCATGCTTATCATAGTTTTTTAGCATTTGCATCCAGGCTACTTTTAGACAAACTGAAATGCAACAATTCTCACAAAGTCAGGGAACCGTGGCCTTTTCCTGAATGTTAACACAAGGACAAAATAAGGCACTACAGGAGCAGAGAGATGATAGAACAAAGCCTTCAAGCTTCACTTAGGGGAGTTAGCACTTCTGCTGAGAAGGATCTCCAGCTTCCTAGGGGTTTCTTGTCAAGGCATGTCCTAGCAGCAGAGAGCCTGACTGTCCTGCATTGGCCCACAGATGTAATGGCTAAATCCTGTGTAAACAAATGGAAGGAGAGGTATATTCTGAGAACAGCAGGCAAGGGAGAGCATGGAGCAGGAAAAGATGCTTTTGTTCTCTCTAGTGAGGTTACCTCCTGTGGGTTAGTTTGTAATGGAGCTGGTTTGAAAGACACGTCTCTGCCTCCTGTCCGTTTCAAAGGTATCTCCTGGAAAAAAAAGTCAGTAACACAGCTTTACTAAAGTCATGTTTGCAGACTATTAAATGTTTAGAAGATGCTAGGTGTGGAAGGCCAAAGTTTTGAAGCAGGTGGCTGTACGCCATACGAATGTTGGAGACACACAGGGTTTGCAGATCATTATTCTGGAGTTCATGTTTCTCTGCTCATCCGCTTTCATGCCACAGATGAACTCTGAATTATTTGTGCATTTGGGGTAGAGACCAATAAAAGTTTTACAGCTGAAAAGGGCCAGACTTAAACATGTCACCTTGACAGAACTTGATTGCCAACAAATGGGCTGGGCTTACATTTAAAAAAAATCTACCTCACCTTGAGCCTCCACCCAGAAACCTGAGAAAAGTAAACAAAATTAAAAAACTTCACCTGCTCAGTTATTTTCCTTATTCATGAGCACAAATAAATAATCTCTAAAAGTACTATCTTACTGAAGGAAAAAAGAACAAAACAGAAAGACAAGGAAACATATTAAGGACATGTATGTAGTGCTTGAAATATAACTTCAACCATTTTTACAGTCCCCTCTGCTGGATCTGGCCAGCTGGTTACCTCACTCAGAGAAGAGCCTTGGCTGCTTGTCCCACTGCTCCCTCTAGATAAGCACTACAGCACTGTTGCTTTAGTTTCTCCTACTTCACCTTTTAGGCCAGAACATATATGGGAGTAGGAACTAACAGACTCTTTGTATACAGGAGGCTCTTAAACAGTTTCTTCACTAAATCCACAGAATTTTAATAATTTCTGCTTTCATGAGAGGCTCTAAGCGAAGTCACCTCCTTCTTCTTGCATGTAACTTTTGCCCTCTAATGCTGCAAATTATTACCTTGTATTAGGGTGATCTCTCACCCTGAGTACTCCTAAACACAGTTAATTAGCCCAGACTTTAAGACAGTCTCAGTGGCTCTCCATTATATGCGTCTTGATAAAATAAAATATAACAAACCCTCTCTCCATTGTAGTAAATCAACACATGTGGAATAAAGGGGGCTTAGACCTGATCAAGGGTTCTTTCCATTCATTGCCTTTTTTATACAGGTGATAAGATCAGCAACAAGCTTCTCTTAGGTCACCTTCTCTCTGGACTGCTTTAGTAGAGGAACCATGGCTCTGCATGTCAGCTGCCAGGCTTACAAAGGAAGAGTACCTGCATTTCATGTGTTTTGCCCTGTAGCCCCATTACTGGCAGTCTTACAACCCCCTACCAGGAGTCACACATCCTACAAACCAGAAGCACAAGAACGGCTGCACTTGAAAGGGCCCACTAATATTGCAATTTGATATGATGGGTCTCCAACCTGTGGCTCATCAGTTCTTCCTATATAAATTAACTCAGTGGCTTACAAGTTTCACCTGACAGCCATTATACTCAGGTTCTTTGTTCTCTTTTTAATGGAAGGAAGTATTGTACAATATGTGGCAGGTATATTGTATTAAGACAGTGATGAAAGTAGTGACTGTAATAGAAAAGATTAAATGTGTAACATACAGTTAGGCTCAGATAATTTTACTTGGTAAAAAACTCAGTAGCTTCAAAAAATACATTTCTCTAGATTATTGATGATAAGCAAGACATCATCATCCATGTGTTGTTTAACCTCCTGGTGCCCAAGTCAGTGGGACCCGCTGGTGCATTTCTGACCCTTCTGCAGGTATGTTTTTAAGCACCTCAAAATAAGCGGGAGACAATTGTTACAGGGGGAGAGTTGCCACTCTTCTTGCACTGGACAGATTTCTATTTTTCCTTTATTGGGCCTTTAATTGCTTGTGAATGGCCAGATCTGGCTGAGTACTGCTGCTGTGCTGAGGACACCTCTGGAGACAGTCACAGCCATGTCCTGGTGGGCATCCTGTGGGCAGGGGGCTGCTGCCACATGCATCTGATGCTCCTGGCACTGAGGCTGCTGTGTGGTAGAGCAGTGCAGCTCAGGGGATGAGCCCTGAGGAGTGGACCGGAACCAGTAAGGGCACAGTAATGTCAGGTCTGGTACATGCATCGGTTTCAACTGGCTGTACCTGTTAGTGCAATGCACAGGCAAGCAGCCAGCCCTGGGGAGGGGGCTCGGGGGAAGCCGCAGCGCAGAGGAGACTTGGCTCAGTGGCAGGAGCTGATGCCTGGCACCTGCCCCAGCCCATCTCCCGGCCTCCCCTGTGACTGCCCCGGGGGCTGGCAGCACCCCAGTGCCCAGCACTGTGCCTCTGGCTGGTGGGAGCGGGGTCTCTCCCCGGCTCTCGGCATGTCTGGGGCAGAGGCGCTGGGTCCCCGGCGACCCGAAGGTGCTGGGGCGTGCACAGGGGACACCCCCTCCCTTAAAGAAATTGAGCAGCTCCTGAACACCGGGCGGCCGTCTTGCAACCACGTTGATGAAGTATGGCCTAATCTCTTTTTAGGAGACCTGTAAGTACAGCTTTACAGACACGCCTCTGTTGTACAGTCTGTCTGTTAGTATGCCTGACAGGTGCAGCTTTAGGCAGCTGATAGCTTTGCTAATTGCTCTTTCCGAGATAAAATTATGACTAAGGTAGTACTAGTTTCTCAGTTAGCTCTTAGAAGAAATTCACAGGCTGACACTCCAGCAAATGGCTTTGGAAATGCAATTGTAGTGCTTCTCCTGCTCCATAAATATCTCTGCACCCATGTCACTTTGTTTGTCTTTTTCTTTTCCTTAGAGTAACAGCTCACAACAGATTTGTTTTGTGGAAAATGGGTGTGACCCATGTTTTAAATGCTGCCCATGGCACAGCATACAGCCACGGAGGCCAGGACTTTTATGGAGCGACCATTGATTATTATGGGGTACCAGCCCATGATCTCCCAAGTTTTGATATAAGCCAGTTCTTTTTCTCTGCGGCACAATTTATCCACAACGCCTTGAACATACCAGGAGGTACGAAATTATTGTTGGTCACATTTTTATGTGAGTCGGCAGCATCTTGCAAGAGGTCAGCTCCACGAGCTCAGTGGTGGACAAATCACTACATGTTCTCCTGCCAGCTGCTGGCCACCTGCATGGTGGGTGGCAGGAGGAGGGAATGCTGAGCACATGGATGGAGCTCTAACTAGGTCCCAAAAAGTTGGCCTCAGAAAAGGGATGAACGGTGCAGGAAAGAGAGATGGGCAGAGAGGAGAGGAGAGGAGGTGGTATAGAGACAAATATCTGGAAGGAAAGGCTGGTTCAAAAAGGGGGAAGTAAAAATATGAAACAATGAACACTCTTTTTTGAGACCCTCATGGCAACTGTATTTGTAAGAACAAATGAATCAAGAGACTGATTTCTACAGCCACCAACTGCATAAAGAGGGTCATGTATTGCAGATGATCTTCTTGCATGAACAGGGCCTGCAGAGCTGTGCCCCTAAGGAGAAGATTTACCTTTACCCAAGGATATTTAGTGTGTTGCACAGGAGACTGAGCTTCTTGGCACTGGTGCAATAAAATACTAATTAACCTGTATTACATAAAAGACCGTTTCTTAGCATGAGTAAACTGGCATTAATGGAGCAGTCTCAGTCTGTATCACAAGTTCTGCCTTCAAAAGAGAATTACAGTTGCAGCAAATTGCCTTATTATGCAATGGTACTACGCCAGTCATTTTTTCTTGGTGGCTAATGTGTCAGTACCATCCTTTCAGGCCAGATTTTAGCATTCTTCTTCACCCAAGTAAGCTCCTTTGAAATCAGTGGGTTTGGTTTTCCTCCTGCTCACAACAGAACAACTTCATTGCTTTGTTCATTCATCCACTGTATTGCTTCTCTTCTGTGGTTATATGTTTGTTGTTTTGTGGTTTTTTTTTTAACCAGCTAAAATTTTGGTACATTGTGCTGTTGGAGTTAGCAGGTCAGCTTCCCTGGTCCTAGCATATCTCATGATAAATCACCACTTGCCATTGGTTGAGGCCATCAAAACAGTGAAGGAACATAGATGGATTTCACCCAATCGTGGCTTTCTGAAACACCTGCGAAATTTGGATGCTCAGCTACGGCAAAAGAGGGACTGCTGAAAAGGCAAACCCATTTATATTCACTTTTCTGAGTTTCAGCCTTCATAGCCATTGTGTATATACATCTTCCTATGATCAATGCATGCTGGAAAAATGAAGAAAATTGTGCATCAAAGAAGAGAACCATAAATGAATTAATTTTGACAGCTCAGTTCCTTCAAGACCAGTACAGCCAACATCAGCACCATAAGCACCGTGTGCTGCAGAGCTGCTGTGCCTAGCGTGGTGCTACGAGATGACTCCACTGCAGTGGTTAAGATGGACTGAATTTGTTCCTGAATTTGTGCTAATGACAGAGGCAATTTAATAGTTGCATCTAGCTGTACAGTATGTTTGAGCATAATCAGCTTCCTCGGTTTGGTTACAGTTTTCATGTGTGTGGTCTCATAAGACCATTTTGTGTTCCAGGCCTGGTGATATGGCAAGGGCAATTTCTTAAGAGCCCAAGCACTGCCATGGAAACATTCCTCTTTCACTGGTCTGCTAACTATTGCAGTGCTACAGGAAGCTGTGACAGCCTGAAGACCCACACCAGCAGAATAAACTTCTGTGCAGCTCTCTCTGCAGTCTCTGGGTCAACAAACCCACAAACCTTTTCTTGTGTAAATATGTTTTCAGCAATATAATGTGTATTATGTAATATATTGAGGACATTAAAAAAAGATACCAGATCTTCAAAGCATTTTGTGAGCTTGAACTCATTGGTTCACTCTCCCTCCAAATTATCCCAAATCAGTTCTGTGTAAGTGGCTTTGAATCATCCCTAGTTTAAACTAGGTAGGAACTTAGTTAGCTTACATCAAAGGCTAGGCTTAATTGAGACAAATTAGTTTTAAGCTGTTTTGAGGATGTCACTTTTACTGTCACTAGTTAATCAGGACTTAAACTGATGTGATTTTTAATACAGAAACAGCATTTGAAATTCATGCTCCTGCTCTGCCTGAAAATCAGCTTGTTACCTTGTGATGAACCATGAAGCAATAATCAAATCTGTTTTTTCCCTTTGCTACTGGTTTGATTCATTGATTAACCAACCTTATAAACCTTCCCTGCCAGATTAAGTAAATACATTTCTGCTGTTTGTTTGCATTTGAAGCATCAGTTTTGATCACTTTCTTCTCCACTGGAAGAGACTTACAAGGTTATTAGAAGACTTAGATCATGGTGACTTGTGAGTTGAATCTCTTCTTTCCCAGGCCCCCTATCCTCCTTAATTTTTGAAGAGGTTATGACACAAATGCTGATTCTGCCTAGCACTTATGGGAATGTAGAAATCCCTCCCAAATTGCAGTATAACAAATGCTTTGCAAAATAAGTATCTTTAAGATCCTTTCAGAGGTCTATTCAACTGTTCATTCAGATTTTCCTATATGTTGCCAAAGAGCTCCACTGATGAGAGAAGGAGATGACATTGTAGTGTAAAAAGATCAGCTAGAAAAATCATATTGAAAACCCAATATTGCTAGGACAATCTTTATACCTCACAAAGCAGCAGAGTGGTGGAGGAGGAGCTGGATTTGCTTTGAAGTTCTCCATTAGAGTTAATAGGGATTTATGAGGTAATATTTCGTTGTAATTTATATTTCATTCACATTACAGTAGATTTTAGTCTAGAAACCTTTTGAAGACATGGTATTGAAAAATCTGAAATTCATGTGAGTGAAATAATGCATCTTAATGCCTTTAGGCTGGGCAAAATTAGACACATGTGAGCAAGATTAATGGAACCTCCCATCAGGATAATGCTTTGCATGCCCCTGAACATCTGTCCCACAAAGCCACAGCTGTGAAAGCTGCTCCTGTTGTAAATTAGTACCTGCTTTTGGAGATACTGCTCATCCTGGGAGAGTATTGCTTCACTGGGGGTAGAGAAAAGAGTACAGAGCAAAGCTGAGTCAGTATGGCATCCATGCCACCAATGACATGGTAGTGATCTTGCACAGCAAGACTTACACCAGTGGAGGGAATTAATTAGAAACTCTTTTCAAGGGCACTGGCAAATCACAGAAGTGTTTTTAATCTGTGAAGTTAGTGTTGCCTATATTTCCTGCTTGCCTGTATTGCTCCCTTCCTTATATACAGTTTAACTTTGGCTCCAGGTCTGCTTAGGGTAAAAATTTCCAGTCAACATAAGCAAAAGTGGTAGAATTAGTCCTATAAATTATAACAGAAAACACTGTCTGCTGTGATGTGGTAGGATGAAAAGAAACCTTCTCACCTGTCACACTACTCATAGTTCAGGTCATGATGTGACATGACATTAGCACTTCACTGTTTTCCACTATCAGTGGGAAAACTTGTATTTCAAATATTCATTTGGCAAGTTGGACTAAGGAATCAACACAGAAGAAAAAATAGTGCTTCATCAGTGGCACTTTGTTCAGAAGATTCACATCTGTCAACAGGGTCTATGCACCCTGGTGACTAAAGGCACTGAATGTTAACTCCTAACTGAGGGAGGGTTCTGTTTTGAAAGATGTTTAAGTACCTAAAGGTAATCTGGGTACCTGCTGAGCTGGCCAGAGCACTGTGGCTCATGCAGGAGACTGCAGGAACTGTCAGTCCTGGACATCCAGCCTGACCAGGAGCTGATTACCTTACATCTCCTCTAAAACAAACAGGCACACAGGCCTTCCTGCCCCAGGCTTGCTTACTATGGGGTCTTTCCTCAATCTGTTCTTAATTCCATTATCCCTTTTCATTTAGTGGTTAGCTGAAGAACGAATCTGACAAAAGCCCACAGCGTTGTGCATACAGTACAGGAATGACCTCCTCCCATGGGAAAGGACTATACCAGAAAGAAGAGTTAGACATCCTCTGAAGTGAATGTGAAACTCAATTTTTTGTTCTTTTGAGAGCAATTTTCATCTAGATCCTGTTCCTGAACCACCTTACCGAATAGATCATGAGGGCTAGTGCCAGCTCAGCAGCAGCTGCGAGGGTGTGTCTGTGAGCAGAGAGCACAGGGAAAGGGACTGTCCCAGCCACAGCTGTGGCAGAGTTAAATCTGCTTAAAGTAATCACGAAACCACAGTGTCACCTGAAGGGAGCCATGTAAAATTCCAATGGAAACTTCCCTTCATTTTATTTTCCAGTACAAGAACTGAGGGCATGAGATCAAGTCAGTAGAAACAAGAGGAGGGGGTTTAGGTGAGCTGTGTAATGTCTTGCCACAGGATGTTGCAGAGGGTAAAAGCCTATGACTGTTCAAGGGGTAACTGAAAAAGTTTATGGGATGGAAATCCACTGAGGGTTAACAAATGCTCCATCAGATCTGGAAGTTCATGAGCTGCTGGAAGCTGGGAGAGTGTTAGAAAGCAGTATAATTCATGCTTGTGTAATCTTACTTTCCGTAAGCATCCACTTACAGCCACAGACAGGGGGAGGATAGTGGGCTCAACAGACTTTTGGTAAGGCCCAGGACAGCTGCTCTTATGGCCGTTATTTTGAACTCACCCTGAAGATGAGCTGTCCCCTCTTTCCCGGTAGCTTATTATTAGAACCAGTTCACATGAGGCATTTGGGACTGCGTCTCAGTTGCATTGACCGACATTTCTTTCATAGGGAAAGCTCTGTGCTGGCAGGCACAGCAACATAGTTTATGTGGTGAGGGGAGTAATGTTTTATTTGCATAAGATTCGCTTAATGCAGACTTTTCATTTATGTGGCTGTTCCCCGTTCCATCAGGGATGTAGTGCTGAGCTAATCCGGGGTGGCGTCAAGGCGCATGCCGTATTTAGAGACAGCCACCTGCTTGGGAACGTCAAGCCACAGCAAAGAGCATGCCTCAAAAAAAAAATTTCCCCTGTGGATTCTACAGCAGTGGCATTGGGCCAGCTCTCCCCTGCCTAAATCTACATGTGGCCACCAAAGGGGTCAGCACCCGAAGAGGGCCAGACACCGTCAGCCCAGGACTGCTCTGAGCCTGGCACTCCCTCTGCCCAGGAACTGTCAGATATTTTGGACAGCTGCAAAGTGGAATTAAATCACATGGATGAAGAGCGGCCTAATCTCTACATAGGCAGTATGTAAGTGTTATTTGAGGCTGAGCTGTTCTGAAGGGCTGGGGAGTATAGTACTTGTTAACATATGCTGTCCAACTATATTTAGTTAGGGTTGTTAAACTTCATTGCCTTAAAATAGGCTTACGATTAACATAGAAGAAAGCAAAAGAACTATCCATTAAAGAAAGAACCTACAGAACAGAATAAAATTAATTAAGAAGACTCTCTTTATTGCTTTACATTATTTTATAATTATTCAATGTATAGATTTTGTAAATGCTGCAACATTTACCACATTAAACACAAGACAGACTTGTGATCCTGAGTAGCCTTAAAATTGAATTATGATTGGTTTTTACCTTTTTCAATTTAATTTTAACTAGAATGGAATTTTTCACATTAAAAAAAGTACTCTGATTTTTGCTGTTTGTATGGTATGACAACTTGATTTGCAGTTGAAATTTCTGAAAAAAACCCCAACTATTCTGAATGACAGCAGACTTCACTGTTTATTTTTCAAACTTGTGCGGATGGTTGTTTCACTCTGGAGCATGGAGAAAGCACACAGTCATCTGCACTCAACGTGTATAGTGCTCAATGTTATGCCAAAACAAGTTCCTTCCACCACCCACAGGTTGCAAACTTGTTTAAGTATCTGAAAATTACAATTATAACAATTTGTAAATGAGAGAAGCAGGAGGAACTAAGAATCCTTTGGCTAATTGCCCATTGATTACAGCTAAAAGTGGACATTCTTTTAGCTATGAAAAAGCAAAGCCTAAAAGTGAACTAGATGACACTGGGGATATAATCTACATTTACAAAACTTGGTTTTACAAATTACAGCCTGCTTCCTAATCTCACTGCATTTTAATCAGGAGCGTGACACCTGCAGATGAGCCCTATGCACAGCAGGTGGCTGCCCCCTAGTAGGCAATGGTGGGCACCCAGAAACATGGTTGTGCTGGTCTGGCCCCAGGTGTGGAAAAGCAGAAGCCAGCAAAACATGCGGTACTTCACTGAACTTTTGCCTTGATGATGAGAGTGGGACTTTGTCTTTCCAGTTAAACTTCATAACTATACTTGGAAATTAACTTTTTTACTTTATTAGAACCAGTTGGTGAATAAGGATTTGCAGAATTGAGCCCAACAGGTAGTAAAAGCAAAGATCTAAGATTGTATAAAGATCACTGAAATTGTATTGTCTTTACACCATCATTTGATTTTTAGATAGTCTTCTAAGTGCAGTTCTAAGACCTTTTAATGCCTGTGGATATATATGCTTCAAATTATTCTCGCATGTTTATTTTCAATCATATTCTGTCTCTTGAGGAAAAAAAACAACAAATGGTGGGACAAAAATGTATAGGTAACAACACTGTTTACATGTAGTAAGGAAAAGATGAACTTTGAGACCATTCAGCTAACAGGAATAAAAATGTAAACAGCTTTGTTTGCTAATGCAACAGCTGATTGCTAATATTGAGCTTGAATACGAGTTACAGACTGCAATCAGTGAAACTGGAAGTTTATTGAGTGCTACAGATAGGATTTTCTTTATTCTGCCAACATCAATAAGACAACTATGAACCTGAAAATAAGGTTTCATGGGATCTTCCTGAGGTGGAAAGGGGGAACAGAGAGAGTATTCGCATTTAGGGCTCAACCCAATACTCAGTGAAGTCAATAAACAGAGGATGTTTCTGTACTGAGCAAACCCGTGCCAGCATCAGGACTTGTGCCAGAGCTAAAATAACCTGAAGCAGTACCCTAAATTGTCACTGCTTGTTCCTGTGGAACCAATTATGTGCAGTTTCTGTGGAGCTACTTGGAAATTAAAGATGAATCTAGAATTGATGCTATGTCTCCTTACGACTTTATCTGAAATTTGATGGCTAAGCACTTTAAACAAGTTAAATATCTCTCATAAAATAAAGTAGGGATGGCTGACTTTACATGATGTCTTTCATCCTGGAGGACTTTGAAGTGGTCAACAAACTGATTATTAAATATTTGTCTGGCTATCAGCCATTGTTGATACACAAGGCCAAGACCAAGACTCTTTGGGTTGAAAGGTAAAATATTTTTAAAGTGCTACATATAAGCAGCTGAGCATACAAGATGTAAAAGATCCTGCAGAAATCAAACTCCATGCTGATCTTAAGCAGGCAGGTTTATCAACTGGGGTTTAGCCGGATTAGCAAGGCTAATACCACTCTAGCAAAGAAACATATTACAGGCTGAGACAAAATGGTTACAGGCTATGCTAAAACCTGAGTGCGTTCTTTCAACAGACATATTTCAAGTCCAATTGTAGGAGGACCTGAGCTACCTCTTGAAGTGAACATTTTTAAGGTGTTTGGGCCAGTAATTCCCAATGCCTTTGTAGTCAACTGGAGCCTGTAACACTTGCTAAATTTGCAGGAAGTTATAAGCAGGAAACTGTTTGCAGGAGCAAAAGAACTTGGAATTCTGCATTTCCACATATATTTTGAGTATATTCAGAAATCACAACCTTTTACCTTTCTTTTACTACCTTACTCTTTCTTACACAACATGTCTCAAAGCATGGTGGGCACTGGGCTCTACAGAAAGGAATACATTACAAGACAACAAGATACCTCGAGTTGCTTTCTGTCGTGAGCTTTCATACATGTTCTCCACAGCTCCATAGCCCACAACAAAGAAGACCTGAAGAGGCTTGGTGTCACCCATGCACTGAATGCAGCACAATTTGCATGGGGAATCAAAGGAGACTAAACTTTCCATGGCCAGGAAAGGCATTATTATGGAATAGCTGCAGAGGACTTGACTGACTTTCACCTTAGTGCATGTTTCTGTACCACATCTGAGTGCATTCACAAGGCCAAATGGCGAGTCCCTCTCCTGGTGATAAACCACTGCTCTTACACAGCACTTTCATTAAGTGATCACAAATTACTTTAGCAGCATTAACTAAACCTCACTCAGCCATTTGGGTAAGCCTAATTATCCACTTACAGAATTGTCTCCATTGGCAGGTGGGAGGACAGCAGGATCCTGAAAGATTAGAGTTACCAACAAAACTTGTCCAAATCAGTGTCAAGGATCGCACGTGGTCTACTGATAATCATCAGAGTATATGATCAGAGTGTATCAGAGTGTATCAGGAGAAGAAAAAAAAGGAATTATAAAAAGAAATGTTGTATTTTATTGAGTGGGGAGAGAGTCCTGAATTCTCAGTTGGAAACCACGGATTTTTAAAGTTTTTCTGTACTGATTTGTCAGAATACATAACACAAAAATTGTTACTGTCTGGTTTGAGAAACAGCCAAAAGCTGCAAAGAGCTATTGTAGAGACATGCCAACTGGCCATTTACAAAGCCTAATGCCATGTGTTTTCCTCTCTTTCTGGACTCAGATCTCTAGTAACAAAAAGTGGTTCTTGATTTATGAAAGAGATGAATACCCTGGGGGCTACTTTGTTTCAGCTGCCATAAACTGGATCTCTCAGAGATGAGATGAGATGATGAGATGAGATGAGATGAGATGAGATGAGATGAGA
Organism: Athene noctua; assembly: GCF_965140245.1. Classification (NCBI taxonomy): domain Eukaryota; kingdom Metazoa; phylum Chordata; class Aves; order Strigiformes; family Strigidae; genus Athene; species Athene noctua. The sequence goes on from NC_134041.1 coordinate 42,968,127, forward strand.
TGAGATGAGACGAGATGAGACGAGATGAGACGCGAGTGAGGCAGAAGTACAAACTTATGCAATCTGTGACCATGGCACTATTCCGTGCAGCCTGGAACAGCACTACATGTATTCACTTCTATTTTGAAGGGAAAATCTTTGTTCACTGTATTCCTAGAAAAAACAGATCTGCTTCCCTTGTGTTGGCTTAACTTATGATCTTCTATCACTTTCCTCTAGGCAATGCTATCCAAAGAGTTATCCAGTAGCAAGAAATTTCATCAGGCTGCAGAATTTACATATTGAACTGAGATACAATATACACCTACGTAAACTCTAAACTCTTATAAAATTTAAAAAAAAAAATCAAAGTGACAGAGAGAAACGTCAGACAGACAATCTGAATATGAGATAAAGATGAAAGGAACATGACCTAAAGCTTTGGCATCAAACCTATCTTTCATCTCTGTTTAGGGAATAGAAGGTTTCTGAATTTCATATGCTCCAGTCACTCCTCAATCATTCAGTTAAATGTGAAGCAACAAATGTGCTAGATACTCCTCTAGGATACATTCCCAGTTTGTTGTCCATTCTGCTCATTAAAACTCATAAAACTCAACTCCAAGAGAAAACAGGCCCCTGTTTAAAGTTAAAGCTCTTACAGATATCCCTGGACATAAAAAGATGCTAATCTGTTTTGCTGCATTGGGATCAGCAAATGAAAAGGGGAAAAAATGTTGCAGTCCAACATGTATAAGAAATCACCCAGATGAGGGACAGAATTTTCCCACCCTGGTGACAATAGATGTTCAATGGCTGGCGACTTTCCAGAGGTACCTTCCTCCTGCCATGCCCTCTGCCCATCTTTATGGACCTGAGATTTATAGCAAATGTGATAAATTTTCACTATAAATTAGCCACCTTTTCACACTCAGAATTCCCCATTTCTACAAAATTTCTTTTTTACACAACATTGCTGTGTCTGTAGCACTAGTGAACACAGAAAGAGCCAAGTTCTTTAATTTTACAGGAATAATTAATAAAGGAACCAGTCTTTCAACCCAACTCTGCTTGCTTAGAAGACAGGTTTCTCCCAGTACACTGTCCTCTGTGCCTCGCAAAGGAAAGGTGCCTGCAAAGATAAAATGCTAATCAGACTTCTGAAATGACTGCCCAAACTGGCAAGCTAAGCTAGACCACCCTGGTGTAGTTCTCATCTTAGAGCAGGTCCTGGAAAAGAAATTGTAGTTTTAGACTGAAGTCCTAGACAAGCAGAGGTAAAATACCTGGGGAAAGTACCTGGTGGCAATTCCAACATCTCAGCAGATTAACGTAGCATTTGCCCAGAGTTCATTTGCCAGATGCATTCATTTCTGTACAAGATAACTCAGTGCAACATCAGAACATAAACACTGGGACCAAATTAATCCTTGAGGAAACTCCCACCAAAAACCAGTGGTGTAACCCAGGGCCGAATTCGTCTTCCTATTTCCAAAAAGAGAAGTCTGCCAAGGACAGCGTGGCCTAAGAGGCACACATTGCTGGCAGGCCCTCAAGTGTCGAAATAGAACCAGCATCGCTGGCCGCGTACATCCCGTCCTCTGCAGGCAAGACACAGACAAGAAAAACAATCAAGTTGTCTGGTGAAAAAAGCAGCTTCCTGGGATTGCTCTAGCCACGGTGTAATTGTGATCAATCTGCATTGGCAAGTATCAGCTTTCCATGTGTGTTTCGCCTAATGCAGGCTGCCTGTGGAGAGCAGCTCAGGCAGGCTGATGCATGCTTGTTATCGCCAGCGTAAATATCTCTGCCTTGTGTTATTGTGGCACAAAGCAGCTGGACCATTTGAAAATCATTTAAAAAGCACTATAAAATTAGGGCTCCAGTGCTCTTATTTTATGACTTTCATGAGCAGCATTGCCTAGAGAGAAATTACCCTCTTTATTTTCAAGGCTAAAGGTTCTTTTAACATTCATCAAAATCAAAGTGCACCCTTGATAACACATTGAGCTGTTACTTATCTAGTACAGACTCTTTACCTTCTGCATAATATCACATTTGAGATCTTAGTTCTTCATATACAACTCATTTCATAGTGTCTGCTGTTGTTTTCACCAAGTGAATTTGCACAGTTTCAGGAGAGGCTGGCTGATGCCCTGAAACATATTCTTTCCATAATTCCTAATTTTTTAAAAATTTCTAACACAATAGCCTGGAGTGGGTTTGTTACTGATCCTCCTATAAAAATGGTTAATTACCTCTTCTGACAATGGGTTTGTACAGACCAATTATGCACTGTAAGCAAAAGATTTTCAAGGGCATAAATAATACTTGGGTGCATAACCTGATAGACTCCCCTTTCTCCCTTTGAAAAATCTCTCTCCCATATATATATATATATATATATAAAGTATTTGATAATTATACTTTTTTCCATTCTTGTTTTCACAGACACCTTCTTTACCAAACTCAGGAAAACGGTGAGTGAACCAAAGCAGCATGACAAAATTCAAACAGTACAAAGGGAAAGGCATTCTTCTTAGAAATAAAAAAGAAGCGCAGCCGTATCCACCATACATAAGTTCAAATCTGAAGGGTTTAGGAAGAGACACTGCATGAAATCTTCAGCCACAGAGATTGCGAGTGGGGAATGGTGGGGCCCTGCACATCCTCTGTCCTGCAGCTCAGGCAAACCACTGTTTTCCTCTGTGTTGTTTAACCTGCCTCAGGTTTCAGTAAGACACTGGTTACCTTATTATCCAGACATCAAATACAGACTGAAGAGAAACATTTTGAAAGTCATAACCTTAAGTCTTTGGCCCTCTTTGACCAGGATTTTGTCTTTATTTCCTCTGGGGGTAGCAGGCTGCAATCCTGCGTCAAAAGGTGGCACGCTTTCGTATCCTGCAAGGGCGGCTTGTTGGTGCTAATAGATGCTGCTGTGAAAGCACTCGTAGCCACATAGAGGAGCTGTAAAGTCAAGATGCTGCAGCATCCTGCATGGAGGAAATGTAACTGGCCAGAAGGCAGGCTGTGTGTGTGTGAAGAGAGCCTCGCCACCATGCAGCACCTCTGCTAGCAGATGGAGTTTGAATTTTTAACCACCAAGGTCTTGCCTGGTGCCACCCAGTTTGTGGTTCATCAACAGGATACTTAAGCTAACAGAGGAATGAGACGGAGTTATTTGGTAATCACAATTGTTTATAACTCTAGGAAGGCAGAAAAAGGGACAGGCATGGCTAGCAGAGTCTGCTGTCACCACGATAGAGAAAGTGGAACAGGCATTTAGTAAGTCAGGATAAGAAAGCACTTCAGCTCTACGGCACATTTTTCTATTCCAATGGTCAGCGAGTCAGTAGCCACTTTTCTGTGTCTGACAGTCCCAGCAACAGAGAAAAGGGCCCAACTGAGTTGACCTAGCCCTGAACTCCTGCATTTCAGACTAGTTTATCTTTTGCATTAGGACTGACCTACACAGTCTCAGCCCTTACTTTTGGCAATGGTCAAAAGTAAGCGGCAGGAGAAGAGCAGAGTTCAGTGTAGCCCTCTCAAGACCTTATCCAACACTGCAACCATGACTGTGTCCTGTTCAGGAGCTTACTGCCTTCTGAGCTGACCTGTGCGGATGCTTGTTCCCTCTCAGGTATATACATCTTGCTCAATAGAACACATATAGAAAAGTCAGGTATATACACCTCACCCAGTAGAATAGAAATAGAAGATTTCATCTACCCAGAACTTTCAAATTCTTAGACAGCCCTGAGTTTTCCTTTGTTTTCAGGATAAACCTGTGCTGAACAGTTTTCACTACTGTCTTCACTAAAAATGATAACAAATTGACATTTGAAGTTAATGCTTCAGTGCTGAAAGGGGAGGATTTTCCTCTCAAGCATGGAAGGGGAACAGATGTCTATAGAGTATTGTTTCCCCCTACACACATACCAACTAAAACCTCAACGTGTAAAGGGTATGTGCTTGCTCATCTCATGTCCAGAGCAGGATTAAGCATACCCTGGAGCTGCTTTGACCTAGATGATCAGTTGCTGGAAGCTTAGCAAAAGTACCCAGGTTGTAGGATGTCCTGGATGAGGCAGATTCAAAGTAATTTTGTGCTCTGTTAAACCTATTAAATTTCAGGAAGGTTTAATCTACTTCTGGGTAGCAGGTGAGACCCTGTAACCCAGATGTGGGCAACCAAAGGGCAAAAGAAAGCTCCTATATGCTGGCAGTGCTCTTGTGGTGTTGCCAGCAGCTGCAGAGCTTCCATCACTCACTTTCCTCACAAGATGAAGCTGATTCTGCTGCTAACTGCAGAACCAAGATGGGAAAAAAAAGTCATTTTACCAAAAGAAGCAATATAAGAAGCAATACCTTAAAAAGCCAAGTAGGATCAGCATCGTGAGGGGGAAGGTGGTGAGGGCACCGCGGTCTGTGTTAGCATCATCTCATGGGGCAAGGGTGTTCCTGCCCAGGTGATGGGCGTCCATATCATCAGTTGATTTTCCTCATCATAACAACAGTTGAAAGTGTCTTTAAACATTTTTCTTTTGCTTCTTCACTTTTGCTCCCTTGTCATCCTCCTCCTTGCTGCCACTGTAAAAAGAACCTTGGTTCATAGTGACAAATGTATTCCGAGCATGGCAGGCAGATGCTGGGTGTTTGGTGCCCATGTTATATAATTTGCTATTTAGTAATGGATATTGTGGACATCTCATTCATAAAACAGGTAGAAAAGGTGGCAAGGCTGGTTAGACGTGAAGGTCAATGATTCTCCATCAGCCCAGAGCAGAGTCTAGGGGAAAACAGCGTAAGAAACAGGACAACTATAGAGTGATTCTTCCCCTGCCTATCTTCCAGATTTTGGCCTTCAATACATTGGCTACTTCCTAAACTTCATAATGCTTTTAATGGCTGCAGACTGGACAGAAGGGCTGGTCCTAGTACAAAGCTCCCTAACTGACACCTCGCCCCAACAAGCACCCTGCCTCCATCTGCTGCAGGGAGGCTAGCTCAGGCTGTGAGGGAGAAGAGAGGAGGAAGGGTGAAGGACAGCTGAGCCAGCTGTTGCTGGTGGGTGGGCCTGCTGCTGAGGGGTCTCCAGCATGGCTGCCAGGGCCATGAGGCTTTGTCCCCTCCTCAGATGAACTGCAAATCTGCTGGTAGCTTTCCTCGAAGCCTCATTCTGACCTGAGTTGAAGGTCAGGCAGCAGCAGGCTTTACTCTGTGCTTCCCGGCTCCATGTGGCGGGATCACCTGGCGGGAGGGGACAGCATGACCGGGGTCAGGACCCCACCGCTGGGACCCCACTGCTGGGAGCCCCAGGGTCTGTGTGGTGCTGCTGTCTGGAAATAACTCCTATGGGTTAGTAAGTGCCTGGGAATTTCCACTGACGCCCAATAAGCTTTGCAAGTTTTCTTCATCTTTCTTCTGTCTTTTAGAAGGATGCAAGGGAAGCATCATTCCAGAGTGGGTAACTCAAAGCCTCCAGCAGTCTGACTGCAGTTTCCAAACCAATTTCCATTCTTGTAGAGGGTTTATTTCCTATACAAAAAATATTCAAAGTAAAAGCAGCTGGGGAGAGAATGCGAACAGCATGGACTCCTCCATTCAAGTCAGAGTCCCGCCTGCTCCTCAGAGAGGCTCTGTCCTGGCAGTGGAAATCATAGAATCCATAGAGTGGATTGGGTTAGAAGGGACCTTAAAGACCATCTATCTCCAGTGCTCCTGCCACAGGCAGGGACACCTTCCATTAGACCTGGTTGCTCAAAGCCTCATCTAACCTGGCCTTGAACACTGCCAGGGAGGGGACAGCCACAACCTCTCTCGGCAACCTGTTCCAGTGTCTCACCACTCTCACAGTAAAGAATTTCTTCCTTCTATCTAATCTGAATCTACCCTCTTTCAGTTTAAAACTGTTACACATCCTATCCCTACACTCCTTGACAAAGAGACCCTCCCCATCTTTCCTGTAGGCCCCCTTTAAGTACTGCACAGTCGCTATAAGGTCTGCTCTCTGTGAGACACATGTGACTGAAGGGTCAGTTTTCCCCTCAAGAACAGGCAGGAGAGACACTCTCAGAGGCAACCACCACTGCTCACCCAGTCCAGCAACTCAATGCAACAGGTTTTCAGTGCTCAGGCATGTTCTCCCACCCAGCCTCTCCCTTTGCATTCCCCTCTCTTCCTGAAAGCTGGAGGAGGAGATGTTTGCACTATCTTGGCTCTTTTCCTGCCATGACTGGAGCAAGTGGGAAAGGGAAGAAAAACATATTCGGAGAGAGAGAGAACAAAAGACTAAAAGAATCACCCTAGTTTTTACTTTGAGTGATTGGTGGATGTCCTGGACTGGTTTGTAGAACAGATTTTGCCAGTGGAAGAAAACCCAGGCCAACTGCACTGTGCACAGGAAAAATGAACACTGCTACAGGCTTTTCTGATATAGGATACAGTGTAGATCATTTGATGTATACACTCAGGTCAATACCAATTTAATTCATCCAGTACATTTCAAATTTTTCTTCCATCCAACAAGTGCAGTTTCTTGTGTATCGTAACAGCTCCCTTTAAATGCCATTCATGAGTATACTGTGCATTTTTTAATCATTCAAGATTGCTTTCTTCTGCCATCTTCTGGCAACATGAAAAATCACAGCGTTTCAGTAACAGCAGTGTTGCTGTGCTGGCCTAAGGCAAAGGTTGTCAGTAAAGACAGTGTATAATTATATCGGCATATTTGGAAAAAATATAGCCCTTTTTGCATAGTTGAAAGCTTGCCTAATTCTTCCAGCTCTACCAGTTGATCTAGTAGCTGGTTAGTAGCTGGTTTAGTAGCTGGTCTTGTTGATCTTCAGTGGTTATCCCGGAGCAAAATGTCTGATTTGTAGATCTTGCGTTTCTTGAATGTCTGTAACAGAAAAAGAGAGTTGCATAACATGTGAGACTTCACCATTTTATAATAGGACTTCATCAAGTATACCCTAAATATTTTGAAAAGAGTCATTTTTGCCAGTTTTGATCTCAGTTTTGCTCCTTGACAAAAGACATCTATGACACCACAGGAAGATCTTGTCTGATAGGCATGTAAAGCTTTTCCTTCTACTGCAACAACTATTTCTGTCTGATCTCTCAATGTAAACACCACAAATCATGCCAAAACACCTTGCATTATTTGCTTAAGTCTAAACCAAAACATTTTCTGTATTTTGTTAAAAACCTATATAAGATTTCTGTAAGACTAAATTTTGGTTCCTGAGGCTTTTGTCTGTTTTCCTGCAATCACACAGAGGTTTTTTGTAAATGACTACTTGTGATCCCCACTCTCCTGTCACAATAGCATTTTCCACATAGTTGTGCTAAAAATATGAAAATTATATATAATCATTAAAAAAAGAAAAAATTTAAAAGGAGAAAATGCCGATATTTCCCCTTAAAATAAACTCAAAATTCAGAGCCAATAAGAAAAACTACTCACAAAATTCCAGCCTGCAAAGAGAACATAAATAAAAGCTGTTCAAAGCTTTGTTCATTTTCAATAGCACCAGCAAAAATGACTGCTTGGGATGCCAGGCATTGGAGAGAAAGGATGTTAATGCTATTTATAGCTCACGGGTGGCTCCCATTACCATTGTACCTGAGAAGCTTGCAGTCCTTAATGTATTCCTGCTCACAGCAACTTTCTCAAGCAAAGGACAGCCTTCCGAGGGCTGTGCTTGAGGCACTGAGGTTTGCTTTGGGAAAATGGACTGTTACATTTGCAGTCTGTTCCCAAACTGTCTATTATAAACCGCCTGCAGCAGACACAACCTCCTGCAAGGCTGCACTCCCTGCTTGACTCTGCCTCCTGGGAGCCATGAAGCTGATGCTTTGCTGGAGGCTCTTCTTCCCTCCATCACCCTGCCAGCTTTGGCATCGATCTATAGTCCACACCAAGCCTCAGCAGGGAACAGCATCAGAAAAACAACAACATAAAACCTGACAAGATAATGGCAAGACCCTTCAAAAACTTGCTGACACATAATAATCTTTGCTACTGCCCTGCCTGACCAACTGCAAGACAGGTGGCATCAGCGTGGTATCTGGGGAGTGGGGCAGCACTGCACTGCTGGCTGCTTGCAGAGACAGCACTGCAAGGCCTGGCAGGGAAACTCCTTCTCACCAGCCAGCAAATGGCAGGGCAAGCTCTCCCAGTGACCCTGGGACTGGACATTCCATAGAGGAGCAACCATGTCCCTCCTGCCCTTGGCCCCTCATCCATCACAGCCCAGAGAGGTGGCTGCACACACTGCTTTACCCACACTCCCTGACTAGGCAGCTCCCTGGTTCACTCTCATTTACCTGGCCCCAATACCTGGGAGGAGCAACAGGAAAACCACCCCCAGTTTTATTTCTTCAAATTCAAGATACAGAATTAAGAGCAAATATTCATCAGACACATACTCAAATGTTTGCAAGAGAAAGTAAACCCCAGTTCTAGGTCTTAATATCTCCTCTTGGTAGTTTTCATGTACCTCATCAGTGGTCAATTCCTTTGTGACATGACCCTACTTAAAAGATGACTTAATCAAAAACCAAATAATCATTTTAAAGCCAGCAATTAAAAAAAATCTAAAGAAAAAACATTCCACCCTGCCCCAACAAAGCTGACAGCGTCCCTTAAGCTCTATGAAGTGCCTGGAAAAGCTTAAGTGCCAGAATAGATCTTCCACTGTAGAGTTTTGAATCTTTTTGCTCTTGATTGCACTCCAACGAGTTTGTACAGCTTTATCAACCTTAGAAAAAGGTGTCTTTTTGTATGTACCCTTTCAAGCAAGGCAAGGCAAGGAGAGCACTTCACTGCTTACGTTAAAAGAGCAGGGAAAGACAGACAGCTCAAAGATATCCCTGCCAAACAACTGAGGAATATCAAAATCCCTTTATTCGTGCCTTCAGATCTTCTGAAATCTTGCAAGCTTGACAGCATTGTCAATTTTGTATTGACAGCAGCAGTCAGACAAAAATAATTTGAGGAGTAAATCAAGGAGAAGACACCCCCCCGTTCCTTAATTGTCACACAAATCCATACTGCCTGCAGAAGGGCAAGTGCGTTGGAGTCCCTTTTAATAGCAATATATTAACATCCTTGTTTGTCTTCCCTGAAGTTTACAAGGCATCCCACTCCCCGCCTCAGAGTCTGGTCTCTTTGACATCATTCGTACGAGAACTGCCCATAATTTACACCTATTGACAGCCTGTGACACTGATGAAATCTCAGCACAGCGTTAGCTGTGACAGCACTCACTGAACTGTTATCAATATCAAGGTCACTTTGTTTTTCTTGCTCTCACTGGAGCTACTCTGCCCTCAGGGCACAGGCTGCCCAAGGAAACATGCTGTCTAAGCTCCTCACAAGCCACAGCCTCTCTGCTCCATTACTGGCGTTATATAAGATTAGAGTGAAGTTTCTGCTATTAGGAGCGGTTAGCTGCATGGTGATTGTGTGCTCTCCTGATTATAGCACATAGCACAGTTATGGCTGCTAGCAGCAGGACTTAAAACTACAGCTATTTTAATTCAGGGAGAAGCATCAGTGTAGTTGAGATGTGTCAAGAAACCCAGTAGTTTCAGGGGGGTTTAATTCCTAGCTGTGGTACCCTGGACAGGAATGCCCCAGAAGAGAATTAAAGGGGAAAGCATCACTGTAGGTTTGACAGATCTCCACAGATGAGTCGGAAATTATGGTAGGAGCCTCTGGAGGGCAGCGCTGTCTTGCTGGGTATGGTGCACTGAATAGCTCAGAGATGCCAGCTGCTAAGGTAATACTTCTTTATTTTTATTTTTATTTTTTAATCTCCTTTGAATCTGAAAGCTGCAGATGTAAAAGCTGTGATCCTGCCACAGCCATGGCCTGACACTGCAAGCAGGACTCCCCATTTTTCCACCCACCACCTCCATTTTTCAAGCATCCTTTCCTGCAGCATTAACCCTGTATGGGCAGGTGCCTCTTCCTGGGCTTCGTGGCTCTTAAATGGGAGGGCTGGAGGAGGCGGGGGGGCTGGGGGCTGGAGACAACACAGAGGTTCTCCCCCCTTGGAAAAATAGGGCCTTGGGAAAATACGCACATTGATAAAATATGTTGCGCTGCAAAAGAAAGGAAATGCTCTCCAGGAGCACTTGCATGAGCTAACAATAACATCCTCTCCCCAAAAACCAGCAGGGCACAGGTGAGGCTCCTTCCATGAACCTGAATCCTGTAGCAGGGCCATGAGCCTGGCTGAGCAAGCTGTGCTCCTCCTGGAGGCTTGCCTCGTCCAAGGACAAGGGTGGCTGTGTGAGCTGGGATGGGCTGTGGGAAGGAGCTGTGTGAGAGCAAGCAGTGGGAGGCCTCACTGGGGCTCCCTACCTCACTCAGGAGCCTATCTGAGCTGAGACACTTGGGCTTCAGCTCCACCAGCGTCACCTCACAGCTCTGTCCGTGCCTGGCCATGCACCCCCTTGACCTGCCTTAGCACTGTGGGCTCTCCCGGCTATCTGAATCCCTGGCTGAAGCTGGTCGCCCTCACCTGCCCTGCCATCCCACTGCTCCCACTCCTGAAACAGCCTTGTGTGTCCCTGCCATCCCCAGGTGCATGCAGCTCCTGTGGGGCCGCAGCAGGCTGTCTCTGCTCTGCAGCAGACCCTCCAGCCCCACAGGCAGCCCTGCACGGGCATGGGAGGGCTCACTGAGCTTTTTGCTCTCCAGCCCAGTGCAGGCTCCTCACAAAGCAGAAGTTGGTACCTTCCACCTCAGTTTGGAGGAGTCAGAGGGCCCCATCATAAACGTACAAGGCCAGACGTGAACAGAGGTGTCAGGAGGGAGACCAAGCAGTGAAGAGGTGTGAAGACTCAAATTTTCTCCCACCCAGTAAAACACGCCTGCCAGCATAGGGCGAAGGGCATCTGCGAGCTGAGCTGAGGGTTTAGCTGTGGAGGAGGCTTGCAGGGCTGCTCCCGCTCCTTCCCCACACTGTGGTTAAAGAGAGGGCTGTATTTTCCAGAGCCCTCAATCTGGCATCTTTCCCAGGTAGTAAATTCTCTTAAAAACCGAACCAAACAGAGCTTTACTTGTACATTCTGCTTTTCTCTTCACTCTGGAATAATGGCAATGGCATTAATACAGTGCTGCATTGAACATGTACCCACACTGAGGCCAAGGGACCGATTCTGGCTTCCATTATTCAGGGGCACTGCCTCTGGTGAGGCAGATCAGGCTTTAAACAGCGAGCAGGAGCAATGAACTTCTACTGTTCCCCGCTGTTTGAATGTGGGCAAAATAAAAGGCCATAATATATGATGCAGTCAGCCAAGAAAGCAATATTGCTCTGCCATGTGCACAGTCTACACCGAGACAAGTCCAGGATCTCATTTCTAAATTCCCATAGGTGCCTCATTTAAACCATCAGCCATAACCTGCTTCTCATTTTCAATACCACTTGGTATTAGAGCTGCAGTGAACTGCTGGTGAGAGATTCTAATTCCTGCAAACAAGCCCCTGTAGGTTTGCAAGGAAAACAGAGAGTTCCCCTCTCGGTTGCCTGCTAGGTTCCCATCTGGCTGTTTTAACTTTGCTATTGCTTTTAAATGTGCCTGTTTCTGCACACGAGGCTTTCAGCTCTACCTCAAGAGACTCCTGGGTTCTCTTAGCGTCGGATTCTGGCCAAAATGTAGAGACACAGATTGGGTCTTCTTAACAAAAAGGAAGATCAGAATTCACATTACAGTATCTGAAAGATTAATTCCACTTACATGATCATTTCCCTGTGAACCACACTTCTTTCCATCTGGATTTTTCCATCAGGGGGACAAAGAGCTGTAGTGTTAAGCACTACCTGAGAGAAAAGAGCAAGGAGTGTAAAAGATGAGTGCAGAGATGCTTGCTGAGAGAAAAAAGAAGCAAAAACAGAATAGAGAGCAATTTCACATGCATTGAGAAACTTTTATTTTATTTTTTTTTCCCACATAAATTATATTCTGATCTCATGCTTTGGTATTTTGAACCATTTAGTTTGTCAGACTTTGATTCAGGAATTAGGATATTTGGCTGCACAAGCTTTCTGTATCATGTTATTGTTATCTAGTGTTTGCATTATTTTAGTAACCACAGCCAAAATTAGTGCCCTGTTGTGCCCAAGGCTATCAATAATCTCATGTAAGACCTTGTTATTGAGAGACACCTGTCCCTATATGGGTTACTCTCATAATCACAAGCAGAGCTGTGCCAGCTAGGAAGGTGCTAGCAAAAGGGATAGAGGAAAGATGACTTGGGGTCCAACTAATGCCTTGCCATAGAATCCTCCTGGGAGCTTCAACAGCTATTTAATCTCTCTACAGCCCAGTTCAGTCTTTAGGAGTCAAGGTAACAACGTGACAAAATGGCAAGAGGCTTTCTCCCTGTTGTAGATGTGAAAATGAGGGCTAGGTGAGTAAATGGCTGCTCAGTTAGTGTTCATTTTTAGTTAGACAAAACATGTTTTTCTCAACCAGGAACAAGCCACTTTTACTTTAGCATTGCATAAAATCTGTTAAAATATTAAAACAAGACAATGCTAATTTTTTTAAAATAACAAAATGAACTATTTCAAATCTACAATAATGGAGTGCTTGTGTTTTTTCCAGAACTTTGCTAAGTTTTCTTTGACTGAAATCTGCAAATGCAACACAAATCCGTTAAATGCTTTAGCCAATTCAAATCAGTGGGGGTTGTGCGTTTTTTTCTTCTCCTTGCCAAAAAAATCTTCAGTAGAAAACGGCAATTGTTCCCAGTGTAGAAAAAGAAAAAGAAAAGCCTTGCAGACTGTAGTACTCAAGTGACCAGATAATATCAGGGAGATACAAAGCTCTCAGTGAAGTTGTTGTAAAGGAGGTCCTGTAATGACCACGTCCCTCGGGAGCTGCACCCAGCTGCATGTAAGCAGGGTGTGGAGTCACACCCAGCCCTCCCTGGGTGCTCCCTGAAGCTCCGCAGTGTCGGCCCTGCAGCCTGTGTCTCCGGGGTGGCTCTTGTGTCCCCCAGGGAAATCCAAGCCTCCACAGCTCAGATACTGAGCCAACCAGGCACCAGCCAACTGGGGTGTGCCCCAGTGCTCTGGGTGTGTGGGAACTGATGCATAATCAAAACAGTTTTAAAGCTTGTGCTACCTTATATTCTCCTGGGGAAGCAAGGAGGTTAACACATCTGGATTGCCCTTAAAACATCTATGTAGTCTCAAATGTCTCCTATAGGTAGAAGGCTATTTTTGGTTGCTGTTGTTTTTAACTAGAAAAGAAAAAAAAAAAAAGGGGGGGGGTGGGGTGTAAGAGAAAGAAAGAATCTAATGAGATGGTCTTTAGGTACTTTCAGGCTACAGTTTAAAAGAAAAGTAATCCTATCCAACTGCATGGTCTAGATCTCTGCAGAAAACATTAGGGACTTTGTAAGACAGAATTATTTTTTTTTCCAGTTACAGGGGCTCCTGCCCTCCTGCTCTCACTGGCTGTTTCCAACAAGAGCAGCTTCTGGGAGCCACCCAGAGGGAGAAGCTTAGAGAAATGAAATCAGTGGCAACACTTTGCTAGCTTTGCCGTATCTTAAAGTAGTAGCGGGGGGGGAGGAACCCTCAGCAAAGTCCCTGGTCTTCAATTAAAAAATTCATATTACTTTCCTCATTAGTCCAATCATCTGGTATAGCTATTTCCAAGCTTACCCCAAAGCCCCCGCAGAGCAATTCAATTTCAAGGCCAGTGCAGCGCAGGGCAGAGCGATATGCTTGGGAGGAGCTATGCTTTGTGTTCACACGAGGAGCTCACTCATCTGGTGTTAGTCATGTGAAGCAAATGATGCTGACACACTTTTTGGAAAGAGCATTGCTGTATGAAAGGAACCTCTGTTGCAAAATACCTCCCTGACTGCAAAGGCTGGAGTTGCCTGCTAAATTTCACCAGCACCAAACAAGCTCAATTCTTGGAGAACCTCCGCAAAGTTGGGTCTTGAACAAGAGGCCTTGCAATGTAATTCTCTCTACTAATCATCACCATTAGTGTAACTAGCTGACAGGCTACAACAGAAGTTTAAAGCAGTGGGGACTAGGAGAACTGAAAGTTTAGTATCCATCTGCTTACCTCCGTAACTTCAGCCATTAAACCATCTGCAGCAACTGAGAATCATCCACACTCCTTGACAATGAGCCTGTGGTCTTATGGATCTCCTGATGTAGAAGCTGTATTATCTTTTTCTTGATTTCATTTTACTGCTTCAGCTTAATGTTCTGTGTTGGTGAAAGTACAGACAGGTCATCATGACAGTGCTGGCAGTAGCTCTTGAGCACAGTGCATGACTTTTGCAAGGCAGTAAAACCTGTAGGGCAATGCTCAATATCCTTTTTTCTGTGCTATTCTTCATGCTAATCTGTGCTGGGATTACACAACATACTCTTTTACCAAAGCTCTATGTGTTACATTATCTGCCCTGAAAAATTTGTTGGCTTTTATCCCTATATTCCTCTACTTCCCTGCAGTTCTTGTCCTTCATCATTAAAAGTAAAATCAGTCAGCTTCTTTTCCATTTCTCCCATCATTTTTATTGTGCTTTTCATATTTTGCTTATTAAGTAGTTACCCTAAGGAGACTTCATTTTTATTGGAACATACAAAAAGCTACAACTGCTCTTAACATTTGTGGGGAGGAGGAAGAGGGAGAAGGGAGCAGGTGAAGCAAATTTTAGGCTGAGGTCACAGAAATATGTGTGATGTGTTCAACAATATGTCTTGCATCATTTCACTTCTTTTCTCATAAGCAACAAGATATTATCCCTTGCTTTCTGATTATTCTCCAAATCAGCCTACACTGTTACAAATAATGTACTTGGATGTTTGGACAAAGTTGTTGTTGTTGCTTTAAGAGCAACATCTAACATCTATCTGGTTGCTGCTGTTGTAGGGCAGGGGACAGATGAGATGACTTCCGAAGGTCCCATCTGCACATGTTTTCTAGAATTGCTGAGAAAATAAACCCAAACTCTAGATTTAGGCATTCAGGCATTAGAGTGAAAGCTGGTGCCACATCAGAATAAACACCAAGCCACTCTACTTTGGGAAGAGTTCTAGTGTGCCTCTCACATTCTTTATGGATTTAACAGCAAACAACCAAATGAAGGTCATCAGTGTTCTCTGGCAGTGAGAACAACAATTCAGGATAATGAGAACCTGGCAGGAGAAATGATTCTAAGGTCTCAGAGAAGGGACTGCTTGGATATCTTTGAACTCTTGCTCTCAGCTGAGCTCTGCTTCAGGCTGGACTGTCTGGCCCAAGCTTCCTGGGTCTAAACCAGCAAACAACTTTGCAAAAGGGATGCCCATATTCCAATGCATGATCCATGAGGGAGCAAAACAGTCCTAGATGGGATTCTTAACAGGGCAACCAGGCCAGAACTTTCAGCTCTATAATTTCCCCAAATTCACATGCTCTTTCTTCTCACATCCCAGGTAAGTACTCTACCTCTCAGATGAGAGAAACAGCCTCTCTCTGGAGGCAAGTAGCTACCACATTGTTTATACAAAGTAGAACAGCTCCCAGAGGAGAGACTGAGAGAGACAGACTCAAGTGTACAGTATAGCTGAGTGTTCAGGGGTATTCAACAGAGAGACAGAAAAAACTAGTTCAAATTCTCTCCATTTCTATCTATATACATACAGACATATATATAGATATGTATATATGCATGTGAAAATCCATTCATATGTATACATGCATGTAGGTGTATTTATGTGTTTAAATACATCTCTATAAATGAAAGAAAACTATGCAGATACATTTTATATATGTATACACATACACTATATGACTGTGTCTTACATACACACACAGCCAAAGATTTCCACCTTGGCCCTAGAAGCTTTGTAAGTGTAAGTCAGTCCAATGATTCATTCTTTCAAATACTTTCAGTTTTAACTAACCAGAATCAAGTGTGCACAAACACTTTGGTAACCCTCCAACATAAAGTACTGGAGCTTTCTTGCATGCACTCAACAGTGCTATAGTAACAGAAATAATACCTGCACCTGCGAGGTTCAGCTAGTGCTGGTTTGGGTGGCACAGGATGTTCTTTTTCAACAGTGTTACTTGACAAGAAATTACATCATATCGTGGTATGCTGCTGCTTTCTCAGGGGATGAATTACATGCCTGTAGAGTCCTACCACAGAATCAGTCCTGCTCTCTGGATGCTTTTAGCAACAACTGCAGGCCCTGCTGCACACACTAGTTATAATAATGGAGGGTAATGAACAGGACTACTTTCTAGGAAATATTATTTCTGTATGAAAGTTTCCTCTTAATTCATTTCAGAAAAGCTGTCTCTGATACAGCCTGAGTGCGTGCAAGAGAGGAGCATGATGCCTCACACCAGAGACTCTCCATCTCCGACTAGCAGTGCAGGGAGCAGAGCTTCCTATGAAACACCAGCACTATCAGACCTCCAGCGGCTCTTTTGGTTCAGAGGAGGGTCTGATAATCATGTGGACCAAGTCTGGCCAAATATTTACCTGGGAGATGCGTAAGAACATATGGTCCTATCATTACGCTGTTACTGGTCCCTGGGAGGAGGAAGAAGGGGTGCAGTACACTGGGGAGCAGCTTTTGGGTCTGCAGGAATGTTTTGCGATACAGGCTTCCAAAACTGATAACATAAGGAGTTTGTATGTCACGGAAAACATGACATACAAAATGGTGACTTGCTCATAGCGTGTCTGAGTTGGGTTTTCTATAATCTGTGAACCATAGAGGATTTGGCAGGGGAAGAATTATTTGCATTCTAGACAAAAGTCCTTAAAGAACCCACTCCAAATCGGTGTCAACTCTGAGATGCATTATCTGGCCTGGAAACTGTGCTCTAAGTCAGCAAACAGGAGCACCCTAGCCCTCACACTCAGATAGGAGTAGCAGAATCAACAGCCAAATTGGGGAGGACTCAAATGAACAATACAATAGGGACTTTGCCAGTCCACATCCAAACTTTCTTTCAAAGATGGTAAAACTGAAAATATCAAACAGGAATTTTCATGCAAATACCTTATTCTTGTGACCACTTCTATTTACTGCCATTTCCTTCTATTTCGACTACTGCAGATTACATAGATCATCAGTTCATTTTTCCTAACCCCTCCTCCTCATGAATACATCAAAGATCACAGTTTGGTGGAATAACTTCAGTCCGAGTTTATGGTGGGAAGCAGGGAGAACCTGGCTGGTGTGCATGATGCAGCTGCTTCATGTCCAATCCAGGAACGAGGTGCTGCTGCATCTGTGGGGGTTCTCGCCCTTGCAACCCATGCATACTATGAATGAGAGATTAGCTCTAGAACTTGGTAAACAACTATTTATAGGAAAATCTTGACCACTTTATATAGTAAACCATGTTCCCAGGGATTAACTGCTGGGAGGCATTTGCTTAACTAACAGTATCCCACCAGCAAGCCTGTGTTCTTGCTGCTCCCCACACCACCATATCACATTTTTCATGTGCAGAGCACTGTGGGCTTCTAGAAATGTGCTACTCTGTAAGCAAGCTGCAGTTCCTGCATCCCTCCCTAGCAGGAGCAGGCACTAACTTTAAAACCATGCTATTTTAGCAGAACGTTAGGAGTGTTGCCAATGAGCCCTTCATGTCTTTCAACAGGTGGGCTGCTAGGAGCAAAACTACTCTTCAAAGCCTCAACATTACTCATATCCTTAATGCAGCAGATGGGCCATATAGCATCAACACAGGAGCCAAATATTACGAAGATCTGCAAATAGAGTACTACGGAGTAGAAGCATTTGATGATCCGTCATTTGATTTAAGTATCTTCTTTTACGATGCTGCCAATTTCATAGGCAAAGCCTTAAACACTTCAGGAGGTAAGAGGGAGGCAAAGAGAAGTTTTGGGAGGAAGTTTCAGCACAAGCCAAATGACTTCTCCTTGCAGTAACAGGCAGCCAGAAAAGCTCAGATTCAGCATACAGTTCGAGACGACACATGCAGAACCGCCGCATCAAGGATGGGAGAAGGGGGTCTATGCCATGTGCTGCAGGGAAGGTGGCCGTGGCCAGGTCCCTGGGAGCCAGGGAAGGCTGGCAGCCCCAAGCCCCGTGTGGTGGGAGGAAGGGCCAACTCCAGGAGCAGAGTGAGAGGGGAGGGCAGAGGCTCTGGCACTACGGGTGCTCCCTCATGGGTCCTCCCTGCGGGAATTGGCAGGATCTGTGTGCCTTCACATGCACCTCGCACCCGCTGCACCCCAGCATGGGCTCCAGCCCGGTGATCCTGCCCGGTGTACCACAGCCCTGCTCCCGATCCCAATGCACTCAGCTGGGAGCAGTGGCACTTCAGCTCTGGCTTAAATGCTTCACATGCTTAAGTGCTTCACAGAACTGGAGCTTTATTCAGACTGTCTATTAAGCTAGAGAAGCAGCAGAAGTTAATGAACTAAGTCGAAAACTACGAGCCTGACCCACAGCCTGCTGAATTTTTGTCAGCAGAGTTTGGATTATGGCCTAGTTATAATTTCCATTTGTTCCAGAGTTTGCTCCGACTCTGACTGGCTGCAAGATCTGCTGCTTTCACTGGAGTGCTTTATTAAATCCCTAGTTATAGCTCACAGTGGGCTGCTGAGATA
Source organism: Athene noctua (assembly GCF_965140245.1). Lineage (NCBI taxonomy): Eukaryota > Metazoa > Chordata > Aves > Strigiformes > Strigidae > Athene > Athene noctua. Next base: position 42,986,746 of record NC_134041.1, read on the forward strand.
CAGTAAATTATGAGTCCATTTTTACAGGCAGACTATCCTACAGAGTTTATGAGACTTGTCAGTGATCACAGTGAGGGCTGGGCCAAAATTTTCTGCCAAAACTGTTGGGTTTTTTTTCCACAGAAAACTATACTAACAAGTTTAGTCACAGAAAGCTTCTCCTTCCACAGAAAATTTCAACTATTTTAATCTGAAGCCTAAATTAGATGCAGGAGGTCAGTATGAAATACTGCCTTGCTGGAGATTTATGGCATTATCTTATAATAGCCCTCCCTGAAAACATGAGTATCAGCTAATTGTCATCATTGTTTTCTGAACTTGTTTCTAGTAGTTTTAGTCTTCCCTGTGTTTTTCTCACTTCAGAAATGCTAAATTCCGCTCACCTTGCTGTGCCTCTTTTTTTCTGCAGGTAAGGTGTTTGTTCATTGTGCCATGGGGGTGAGCCGCTCAGCATCTTTAGTGCTTGCCTTTTTAATGATCCATGAAAACATGACACTCGTGGATGCTCTGAAAACAGTGAGTGCTCACAGAGACATCTGCCCAAATTCAGGGTTCCTCAGCCAGCTCCGGGACTTGGACATTAAACTAAACGAAGAGCGGAGAGGAACCAGAGCATCTGCTACCAAAGAGCTGTAAAAGAGTATCACTGAAAGAGAGGAAAAAATGTTATTTGAGTTTCTTGTATCTCTCTTAAATTAATTGCATTTGTAAACTAGGGACACAATTTTATGATACACTAGAATGCATGTTATTACTAAAAGTAGATTTTACTTGATCTTTCCATTTTGCAAAGCCCTCCTAGATTATATTTACGATTGGTTATATATTGTATCATTCACTCTCCACCTTAAAACATTGCTCTTTGCTGGTTTAAAAAAAAAAAAAAAAGATATCAGGTTCCACTTCAGAAATAGCTGTGTTTCAGCAACTAGTGAAGCTCGTATCATTTTATGAAGTGTTAGGCTATTTGAGGTGAAAGATGCCATATTATTTATGCTACAATAATGGTTAGAAGTTTTCTTACAAACCAGCCCCCCATCCCCTTGCTCCCTGTATCTAAAATGGTTTCTATTTTGAGACTTGAATCTGGCACTGGTTAGTTCTTGCTTTTACAATTGGTGGAGCCCCTGAGTTGGGGGTAAGAGCCTGTTTAAAGGCAGAACAGCTGGGAAACAACACAAGCCACTCTTTAAGAAATTATTCCAGGTCTCTCTACAGTGTTTTCCCTTTGACTGTTCATTAGATTTAGGGGTTTTTTTTCTTCCATGAAAATACCTTTGTTTGAGAGGGCATTCAAATATTGTTCTTCTTCCCTAATAAAATTTATCCAGGAGATGCTGTGGAAAATGCTTCTGAAGAGGAAGGTGGGGTCCCAGCTGAGGCTCCAAACAGCTGCATGGGCAGCAGGAGCAGGAAAACATTTGACAACAAAGTTCTATGTATCTCAAACTTGTCTGACAGTTTAACGTTATAAAACATGGGATTTTCTTTCTCAAAAATAAAGGTCATTAACATTGCAACATCGTGTTCTGTGGCATTTGCTTTTGTGAGGGGACCCAAGTGAAAACTGATGGGACACAGGAATGGCAAAGGAGGTGCTGACAGGCATCAAGCTTTCATCTTTGTGTCTCTGGGCCACCATAAGAGCACTCAATAGCTACTGTCATCTGATGGATCAGTGCTGCCTGGAAACTATGTGAAGCACATCTGGCTCTTGGCTCCCAGCAGACAAACATTGGCAGCACTCGGGGAAGCCAGCTCGAGGATGGCAGTTGTTTGCATTCCTAGTACCAAACTCAGGAATGCAGAGGCATGAATACTCCCCACCATGTGAGATGGCTACGCAAGAACAGCACAGCAACAAGGGAAAACATTCCATGCCATTCCCAGTACTATCCACAAAGCAGATTTCTGCCTTCAGGGCAGACAACTCAGCACCTTTTATAATGCTCTTTGGTGATATCTACATCTGCTATGTGGCCAGGCCACAGGATCAAGAGCACACAAAGCTGAGCATTTGCAATTGAGGATGTGACCCCCACACAGAGGGCATCTCAGAGGGGTTTTGCAGTGGACTAATCCATGGATTGGACATCCCTGAGCAGCAGGAGAGTAGTGCTGGAGTGCTTCTTTGCTTTCGTTCCCTGCATAAGGAAATTTGCCCACGAGCTCTGGGGTTGCTCTGTAAGGTCAACAAAACCACAGCAAGTAGCAACGGTCAGCTTAAAAGTACGCTTCTGACCAAAATCGAAATTTAACATGCATGTCTCTGTCACCAGTTGACTCTAACAAACTGATTTCAAGGTACAGAACGAGTAGGGGAAAAAAACCAGTGGATCTGGCTATTAGGGAAGGCCCCAGCCCCAAGCACAGTTCCGTTATGCTTCCCACCGATAGGAAAACTCTCGCTGCCTTTAGCAGCAGCGGGACCGAGGCTCGCCAGCCATTTTCGGCCGCGGAGCCAAGGGCACAGCTGAAGATGCGTTCGCTGGGGGTGCGAGCACCTGCAAATTAAACTCGTTTCACGAGATAAAAACTTACAGGTTGGTGCAACTGGAAAACCCGCACCTTACTCGGGCGGTACGTGGCTGCAAACGCTGCTAAACGACACACACAGTGCAATGTAGGACGCGCGGCTCCCCCCGCCGGGCCCCCGCACCCGGGCCCGGCCCCGCCGCCTCCCGCCGCGCCAGGTGGCGCCGCCAGATGGCGCCGTCGGCCCGTCGGCGCGGGCGGCGGGGCGGGGCCGCGCGGGGCGGGGCGGGGCCGCTGCCCGGCCGCCCCCGGGCCCCCACTCCGTACCGGCCCTTTTGTTCCGAATTCGGGTCAAAGCCCGCGGGAAGCGGAGCAGCCGGTGCCCGGGGGTGGGCGCTGTGCTTGGGAGCGCGCCCGCCCTCTGCCGCCCGGGAGGCTGGGGCACAGACGTCGCCCCCAGGGTAGAACTCGACCCCCGCACCGTGCGCAGGGCTGGGGCAAGGCCCAGCCACCCCCCCGACGCCTGCTGCGGGCATGAACCGCAACTGCCCACCAACGCGGGTGGGCCGGGGTGAGCCCGGTCGCCCCCAGCCGCTCACACCCGGGGTAAACCGCAGCCGCGTGGCTAGGAAGCGCCCACGGCAAAGCTCGGGGTCTGGGTGAGCCCCCCGCGGGCCGCCGCCCTGCGCGCTCAGGTGCCAAGCCAGGAATGGCCACCGGCGCAGCCCCCGCCGGTCACATCTGCTCACACCACCTGACCACCGGCCTCGGGCACAGCTCAGCCCCCCCGGCTGCCGCCCGCCCCTTGCCTTGCTCTGCCCGATGCTTGCAGGTCCAAAGAGGGTAGAGGATTATGGTTTAGAATTAACACAATTAAAAATAGACTTTGAATAAACACAGAGGGGCTAGAAACTGGCACATTAAGAGGAAACTAAGTGCTATTACTCAAACAAAGGTAATCCAAGACACCGCAGCGCGGGAGCTTCGACTACCAGGCAAGTACTTTTAAGCTTGTTTACAAACCAGCCAACCCCCAGTGAACTCAATACATGCACTGAGCAGCATGAATTTAACCACAGCCAGCTCCGCAAGCACTGAGACAATTGCAGGGCTAGGCCAGATTATCGTCGCTGCAGTCGTACTCAGAAAGTCTAATATTTGTGAAATTCCAGTTTGCTTTCCGGCTGGATTCCCAGGCTGAGGATCTCTCACTGAAAAAGATGCTTAAATTCAATGGGCTTGTTTTTTAAAATACCAATCTGGCTTGTATTTAAAGTTCTTACGGATCAGTCTTTAAGATAATAGCCACGAAACACTGTATCTGGGGTTCCTTCTTCCCAGCTGATGTTCACAAGAGTTGTTCCTGGGAAGGGAGAAACTGGCCAGCCAGTTACACTGGAGAAAATGTGAAACAGACTATGAATGAAATGCTGTGCAGTTCAAAAACAAAAAAATCGAAAGATTAAGAATTTTGAGAGGGGGGTGGGGGGGATTTTTTTTTATGGTTTTCTTGTTTCTCTTTCTTTTTTTAATACTAACTCTATAGTTAGTTTGAGGCTTCTAGGGATTATTTATAACTTAGATAGAATTTTCAGACAGAAATGGGATTTTTAATATCAGCAGTCTTGCTCAGAAGATTTTTATTGAGGAAATATGTTTGTATGGATGTGGAAGTCATCGGGATGCTTGGAGTAAAAGAGTACAGAAAGAGAAGACTGGGTTAAATTAATTCCTGCTAAATACCTACCATCAGACTTGCTGTCTATATGGGGAGCTGGAGACAGAACTGTACCAGGGTAAAAAGGATACTGTGTCTATTTATAGCACTGCCTTCAACACTGTAGGAATTCAAAGGAAAGCTCCAACTCAGCACACAGACTTCTCATCATCTGCTTCTGTCAAGATTAAATCAGGGCTGAGATCATTCCCTTCCTCTGCAAATCCTTGCTAGGAAGGATCTGTTTCTTTCTGCAAGTAAGGAACTACTATGGTACAAACCACTCCAGGGTTCATATGGTCTGAGATCTGGGAGCCCTTACCCAGCCAAATGTCACTTCTTTCTACTTGGTAGTTGGAGGAAGGGAAGAAAAAGAGCCTCACAAGCCTCAGCACTTTAGCAGGAAAGACTTGAAGGTGTTTCACCTGCTCTGCATTCCTCCTCCCCATACTGTCCCCAGCCCTTCTCCTTATACCAGATGCTCTGGGGTGCTTGCAAACAAAAGGGTAGTGTAGCTCCAGCACGCTCCCAGGGCCAGGCAGTAGAGAGAGGAAGAGGAACAGGGTCCTGACACATGGTCATGGTCAGTCACGGTGTCACTTACTGAGATGAGGCCCTAACCCTACGGGGGGTATGTGCCCCTCTTGCCATTGCAGGGCCACCCATCTCTGGGAAGGCGTGGGCTGCAGTAGGTGTATGGGGCACCTGTTTATCAGTAGAAATTATCTCTGATGCTAAGAGTACAAATGAGAGCAGCCTTGGAAAAGGTATTAGCGAAAACCTGACCGCCACTCTAAAAATAAGGCAGGCTCCTGAAGTTCTTTTGCTTTGCTCTACTTTTAGCATCATGGTGCCTCAGATCTTTCCTTCTCATCTTTCACCTTCCAGTGTCTCTTTAATAAGAGCTGCTCTTTCGTTCTTCACAAAGCACTACCTACTCTACTCTCTTAGTGCTCCTCTTTTGTAATTCCATTATCAAGCTGTCTGCTAGGTGGGGAGCAGAAGTTGCAGGACTTGGTGCTGCCTTTGAGGTACAGGTAATTATTACGTGCATCTGTTATTGTGGTTGCTGCCTTAACAGGTGGAAAACATGCTGTTCTCTGATAAATTTGCAGCACTCTGCTCCTGCCTTTTCTCTAAAGCCAGTTTGTGTGGTGTTCCTAAAATAATAAACACAGCCTCACTGCTGCCACAAAAAACCCTTGGTAAATATATTTTTATGGGAATGAAATATTAAAGGATTTGAACAGTTATTCACTGAAAGCAAAGTATGAGCAGTAAGGTTGGGTAAAGATTCAAAGGCTGGCTTGCTTCCTTTCCCTGGGGCACATCAAGGCTGTACTGTTTGCACTTTAGAGATGGATAGTGGGGAATTACTTAACCCAAAATGATGGAAACAATTCAGACTATAATAATATAGCATGAGAGTTTCTCACATTACATCTATTCCCCATACTGCTGGCTATATTCTGCCTTCAACTTCATATGCACAACTCTCATTGGATTCTAGAGGAACTGTATTTGAAGCCAAAATGCGTTTCATTGTCTTTCTAAAGTCTCTCTAAGTTTAGTTGCTAAATCCTGAGCTCAAGGACAAAGCTTGTCTAAACATTTTCCAGTGTCTGTCTCTGTGAGATTCCCATCTGCTGTGTTTTATTTCCAGTTTCATCTTCCTGCTTTCCTAAAAACACAAAGCAGAAACACATGTTTCCTCTGCCCTGAAGTGGAGGAATCACCAAATTTCCCAGCAGGTTCTCTCACAACATATGATGGATCCAAGTTTGTCTACAAATGCTACAAGCCCTTTGTGGAGTAGAAAGGGAGGAGACCAGAAATGTGGGCCAAGTTTCTGAGTATTATGAACACACCCCCATCCCCCCAAAGGGACTTCATATCCTGTTTCCTCTCTCCCAAAAATTTCACCTGGCTTTGGGTTTCATTAGGAGAAATACACATTGCTGGAGTTCAGGCTCTAAGTCTTTGCTTCGTGCTTCCTGCTGACACTGCAGAGACTACAAGAGCCATGAAAGCTGTGTCTGACCTGGGGGCTTCAAATTTACTACAATAGCAGAGCAAATTAAATGGAGAGCACATTAAGCGGGTTGGGAGATTGTTGTTGACCAACAAATCTTCATTAAGTTCCTGCACCAAGCTGTGCTGAACCTCCGATGGAACTGATTATTGTGTCTCCATCTGTGTTTCAACTATTTCTCCACCAGGCTTAAAAGAAATTCAAACTTGCTTTAGGTCTAATTAGAAATAAAACACAATATTAATCCACCTTGCCCCATACACACAGCCAGTTTGCAGGTGTTGGTGCATCATTCAAACAGGCCAAGTTCCACTCTGGTCACCACCAGTTATTTACTGCCCTGGTTTTTGCTAGCTCTTTTATTTACTGCCAGTGTCTCACAGAGATTTTGTTCACTGTTTTATGGTGACTCTCTGGATTACTGGTTTGCATTACCAGTGACAAAGTCTGAGATCAGTTCCTGGCACTGGTCTCCAGACGTTTCAGCTCAACCCCAAGAGTTCATACAACTCGCACCTCCCCACGGCAAAGCCTGTGCTTGGCCTAACAGCAGCTTCCACAGGATTAGAGCAAAGCCCCGTTCTGATATTCATGACTAAAGGGAGGCTGCCACAACTGGGGCCTCTGTCAGCCTTCCCTGCAGACCACTACTAGAAATACAGTTCCACAGGTAAAAACCAGGTGCCAAGCTACTCTGCTGTATGAGCTTTAAAAAACACTCTTCCCAATTTAGGTCAAACATAGAGAGGTTTGGGGGAAAAGTGCAAGGGAAAGCAAGGGGAATTAAACAGCAGTACTGAGAGTTACGTAGCTTTAGCATCTGCAGTGTACATGCACAGCAGGATCTTCTACCACAGACTGTCCGTGCCCTAAGGTAAGGTAAGAAACAATTACTAGGTATTTCTCTTCTAAATGTAAGGTAAGAAACAAAAGGTACATGGAGATACAGCATGAATGAGGGAGTTAGCCTTCAGTATCATTCTTTGTCAGATAACGTTTATGGTGGCCAGACTATGTGTTGGCCATGGATATTAGCCATAGCCCATACCCTGTTGTGCTCAGAGTCAGGTAACACTTGAAAAACATGAGCGGGACTCAACCTAACCTTTTCTGTATCAAAGAGAATGCATCAGTTATTTGGGAGTGTGCAGCAGCACCTCAGTACACAGGATGTTACTGGTTCCCAGCACTTGGGCACTGCCTGCCCCTCACAAAGCTTTCCTGTTGTGTCCCAGGCAAGACTGAAGAGTGCAACCACTTGCCTTATAGTGGGATCCAAATTATTTTTTGCTAGTGGTTAACTGGTTTCTATGCTCTAGAAGAACATATGTTCTGTTCTTTTTTGTACCAGGTGATCTATGACATTTGGGGACACATTTTTAACTGCTAGTTTGTTTTATAAATATGGTAAGAGTTAACCTAAAGGACAAATGATTAGAATTACCCAAAATCCCACAAGCTAATATAACTGCTGGGAAATTCTAGACCTCAAATCAGCTGTGCTACAGAATATGATGAGTTCCTATTTTTCTCCATTCAGCAGACTTGGTAGCAAGATTTTACAATGAGAAGAAAGCAATTTGCTTAGCTGACTTGGGATTTCATCTCCTTCCGTTGCATCTCTTAGACTATACACACGTCAGCAAGCAAGTCTCAGCTCTGTTCAGTCTCAGTCTGACCTCTGTACTAACTTGATTTATTGTTTTCAGTTCTCAAATAGTATATTACGTTATACCCCAAAGGGTCTGATTAGAACTGGCCAGTATTTTAATGATTTATGAGGGGCATCTGGGACTGCATGGGTAGCATACGTGTTGTGTCACTACTATAGGAGGAGTCTGCATTGACCATACCAGCGTGCTCCAAGACAAGACTGTGTCAAATTCCAATAAGCTTTAGTTCACAAACCTGATTTGACAGGTGGCCAAGCTTGCACTGGGACTGACTGTAGTTCTCATGGTGGGAATAAAAGAAAACAGCTGGACTGCTTCTAGCCATTGCATTATGAGAGGATTTCCATTCCTTTCTTTTGTTCTATTTCTGTCTTGCAGTGGTTAAGGAGGTGTTTATCCTTCCTCGTTCTGTAGCCAAAAACCTGGGCAACAGGAGCTTGCTATCAGCTCTATGGTTTATCTTTCTGCCAGAAGATGCTGGTGAGAAATACAGGCTACTGGAACTAGCCTTACAAACCTCTCTAAGTCCTGCCATGGCTATCACATTGCTAGAAAGTCTTAGATCAGAGAGGCTGGGGTGAAAGACAAAGAAACAATTAGATTTTTAAGCCATAATGTCACTGCGTTTAATAAGGAATTGTGCTGTATCTTTAGGGTATCTCTAAAGGATGACTTTGCAGTTGCTGAAAGAAGGGTATCAGGAGCACAGCATGGTGATGTAGGGTTCTTCTGTGCCCTTGGTTTGATTTTACATGTTCTGAGTTCTATTTTGAGCACCAAAGCCAAAATGTGCCAAAGCATTCCTAGGAAATCTTATCCCCCAGCATGGAAGTCCAATCTTGACCATGCCTTTCACCTCATAATGTAAGCTGCTTTTGACTCACTAGAGGTGGGCACAACTTTTGACCCAAATTAAACCCAAGGGTGACTCTACCCAGGTTCAGCTATCACTACTAGTGACAGCACTCTGGCCCTGGGTTGCTTCCCAGCTCAGACTTGTGGTGAGATGTAGAAAAATCACCCAACTTAACTTTACTATCTCCACCTGTGTGGTGGGAACAGCAGTGTCTTCCTCACAGGCTCACTGTGATAACAACTATAACATTCATTCCAGTGCTTAAGAAACACCAGGGAACCACAGCCGCCTACCTCCTGCTGTTTCCTGTCTTCCTTCCTCGCAGGTTGCTCAACCCTCCTGCTATGCCACCATAGGGATACATGCCTGCTGTCTCCCTGTTGGGTAGCATAGAGCTATCTTCATGGTGCTGGTAGAGACCACAGGACAAGAACAAAGAGCAGTGAGGCTGTCAATAGTCCCAGACAGAATAGACCCCAAATAAAAGGCAATATATTGTTTTTAAGATAGAAGAACATACCAGAGCTAGTCACAGGGGAGAAGGGCTTTGCATTGTGCCATCCTTTCAGTTAAATCCTTCAGGCAGAAGCCATTCATTTGTAATGGGATTCTTTGAATTCTGAAGCCTGATGTTTCCAGTGCTGGACTGGAGGACACTGCTATACTAGTTATTGTTTGTTACAGCAGCCTCATTCACCTTCAGATGTGGCCTGCTAAACTCTGGTGGGGAACACGGGACACCGACCTAAGAGACTGCATTGCAACTGGGGTTCTGTGCAAGGCACAGCACAGGAAATTCTTGGCCTCTGAACACTACTGCAGCAAGAAACAAACATGTCTCCTGCCTCTAGATCATTTTGGAGGTGACCTGGAAAAAATAGATCAGGCTAGATTAAGAGTTTGCAACACAGAATAAGCCTGAAGAGTAAGACCATGTCAGAGACTGGAAACAACAGCTAAGTGACACTTTGTCCTTCTTTCATTAAGCTAGATGCAGCATGCCCAGCAAGCCATCTGTGGCTTTCTTGTGTTGCGTTCAGTTGGAAGTGAGATGTCCATATCAACACCCCTTACAAAGTAGACAGTATGCAGAAGAGTGTAGTAGAAGGGCTGCTTGGCAGTTGCAGTTTCACCCCAAACAACCACAGAGAGGGAGCAGAGCATATACCCTGCAGTGTATAGCACTAACAGGCTCTGCCTCCCACACAACGACAGTGCTGAGGCTGAAACATATCACTGCAAATACAAGCCTCCAGTCCACTGGATCTCCTTCAGAGAAATAGACTCAGCATATTTCAGGCGATTTGTGAATAAACCCAGGCTTGTACCTCTCCACAGGGTTATGCTGTACTAACATCATCCAGTAATGACAACACCACACACTCTCTGCAACCACAGCCTGCAAATATTGGTAAAGCATTACCAAAAGTCGTGTAAAAGCAACTAGGATTTGTGGTGTTCAGGGAAGATGAAGGCGTTGGAGTGGTTGTACCAAAACACCAGTGTTGGCCAGACAACCCAGCAGGTTACTAACAACTCTAAGAGGAAATCAGTGGCACGCGTTACTCCTCATTTATTAGCAATCTGCATCAACTCGCCCGCCTGTCTTTCAGAATGTCCTTTGAGTTTTTCAGTAGTCTTCTGAGGGTGCTTCCACAAGAAAAAGAACAGAGTTTATCCATTTAGAATATACTTACTGGCTTTCACTGGACAAGTCATTGCTGGAGGCAATAGAGATACAATGATGTAACAACCCTTGTGCACAGACGAGCCAGCCTTAACATGGAAGAACTGAATTTTAGGCAAGCTTGTCTTCAATTGGGAGCATAGGGATAGCAAGAGTGTATCATGAATGTAGCATGTCCAAGAGCTGTTTAGTGCTACAATACTGTAGATTGTAATTTTTGTTTTCTCAAGAGGGGGTGAAAAATATCAGTACTTCATGGAGGAACGAGTTATAGACTGTCAGAACTGGTCATCGGGGTCAAGTCTGATGGCTGAAGTCCATTGCAGGAGATGACACTCGCAATGATGTTTGATCTAGGAGTGGTAGCCTGACATGGAGCTAGAGAGACTCTCAAATATGGGCATGCTGTTGCAGTGACAAATAGCTTGGAGACACAGAAGATACATTTTGGAGCAGTTACTGTCTTTGGGTCATATGCAGTGTGTCTGATGCTCTACCAGATCAGGTTGGGTTAATGGGTATAAGGACACACTTAGCAGCTGAGAGCACAGGAGTACCAAGGGGTTCCAGAGGGCCCAATTTTGTAGCTGAACTTCTGTACTTACAGCCAAAAGCCCTGTGTCTTTGCTTGGACTAGGGCTGGAGGGGAACTCGCTTTCCTTTGCTTGCTTGCCAAGAGCCAAGTTCAGGTCCTTAGAGCTCTACAAGGCTTTCACTCCAGCTGATGACTTCATGAACACCTAGCGTCGGGAGGAACACAGCTCCCTGCACAGCTTTAAATGTTTGTGTTTCCCTGCATATGCCGATGACATCATTGCCACCTGAGGGCCTGAACTCTGGTCTTGGCAGGTAAAAGCCTTTCGGGTCACCTTACATTGGGATTCTTGCTCCCGATGCATATTTATGTAATGATTGCTAGATGGCTGTAATTAAATGACTGTAAAGCACCACCTAAAATGCACTAGTAATAAATTCTTAATAGCTGATGCTATAACAAGCAGTTACAAAAATATATATTGTAACATGCAGATTGTTAAGTGTCTGGGCCTGTTCAATGCACAGCTTTAAATAGTTACAATGCACAGTATTATAATGGCATGTAAAATTTGTAACTAGTAAATAAAAGGTCCCATTCAGCAACAGAATATACCCAAGCTTCAGTGGTGAAGAAGCCACAGAAAAGCTTGAAGTGGATGAGCTATCTCCTCCTTGCTATCTCTGCAATCCTTTTGGTGGATCTAGCAGCCATGGTTTCTGTAAAGCGTACTCCATGTGCCCACCCCTGCCTGGTGCAGACTCTATCCCTTCCTCTGTCCTAACTCAGAAACATGGTTACGATCCCATTTATATTACAAAAATGCAACTATGTCCACAAAACTCTTGGTTTTGCATTCCTTGAGAAAGGGGTGGGTCAGGGAAAATCCATTTAGCTGCCCATATTTTTCACTTTTCTTTTATCCAGTCAAAGCTGCAGTGTGGGCGATATCTCTACAGAGGTGATTTCTTGTGACTAAGGAATAAAATAAATATACATTCAAAACAGAAAAATTAGCAAAATCAGCAAGTTGGCCAGGTTTTGCTTATTTGATACAACATTGCTGCACATGGAACATTGCTGCTTCTGTCTAGCCACTGTCAGGAACCACACACATGGTTGGTAGATACAAGTGTACTAACCAGCTGATGACAAGGGAATATTTTATACTACAGTTGCAGACAAAAATGAGGCCACCCTGCCTTAGGGCCTGCATACTGATGTACATCCTGAAACAGTCAAGACCATCAGGTCTGAGCCCTGCTGGCTGGGCCTCAGACTTGCTATAAAAAAATTAGACATTTTTGAGGCTTCTGAGGCCTGGCAACCCATAACATCAGTGGAAGCTGTGGTAAATTCAACATATTTGAGAACCAGGATGGGTTGATTAATTTCTTCCTTACATTTGAGTAGGGCTTTGCATCAGAAATGTTGCTGCTGATTTCCCTGGATGTCACATGGAGGAAAATTCTACTTGGACAGAGGTGTACAGTTAGGACAGAAAATTGGGTACCAATGCAATACTGAGGGGGAAAAAAGCAAACAGATATTTTCTTCTTCTTTGTACTCCTCAAAGCTGTCCAATACAGTTTGATTTAGTTAGTCTGCTCCTCAACATAGGCTCTGCATGGTCCACCTAAATGGATTTTGCCAAGTCACACCAAGTAAGTGCCTTACCATAAGCATATAGCTGGGTTAAAGTTGTGGGTTTGGAAGCCTCTACTAAATTTGGAAGTGCTGTTCAGATTACATCCTCCAGCTGCTGGAGAGATTTTCTTACAAACAGTTGGCTACTCAAATACCTTGTGCCTCCCTGGAAACTGCCTCTATCTCAGCTTTCAAGTCCAGCCAGCCTTACCTCAGTCATCACTGTATTTGATTCATACCATCTATATCTCATAGCACTCCTAGCAATTGATAAATTACGGTTCCAGTGAGGCTATCGGGTTAGACACCAAGGAAGAAAGAATGATGACAGTAATACTTGTCATTTGTGTGGAGATGTAGCAACACAAAACCCTCTCTCAGACATATGTTATCTTGGAGGAATCTTTCCAAGGGGTAGGCTTTCTGGGAAACATTTATGACTTTTGAATACACGATAGGCATGAACTTGACATGACCTACTTTGGCCAAGCCCTGGGCTTCAGCCTGGTCTTTTACCACCACAAATCAGTCTATTTGAAGTGCAGTCAGATTGATATCTTCACTGAGATGTCAAGGTTACAATGCATACCAGCTTGAGAAAAAAACGGCATGTAGAGCACTTTGTTATCAGGATTTAAAAATTCAGAAATATTTTTACCAGAGCCAGAGTAAAATGGCTATGTTCTACCCATACACAAAAGCCAATACCATGCCCAGGATGATTAATTATTCAATGCATCATTGAAATGAGAACATTAACGTACTCATATTATACTCAAATCCCTCATTTACCTTGGTATTGAAAAATGCAAGGAAAAACAGAAGATATAAAGCTTTTCTACTAAATATCCTAGACACAAGAGTTGTTTTTTCCTCCTGACTTTCCAGAGCATCATGCTGCAGGGTTTTCTGTCATCCCATCTCAACCTTCACACCATCCTCTCAGCTTGACCTCGTGCTAATGTAATGCCAAACTGTCAAATTACACTGACTTTTGAGTTTGTTCTTTCTTAATTAAATACTATAGTGTTGGAGAAATTGGATAAAAGGTGGCACATATTTCCAAGGTCCAAGACACCTGTCCAGGGACACCTGTCTCTAAAGGCCCTCTCCTCAGTGCGGCGCTGAACAGTACTAATTGTGTTACAGATAAAGCGGTAGTCACTGAATTAACTGACAAACAACCAAAGCATCCACAGTATATGCAGTCCACAGGGGCATCCACTGCTGGGAAGAGAGGAAGCCTAAACAGTCAGGGAGGAGATATTCTCTGGGACTTTTCACAGAACCACTTTCCTTTCATCCTGGGATAGTCCATATATAAGGAACCACTGATGTGGCTGCTCTCATAGCCCAACTGCAGCAAAGCCACTAATGGGTTTCCAGAAAGGCAGTTACAGCTGCAGGCATGGCATGGCAACACATATGGCCTGTGTCATACTCCAGGTCGCTCTAGATATCAGAATGACCTTCTGCCCTGTGATAGGCCTATCTGACTGCAATTCTCCTGCTAGTCATAATTAAAGAAATTCTATTACACAGTTCAGATACAATTACAGTTGTAGTACAAACCCATTCAAAATTAGTCTAAATATAATGGTAAAATTTCTCCTACGTGATTGAATAATTACTGGAATACAGCTCCAGTAGGGCAAAGATCAGGAATGTTTCATATGAGTATCATTCAGAAACTGGCATTTTAGAATCTTATTGCTCATTCATACAACACACATCACAGAAACAGATCCACTAAAAAAAGCAAATATAGCTGAATTGAGCATCATTAAAAACATATTTTTAAAATGAAGAACCACCACATTATTACATATAATCATTTTCCTTTCACACTAATTTGTTTTAATCTATTCATGCTCCTTATAAAACATTACACAATTTTAATCATAGCATTGTTTTCTTTAAATATGTGCATTTCAGTAAATGATACTTGCATGTATAAATTTAGTGAGTTAAAATGTTAAGACTGACGCTAGAACTGAGCAGTCATTTATTCAGAAAAAAATTGCCTTGTTTTCCTGTCTGTAAATTTTCTATGGAAAGCTATTATTTTTTTTCAGTGTATTCATTATTCAACATATTAGTTGAATAGTCCTACAGAGACTTCTCTGCTTTTGAATCATTCACAGCCTGTTAGGTTCAATTACTTCACATTTGAAATTTGAACCCTGGTCCTTCCTTTTTATTGGACATAGAGTTTACATGAACCTATGCTGTTCTCCAGTTGAAAAAGTGCAATCAGAATGCAGATGGAATGAGTTTTGTAAACAGCATCAGCAGTTCTTGTCTGTTTCAACAGAAGTAAATTCCTTAGCTATAATACAAGATCAATATGAGCAAAAGCTTAAAGCCATCTTAAGATAATTCTGAAGAAATACACCCATCGTATAAAGACCATTATTCCACAACATTTGATATCCACATAGCACACACTACCTTCTTTTGCCAAGCCTACGCAGTTATGTTCCCTTCTAGAAAGACAACTTTAAAAAAAAAAAAAAAAAAAAAAAAGATCTCTGACGGAGCACTTTTCCTCAGGTGTGCTATACTTCAGAGTTATTCACCCAGCTGTTACAGGGATGGAGTTATGGACCTGGAAAGTACAGCTCCCAGAAGGGCTGCCAAGTAAGCTGTCGCCTGTCCCTCTCCATCATAATGGCAGCCTGAACACCTCAACGTCACCAGGACTTTTGGGCAGCGCCCTGTAATTCTCCACTCCTGTGAGACTTAGGAAAGCAGGGCTGACAGTAGCCTTCAGTCCTCCGAGGCTAGGTAATATGAAAATCAAAGTATTTATACAGGAGAGAGGGTGAGAGGAAGGGATTACAGGCAGTACTAAACAAGAAAAAAAATGCAAACCAGTTGAAAACAACTTTATAGGGAGTGAGAAGTGCCCTAGAGTGGTCATTAGCGATGCTGCAAAGAATGGGATACATCCAAAAAGGGGAACATTTGCTGCAGATATTATGAGGTGGGAAAGATTGGAGGAGGCTGTTATTCTTGGAAGTATTTAATGAACTGGCAGATGGCCCTGTGGTCAGGACACAGGAAACGCAAGTCCCATTTCTGTTGCAAGACCTCCTGTGTGAAGGAGAAGTCACACTGGTGTCTGAGATCACCAGTGGGAGCTGGGCAGACCTGGTGCAGCGGGCACTGGGGTGGCCAGTGTCAAAGCAGCTCTCAAAGTCTGGGAGATGTCTGTTCCAGTGTGGGAATTCCTCCATGCCTCCTCTTGCATAAAACCATCCAAAATGGGCAAGAACATCTGCTTTTGTTTTCACAGTAAAAGCTGACACTGGAGGAGATATGCACATTTGGGAGGGGAACACATTCCACAGTGGAGCTCTTTGTAATACAAACAATACAAGACCATCCTGGGAACATCATTATGTGGTGAAAACTTACTGTATTCAAGAGGACAAGGCTGCCTGTGAAGGTGGCAGAAGAAGGTGCACTGAAATAAGAGGGCCCCTCTTGGCAGCTGGTTGGCAAGGCAAATCACCCAAAGTGCACAGCGGAAGGGTGGCTTCTAGTCAAGATTCAGTGGCCTAACACTGACAGAACAGTCACTGCTGCCCTCCTTCATTTCTGGGGACATTTCAGGGACTTAGTTACTGCATTTCTCCTTCAGCAAAACAGTGGATTAATATAAAGTTGCAACGAGTTCCCAAGTTGGGCTAGTCTTTAGACTCTCTCTGTGCATGGAGAAGTACCTTGATGGGAAACTAGGAAAACCTTTCACCACAGTTAGTGTTTGGAAAGTAATTGTCAGTGGAGGTGCTTGAACGTGAATACAATCTATTTGTACATGATGGAGATGTTCAGCAGAAAGATTAAAGGTTTCAGGTTTAATGTCCTGGACTGTTCTACCCCAAACCATCCCTCTAATCATTTATGCAAAAGGCATTCAGTAGGCAGCGCCAGAGCAAGACTTTGAGTCACTGACTACAACTACACCCGTCCTAGACAGATGCTTCTGTTCTAAAACTGCATGAGTTTACAGACTTCCCAATATCTCTGTAATGCAGATGCTTGACTAATTTTTAGAATATAGAAAAAAAAAATTTTTAATCTTTTCTTAAAACAGAAATCTAATAAAAATAGAATTTCTATTCCCCTTTTAAAAAAATCCTCCCAGGAGTTCAAATCTATAGCTAACACAGTGAACCACTATTTCAAAAGAAATGTACCACATAGGAACAGAGTAATTCCAGAGATAAACTGATGTCGAAAAAAAGGTATTTCTCCTTGTAATTGAAGTATTTACTTCAAGATTAGAAATGGGATGGTTCTTGGAGGGGACAGAGAGGAAAGGAATGCAAATGAAACAAGCTAATAAAGAAAAAGTATTAGTGCTCATATGAATGGCAACTGGAATCATTATAACTTACTCTTGTGGATTTTTTCTACCATGAACATTTGTCATGAGGACAACATGTATGTCTGGTAACTACCATTGGAAAGAACCAAAATACTCCTTACGGAGTTTCCCCTGCTGAAGCTAACAGTTAAGAGCTAACCAGTGAATAAGATTTTGCATGACCATTAATTCTACTGAATTCAGCTCAGTTTGTTGAGCAAATTATAAAAGGAAAAAATCAGATAAAGTATATATAAGGAAGTCCTGGTTACATGGTTAAAGGAAAAGCTCAGCATACCAAATTAGTAACTTGTTTCTACACCCACTGAGTAGCTACACTTACACAATACATTTTCTGTAGCATTATCTCTTTCTATTTGAAAGCAGAACTCATGTGCTGGCATGTCAAGGACTGGACTGTTTCACTATGGTAATAGTGTGTAGAATTTCAGATAGTAGTATGAACTTCCCCACTTCCCATGAAAAAAATATTTAAAAATATAATAATGAAGTTTTAATCAAGTGTTGGAAAGAAGGGTTGAGTAGTCAGATCAAAATAAGCCTACTGAGGCCCTGAGGATAACAGTTAGCAAAAGCTTTTGCTTCCAATTTGCCATAATAATATAAAACTTTATTTTAAAAGCACAGGCTTTGAAATCATTGTCTGAACCACAACATGGAACTATGTGAACCACTGATTGTCTTTGTTTAGGACTATCATAGTTTAGATTGCAACAGTATTCCCAAGTCCAGTCATGGCCTCTGCTGTGATAAGCACATAAACAGACAAGAGAGAGTATCCAGAAGCTTATTACTGGAACTGTCGTTGAGCTTTGCGAGGGGGTAAGGGGAGGTGAGAGGAAGAGAGAGTGACCTCAGTCTCTGGCTGGTGGTGAACGTCTGCACTCCACCTTTCAGGATGGCCTGGGACTCCCTGTGCAGCAGGGACTTACTGCGCCCCAAGATAAGAAGTGCCTCAAGTCAGACGCTGGGCAGCCAGAACAGTGACAGAACACCGTCCCTGGAGGAGCTGCAGCGCCTGCTCTGGACACGTGCACACCCCACGGGGCACGTGGATGAAGTCTGGCCAAACCTTTACGTGGGAGACCTGTAAGAGAGAGGGAAGGGTTGGAAGTATTGATGCAACGCTTAGCCCCCACCCTATTTCCCTTGAAACCTTCCACTCTTTGTTTAAAGAAAGAGAAATAGGCACTGATTTGGGGACCCCTCACAGTAAGTCTAAGTGTGGAGCAAGGCTGAACCGTGCACAAGATGCTGTAAGCGTAGAGAAAAGGCATCCTAGGTATCCAAAAAGAATATCCCCCCTCCTGATTTCTCTTCCTGCATTAGTACAGGAGTCTCACGCTGCAAGAGCCTGGTGAGGCCATGGCATCGTTACTGCAGGCAGTCTTGCCAGAGCTAGGTAAAACAGGATCAGCCTTGTTTTTACCTCGTGTTGCCAGGTGACATCAGTCCCCTGAACTCATGAATGCTCAGCAGAGGTGACTTGATGAAAAAACAAACAGCAGAAGACTCTTTGCTTTGTACAGAAATACCACCACCACCTTTTTATTTTTTGTGAGTTGAGAAGAAAAACCTAAACTGATGTTTGGGAGAAAAATGCGGGAAATGTAAAAGTCAGTTTCTTAACAAGCCACTTCTGGTCTATGCTTTGGACCTGATCAACCTGTCAGAAAATAGCCACTACAACTTCACATGGTTTTAACAAACTGCACCATCAGCAGCATGTTCTACCCCGCATTGTAATGCAGCAGGCAAACCGTCCTTCTTCTAGGTACATTGCTCGTGACAAAGCACAGCTGAGCCGAATGGGCATCTCCCATGTTGTGAATGCTGCTGCTGGGCGATTTCGCATTGACACCGGACCCAAGTTCTACAAAGACCTGCCTGTGGATTACTATGGAGTGGAAGCAGAGGACAACCCAAGCTTTGACCTCAGCATTTACTTCTACCCAGTTGCTCAGTACATAAGAGCAGCACTGAATTCCCCAAGAGGTAACTGCACCATCTGTGCACACTGCATATCTTCTGCATAGGAGCCAAGTCTAGCAAGTTATCAAATAATATCTGGCATAAACCAAACACTGGCAGATATGGGTAAAAATGGAGATACCCAAACCAAGTAGCATCACACCTGCCTCTTGAACTCCCACAGTGAGTGGGAGTTCCCCTCTTCCCCTGAAACAGGGAAGGATGGACTGGACAGGCTTTCCAAGGGCTTTTCCCTATACTTAGTGCTATTTATTAGCAAAAGACAAAATAGCAAGTATCCTTTATTACCTATAGGGACACACTGACCTGGGAGGAGGCACATATACACTTGATCTTTCAAAATTAGTGATGGGGTTTAAAATAAAAGCTGGGATGGCAAGCATCATATCTGAGTAACAAGAATCAACTATAGTGCTACAATCTGTGCAAGTCCTACAAATGCAGGGTAGGGAGGAACTTGCTGGGAAACAATTCTGTAGACAAGAACCTAAGCAACACCGCCAGCAGGAGATAATGTCATGCTGTTGCTAGAAGGAGAATAACCTTGAAATAGGAAAATAACAAAATCCTTGGACTCGCTCAACACAGGCCAGGTACAATGCCAGAGGCCTGGGGCTAGTGGGGGATCATTATCATGAAGGACAAACCCTTACAAAAGCAAGTCTCCACTGTGCCACAAAACTGTACAGGTACCCGCTCACAAATAAGTGATTTTTTTAAAGAGAAGTTATGCACTCAGCAAACAGTTTTGCCCACATCATGGTGAGCTTTATTATCAATGAGGGTCCTAAAATACTAACTACCCAGCTTAATCATATGCAGCTAGTAGATATGATCCACACCATACAAGCTAGGAAAGGGAGACACAATAACAGAAAATAGTGTACCTCCATGCTAGATACTTCAGCATTTACTGCTGTTTGGAGGTCTTGATCCATCCTGTTAGAAAGTATTTGCATTTCTGCAACTGAGGGTTACATTTGGATTCCAAAACCACTAACATATTTGGGGAATTTGGATCTGCACTCATTTCTGTTACAGCATAGGTGATTTGCAACTGAAGTAATGATTGGTGGTGCTCCAGAGAAAGGTAAGATCCAAGATCTTTTCATGCATGTGTAAAAAAAAATAGTTCCAAATCAATTGACAAAAGACAGAAAACAACAGAGAAATCGTGGTGGCTGCAAAAGCAGACAAAACCAGTGCTTTGCAAGATGCCCAAATACTGAAAATTATGAATGCAGAACAAGTTAGGGCTCAAGGCTAACACAATGAATTCATCGTGTCCAGAGTACATATTTATCCCTCCTCCCATGCTTTTAGATAGTGCTTTACTGAATTCCATATGGAAGCAGGGTTCTGGGAATGGAGACAAGGTGAAATTCAATCATATACAGTCCAGCTGTTGCTGACATTCATCATTTTAAGGAAAGCGCAACAGTTTAGAAAATATATAAACAAGATGTTCTGGAAGCATAATTTTCTGAGGTACAGAAATTTAGCAGCTAAATACTCATGACCTATACAGGGATGAGACAGGGAGGGGATTGTTACTCAAATCATTTAAAAGAAGAAGAAAAAATGGCATTTATTATAAGCAGTGATGCTGAACAAAAGATTATACCAGGTGACAAGAGGCCTGTTCATATTAAATTCAGGATGTAATGAGGCACTTCTGTTTGAGAAGTCATTGAAGACTGCTGCTTAACTATTACAAGCAAATTCAACATGTTTTTTTTTT
Source organism: Athene noctua (assembly GCF_965140245.1). Taxonomy (NCBI): domain Eukaryota; kingdom Metazoa; phylum Chordata; class Aves; order Strigiformes; family Strigidae; genus Athene; species Athene noctua. The sequence goes on from NC_134041.1 coordinate 43,007,497, forward strand.
AAATGGAATTAGATTATCTTTTTCACCTGGGAGGATAAGTCAAAGTTAAGACTATATGAGGCACAAACATATTTAAAACTATAAATCAAATACTCATTAGAATTAAGTAAGAACTGTTACTTCCATCATGCTTGAGGAAAAATTTTGATGCTTTACACCAGAAGTCCAGAAAACAGCATGGACAGATTTGTTCCAGATTTCTACCTCAGCTGAACTGAATATCTCTTTGGTGCTGTAAGGAATTTATTTTTAAGGCAATTTCTTCAAACCTGAATGTGAGCATGTGCAGAAGGAAGCAGGGGAGCATGCACTCACGTGCTCCTAACTGGGAGCTATTCCTGTCACAATGGTCAATGGCTGCGTCACACCCTGAATGACTTCAACAACTTTGTTGTTGTACAGATTAAGAAATACATGCACTACTATTGTAGCCATGCCATATAAGCATTATTTTATGAACTCTGCTTCCTTGGCTGCCTTTCCTTCAGCACAGCCTTCCTGTTCCTTTGCCCACATAACAGAGCTGTTTGGGAAGGCTCATCCAAGAGCAAGCAGATGCCCAATCTGCCCCCTTCTCTGCAAGGCAAAACATAGTGTCAGGGGAGTACTGGCTTTCTCCCTCATGCTCAAGAGGCAACTCCTTGAATATCAATCTTGCCCCTCTGCATGGCTATCTGTACTATTTGCATTTTTCTGGAGTGCAGCTAAACCTAAGTGTAAGTCATCAGGGTTTGGTAAAGTCTAACAGAAAAGAGAGGGAAAGAGAACTTGAGAGCGCAGATGAAAGCATGCCATGAAAACTATTAAACTAACACCGTGCAGTGAAAAAGATTCCCAAGCTTCTCCTTTCATTGATCTCTGAACATGTTTAAAACAGGCAGGTTAAAATCACCCATTAACTTCCTGAAATGGCAAACCCTCTCAAAGGCATTTCCCTTCTTCCAATTCAGTGGAGTAAATGAAAAGCTAGGCACCCTTTCCTGCTGCTTTCTTGTTGGTGGTAGTTATGAAAGAAACTTAATTTAGGAGAAAAGGATCCTCTCTCTTGACTCTGCCATAGGTGCATTACATACATCAGTTTGTCCTCCCACTTTCCAGCAGATGACAGCCCTTACCTGTTCCAGAAGGCATGAGGACACACTACCATTTAAAGTTCTCCCTAGGCTTCTTGCTGTTTTCAGCTGTGACAAAATAGACACTGGATTAATCAAGAAATAGACAACTGAATCTACACCTGGCTACAGGACAGTGGTTAAAAGGTAACAGGAGATGAGGAGACCACGGTGGAGTGGGAAGAGTTCTTGGGGATCGCTAGCCCAGCAGAGCTCTCTTTTTGCTGAGCAGCATATTTCTGCTGGATTCAATGGAGTGAGGGCAGCTAGGGTGTTCACTCTGGGTGATGGATCTGGAGCCTGGTCTTAAGCCAAACTGAATCCATCCTGCAAGAAAGCAAGGGCTAGTTCAGGACATTTAGCTCAGTTAATGATGAGTAGCAAAAGGACAATAAGATATTATGTGTTTTAATGACTGATTTGTTCAACAACATTGAATTTCCCAACTTGAATTTGGCCAACAAAGTTGAATGTGCAAACTTTATCCCTAGTGCAAACTCTTTGATGTCAGTAGAGTTAGAGCAGGCATGAGCTGGATATAATATCCATAATCCGTTGTTAAAAACCAAGTGTTATTGTTCTGCACAAATCCCAGCCAGATGACAGTTATTGTCTGCCTCTGCAAAAAGTAGCTTGAGATGTGCAGTGCAACATTTCAAATAAGGATTGCAAGATTTAATAATGCCAGAAGCTAAGTGCCCCCACTTCTCCTCAGTTAATCCCATTATTCCTAAGGGATCCTGTTACATGCTCAGAGAGAAGGTTGCAACATGGCCCTCTAATGTGAGATCAGTCCAACTTCTTTTTTGCACTATATGTCAAAACAGATGGGAGCAGGAAAGGCAGAGTTGGAGGATGTTGGTTTGCAGCATGGATTCTGTGGTAATAACTTCCTTGCCCACCCTATGACAGGGGCATGCACCACCAGTGCCTCTGAGTGCTGCTTTCCTAGGCTGTGATCCAGCAATCACTTGGGAATCTGAGCCTCAGTGCTGGGATGGTGCATCTCGGCTGCATCCCGTGAGAGGGTGACACAACGCACTGTTATCAAGCCCGCTGCAGTCAGCCCACATGGTGCAGACATGCTTTGGGTGCTAGTCAAATGCAGTATATCATGGTGGGTGCAGAGTGTCGCTTAACCCACTTACAGCTACTGCTAAAAGACAAGGGTCTGAGCCTGTAAACAGAACCAAATAGCAACACAGCTTTTGTTTCCTGACTCAAGTTTAACATTCAATTTGTTTGCTACAAATAATCACATAGTAAATTCAAATCTGCTTTCATTAGAGCAATTTTACGTTAATTAAATCATTTCACAGGACTGATTTATCTGCAACAAACAGTCATTTTACTGTCAGTGTACCAGCATTTATCATAACCTCTGTGCATGCTGAAACAAGGGCTAACAATGTGGAATAGATAGTGCACATGTAAAAGATAATATATCTGCATCCTCATGGGAACAAGTGTATTAGAGAGCCGTGAAGATTAAGTCCATGGTCAATAGTTGGGGCTTGTCCAGGTTTTTGCTGAGACACCTTCTAAAGCTAATGTTGATCTAGGAGGACTCTTGAAGTGCAGATAAACCAGAGAAGCAGGGAAGAAAATTCAGTGTGTTCTTACTCACCACCTCCTCCTCTCAGACACAGAGTTGGATTTAAAACGGTAGAACTTCAGTCTATACAAGTAAGAACCTGGAATTTTTTCTGCTTTCTGTGTCCACAACAAAAACACATTAGGCAATATTTAATGGCAGCATCCATACCTGCATTCAGCTCAGTCTTCAGTTCCGGACTACAGGTGAGGCTGAGCGTTTTCCAAGAAGGCTCCATCTGGGTGGAAAAAAAATGGATCCAAGTACAGTTTTACAGAAATTCAGTTCAGAACAGCAAGTCTGTCCCCCATCCAATTTCTGGCCAACTTTAGATTGAACTTCAAAATATTAGTGATTTAAAAATCAAATCCAACATCAAAGCCATCTCTTCTTGGTTGTTTTTTTGTTTGGTCCCCCCATCCCTCCCTGGTGCAGTTCAAGCCATAAATATAATTTCTTTTTCTTTTAGTTGTAGAGTGCTGGTAGCTTAGAAGTTTTTAAACAAACAAACAAACAAACAAACAAATAAAATTAAAGTGGTTCTGGTTCCAAATATTTCAGAACATGTTGTTCCTTGGCTTCTGTTGTCTGAGGTGCGCATTAGGGCAAGTGTCTGAATTTCCCCAGTCCCTGCCCTTACATTACAGTTAGGCCTGCTGAAGCATGGATTTTCCAAAGACCTTTTGGACTTACCCCTATTCACAGTATTTCTCAAAGAGATATTGCACTCCTGACTCCTTTACATTCCTCTGAAAATCTCAGACTTGGGTTATGTGTGTCTGAAGTGCCTCCTCTGGGAAGATAATATAGAATACATATCTCACAAGGTTGGTGTGAAGGCTAATGATACTGCAGCACATCGAAGAAAAGTTTAGTGAAAATTCAAATTAGTATTGTCTTTTAGCAGGGGTTCAAAGCATTTCTCCATATTCCTATAGAAAGTAGGACTTCACTTCCAAGAATCCCCTGGAGTTAATGGAATTGAGGGGTAGATGTAATTTAACTTGAATAATGGCACCAGTATCTCAGGCTGTATCTGAATGGAAGAACACAAATAGAAATCATTTGATCTTCTAATTCTGCAAAACTGACATTATATTGGAAAAACCTCTTCCTTCCCTCAAAGGTTTTGATGTCCAGTCCAAGTCTGCTGTCACCAGAGCTTTTTTCGCTGCTTCCTTGGAGACTGTATTTGTCCCTTTATTTCTGCTGAAGACATGTCTATCTTTAGGGCTGAGATCAGATTTCTCATGCCAGGATAATGAAAGGTGGCTGTGTCACATACATTGTGGAATTCAACACTTCTCTCAACCTGCTGGCCAGAGCAGGTTTTTACAACACATGCTCATGCTCTCTGAGCATGTGGCTATGTCATTAGTCAGAACTGGAACTGTTGCTAAATAAATACTCTGTCACAAGCAAAATGCATTTAAGATTAAAAGCTGTACACAAAGTACCCAGAATTAGCACCCAGGGAGATGGGGGCAATCAGTCTGAGGTTTTTGGCTGGATCTGAACTCATCATCCAACAAAGATATTTTTGTCTCTCTCCCTGGTAAAAGAGAAATTAAGATGCTGCAAGCACAAACAAAACAAGGAACTAGCCCTGAAAAGTTGTCCATTCTTTCTACCCCTCCTCACATTTTACAGAGAAATAGCATTTGAGATACTTTATTCCATCTCCAAAGGAAGAACATCTTTTTCTGGATATAAATTGTATTGTTGTTATATTGCTTTTGGTACAGCTATACAATTAATAAATAAGAGACCATGAATGTGAGTCTAAAAAAATAAAAATTTTTAAAAATGCAGAAAATTTAGTTTCAAAGTTCTGAAGATTTTCAGAGAAGAAGTGTTCTGACATTTTCATGCCTAAAAGACAATATTTTTTTTCAGCTGCATTAATGGGAGACACAGCTGTCCATTAGGTGGTCAGAAGCTCAAATCTGATTATAATCACTGGTTACTTTAATAATGCCCAATTGTTGAGCCATGGTCTTTGTGAAAAGACTAGGTCTGACTGCAGCAAAGGACGAAAGAGTTTGGAAATTTTTAGGCAGATCTATAATTGAGTAGAACAACAGAACATTTTTTTTCCAATTAAAAATTTCTCATTGAGTCATACAATTTCTATGAAAGTTGAAGCATTTTACAATATTTACAAGATGCAGGTTTTCAGGTTCCAGAATGAGCTCTTTGTTCACATCCAGAGGAAAAGGACTACAAACCTGAACTTTTCCAAATTAAAGCAATCCTTTTGACAAAATTCCCTTTAATTTCACATTAGAGCATTTTAAAAAGTGTTTATCTCCTTCCAGCATGGGTCAAAGACACACATTAGAAACCTGGGAAGCAGTCATGATATAGAGTTACGTTTCTCAGGCTGCTCCTATTAGTGGTCACGGCAGAAAAACCAAAAGCAGAGCAGAGAGGAGGAGTGAGCTGTACTCCTGGATCCCTGAGAAGGTCTTCCCTGAGGCTCGCTTACAGCAACATTGAAGGACTCACAATATTACTCTTAATGAACGTGCACACCTCACATTGAAATCTCTGGGGAACTCAAAGCATTTCATAAATTGCTTTTCTAGTACCTAATACAGAAGGTCATTAGGGGAGGATAGTGACTATAGATGCACAGAGCAGGCTATAGAAATTAAAAAAAAACAGTAAATAAGCTAATGCAAATGGCATATACAAACAGGAGCTGTTCTTAATGGTAACACCCATTTTCTCACACACTTCCAACAAAGTCTGGGCAGCCATCAGCACTCTCAGAAAGCATTACTGCCCTAAGCAAAGGAGAAAAAAGCTTGTGGAAAACCAGGAGGGTTCCTGTAATAGCAGCAAGCACTCCTGGGCATTACACACTGGAAATCCCAAGTTTCCAGGCCCTCTGTTAGTAAGGAACCCACCAAGGCTGCTTGCCATAGCATGGCCTTCAAGTATGAAAACTTGAAGCTTTGCCAGTAAGTACATCAATCCCAAAAGCACATGTGAGCAAGCAGGGATACCATGGATGATAGGATGGGCAGGAGGGCTAAAGACATGCCATCAGGCTGACAGCTAAGCTCAAACAAGCAGTCATGGATCCTGGAATACAATTATGAATTTTCTGTCCCCATCTATTAAAAACCCCACTGTTCCCCAACCAGGTCTGCTCTGCAGGGTTGAGCACACCGACTTGCTCAACCCCAGTATCAGCACCACTTCCATCTCTGCTCCAGCACCATCTGGCCTCCTGGCATAACTGCATCTCTCTCCTTTTTCCAGGCAAAGTACTAGTTCACTGTGCAATGGGAATCAGTCGATCTGCAGCTCTTGTCCTCGCTTTCCTAATGATCTGTGAAGATATGTCCCTCTCTGAGGCCATTCAGACTGTGCGCTCACACAGAGGGATCTGTCCCAACTCTGGCTTCCTCAAGCAGCTTTGGGAGTTGGATCTCCAGTTAGGAAGGGGGAAAGGCAGAGGAACAGAAACCTGCTAAAGCCAAGGGACTATGTCTTCTGGCACCAGACTGAGATACGCTGCCCTCACTGAAGACAGTGCAAGGATGCTTTCAGGACTGTTCTGTAGCTGCACCGAGAAACTCCTTGTGAAATGGCTGAGCATGAGCAAGCTGGTAGGAGTTTGGTATGTATTTTTTGGATAAGCCCACTAATTGGAAAGAAAGTGAAATAAAGAGGATTCAAACTGGCAGTTTTGCCCTCCTGGGCCTGTTTATTTATTAACTACCTGTTGGGCAGGGCATAGGGAGCAGTTGGGTTTTCATGCAGAAGTAAAAAGCAGCACAGTCAACTTGAAAAAAGGCTTTTTACTTGCTTATAATTGCATTTACATGGCAAGAGGGAAAACAGCTAAACTAGTAAAAAGAAAAAGAAAGCATGAGGGTTTTAAGCAAATCTTTAACATTTCACATCCAGCTGGCATAGGGTGAGACTTCAGGTTTTGCAAGCTGACATGCTCCTTTAGTCTGACATGGTGACACTAGCCAGGATCCAACTCAGAGCTTGGACTCCCTCTATTACAAGCCGCAGAGGGTCTTGCTGAGACCTGCACAAGTCCTTTTAGCTTCAAATCTATGGCAAACACTCAGAGCTTAAAAAGACCATGAAATCCTCAGGAGCCAATACTGGAGGTCTCAGCCAGACGCAGTAGCCTGGGGCAGGGCTATCGACAGCCTCACTGCTGCTCAGAGGGAAGGAAGGTGTCCCCTTGCCCATGTAAAGCGAGGGGCATGCTTAGGGCACACTGCCGGCTGGTGCGCTGCAGGGCAGCAGCAGTGCCAGACAGAAACGTTCTCCTCTTGGCTTGCAACCCGATGCTCCAAATCACATTCACCAAATTTCCCTGTTTTAACAGAAAGTCAGAACCTAGTGTCATCATGTCAGAGCAAAAATGAGCAATGCCTCTAACAAATCCAAAGCAGCAGCTCTGCATTTCGATTACTCTTTTACGCCCAATTGGCCACATTTAATCTTGTGAAGAACTCAAAGCAGATATTTGCTTCAGTGCAATTACAGCCACATACAGAACATTGGCAAATGCAAACAATATAGAATTTCCACTTGACGGCAGATTAATTTGGTGTGATGTTTTCCCTTGAGAGGTCTTAAAGGCCTGTAGTTCTGAAAGTACCCTGCAGTTTGTATTTATAGCACTATGGATGTTGAATAGAAAAAGAGAAGCATATACTCATTCTGAATTGAAGTTTCTTTTGCCTCCGTACATTAAAAAAAATCAACTGAGTATAACACACTTCCACTGCATTTCTTATAATGCAATATGGAAGCATGACTTCCCTGCAGAACCTATAGAGAAATTCAGGAGGTGTTTCCACTTTTATAAACATAGTAAGTAAAACACAAGTAATGCTACATGCTAATTTCTTCTCAGGAAAACAGAAAGATGGGTCTTCCCTCCAGAAAGGGTCCCATCCTTTGAGACTGGAGTAAGCAGCCAGAGGGAGGTCATAGCTAATGATGGAAAAGTAAGTCAAGTTATAGCTTTCACAGGCCTCTTACTGGCTGCCATAGCAAGGAGATTAGATTTCAGTGAGCATGGTGGCTGAACCACTCCTGGCACTGGGGTCTCCTCCACCTCGGTCTGTCTGGGGATCAGTATTGTAGACCATGCTGAAGCTATTTTGTGAGTAGTCTTTTCAGTTGCCTTACTAACCACTCCCTTCAAGTCTCTGTAACTCAAGCCTATGCCAAGCCAAATGGCACTATATTAGAGCACAAGGGGCGTATGAAACACAACAGTCCAAAATCTCTGTGCATTGAGCCTGTCAGGACAAGTCGTAATTCCCAGCAAGTTGCACATCTGGAAACATCTGTGGTTGCAGGGCAGAATTTAAAGTGAACAACTTCTCAGAGTGACTTAGCCTAAATTTACCCCAGCTGAGGCCTGTTGGCCATTGCAGGACTATCCAGCTGGCCAGGGACAGCCACAGATTCACCTGCCATGCATGACCTGCAGCTGGGAGCAGTAAGTCTGGCTGGAGCTGTGGCCCACTGCTAAAGCCAGAGCACTGGCAAAGCTGGGCTGCTGGCTGGATGTCACTGGTACAGGTGTATAGTGGAAGCTTCCTCTTCAACCTGGAAAAAAACCAACAAAAACAATGACGAACAAGAGGTCAAAAACACTGACCCAAAGACAATAAAGTAGCTACCCAACCCCAGGACAAAAAATTTCCCTTTCTAGAAGAGTCTGAGCTGGTTCCAGCGCTTTGCATTGCCGGGATGTTCAGACAGTAGGACGCAGGTCCCCCCACCTCCTTGCAGTTTCTCCACCTTCCAGCAGACAGTACTTGAGCCCACCATTACCTTCCCTCTCTGCAAGGGCTGCAGCGCCATGGAGCTGGCCTGGCAGGGGCACAGGTGCAGGCTTGGTAGCTGATGACAATTAATCAGTCTCTTAAAGTTACAGCTGGAATCATGACAAGAAAGTGAAAACAATATTGAGGTGGTTTCAGGTATATCTTGTGCTGCAATTTTTTGAGATCCAGAAAGAAGGAATAGCTTCTTTTTACCACAGCTGTCCTTGCTAACAGCAAGGCTTTGGTCCTGGCATGCAGCTGTCAATTTTGCTGCTGCTGAGTGAGGTAAAGGAAGCCCTACTCACTGCCCTGCAGGTGTACTGCCTCTGCAGCACCAGCTGTAATCACATTTGCCTAGTGCCCTACCTAAATATTACCTGCCAAAAGCAATGTCAGCTGAGACTGCAGACAGGGTGGAAGTGATCAGAACAGCAGATTCAGACATATTAATGGACAGAGCAATGTTGATGCTACCATTTTTTACATGACTACTTCTTACCCAGTGCAGAGCAAACACTGAGGTTTATTTACAAACACCTATTCATTCTGGGTGCTTATGAAGGAGTGACCTCCAGCACTGTGGTGGAGCTGCTGTACTTCCTACACAGGTAAGCCTGCGAGGGAGGATGAGTGTCTTAACCCCTTTTCACAGACAAGACACCTGGATTTTGCCTGAGCTGCAGCAGGATGTTTGGGGAAAAGCACAACAGGATTGATCTCCAGCCTCCAGAATTGGCACGAAAGCATGAGAATAGTTTTCTCACATAAGATATCTTGCCTTCACCAGCTTTTCCTCCCAGACTTTCAGCAATGATAAATACAGAGAATATTGCTGCGGGCGTGTCTGCACTGCGTTATTTATCCTTTGGATTTGCACTTAGGGTTTTATTTGTAAAAGGAAAGTGGGACTATAAATCTGCTCTGCAAGGAGCCAAGGGAAGAGAGGATAGACATTTTCAACAAGTTGCATGAAAAGAGATGATGACAAGGACAGGTTTCCAATGGAAAGAAATGCCAGCCAGGGTATTGCCCGGGTACACATCATGTGTACTGGCAACAACTCAGAGTGTCTGCCTTTTTCTTGCAGGTGCATTAATTCCTCCTTGCACAAGTAGATTTGGGGTTGCTGCAGCAAGGATGGCTCTCCTACAGGACTTTTTAAATTCATAGCTTTTACCCTTTTTCTCTTGGAAAAAAAAAAAAAAGGGAAAGAAAAAAAAAGTGAACTGGGACCAGAATAGACCACAAAGCTGAAAACCTAAGTGTGACCAAGACTAACTTGTCGGTGTTGAGTACCAAGCCACTGGACAAGCCTAAGCTGACCACATGCCAGGGTAACCGTTTTGTTCACAACCTTCAGTGTACACACAGCCTCTCTTTGCATACAGCGCCCTCAGTAACACACAGTGCCTGTAGGCGAGGATGGAGGCAAGCAGTCTCACAGGCTGATCCCCTGGTTCTGCATTACACCAGCCTGTTCAACTTTAGCCAGTGGATCCCACTTCATCTTTGAATTCAGCACTACCCAACAAGACCAGGTGGCTTTCTTCTGCATAACCCTTATATCTAGAACAGATCTACCCAGCTTATGCCAGCCCCTCCAGAATTGCAAAGCACTGTCAAGTCCACTTGCCAGACATTATCCTCCTGTTATTTTATGTCTTGTATTTTCCCAATAATAAGGCTGAGCTATGTGTTACCGTGGAGAGGGGCTTCAAAATAGCTTGTGCTTTGCAAATTTACTTCATAGTCTAAGGTTTAAAAAGTATATGCAGCTCCTGAAGCCAAGTCAAACAGGGATGTAGGGCCTGCAAGGCTTTCAACAGTTAAGTTTTCTTTAGGCTACAATTATTTTGCTTAGAAACTAGACCCTTGATCTGTTGCAGGAGGCTGCAGTTTAATAAAGTCAAACAATTTGCTCTTTGCAATGTACTATTTGTGGTACAAGCATCATTGAGTTACGCTGCTCCCCCTCACCACTGCCTCCTGGAACTTTGTCTGTTTATATACAGAAAGCACTCTCAGGAAGCACTCCTAAAAATACCCAGCAATGTTAATTAAGGATCTGGCTCTGGCTCTCCTCCTCCTGATTCTGCCTCCATAACATCCTTCCATCATCTTCCTGCTCAAAAACCCTGGCTGTTCAAGCAACCTTATTCCTGTCTCACCCTCTAAAAAAAAAAAAAAATCATCCGTTTGCTTCCTCCTCTGCCAGTAGCCATCCTCCATCCTGTCAAAGAGCAACTTCCACAGTGTTGCCATGCCATGTGCCCTCTAGTGTTTTCTCACTTGATCACTAAATTACAGTGAGGTCCACATCGTCTTTTTCAAATCCTTGAGTACACCTACATGGCTCTGCTCCCTTTGCAAACAATAAGGTGTCAAGTCAGGGCAAAAATAGCACCAGAAAAAGAATAAGATCTTTACTTTATAAAGGGGCATTTGAAGACTGCAAAATAAGACACAGTACTCTCCACAGACTAACTTTTGAGACCATTCTCAGGGAAGTTACCCTGGAGACAAAGCATCTCCCAGTGGAAATACCATTGCAAATAAAACTATTTTCACAGTAGTATCAATAGAAAATCTGCACAGCAAAAATCCAGCCAGCTGACAAAAATATCAGTTATTAAACCAGGTAAAATTCGAAAGCAGATCAGGGATTCAGCTTACACAGATCTGTCTGTTGCCCAAGACGTGGGCAGAACCTCCCCTCACACAAAATGCCACTTGTCAGGGGATAGGGTCTTCTGTGGCTGCTGCAGTCTGATCCTGATTGTTGCCAATCATCTTCATGACCACAAAGATCTTCCAGCACATTCACTAGGCACCCAGCACAAGCCAAGATTCATAGCAGCACAAAGGATCTTTGATCCTTCAGTCTGTCCACATATCACCTATTGATTTGAATGTTTCTTTTCTGTACGTGTTCAGCAGACAGACCCTAAAAATGAAAACTCAACTGCTCTGCCATTGTGGTAGATAAGATCTACCATTGTGGTTATTCTCAGCGTAAAATTCTTCAGAGAGGCAGTTGCTGCTCTACAAACCCCTTTCTATGAAAATAAAACATCTAATTAAATAATTCCTCCTAATTCAATAGTAACTATAATTCATCAATTTGTCTAATATTAAATATCAGCAATGAAATATTCAAAAAAATTTACAACCAAAATGATTCATCAAAGCCCTTAAGATTGCTTTTGGAAGACAAATAGTTCTTAGATAAAAATTCCCAAAACCCAAGAAGCACAGAACTGTAAGAAGTGAGACACTGATAATTTTTGCACCAAAAACCTTTACGTTGCTTACAATAAATAAATAAATACATAAATCAGTTCTTTACAAAAACCCCACCCATCATTGGAAAATCATCAGCCAGCGAGGAGTGAGCAAGGAATTATTTGCTCAGCTCTGGTGACAATTGGCTGTTACTAGAGTTATTCTGACACATTGTTTTGGAGAACATCTGTTTCCACTCCAACTCCTTTAACTTTCAGATGTGAAAAACAAAAGCTCATTTTCATGCCATGTCTCCCATCTTCAGTTGGCAACGGTTGCGTGATTATGAAGTTATTGTTATGCTGGATGATCTGTTTGTCAGTTTATATTTTCCTATCATATCTATTTTTAGCTGCTCATTAGTATTACTTGGAGCCTCTCCTATAAATCTTAAACATTTATAGCACATCTCGACAATTCATCAAATGGAGCCAACCTCCAAGGAAAGGAAACCCAAACCACTTCCCCCTGCTTAGCTGAATGAGATTCAGATCCTTGTCTTTTAAACTTCAAACTCAACATTTTCCCATCTGCTCTTTATACACAACAGCCCTTTTGCTCTGCACCAATATTTTATTCTCCATTCATAACTTTTTACTTCCCTCCAGAGGTTTCCTGATACTTTTAGTCTGCTGGACTCGTAGAAGACTTGGATTTTGGAGGATTTCCCCCTCCCCCGCCTCCATTGAAGGGGAAAAATAATCATTCAGCAATGAATGGCCACTTTTCATTACTCATTCACAAGAGAGACACAGCATGATCCCAGGGCTGGACTAAAAGACACTTTTCTTTGCCATTCTCACACAAGGAAAACAGTATTTTATCAGAGACTATTCAAACTAAGGATATTTGGAAAATTATTTTTTACACTCTGTTCTATTCAGTGACTTGCATTTCTAATACTCTGTGTGTGCATGTATAACTATGCATCAGCTGCACAATTTTTGTAGCTGTGACCATGCCTGGAGGTACCAGTACATGTGATTTGGCCAGGTCACCCATGCAGGGAACATTTCTAAAGGGTTCAGTCTATAACGACCAATGACAAGATGATTTCAAGAAATAAGCACCAGAAGATGTTGCCTGGCCAAGAGTTTTGCAAAAGAAAAATCTCCACTCGTGAAGAAACGTCATCCCCCTGTCAGTTGGCTGCTGGGATAGGCTAAACAGCAGCTCCTGGCTGGTGGAACCAAACACTGCCCCAGGCCAGGGGAGATTGATCTCCTGCTCCTCGGCTGTCCTGGGGAAATCCCAGCCTTGCATCCTCTGCACATTTGAAGGATAAGCAACACATTTCTCAGATGCAGCTGTTAATTGTCTGTATGCAATTAGCTGATACCCAACTGGAACATATAACTGATTAAAAATCAGATGGACCATCTTTTTAATTTCCTACATATTTGAATCAATCAGAGGAGACATCATATAATAAGAAATTAAAACCGTACCAAGGAAAACAGTCCTGGCATGCATGTTAGTCTTACAGAATGGCTTTAATTTAAAGAGCTCATCTGATCAGGCAAAGAGTTGTATGTTGGTTTTTAGAGAGGTAGGGAGTGCTCAGGAGAAGGCAGTAACAGTTCAGAGTATTTAAATTTTTACAATTGCTTTCCATCAATTAACGCAATTCTTCAATTCACCTGATGTCTTTTCCTACTGTCAATTTTCATGGAAGAAAAAAAATAAAATTAATTTAGGCTCAGTTACAGCTCCAGCTCCATGTAGTTACAGCCTGATTTTACAATCACTATAACCTGCAGCAGGTCCTCCAGTTTCTAACCCATCCTGTTTTGCACCAGACATACATCAACTTACCTGCATCTCTGCTTTCCCAGATCCTTTTGGTCACATGTCAAGTATCAGTGCCATAGCAGTCTGTCTGGCCAGTCATCCAAAAGCATTTCAACAGGCAAATACTAATGCAACATTTTTTAGGCTAGTCATGTTGACAACAGTCATCCCAATGCTCAGAAATACCTGCCTGCCAGTAAAGGTGTTGTCTTGCTAAAAAAAAAAAATAAAAGAAATACATTTTGGGCCATTTGGAAAAAAAAAAAAATCCTAGGAGGATGAAAATTCTGTATATTCTAGTAGTTATCCCATGCAATGTACTGCAAGAGCACTTCTGGAGTGCTGTGATTGTCCTGGCAGAATATCGCACTGTGGAATATCAGCTCACAATGTGGAAGAGCTGTTTTGGGGAAAAAAAGCAAACTGTGCAGGCACAATGACTCACAGAGATGAAAGATTACAACCCAAGCAAGTCAAAGAAAGTACCATCATATCAGGATCCCCTCCCCACCCCAACCATTCTTCCCATGAAAAGAAGTGTGCCAAATCCCTTACAATTCTTTCAAATTAAAACATAACATTAAATTGAAGATTGACACAAAGTACAAGGTTCAAATCTTATCCAGATTTCCCTTAGAACTAGACACTTACAGATCTGGGATCTTAAAGTTTATTATTGTAATAGCAACCTTGGATCCAGAATCACAACTAGACTCAGACACGAATACAAATGACCCCTGTATCTACCTAAGCAAGAACTGTATTTCTGACAGCCCCAGATGTTCGGAACTCATGTATCACCCACCCACACCCTTTCCCATTGTGGGAATGTCTTTATAAAGCATGGGATTTTATTATTATTATTTGTCTCAAGGTTCATTGTTTTCATTATTTTCTTGACAAGAGCAATAAATTTATATTCCTCCTCCTCTCCCCTGCCAAGGAAAGCTGAGATTTTCTGGTAGATTTAGGAGTGTGTACCATGTTATGAGACATGAAAAAAGCTATAAGAGCTAGAGTACTGCCACCTGATACACCACAGCCATGTCCTAGGGCTAAAGCAGCTGGGAGCACATGCTGTTTCATTTACTTGGCTATGCCTTAAAATGAGCAGTGTCAGGGAAGGACGTATACGTACATATGTATTATGGCATCTTCAACATCCATGACATTGGGACATTTAACAAATCTCTTCCCTTCCCAGCAGCTCCAAGCCCTGCTCTGTCAGCTTTGGGAAGGGACAGTCCTTTGTGAGCCATCAGTCACACTAAGATCTCTACTCAAACTGAGATGATTCCCACCAGAAAGAGGAAATTTGACCAGGCCCTGTGTTATCACATACAAACTGATGGAACAAATCCGTGTCTCAATTTGAAGGGGATCATTTCTTAACAGAGGCATAACCAATCTATTTATTTATTTATTTAAACATCTGGAAAGCCCATATAATAATACGATTTATACAAGGCTTTGGTCTTTCGAAGGAAGATTTAGCTACATTAGCCCATAAGATGCGTGAATTGCCCAGTTTGGAAGCTATCCTTTTAGCAGTGTTGTATACACATACTCACATGAGAGTCTGGCTGCCAAAGCAGGAGGAAAGTTTCATGTCATTATAAAGTAAAGTTTATAAGATGAACTACTGCATAGTCCAAAGGAACCCACCTGTAACAATGAAAACATAATTCTTCTTAGTAACTAACGGCATAAATATTCCATGGCATCAAGAAATACAACTCAGAAACAGAAAACACTTGCAATACACACTTAACACTAGCAGAATGCAAGAGACAGGCCCCACAACACAGCTGGGACCATGAGCTTGCAGCAGCCTGGTGTGTGCCAAGCCACCATGCCTCTGTGCTTACCTTTAGATCTTTCTCAGATACTATTGCTCAGCCCCATGGGGGCAGAGGGATGTTCTGTCCTAAGCACAACAGCTACATGGCTGCAGGGTGGCTAAAGAGAGAAAAGAGGAGGACAGGACGTAGCAGGGACCACAGGAGGACAGGCACCCAAGTTGCTCCCATGAGCTGCAACTCGTCCAAAGGCCTGAACTCCCACCAGAGCGCAGTGATGCTTTGCCCACGTTGTTTCTCACAAACACCAATATGGCCTTGAGGTTTCCACTGTCCTGTCATGGATGCCCACAGAATTTGGAGTTCAGACTGAAGACTTCTAGTAATTTCTGCCACAGCAGCATAGCAGGGCTCTGGAGACACCAGCAGTATTTATAACAGCCTGAAAAATTGTACCTCTTCTCACCAGCAGAACCAGTTCCCTGAGCTGAATGCTACAGCTAATTGAGAGAAGACTGTCGTATACCATCACAGCTAAATTTACTGCTGATCCTCAAGATCAGGTTGTGCTGACTGCATTGTGACAGCAGTGTCTAAAGGGAGGTCATCATAATTTCTAAATTTTCCCTCTAGGAACAAGAGTTTCTTCTGCATCTGCACTGCTACATTTCTTTCTATTTATAGGTTTGAACCCTGTGATGTAATCTTCCTCTTTGTTTCCATAGAAACAATATTTAATGTATTCTACTTTCAAGTTTTTCTTCCTTTAGGTTACCCACCTCCTCCGCTCTCTCCCTCCCTTTTTAAAGAGATAAGTCAATAGGTAAAACCTGTACTTACTTATCTCTAGCATGCAGCATAGTTATCTCTTTCTAAAACCAGGCTTATTCACATCACTAAAAAATTCAAGACATTTCAAAAATATGCCTAGGAATAATTTTATGCAGTGTTTATACATATTACTTTTCTGATGGTAAATGATCTATAATTGCAATAGTCAGCAACTCCTATTGATAGCTCAGTTTTCTCAAAAATTTGAGTTCTGCATCTTGGCTCCAAGTCCTCTTTTCCTGGAAACATCCTCTCACTGACAATCCATTCAGCTTTCCCAGTTTTACTCATCAAGCTGGAGCTCCTGACAGCCAGTCCTGTCCCTGGCGCTTCCCTTCTGGTGGGAGGGCATCTCCTGACACCTCTCTGCATGCTCTGCTCTGCAAGGTGGTGTTCTCAGGTTTATTGTGGCTCTGAGTTCATTTAATTCACATGAAAACCCTCTATGTTAATGTTCTTTTAAAACAATTGGTTGTCACTTCACTGTCTGTAAGTTAAGAAAATGCAGGAGATTGAATCCATAATTTATACTGAAATCAGCATCTGTAACAGCTGGAATAAAGTGCATGGAATGTATTCTTAGAGAAACGAGGATGCTTTGGATGTGCGGTGGGCCAAGCTAAAAGCTTTCTTTAAAGTTCTCAGTGAGAGCGTGTTTATGTGGATGGGTTGAAAGATGTGAGAGAGACTGGCTGATTTCACAAAAAGAGACTATTTTAACACTGCATAAAAATTAAAAGTAGCAATGCTCTAAATGTCATTGATTAATTTTGACTGGGAAACGTTTTTATTACTCATGACTCGTGCCTTCATGATATAAAACAGTAAGTGAGCTGGACTGATGATCATCTGCTCTACAAACAATGAAGTTACAGCCAGAAATTTTTAGGACTACCCATCTTGGAACATAAAAGTACAGGTAAAATCCTAACTTAGATGTGGACCAAGAACCCTCAATTAGAATTTGTGTGCTGAAGGGGAGAAAAGGTGTTAGAGCATATGCTGGATATAAAGTCAGTAAATAATACAAATTTTATGCTATCAAAGTGAACATGGAAGTTATCTGCAGTCAGCATCTTCCATTTTGGGTCATATGGGTTGTAGACTGACATCCGTCAATTCCTGTGTCAGCTCCAAAAAATGCCAGGCTCCTTTCTAAGGTATCTGATCTTGATGAAGAGGCTCCAAGCCACTTCACAAAATCTCTGACTTGGCAACAGCAAGGGACGTAGGATGGGAAGACTTACATGATCTAGACCTCTGTCAGCATCTCTGGATCCTTTTCAAAAATTCATCACAATTTTTCCTCACCCCCCTAAAATAAGGGTTTCCCACACTCTGCATTCCTATTGGAAGCTGCTCCAGGAAGCCATTTCTCTCCCTCTTCAAACTCAAAAGCATTCATAGTGAGTTTTGTCCCAGGCAACCACTGCTGTTATTAAGCCTTCATATCTCCCAGTCCAACCATGGCTTAATAACTTGACAACTCTGTCTCCTTCGTAGTGGTTACTCAGTTTCTTGAAGAGCCTCAGTAAAAATCATGTTTGACAGGAAAGGGAACATTAGCAAGCTTCAAGTATTTGTCACTAGGTTTTGTTAGTTTATTTCTGAAGCAAAACATTTCTGGTAACTAAAATGCAGAGCATATTTCATGGTCTGGCAATGCATTGCTTTAGAGATTGTGGTTTTGTAAAGAAAGAGCTTTATCAAGTTGTTTTCTTCTCAAAGACACTCCTTGACACTGGACAGGTCCAATTGGGTCTCAGTAAATCAAATGCTTATTTGATGTTAGCGAAACTAAGATGCAACTGCTGTTTTCCTCAAGGTTGTCAGAAAGCTTTTCAGTAATCACTTCCAGCCAGAATAGATGCTCAATTGTTCTTCTTTCCTGCTTCAAGGGGGAAAAAACAGCAGCTTGCTCTTCCTCAATAATTCCTTCATATTTCATTTTTAATCTCTTAAGCAAATTATAAGTGAAAACCTTTGATGTATGCGCCAGCCCAACTCATTCATTTCTCAGTACTTGCTGGACTAGAGAGGATCTCCTGTTCTTATGCATGTGGATGATAATAACACTTCAAAGCCCCCAGGCATGTGTTAGCTTTCCCTGATTTCCTTTCTAAGTATGCGTTTTGTGGGCCAACACAAGTTAAGACCCATAAACAGCTGCACTTGAATGCCATCTATTAAGGCAGTCTTGCTATCTCTCATAGTGTAACAACTCTATTTTATCTTCACAGAACTACTCCGTCTGGCTTTTGTATTTTTCCTGAAATGGAGTACCTCATTTCCAACATTTAAGGTGTTCTCAGTTTAAAAGAGTCTGGAACCTGATCAAACTCAGAGGAAAAAGCCATTAAAAGGCATTGGCCCTGAGGTGGCGTGGAGCATTCTTGGTAGATTACAAGGCATTGTTTTGCTGTTGTGGGGTTTTATGACATGAAGTGTACTTGATTACTTCTAGGAGGATGGTAGGTCACAGCCATATGGTACTACAGGACCAGATGTTCCAAGTAAAGCAGAACAGCTGCACCTGAGCAGTGGTCCGGCAAAATTCCCCCAAGCTTGCTTAGGAAAAATGAAAACGGGACATATTTCAAACCAGTTAATAAATTACAGTTATCACCATTATTTAGTCTGTTGAACTCATTATCAGAACACTTGTAGGCAAAGAGCATAGAATAGTTAAAGAGAATATCAGTCACATAAATAAGGAAAAACACCATGAGAGACAATTTACACTGGAAGAAAAGAAATAGCTTTGGAAATGCTGTAAAACTCCACGCTTCAGGCTTCCAGCCAAGCTTTATCTAAGGAGGTGGAGTGGGGAGATTAAACAGATTTTCTGTGGGGCAGAAAATTTATCCCATAAGTGGGGATTTAATGTACTTTCCTTTGAGGTGTTTGTTACTGACCATGGTCGGTAGAACAGACACCAGACTAATGGCACCAGCACAGCAACTCTGATGTTTCTCCATCTGCACTGCCAGTGAGCCAGAAGCCTGTACCAAGAGGACAGCAAACATCAATCCAATTTCTGGCTCTCAGCTCTATTTAAATCTAGATTTGGCACTCCATATTCCATGAGATTACTCTGACCTGAAATCTGCTCTCAGCAAAACTTTCTGATCAGAGTTACATACCAAGTATCTATTATTTTTGTTTGTTTTTTAAAACATGCTATGCTTAGGGAATGGGTTGGGTCACATGTTTCTGGAACCTGTAGCAGTATGTTATTAAGGATATAGAGAAGTAGAACAAAAAACCTTCTTATCCCAATGAACAATAAGAGTAGAAACAGACTGTGGCAGTTTCCCAATGTGTCATCAAGAGAATTTAAGTGCAATCCCCTGTGTGTGATACTGTTGTATATTAGGGAAAAAAAAACCCTTGAATTTTGGCAATGATATTTTCTTTGTAGAGCAGTTTAAATGCTACAACCAATAGGAGGTGCCTGATTTGTGGACATCAGGAGCATGTCGGGATGCCCTGCTCAGTGCAGAATTGTACTCGCTGGTTAATACTCTCTGTGCAAGATTTCTCTGGTAGGTGCTCTTCTTGCAGCGCTTCCTCTTAGTACCAACAGAAATAGGGGGGTAAGCAGTTTAGGGGCCCAGGTTCTTCCTGTTCCCAGCATTCTTTGGTAAGGGGATGTTACAAGAAAGCCTCCATCCTTTATTTTCCACATTACTGTGCCTTGCGATCTATACTCCATTTCTACACAAATCTCCCAGAACGTTTTTTCTGCTGACAGTGAGAGAAAATGCAGAACAGTGAACAAACCTCCTTTCAGAGTCCTGACCCCAGCCTCCTCCACAAGACCAGGAAAGGCCAGGGAACCTCGATCAGGACTGGGGTGCTTCCCTCCTAGCTCCCAGAGAGCTTGCATTGTCCCTAGCCTCAAATACTGTCACTACTGCTGGGCTATTAGCCCTGTCAGAGACATAGTGAGATGCACCAGCCGGTAAATTTGACTCCTACCAGGTCAAATCCAAGTTATCCTCCTGACAACACTGCCTAAGAAGCTCATAAAACAGTATTTCTACCTGTTATACTATTTGGATAAACAACATCAACTGTTATTTATAAGAACACTTGCTTATTGACTTCACACACACACACCCCCCCCAACATAAAAAGTAATGTAGCAGGAGTCTAATTTCTGATGGACCTTTCAGTTCCCCCTATTTCCAGAATTTCAGAAATGCTCCTAATGTGTTGATTTAAAACATTCAGACACTGAAATACTTGCTCTGTGAAGCAAAGCTGCCCCTTTGATTTGATTTGCAGCATGGTCTCACAAGTCAACATCATTCTGATTCCCCTGCTGATAGAAGTTAGCACAACTGATATCTAGCTGAAAAAGAAGTAATGAACACAACAGACAATGCTTATTAAAGAATCAGATAAAACTCTGAATATATCAATCAAAAATAAGCATACAGTCAATATTTTCTGAAAATCCTTTACTAGGAGATGAAGAGAGAACAACAAACTCAAGCTCAAATGGTAGGTTACATAGGGCAGCAACTGTCTTTTTTGTTTTATGGGTCTGCAACGCCTGCCTCAGCAGAGCCCCAACCCCTGATGGGGGCCATTAAGCAATACTTCAGTATAAAGAGAAATTAAACAAGCAATGCCCAGCTAGATACTCATGCACGCAAGGTATTGTCAAAAAAGTTTTATGTAGTGCTGCATAAACACCAAGTAACTTCAGCAAGAGTCAAGGGCACACGGCATTTTGTGAGGAGGGTACACAGCCATTTAAAACATTTCTCTCTATCTGTAGTAATCAAAACAAGTTATAGCCAGGCTATGGCTATATGTCTAACTTGAAGACTACTTGTCTGTGCAAGAGGGAACCATCTGGATTTACTTTATGGTTAACTTTAAAATATATATATAAGGTTTCTTAACTTTTGCCAAACAACTGGAAACATAATGATTTCTGCATGCGTTTAGCATCTCAGTACAGCTGCAAATGTCAATTAGGACAATCTTATATAATTATATACTTATTCTTCCCATGCAATTGTTAAAAACCCAGCTTTTCCAAATAATAGCATATTTTGTAGCGAAGAGGAAATCTTCCAGTCCACCAGGTTGGAATGGGGGAGGGAAGTCTTCTAAAGCAGAACTTTACTCAAAGCTTTTATTTTAAACTAACATAAAAATTTCAAGCCTTAGAAAACAGTGTGCTAGATTTTTCCAGCTGTACCTCCAGTGTGGTCTGGCCAGAAATCTACCATTTCTCTCCCTTCTTCTTTTCTTTACCCAGTTCTTGTGGAAGAATACAGTCCTCCTAAGAACTCTTTAATAAAACAAAACAAAACAACAAACTTCTGGCTTCTGGTTTTTTTTCCCCTTCTCACCCCTTCCCCCCTGAATGGGTCTCTAGCTCTCAACCTTTCCACAGCTCCATACTCTGTGCCACAGAAACTGCCATCTAGGAAGCTGGTTGGTGGCATTTTTTTTGGCCTCAGTCTTGCTCATTCTGCTTGGGTGTTACGCTTTTTCCCTGTCTAAGCCTTTGCCTCTTGTATGTAGAGCATCAGCTCTCAAGGCTAGGAATTGCCTTTTCTCATGTATCTTAACGGTGCCCAGTGCTGTTCTTGGTTGGCACTTTGACACTTTCAGAATACACCTGAAAACTAAAGGGATAATGAATTTTGTCCAGGGTCATGTTCTGGGGCTGGTGCTGTTGCTTTGCTAAGACAGGCACGTGGGTGACTGCACACGAGAGCCCACCACTGACAGCAGGGACCTGCAGGCTCAACAAGAGCAGGCTGAATGCGTGCAAGGCTCCAGGAAGAGGGAGTGATCTGCATGTTCAAAGCACCATCGTCAGCTTAGCCAAGATTTTTAGAAACAACCAATAACATGGCAAACATCTGCTTTTAGGAACCCAAGGCAACTATTCAACTTTCCAGAAGGCAGGTGCTTACCTTGTCCAAAATAAGAGCCTTCCCGCTGTGTTTCCCATGTGTCCAGGCTCCAAAGCACTATAAATCATTGGCCACTCTCAAAATATCTCAGTAGCTAGTATTTTTTACTTAACAAAAGTAAAACTAATGGAAACACATACAACTGGTCCCCAAAATAGAACATTTTTCCAGGAGGCAAACGATCCCTCCCCACATGTTCTTTGGGCCCTACAGAAAGAGGGGCACAAGGGCTCGTTTTGTTTTGACAGCCAGGCAGACAAACAAATACTTCTGTTTCAGCTTAATATTCCTGGAACTCAGAATGCCAGCCTGAAAAAACAATACCACAAAACATTTTTGTGCCATCAATCTGACATCAGAAAGACAACCTTGGGGAGCGATAGCCCAACAGAAGCAACAGACCACTGCCCGTCTCCGTGCTGTGCTACCCAGGGCACGCAGACCTTCCATCACACAGAGCAGCCTCCTCTCATCAGCACTGCCTGTCTGCTGTATCATCGTACCCATATTCCCCCATACTGGGTCACCTGCAGGGATAAAAATAAAACAACCGCTGCTAGTTTCTGTTATATGGGGTCTGTATCTCCTCCTCTACAAAGTTTCTCTGTTATCAGTATAAAATTAATTTGCACAACAACCTTCCAAGTTAGCTTAGAAGGCACAGCAGGTTTCTAACATCTAAGCTCTTTCTCATTTTAAGAGTGACTATCTGAATAATTGGCAGGGAGGAGCTTGGCTGCTTTATAATACAGATACTTGGCTAGAGTGATGTTAGCATGAAACAGCAGCACATCCAATGCCCAGAACTTGAACTGAAACTGTTTGTTATTACTTCACATCTGTACTGCAGTATTAGCTACAGGCCATGACTAAGTCTGGTCGTGGCCCTTCTGGGATGAACTTACATCTTTTAAACAGACAGGGAATGACAAAGGTAGTTGGAAGGATTTGAAGTAACATTAAAAATAATTGGTGTAGTAAGGAACTTGTGTCCCACTGAAAATTAATGGTACCTGCCCTGGGAATGGATACTTTGGAAAAAAAACTTGAGCAACCCAAAACTTTGGTCAAGCACAGGCATTTGCTTTGATAGAAGACTTCCTTTCTTTCAAGAGATGAAAAAAGTTCCACAGTGGATGTTCATCAACAACTGGCTGCTTTTTGAATGCGATGGGGTAAGAATAGGGAGCACTGTTAGTCAGAAAGATAGGCAAGAAGCACATGCAGGTCTGCTCGGAGAGATCATTTCCAAGATGGTCATCTCAGTAGAAGGTGCTGGGAGGCCCCAGAAAGCAGGTGCAGAGACCAATGGGCTACTTCCCAGTGTCATGCGCTTGTCCTGACTGGTCTCTGCCTCCTTCCCCCACTCCAAGGCAGAAAGCAATGGATCTGAAGAATTTCCCTGAAGAAATATTGATACTCACATGATGGCTGGAGCTTCTTATGTCATTGCAAGCCTGGCTCCAGCAGCACCAAATTCTCAGTACTCCTAATAAAAGTTGTCTGAGCTGGCAACACTGAGGCATGGTTTGCTGCAGAACAAAGGCTTGGGGAGAGGATAATGGTCTGGATACCAGCTCCTAGCATGTGATCACTGAACCCTCTAGCAGACATCCCTGTGGGTCACAAAGGTCACCATTCTCATAGCAGACAGATTGCTGCAGTGGAAAAGGGGTGGCTCTGACACCAGGAAACACAGATTTCATCTTCTACGAATCTGGCCAGGGCTTAATACAGAAAGATTTAGATTTTCTTCAAGAGGAAGGCATGAAGTTTTTCAGGAAACTATTTTAGGGAAGTAGGGAATTTTTCAAAGGTTGGAGAGTGTACCTCCACCTCTTTTTGGCAAGCGGTGCCCATGTCACCAGACCTGAGCACCACATCACTTTCTCAGCAGAGAAAGGCATTTCAAAAGTCAGAGGGATACTGAGAGAGGCAGTGCTGAAGAAAACTGAGACAGTAGGTAGAGGAAGGTGGCTTTCTGGTGGTGCACGTGCAAGAGATGAGGACCTTGTCAGGATGCCACCTCTCCCCATTGCCTGTTGTTGTGCCAGTGCCAAATCACTTGTGCACAGGAAAGAGCAGTGCAATGCTCCTAATTTACATGCAGCAGTAAACATAGCATCAGGCTTGACAAGGGGACAAAAAGATGAAAGATGAGGTTTGATTTATTATAGTCGACATGCAGGCATCACATTATCTTAGTCATACCGAGGCTAGGTAACTAAATTGCCAAGTTTAATGTTTCAGGTCACATCAGGGAAACAGTTTTACCAGCAGATGTAAAGATTGTCCTTTGGAGTGGGTAGCACTCAAGGTCAGAGTCAGCAAATCCTCCTCTAAAAATAGACTCTAGTTGCAAAGTTGGTAAGATTTCCTTTGTCGTTCTGCCACACTTCACAGGACCCAGCTACCTAGAGCACTCACCTAAGCTTACAGGTAAGGCTCAACAATATATATTTTCTGTTGTACTTCTTGTGCTCCTTTTCGTCCTTTTATAACCTAGTTTAGTAAACCAGGGGGAGGACTGAGAGCTGGCAAACTTTCTAAGGTAACTGATAACTTCATAAACTTGTTGCAAAGAAAAAAAAAAAAAAAAAGCTTAAAACTACTGCAAGGTCACAGAGGTTTTGAAAGTATAATTCACAATTTTTTAAAAGCCAAGTTGGTGATGTTACAGAAATTACTTTAGAGAATAGGAAACAAGGTGCCAAAACTATATTTATCTGAGAGATAATTTCAATTTAAAAGTTAGGAATAAAAATGCAATTTTTCAAGCTTTTGTAACATGCATCACATAATATTTTTACTTGTTCTTCAATAATTGCTCCACCCTCCAGTCAAATTTAACTTTTCCAATTGAATTACAATTCTCTCAGATGACACTGTGTTTTAAGTTTCTTTGGGCACTCTCATAATATTTAATGAAATCTCATCTTAATCTGCTTTAAATTAACCAGTTCAGTCAACAATAAAGAATGAGGGCAAAAATAAGTTTTTAAAAAGTCATCAGTGGCTTAGAAATTCATTGAAGTAGCTGATTAGTTGTGAATATTCACAGAAGAGTCTGGGAAGTAATTGCACAGAGGCTATGATTCTTCTGGTTTAAAACTGTTTAAAGACGAACGCACTGAATGAACTATTTTACAGTCCCTGAACACTTCAGGCAGAAGAATGCAGGGGTAAAATTAGTGAAGTACTGCAGGTACCCCGGGGATTTCCAATTTTGGACATACAACACTTGGGTTTAGGGCTCTTTTCAAGAAAGCTTTTTTTTTTTTTTTAAGAACTTCTCCCTCCCAAGAAATATTTGTACAAAATTAACTTTTTTTGTCTAATGTTAGGGAAAAAAGCCACCCAAGGAACCTTTGCAGCACCCTAGCTCACTGCAGTACCCTGGAGCGCAGCATCAGGTTACACAGGAGAGCATACAGCTCTTCATGGCTATGGCCAGTGTTGGGAGTCCGAGCAAAATGTTCTGGGGATTGCATATCAGGGAGCACCACTTTAAATTCATTTAGATAAACCATCTGACAAAGCAAGCTTCCGTTACCACAGCTAACCAACCATCCCTCAGCTCAACTGATGTACTTTGAGTCATAAAATCCAAAGCACTGTTTACCCTCCTCCCAAGTGCAAACACTGCACTCCTGACAGCATGCACATTGGCTTCTGCAAGCAGAACTTTCTAGTTTATAAAACAGCCCTCTGCTTAGCCATACTCAAAAAGGGTAAGTACTTTTTTACCCTGAAGGGAGGTATGTACCTGGCATGCTGGCTGGAAAAGGAAGAACAGAACATTTCTTAAGAATTCAGGAACTTGCTCAATAGATCCTCACTATTTCTGAAGACCCTCAGTCATTAGATGTGATTTTTCTCTGCTTTCAGCACTAAGAGTGCACTTACCTGGAGACAGATTATGAAACTGGATTCAAGCCTTTTGCACATTTTTTTGACAGTGCAGGAGAACTGGTATTCTCTATCCTTACCTTCTCTCAGGTACTTCCGTCTCTTGTACACACCTGTTACAGACGCTGTTCCTCCATGAAGATCTTATCTAAGGTAGTTATTAAACTGAAAGAAGTAAATGAAAATAAAAGCATTATTTTTGCAATTGACTGGAAGCCAAGAATGCCTCAGGTCTGGACCCCATGGAAGATAGAAGTCCTCTGATTTCAGTGGCGTTGAATTGTACCTCATAAGTAAAAACTTTCAAATAAGTCAGCTCACCGTAAAGCATCAGAAAAGAAAGTGGGAACAATTTCCCAGTAACAAGCACTTCATGCATAAAAATTACTTCTTAATCGTAATTAAAGGTTATTTTTTTCCTTTTTATTGTTCTTTTATCCAAGTTTTGTGTTCATGGCATTCAATAAATTCAGTGCCCAGACTTCAGTCTTAAACCACTGACTAATTTCAAGGTCACCATGTTTATCTCCTATTGAACTGGTGTGGGCATAAGGTCTACTAGAAATGTCATTAATTCTGTAGACTTCTGAAAGGTCCAGAGCTGACAGATGGATAGTCTACTTTGATTATTTTCTTTCCCTTCCAAAGCAAAAGCAGCCTTAAGATACCACAGCTCCACTCCTTTTTCAGACATGTCATGAAAAAAAGAGGTAGGAAGCAAAATCTGAAAGCACTGAAACAGGAATAAGATTAAAATATGCCTACACATT
The DNA here is from genome assembly GCF_965140245.1 of Athene noctua. Taxonomy (NCBI): domain Eukaryota; kingdom Metazoa; phylum Chordata; class Aves; order Strigiformes; family Strigidae; genus Athene; species Athene noctua. The sequence goes on from NC_134041.1 coordinate 43,034,349, forward strand.
TACAAATAGGTTATATATTTAGGTGTTTGCTGGATGTTGAAAACCTTCAATTCCCAGCTGAACCAGAAGAATTTGCGATTGCTTGGTCTTTTCAGGGACAGCAGCTTTTAGGCAACTCCCCCAATACAAAGCCAAGGCTGGTACACTTGTCCACACCAAATTAAATTTAATAAAGCCAGCATCAAAAGCCCCACTAGTACAGGTGATTGATGTCATAGGGGCTGGGAGAACTCCCAAGAGCAGAAGACATGGGTGGTAAAGAATTTAAACTATTCTGTTATATAAATATGGACTGAAGGGGACATTAAGGCAAGGAAGCCCTGTGCCCTCTCTGTCAGGCAGGACAGAACAGCTAACAGGATTACAGTTGTTCCTTCTGAAGGGAAGAGCAAGGAAAATTGTCTTCTGTCTCTGTTTTTCTTCCCACCTTTCATTTGTTCAGCCTCTCTTTCACGTTTGTACCAACACCACTGGGCTCTGACGTTATTGGAGATCTGTAGCTTCAGGCACACAAACACAGCTACAAATTGACAGCCGGAGTACATACACCTGGGACAACAGTGGTGATGGAGTAATCCCCCCTAGATCAAGGAGGGGTGCAGAAAAGAAGGGGAGAGGGTACATAAGTCCTCACAAAGGAAAAAGGCAAACATGAGCCTTTTCTCTGTGTGTCTGCTTTTTTTCCAAATTTTTTTTTTTTTTAAATCTCTACAGCTGACTTGGATCTTAACTCTCAGGCATAAATCTTGCCAAATTGTTTGGCATCTTTATACACAGCATTAAGGCTTGCACAGCACGGTGAGCCAAAAATATTAAGAAACTTAGTATTTTGTTATGTAGATAATGACTTATAGCTTTCAGTCTCAAAGTACTCAGAAAATTCCACATCTGGAAAATCAGCATTAGAAGTGTACACACCACCACTGAAGCTCTGACATTCACCTCTAGATACGAACCTCAGTTTCCCCACCAATCTGTGGGATTACCAAACTGTAGAGCTCATGACTGATGCTTCCAAAAGCATTAGTTAGCCCCCTACAAATTTTGGGATGGGGGAGACTCATCCCTCTGGTTGAACGAATTTGAAAATGGGCCACTATGTTCTGACTTCCCAGGGCCTTCCTGGAAACCTGGGGTTAATTTGAGTAGTTCAAGGGACTCAGAACAAGGTGCAGAAAAGAAATCTTTTGCTGCTGTATCACTGCTGCAGCCACTAGACTGTGTTCATTCTCTGAATCAAACAGCAAGTAGACTAGCATATTTTCCCTTTTTTCCCCTTGCACTTTCTTTCCTCCCTCCCTGTTTTGTTAAAAATAAAATAAAAAAGCTGAAGAGCTCTATAAGAAATTCCATTTGGCAGCTGTAGAGTGGATAGTGCACATAAAGAAGAGATTCCTTTGCTGTGCCTAATGCATGCTGCTTATCCAAATTAGCCACACAATTACTTCTATCAATGCAAAAATAGTTTAATGTTTTTTTCTAGTGCACAGCACTTGAGAACGACTTAAAATGCAGTGTAATTTGCCACAGTGTATGTCCTGAAGTGGCTCGCTAATGAAAAGAGGATTAACTCTCCATTATTCTGAATTACCATTTTGTGAAATCACTAACAATATTTTCATTTATATACATATAACCCAAGGGGGAGAAATATTCCAGCCATCCAAGTGATTAACAAATAAAATTCATTAAATAACATGCACTTTGGTCTTATTTATGAAGAGAAAGATTAGGGTATAAAAATGCAGATGACTGAATTTTTATCATCCTTGTTCTGATAATACACTTAAGCCCGTGACAGCGTAATTGTTGAGCACTGGCAGTTCGGCGTCACAGGCACACACTGGACTGAGAGGCAGAGCCCACGGGATGTCAGGCTCGGCAGACAAAACCTTGCAGGCTTGAGCATCGGACCCCAGTCCCGCGGAGGTGGGCCCAGCCCTCGGCTGCTAACCAGTCCACCCAGGCTGGGCACAGAGAGGGAACGGGAAGGTCTCAGCAGCTCACAGGGCCTGCCCTCATCACAGTGCAGCAGAACAAGAAAGGAGCCATGGCCTGGGCACAAGGGAAGAGTGGGACGAGACACAGATTGCTCTGGCTCACTAGAAGGGAACTCCCAACTCCAGATGCAGGACTCCATTCCTCACTACGCCCCAAAACTGGGCTTGAACCTTCCTGCTGGGGGACAATGGCAGTTTCTGCTGCTGACTCTCCTCTTCACCCCTCCCTCATAGAATAATAAAGGCTCTGCTGTGCTGGAGCAGCGCTGCAAGAAGCAAGCAGCGTGCAGAATCTCTTTTTTCAAAGGGTGTGAGGACTGTCCCTATGCCAGAGAGCTTTCAAATCCAAGGTTGCATGTCCCCAGCAGAGTATGGTGCCATGAAGCAACTGCCAAGCTGGTACAGGAAAGCTGTGTTAGTACATCATCGAGCCTGCACTAACTAGTCTATAAGGAAAAGCATTTTAGCCCAAACGAAGCACTGCAAGAGGTAGGAGACTGCTCTTGACAAGTCTGTGCAGGGGTAACCCTGCAATCTGTCTGCCATCTGCCTGCACTGGGTGAACACCCTGCAAGGGACAATCTCCCCTCCCCAGAGGTCTGCAAAAGAAATTTGAGCTTTCCCTGACTGGGCTTGTGCTAGAGAGTCATCCGTATATAGATACACAGTCATTTTTATAGCCACAACAGCATTAAGAACAGCCAACAAAAAAAAAAATCTAATCCACTTTTCACTTTTTAACCTAAAAGGGCAGGCCTAGGAAACAGTCTTCCCTGGGCACTGTTTGGTGTAGACAGAACAGTCAATGAGATAAGAGGTTAGACATCATTGGTTCCTAGAAAGACACAAGCCTTTCTGTCCTTCTCCCCCAATCAAATGCTTCATAGTAATTAATTTCAGAGCTCAAGTAGCAAACTAGACCCTTTTTCCACCTTCCCCTCCTCCTATTTAAACTGTTACTTCTTACTTAGTCTAGAGTGAAATCTGAAATACATATTTTGTTAGAGGAATTTCAGCTGATGCTTTCCTGTGTTCTAATTCAATTTAAATATCCTCACAGCAGATAATATTGGCAAGGCATAAAAGAACATAGCTTACTTAAAAGTTCAGGGAGCATATGGCTTCCGAGGACAGACAGAAATGAGTATTTCTCAGCAGTAATCTAACTTCCAGAGTGCTAACCAAGCTTCAAACTGAGACAGTGTTACAGTACCACAAACGATCACTTGCAGATTGTAATTGCCCTGTTTTGAGGTCTGCAGTCTATGAGCAGGACTATTGGTGTAACAAATCAATGCACTGTGGCCACCAAGCAAGATTACTGATTACATTGCTTTCCTCCTCTTCATTTCCTACCCTCCCATTTTACAGAGCATGAACAAAAGCACAGTCCGTCCTTCAGCATCAAGGCACCAGGCTCTCAGTTAAGATAATTCCTTACTAGACAAAGAGCAGTTCTTATCAAGTTCTAGATAACAGCCTATTCACTCACAAAGTCAGACTGCATTAGATTTGTATCTCTGACTGTCTAACATTTTCGAAACTGTTAAGTCTGCATATAGAATTAGCATAATTCTGGCAAGGGATAGAAAAAGGATCTCCTAGGGAATGGCCACTAGGAGCACAGAGATGGGACTTGGTGCTACTCAGAGGCACGCAAGACCAAGCCCAGGGTGAGTTTACTAGAAGCTGGAATTCCCAGAGTCCTTTACAAATCTCAACAGAGGACCACTTAGCTAAACATCATCATGTTTTAGGAAGCTTGGCTGAAAGATAGATCGCCTTGCCAGCGAAAGCAAGCCAATTTTTGAACAAAGGTGTATATATGCCAAACAAAAAATGACTCCACAATCTCGCTTAGCTTTGGAGTAGGAAAACAGGAATCATTTGGCTTTTTCAAGTTTTGCAGAGAAACAGAACATGACAGGCACAAAAGAGCCCAAACTGAGGAAACCAACCCCATGGGTACACAGGATGTCAGTGAAAAATGGTCATCTTGCTTTCAGGAGAGCTCTACAACAGCTGCATGGAGACATCAGCCAAATTTTTGTAATTAAAAGGACACAAACACCACCAGTGGCCAACACAAAAAATTTGTGGGAGACGCTACAGGATTTGTTGCCTGCTAGAAAGGTGGATTTTTGGCAGGCTATACTCATACACTTCATAAGAGCAAGCCCAACTCCACCTCTTGTTGTTATGAGACTCCTACAGAACTGCAAGGTTCAACTTGTCTCCTCAACTGGAGAGGCAGGAGCAACCACTGCCCTGAGACATCAGGGAGTCCAGCAGGAGAAACATGACCGACCACCAGGGAGATGGAGCAGACAAGAAAGGCTGCAGCAGAGGGCTGGCAACACAGGAAAAAGAGGAACTTATTTCAGAGGACAAGAGGGGAAGATGGTTAAGTGACAACTGGCAACAGGGTAAACAGGAGGTCAGGCATGTGGCCAGCCCCAAATTCTAGTTTCTAGAGATTTGCTGTAGCGTAAAGATCAGCTGCATGAGCAGTTTAACTTCCTGCTGAGAAAGAGCAGAACAAAACGTGCTTTGCCTTAAGAAACATGCAAATCCACAGAAGAAAACCAAAGGAGATATTACAACATCTATGTCCCTCACAATAATCCTTCTCCAACATTGTGCCTGCATCTATGACACGAGTATTTGTCTGGTAGTGTGCAGAGTTTCCAGTGCTGTTAATTTTGACTGAACAGCTCCCATGTACATCTTTATCGCTTGTCAATCACTCCCTTGTTTTTTTTTCTTTACTGAGAATACTTGGATGTACTGTACCTTAGCTTTCCCCCTGCAAATTTTCTTCAAGTAATCAAAAAATTAAAATGAAAAATGATCTGAAAAACCCTTGACCTAAACACACCCAGTGTTGTATGTGTAGGGATACCAGCTGATGCCTCTGGCAGGACAGTGCAGTGCCACACCTGAGCTAAGGAGCACAGCATTGCACTCTTACAGCTGTACTGCACCTGCAGCAGCTGGTAAGGTTGCTGCTGGTGCAAGGGTTTCTATATCACACATATTTTGCTGGGCTTTTACCCAAGAAACTTCAGATGCAGGGGATTAGGAAAGTTAAACATGGATGCAAAAAACCCACCTGTCCAAGAGACAAGAATATTCTTGTAAACCTGTAGTTACCTGCCATGTCCTAAGGCAGTATCTTTCTAAAGGCATGGATGGAGGAGGTGTCAAGACTCAAGTTCATCTCTGGCCTTTAACTCCTCTCACCAGCTTTGCAACAACTCCAGGCTGCCCTCAGCTCCCGCTGCACTGCTTGTGGGGTCAATGCCCAGGTGCTAAGTAAAGCACAGCCTTGAGGAAGTGGGGGAGGAGGGAGACCTCCTAACTGGGATGTAACTTTGACTCCACAGCTGGGAGAGGCAAACTCTAAAGGAAAAGCCTCAATCAGGACAGCAGCTGAGGAAATCACAGCAAGCAGGAGAAAATCTGGAGCTTTAAGAGAAGTGTGAAGCAAACACCAAAGGATTCAATGCTAGCAGATAGCTCAAAACGCACAGGACATCAAGGTTGTCAGTTCTGAGCAACACAGCTCTGACAGCATGGCCAGGCAAAGGGTGTTATTTCTGCCAACATTAATGATACTCTGATTTTAGTTACAGGATAACATTACTCCATTGCTCTCTTCTATATGTTCATCAGTGATTCTTCCTACCCATTTAGCAGGTACACATCTAGGTAAAAAAAAAAAAAAAAAAAAAAAGAGTGAACCTAAAAAGGAGGAAGTTCTTGAGCCCATCCTCACTAAAAAATATTTTGTCAATCAGTCAGTGGTGCTGCAAAAAGGCAAACTCTCATTGCTGCAAAAAGTCTGTGAGGTTCAGCATGCAGGGCTGCATTAAGATCTTGAAAGAGAAGAAGAGGTACACCCAGCATTCCCTTGAATGGACAAATTTATCTCTCTGCATTGCTGAAAATCACATAAAGAAGCCGCCTTTAGGAGATTCACAATTAATGCTAAAGAAACATATTTTCCCTACTCCATTCCCCTAGCTGCTCTAGATCCCTTGGACCAAGCCAAATTCTCACCAGTGGATTTTCCAATAAATAAATTCCCAGTGGACTCTGAACTTCAGTGATGACAAACCTTTGGCTTTTGTTCCCATTGCTGGTGAGCTCACCCAACGAAGAATTCCTTGCCTAGTCCAGGGGAGACAGAAATCCAAGTGCGAGTCTGTGTCATACACAGTACATGGCACATCCGTCCCATACCATGCCCAGCCCAATCACGCTTGGCCAGTGCTGCTCCCAGAGCCCCACCACTGGAGCAGCACTCGCTTGCTTTGTGCTTCCTCAGGTGTCCTGGTTCAGCTAGGATGGGGTTAAGTTTCCCCAGCAGTGGGGAGGGAGCTCCAGCCAGGTATACCATGCTGACATCAGGTCTGGGCGCCAAGCGCAGGGACAGTTTCTGTGTTGCTTTAGTCCTCGACGGGACCTCCGTACCTTTGTGGTATATCTCTGTATATCTTTTGTCCTGTTTACTGTTATTACTGCTTATTGTTATTGCTATTGTTGTTGTTCAGTTTATTATTTGTTACACTGTTGTATTAAATTTTTCCTCATCTCAACCCCGAGGTTTGTATCTCACTCCCTGCCCCGTCCAGTCTGAAGGTGGGGGAGGGACAACGGCAGCATGGTCTCTGATCCCAGCAGGGCCTAAACCACCACATCAGGTTAACTTATTTTGATTGCATTCTAGTTTCTTGCACATCCTGAGAGCACTACTCCATGGACAAGATGTCATCAGCAGGTTTGAACGCTGGGAAGAAAAATGCATACACAGCAATCAAAGTAGATCCTGATGAGGATTACTGTACCCCAGGTGCATTTGAATTGGAGCGACTCTTCTGGAAAGGATGCCCGAAGTACACTCATGTCAATGAAGTCTGGCCCAACCTCTACATAGGAGATGAGTAAGTATACGTAGTACAACTCTTCTACATAGGAGATAAGCTGTACTAAGTACAGCTCACCAACAGAACAAGGTGTTTTTTTCCCCCTCCTACCCATTCATTAGTATTTAGTGGTGATGATGTGATTTGATGAGCTACTGGCAGATGCCAGACTTCAACAGAGCCATCAGAGCCTGGTATGGCCCTTACAGATACAGACACACAGTGTTGGTTGCTGCTGCTTCAGGAAGTGCTGGGTAAGTGCAGCAGGGTCTACTTTAAAGACCAAGTAAGAGGAGCAGTTGTGGCACCAGCGTAGGCTGCAGAGGTCGAAGCTAGTCATGATCTATTTTTAAATGGCTCATTTCAGGGAGTAATTTGTCATTTATCTCTGAAAGTCCTTCCACAGTTACACTGAAAAGAGCACGGCCTAGATGTGTTGGACCACAGCTTAGGTTGGTTTAAGCCTAAAATGTAATTCTTGAAAAGTGACTGAAGAGACACCTCAACCCAAAGTGGTTTTCTGCATTTCCTAGCCTATGCTTGTGTACATGGAATACTCTGCATTTCCAAATTGCTCAAGAGATTAAAACAAGCAGAACCTTGCGGAAGGCAAAGCTGCAGATACACGTCTTGCTGATGAGACCAAGCATGATTTGAAAAAAACCCAAATCCTCAAAACAGACTTAGCTCTGCTGAGCACAGGACTAAACTAGAAACAGCCTATTCCAACAAGCAGAGATGACTTAAGCGAAGCAAGAGAACTTTTCTTATCCCTTAGGCAGTATTGGTCCATTTCCCATTTTCCTCTACACCCTGTGTTAACACAACATTTATTTCACATCATCACTATAAGGCACAAGCAGAAGCCCCACTGGCTCCAAAGTTCTCAATTTTTTAAAAGGTCCTAAAATTCATCTGTTGCCAGTTTATAAAAGAAGAAAGATATACAGCCTTGAAAGTTACAAGACTCCTAATATCATCGACCAATTACTTCTGTGGCACCAGAGGCAACAGAAAGACACACGAGTTCTGGGCTTCAACCAAGCTGGGGCTCCCACTTCCAGAGAAAGAAGAAGAAAAAAAAAAATAAAATAAAGAGCCATGGGAAGAGCCTGGTCAAATGATTCAGGAACAAAGGAAAAGGGGGTTGAGTTGTCCTCTCCCCATACTACCCCACCCCTCTTGTTAGATATTTCTAACACAAGATTCAGTGTAAAGAACAACCAGAATTATTCTGAATGAAGCCATTAGAAGAATTTCCATCTTATCTCTGTGATGAAGCTACAGCTCTGCCTTCTGAGCTAAGGGATGTTATGGGAACACAGGTCTTTGGACAGTCAGTCCTCAAGCCCAGGACACCAGTCACTGACTCTTTCCTGTAATCATTCCTTGATACACCTTGTAATTTAATAACTGCTAGGAGATATGTCTCTGAATACAACACACACCTGCACTTAGTACAAACCAGAGGAACCGAAAAAACAAACTTCCTGACAGGTACTTTAAGCTACACACACTGGGCAGTATATTTCTGCAGAAAAAAAATCAGGAGGAAAAGCAACAGTGCTTCAAGGGGAAACAGGTCCTCGATGTGACTGGGACAAAAGAATGAGAAAACCAATAGAGAAGGAAAAAAAAGTGAGGAGCAGGTGGGGGGTGAACAGAAGTAAAACTTCACCAGAAAAAGGGGCTCCCTGAAAGAGAACCATTATTGTCAGCCAGATAAGGGCAAACTTGACATCCAATAGCAGAAAATCTGAGATGAGAACTGGTCTTCAGGCAAGATGCAGCTTTCATTACCGGATCTAAAATCTGATTTGAAGCAGGCAGGGACCTCTGTATCTATCCTCAGCCAGTTCCACAACTTAATTCTGACCAACAGCTTCCCCCTTCAGTGTGGCAGGGTTTTTCGTATTGTTTTATTTTCAGATCTTGCTGTAGCACTGGTCGCCAAAGAGCTGCTATGGAGACGTGAACAGATGTTGGGTGTATTTGCATCCTTAGCCATGCTAAATTAAGGTTGATCTTGAAAGAATTTAGTGGAGCTCATCAACAAAATCAAGTGAACACACACATACAGTTTATCTTCAGCGCCTTCACATCTGTGCTTCATTCCTGCCTCCTGCATTTACAAGGTTAACAGAACTTGTGACTGCTTATGGAAATGCTAATTAATTACCCTGACTAGTAACCGCATCTTCCTTCTAATGCAATACAGGCTATCAAGGAGTCCTGTGAGGCCACTCAATCCTTTTGTTACACTGCTTTGCTGCAGATGTTGCCCAGAGGCAATGAAATCTCCATGAGCCTGTCAGGCCCAGAATAATCAAAGTCTCAAAATATAACATGCTGTGTTCAGCTCCTATTGAAATTTTCCTCCAGCAAGTTCCAAGGACTTTTAAAGACCAGACACTGGAACTTGCAGGAGACAGCCCGGTGATAGGAACAAAACAGGCTCTGCCAAGATTTTCATTCAGCAGTTACCAGGATTAGTGCTTGCATGTACCCTCCTCGCATCCAGAAGCCTTCTAAAGGGATAGAATGCAGCTTTGTCTTGCTCCTTTCTTTCACTGGTCACCAGGTTACTTGCACGGGCAGTTTTACTGGCTGATCCCAAGCCTGCTTGGTTCACTACAATCACATGGAAAATCTCTGCCAGTTATGCAGCTTGTAGTTTGTTCTTGTAGCTCTTCAGTGGTCACCTCATTACCTGAGATGATATTCATGGTTCCACATTTCTGAATTTCAAAGAATATTTTAGCTGAAGACAAAGGCCTCCCAATATTTTGTTTTCCTCTTAACCATCCTCTCTCTCATTAGGATTTAACGCTTGATCACATTTTCAAGTTTTTCTGTGTTCTCAAACTATTCGCAGGGAAAAAGTAGTCTTCTGGAGCCTAATTCTTCACAGGTTAAATATGAAAAATAATTTTCTGGATATGCAGCTGAACTGAGCTTCCACTTTAAGAAAGTTATGGTCAGTTCTTGTCCCAGTAGAGCCCCAGCTCAAGAACACAAGCTGTTCATAACATTATGTTCTTGAGAATTAACCCAGGTAAGGTTCAAAGAGTACACGAGTAACTCAAACCTACACATTGGAGTGTATGATAATTATAACTAAACTTTAAATATATGCTTATCTAAAACTCATTCTCTCCTCTTCCTTTTCTTCAGAAAAACACTACAGTATGTCTTTTTTCAAGTGACTAAGTAGAAAGACATTTTATACTGATCTAGATGGGACTCACTCAGGGTAGCAAAGTAATTAGTGTTACGAACTCCTAGGATCTACACCAGTATTAATCATACAAAAATAGGAGTGCATACAGATTATAACAACACTCTTGAGGACATAATTTCAACTCTGTTAGTTTGAGAATCTGCCAGTTGTAACAGCAGTTTAACAATCCAGGAAATCAGATTTGTAATACTGGACCATAGATGTCCTAAAGCAGCAGTGGTTTCCAAGACAATTAACACTTCCCCACACAATATCACCTCTGTCTACAGGTGATTTCTAATACTTGGTGAGTGACTGAAGTCAAGACCAGGAACTGACTGATGTCATGTGATATGTTGATGCCATGTGAATACATGTGGTATGTTGATGCCTTTGCTGTATGGAAAGCAGAGAGGTGTTTTCTCTGTCTAGGTTGTATCACTCACAAAAACAACATCCACTGTTTGGGGCTAGAGGAAAATAGACTAAATCTTTTTCTACGATGTGTTATGAAGATCCTGTTCTGTGGTACCTAAAAATTCTTCCAATTCACACTGAACAGGAGGTATTCACAGAAATGGAGCAACACCTCAGAAGGAAAAAGGGATACAATGCTACACTATCTAGATTCCCTCAGTGCTGGAGTTACCAAAGGAAATTGGGTCAGTATTATTGGAAATTCTCAACATCTCTCCTCAGGAGAGAGAACTGCCAGATTTTCTTAAGAAAGTGTCAATATTGCCTATATTCAGAAAGCTTCTTTCTGACACTGACCATCTGGTAAATTATCATCCTGCATCAAGCTTTCCTTCAGCGTTAAAGAAAATGGAAAACTTAGAGAGACGATTCCTTTTCTAGTAACATGTAGCCTCAGATTTCCTTGTGTTTTATCAATCTGGTCACGTCAATCTGTGGCTTTAACAGTCTATACTGAAACATGTTTGCATTGCCCAACCTTTGCATGAAGTTTAAAGAGACTTGGCTCTACCTAGAGCTTATGAGCATACCAGTTGTCCGGTTGACCAGTACCAGCTATAAAGTGCTAACATACCTGTGGAGGGAGCTGCTCTGCCCACTCCCTCATGAGGCATTTTGGAACATTGCTTCCCTTCCTTTAGACGCACTTGGGTTTTCATCATGAGATGTGTTCTCTTCCTTTTGTTAACTGCTTTTAACATACTTAATACTTGATGTGGAGTTGCAGGCTGCAGTGCCTGCAAGTTGCTTTTCCTCCCCTCTTCCAACTCCATACCTTTGGGCATCTTCCTGATGAAACCAGCTGGGACTAAAACTTGTCATGACAGTAATGACAGTATTTTTGAAAAGAGAGAGAGAAGGTATTTTGTACACTGGAGATGGCAACTTGAAAGCAAGCATTTTCTTTCACATTACAACTACTTACATTGTTGCTTCCAGAAGAAGGCAGAATTTGCTACAGCACTTGCTTTTAATCCTGTGAATCTTAGCTTTAAAACTGACAACTGGCACAGTTAATGTCTTGGGCCCTTTACTTGCCCTTGCACAACACAAGAGATGTAAATAGTCTTTTGAGAACCATCTGAAAATGGATGACATTTTTGTTTGGGTCAGTTCTCCCTCTTGGTGATAGTCTGCTACTGTCAATACATCCCTATGTGAAAGCGATTTTGTCTCCAATTTTCACCATTTAGGTGGCATTCCCATATCAAAGTACTCCCCCTTGCCTCCGAACTTTAGAAACATGTTTATGAGTCCATCTGTCCTACAGTAGATGCAGAGTCCGATTCAGCAAAGCACTGAGCTTTTGTTTAACATGCTCTGCTACAGAGAGGAGGACTTCTGGGTATGCTTAACTTCAGCACATGTTTATGTGCTCTGAATTGAAGAGCTGATGAGTTTTTACATGGGGCCAATCTGCCCAGTTCACCTCCTACTAAACTGACTTATACTGAAATTTTCACTGGTATCTCCCAGTGCCAGACTTCACCTTCCCTGCACAGGAACACATTCAAGGCAGACACTGGAGACCACAGCTGTACCATGTAAAAGGAAATCAAGTGCTAATAGCACAGATGGTGGAGACATAAAAAATTAAAACAACTGCAAGAATAGTCAAATGCTTATGGCTTCACCTATGCTGGCATTTGTAGCAAACTCTTCTTTACAATGACTACTTAAAATTCCACTATAATCACATAAATGGAAATATTAATTGCAATTTATTAGAAAATAGCAGCACCTGAAGAGGGAAAGAAGAATATTGTTAACTCAACTATTAAACTCTGGTAGTGAGCCAACTGCAAGGGGAAAAAAAACCCGTGCCATTTCCAGTTGAAAGTGAATTACAGTTATAAATCCTCCAGTAAGGTATATGATTCATATACCCCTGAATGATCCTACGCTATTAGTCACCTCAACCAATCGGATATTTGCAGATATTTATGCTTGATTTATTCCTTCATTTCATCTAAAATACTGATACCTCAGGCACAGTAAAAACTGCAAGGAAGATGAAAAGCAATCCCCTCTCCTTGGGATGCAACCAGGAATATTATGCACGATGGAACACAAAAAAAATTAGGCTCTGATTAAAATAAATGGATAATGAGGGATGCTTCCACAATGGCCTTTACACTAGAGGTTCAGCTGAAGTTGGAAAGCAAGCCAGTCCTTGACACAAAGCCGGAGTTCACTGATGGCTAAAGCCAGTCCAAACAAACACGTCAAGGGGTACAGTAACATTTCCATTTACAGACATATAGGTCCCCCTATATGAGGGCTTAACAGCCTGTTTCTTGCTCTCTGTTAACTAAGAATCAACATGCTGCAGACACAGCATGACCTCAAGTTTAACTGCCTATATTATGGCAGTGTCAGAGTCTCAGCACAGGCTGTCCCTGACCAATAGTATTTATGATCAGTGGGCAAGATAAAGAGACAGCTGATGGGAACAAAAAAGCAGACAAAGCTGGGTCAGTACGACAAGTGGTCATCCAACAAGGTTGTTTGCCTAGCTTTTGGGAAACAGTTTTACAAGGGGGAAAAAAAAAAGAACAGAATTTTTGAAGAAACAGAGAGATCTCTTTTATGAAAACATAATGGGGGATGGAGAGAAAGGAAAAACAGTAAGTGTAAGTGCTTGCTAATTTCTGTATCAAGTTTGAACCCAAGCACTCTTGCTCTTGAGAAAGAGTAAACATCTCTTCAACTTTCTTCAAAAGATACAAATTCTAAAGCCCAAGACAGGCACCTTTTGCAGTCCTGTGAACACTATTATGTACTGCAAAATAGTTGTTCCCTCAGATTTCTACACAACATTATGTATTACAAACCTTAGGAAAAGCTTTCCGCAGATAATACTGTCCAGGGTTATCTGCTGGAAGAAAGGTACCCGACATCCTCTTTACCGATTATATGCAATAGGTCAGCCTGTGGATGCACAAGCCACACACCCACAGAACGTACATACATTGACCATGCTCCACTTAGCCAGGGCAAATGTTTTAGGTCTTGTTTCAACTAACAAGTTCTACAACACCTACACAAGCACAGTTTGAGTATCCCAGTGAAAATGTGAAGATCTTAACAGATCTGAGTGCTAGAAAATGTATGCTCAGTGTTGAGAAGTCCTCTAGATTAGCAACATCAGTAGAAAGAAGAAAATGTGCATCCATATGATAAAGATTGTAATGGGCAAGGTTGCATTCAGTCCAAAAGGATATTGCTGAATTAGTATACATATTGAACACAATTAAAAAGCAGATGACATTTCAAAATCAGCCTGTCCCAAGCATTGAGGAAACAGTATAAATTCTTCAGTGCCAAAACCAGTAGAGTAGATAATCCCTTCAGTACTTCCTTGGTACGCTTAGAATTTACAATTAAAAAAAAAAAAGAAAAAAATTTCACAAATTATTTCACAGAATCACAGAATCCTCTAGGATGGAAAAGACCTTGAAGATCATCCAGTCCATCCATTAACCTAACACTGACAGCTCCCAACTACACCATATCCCTCAGCGCTATGTCGACCCCACTCTTAAAACCCCTCCAGGGATGGGGACTCCACCACCCAACAACCCCTTCTGTAAAGAAATGCTTCCTAATATCCAGTCTAACCTTCCCTGGAGCAATGAGACCATTACCTCTTGTCCAATCGCTTGTTACTTGGTTAAAAAGTCTCATCCCCAGCTCTCTGCACCCTCCTTTCAGGCAGTTGTAGAGGGCAATGAGGTCTCCCCTCAGCCTCCTCTTCTCCACACTAAACACCCCCAGTTCCCTCAGCCGCTCCTCGTACAACCTGTGCTCCAGACCCTGCACCAGCTTCATTGCCCTTCTCCAGACAACGTCCTTTTTGTAGTGAGGGGCCCAAAACTGAACACAGTCATCAAGGTGCGGCCTCACCAGTGCCGAGTACAGGGGCAAGAGCCCTTCCCTGTCCCTGCTGGCCACGCTATTGCTGACACAAGCCAGGATGCCACTGGCCGCCTTGGCCACCTGGGCACACTGCTGGCTCCTGTTCAGCTGGCTGTCAATCAACACCCCCAGGTCCCTCTCTGACTGGCAGCTCTCCAGCCACTCCTCCCCAAGCCTGTAGCGCTGCTGGGGGTTGTTGTGGCCCAAGTGCAGCCCCCAGCATTTGGCCTTATTGAAACTCCTACAGTTGGCCTCTCGCCAATCGCTCATCGCTCCAGTCTGTCCAGGTCTCTATTTAGTTACATCTGCGCATTTTCAATGGGCTTTTTGCAGCAGCATTCAAGGTCAATACACTGGCTGCTTCCGATTCCATTTCCAGCCTGAGCCATGGGAAAGAGGGAGCTAACAGAGTAACATGTGTACTCCCAAACTCCCAGCAGGCCAAGGGCAAAATGATGGCTAATGCAAATTGTGATGCAAAATGAACACGTAACTGCCTTGCCTTTAATTGATTAAATAAAAAGGAGGAGAGCTAATTCCATTCCAGCCCCCAAATTCACAGTATGCAGCTACAGGCAAGACTCAAGATGTGGAAAGGGAAGTTCCCAGGAGCTTAGCCAGATTGATCTGACGGCTTATGCAGCCGGTGGAAGACAGTATCCCTTCTTTCTGAATACCTACTGAAACACTAGGCCTACTGAACACTTGACAATGAGATCCTAAAACACAGAACAAGATTGTAAGTACACTCGTCAGGAACAAATGCATTTGTTGCACACACTATGTCAAATATCAATCTCCTGAGAATCTAATCAAGGAAACAGTAAAATTTCATTTCAGATGAATGTAACTGTCAAATGTTAATGACTGTCATGCGACCTATTGTTTGACATTGTCTTTGCTTGGAACAATTTTGTTATTTACTTCAAATGCTATTTATTAGCCTTAGCAGTGCTTGCAGAAGCCAAAATTTGGTAGTATCAACAGTCCATCAAAAACTTTGTTTGTATAGAGCATATGTACCTGAAGAGAATCTTAAGGCACAAGTCTCCTAAAAGGAGGGAGAAAAAGTATTTGTAAGTCAATCACTGCAACAAGAATATAAAGGAAAGGAGTGAGCATTATTTAACCTGAGGTGAAGGTGGCAAAGCACAGCACCAGCAGCAAGATACTGCTACTTGTCTGTCCAGAGCATGCCGAGCTTAGGCAGGCATCACCACACTAATTGGAGTTTTTATTTACTATTTGAAATCGCTGCATAGGGGACTTACAACATTTCATTGCAAAAATGCCAGTAGGGTCAAGACATTATCATTCCTGTCCATAAAGGAATTTTCTGCAGGGAGGAAAATCTACTCAGAACAGCCAATTATCATGAGCTTAATTTAAGTAAGAGCAAGCATAGGTAAGACCTTCAGTATCCATATCCCAGTTAAATGCTCTGATCACTAGGTTCACGACTGCTCAAAAAGAGGTTTTGAGTTCGACAGAGGCTGGGAATTTGGAGTCAACTTCAAGCTATTCTGAGCTGTCACCACTAGAATTATGAAACACAACAGGTAGCCCATCACAACGTCCTGTGTGACAGCAGCTGCATTTACACATTGAAAAGTTCAGGGAACATCCATGGAGAGAGGTACTTTTGATTGGAAAATGCTGTTTCAAATCATGCACTAATTCATTTATGGCAGCAGTAGTTATGTGAAAACATATTAACAGAATAAAGCCTATGCAACTTTTCATAAAAAGCTCAATAGTCTTCCTAGGCACTAACGAAACTTGACAGCTTTTCCAGAATAAAACTTGCCAAACCTAAAAGCTTTCTGTAATGCAATTAAAAAGTTTTTACATGCCCATCCACAAACTCTGCACTTTTTGAGGAATTTCAGGCTCCTGGCAAGCACTTACGAGTGGGTATTGGACACACAAAAATCTAGGACTTCCTATTCTATCTGACTTCGCTTGTCCAATAGAAAAGAGGACAAGAATAAATTAGAATATTGGGCTAAAGATATGATGTTCAGCTTTCACTAAAGGCTAATATCCAGTTTCCATATCTAGTTCTTTTTGCTTTAGACCTCCGGTTTAACAAAAAATGACAGTAAAAGGAAACCTGATAGGGAACTGTAACCACAGAAGGGTGACATTTTAAAAATATTTTTATTTTTAAAAATAGAAATGGAGAAAAAAACCCTCAGTAACTTCTTTTAGGAATGAAGAGCTTCTTTTTGAATCCCAGATGATCTTACTACTCACATATCACTGACTCTATTAGTTCTGTGATATCAATTGATGGGGAGACAGGTCCTATTTCAAATTCTGCCACTGATTTGCTTTTATGACTTTAAACAATTCATTCTGTTTCTTTCTGTATCTCAAGTTTCTTCTTGTACAAGATGGATAGAAGCCACTATTGCTTGCATTAAAAAGGTGCCAGGAAAATAAATTACTCTAAGGACCTGGGAGAGATAGTTATGAACTCCAGAAGGATCATTCACTTTGAATGACAGTATCTTAAGATCTTTACAATGGTAAATGATGCATTATTGAAGCATTATCAGTTTCATTAACGTTTAGAACATACCAAATCAGAGATTTTTTTTTCTGGCGTGCTGTGTAAGAAGCTTCTTCACTGACATGACAGCTCTTGTTTTACTCTTAACAGGAAAACTGCATTAGATCGCTACAGCCTTGAGAAGGAAGGCTTCACTCACATCCTCAATGCGGCCCATGGTCAGCGGAATGTGGACACAGGACCAGAATACTATCATGACATGACTGTGGAGTACCATGGAGTGGAAGCAGATGATCTCCCCACTTTCAAGCTCAGCCAATTCTTCTATTCAGCATCTAAATTCATTGATAATGCGCTTCAGGATGAAAGAAGTAAGGAGGGTGCTGAAAATGGTTAAGAACAGTACAGTACTCCATCTGATTATGAGCATAGCTCCAAGCATTCAAGCTTGTGGGAATGAAACAAGTCCAATACAGTTTAACAGAGAATATAAAACTAGTAGTAGGGAACTAGTATAAGAGAAGGTAAAGTTTTTTGTTGCTGTTTTGACTCCTTCATAAACACATTGGAGAGAATTAGACTTTGCATAGGTTCCATGAACTAGCTGTTTTTTCCTCAAATTAGTCCCTGTTAAGAAAGGTTGAATGAATATTGGCTGTGTAGTGGTGGGAGCGGAACACAAGTGCTCTGCAGAGATTCCAGGCTGTCACTCCACAGCTTCATGCTCTGCAGCATTAGATTCACTCTAAAAATATAAAACCACCTTCCTACTTTGGCCATCAGATCTACCCCATGCTATAACAGATTTATCTGCCATGTTCCAAGCAGCAGGGGACCCAAACAACTCTGACAGCAGAGATCTAGAGACATTTCATTAAAGCCTTTGTAAATTGTTAGCTTGATTACTACAATTCATAATTTTCTGACCTCCAGTAGTGTTCTATCAGAAAGCTTTACAGTGATGTAAAATGCTACAGCCTAGGTCTCACACTGGCTTTCAATACTACTCCTACTCTTTCCCTCACATGCTTTTTTTTTTTAAATAAATCTCTACAGGATATTTTAACAGAAACCAACTGAGAAACTTAAGACTTTCCTTCTGACCTACGAAGACCTTACTATCTGAGGGTCACATAGCAAGTTTCTAGCTTCATGTCAGCTTCTGTTCTTGGCTGTTTAGCTCAGCTGTAGGCAGCTACTACCTGGCTTCGCCCCAATAGCCAGACAGGTCTTCACATTTTACCCTTTCAGCAAATATCATCTACAGCAACTTTCCCTTGTTGAAGAGAAAGTCTTGAAAGTGGTTCAGTTTTAAAAATCAAAGTCTTAATAGCAGGAGAAACTGCTTCAGGAGCTTACTTGCTTGTGAAGAAAGGCACCTGATATTTCAAAAAGGTATGTTTGAAGCACTGCTTCTGGGAGGGAGTGGATAACTAACACCACCTGTGCCTAGACATGGCTGGAGGCCAGAGGTCAGCATCAGGCTGGAGTAGCTGAAATAAGAAATGAAGACTTCCTCACTCCCACTACCCTCCTGTTACTCCAAGACCTTTGTCTGCTGCACTGAGGTAAAGAAACAGGCACAAGGGAAGCAGCAAAGGCTTGAAAAAATAACCTTGCATCCCAGTACCTATTGGGGCAGGGAAGGATGGGATGCAGGGGGAGTAGTATTAACCTTTTTGTTTCAAAAACACATCAAAGTCCAGGAAGTTCTGAAACAGTATCAAGCACCAGTACAACAGTAAAACACTAGTCCAAATCGGAGTGACTGGATGAACTTCCAGAAAACAAAAAAATCTGCACTTGCGTAGATACTACCAACTGCAATCATTTCTGTAGCTGTCCATTGCCTGCCACATTCACACAGTTTTTAAACAAGACAGCTAGGATCTCTTCTGATAGACTCTAATACAAATAATTACCATAATAGTCATGAAGAAAAAGAGCAAGCTCTTAACTTTCTCCAGAGAAAAAAGTACACTAAATGTACATCTCCTATCCCAGCCAAAGACACACATAAAGGTCCATGTTGAACGCATGGCCAATACACATCTACAGAACAAGAGAATGACTCCAGAAACTACACTGATGTCTCTTACACTTACAGGAGGAAAGACTAGAGGCAAGTAAGTAGTTCTTTCCTCCAACAACATAAATGCATTATTTGTGAATGTGTATCTAGTGTAGAAAGGTGCTCTGTATTTCAAATCCCTAATGAAAGGACTATTTGTGTTCATCTTCCTGATTGACAAAGAGCATCCAGATTCCTAAACAGGACATTATACTAAGTAACCAAGTACTCATCTCCAGTGGTGATAACATGTGACTTCAGAATCTGGTGCAAAAGATTTCTGATCAATACCACAATTACAGTTATTTGCTACTTTGCGTTAGAACTGAGCAAATGCAAAGAGAGGGAAAATGGGAAAAAAGAAAGTTTTGACTCATGTGACCAGAATGTACGTATTAATGAATTTACTTCAGTTGTATCGCATTGTTTGCGGTGTGACCTTCAGTCTGCCAAGTGATCAAATTAACTGAATAGCTGTCTTCATACAACACTTTTTGCTGGGAAGATGCTCATTAGTCAAAGTTGTTGAAACAAGTTATGCAAATGAAGTAGCCTCTCTTTCTGCAACAGGCCAGAAATTCTGCCAATTTGAGTGCTGCCAAAACACAGTACTAATGCTGTAATTCTGATCTACCCTTCAAAAATCTTTGTCATGGTGAAAAAACTACCTTAGAGCAGTACTTGCAGAGTTTAAGCATGGGCAGAGGAACTTAAAAACAGTGAAAGCAGCCCAGCTATAAGAGTAAGTTTTAGAGGCAAACTCAAACCGTTCAATTATGCATGCTATCATTCAGCTGTGCATAAAGATTTCCCCAAACATGCAATTCAGCTCACAGAACAGCTTAAAATTTCTACCAGCAAGGCCTGATTAATCTGAAAGGAAGACATAATTTTAAAGAGGTTTTTAAGCTCCCTACTATGCTACAAATTTAGTACTTGTTCCCTTGGTGTCTTAGTTCCTCAGAATGTGAAGTAGAGGGGAATAGGATTTTCTTTCCATGTGAAGATGCCATGGGAAAAAAATACATTAAGGACAGAGATTAAAAAATGCAATGTGAGAAAAATAATGTATGAGACAGATACAAAGACCCAAGGCATTTGACCAAAGACACCTCAACATTCATCACTCCATCTGACTCTGGAGAGGGATCTGAATCTAGACAGATTTTCAAGTATCACAAGCCCAAGTCAAGTGATCAAAATATTCCAGGGACCTGTCACCACTGGCGTGTAGACCTCTGGCTCTTCATGCATTTTATACTCAGCCATACCTTGAAGGATACAAGTGGTCAGAATCAAAGACTGTAAGAGCAGACTCCCTCTTGGGGAAAGAGTTTTCAGATCGGTCCTTACATCAGAACTGAAGAAACTACAAAACAGTACAGAAGGGACATGGCTCTGCAGAATAATACCAGCGTTTTGCTGTAACAGGCAGTCAAATCTTGACTAGTCACACACACGGAAGAGACTTAGTTTTCGTACAACCAGGGGGCATTTCAGAAAATTGTATGGACATTTTTTTGCCTTTGCTAACATAATATAAAACTGTACATTTTCTCCTAGATCTCCTGCTTTTACCACCCACACAAAGCAAAGACTTCCTTGTCCTATCATGTATTTTACCACCTCAACAGCAACCCATTTGGAAGGTGGGAAGCTCTAAAGAGAAGCATGAAGAGCTGAACAAATGAGAGTTTTCATCCGTTTCAAATATTTGCAGTAATAATAGAAAGCATTATCATTTTCCAGGAGAGAAAAGGCACTTTTAGTTATCAGAGACTGGAATTTTGCCAAGATGCCTCTAAAACTATCTGCTGGGATTAGGATGCAGACTAACCATTAATCCTCTAGTGTTGGCAGTTCTTGATGCATCCATTACACAGCAATGCTACTTGTGCCAAGACATCTTCTTGTGCCTGGAAGCAAAGGAGTTAATTGGCAGGAGTCATGGCTTTGCACCCAACACTTCTCACTAGGCATAGCTGACAGAGATAAACTATTATTGGCCCTGATAGGATTTTTTTTTTTCCTGTGGTAATTCAGCTTAGCAGGGTGTTAGAGAGAATGCTCCAAATCTACTTCCTTCAGCAGTTCAACCCTTTGCGAGAGCCCCTCAAGGGCTTTGAATCATTTTTGGAAATCTTTTGAAGTGTTTCAAAACCTGTCAATCAGACCTGAACCCACTCACTGTTCTCTTCCTCCACCTCCTCCAGACACAGCAAATGGGGAAGGTTCCACTTTGACTTATATCCTTGCTAGTACCTGGAGCCAAGGACTTTCTGCCTCTGGAAGTCCAAAGTTAAACCAAGCAATGTCACTAAGCTAAATCTTGAGACACATTTATTCAGAGACAAAAACTATTAGCAGAGACTTTGTATTCACAGTATACAAGACAGGCCACTACTTCAAGTAGACGATCATATAAAACACTCAGAGGCGATGGTAGTGGTGAATTACTTTCATTCAACACAACAGGATAAGGGTGACTAGCCAGAGATTTCCAACGAAGCTCTTCTACAGTTTAAGAGATGGTTTCTTTCTATCCCCCTGGTTGTATGCCTATTAACTTCTATGGCCCTTCTTATTTTTCTGCCCTCAAAAATATCACTGAACCTTAAAAAGACTTGTTAACTATATCTTACAAATGAAGTATTTGGGCATAAAGAGATGCAATCTAGATCCTGAAGGACACGACTGTCAGAAAAACAACAACAAAAAAAATCAAATTCTGTTAGCTTTTGTGTCTAGCTGGTAGAACTGAAAAAGTCACCTCCATGCATCCCATTTATCCTCATGGTTTAATAGCAAACCAAAACCTACCACACCCTGCACTTTGGTCATTATACCCAAACACATAATTATATATATGCTGCTTGTGAGGCCTGTAAGATTAGGCTGCAGCAGGGCTTGCTATGTTACTTAATGCAAGGCTGCAGCCCCCAGGCCTTCTCTGCAACCTTTGTTCACAAATAAATTTAAAAATACTTGTTTTAGGATTAAATGGTGAAATGCTGGGGTTTCAACCCCAAGCCCCAAATTAAGGTTGACATATGGGTGATTCCCCCAGCCCTTCACAAAGGGGGTGAGTTTACCTTTAGGCTTCCCTCCAGGGTGCAGCCAGCCTTGCAGGGAGAGCCATGAGGTAAACGAGCCCCGGGAGTCCGCATTAAGTAAACAAAGGTCAGGTGTCCCACTTAGGGATAAAAGCTGGGACCACTTGCAGGAAGGGGCAGTGTCTGTCTGTGAGGTGGATGCACTGTGCAGAGTTCCCTGTTGGGGAAGGCCCTCCTGCCTCCCTGGGACTGGGCTCCAGTCAGGTCTGGCCTTTGTAAAGGTGGGCTGTGTAGAGATTCGGTATGTGGCTTCCTTGGTCTTATGTATTTGGTTTGTTGACTCGGTTGTCTCCTGTCCCTTCTATGGGAGACTGCATTTCACTATTTATTCCACCTATTGTTGGTTGTGTGGTGTCATTGTTGGGGTCAGTGGGATTGATGTCGATTATGTATAATTTGACTGACTTGTTTGTACCCCCAGTGCTCACCCATGTACTGACCCTTTTGTATCAAATACAATTAGGTTATTGGTTTATCTTTATGCTGGCTGTGTCCTTTATGCTAGGCCTAATAATTGGCAAAACAAATGGGTAATCTCCAATGCAGATGGCGTTCAGTTAGTACAGTAAGATTTACAGCCTCAGCTTCCCCATCTATAAACAGCTGGACCTTACAAAAATGCTAGTAAAGGTAATCAAGTCACCAAACAAAGCAGGGGCATTACAGAAACCTTCAATGTCAAAAAAAGAAATGACTGAGTGTCATCTCTGCATCATTTCTCTTTGTTTCCACAGACAAGGTTCTGGTTCACTGTGCTATGGGTCGCAGCCGGTCAGCCACACTTGTCTTGGCTTACCTTATGATTTACAAGAACATGACAGTAGTGGATGCCATTGAGCAAGTATTGAGACACCGATGCATCTTGCCAAACCGGGGCTTCTTGAAGCAGCTGAGAGAACTGGACATAGCATTGGCACTGCAGAGGAGGAACACCAAAAACAGCCTACCACCTGATGACAACGAGAACAGCACCATGAACTAGTATTGCTCCTGGCAGGGTTGTACTACTGGAAAAGAAATTCCATAAAAGGAGAGGAGGAGAAGGTGTAGTTAATTACACAGTCACAAGGATCATTTGTTATTTGGAAGGAAAAACAAAGTAATTTCAAATGCTGTCAAGATGAGAAAGAAGGGAAGCCAAATTTAAAACCCATCATCTTAGAATGTTCTAGCCCTAGCAGAATTCTTTGTTACATCAACAAATAAATTTTACCCTCTGTAAAAAAGCCTTTCCAACACAAAAGCAGGCACAACTTAAAGCAAACCATCTTCTAGCCAAGTACTCTCAAAATCCTGATCCTAACCCAAGCACAGAGCCTTTAAAAGAGTACAGCCAGGCATTCCTGAAGAAATTTTGCAGGAAAAACACCAAGATGATAGCAGCATAGATGAATTAAGTTCAGTCCCAGAGTCCTGAAGGATTTCATGGTTTGTCTTTTTGTGCCCTTTTCTGGCATCTCCATTTCTTCTTTCACAGTAAGCACCTAGGGCAGCACAGCCTTTAAAGAAGACCTCCAGATGAGGATCAACTACCCAGTTTTCATAATGAACTTTGCAGCAGACCATGAAAACTAGAAATAAAGCAAGACTCTTAAGAAGGTCAGATGCATAAGTAGCTATAACAGGCAACAATTCAAGGAGATACATACATACAATATTTTAGCAGTTTCAGGTTTTTTTTTCCTAAATGCTTCAACTCCCTGAATTTTAAAAGGTCCTACATATAGAGTATCCAAGTCAATTTACTAGTCCACAAAAAAGAAGACTGAAAAAATTATGTGTGGTGATTTGCTTTCCTGCACTTGGAAAAACTAATGGCTAGAACAAACAAAAATAGGATGTCCTTTACACTGCTAAGAGAAAGTTCAAGATCAAACTTGTGGAGCCCTGATAACCCCCTAAATAATCATGGATTATAAACAGTTCTAATAAGATTTTAGTTTTGATTAAAAAGGCAAAAGACACAGGCGAAGGCTTTAAAAAAATACTTCACAACCTCATTAACCAGGAAAAAGCTGCTGCTGTACTTTCAGAAACCACTGTTTATATTTACCACTACCAAGTATTTTCTCCTATCTCAGCTCTAGACACCTTAATACATTATTGTGCTCCAGTGCAGTTGCTAATAATTGTATCTGTTGACAGAAGTAGTCTAAATACACAAATGGGGACTACTTTTTTGCCTAAACTTATTCAATTTGCTCTATTTGATACAAATGAGTAACTGTTTTGACACAACCAGAGTTTTCCCACCTTAGCAGTACCTGAGATTCTTAAAATATACTGTAGAGGAGGATTACGATTAAGCCACATTTACCTTTTTTGCAGTTGCGAAACAGTCAAGTCATCACCCTCCCCACTGGAATTTTGCCTAATTCAATGTAGCAGGTAAGAGCTATTTACTGCCTCAGTGCCCAAGAGGAGCAACCTAGCCACTGAGAGCACAGTTTTCTTGGTCTTTACCACCTGACAAAGACTGTGACTTTGGTGCAGTACAGACTGTAGAAATCTTGGACACTTCCTAAAAAAAGAAAGAACACAGGGCAGAAACGTGCCAGTGAAAACTGGAAGTATACACTACAAACCAAATAGAGTTGAGCACAACTGTAGACCATTTTTTGTACATGTTAACAGCTCTTTATAGGCTTAACCTCTCTAGTGTGAAGGCTTTTCTATTCCTTCCCTTCCTTCTGGGGCCCAAAACCCAGTAAATTAGTCATCTCCAAACAGTAACTGTAGCGAAGGCTGCAAGCACTCATAATGCAATGCTTGTATTTACCTGTATAATAAATACCTTGCCTTCAAATTCTCAACACAGCAGAACACAATAAACACAACTAGACTACTATTAAAAAACAAATAACACATCACAGTGTGTATCTCTATCATGGATTTTGTTCACAAACTCTAGGACTTACAGCAGGATCTCTACACTTGGATTAGAAAAAAAACCACAGAAAAAAACAGAAATAAAAGGAAACTCAAAGGAAGTCATTTGACACTTCAAAAATATATAAGCAGTCACAATGTGGGTTTAAAGAGTCAAAAAATTCTTGGATGGGGTCCCTCAACTCTTTCCATCTACTTCCATAGACCTTCAAGTGCACCTTTTGAGAGCACCTTACTCTCTACAGTGATTTAATTCTCAACCCAGACATGCAACAGTTTGTCCAGCCTTGTGTCTGACAAACCTGCCTTTCAGACACATGGCCCTGCTCTTTCATTTACTGTGATGGAGAAAGCTGAGCTTTCTCACCTCTGTCAGCAATGTGTTTCTTAGCAGTAGCCTTACAGACAGCAATTCTATACCAAATGATGTTTTAAAATACAAGTATCTACCAGGATTTACTTCAGTCAAGGTACAGGTTATTTTCTTTCTTGTGTACTGCATGATAGCTTGATGACTGCTGTAACTAGAAGAGGTTTTGTAGCTGGTTTACATGCAGAACTGTACTTGAACATTTTCTGGGGCCTGGAGATGGGTATTTCTTTTGCAGTCTGAGACTTGTGCAAATACACAAGGAAAAATTTTAATTTCCTGAGGCCCAACTGCTTTTGGTGGAGACTGACAGAGCTTTCAAACAGCAGTCTCTCACCAATAGAAAGCAAAACACTAGACCGCTTAAGTAGTTCCCACTCATTTTGTCCTGTATAAGAGATTAGGAAATTGGCAAATGGCAACACTGACACAGTGACAGAAGAATGTATTGACAATCTAAAGGACAGGATTCCAAGCTACTGAGAAACCAGGAGCTGCTATTCTTGCATGGAGATGAAAAATAGCACAAAAGTGATTTCTCAAGAAGTAAAGCCGGAATAGAACCCTGTATTCCGGTGTTTCTACACATACTACTTAAAGGCCTTAAACACAGCTTAAACTTACTCTTATTTAGTAGATAGAGAAAAAAACTACCAAGAATTAAATTACTCAAAGTTATGATAAAGCCAGAACTTGTAACCCTACCTTGTATCTGCTTACAAACACACTCCCTACTCCACAAAAAGCTCAAACCAACAACTTTTGGTCAATGCATACCCCAGAGCTTCACTATGAAGAGTTGACTGATATGACTACATATGCTGGAAAGACATAGTTTTGATACAGAACACTATTAAAAGTAAAGGGAAGAGGAAGAAAAACAGTCATAGATCTTTACTATACTGGTCAGTTTGCCTGCTACTAAAGGTATCAGTCTCTACAGAACAGGCTGTACTAGGATCACCCTCCAAAACTGCAGATAATTGCCAGGCCCATTCTTTCTATTTATCACACTGTATATAAGTGCAGTTTGATTCCATCAACTAGCCTGCCCAATAGACAAAATAAACAGCTTACAGAACTGAAAGACATAAGACAGCGATCTAACATGACTTTTTTGTACGTTTAGAAGTCCTCTGTTTCTTATATGACACAGCTTCTCACAAAGTAAAAATTAGGTTATATTTTGCCCACTGCTAGGAGATCACATAGCTAGAGTGCAACAATGCATACCATTGCCATCTTAGCTAAAGGGCTAGAGTGCAGCTTTCAAGAGTACTGTCATTTGGCAGCTTCCAGATGAAGTAAATTCTGCTCCAAAGAAAGGTCTTTTCCCTAGAACCAGGCCCTGCCTGAAGTGCTCTGCTGGTACAGCTATGCCAATTATACAATTCTGAAGTAAACATACTTCTTACTTCCCAGCTTTTTTCCCCTTCCAATTCTCCCAGAATTAGACTAAATCAGAAAAAGCAAAAGTTTGGGAACACGTAGCTTCCTCAAAGCAGGCAACTCCTGCAAGTTGCTAACTAGGTAACTAACAAGCGTTAGCAGCAGTGACTTCACCTACAAGCCAGGTCTGCAAGCAAAAGTACATGCAGAATGAGGCAAGTTTATTTCCTTCTTGCAAATCACTAGTGGTATGGAGTATTCTATTTGTGAAACCAAAGACTAAGATTGCATGGGCAGGGAAACCTCCTGCATTTCACAAGAATCATCTATTGCAAATCTGAAGAATTCTTTGAGACTCAAGTAAGAGCTAATTCTCAACTGGGGTGCTGCTAGGGCACACTGTCAAAACTGACATTACGATGGGCACACAATACACAGAAGAAGTAGATTTGCCAAGGAAAAGACAGCCGCCTTATGAAACAGAAATTTTAGTGCAGTAATGCAATTCACAGCTATATGAGAAAAGATGTAAGAAAGCCACTTGTCCTCCTGAAAGACGTTCAGTTCCAAAATAAAATTAATATTGGAAACATGTCTGTTGAGCACACACAGTGCATCATTTTCCACCCAACTTTTAATCCATATATTGCAAATACAGAATTTTAGTAATATGCTGGAGTCAGGATGCTCCATTTCAGGTCAGCACATACTGAAATGGTAAGAAGGTCTGAATTGCCTGTATGTTACAGGCTTAGAAACCTGAAACTAAACAGCAGTGGATAAAGACCTGGGTGCTTTTTTCACTCACTGTAAAAACACACAAACGAAAAATCACAAAACATAGTGCTACTGTGAGATGCAATTATCAAGCAAAGTCCTAGATGAAAGGCTGCATGTTAACTGTGTTGAGTTCAACTTTCCTTTTCCTAAGCCTAAAAAAATGTGACAGCAACTTTGTGAAGATGAACACGCATATGGTTTACATACTATGAATACTCTCTGCCTTCAAAAAAGCAAATTTGACAGTGTAAGTGCATGAACAAAGATCTTTGTTGTATTTTGCTCTCCTTATCAAGCATTCTGAACTCCTAAAACACAAGTTACTCCAAATTACCATTTGACCAGCAATTTTAGCTCCCATTCAGATCTGCTATTTTAGACTGCTGCCCCATCATATTAAAAATGAACAGGTATGTGCATGAATCTGTAGCATCAGTTTCTTGATTTGGTAAGACCACAAACTTTAAGGATCTTATTTAAAGAAATACACATTGCTCTGACTTTTGAGCATGTATCACCCATAAAGCGACTTTATACACTGGAATGGGGACAGAGTTTTCAGTTAAGACAACAATCCTTTCACCTTAGCTAGCAACCTTCCTGCAGCATTTCAGTGGGCTAGAGGGGGGAATTCAGAGGCAACATTCACATAGAAGCATTTTTGAAAAATACTTAAAGGATTTTTTCTGGTGCAGATTGATACACACCCAATTTAAACATGGTCCACACTCAAGCTCCATGTATCAACAACCGTCTTGATTTTTACAGACCTTCTATTGCTAGATCGTAAGTGTTCATATATGTGTGTATGTGTTCACGGGCACACATATACATGCATTTACACAGAACTCAGAGGTTCAACACAAGATTTGCATCATCTTGTAACCCAGCAACAATGACAAAGGAAGAGATCACAATTCTACCATTAGGGTAGAGTTCCAACACCACGTCTGTTACTATCATAAACCTTTTTACATATATAACACTTTTTATAGGAAAGAAGTTTCATACATTAAATATTGACAACCTTGTAATGTATTAAATACATATTTATTCAATATTTTATTAAGATTATTAAAAAAAATAATCTTAGATACTCTTTATTTTCACAAGGTGTATGCAATTATGAGAGTAACCTACACTTAGGCTCTAACAGCCTAATCCAAACCCCATCAACTTTAATGGGCTTTAGATCAAGCATGTGAGAGCACTGTAACAAACACTGTTTCAGGAGGTAAGTCCCATGCAACATCAAACTATGACAAGACACAAGAGGCTAAAAATGGCTCATCATAATTTATTTTATGTTAAAATGTACAGCTTGGGGGTGTGTGTGTGTTGTTTTTTTGCAGTATTTATTTTTGTTTCTTGGGTGTTTTTTTTGTGTGTGTTTTTTTTAAGTGACTGACTAAAAAGATAACAGATAAATACAAGAGTGTCACTGGGTCCTATTTTTACATGTACCAAGCCTCTTCTGTTCGGCCCTTACAGTCACTCTGTACAGGTACAAAGGCTACAAAAAAGGAAGCAATATAAACAGACACAAATAACTTTTGCCTTTTTACATGCGATCTGTAAGCTTAGTTTGAGCTATTCACACGCTACTGCTCTATTTTTTCCCTTAAAAAATAACTCCAATATTTTATAAAGATAGAAAAATCTACAGATGGAATGAAAATGTAAAGTTAGAGGCATTTCCATAAAATAGCAACTTTACACCAAATTCACTACTTTTTTTTTTTTTTATCCTGCCAAGTATTTGGACATATATGAAAATGTTTCAAAACTTGACAAATAAACACTGAGATGTTTCAATCAACAAAAAACCGTAACAGTATTTATAAAACAGAAAGCTGCCTTTTTTCCTACCCCAGCCCCAAAGAAACTGGTCACAAAAATGGAAAAGTCTCAACTTTACACTAAACATACAGCAATAAAACCCTTTGAACTAACTAAAATGTGAATAGCTTTTGCAGCTTTTTTTTTTTAATTATTTTTTACAAGTTTTATAATTAACAAAAATATAGTTCTGTTTTTTTTACCCCTCAAACTAGGGTAACCTAATCAAGGCAAAAAAATTAAGAAATGGCTTACTGTTAAGCACAACACTTGTACAGTACTACAAAATGCACTGTCACTAACAAAGACATTAGCGGCATGCAGAAGTGTCACCTTCAGAAACAAAATAATACAATAAAAGAACTGCTAAAAGGCATTTACATGTGGGGAAAGGAGAGAAAAAGCTCACGATCCAGTACTGTCTGATAGTTTGGGAGTCTATTTATCCACATTTTTAATGGGAGCAGGCACATAAAATGGCTCTGAACCATCAGCTGCTGTGTAATTGCAGTTCATAGAAAGAGTTCTTCCTTTCCAGAGAACTTCAAGCTCAATGAAATAAACAAAAAATGGAAAACCACCTAATTCCCCCCAATGAAGAGAAGTTAAATCCCACAAAAAAACCCCCAACAAACAAAAAGAAACAAAATATAAAACAAGAAATAAAGAAAAAAGAAAAACTTGTATAAGGCTTTTGCTGCATACAGCTTTTAAATGGTGCCAACAAATGTTTTTGCATTCACACCAATTGCTGGTTTTGAAATCATACTCTCCAAAAGATATTTGTGCAGATCAATCCAATATGCCAGTTTGGTAGTCTGTCTCTCCAAAGGGCCTACCTTCTCATGTAGGATCCATTAAGAGACTGTTTAGACATGCCTGTATTCATGTAGCCATGATGCCCTGGAGGAGTGTACATCATGTTACTGTGGGGTGCTGTCTGCATTGGTTGCTGTGCATATGGCTGAGTTCCCATCATCCCCATCTGCATCTGCATAGGGTACTGGGGTGTTTGATTCATATACCCATGATTACTGTGATATCCACTATTCATCATTGGCTGGGACATACTATAACCATTCATAGCATTAAGGGTATTCATATTCATGTTCACTGAATTGACATTATAAGCTGGGGCTGGCATCAAATTTACACTCATGTTCATACCACGCTGCATCGTTAAGGTCCGTGCGGGCCCTTGCATGGCCACAGTCTGTGAAGCACGCCCATAAATTTGTGGCTGATGGGCTGCTGCAGCAGGTGGCAGAGGCGTGGATTTGGTTCTTACAGAAACATGACCTTTGCTGGCCATCTGAGTCTGCAGTCTTTGGGTGTGGGATATTCCAATATTCGATGAAGTAATATTACGCTGCAAAAGGGGAGGTGGCAAATTCATGGGAGGAGGAGTAAGGTTGGGGGGCGGGGTCATGGTAGCCTGTGCTTGGGGCCCTCCAGGAACAGCATGTGGAGACTGAGAAAGCTGAACAAGACCTGTATTACTTAAGGGGGTAGATAAAGAGGCACTGTTTGCATAGGAAGTTACAGCAGCTGAATGGCTGTAAGGCAAAGAATGATCCATAAGCGTGTTAGTTAACTGTTGCAGTTTGGCAAGGCTGAAGGTGGCAGATGGCTGTGAGTAATGCCCTGCTCCAAATTCACTCTGCCCCATTCTTTCATATAATCCAATGTTGGCATTGCCAGTCTCAGGGATTTCAGTTAACTGCATAGGTGGTGTAAAATTAGCGGCCATGCTGCACTGGGATAACTGTTGGTTGCTGCTTGGAGGCCTTTCAACAACACAACCTTGGGGAGATTTTACATTACATGTGGGAGGGGAATTGATGTTTGTTTGTTGCATCATACTGCAGCTTCCATTAATGTTAGACATCTGCTGTGTCACTGCACAGCTACTCTGTGTTAGGTTACTGGATGTAAGGCTACTGTATGAGCAACTGTTTTGAGAAGAATTGTTTCCACAGATACTACTACCCATCGTAGAATCATAACTGCTTGGGTTTTCATAGTTTTCTGTTGTGCTCTCAATGCTCCCTAAGTCACTAAACCCACTATCCACAACCTGTTGCGAATGATCAGAAACTGAGGGAACGTCCATCATTGGGCTGGTCTCCATGTTCTGTAGAGATGGCACAGAAATGGCACTTTGATCTGGGCTGATCTGAGCATAGCTGTTCTCTAAAGGAGCAACATTTGGACTATTAACAGAACGAACTGACTGGCTGGGATGAGAGTGTACAGACGAAACTGGGCTACTATGGTCAGACTGCTGACAATCATCCAGCGTGGTCATTTGGGGACTTTGGTCATTATGGGCATAGTTTTGCAAACTTCTACAGGCCTCTTGAGTCTCTGCACAGTCCTGAAACGTATCTTCATGTTCACTGGCTTCTTGGGTTAGAGACTGTACTGCTTGAACAGTCTCTGAATCAATCTCCATGGTCTCAGTACTCTCTCCCTTGAAATCGGAATGTGATTCTTCTCCAGCTTTTTGGTCCTGGTTGTTATCTGTATGATCATCATCAGATTCAGGCACTGGGTCTGAATCTGTAGCAAGTTCTTTCTGGTCACTTTCACACTCATCAGCTGCAAGGTCAACACCACATTCCATTAAGTCTTCCTGATTTGAATTACCAGTTTGAACATTTACGTCTAAAAAAGATTGCTGAGTTTCCAGCATTTCTTTGAAAGCTTCACCAGGCAATTCCTCTTTCTCCACTTCTGTTGAACCCATGTGGCTATCATCTTCATCGTCTGCATCATGATCCTCATTGTGAGAAGGTTCTTCATCCTCTTCCTCCTCCTCCTCCTGATCATCCAAATGCATGGACTCCTCTTTTTGCAAAAACACCTCTCCTGCTTTGTCTTTTTCTTGATCTTTTAAAGTGATTCCACTTTCTTCTACATTCCTTTCTTCTTCCCCAGCTTTCATCGTATCATTTTCTTGTTTTTCAAATGGTTCACTGGGTGGACACAGAGTTTCAGGTTCTACCTCTTTTACCTCATCACTGGGTGGTGGTAATACTTCAACAGGCTCTTTAATCACTTCCTCTGTAACAGCAGGAACTGAGCAGGGCTTGTCTTCAGCAACTTCCTTTTGTTCCTCCACCATCACCTGATAGTCAGGCTCCATAGGAGTCTCAGGTGGAGTGTATAAGTTTAACTTAAAGCCAGGTTTTCTTTCTTTGCTTTGTCTCCATTTAGAGGGACCACGCTTAACTCCTTTGGGCCAACCCTGCTTACTCTTTAAAGGTTCAAGATTGTCTTTAGTGCTTTCTTCCAACACAGCTACATCCTCTGTATTATCTTAGGAAGCAATAGAGACAAAAGAAAAGTCTTAGCTTGCACAAACTAATCAATATTTTCAAACATAAACTCAAAAATAATTTATAAACTCAAAATATATTATGAAGCTCTGGAACAAGAGTTATAAACAGATCTCAAACCACAATATAATGACATAATATTTATGGCTCAAGCACACTTAAACAGATATGTAAAGTTGTTCTTGTTTGGTGGCCTTTTAACAGTGATCTTCAGAAGCACTGTTGAAACACTAGAATAATCCCAGAGATTTGAATCACAAGACATGTAAACTAAAGCAAAAATATTGTCCAAATATTTGATTATCAACCTTTGTTTTTAGAATAGAGGTATGCCATCACTTTATAGAGACATTGATCTAATGCATATTCATCTTTTTCGATATTAATAACATAAGAGTCTGGAATTTCCTGTTTGACCATTCCAGAGGACAAGCCATAGTAAGCAGATAATCATGCTTTAGTACCAACACTGGAAAAAAAAAAAAAAAGGTGGTTCATTCTGGTATCTTCTCATGGGAAGCATATGTCACAACTCACAATACATGACAAAATGCAAAAGATAACTGAAAGTAAATACAGTTCATCAGAACACTAGATCCACTGACTATAAAAAAACTACCCAAGCACATTCACTCCTCTCCTCTCTCCCCAGGTATCACTTACACATGCACCAGAAAAACGGAGAATTCTCAGGATATAACATGCTGCACTCAGGAGAGTAACGGCTTCAGTGATAGTCCTTTGCCAAGTTCTGCCTCTCACCATAGTGTTGTAACACTCTTACAGTCAATTAATATGATGACGTGGTCCATGGACAAATACACAGTATCAGTCTAGTTAAAGCAGTGCAAACATGACCACTGGGACATAGCTGGAACACTCTGAATTTTCTACAATTAGTTTAATTCATTTCTGCTGAGAAGCAGGTAAAAGCAGTAATATTCTGATGTACCTGTGCACTGGTTTGTAACAGCACCAACATTCGTAAGCATGATTGCTCTAGTCACACAAAAGCTGTTCAAAATAGGAATCAGTACACGATCCCCTCAACTGAGGATCACAGAGATTAAAACTTCCCATGCAATTATGGAAATACTAAAATAATACCCACTGGCTTCTTAGAGAAAAATATATAGACCTAAGAATCTAGTCATTCATTCTGGAATTAAAACTTATAAGCGTAATTTGAGAGCCAGGAGGTCAAGGAATGAGTGTATGTTCAGAATAGCATTAGTAGTTTCACTATCCATCCATTAGCTTTTCCGCCAGAAAATATCCTTGAAGTCAAAACTAGATAAGCAGCTTTGAAAGAACACAGTTAAAACTGTCCCTCTGTTTTGTGGGAAAAAAATAAGGACCCTAGTACCGAGGATATATTGTGTCCCAGAAACAACAAACATGTCATTGAATTACCAACAATGCTGAATAGAAAGATATTTGTGTAAATCAAATCTTACTTTTTGCTTGTATCCTTTACCAAGGATACAAACCCAATATACAATATTCCAGTGATATCCCTGCTCCGTTGAGTAAAAATGCCCTGTTGCAGGGACATAAAAGTTGGTTTTGGCAACGTGACAAAGATGCATTGCTTCTGACTGAAGAACAATTGCTTCTTGAACATAAAAAACCAGATTACAATATTAATGGGTCAGGAATAACAAAAGAAGTAAACACAAGAGAAACAAAACAAAATCTGAAGCCATCATGGAATTCTAATAAACTACGTGAGATTAATGGCTCCAGTAGCACCTCTAAGAGGAAAGCACTATTAAGACTGTAAGATTTTAAGACTGAAATGGCTAAATATATCCTGTTAAAAATTTCCAGATTTATGACAAAAATAAACACATCCTTTGAAGGCCACCCAACAAATTAATTTTGTGATGATACAACATTTTCAGCTTACTTGTACAATTGTCATCACTCCTGTAACAATGAATGTCTTTCTCCTCCTTGTTCTGCTCTTCCTCCTCCTCCTTCTCCTGTTTCTGCTGCCCAGGTTGATACTCAAAAGCTTTTCTAATCACAGGCTTCAAGTCATCATCCTCCCCATCCATCTCACAGGTAGGTTCCAGCTGAGGCATGGGACGCTCTTCATCCGAGTTATCAAATGGCTCATTCAACACTTCTGTTGTTTCTGAAATTGTCTCTGTTGTAACACTGCTATTAATCCTTCTGCGTTTACGGCCCCTTTTCTTTTTCAGTATGAAAGGTCTCTGAAAAAGCAATTCCACAAATATAACTCTTCCTACATTACTGTTTATTAGCTGACTCTGGATATAAAAAAATACATCTTTGTGAACTGAGTTTACAATAACTATTTACTCATTCAAAAAAACATCTTACATTGCATCAAATTCAAATGTAGATAGAATCTGAAAGTAAAATGTCTGAACAGGTAAAATAAATATGTATCTATACATGCACACAAACCTTTCTGTATGTGAAATTAAGATGAGAATTTTCTTCATATTGTAGTGACTTTTACCTTCTTCTGTCAAATAATATTCATAGCAATATTACATAAACTGTACTTACATGGTTTTCCTCTGTAGATTTATAATCCCCCAACAACCTTCACAAGTATCAAAGTTTATTCTTCTACATTTCTGGTTTCTGCTATTTTAGAAATAAGTATGTATATAGAAAAACAGGTAACAGCAAAGGAAGCGCACCTCAAGTTTCACATGGGTCTCACCAATACACTAAAAGAATCCTACAGTTGGTTGCTATAAAGAAAAAACCTGTTCCATAGTTTATATTTCTATTATTATGCATTCTCACAGATTTATAGTTACTTTTAAGTTTGCTCATCTGTAGTATAAATTAAGGGACACTCCAGTTCCCTAACTGTCACCAGAGACACCTCAATACATATGCTAAAGTGAGTGCTTTCAAATTTTGGGATGCTTAGTTTACTAATTTAAGCCATTGAAATAGTTGATTTTTCAACCAAATTAAGAATTATGTAAACACTGCAGTAATCAGAATTTAACATTTAAAATCTCTTGGAAATTAGAAGAATATGGGTAAAAAACCCCTTTTGTTTTAACAGCACTTGCTTTGGAGAAAGAGTAATCCCCTTTAATGATTTCCTATAACAAAAACAACAGAAAGATAAACACCATAAGCTGGACTCCATCTTAAAAGGAAAAAAGGACTAACCATTAAAATATTGAACTAATACCAATGCCAAACAGCAGAGGGCAATCACTAGTTTAAAAATTAACAGGAAATCCTGATTGTTCTGTGGAAAATCCAAAAGATGAAAAAATGGATGGAGGAGAGAAAAACAGAAGACAGTTGTTCAGTGTCCAAACAATATAGAAAGGATTAAAACAGTCTAATAAACGTTTGTAAAAAACCAGATTGTTATTTTGATTATAACAATTCGATTGAAATCAGAGATGAATGACTTTAAACCAAACCATTGAAGTAACACACCTTTCTTTTTAGGGCCAGTGACTGTGGCTTTGTCAGCCGGGGAGGTGAACTCTGTTGATTCTCATCCCCGCCATCCTCCTCGCTGCTTTCCTTAGATTGCTCTGTGGATTGCCCTCGCTCCCCCACACTTTCTGGAGATCGCAAATATTTATTTTTAGATTGTACTTTTGCAGGTGATTGCCTACTATTAGTTCTTGTGGAGAATATTTCTTGCTCTTCCTTTTCCCAGCAGCTAGCTTGTTCCATCAGACGCTCAGCCTGAAGGGTTGAGGTTAAAATAATAGGTCACTGAAACAGCATTTACTTATCC
This sequence comes from Athene noctua, assembly GCF_965140245.1. Taxonomy (NCBI): domain Eukaryota; kingdom Metazoa; phylum Chordata; class Aves; order Strigiformes; family Strigidae; genus Athene; species Athene noctua. The sequence continues at coordinate 43,070,956 of NC_134041.1, forward strand.
ATATCCTTTACGTTCAGCTAAAGAGTTACAATAAGTCAACCCTGATTAGCACTGCTGGCTAACCTAGCAACAACATTTCAGCTGAATCATCTAGTAGCTCCTTTACAACAGTTAGGATAACAAACCAAAGAAGATTGCATTTCATGGGATATTTAGCACTATTAATGATGCAGCGAATTGATTTAAGTCCTTTAGCACTACATTACATGCCCACTGACATGGATCACTTTGAGCAAGTTCATAACACAAAGAATCGATTGACACTGCAGCCCCTGAGCTCTGCACCAAATTTGATCTGATTACATGCTCTTCGACTACCTCAAGAGTGATAAATACAGTTCCATGACAAGTGATTCATGTTTTAAGTTTTCATATTCATCCCCCCAAAGTTACCATGTCTTGCTGCACAGCTTCCAAAAATTGTGCATTACAGTAATACCAGTATCCTCTATCATTAAGCAGCAGTCAAAGTAAAAACTGTTCTATTTAAGACAGCCTGATGTTGAATATTCAGAGTGATGAAATTCAAAGCAAGGGGAATCCAGAATCAGAAGTTTCTGCTATTACCTCCTTTTCTGCTTCTCTCTCTTCTTCAGAAACTGCAGCATTAGAAGCTAACAAAGGAGTCCATCTCAAGCTTTCAGGATCTACTTCGTTGATACGTGGATTCGCTTTCAGTTTCTCCATATGACTTGAAATCAGCTTTTCCCTTCTAATAATTACAAATCTACAATCCAATAAACAGTAATTTATTTTAGAAAGCAATCTTCTAAAACAACTTTCCTACAGTTTAAATCCTTTTGCACAATAACCTGTGAAAATAGATGAGTAAATAAATGGATACATCAAACTGAAAATATCAGCTGGCACTACTGACTGATTACTAAGAGGAAGTGAGGAAAAAACAGTTTATGAAGTGAAAGCTCAATACTAAACATCACTAGAGCAACAGAGACTGAAGTAAACGTTTTATAGTTGATTACTCTAAATCCATGCAAGTGTTAAATGTTAGCCCTTCAGTCACTGCCAGAACAATTTCCATGTTTAATATAACACAGAAGCATAAATAGAAAAACACTGTGGATCATCAAGTAGAGTGAGAAAGTCATTAATATTACAACTGAAGACAGTTAGGCAACTAACTGGACAAAAGAGCAAGTTAGAAACACAGGTTTTCTAATGAAGCATAAAAGTGTACCTTAGCCCTATGCTGATGCAGTAGAAAACAATTTTCTAATTACTACGAAATGAAGTAGCATATTGAAAATAGGTAAAGACTAACAATAACTGTGTTATTACACAGTGTGTTAATATACTAGCACATAACCCAAAGTCTCCTGTTACAAATCACAGAATACCAGGTTGGAAGGGACCTCAAGAATCATCTGGTCCGACCTTTCTTGACAAAAACACAGTCTAGACAAGATGGGCCAGCACCCCATCCAGCTGTATCTTAAAAGTGTCCAGTGTTGGGGAATGCACAACTTCCCTGGGGAGATTACTCCAATGGTTGATTGTTCTCATTCTTAAAAACTTCCCTTGTGTCCCATCAGAAACTCCCCAGGAGTAACTTGCACCCATTACCCCTTGTCTTTTCCATGTGACGCCTTGTAAAAATGGAGTCTTCAACTTTGTAGCCACCCTTTAAATGGTGGATCATGGTGATAAGGTCTCCCCTAAGCCCACTCTTCTTGAGACTGAACAAACCCAAATCTCCCGGCCTTTCCTCACATAGCAGGCTTCCCTGTCCTTTGATCAACTTTGTGGCCCTCCTCTGGGCCCTCTGCAGCCTGTCCACATCTTTTTTGTACAGTGGGAAACAAAACTGAACACAGTATTCCAGGTGTGACCTGACAAGCGCTGAGTAGAGTGGGATAATGACTTCTTTATCTCTGCTGGTGACGCCTTTACTGACGCAACCAGGCATCCTGTTGGCTTTCTTTGCCACAGCAGCACACTGTTCACTCATATTGAGCTTGTCACCCACCAGGAACCCAGGTCCCTTTCCAAAGACCTGCTCCTCAAAGAACTATACAATTCTAAACAATGAAAAATATGTCGGGGTTCTTTTTAGCAAGGATTTCAAATGCTGTAAAAATCAGGTAGGTTAAGTGATAACATGGCTTTTAACCATGAGGATGCTTAAAAAAACCCCAACAAACAGATCCAGCTGAACCCTTTTCACAGAACTGTGACAAACTTCTACTTCACTATGTGTAAGAAAAATTATCAAAGCTTAGGAAATCACAAGAAGCCATACCCAACTGTCAAGATAAGTGTCTGGCAGGGATTTCTAATACGTAATTTCTTTTCCTGGCTGAGCCACTGACCTTCTGGATACCTCTAGCCAGGTCAGTTCACACCCCTATCTAAGCTTTACTACCTGTGAAGAAAGACTAACTGACCTTGTTCATAAAGTATTTTGAATTCTACTGATAAAATGTTATTTTCTAATTGGGTGTCAGTATTCAGGGCCTGTAATAATTTGTGACAGGGCAAAGGCTGCATGTAAGTAATGAACACCTATTTGATTCTGCCTTAAAATGCATTTGTCCCATCAGGTTGTCCATAAAAAAGCACCACAGAAAGTTACAGTTTCAATGCAACGATAGTACTCCTCTTACTTCTCTCATAACACCATCAAGTAAGCTACTCTCCTTTTTGAAGACTTGCATTCGTATCAGTTCAAAACTTAGTTTTGAATATTAGCAGTGGTGCACATAAGTTACTGAGGCTGAGCTATTCCTGATCGTCATTTTATTTTTTGGCAACCCACTGTTTCTAAAGCAGTTTTGCTTAATTATAAAGTTTCTATGATTAGAATATCCAGAAAGAGTTATGCAGCTCTTCAGAAACACAAATACCATTGAAAGTCACTTAAGGTATTTTACGAAAAAAAAGAGCCCAAACAAGAAAAACCACTCAAGGTCTAAAATATCAATCAAAATTATTAAGAAGGAAGATATTCACAAAACAGAACTCACCTTCCCAGTGTGCTAACTCAACACTGATCATATCATTAAATAGAAACTTGTATTCCCAGTAGTACCTTGGGAAGGAGGACTTCATGTAGAGGTGATCTGATCCCATGGCTTGTGTGAATGCAGTAAGGACTGAAAAAAGGGGGTGTGGAGAGACAGACTGCCATCCACCCACAAACGCAAGTTTTTCCCTCACCAGTATTCAAAGCAAAATATTTGCAAAGCAACAGTTGGGAATTGTACTTACAGAAGATGATAGTGAATCAAACAAAATTCTTCACTGAAAATGTTTCAATCTGGCCACACCCTTCTATTAACCATTAACATGAAAGAGGATCCAAAACACCACCATTTGTTTAGGGAGAAAAACTTTTTAGACAAGACCCCATTTAGACAAGACCCCATTAACAAGACCCAGCTGTAATGACTTCTTCAGTAAGATGGTTATCATTCATTTTCAGGTCAAAATTTGACACAGGTATTTTTCACATCAAAAAACTATTTTTTGAGTAGAGAATGTGAATGTTTTGTCTTGGTATTTTAAAAATATTTTACAAGATTCACTGACCTATCTTCTCTTTTATCTATCATTCTATGTTGCTGCAGGGTTGTGGCAATATCATGTGGACACATTCCAGTAGCTCGACTCATTCCTTTGATGCTGATTTGTTTTTCATGGTGACAGTTAAGATATTCTAATATGACACTTTTCCAGTAAGCCAAGTATGAGAGACGACCCAGATCAGACAATGGTTTTTCAGGGGATCCTGCTTGACCCTCTCTTCTAGAAAGTAAATAGCCTAGAATAAAAAGAAACAGAATACCTTATTGAGATAACCAAAATAAAGCATTTGAACTGCCCCTTAAGAAAGTTGGTATTAACAGAAAGATCAGCATGACTGATTACATTATTGTAACTCTTGCAGTTAAAGAAATCCTATCAACAATAGAGATTGGTTTTCATCATTATAGTGACATAGAAAAAGATTTAATCTTCGTAAAAGACTCAGATCTTATGAGAATTAAATGTTAACCTAAACCCCCCTTCTAATCATAAGAGGAGAGAAAAAGCCAACATGTTTCAGAACAGGTGACATCATATATGATCTCATCTAGAACTACAACTGCCTGGCCTGTTAAGAAACTTTTACACCTGAGTTACATCACTGAAGCCAAGAACTTTCGTAAGAATCTCAACAGGAAATGTCATGGGTAATATCAGCTAAGTAATTTTTCTTCAAGAAGCCTGGGGTGACCTAAGTTTTTGATTTAACTGTTGTATTTCAGAGGTGACATATAATTTACAAGTTGAACTGCTAGAATTACTTATGAGAAATAGTTCAAAAATAATCTCCCTTAATTCACATTTAAGAACATTCACACAAGACAGTAACTGATCAGCTATTATTCAATACACCACCTTTGATTTATATTCCATGTACGTTGTAAGCCCTTTTTAACTCCTTTCAGCTTTAAGAAGTTTCTACAATTTAAAGGAGAACACACTTGCTTGGAGAAAAGAGCAGTGTGGTATTTGTCACTATTAAAATTCATTCCGGATAAAGAAAAAAATAAACAATTGATAAAATGTATCCTTTCACAGTAATTCACCCCTGCATAATACATATACTGCACTGTGTCTTTACAAACACTACCAAAACACAGGCCTTAGACATCAGGCTTATAAAATGCTTCTTCCACACTGCAAGCATGGACATCACACTTATGGAATTACCTTATTCAAAGTCATTTGGAATCCACCAACACATACAGTTCTTTTGTCTTCCAGTATTCTTAAATACTTTTTTTTTTCTTTCAAGTTGGAATCCTTCCTCTTATTTTTCACAGATTGCTTTAAAACATATCTAGTACAGCCATGTCATATTTGCTAAACAAATCCTCCTGACTTCTTCACAAAGTTTCTCCTAATCAAGTTAGTTATAAATTAAGAACATATTAACATCCAGATTCGAAGCAGTGGCTGTTCCATTATTTTCATGTATGCTCTACCATATACAAACCGTACACACACATATCTATTTTTATATGTATATAAAAATATGAAATGCACACTTACATACACACATGCATATTTACTCAGCCTAAAACAATGGTCTTCCTTCTTTGGGAGCAATACAAAAGGTCCACAACAGAATTTGGAAAACACATATGCACTGGTCATCATACTCTAACCTCCAGTTTGCATAAAAATGTTTACACAGAAAAACAGACATCCTACTACAGTTTAAGTGATCAGTAACAACATAGGTACTGAAATAAATAGCATACCCATCATACCTACTAGCATGATTTATGATAAAATGCCAGAGATTGAGGAGGAATGCCATCCCACATCTGCCTACTTCTACATAGCACACAAACACCTACATAAAGCCTGCGTACATCTGCATGGCACCACTGGAAACACAGCAAGTAAATTTGTTCCGTTTTACAGAAGACACGCTACCTTAAAACTTAAGAAAAGGAAGGTGTTTTGACATTTCAAGTTGCAGCATATTAAATTTTTTAATAACTAGATGATACACCTTAGTATTGTATGTAGCTGTTGTTGACAGAAAAAGCCAAACTTCACATTCAAAACCACACTGTATCCTGAATAGTTTGAAGATAAAGAAGTGTTTTAGTTCCAACTGCACAACAGGAGACCTATAGTGTATAGCTTATTCTGCATAATTTTAGAGACAAAGATTCACTTGTACCAAGAAAGAATTTTGGATCAGCTCGCTTACAACATATAAAGACAAGTTGTATACTAAGACATCATTGCCAATAGAAACACATGCCAAACTGCAGCAGTACAAATAGTGATAGAAGTCTCAACAGAGGAAAAGAGAGGGAGAATAGCCTACATTTTAAAAACAAATCCATGAGGAGAATTTACAGTTGCTTCAAGTAACTTTAAGTTTAACCTACCAAACTTCACGTTCCAGAAAACCTGGGCACTAATAGTGTTTGCAAGACCTGAATTTCATTCTTGTACTTCAGTATACTTTAAAATTACTTTGACAAGAGCTTTCTTCCTCCACTTCCATTTTCCTTATACATAACAGGGCTGTAACTATAGTTTCTTGGTAAACATCTTAATGAGGTTTAATAAGAAATTACTATCAAGAGTTTGAAATCATTAGTTAGGCAACCACAAGTAGCTTTAGTGTTTAACTAGTATATCCTTGCTCATCAGATCCTTCCAATGGATGGGAACTTTAAGACTAGTTCTTAGCAGTCATTTTCACATATTTTTATTCTACATTAAAACAGTGAAACTTCACCTGCATGGCAGTAACATCTGTCAGTATTCTTCTGCCATTCTACAATATAATCTATGCTTATCCAAGATACTCACATTTTATAGCATCAAAAATATAAATAAGAGGTAACAGTCTCAGTTACATGTAGTGAGCACTAAATGGAAAATTTCTCTTAACAGATTCTGTGATTTGAATGACATCTATTAAATTAAACTTACCAATGAGACGTCAAATAATTGATTTAAGTTGCAGGTAAATAAAAAACACTGATCTTGGTAGTTCGTGTATCTATCCTGAAGCATCTGAAATGAGTACAATATGCCCCTGTTAAAGAGATACCCTCAGTGTCATTGTATCTGCCTAATCTTAATAATGGATAGCCTTCAAGTGGAAACCTGAGAGAACTTTCTTAAACTATAAACCCTGATATGAGACTATCAACAATAGCAACATTCAGAGGACAAAATATAGCTCCTCCCCACCCACTCCCTAAGAGTAAACAAGTCAGACTGTATGTTACACACACACATAAAACCCCACACCAAAACGTAAAACCTGATCTAGATGAACAAAGAGTTGTCTATCTTATCTTCCAGACATATGGATGATAGTATCACAAAATTAAATGGTTAAAATACCATTAATGACTTATTTCTTGCCTTATCTCCAACCTTCATAGTGAAGCAACATGCCACATGCAACTTACAGCCTTTGATTTCTGTCATCTGAAATCTCCCCAAAACCTCTAAGGTTTTATCTTATTCAAGATTTAATACAATTAGAAGAAATTCAATTGGAGAAAGGGAGAGTTAGTGTAAGATACATATATTTTATGCCTTCAACATGAAATTAGGAGATAATCAGACATTAAAACAAACATTTAAAGAAAATAACTTGAGCAGTATCTTGTAATTTCAATCTAGAGCATGACTAGTATATAACACCGAAAATAGCTACAGCAGAGTTCACAACACAGGTACATGAAAACAGTAACTTTAATACATCAATGTCAATCTCCAGAAACCTTCAGATACTTAATTACTGATTTTGTTATGCTCAGCTCTGTCTCTTTAAACAAATTAAACAGCGTGAGATCAGAGGTCTAGCGTGATAGTACCCTGTTCTGACAGTGGCCAACAAAAAAAATCCAAGGGACAGACTAAAACAGGCAACCAATCAATCAATCTTGTGAAACTCACATGCAAACAGAATTAGTCTGGTTCCATCCTAAGAAATGGAATACACCAGATGTCTATCATCCCCACACCTTTTAGTATTTTTAAAGAACTTGATATGATTTGGCAAGTATCACTGTCTTTTGCAAGCATCACAGAGTCTATCTTCCTCCTCCACTCACTGCATTTACCTACATTTTCACTAGTCTTTATTGTTATGTCCACTAATATGGCTGGTACGGACATGAGGTGAACTGACTTGTATCTCCCTAGCTCTCTCCTGAATATCTTCTAAAAATCGGGATCACACCAGCCCTTTTTCAGTTCTATGACATGAAAGCAGTTTTATGCATACTTCAAGTTACAAACTGCCATAAGCAGCTATTTCATTACTAAGTCTCTCTTATCTCTAAATCCCCAAGACATATCCTTCTTACCCTGCCATACACATTTTCAAACTTCATTACCTTAGCTTTCTAATATTTAAACATAAATCACTCCAAAGTTTTAAATAAGGTGGATACAATTTAGCTTGAGACAGCTGAATTGAATTTTATTATCTACTGAAAAAATATATACTTGTCCCTTTGCTTTTTAACATGGTAGCAAAGGCAGGCTAGCCCTCAAGTGTGAAAAACAACAGAGATGCAGATTACATAGAGGCCAGTGGCACAGGAATAAGCAGCAAAGACACTTGACAATTGAACTGGTACACTGAGAAAGACCAAGTGAACACACTACAACTGACAGAAGTCAAAAGAAGATTTAAGGTATTCTTTAAGGACTCTCCTGCAATCTGTGTGCTCTCTATACATGCTCGATATTCTACAGCAATGAACATACCAATTTATCTTTTAACTTCTGATGAATGGTCAAAAAAAAAAAATCTAGCTAAAAAGTTCCATTTCTTTGAGTGTGTTTAAGATTGGCCACAGTCATTATAGAGCATTATTAGATTTTCGAGTAAGCTAAGTAATTTAACTTGATTCAAGTAAACCATAAACCCAAAACCCCATCTTGTCTTCTTGTTCCCTCCAGCCCATTTGCAGCCTGGATGTAGGTGTCTGAAGTACACTTCTTCACATGCACACAAGAGAGCATGGCCACACTATGGCTCAGTTACACACAACCATATTTCACACGATTGAATGAAACACTAGTGGTTTCCTAGCTAATATCAAGGTTTTGAACAAGTATTTTTAATGTAATCATATTTACTATTTCTATTTTAAAAAAAAACTTTATATCCTGGGACAATCTTAGAAATGTTGTATTTTATATTCAATACAAAGAGTAAGCAATAGTTGGTTGATTAGCATCCACACTTTGGAAAATAAAGAATTGTAACAGAGTAGGTTTTAAGAAGAAGAAATAGAAGGCTGTATTGGGTTTGTAAAGTAAGTGTATTAGTCCTCTTTTTATGGAAGTATCACAACATCACTTGCAATCTCCAGTGAGCAATACAATTATATATTTTATTAAAAATCCAACAAGTCAGAATACAATCCACTGGGAGCCTCCTGAGGCAGTTTTAACGCAATTTACTCCAGAAGATGCTACCAGATGAATCTCTACTATTATTTCCTGTGTTCTACTAACCATGTGCTCCTTTAATGGAACATCTCACAGATCAGCCTCACCACACACAATAGACACTGTGCTGATCTAATACAATTCCTCTACTCCTTGAACTTCACCGCTTACGGTAGTCAGGTTCTTTGAGGACAGTGACACAAACATGAGGCAATTCACACTCATCAGGATCCATGTATGATGTTTAACTATTGTTCTGAAAATATCTTTCATCTCATTGCATCGCATTGTCTTCAGCAGAAATAAACAGAATCAGCAAAAATGTGCCTGAATGGGAAATAAGAGTATAGAACCTCATTTTGTACCTGGACAAGTACTTACAAATTGCAGCTTTTTTCTCCTATGCTACTACCAAATCCATGTATTTGTTTTGCACTTATGCGGTTTAAAAATAAAACAGAGTCTTCAAAATGGATCCCAAGGGTAGGGATTTGTGAGTCCCACATTTTGGCTAGGATGGATTTTTTGTTTGCTACAAAAAGCTGGAAATAATAGTTTACGCTGAAAAATTTAAAATAAATTTATCTGAGAGTCTGTGACCTTGGAAGCAGTTTTATGTATCAATCACATAATACATAGGAGACAGAACACAGTTCTGATCTTACTTAAGAAGTCATGTTCAATACCACCTTCTAAGAAATCAATAACATTAATCTCTCTGAATAAGAAAGTTACAAATACTAGTGAAGAAAGTCTGTTATGTTCTTGTAACTGAGACAGTACTCAGTTTACAAAAAAACCCCAAATGACAAATGTCTTAAAATGAGGATGTGTACTACCAGAGTATTCCAGAGTCCTTGTCTTGAATCATCCTAGCTGTTCCAGAGAACACAACTCTTCATTCAAATTTTGCAATTCAAATTTAACCTTCACTTTTAAAAAAAATTATCTGCAGATTAGATTGGCTTTTAGCTTAAAGCAAAGCTGGAGCCAAATACAGTCTTTCTTTCAAAACCAGAATCACACTGTTGGTAGCTTAATGCAAGAAAAGAAGCATAGCTTTGCTTCACTGAAAACACTTATTACAGAGAAATGTTTACATGCTATTGCATCCCTCCACATTCACAGAATTAATAAATGTAACACAGAGAGCTCTTGCATTGGAGCAACTCTTACAGAGCACAAGAACAGTGCACAAAATGCAACACAGCAGAGGTGCCTAGATTAGAATAACTCCAAGAAGTCTTTTAGCAGTAACCCTGCCACTATAACCTACTGGACTTTGAACAAGAGTGGATTTGGCAAATAAGAAATCTTTATGCTATTAGCAGGGTTTCATCAAGACAGTTTCCTCTCGAGCTTTTTAGGCTATCACCTTTCATGCTTCCTAATAAAACTGCTTGATCATCATCATGGTACCTTGCTTCAAAGAGGAAAATTTCTGTTCTGACTTTTAAACTTCATTTACACGGAAGAAAAAAAACTCTCCACCTTTTAAAGCAGAAAGAGTCAAAATTCCAGAGAACTATCATTGCAAAAACATTAATTTATTGCTTATGTATTAACATACTCCCAAAACAGATGACACTATATTATCACATCTCCAAATAATTTTTAAATCAAGAAATTCAGATGGTATACTTGTAGTAAATAATGACTGAGAATCAGGGTATAGAATAAGTCATGTGAACCAAATTCATATCTCTTAACACTGGCTTCCAACATGAAGTCTCTCTTTGTAATGTAATTACTGTAATTCAGCTCACAGTAAAACACAAAAGCAAACTTAAAGGGTTCAAACTTGCTTAAGCCTTGCCCACTTCAAAAACAGGTTTCAACTCACAAATATGACACAGCTTAGAACAACTATCAGGTTGTCAGCTCTCACAGAGTCATGAAATAGCTCCTGAGCTGCTACAGAATGTCATAATAAGGTAAACTGTCACCAGCTTCAGTTTGCCTATGAGACATGTCATCTGCACGTACTGGTATTCAGCAGCTGAGTTGTAAATGACTTTACTGCCTGTGAATCAAGGACAAGACAGACAACAAAGATAGAAGCACTGCTGCCATTCTAAGGGACATGCTTGCTCTACAGCCATGCACTACAGTCACTGCAATCAAATTAATTTGAACAGCTACACAGAATTGCTGTCAATGCACAACTAAACTTCATTTTATCTTTCTGGACCTGTTCAGCTATACTCACAATAGTAATACATCACTGATCCTATAAACAGGCTGGAAGAAAGTTGCCAGTGTTGAGTACCACATCAAGTCCAGTTCAAAATGCACCTATGCAACACAGTGCCTAAAATGACAGCCTGCTGACAGCAATTTACTTCCAAACTTCCTGAAGTTTACTTCCAAAGTAAGTTATCCTACCTTGAACTTATCTAATGCTAACAGCAGAAGTTTCAGAAGACAGTATATGTAGAAATACCTGTAGACAGAATTTATACAGATCCAGAAGCACCTTACCATTTGTTATGTGACTTATACTAAGTCAAACCTCCATCATCTTTGTAATACCATGATGATACAAATTCATTTATTTCACTCATTGCCGTAGCTGTCCACTCTTCCTTGCCTTTTTTGAAGATGTATGTAACATTTGCCACCTTTCAGTTACTGAGGATGTCCCCCAGCTGGCATGACTTCTCAAAGATGATATGCAGAGGTCCTGCAATCATGTCAGCCAGTTCCCTTGGATGAATTTCACCTGGTCCTATAAGTCTGCGTATGTTCATTTTACTTAAGTACGCTGTAACTTGATCTTCCTAATTTACCATCTCTAGCACCTCTGTGCTCCTTAAGTTCTGCCACACCAGACAACAGGCCCTGTCAGTGAAAATCAAGGCAGAGACAGTATGGAGTACCTCAGATCCCTTCTGAGATTCCCACCACACCCTCATGTGTCACACGATGCCTACTCCATTCCACAGCAGGGCCATATGCTGCTTACTCCTCATTTGACTGTCCACATACTTGTAAGCTCTCCTGTTGCTCTCCAGATTCCTCAGTTTCAACTCCAACCAAACTCTGGCTTAATTCCATTCCTGCACATGTAATACCAGTACCTTCTGTAGACTTCGTTTTCGCTCGGGTCAGGAGTTCTCCCTGCAGTCTAACAGGCTTACTGCCATGTCTGCTATTTTTATGACACCAGAATAAGTCATTTCTGCACTTTGAGGAAACTGTCTCTGGAGATCAACATGTCCCATGCTCCTTGCCCTTCACAGCAGCCTCTCACAGGACACTACTTACCAGTTCTCTAAACAAGGTAAAATTCTGGGCCTTAGTCTGCTAGTTGCCTTCCTTACTTCCCTCAGGATCTGAAACCCTGCTATCTCACGGCTGCAACAGCCTGGGCTGCCACTACTGCTTGCCTGATCAATTCCTCTTTACTTGCAAGTAGCAGATCCAGCAAAGCATTTGCCCTAGCCAGTCCTTCCAAAACCTGTGACAAAATATTGTCCCAAACACCTTACAGATATCTGCAGGACTGCTTGTATACTTTCCATCAGAGCGTTTCAGGTAGTCCTTGAGAACAAGGGCCTTCCACTAGCAGATGTCATCCAGTTGCTTGGAAGGTTCACCCTCTTCCCTTTTTGAACAGGCTGTCTGTAACAAACACCTACCACAGTATTTATGATTGCTGCCCTAGCCTCTGATTCTGAGGTGTATGACTTGAGGGTGAGTGGGCGCCTGCATGGTGTTTGGCTGATGGCCAGGTTTAAACCATGACACCGGCTTATCACCCACCCTGTAGTGGAGCTCCATGCTTCCAAGTCATTCCTTTGTGAAGAGTACAATGTCCTCTCCTCAGCTTCTCTGCTTGTCCTTCCTGAGGAGACTGTTAATCCATCTATTGCAGCCGTCCAGTCTTCTGACTGAGATTACAGCTCTATGACAGAGCACAGTCTTCCAATTCCTCATTTTTGTCTTCAGGACTTAAGAAACTGGAATAATGAGATCTCAAATGCAGTGTGAGAGGGCCCCTTCCCCTGCCTACCCCAGTCACATTGTCTCTTGCAAACCCCACTCTCCAAGAAGCCCAAGACTTGGATTGCTACTTATTCCCCTAAAAGTTCTGTCCGAGTCAGTCTGTGTTGTGCCAGTGTGGTCATTCCAACTGGTGCCTGTGACACCTCACCACTGTGGTTGTGTGGGCTCTCTGGACCCTCAGAACACCTTATTCTGGGCCAGCTGTTCCACTAAACTGCCAGGTTTGCATATCTCAGTCATGCACATGTTTGTTAAGTAAGAAACTGAACACAAGTTTATCTCACTTCAAGACTTGACAAGCAACTTCATCTGCTGTCTTCCGGTTACCAAACATAGTTCTATCACCTTCTGAATTAAGGATCCATCAACATGCTCCCTTCTCCTATGCTATGCTTCAAAATGCTCATGCTGAATTAGGAACCAAATTAATTGTACACAAACTAATTTCTCCTTAGCTGCTATCACACAGTTCTAAAATGCACAGCTCTAGAATGTAGTATCTTGTTCCATTTCCTACCATTTAGTCTGAATATTGCTCAGTACAAGAAACTAATACAAATATTGGTATCATATTTTACAGTGTACCAAGTTTACAGCAAAGGTCATACTGCATTTGTATGTTTTTCTACTGTTATGAAAAAATGAAAAAATACTTTAAACAAGTATCAGTCTTCATGAAGTGTCAAGATAAACAGTTATAAGAAGCTTCACAAAGCGGCAAATATTTTCTCCTTGTATTTAGGATTCATCTTGGAGAGCACTTCTATGATCTTGTATCTACACAAAGGCTGAGGAAGGTTCAACACTTGTGGTTTTTATATTAATATTCTAGATGCATTTCTGCCCATTTTAAACATTATTTTCCTATCAGGAAGTATATTTAGCATTAATATGCCCTCTAAACTTGCAGCTATTTAAGTAACAGGTGACAAATTCACAGGTATTTCTACTAATCACTTGATCGAGAGTAACTACATAACAAACAGGAACATTTGGACCTTGAATGCATGGTGCACCTCTGCACCAGCTGTACAGATTAACTGCATTGCAAATTAGAGCAACAACACATGCAATTAAGCATCTGGATGATATTGGTTATTCACCCCATCATGTGACAGACTTAAGAAGTCAGCAATGAAGTCCCCTGATCTAGTCTATCTGCCAGTGAAGTCAGATCAAAAATACCACCACTGACCTGAGCTGCTGGCAGGTAGCAAAGGGATAGGAACAACGTACTGATGTCATGAAAATGGGAGTCAAATAGGAGCAGGTTGCTTGGATCATAAGAACAGATTTTAGTCTACCGATCTTCCCCCAGTTTTAGAATGAATGTAGCCTTTACAGCAGAAGTCCATTTATAAACATATACACTACATCAGCAAAATGAGAAATTAATGCTATGCTAGCATTCTGGATTTCAGAATGCCATCTCTTCCTCATTGTATAACTTACACCTGTCAATCTCAGGTTCATATTTATGCATGCACATCACAACCACACATATAAATGTTTACATATGCTTCCACACATAGCAACAGTATCCCAACACCACTGAAGCAACTCTCATACAGAAGACAGAATCAAGTTACTTATGAAAGCTTTCCAGATAGACACTTTAAAGATGCCAACACACTGCTAAAACCCTGAGCAGACAAGGGAGCCGCAATAAAATCAAACTACTGCCAGAAGTTGGAAGCAGCTTGATATCTACTTCTGAGAGTCCCCTGGTCATAAAATGGAGACTTTCTGAAAGCTGTAAGCAATAGTTTGTGGTCAAAAGATTGCCCTTATGTAATCAGCACTGTTCAGTTCCTATTTATATTTTGTTAATATTTGCGTCAGAAGAAAACATATTAATGAGAATCTATCCAGAACAAAAGAAGCAAGCAGTGAACTATTTGCCCTTTCATGTTCTTAGTTCTTCTCAGTTTCTTTAAAGGCCAGCCCCCCCAGATGAATTACCAGACTTGGGCAGATGAAATTGAGCACTTTTCCATTAAACTTTGTTTTGTTTGAAACATAACCAAGTAAAATAAGTCCCTTAATATGGAAATGAAGAACTCGTAAGTTTCCATGCAGTTTTCTGTATCAAACCAGAGATCTGAAAGGACAGAAAATGCTAGTACCAGTATCTAAAGTGAAGATGTCCCTCAAATCAGCATTTCAAGTTATCCTAAGAGACTTCCTTTTGTCTTATAAAACATCAAATACTTTGTTTTGAAATTATATGAACAAGTTGTGAAGACACAGGTTCAAAAGGGTAGTTGTAAAAATCAAAACAGCTGAGTATTCAGACAGGGCAGCTCAATGCAGTTAGGTCAGCTCAGCATTCAAAGTTCAACAGACACAACCGTGAGTGGAAGACAGAAATAGGTAAGGTGAAAGTCTGAGCTTATTAAGACTTAAGATTCCTAAAACTAATTCGTGTTACCGTTTTTTCCATAACTATTCTGTGTGCCTCTGAACTGTTCTTATCTATGTCAATGGGAGGAAGGTCAAAGATAGAGGACCTTAAATAGGTGTTAGTACCCTCTTTGAAAGCACTTTTGAGGCAGCTTCAAAGGACCCCAATGCCAAGATCCACACAAACACTATAAAAAAAAAAACACTAGCTGTAACTTGAGATGCTTAGATCAGTGAACAACCTGCTACATTCTCTTTTTTTCTTTGTCTGGTTAAAGAAAAGCTTTCTTTGTGATGAACAGAGTAAGCCAAAGATTCTCTCATTATTGTTACAAGAAATAATGCCAGCTCTTATTCCTCTCCACATCCTCAAGTAAACTCAACACAGGGGGCCCAAAACCTTTAGTTCCTTTACAGAAAGCTTCAGAGAAGAGGTTAGAACTAAACAAATGCCCTTCATGAAGGGAAGGAAAGGTAAAGATAACTGCATTACAGTCAGACCAACAAAAGAAGGCACCCTTTGAGTGAATTAATTGGCTAACACTTATTTTACCTGTGCCAGTTGACAGTAAACCCCTTGAATGGAGGTTCTGTGTACAAAGTACTTACAGAGTGAAAGCATAAGCAAGAGAAAAGGAACTGAAGTACCCTTAAAAGCAAGACTTGCATGAACAGAGGGCATTGGTCCTGACTAGCAATTTGATGAACAAATCTGTCAGCAGGTTAAGTAGTTTAGAAGTTCATTAACAAGGCTGGACTGTTCTTGATTTTATAAGCAACTTTTTTGTCATTATTTAAATTCACATTTTAAAATTATTAAGTAAATTATACTGAATGGTAAATTGCTTATACAACTGTAATTGTTGAATGAATTTTCTTTAAGAACTACCATTACCTTCTGGTGTTTAGTTTTGACAGCATATAAGTACCATTGTTAAATTTATATCATACATGCTGATTAGAAAATACTACCTATTTGCCTTCTTATAGGCTCTACATACTCCTGCAAGACTCAGTTGACAAGACAGGAAGATGGACCTAGGAGGCTATGCCTAATATAACAAGTAAAGTGAATATCCCCAGAACCTTTAAATGGCACTGAGGCCAACCAGCACAGACAGATGGCATACATACCATTAAGCTCTGACTTTCAGCTAGAGTGTTAACCTGGCTGTTAACATAACGCTCTCAGACTCATGGCTCAGGAAAATTGTTATCACACTTGGGAAGTGACAGATGCCCTGGACCAAAATTGTATCAGGGATGGTTTTAACAGTTTTAGAGCAGTAACCAAGTTCCAAAGCCCAAGAGCTTTTTCTATCATTGTTTTATCCCTACAAAAGACAGTGTAGTAGTACTAAAGAACATGAACAAAAGCAAAATGGGGAGTCAGTACTGAGAAGTCAAAAGGCACATGTAGGAAGTCACTGCAAATACCGTATTTGCTCAGGTAAGTGGTCATGACACACATACTCTAAGACACAACAGAAGATGCAAACTGCATTTGTCATATGTGAACAGCAAAATGTCATTGCTCTTCATTTGCTCTACTAAAGCATATTGTAGAACAAGGAACTAACGAAGTAAGATTTAGAAGAAAGAACCAACAGATGAAGAAGGTTATTAGGGAATCTCATGGTGATACCTGGTTAGCCAGCAGATACAGGAATTGCATGATAAAAAGAGTTGATATCACCCACCAAGTACTGAACACAAAAATCCACCTATTAAAGCACATTTCAGAAAGCTAAGCCCTAGACATGGCAATTTGCTATCTACCATTGCTCAAAAGAGCAGTAAACAAGCAAAAAAAATAAAATTCTTTACAAGCAGGTAGAACTGCCTGATAAAATTATTGGCACTGGAGAAGAAAGGTACCTGTTAAGAAAGCCACCAGGTTATCACATTGAGGTGAGATGTCTCACTGTGCCTCAACAACAGGGTGACAGGCTACAAAATATCCACTTTGTCCACTGACTTGCTCCAACAGAACCACACTCTGCAGTGAAGTTCTGATGAAATTCATGATCATTAAAGATGCTCTACTTAATGAAAATCTGTTTTCAGCCACCAGTCTTCAGCAGATGGCTTCTTCTGTTCACTAATGCCCTATAAAGATAGCTTTGTCCAACAAACATTTGTTTTGTTACCATGTTCGGCCTTGTCTTTTAGCTGTTTTCAATGCTATCTGAAATAAAGATGCTCTTCAGTTAAAACAGTCTTAGCTTCTGTATCTGAAGTGACATGCCCTCTTTCTTTTGCAGTTCTGATAAATGCAGTGTCTTGAAGCTATATAAAAATGATGCCAAGAAATCCCAAGAGGCTGATTTTCTTGGAATAATCTTAAATCAACAAAGCTTGATTCAAAATCTATCTTTATTCCTCCTTCATCTAAATCTCAGCTTGACACAATGTTTCTTCTTAGTTATTTAGGAGAGATCAAACCTACGTCTTCAGGTCAACAACATAATCAGTCATCAAGAAAAGAACATAAAATAAGAAGCAGTATTCAGGCTCCTTCACAAATTCACAGCTCCCATAGACACTTTCAGCTCCCTCTTAAAAAGAAAAAAAAAAAAGGCAGGTAATTCAACCTTTCCTTTGGACACAATACATCCGTAAACACGTCCTAGCTGAAACCAGGACAACACACCAGTAAAAACAACCAGAACACAGTGTTCTATATTGGGCTACACAAATCAAGTCAGTTAGTAGTAAAAAAAATACCCAAAAAACCAAACCAACATAGAATGATTCAATACTGGCCACCACAGGTAATAAATGACACAGGCCTGTTTTATACAGATCCTTAAATTTATGGTGTTGACTTTGTAAGTGTAGTCTGAGAATACATTATTCCAATAAAGCCTATTAGAAAAATATTCTTGTTCCTCTTCACCCTCAGCCTCTCACTCTCACCCTGTTGTTTGCTACACCCTCAGCATAAGAATACAGTTCTTTGAAGACTGTGAGAAAGGGAACGCCAAAATGTTCTTGGTTAAAATAAATTTAACTTTTAAAAAAAGTATATGGTCTCACTTCATCACCACCTCAATTCTGTCTACAGACTATAGCAAAGTAAAACAATAAACAACTTATTTTTAAAGCATGTTTATGCCTTGATTGTATTTCAGATATATTTCAGTATTTGTTACAGCAAACTCTAAAACACCTCAACACCGGACTTTGGAAAAGAACAGTGTAAGGGGTTTACAGAGCGAGCGCATCATTCCAGACACCCTTGTTTTCCAAATGTTATTTCTACTTCATATCCACATCTGATTGAAATACTTACACATTTTTAAAAATGCCCCCGGTTTTCTTCAAGTAGTTTTTCCAAAGTATTACTTTCTGGGCTATGTGTTATTTCCCATGACCAGATTAAGGGATTTAGACTACCAATTCTATATAAACACATACTAAAGAAGTAGATCCAACCACTTAAAACCCACTGCAGCTTAGGCCTAGCTCTAAACAGCACACTGCTATCAGAAGTGGTTCCCAGCAGTTCCACAAGCATACCAGAATTTACATGCCATACATGTGAACGTACTTCCTCTGATCTCTCCTAACAATTTGCTCCATTACAGCAAATTCCTGTATTTTTAAGAAATTACCTCTTCTTTTTCCCTGCAGTCTGCTTTGTTTTCCAGAAGTTCATTTATGAATTAGTATAAAGAACACAAATTTTCTCAGTTCAAGGTCCGTGTCTTTTTTCCAGTTGAATAGAGAGTTTTAAAACAGTTACCCCTCACCTCAGCCTGTTACTACAAGGCAAGTCTACACAGCTACTTAAAACAAGTTAAGGCTATACAGCAAAGAAACTGTGTGAATTCATCACAATGAAGAAAACTGTACGTCTTTCCATTATTCCTGCATTCAAGTATTCTTAAAAGAAGAAACAACACCATTTCCATACTGTAACGGCTTCATTCACCTCATTCCAGCTTCCTACCAAAAAATGAAAGCCCTTGAATAAAGAAAATATGTCACCTTTTCCAAGGCTCTTCCTTTACCAATAAAATACTTTTTCAGAGCCACTGTAAAAACCTCAAGCAGCATTTTTACTCCATTTCACCATTTAATTCCAACCCATTTTCTACTTTTAAAAAGTTACTGATCTTCAAAACAGGGATAACATTTTCTCAGATGCTACTATCATCTATTAGCCTTAAATGCGAGGCCACGTGTTCGTCCATTACTACTTTCAATTTTTATTCAACTTGATTTTTTATTTTTTTTTAGAAAGGAATAAACATGATGAAAAGAGTCATTGTTTTCAGGTTCAGTACACAGAGGATTAATTTACTCTGTTGTTAAAGCAGAAAGCCTAGAAATACTATAGCAAGAACCAGAGATAAAAGTTATGAAATCAAACTTTTAGCACAGCAACACTTCCAAGCCCTCTTAATATACCAAAGCACCACAAAGCCAGTATGGAAGATGGAACTAGAACACCTCACTGTTCAAACTGGAACTAGTCATGGAAAGCTCAACCCTGACTCCTGAAGACCCTGCAAAAACCCAAGATACAGCAATGGACATTAGTGAGAAAACTAGGCCCCAAATTGACTAAAAGAAATTCTTATTTTCCATCAAAAATAACCTTTTGCCACTATCAGAAGACAGAGGTTTTAAAGTACTGGCGCCATGAAGAAGTTGGAAATAACTAGCTGATCCTTGTAGGGAGAACAAAATTGCACTAAAGATCAGGAAAAAAAAATAAATATCTATTTATACTCTTCACACTCTCCTTAAACTGTGCCCTGCAGACTAACCTAGGTGTCACACAATGCAGTTTTTTTCAGCTTGTTTCAAAACTGTCTCAAAACTGCTGGCAATAATAAACAAATCCACTGTCTGCATTCTTATCAATAGTTTTATGTTATGTGCCAGTGCTTGTGGGACAGCTTCTGTGCCTTAAGTAATTCTCCAGACTCAATCCACAATGCTTACCACTTCTGCATGACTGCGCCCTAAGCAATGAATATCTTCCACATTTCCATAGAGAGATGCAGACCTTTCGAATCAAGTGCAAACTGGAAAGCATTCAAGAATGCACTGTACAAAGGTATCTGTCCTTTTTTTGCCTGTTCACTGCCCCATCACCGTCCCTTTACTTCTCAATGAAAAGTGCAGACAGCATCATTACGTGATCTGGGTTTAACAAACACCTTCAAGGACACCTGTCCTTACTCCTCATCCACTTCTAGCCTAGAATGTTTCACTGATTCAGCTTTGGACACAAGTGCCCCTAAATGGTTGCATGTGGACAAACGATTGTAGGAATCTGCAGCAAAGAAGAAAACGACTAGAATTGAGGTCAAATAGGCTGTAGTTCCAGATCTTCAAAAAAGTTCTTCAAAGCTGTAAACAGCAAAGGAACACTCCACCCCACCAAATCTTGTTCACAGGCCTTTGCTGAGCGTTTTCCTACTGAGAAGCAACACAGGCTAATGAATATTGCCACTAACCTGACTGAGCGAAGAAGTGAATCTCTCTGTTACCAATTTATAAATATTGGTAATAGTCCTGACCTTTATCAATTGTTCCTATGTTTAGTCATGAAAAGCATTTAGAAAGCAAGACATAACTTTACATGTACAGTTTATTTTCCCATTATTTGTAGAGCAAATTTTTTGTTCCTCTCATCCCTGGGAAACTTGCCTTCCCTAGTGTAACACATTAGCTGTTGCACAAGTTCTGCTACTGCTGGTACTCTGCTGCTTCTGCAAATCAGGACTTGAAGATTTACCCACCTGTTTGAATGGAACAAGAAAAAAAAAACCAAACAACCAAAAACAAGAAACAAATACCAAGTTTGGGGAAATGAGCAAACAAGGACATTTTACAGACCCACTTTTCCTACACCAGAATACAACCCCTCAAGATAAATTCTGTTTGTTTCTTCCACTGCCAGACTTGAATTGTCTTTCCCTATCATGGTCTCCTAACAAAAAACCTGAGCTATGCATCCTAGAAGGAAATCAGGGGTTAGTTCAAGCTAATGGAAAAAAAAAAAAAGTGCACCATTAAAAGTTTAGCACAATAAATGATAAAAAGGTCAAAAAGTCAGCACTGACTTTCCCACAGACAAATGAAAAAAACCCCAACCTATACACCCAAACTAAAAGACAAATGTAGCCCACAGAATCCCAGCACCATTAAAGCACGTTTCCTCTCTCTAGCAAAAATAATCATTTCACAATGAACAGAAGCCAAACCAAAAAAAGGAATTCTGAAGGGAAGAAATTGCTACAATCAATTGGACCAGAAACACCCTCAAGATAAATAACAAAAGGCTATCAAGGACTTAGCTCCTCAGCATTGAATCCAGTTGTTACTGTGTTGTAAATGAATCCTTAACATACTTAGCCAGCACAGTTCACAGAATCATCTAGGTTGGAAAAATCCCTTGAAGACCATATAGTCCAAACACTAACCTGACAGTTCCCAACTACACCAGATCCCTCAGTGCTATGTCGACCCCACTCTTAAATACCTCCAGGGATGGGGACTCCACCACCTCCCTGGGCAGCCCATTCCAACGCCTAACAACCCGCTCTGTAAAGAAATGCTTCCTAATATCCAGTCTAAACCTTCCCTGGCGCAACTTGAGGCCATCACCTCTTGTCCTATCGCTTATTACTTGGTTAAAGAGGCTCATCCCCAGCTCTCTGCAACCTCCTTTCAGGTAGCTGTAGAGGGCAATGAGGTCTCCCCTCAGCCTCCTCTTCTCCACACTAAACACCCCCAGTACCCTCAGCCACTCCGCGTACGACCTGTGCTCCAGACCCTGCACCAGCTTCGTTGCGCTTCTCTGGACACGCTCGAGTCATTCAATGTCCTTTTTGTAGTGAGGGGCCCAAAACTGAACACAGTCATCAAGGTGCGGCCTCACCAGTGCCGAGTACAGGGGTAAGATCCCTTCCCTGTCCCTGCTGGCCACGCTATTGCTGACACAAGCCAGGATGCCATTGGCCGCCTTGGCCACCTGGGCACACTGCTGGCTCATATTCAGCCGGCTGTCAATCAGCACCCCCAGGTCCCTCTCTGACTGGCAGCTCTCCAGCCACTCCTCCCCAAGCCTGTAGCGCTGCTGGGGGTTGTTGTGGCCCAAGGGCAGCCCCCGGCATTTGCCCTTATTGAAACTCCTCCAGGTGGCCTCAGCCCATGGCTCCAGCCTGTCCAGGTCTCTCTGCAGAGCCTCCCTGCCCTCGAGCAGATCAACACTCCCACCCAACTTGGTGTGGTCTGCAAACTGACTGAGGGTGCACTCGGTCCCCTTGTCTAGATCATCAATAAAGATGTTAAACAGGAGTGGCCCCAAATCCAAGCCCTGGGGGACACCACTCGTGACTGGCCACCAACTGGATTTAACTCCATTCACCAAAACTCTTTGGGCCCGGCCATGAAGCCAGTTTTTTACCCAGTAAAGAGTGTGCCCATCCAAGCTGTGAGCAGCCAGTTTTGCCAGGGGAATGCTGTAGGAAATGGTGTCAAAGGCCTTACTAAAGTCAAGGTAGACAATATCCACAGCCTTTCCCTCATCCCGTAAGCAGGTCGCCCTGTTGTAGATCAGGTTTGTGAAGCAGGACCTGCCTTTCATAAACACATGCTGACTGGGCCTGAGCATCTGGTTGTCCCACACGTGTTGTGTGACGGTGCTCAGGATGAGCTGCTCCATCAGTTTCCTGGGCACTGAAGTCAAGCTGACAGGCCTGTAATTTCCTGGATCATCCTTCTGACCCTTCTTATAGATAGGCGTCACACTGGCCAATTTCCAATCTGTTGGGACCTCCCTGCTCAGTCAGGACCGCTGGTAAATGATGGAAAGCAGCTTGGCGAGCACCCCAGCCAGCTCCTTCAGCACCCTCGGGTGTATCCCATCTGGTCCCATAGATCCGTGTGTGTGTGTGATGCAGCAGGTCACTGACTCTCCTCCTGGAATGTGGGGGGGTCATTCTCCCAGTCTCTGTCTCCTGGGTGAGGAGGCTGGATTCCCTCAGTGCAACTAGTCTTGTTATTAAAGACTGAGGCAAAGAAGGCATTAAGCACCTCAGCCTTTCCCTCATCACTTGTTACCATGTTTCCTCCTGCATCTAGCAGGGGATGGAGGCTCTCCCTGGTCTTTCTTTTGCTGAAGTACTTATAGAAACATTTCTTGTTATCCTTGATTGCTGAAGCCAGAATAATTTCTAGCTGGGCTTTAGACCTCCTGATTTCTGCCCTGCATAGCCTCACAGCATCTGTGTAATAGCTGTGAGTGGCTAGCCCCTTCTTCCAAAGGGCTGTAAACTCTCCTTTCCTCCCCGAGTTGCAGACAAGGCTCCCTGTTCAGACAGAGTGGCCTTCTCTGGTGCTGGCTTCTCTTACAGCACCTGGGGACTGCCTGCTCCTGTGCCATTAACACTTTATTCTTAAAGAATGTCTAGCCTTCCTGGACCCCAAGGGATCCTGTCCAGCAGGTGCCTAAACAAGTCAAAGTCAGCCCTCTGGAAGTCCAGGATGTCAGTTCTGCTGCCTCCTCTCCTGGCTTCTCTAAGAGAACTCTATTATTACATGATCACTGTGCCCTAGTCAGCCCCCAGCTACCACATCATCCACCAGTCCTTTGCTGTTCACAAAGAGGAGGTCCAGCAGGGCACCTTCTCTGGTCAGTTCACTCACCAGCCGGAAAGGTTTATCTTAATATTGTCACATGCATTTTCTTCCTCCAACTGCGGCTAGGCCTCCAGTATGGAATTTGCAATACAGTAAGCAAAAATACGAGACTGATGAGATAAGCTTTGTGAAGAGGTGTGAATCAAAATATTGCTTTAAACATACAGAAAACAAGTATCAAATACTGCAGTATTCCATTCTAGTAATATTGAACTCTTGTGTTAGATATGCCAAATAAAGAAATACTAATACTTTTTGACACTGCAGCTTAGTGAATAGAAATAGAAAGCACATGAAGATGCTAAGCTTTGTGAGAGCTCAAATCATGGAAGAAAAACTTCTTGTATAGGGAAGCTGCTGAAGTTTATAAGAGAAATGGGACTGCATCAAGAGAGGCAGCTACAACACTGTAGGTTCAGAGCTTGCACTGTCAAAACCACAACAGCAATGCAGGCTGAACTGACAGAGGGCATATAGAGACTTACCCAAATGCAAATAGTATAATCCTCATGACAGGAACGATAGTTGTGTATCACCACAAATGGACATGAAGTGAAACAAACTCAGAATGCAATCTTATACAATGAAAGCCTGCTCTCTCTGGTTTATTTCTGTACCAACTTAAGCTGGAGTCTACTTGTCCAAAATTTAGTTTAAAGCAAATACAGAAGACTGATACAGAAGTCAATTACTCTTTCCCTCAGGTACAACCCTGCACTCACAATCCAGTCAACCTCACAGAATACAAGAAGGAGGAAATGAAAACAAACAAGCTCAAATTCAATAAGTTTGGCAAGAATTATCAGTCCTGGAAAAGGCAGGAAGGTATAAATATAACAAGCAAATTAAGACCCTTATTCATTTTCAGTAACTGCTTATATACACTCCAAGTAAAGATTAGGTTCCCTATTTAAAAAAATCAACATAGTTCTAAAATAATATTTAATAAAGCATACTCAGTTTAAATAAAATGAAGACTTCATGTAAATCATTTTGTCTTCAGTATGACATGCTTCTAGAAAGTAAGACAGGTTAAGCTGTTTTTATCTTGAAGTGAATTAAGCAAAATGAAGCAGTCTCAAGTCTGCAATTTTACAAATCAACAGTTTCACCATATGATAGATATTTAGAACTAAACTTTTTTTTCAATTCTAACAGTCCAACTAGTTTCTATCACAGTCAAAACCTTTAATTTCCCTACAAAAAAAAAATCTGAAAAGCCTTACCAAGCTTTAAAAAACCAGAACAGATAAAGATGCATATATTGTGTTTTTAAAAACATTTCTATTTAAATAACCAGTGACACACAGTAAACTACACATTAAATGTTTGCTGAAGGTAATCAGACACTCAGGCATTTTACAGCACACTTTCTTCTCACAAAATTTATAAGTACTCCTGCTAAAAATATTTTTTCCACATGTAAGAATATAGATTTCTGAAGAGACGGACAGACCTTCCACAAAGCTTTTATGTTGGTGTCTACAGAGTAAGAATTAACAGCATTATCATTAAGTTGAAATGTAGTTAGGAAAAAGTTGGGAAAAAACCCCAGAATACATGGTCAGAAAACAAATAAATAGAAAACAAATAAAAGGATTAGTTTTCCCTTGCAAGTTACAGGATGACTGCATAGACTCATTGTAAAAATTAAAATTTATCCAAGACAAAGGAATGCATCACAATCTCAAACAAATGCATTTCACTTACCTAAAAAGAAACAAATTCTGTACCACAAACTACATTTTCATCATACTGCTGACAAAGCAGAAGTTGTGTAGAGGCTTAAGGCTGCATTCCTTCCATCCTAACTATCAAGTGTATACATACAAAGTAATGAGAGCAGTCAACTGCTTGCACTCAGTTCCTGAGACCCTCCCCTTTTGTGGTAACAATCATATTCTGAAAATTACTTGCTCAGTTACATTTTTATTATTTTAGTCTAAAACCTGTTCTGGTTACTGTTAGAAAAGAGACAAGTACCGGTGACTGCTTCACAAAATTCAAAATAGAGCAGTTTAGATGTGTTATTGCATAACAAATGAATACTTAACATTCAGAGTATAAAATTTATCTTCTACTAAATTTATGAGAACATGACAATCTAGATAACGTTATTGGCAAAAAATGTTTTAAATTATGGTAAACTTGCTCTGTTCAAGCTTAGAATAATAACCAGGCTTTTATGTTATATCCCATCTTCTCAGGCCAGTTAGAGCAACATATTCTCAAGAGACCACAAGTGAACAGAAAGGGTGAACCACAAAGATGGTAGTCAATCAATTACAATATCAGAGGTAGAAACACAAATAAATTTTTTTAAAAAAAGTAAATATTTGATTTTGAAGGGGTTTTGTGTGAAGACAGATTTTGGGTTCACTAATCCCAGTGAGGCTATGGCTGCCCCATTTAATGGCATGCAGCCTCCATCCGGCAGAAGGAAACAAGCCTTGAAGTTACCTTCCCTTCTACACCTAGGGAAAAACAGCCACAAGCAGTTCACTCACTAACTTTCACTTAGTTTGCACCTCACTCACTACAGAGCCAGACTTTCTCAGCCACCTCTTGGTTCTTCTGCTGGAAACTGAAGACAGTCTGATTCCTGCTCAGTTAAGGGAACCTCTGTCCAGAAAACAAAGGGAAAACACTGTGGAAAGCTACTGAAGGACTGACTGCATATGGATGAAGTGGGCAGTGTGTTAACTACAGCAGAAGCTAAAGCTGGTCTCTGGACTATGCCCAGCATGTATATAGCTGCAGCCTACACCTGTAATACAAACAGGAAAGGTATAATAATAGCACCAGATAAGCTTCAAAGCTAAAGATATCATCAGGTCACATTGCAAGTTATAGAAGTCCTAATGATTCAAACAACCTGATGAGCTTCCAGATTTTTCCAGAAGGATAAGAGGGACAGAATACCCTACTGATTTTTCCAGATTAAGAAGCACATAGCACAGTAAGAGAGCACAGATCCAGAGATATGCATCATATCCATATCCAGACCTTCTGTGTAATCCATAGGTTTCATAGGTGTACCATCGGTTTTGTACACATAGCTACCACAAACTCAACTAGAATGTTTGTTCAGAGTGCTTTTTTTGAAAGACACCACAGAGTAAAAAACAAAGGAAAAGCCTAGAAGTACTTACCAGTTGTGACCAGTAAGAGCTCCCCATCTCCTTTTGCAAGAAGAGATCCTAATTCTAAAACGGGGCCAACTTCTACCTAAGTAAGCTTAAATTTCACCGAAGGTCCAGAAATATGCGGTACTTCTCACTGCCTTTCCTAAAAGGTTGCAGAAGGCACACAATGGAACAGCTGATGTGTTCTGCTCCAGTGATAGCTACATTTCAATGGTGGATTAAGTGGTCCAGAACCATCCTTAAGTAACTCAGGGATACAGTGAAGACTGTTTATAAAGCCGTACAATGCTGAGACATACTCAGTATCTTTATGAACTAGTCATACTGGGTAGAACACTACAAGACACTGAAAACTCTACAGTTACAAATTACTGGTTTTGGCCTGATGCTATACTGCAATGTATTATTATTTGCATTTTCATATTCTTGTATACACCTTCAGGGAATGAATCCTATTAACTATCTCTTTTGTCATGTAATTCTACAGTGCTTTAACTAATAGTGAAAACTAATCACAGAGAACATACACTAATTCCTTATCGTCCTCCCTCAAAATTACAGTATAAAGTCGGATTCTGTAGTACTGAGGACACTCAACTGAAAAGTTTCTTTAGAGAATTTTGGCTGGAGTTTCATCACAGCTTAAAGATTTGGGGAGTATCAAATCTATATTTAAACAAGTGTGCTTGAAGCTTTCTGACAGGTCAGGCAACTCAGCAAAATAAAGCAGCAAGTACACATACACCTACACTTTTATTGGTAACAATTTCCACTAAGGAAGTGATGAACTTCAAGACAAAAACCAAAATAAATTCCTTCTATGCGCCAATTCTTCAGCTAAAGCATCTTATTTTAGCTAAAAAATTGTAAATTAGAAATATTAGAATGTAGACAATGCCTTGGACTAACACCTTCTTAGCTATAATCACAAATAATTGCTGCTTCTTATACTAATGAGCAAGGCAAAATGGAAAGTAATTTAGACAATTCATTCAGGGTAATAGCTTTGTGAGTTAATATTACTGCTGAGAGATCCATTCTCAATTTCCGTGAGTACAATAACAGAGCAGCAGTAAGTTTTTCACTTCAGGGAGCTTTTCTGTCCTATGTAAATATAAACAGAAATCCCATTATCTATTGATAAACAACAAAACGAGTTAAATAAAGTTTCATGTATTACAATTCCTTGTAACAGCATCAGCTCCCTGGATCACAAGTGTAAATAAAACACTTCACTTACTGAAATCAATGAGAAACCTTCCAAATCCTTGCCTTTGGTATTGGGGCATGATCATTATGCAGGAGACATTGTACTTCTGCTGGCAAAGCTTTTCCTGTGGGAAGGAGAAACAGATCAAGTATGTCAAAGCACTGCTGAAGTGGGCAATTGCCTGCACCTGCCACTGTCCTTGTAAAATATCCCAATAAGGTGAACAGATGCATGGGGTCAGTACCAAAGTCAAATAATTCCATGTTAATACTTCATTATAAGGAGGAAGTATCAAACATACCCTTCAAAATACTTATTAGTGAACTGCTCAGCATCTTAAACATTAAAATACATTATCTAAACAACATAATGAAGTTTAAGCGCTGTAAAGGAGGAGAAAGGTAAGACAACATATTTTCATGATTCGCTGACAATTCTGTCAAGGATGAAAAAGTGGAAAATAATATCCATACACATGATGAAGTTGTATTTTCTGCAATTGCTACATTAAGTGCCTGCTGGTTTCCATCTTTATTTTGTCTTCTTTCTCTAAATGAATATAAGAGTCAGGGTGGAGGGGAGGAACCCCATACCCACAGAACTACGAAGTTACACTTGAAGCATGCTAAATTTTTCAAAGCAAAATGCTTCGCACCTGAATCCAAATCAAGGCAGAACACTCAGAAGCCAGAGCTCTTTCAGACAGAGTGAACTAATATAACATACTGGCAATTGAGTCAAATATTACACTGATTATGACAACAGAAGGAAGAATCTCAACTATGGAGGTGTTTCAGCAACATAAGGTTATAAGTCCTTTCAGATTTAATGATAAAAAGGAAGAGCTTTCAAATCCTGTTACATTTAAAAGATCACACACCAAAAAAACCCCCCAAAGTCAGCACAAGGTAGTTTTCAGGGAGACCAAATAAATCAACTAAAAATATCCAGGTCAGCATTAACTGACAAGAAGTCATGTCAAGCACATATAGTTTAAGACACCACCTATCACTTCAGCCCCTCACTAAGATGACACCAGACCAGTGATGACACTGACAGGATCATGTGCCAGTACGCTGTTTCCAAACATTTCTTCAGCTGTGAGAACAGATACCCAAGCCATATTTTGCAAGGTGTCTTAGTTTCTACAGCATGGTGAATTATTCCCTCTGTATAGGCTACCTAAACCCTCAAAACTGTTGCTAGTATGAAGTTAATATCCTGGCAATGTATTTGTAATCTTGGAAGAAAAGACAGAGCATTTCTGCCAGCAAGAGCATACACACACAGAGGTTTTCTAAAAAAAAAAAAAAAAAAAAAAAAAAAAAAGGGGGGGGGGGGGGAAATGCAACAACACATGAACACATGCAGTTCAGCAAATAATTTGAGATTAAGTTTTTTTCCTCTAAGTTTTGGTAGTTAAAACATTTGTGATCAAATGTGACAGATAGTCTGGTCACACGCCACAGGGGGGAAGTGGGGGAAGAAGATGCATCCTTGCTGAAAAAAGGAGCAAACATCACGAGAGACTCACCTTAACACCTGCAGTATCTTAAATAAATCTAGAAAATACTTGCCTATATCAGAGTTGACATGTTTGTATGCCACAAGAACTTCTGACTGACATAAGAGACAGTGAAAATCATGCCTATACATCTCACTGTTACTTTAATCCCAGCAAGGCCCACATCTCAGAAGAACTGGCCAGACCCCCAAGAGATCGCTGTATAGTATGCAGGTACTTGAGAAGATTTTTAGACTTCTTCAAAACAGTATCTTCATACTAATCACCACTTAAAGAAAGAAAATTATATAGGTGATAGGAGGTGGTGATACTAGGAGCAAGTAGTACTGAATTTCTGAGTAACAGCACCAATTCATCACAATTCTTATGGACAATAATGGAAGCTTTTCTTGTTGCAGGCACATCCAATTATACTTCACCATTACTTTTGGTCATCTTTGTCACCACAGTACACATGGGTATTATTTTTGTTTATAGCAGCCATCTATTGCTTTAAAATTTAAAGCAAAAGCACAATCAACATACATATCCACTCTGAAGAAGGCATCCACCATAGTCAATGCATTCTTAAATTCAGTGCAGTGAGTAACTGCATTAGATCACACTGTACACAAGAGATGAACATGGCCACTTATGTCTAAATAGCCAGCCTGAATGAGCAGTAAAACCATGAAAACACATCAACATTTCAAACAACTAACACTTTTAAAAGTTAAGACTTGGTATACTATTGCAAAAATGGAAAAAGATTCAGTTTTCAACTGAAACCACACCACATTCTGGAAACAAACAAAAAAACCCCAAACCAACACTCCACTCCCCACAGCATGTGGTTGAATGCACATACAATTTCTCAATTTGCATCAGCCTTTGAGACAAGAAGATACAAGTGTATTTGAGACAACACACATTATATTTGAGATTTACGGAGAAGATTTCAGGCTTCCACATTTTTTTTCTTTGCTGTTGGCACAAGTATGAAGTAAAGCAGGAAATTAGGAATGTTAAAAAAACCCGATCACAATAAAAACAAACATCACTTTTTTTTTTACCTTAGAGAAATATCCAACTAAATGGCAGCCTTTCTCATCATTTTTTGTAAGGACATAGAAGAGGAATGGTTCTACATCATAATACAAGGTTTTGTGGTCCAGAAAGAGCTTAGCTAGCAAACAAAGATTCTGACAGTAAATTTTGCTCACATTTCCATCAACCTAGAAAGCAAGACAGATGCAGTTATTTCCAATGGCACAAAAAATGTTAGGACAAAACAACTTATGGAATCAATCATATCCCTAGAAGGAACGTGAACAATATGGTGTTACAGAAAGAAAACCACATTAAGGTTCAGAAGAAAAATGCCCCAGGTTCTTATTACATAAGAATTTTCCAGTGTGTACTAATTACTTTGCATGTGTAAGCATCTTCCAGGTATCCAGATTTATTAAACAAAGTAACTTCACCTACTCATTGTTTAAGTCAGACTTACCTCTTTCACTTCGTTCCTGGAAGGAAAATAAATATGACTGGCAGAGAATAAAAATTTACTAGCTAAAACTACATTAAACTGTGGTTTGCTAGAAGGTAGTGGTGTACAACAATTAAAATAGAACAAAAAACCCCCAATGAAGTGCATTATGTTGAATCCTTAAGGTGTAAGGCCAATGAATGAGTTGCCAATTATGTATCACTCACAGCAATGTTTTAGATAAATTAGACAAGACAAAATTTCTGTGCCAGACTAAAATGCTATTGAGTGAGAGAACTAAATATTCAGGCTAACTACTACAATTAGTCTAGGTATGTTATGAGTGTAAAGAGTCAAGCTGTGATTCAGACAGCTCCAGAAAAGACAGACACAGATGCAGATTTCCTCGATCAATTAGTTACTCCCTGAAAGGGATGGCTCAGTCAAAGGCAACAGCATTTTTGAAATAAGCATCTTAATGGAGAAGTTTGCTCGTACAGATACTCTTTGATGAAATCACTAGCTGTATTTCAGTGACAGCTAAATGGTATGTAAACCATGCTGAAAAAGAAGGCATATTTCTACTCTAACTCATCTTTTAGTAAGAATCCTAGTTACAAATGTGAGTAAAGCTCAACCTTTAGGATATATTTAGGGGTTTCAAGATGACTTCAACAGTATAGCTGCATTATCTGGGTTAAAGAAAAAAACATTTAATGAACAGCTACTGATTCTAAAGGCATAAGAATAAACACAGCACTCAACAACCTATCAAATACATTAAGCTCTCAACCAACTCACTCCATTGTCCATATATTTTTTATTCCTTTTCACACTTATTAGCAAGTGTTCAAATTAAATGCGAACATGAAGCAAGTAGAATTCATCACTGGGTAAGTCATAAGCCTGAAAACCCAAATTATGCAAGCTATCTGTTTCAGTAAGAACATTTGTACAAAACTTCTTCAATTCCAGCCAAACACAGCTTGTTCGTCAGTTTTAAATGTGAGAAGAGAAAAAGAAAAAAAAAAAAAAAAGAGGGACTGCAAGTTCAAAAGCAAGCATCTGTCGAAAGTTTCTTGGCTATAGCACAGTAGTAAACTATGTCAAAGTCTTCTCTCAAATCTGTCAAAGTCATGCTCTGGGCAGAGGCACATAAATCTTAAATGCCAAACTCGTTTCTATTTTTCTCAAAACCAGAAAGTATGAAGGAAACCACAAACCCTTCATTCTGCCCAACAGAAAACAGGTGCACAGAATTCCTGAAAGTACCAATAAAGGAAGGATTATCAGCTGATGAGTAGTTCTTACAGTTATCAGACTATAAACTGATGTTAACCTTTGAAATAAAATTTTAAAAATTTTAGAAATTCTTAACAGAAGTGCTTATTGAAGCACCTAAGATAAAGGAAATAAAAGCAGTGAAGAAAGAGTTGGGACATTGCTTTCACATGCACCTTGTTTTCCTTGTGTTTTTTGTGTCAATCCTTGACCTCTCCACCCCATTCTCACCGCTGTATTTTACTTTTTTTTTAACAAGTTTTTATTCACATGTTGGCAGTAGCTAATAAAAATAAACTGGAAAGCAGGATTTGCCTATTGTATGCTGCACAATTCTTACCATCTGCTAATAGAGAAAATGGGAATTATTTTGGACTGACTAGGACAATTTTGTTTCTTGATAGGAAAAGGAGTTAAGTCTGTTTAAAACTGAAGTCTTTTGCTGTCAGATCTACAGTCTTCATAAAAACCTGTCCAAGTCAGGAAGGAAGCCATCTTGATAAAGATAGCTATTTTTTTAATAGCACAAATCCAAACAAGTGAACCAAATACTAAGATTTTGTTCAAATTTAATAAGAACTTCAAGACTGCATCTACCATTGCTTGAATGAATAATGGCAATGACCAGGAAGACCAGACATTTATACAATATGAAAACACAAGTTTCAATTAGAATATATGATACCTGCAATTAAAAAGAAGTTATCAAGATACACATCTAAATACTGCTGTTGAGAAACAGCCTCAGACCAAGTCTTAATAACCCCAGCAGTCTTTTCTGTAAATGCAATCCTTAACAGCTCTTGAGAAACAGGAATGTGGAGGTTAACACACAGCTTTAATAACTGCAGGTATGCTATCTGAAACAGAATTCTGTTGTCCAGGATATCCTTCAAAGTTTAAAAGATGCTGTCTCTCAAGAGAATAGTGTAGATTATAAAAGAATACATTTCTACAAGCTCAACTGTGGACTTCCTAAATTCAGTGTTTTCTATCCAAAGTTAGACTGAACCTCCATCATCCAACCAGGATGTTCCAGGGCAGGTTTCTCAAATATCCAAAAGGAAGGTAAAAGCACTTAATAGCTGTATTTGTATTTTTAGAACAATACACAAGAAACTGTCTGCTTGCTTTTATACACTGGAAGCATCTACAAGATGATCAGTATTCTCTCAACCTCCAAGATACTCAAATAGCCAGATATGAATGGGTGCAAGAGGTACTTTTGCTGAGAAGGTAAAGGCAATCCAGTCAAAGGGCTGCCATTGCAGTACCCATCTAAGATGCATGCTATACAAGTATCTTAAGAGGTTGGCTAATGCACAAAGTACAAAGAAAGTAAGAATAGCAAGGGAACATGGCAGGGTGGGACAGCAAAGATGGACTTGTTTTTGCAGTGTAAGGAGAATCTCCAAGGAAGTATTTAAGTATGCTACAGTTTTCATGAGTTCTACAACTGGTCTGTAATGTCTACAAATTGGTTACTTTCAGAAATTTAGATTTCTTGATATACCTACCTCAAATACTGAAAGGTCATTTCTTCTGTAAATTTCATTGGCTGGAGGATGAAACCAGCCACATTTCTTTGAGTGCCTTAACAAAATGTTTTTACTTTTCATGTATTTAAGACAGAATTCACACAGGTAAAGCTTTGGTAATCTGTATGAAAATCAGAAAGATATTTTATACAGAAAAAAAATTTGTTGAATTCTGTAAAGAAGAAAGTTACCACAAAGTGAAAGGCCCTCCCCATTTAAATATAAGGTACGATAAGTACATGCTGCTTACATTTAAATAAATATCACATTAGAGTGAATGATTAAACATACACACATCAGCCATTAGAAAAGAAATAGAAGAAAAAAATCAGATTAAATCAAGCAGAGTGAACCTAATTCAATACAGTTGGAGTGCAGACAGTTGTTTTGCGGTCCAGACTCCAGTAGATCCCAGTTATT
Source organism: Athene noctua (assembly GCF_965140245.1). Taxonomy (NCBI): domain Eukaryota; kingdom Metazoa; phylum Chordata; class Aves; order Strigiformes; family Strigidae; genus Athene; species Athene noctua. The sequence goes on from NC_134041.1 coordinate 43,105,577, forward strand.
TCCCCCTTCCCACATTCTACCTAAGCCTTTGCTGTGGTCTCCATCAATGCAGGCACACTGGAGTCATACCTCAGGTTTCACCCTTTTTCCAACAAACACAAAGGAGGCACACAGAAGAATACAGGGAATCTCTCTCCCTTTAATCTTCCTTATTTTGTACATGGGGAAGGCTAGGAGATTATTTTTCTTTCCACTGTCTTCCAAATACTTGGGTGGGACTGCAAACTGGAGCAGGATTGAACCCCCTCACCCCCACCTAAACTATCACTTTACTTGAACAGAGAAGCCCATCCAAACTGTTTGCACACAGGCAGAAAGTCTCCCTTCCACACACCTCCATGACACAGGAAACACAGATGACTGTATTCCTCCAGGAAGGGTTCAGTTCCCACTACATACAAGTAAACCACATGCCCCATGTAAGACAATGCTGACCTGTGTTCTACATACTAGAAACCGCTCCTTTCATTGAATTTTATGGCTATTTACCTTCATTCTTAAATTACTGAAGCAGTGGAAGACTGCTGCAGAAACTATCCTACAAAGTTTCAGCGCAAAGGACAATCTATCAGCTCTGAAGTTACTGGCACATCCTGGGACACACTGGGATCACAACCATGGTTTACACTATTCTAAGAAAGTTTATCAACAACATAAGAAGTACTTTGAACTGTTTGTTGTATGATGTAATCACACTGCACTCAGAGCTGAGGACCACACTGCCTCCTACAGATGCCATTCCACTGTCACCTCATACTAAGAATTACCCGTCATTATGCCTCTATCTGGGATTAAGTAAGTTAATGGAACAGGTACCAACTCTTTCACAATATGATATAAATTGGAGGGAATAAGTAACTGAAATATTAACACTACAAAAGCAGTGGTATAGGCAATAAAAACACTCTACACTTTTTTAGCCCTTGTTTTTTATATTACCAATTAACAATATAGCCCTCATTCCCACCACGCAAATATGATAATATCTAGGAACGAGTGGGATGGAGAGAAAAGGCAGCTTACAATAATGCTATACAAAGGCATTTCTGGAACAGACCACATAACTTGGTTTTTTGTTATAGTAGTAGAGCTTGATAAACATACAGTTCTGAAAATCTCCATGTGTGCCATAGATCCAATGGATTCATAAAACATTTATTTTCAGCACATGCAAAAGTCAGCAGAGATCTTCTGAGCACACATACTAGTTCATGCTCTCTGCCTGACTCCGAGGTGCACCCTGGCAAAGAAGGCCAGAAATGAGACACTGTTGCCATGAGTTGCTCACTTTGACTTTATTTATCTAACATGTTCAGATTTCTCCCTGGTCCCTAGAAAGAGGAGGTTAACAAATTCTGGATGACAAACAAGATTAAGTGCTCTACATGGCCAGAAACTGGACATACCTGGTTGCAGTGGTTAAAAAACAAAAACCAGCTTAACAAAACCCGCACAAAACCACAAAACACCCAGCACAAAAAAATACACCAAGCAAAAACCAAAAAACCCACAAAGAAACCCCAGACAAAACCAGGCCAATACACACTCCAAGATTATGTTTATGCAGGACTAGGAAAAACAGCCTTCCATGATTAGAACTAGTTAAAAAAAAAAAAAAAAAAGACAAAAAAAGACAAATCCTTGTTCTCACTTTTAACTACAAAAGCATATTTACAAGTTGTAAATCATAAATAATTATAAAAGAGTAAGAGAATAAATTACAATTATCATAGTAAGTATTCCAACAATGTATGATGATCTTGACAACTCGCTACCTTGCGTATTCCTGTGGGTAAGGTGAAGAGTACCAGGTCTGGATCTCATATTTTCCGAATTCAATCACTGAAGGGTATCGCCCACTTGTTTCACCTGTGTTTTTACACCCAATTTTCTGTCAGGTGCAATAAAAGCAAAATATTATTTCTAGAAAAAGGAAAGTTAGCTTTAGATCATCAATTTCACCCAGTAAAGCTGTGAAAACCCTGAAGTATTCAAATCAGTTGCTAAAGTTCTTCCAACCTGGACAGAGGACATAAGTCTGCAAACAGCCAAGTATAAACAGTGAAAAATTTATTTCCAGGTGCCAAACAACTACACATGAAGTTAAATGAGCAGTGCATACAAGTAAGCACATACAAATAGATGGTGCATGGCCCAATCAAACAAGAAGCACAAGTGCCTCTGTTCTCATCTCTTGAAATACCTAGTGCGAGGACTTCTCTACAGTTCTATTTCAAACTCAAAGCTGTCCTTCTGCCAAAACAATGAGGGAGAAGGCATAAGATAAGCATAACCCTTCTAGAGTCCTTTTAATTTACCTCATAACAATCAACAGTATACTAACACACACTAATCCTGGCTATCATACTGACGTATCAGAAAATGACTACTAGACCCTGAAGTACTGGTAAATACAAAGAAGGAAGAAAGGTGGGAGTAAAGAAAAGGAATTTCAATGACAAATTTTAGAAGTCTTAGCACCTAGCATTTTTGGACTGCTTATGAAAGACAAAAAAAGGAGGAGATGGGAACAATTTTCCCCAAGCAAATGGAAGTGCAAACTAATAACAAAGTTGAATCTTTAAACTTGGTTCGAGTTTGTTGGTTAATACACTCTGAATGAAGACTATAAAAAGATCACTGCATTGAACCATAGCAGGTAATATCAGTTCTTGTACAGTAAACCTGAAATAAACCTAAGTGAATTCCATTACTGAAAAAAGTACAAGACATACTCTTTTATGATGCAATTTTATAAAAAATACCAATTGAAATGTTACATGCACCTCCCTACCCAGGTTCTCAAAGATACTGGTTGCTCATTTCATGGACACAGAAAAAGTAAAGTCTGGTTTGCTATGGGAAGATTCAGGTGCCATGTCCAGCTTCCTTGGCAAAAAAACCCCAAACCCTCAAACAAAACAATTCGGTCTCCACAAGGTTTAGTTTACCACTACATATGTTTAAGAACAACACTAACACCAGCTGGTATAAATAGTTTTAGTCAGATTCAGCTCAAATATTTTCACTGCTAGAAAAAGTCTGCAGTATTTAAACTCAAAGTGTGTTAAATAATTGCATAAAATGAAGTTACAGACTCACTAAACCCAGTTTCCCACCACCAAACAGTATTTGCTGGGACAGACTTAATTTTTTACATTGGTTGCTTTATCTACAGAGAAAAAAAAAAAATCATTGGGCACATTTTTACCGACCAACATCCTCTCCAGTCCCGACCAGGATGTCAGCTATGCTTAATCTCTATGCTTTATCAGTGGTACTCCTGTGCCCAAAATGCTCAAGCGTATCTTTCAAAATCTGTCCTAAGTGTCACTTATCATCTGACCCACTCCAGTATGATGCCTTGTCTCCCATTCAGGAGAATGTAACCGTATATACAGTGTATCCCAAATTAAATTCAGAACAAGCATGACATTAGATCAAAAGGTATATTATTAAAAACGAAGATGAATACACATATGAAGATTAAATGAGGTTTTATTTACAGAAATAACTACATTTTATGCAACATGATTCTTACCTCCAGGGAAAGTTCTCGAGCCTGCTTAAATACTTCCAAATCCTCCTGTGTAACAGTATCCTTGCTTCCCACCAGAAATACATCCGTATTTTCTTGTTTGATGCTTAGTTTGATTTCAGTATCTGTTATTCAAAACCAGCAAAAAGTTTATTTACAGACATGAAGACTATATGTGCCTTAGCAAAGTGATACTCCTAAAAAGCATTGTAGCAACTGTGGCTGTTATGACTCCCTATTTTAACTAAATTTGGGATTACCAAATAACAGAAATGAAACATTCCTCCCCTTTTTGTTTTGTAGTTTGCTGTTGCATGAGCTATTTTTGGTATTTGCTTGTCTGTCTGTCTAAGCCTTTACAGTCCAGTTTACTAAATTAGTTTTGAACCTCATGAAATGGAGTTTACTCTATCACTAGAACTATGCCAGGTGATAAATTCTGGTATACTCTACAAGGTAAAAAAGAAAAAAAAAATAAGAGGAAAAAAGTTGCCCTTTAAAGTTGGAGACCAGTGCTAAGCTAAGTCTACATTCAAACATTATAAATATATTCTTTTCTTAAATAAAAGCAATTATAAAAAAGGTAGCTCACAGCAGTACAGATCAAGTGTTGTGGAGACTAGCAGGATGGAACTGTTCATGAAAAAGCAATGGAGCAGAGGGAAATGAATTGAAATGCTCAATGTTATAAGCACTGACAGCACACAATCATGACGACAGCACTATTGCCAGAGAAAGGGCAGGGAAGAACAAGGAAATAGCATGAAAAATGGCTACTCATGCGGTACTACACAGCCATAAGCAACATTATGAAGGCATTTGGGGCTCCTAGTGTCACTACAGATGCAAAAAATAATAAAAAGGTGGTGTGGTATTAGTCAGAAAAAAAAAAAAAACCAAACATTTTCGGGATTTAGTCAGCATTAGATAAAAGGTCAAAGTTTTGTTGCTTTTGTATGAAAGTGAAGTAAGAACAAGAGAAATAGCTAAGACCTATGTGACAATATAAGAATTTTGGTTTGGACGGGACGCAGGTTTGGTTGGCGCTTTGACCTTTGCTTACCATCATCCTGATCAGGTTTAATCCTTCCGTCTGCCAAGCTCCCCTTCCCTGGTGAGGGGGTCCCCATCTGAGGGGTCACTTTATACTTTAATATGCCTAGATTCCTGTGCTTTTTAAGGAAAGTTGTTCTCTTGAGGTGAGCAATTGCTTTAAAAGCATGTCCTCTAGACACACCCCATCCAGAGGTACAGGCATGAGAAATAAACCTGCTCCCAACCTCTTTCTTTCCATAGAAACAGCTATTAGATTTTGATGTGGAAGATAATTCTGGTTTACGACGCAAATATTTGGGTGATGCATAGCTTGGGTGTCCCTTTTTTCGAGACTGTCCCTGAGTGGTATAGATATGAGAGAGTCCATCAAAGAGTCCCTTTAGCTGACTATTATTAGGAAGGCTACTAAAGGAGGGTACACTTGACCGACTGGAAGAACTTTGGGGAGAGTTAGAAGAAGTGGAAGTGCTGGATTTTTGCGAACTGGGGCTCTGACCAGAGATGGGGGTTGGGGGTAGAAGTGAAGAAGGTGGAGGTTTTAGCTTTTGTGTGGTACCTGTAGCCAACACAAGAGAAGTGCATGACTGTTTCTGAGAGACCTTTTTCCTTGGACGATAGTGCTTTGAAAAGTCTATTATTTCACCTCGTGATCTGCGACCATCAGGTGATGGTGTAAAGAACTTAGTAAGGCCATCAATGAGCCCTTTGGTTTTCTTGTTAACTTTAAGTGTAGAGGCAGATATGTAGGTGGAGGTGGTGGTGATTTTGGTGGTGGCACCAGGCCGAGTGGGGTCTGTAACAGGCAATCTGCTGCTTGAATCCTTCACAGATGCAGCATGACCAGATGAAGGTGTGGTACAGACTTTAGTCTTTTGACCCCTACCAGGTGACCCCCTTCCTGTGAATGCATTCACGGATCCTTCATCACTGGTTACAGACCTATGCAAAAATTTGGAAAATGAAAATCAGCATTAAACGTCTGTAACTACTGCCAAACAGTACTACAATTTATACAAGTTACTTATGCCACTGTACTTAATCTCTAAAGAAATTTAAAGACATATACACTTTGGAAATACATTTCACATTATGACATAACATCCAACTACTCCCCCCCCCCCTTTTTTTTTTTTCCCCCTAGCCTCCTTTTCTTAAAAAGACATTCCACAGTACATATAAATAGAAGCAGCTGGGATAGTAGGATCTCCAAAGTATATAGTCTCCCCACCTACTTTTAGGCATCATAGAAGCGTGCTTCTTTGGGGAAAAACACCAATGCACTGTGTCCGAGCACATCAACTGATCCATCACCACAGAGTTTATTGTACACACAAAGGAGATACACATGTTCAGTGTTAATAAATTACTGCATATCAAAACACTTAACTTCAGACTACATTTGTTTAAATTGTAGAGAAAGTCTATTAGTCCTTTAAAGCAATACAGTCAGTTTTCAAGAAACTGCTATTTTTTCCATACTGTATGTTAACACTAGTGTAAAAATTACCACCAAAGACCTAAAAGCAAAGTGAGGTAGTTTATGAAGAGCTTTACAACAAAACCGAAAAAATAGACTCTGTTTCCTTTAGAAATTGTAACAATAGCAAAACCAAAAATAGCCAAGAAAAGGGTGTTTGAAGAAAAGACATAAACCAGTCAGTGGAAGGTGTTAAGAGTGGTATATGTTATTTAAATGCTAGGAAGAAAAAGAACATGCTGAAAGCCAATGTTTGTGACACCAGAAGCACAGGTAGCTGGTCGCAAATGACTGAAGAGAGGAACAAGACTGAATGATACGCTGAAGAGCAGTAAATTGTAAGTATATAGAAACACAAGGTTTAAAAATATTTGCAGTAAAAGAAATAGGTATCAGGAGGCATGATCAAATTGCAAATCCAAACAAAGCTATACAGTTGAATCAAATGCTTCTATTCCCTCTTCCATCTTGCTCTTTGAAGTTAGCTTATTTACTCTGCAGTGGAAAGTTTTCTTCCACAGATTTTGCCTTCTTAATTGAGATGCTGAAGTAATTAATTCCAACAGGTTGCTTCTAATTAGAGATTGAACAGCCTGGGGCGACCATCTGGTTTACTGAACTCCAAGGGCCCACCAGTTTAAGAACTAGCCCCTTTTCCACTCACACATCCCTAAATTTGGTTAGCTTCTAAGAGGCAACAAAACCAAAAACTTCTAAGCCTTTTGAATCCTTTGGTGTCATAAGCTTATGTCCATCACAAGACCTATTCTCACTACCAGGTGCAGTAATCACCATCAGTGCCAGGGGCCAAACACACCTGGTTTTAGTTAATCCTACACAGTAATTTGCCTGTGAAGGGCTTCCTACAGATGGTCAACCAGCAAAAAATTACTGCAGTACTACTGGACAGATTTCTTTGTAGAGACAAAAAAAACTTAAGTGGCATTAGCTAACCTTCCTGTATTTCCTGTGACCACAGACTTTTAATTATGACACTGTCATTTTCTGTACCTCATGATCAATTTTAAATAGGATTACATTAGGAAGAGTCTCTCCCCTTATCCCATCTCCTACTCACTGTTTTTCCAATACAGGATTACTTTGTTTTCTTCATACAGATAATTATTAGGCATTGAAGTCACAGAAGTGTGCCCATAGTATTTAAAATATTTATTACACAAAGAACACTCACAAGTACTATAACATGCTCATGTGCTATAAAGAAGAGGAAATCTTTATAAAAATACTCACAATCATCATGCAATGTTCAGAGAACTTCTGCATCCTCTATTATGACATTTACTTTAAAAGTTGTATCTCAGAATCCCATTAGCAAAATATCACAGTAAAACCCTCATAACCTTCCAACCTTTGTTCTACATGTATGAGGAAGGAGGAGAAACAGAATTACTGTCAGACAAACATTCTTTCTAAATCCACTGTGGGAACCCAAATCAGGAATGTGTTTGGAGAAGATGGCAGTACTGTATTAGAACCCTAACCTCCAAGTTGAAGGCTTAGGAGTTTTCAAAGGGGTAAAACTAGAAGTGTAGATAGAGATATATGGAATATTTTTATTATACACACAGTGGTATATAGGAATTTCAGTTAAAACACTGAAAGTTGTATGGCTATTTCAATGACCTTCAAATTCCTAAGTTATTTAGTCAGGAAGAGAATGGAGAAGTAAAAGAATGTTTCACCCATTCTTCCTTTAACAACATGCTCTCATGAGCCACTACAACTATATCTTTTACTTTCATGTAGCACGACACTTCATCCTTGTCCTGTACTGCTTTCCTAGTGCAACATACGCTGCAGTTCAGGACAAGGACCAAAAAAGGCAAAATAAGAGATCCTGGCAGAGAGAAAAGAGAAAGAGAATATACCAAGCTGCACAACACCAAGTACATCAACCTGACTAGTGTGCCATATCCTAGTACTGAGAGTACATTTTTTTTTTCCCTTCTGTTTTTACATGTTGGCTCCACTGGCTCTAGAAATCCTTATTTTGCAAAATGCAAAGTTTTACAGCAGCTACCGTGCAACTCTGAAGAATATCAAACAGGTGTTTAGACTACAGAGAAAAATGGTTGGGTAACAGCCACATGACAGAATGAGTAGTAGATAGAGCCAGAAAGCTTTACAGCTGCTGAGTTGACATGGCCAAACAGATAGTTAAGTAGAAGGAGAAGAAAGGTGTATGTGGATAGGAACATGTGATGGAGGGCAACATACTACTTGAGTTAACACAGAATCTGTTCCTGTTTAACATTCAGTGTAATGTCAACTCAGCATTTGATCACTACTTAAACAATCCTCCAACCAAGCCTTGAGATGTTCAGCTACAGTGTTCCCTGGAAAAATAGATGCCAAAAGAATTACAGCATTCTCTTGTCTTAGATAAACACATTCCCAAGAAGCAAGAGGAACTGCAACCTCTTCCCTAGTAACCAGTGGCAGCTTAACAGCAGAATTCAAATAATAATTTTTTCCAGAGTACCACTGAAACTAGAACTTCTGTAGCTCTTGCATAATTTTCATTTTGGAGTGGGTTTTGTGAGCTGATATTAACTAATGAAGTCATTTTTATACAACTTTTGAGTAGGTCTTTGAGCAGAACAGTTTTCTGAAGTTGGAAATAATAACTCACTATTATCCACTTAGCATAGATTTTGTATGTACTTCAATTATTTGAAGTTACACTTAAAAGATAGCTGTGGCATATGTTATCATGCAGACTTTTATTTGCATCTGCTATAGGTACAAGTTTTTTTAAAAAATGATGGGATCTAGAAACATAAGTCACAGGAAGTTTTTTCATCATATTTTGACATGACACAGAAAGCACCCACTATAATTAAGCTGTTGTTGGCCATTGTGCTGAAAAGCATATACTAGAATACTTATCACATACCTTCCCCAACTTGAAATAGCATTAAAAACTGTAGTTGAACCTCCATCAACTCTTACCTGACTACATTCTCAGAAACATTTACAAAAAAAAATTCAAGAGAAACCTACAACATTCGTTGCTTTAGTTTATTTTTCGGTCGTCCAATAGGTTTTGCATATCGTCGCCTTATTTGGGCAGCTTTCTCATGAAGTAGCTTTCTCCCTTTCTTCTTTGGTCTACAGACCTGGCAAATCCACATTCCTACATAAAGGAAAAAGTTTAATAGTACACAGTTTAATCTGTACTGCAGGTGTCTACCAAGATACATGCCATGTATTACAAGGTCAACAAATTATATTATGAACAAGACATGGGAAAGGAGAAGTGGACAAAGAAAAGTGATCCACTTCTACCCATGCTTTGAAATTTCTGAAGGCAAAGTGTATCATGAAAGGGGAACGGGAAAAAAAGGTAATAAGGATCACAGAAAAGATTATGAGCAAATGGGTTCTTAAAAGAATTTCTGTTTTAATTTGTCCCTCCTTATATTACCTAGATCTTTCTTCAGACACAAGTAAGACTGGGGGCGGGGGGGGGGAAATCACATGTGTGTTACAAAGCAGTCTAGACCACAGTGCACTCAAAAAAATACCAGATCACGCACAAGTATGTTTAATATACAACAACTTCAATTTGGCAACCTTTTAACATTAAATGACCATATCTGAACACTTAAATAAGTGTTATAAGGCTGGGGACTTGGGAGAGGAAAAAAAAAAACCCTGGAAGAAGTCTTTAGTATAACTTTTAAGATTAAATAGGGAAAGCCATAAAGATGTGAAAGCAGAAGTAAGAGGTGCCATATATCAGAAATCTAGAGATTAGAGAACCTGAAGACACAGGTACAGGTGTTTTGTCTGTTTTTTAAATTACTCTTACAGAAGGCATGAAGAAGCAGGCTCTTTCACCTGCGCTACATTTCTTTGTCAGTGTATATACTCCAAACATTTTAACAGCCTTCACAAAACTTCACCTTCAATAAACTGGCCAACAACTCAATTCACAGTGAATTCACCTGGTCAGCTGACCACAGACCTTTACTATTTTCCTGAGGAAAAAAAAAACTCAAGTGAAGAAAAATAAAAGTGGCTTTGACATGGTTGAAATCATACTGTTTACCAATGCAAAAATAATTAGCATGCTCAAGAGCTTTTGGTCACTTAATACGAGAAAAGACTGTGAATGAAAGTATTTTCATTTAAAGGATTTTTATTATCACCTTTTGGCATTCGGGAAAGTGGTGGGTCACAGCACTCCATGTGGAACCCTCTATCACAGGAGTCGCAAAAAAGCATGTTATCCTGAAGGGGGGTGGGGGGAGGGGAGTGGTGGGAGGAAGAGGAAGAGGAAAAAAAGACTTAATACAGCATTGCTTGAAGTTGTACATCAGTGATTTGTATTTGCACATGTGCTAAGCACAGAGCTATGGTAAACAAAAGTCAGATAACACTCAACAGTCTAACTTACTGCATTTTTGCCTTGGATCCTACATGCACTGCATGTCTTGCATTCAATACACTGCCATCTTAAGGCCTTCACATTTGTTGTTAACTCAGGACAGAATTTCAAACATGACGGATGTCCTAAAAAAACCAAAATATTTAAAGCTTGAGATTTAACATTGATAAAACTGATTCTTAAATTCAACAGGATGTAGTCAGCATCCTCAGAACCTTGCAAGCACCAGCTGCTTTCAGAACTCTGCAACACATTAACTCATCTGCTCCATACAAAGATACATAACTGCCATAAAACTTGCTTAAGAAGACAGGTAGAAAGTTGACTTCTACTGTAACTGACATCTGTGAGTGGACTACACAGGCACCTGAAATTGAATTTTTATTTTCACTAGGTTATTTCCATAGCATATTAAACTGCCATTGGTTCTGAAAAAAGTATTTTTACAAACTTGACCCCATTGTCCTTTCACAGCAGTGCAACATAAATAGAGGAAAGCTTTGGATAAAATAGTTTTTGTTATTTTTTTAAGTATACAAAATCTTACCAGAGAACTTAATAGTCAAACTATATGCATTTTTCATTCCAACTTACTAGGTAATTATATATACAAAGACCAGCTTCAGAGCAGTAAGAAGGAAAAAAAAAAAGAAGCAGGCAACTGGCAGAAGAAAAGCTTACTGCAAAGGAGGATTTAAAACAGGGGGGAAAGAGTAGCTGAACTACTACCTCCCATGAAATATTATTTTATTCCCTGGTGGGACCATCCTCTTTTCATGGCAGCCTAGAAGGCCTACATGACTTTTCCAATTAATAGAAGATACCAGACAAGTTAACACATACAACACCGGCAGTGGTTTTTCATATCTTCAACAGCCTCAGTGGAGTATACCCTTAATCCAGAAAAGATAAAAGCACTGCTAAATAGGATGGGATAAGCCTTCTCAGGGAAACACTTTTTGACAGTATTATATTCAGAGATTATCAAGAACATCAACCCACAAGATAAGAATCCCTGACGCCATGATACACTTAGACATGGCTGCAGTGATATGATGCGCATGAAGGATGATTTCTTCTAACTGTCAGAGTGGGGATACGTGCCTTCTCCCACAGTGATTCAGAATTCCTCCATCCATTGCTTCTAAGTCCAAGACTGAGCTAAACCACCACAAACAAGAATGCAGGCTAATTCATGAGCATTTGCTATTTTTGTCTTCTAACAGACTGAGGCATGAATGGCAAAGATGACTGTTGGAATGCAAAAGACATTTTAAGAAGTATAAATTTCCAATTTTATTTCCTCTTATTACATATACCCAAGTCTTAATCCACTTTTTGTTAAATTTTGAAAGGCAACTTAAATTGCATAAATATTGCCTATTCTCAAAATAAAATGCAGGAATATATAATCTATTAGGTAAAGATCAATCAATTGGGATAGTCTCCATCCCCTGCTAGATGCAGGAGGAAATATGGTAACAAGTGATGAGGGAAAGGCTGAGGTGCTTAATGCCTTCTTTGCCTCAGTCTGTAATAACAAGGCTAGTTGTACTGAGGGAATCCAGCCTCCTCAGCCAGAAGACAGAGACTGGGAGAATGACCCCCCTGCATTCCAGGAGACAGTCAGTGACCTGCTACATCACACAGACACACACAACTCTATGGGACCCGATGGGATACACCCGAGGGTGTTGAAGGAGCTGGCTGGGGTGCTTGCCAGGCCACTCTCTATCATTTACCAGTGGTCCTGGCTGACCGGGGAGGTCCCAACAGATTGGAAATTGGCCAGTGTGACGCCCATCTGTAAGAGGGGTCAGAAGGATGATCCAGGAAATTACAGGCCTGTCTGCTTGACTTCGGTGCCTGGGAAACTGATGGAGCAGCTCATCCTAAACACCATCAGGCAACACATGAGGGACAACCAGATGCTCAGGCCCAGCCAGCATGAGTTTATGAAAGACAGGTCCTGCTTCACAAACCTGATCTCCTTCTACGACAGGACGACCTGCTTATTGGATGAGGGAAAGGCTCTGGATATAGTTTACCTTGACTTTAGCAAGGCTTTTGACACCATTTCCCACAGCATTCTCCTGGCAAAAATGGCTGCTTGAGATTTGGACAATCACACACTTTGCTGGGTAAAAAACTGGCTGGATGACCGGGCCCAGAAAGCTGTGGTAAACTGAGTTAAATCCAGTTGGTGGCCAGTCACGAGTGGTGTCCCCCAGGGCTTGGTTTTGGGGCCACTCCTGTTTAACATCTTTACTGATGATCTAGACAAGGGGATTGAGTGTACTCTCAGTAAGTTTGCAGACCACACCAAGTTGGGTGGGAGTGTTGATCTGCTCGAGGGTAGGGAGGCTCTGCAGAGAGACCTGGACAGGCTGGAGCCATGGGCTGAGGCCACCTGGAGGAGTTTCAATAAGGGCAAATGCCGGGGGCTGCCCTTGGGCCACAACAACCCCCAGCAGCACTACAGGCTTGGGGAGGAGTGGCTGAAGAGCTGCCAGTCAGAGAGGGACCTGGGGGTGTTGATTGACAGCCGACTGAATATGAGCCAGCAGTGTGCCCAGGTGGCCAAGGCGGCCAATGGCATCCTGGTTTGTATCAGGATTAGTGTGGCCAGCAGGGACAGGGAAGTGATCTTGCCCCTGTACTCGGCACTGGTGAGGCCGCACCTTGATGACTGTGTTCAGTTTTGGGCCCCTCACTACAAAAAGGACATTGAATGACTCGAGCATGTCCAGAGAAGGGCTACAAAGCTGGTCAAGGGTCTGGAACACACGTCCTATGAGGAGCAGCTGAGGGAACTGGGGGTGTTTAGTCTGGAGAAGAGGAGGCTGAGGGGAGACCTCATCGCCCTCTACAGCTACCTGAAAGGAGGTTGCAGAGAGCTGGGGATGAGCCTCTTTAACCAAGTAATAAGCGATAGGACAAGAGGTAATGGCCTCAAGTTGCGCCAGGGAAGGTTTAGACTGGATATTAGGAAGCATTTCTTTACAGAGCGGGTTGTTAGGCGTTGGAATGGGCTGCCCAGGGAGGTGGTGGAGTCCCCATCCCTGGAGGTGTTCAAGAGTAGGGTTGATTTGGAGCTTAAGGATATGCTGTAGGTAGGAACTGTGCTAGGTGAACGGTTGGACTCTAAGATGATCTCCAGGGTCCTTTACAACCTAGATGATTCTGTGAATTAATTCAAAGAGTAGTTTCAAAAGCAAAAACATTGAAAAGACCTTGCCATTTGATTCTTAGTGTAGAGGTTAAGATACATTAAGAAATTTTTGTAGTTAAAACTGAGTCTGAACTTAAAGTGACTATTTTTCTTAAAGTGGCAAATATACTCTGTAACTGCATAGTTGAGTTTGATGCTACACTGTTCCCTCCAATAAAACTTAACAAGTGCTCCATTTAAAAAAGTATCTGCCAGGAAATAAGAAAAAAGCTCCCTAGAGTGGCTGATATTAACAATCAATATCACAGAAAGATTTTTCATCAACCATGATTTAACAACTATCTTAACACATTAAAGTGCAATCATAAACCAATTACCTCAATATAAGTACATTTAAGTCAAGTTATCTACCCTGCACAGAAGTGATTTACTTCAAGGAGCAAGTAAGTTGGGGTTTTAACTGTTGGATTTAACTTTGCCTTAAGTAAATGACCGAGAAGTATAAACACAAGAAACATCCGTTCTCACTGGTTGGTAACTATGCACAGATTAGGCGTAACAAGAAATTTCTCTGTTATCTATCAATGTAACATTTCTCATTCAAGCAATTACATGGCTTAATACATTTGTTAATATACTCAGGTGTCAGCTTTTACTATTGGACAAAAATTCAAGAAAAAAAACTTATTGGTATTAAATTTCAAGGTTCTGCCTGCAACTCCAAGTCCTTAAGCCACAAGTAACTAGAGGCTGGAAGAGTGCAAATCACAATCATCAGTATGCACTTGCCATGTGCTTTTACTGTCTTTGCTAGGTATGCACTAGCAGAGAAAGCACAGAAATGTTCACATTTCAAAATAACATATGGTATTGTTCTTTAATGGCTGATAACACTTGCAGTCTTCACTTAGAACACAAATTGACATAGTGCAAATATAACAGTAACAATTACAGGGTAATGCCTACCAGACATGAAGTGGTAATCAACACTTTTGAAAGGGACTCTGTTTTAACTACTGTTGTAGTTTAACAAATTTCTGTAATCAGTTAAACAGAGTCACTGTGACCTTCAGTGATTTTACAGCTAGTTTCTTTAAATTTGAAAGAGTTGAAGAGTGAAAGCATGTTTCTGGCTTCAAAATTCGTAGTATTTCAGTTCTAACTGCAATACACTGAAATCAAGAACATACTATCTTCTCCATATCCAGAAGCTAATACATCTGCCAAGAGGTTTTCAACACTTGATCAAACTCTAGTTTGAAGTGTTTCAGATGGTAATTTCTCCTGGTTCAATCATGTGACTTTCTTTTAAATCTCAGCAGATTTAGTGTAGCACACAATTTAACAGATTACTGGAAACTTAGACATTCGGAGGCTGACAGTTTCCACCAAGAATACATATAGGCTTACTTTAAACTAAATCTATTAGAAATTAAATGCTTTACATCTTTCTTATCCATTCCAGTAAGAAAAGGTTAAGATGTGATATGTTGATGTGGCAGAAATAGGCGAGATCAGGAAGTTAGAGCATCTCACTCCCTTGTGACTTGAGGCAACTTCTTTAACCCGCCCACCTTTATTTTCTCATTGCAAATTTGGGCTTTGTTTATTCTTCAAAAGATTTGACAAAACAACTAGTCTTCTAAAACAACAAACATTATATCAGTAACAACAATTATGTACAGTGCAAAGTCAGATATGCTAATGTCTCCAGTTATTTCCAACTGATACAAATGGTGGGAACTAATATATAATTCACAATAAAATCCCCTGTGTTTGATAACCTTTTAGATAGAAAGCATTATTATTTAGGGTTACTACAGCTATAAACAGTGAAGATCAGTGCCAGGCACACAGGAGCTTTTCCACCTGCAGATTTCTTAGCAGTTCATTTTATGTGACTAACCAATGTCTTCCCATAGTCAGCAGTAATTAAGACAATTTCCATATGACCTTATTCTTAAAGCGTACCCCTAAGACTCCTTTATGAAGCAATCTACACAGTCCTTCCCAAACCTTTCTGTCCCTATTTCTCAACCTGACTCTTATGTCTTCATTGTTCTGCTCTTCAGCCTTCCCTACCCGTCTTTGATTGGTAACCCTCTTACCTTCTCAGCCTAACATACTATTTGTTTGAAAGGACAGTACCCACAGGTATTCTACTTCTAGATATTCCTCCTGCATTTTAAAAATATTTTTATAGTTCCCCAATAACTCAACTTTTTTTTTCTTCCTCTTTCCAAAATTTCAACTCCCTTTTAAAAATCTATCAGCTGCAGCTCTTTAATTGCTCCTTCACCTTTCAACTGGGAAAACAGAAGTAGAGTTTGATTCCAATTCTTGATTCTATTGATTTTGAAAATCAAAAGATAGGGGAAACAGGAGAGAAAAAAAAAAATAAAGGAATAATGTTTGCTTTTATACCAGGATTTGTTTTCTCACATCTGACATCCCTCATCTTACTCCTTAGAAAACACCCTGTGCAAAGTGACATAGTGCATTTCATTTCCATTGCCCAAATACATTACCTTCCCAAATAACACAAAATAAGAGTGATATCAATGAAATGTGCAGATATCCAGATAGTTCTCGCTTTCAGAACACAGAAGCATTACCTGAAGAGACATGAGCAACTGACACAAAAACATAAAGGAAAGCAGACATGCCAGTAGTGGGCACTGCAATTTAATCTCTGATCAACTGAACAATTTGCTTGCTGTGTGCAACACGCAATTTTTTATGTTTGTTAGACAGCAAGACCAGCTTCGAGATACACTACAATGTGCAAAATTAAAAATCCAATTACAATAAACCGCCACTTGAGTGAAGTTGTGTTATTTATAAATTACACTGAGATTGGTTTTTATTTTAGTTAGGCACCAGTAGCTGAAGTTTAACCATCCAGCAATCCAACTGGCAGTCTCAACATTTCATTCTTTATATCTAATACATCTGAGGAACTAATTAAAGATAATTTAGTCTTAATGAGGCAGAGAAAATATATCAGTGTTAATTCAAATGGAAGCTGATCCATGAAAGTCAAGACTTCCAGATCTAAAGCATCTTAGACCTAACAGGGGATTATTACACAACAGAAGAATAGCTGATATCTAAGTTCACCTGATTAATGTAAACTCTGCATATCAGAGTCTAATGAGCACAGATCCTACTAAATTTCCAAATATTAGAATACAGATTTGAAAAATACAGGAAGCCTGTAAACCATTAAGGGAAGACAGTTTAAAATCTATGGGGTTTGGTTTAGCACACTGGGGTGAAAAAGCCACTTACTTCACTGTTAACCATTTGCTTGAATAGATGAAAAAATACACCGGCTAACAAACACAAAGAATCTGTCTGGGGTGACAGATTCAGAAGCACACAATCAAAAGCATATCCTGATAACTGAAAACACATTTTTGACCCACACTATCTTGTTTTTACTCAAGTACTTTTGTAGCTATCATAATATCCAAGGCAGACTATAAAATGACAACACACATGGACTCTGAATTCTAAAACACAAACAGTACTTCCAGCCTTCTCAAAAGCAGCGCTGGCTTACACAGACTGTACTACTTCACTACTCACTTCCCTCCCGAGCACTTCCCTCTTCTTCATTCTGGCCTAGAAGTTGGCGTGGCTATACAATGTACTGGACTGAGAAACTGATCAAACTTCTTATTTGTTCTTCCATCCAGTTTATTTGCAACCAGGTGCCAGCACAAAGCAGTAGTGCTAAGCAGCCTGTGATTTTAAGCAACACTGTTATTTTGTCTTTGAGATGGGATGGGATGGCCTACACTGCAAAGCTTTACCAGAAGTACTTCCCAAGGCAGCTGAGAGCTTACAGAAGCAAATGTTTCTGGTGCAGCTAAATAAAAACAGTCCACTCAACTGACAAACTATACTGGCCAAATAAGTCCTCCTCCAGCATAAAGCTATTTTCCACAGGGGTTTTTTTCCAGAATAGTTAAACTGATCAGAGGACTTTTTCACATCCAGAACTCTAGAGTTGCGCCAGAAAAAGCTTTATGGCATAGAGCTGCTAAGAGATTTGTCCAAGTTTCTTAGCCAAAACCTTCTGTAAATCAAGAATAACCTAGGCCAAGAACATGTTTGGTATCATCTATGTGCATGCACTGCACAAAGCAACAGTGTGCTACAGTATTTCATTTTCAAAATCAACCTAAGTTGTTCACTTTAAGGAAAGCGCCTGCATTCAAAACAGCCACATGGAGTCTGTAAGACCTGCTGCAACACACAGGAATAAGGTATGCAGTAGAGTCACTGTCTTGTGCCTGACAAGTAACAGGTGCCTAACAGCTTTAGCATGTTATTTGAAATACTACTCAAATTCCCACCTGAGTAACAAAATAATTTTATTTTAAAATAAATTAAATGGATACACAACAGGCAACAGCAAAGACTGTTACACAGTCTTTATTATTATGAATATTCCTCAGCTTCTGAAATGTTGCAAATCTATGCACACAAAATTCTTGACCATCATTTAATGTCACAATGCAAAACTGTTTTCAGATCAAACATAGATCCTAAACAGTAACAGAATTTCTGTATTTTACAAGTGTGGTTTCTCTATTAATTTACTAAGCGGATCTATACTTTTGGCATAAAAATGAATTCACACATCTCATTTGTACTTATCCAGATGAAAAAATTTTAGTAAAAAGTTTCTCTCACCCCCTGCTTTGTTTCAGTTCTCAATCTATGTCCAAAGAGAGGATGACATTCAGAAGTTTAAAATATTGTTAATACCTTAAAAACAGACTTAAACATAAACACTTCTAGTATTTGTAAAATTCTGTCAACTTACCACTGCTTCCACAGTCTGCACAAGACAACAGCTCTTCTGGTTTTTTCTCACGATTTGATTCTTTTGTTCCCAAACAAAAGCTACATATCGGGATGGGATCAGCTCGTGGCTAGATTGAAAAACAGACAGAGTTAGCTAGAGAGAGAGGGAAAAAAAATAGAAATAAAAGAAAAAATAGTCTTACTTCACTTTTACCTGACATTTTGATGTAGCACTTATTTATTATCAAGACAAATGTCCATTTTACTCACTTTAGAGTAACAAATTTTACTGTCTTAACATACTTCATAAATATTAAGGTGAGTCATAATAAGCAACCTTGTGTACTAAAATCCATGTAAACCTCTCCAACACAAGACTAGTTTATCAAAAATGAGGAAAAATTAGAACTTAGGACACTATTCCTGAACACACAATTTCAATGCCAGAACACAATCACTTGGTCTTCAGATGCAATAGCACTCAGAGATGAAGACACAAACTGGATTTTATTATAGATTAATATAGTTCCTTTCCACACAAAAACCTATAAAAACTCTCAAAGTTAAGACATACTTTATTACTTTTCCATCCAATACAACTCTCACCTCTCTATCAAACTATCATTTTAGGGTAAAAACACTGTATTCAACAGATCAACAGTTATCCATTACAGTCTGAGGAGTCCCATCAGCTATGATAGTCAATTGGAATAAAAAACCCACGCAAATCTTTCAGTGTCTGGAAGCAATACACAGAACTTTTCAGAGAAAAATTTAAGAACTGACACAAACTTACTTCCTGATCTTCCCAATCTGTTATGTGACAAACTATCTGTAATTTAATACCTCAGTTTCTTCAGGTAAATTTTAGAGCTTTACTGAAACTATTTAGCTGCATCATCCAAAATATTCATTAATGTCTACATAAAAGTATCTGTAAATAGATCTCTAACAAATAAAATTATGTGCAACTATTTTTTCAAGTGGGATACTCAAATAATAGAGTACCTTCCCAGGCTGGCTTGTAGCACCTAGTATCACAACTACGGAAAAATTAAAATAGTTTCTTTCACAAAGTCATAGTTTCCAGGTTTAGCTAAACAATGCTGTTAGTTTTAGATACCAAAGTAATTATTTGTTGTTTTCACCTTCAATTTTTACATTTCCACTCTATGCCACATTACTTTGAGAGCTGACAGACTATCTTCACTTGACCTACAAATCTGTATTCCATTAGTGGGGAATGCTTGTTTTTAAGGGTATTCTTAAGAAGGCATCAGTTCCATGTAGATATGCCCTTACACCCCAACACAACGTAATACAGAAAGACTGAAACTAGGTTTATATTATTAAGCTTTAGGTCTTAAATCAAGTACCAGATTCCAAAGAACACTGACACCAGCAAGGTAAAGTTGTCCTACCCAGACAAGAGGAGCACCCATATCCTCACCCTACCCTACAACCACTTCTGTATAAACATACCCTGAAGCGTAGTACATTTTCTGAAAGCTTAGTCCTCAGAAGGTCTGATCACTGTTCGTCTCTTCACAGTCCAATTATCAGAATATTGACATACTTGTATACCCCA
This sequence comes from Athene noctua, assembly GCF_965140245.1. Classification (NCBI taxonomy): domain Eukaryota; kingdom Metazoa; phylum Chordata; class Aves; order Strigiformes; family Strigidae; genus Athene; species Athene noctua. The sequence continues at coordinate 43,125,640 of NC_134041.1, forward strand.
AAGAGTACACATAAAAGATACCAGAGCTGAAGACTTGTCTTAAGTATGGAGATGTCTGTTCTCTTCCAGAAACTACAAAAGGGAACTGCAATATTACCTTCTTATAACTAATGAGAACAAACACGGTCTGCAGTCCTTAGTGTTACCAAGACCTCTCTTATGAACTATACGGATAGCTGAAATATTGACTTGCTACCTGGATAAAAGTAATTGTTGAAGTTAAGAAACTGGCAGATTTCCAATTTAGTCACACTTTAAAAAAAAATAAAGAAAACTGATGTTCTCAGTTTTGGCAGGATGTCACTGAATGAGATTAGTAATTCTATAGGTGGGAAAGGATATACCAATTACCCGCAGAAATTTTTACTCGCATGTTAAAAACAATGCATAAGCAAATAAAAGAAAATGAATTAGTTACTATTCTTGCCAATAAGATATCATAAATCAAGATATCTGTTCAATCTTTACACTTTTAAACAGGCTTATATTTGGAACAAGACAATATTAACAAAAAACCCCCTAAAATATACCAAACAGCTGCATAAAGATGGTCGAGAGCTATCCAAACACAACTGTTCACTTGCAGCATCTTGTGGACATTTCTTAACTGCTACTTAAAGTTTAATACAGATAACTCTAAAGGACAGATTACTCTTTTAGTGAAATCCTGTAAAAATCTCATCTTGGCAACCACACCATTCTCCTTCCCTTTGATATCAACAGTGTTTTAGCTGTTTCAGAAAGGCTCGCTTGGATCAATAATTTACATACATTGCATATCATTCAAACCCAGGTCCACATCTCATTTAACTTTCCAATAACTTTCTTTTCCTTGCTCTAGAAAAAGACATAGCCATTATCCAACATTCATTTATTTTCCTATTTCAACTCCCACCCACCCTTTTTTTTGTTGTTGTTTTGTTTTGTTTTTGTTTTTAACTGAAGGTAAAATAAGGGACAAAGGTTGCTGGCAGTTCAAGGCAACAAAGACTGATGTTCTCATACCAAACCTAATAATAGCTTGCAAAGCCTATCACTTAATACACAAGTTTTCAAGAAACTTACAGGTTCCAGTATATATATTTTGAAGCCATTTACATTAGTGACTGTATTACTGGGTCTGATCTCTGAGCTACTGAAAATTAAGAATGCACACATTCTTGTCAGCACAGTAAACAAACATAGTTTCATATTGCTTTAGCTTGCACAGTCAAAGCAAAATTATATTCATACTGATAGCATTCTTCCTGGCTCATTACTGCCTCGATTAGGATCAACGGATTTTTATCCTAAAACGTGGGGTTGGATTTTTTGTTTTAGTTTTTTGACTGGGTCAGAATATAATCCAAACAGAAATCTATCTCCTACCTGTATCTCTTTTTTTTTAATCACTAGTTTATCTTTTAAAAATATATCAATTGTGTATCATCATCTTCTGAAAAACAATGATTAGTCACCACGAAGGTTGATTCCATTTAATCTCTTACAGAAACTAGTATGGCCAGTTATTCAACACCGTAATATTTTATACCAGATGAACCTGGAATATTTTTCATGTTACTCAACTTCAAAAGGAAAATAACTTTTTCACCCAATACTTAAGAACCACATTAACAGTTTTCTGCTCTGTCACTGAAGATAGGTCTGCGTAACGTTAATCCAGTAATACACTTCTATTTCGTCAACAGAGCTCATAAAAGCGAAGAAGAATTTTTCATTCCTTTAATTTTAGAAACAAGGTAAATGACAACTTTCAAAAGGGCTCAGTTTTCTAGGTCACTAGAAATTGTATATCCAAATTTAAAAGGCTGCCCTGTTCAAATAACTATTTCCAACTGCAGTAGGGGCAAATTTGCAGAAAATGCCTTATGCCAATATGAAATTGCATTCAGAAAATGAAACTTCACAAAAAGCAGTCAGGCCATAGGAATGTTCTCCTTTTTAAAAAAGGATATATTATATACCATGGAGCAATAATATACCATCAACTCAACACCTGTAAACAGGTTGGGTTTTTTATTTTACCTTCCAATTAGAAATTGAACAATACTTATTTAAGCATCATACATCTAGATGTCATAGCCAATCAGTCCTTTAAAACACCATACATCCAAATCGCTGCAGTCCATCAATCCTCTAAATAGCATTAGAAGTACCATATTTTTACATCAGTAATTCTGGCTCAGAAACCCTCACGATGCACACATGGTGATCATCTGCCCAAGTTTACATTTTTAGTTTCTTAACAGTCAGTAGGAAAGAAAGGACTACATTGTAATAAAAATTACACTGTAAAATAGTGTATGTATGTATGTATGTATGTATGTATGTATGTCAAATATGTAAGTTTTAAACAGATCGTATTACTTTACACTGATGAGTTATCAGAGTTTGGTAGGAGATACCTATTTAATCCTGCTACCATACAGTAAAAATTTTAAACCAGGTATTGTTTTTAACATTCACAACAGGAAGTTTCAGATGTATCCCACCTTCCCTTCAGGCAAAAAACACAGAAGCAAAATTGTTCCTATAAACAACCATTGACTGTAGCTGGACAGACACTGTTGTAGAAGTTGTGTGAACCAAGAAACCTATGCAGATATGTTTTCAGAGACTGGCTTACTAAAAAGATCATCAGAAACTATTTAGCAAGCCCCAGTCAGTATCTCTGCTTTCAGCATCGTATAAACCCTCGTTCTGATCGCATAACTGCACCACCTTCCTAAAAAGAAGTAGTAGTAAGGTCTGCAGCTCAGTTACTTCCAATAAAAATTTGGTATACCGTACACGCTATGATTTGTTTTGTATGCTGCATAAAAGATCCTACAAACCAAACAAATCAAAGCTATCAGAACAAGTGTCATAGTCAAGTGCTTGACCTTCAGTATCTAGACTGAAGACCATCAGATGGCCATGTCTGAAAGCAACTGCCTTTCCTCAGAAGGCAATGCAAACCCATTAATGATTTCAACCCCAGTGTGCCTACATATCCTCAACCTGAGTGATGGGAGAAGGAAAATTTCTGAGCTGTTAACCCACCATGCAAAGCAGGAATGCATATCTGCAGAACAAATCATGGGGACTGGGGCACCGGGTGGAGGGGGCAAAGAAAGACTGCAAGCTGGTGCAGCTGGCGAGGTGGAGAAGGATAGGATCACAGCTCATCCTCTTCTGCATGCATTTGATACAGGGTAGAAAAAGGAAGGAAGCATAAACCACCCAGATAACAAAGGAAAAAAGAAAATGGATGAGTGACATCATTCACCATAAAGAATCTAAAAATTAGATATTTCTTTATATTTCTTTATGATAAAAATCATCCAATTTGAACATCTAGCACAGCAAAAAGAACAGGGAATTAAAGAGCAGAGATTAGTGTTTCCAGATTTGGGTTACTGCAGTAATTAGAAAAAACCATGGGCTACCCAAGGCATATACTGTGAAGTTTTCAAGGCCTAAGAAGGATGCTAGCTCCATGTCCACAGACTGGCAAGGACTCAATTATAGTGTCAAAAATGTCAGTTGAGCACGGGGTGCTATAGCAACCTTACCTTAAAAAGTTCAGGTTCCTCCCCCACACCCCAATCTTTATTATACAATAACCACCCCCCCAAAATGTAGTTTTGTAACATTTATAGTTTTAAACTCATTTTAGGCAGTAATTGTTTGTGATTATCCTAACGTTTAAGATTGTTTACACTAATAACTAGTGCATTCACTAAATTTTGATTATAGCTTCAAGGTTGCAGTCTCTTCAGAAAACAAGAAAACTATGCTTAGTGTGTGCTACAGATAGATTAAAAATAACAAAAATATATTTGTGACTTCAGAAAGTGTTTTGTAATTGATTTTTTAAATAAAGGAACATGAATTTCACCTACTTAATATAGTTTACAAGTTGAAACATTAAGGACCCACTATCAATGCCTTCTCACAGTCTTTGCATATATCGCAAGCCCTGAGATTGGTCTACACAAAAATTGTACTAATTTATAAGTAATAACATCGTGTCAGCATTTAGTTAAACTACTACAGTTTCCATATTTAAGCAAAGACTCAGAAGTCATTTATGCAACCACTAAATTATTTTATTTATTTGTTTTAATGAATCACAGCTATCTATTCTGAGAAACTAACAGGCTTTGCCACTGCGTAAAATGAATCCTTGCTAAAAATTCAGCTGGACTTCTGCTACCTTATGCCAAAATCTGTCTCAAAACTCTGGCCCAAAATAACAATATTTTTCCTACTGTAGTTTCTGTGCTTATGGAATTTACAAGCTCATCTAATGACATCTATAAATCCCAGGATTCCCAAGCATTTAGCATGGTCTAACATCCCACCCCCCAAAAAGTCACATTGTTGCGACTGAAAAGTCTTATTTTTGAGTATGTAAAATTACCGGTAACTATAAATCCCAGTGAAAGCAAGGAGATTACTATTTGCATTGCTATAGCACTCTGAGGCTTTAAACAGATTGTCTGAAAATTGTTAGGCATTAGCTGTGTACACACAATTACGGTTTTAAGTGCTAATCTCATTAAATGTTACACACGCATTAAAAGAAAAGTTTCACAGACACTCCCAAGAAATTTAAATTTGAACAGTAAACCAAAAACTTCAACTGTGCACATTTACAACTGGCTCTCAATGCCTTTTCCAAAACATCTCAACACCATCTGACAACCTGCAGTAAGACACACTCTCATGCACACAAATATTAGATCTCCATTACCCTATGAATAGAAACACCAGGCAAGTAATTCCTGGGTTAACAAGATAGAGAGGCAAATTTTACCGAAAATGGAAACTACCACAACTTTCAGTAGGGCTTCCTTGTTGTGGTCCCAATCTTTACCCTACTTCAATTACTTAACTATTTACAGCCTTCAGAAAGACAGAAGAAGCAAGTTTGCTTTTTCAGAACACCTACATTTTAACAAAGCACCTTCATGGACTATCTGCCTTTTTTTTAAAAAAAAAAAAACAAAACGATCACATCATAAGTTTGAAAAAAAGAACTCTTTGAACAAGAAATACCACCAGCAGCAATTTCTAAATACTGTTTTATAAAAATTAATATTGAAAAAAAAAGTGGAATGAGCCACAGGTACTACTTTCTATCAGCTACTGAAGCAGTTGCTCTTGGTCACAAGCAAAGCAAGGTATTATGAATACTTTCAGCTGCAAACCCCTTATTGCACCCATTCTGTGGGTAAAAAAGAAGTTTGCTTTCAACATCTGAAAAAAATCCATCATGTTTCAGGAACTAGTTATTATAAAGTAAACTAAACTTTGATTTAAAAAACCAAAACCAACCCACAGAACAAAACAACTTCTTAATGACAACTGTCCAGTAGATCCCATGTTAGCTCTACAGCACCACACAGGCATCACATGATAAAAAGTACACACAAACTCAAATGATGATAAAAACATTCTGACAGGCTGTTACTGCAGAAGAGTGAAGACATCAGTCCTGCTACAAACCTTAATGTAGCACCTACACATTCAGAAAGCACAAAGCAAAAGCCAGCACAAAGGCAGTTCCAAAACGAGGACAGTCCAGGGTGCCAATTTTTTTTATTATGCCTTTAAGTCTATGAACGTGTTGAGGAAAAACTGTAGTCTGAAACTTATCTTCCCCCGAAAGAGTAATTTCGCTGCTAGAATACAGGTTTATGTTCTCTTATGCTCTTTAAAAATCTCCTATTTCCTTACTACACAGTAGCTTCCTCTGCTCACTTTCCCCTCCTGTACTTTCAAAGAGATGTCTGTATGGGAATTATGATACACAATGTGACTGTCAGAGGTATGTAAATTATCCAAAACTGAGAAGTTTAAAACTCCTCATGTCCTCCTGGATTGAGACACCCCCAAAGGCATCTAATTGCAATAGTGATACTGGATTTCAGAGTTCAAAACATGTTCTTGCAGGTCCATCCTCCCCTTTGTGTACAGACACAGAGCAATCAGGGGATGATTGGTCAACAAGATCGTGACAGCACACCCAGAAAGACTGTGTGTCATGTTCTTGAACCGTGGTCTTGAAAACTGGAAATCTCACTTTCACACTGCACTGCTGATGAGGTGGGAAACTCCTGAAAGTGTATCCAAATTGACATATTTCTACAGGTAACAAGCAGGAGGGGAAGCACTCTACCACCTCAGTGCATAAGAAAACTACAGTTCCCTAAACAGGCTTAAGAACTCTATTCACTGGAGCACTTTGCAAACCTGAGCTGAAATGATGTGTGCAGAGCATACAGTAAATTATTCCCAGCTTTTTCATTGTTCTTCAGCTAATAATTTCATGTAATATTCTTAAAACAACTTTAAAAAGCAAACAACCCGAACAAAACAACAACAAAAAACCCCACACCAAAAACCAAAAAACCCCACCCCACAACCAGGAAGCGTAAAACAAAAAACTTGCATCTTCCTTCCCACCCTGAAAAATATGGCCAAGCCTACAACGCAAACTTGTATGTGTACAAATTTCTCTCCCAGAGTATTTTAATTATCTTGTACAGCAAAACGTATTGTTTACCACCCTGGATACAATGAGTCCCACTTGAACACAGTTCCCTATATCACTTTGTGGGTCTTAGTATTAAACCTCATCAGTCAACAAGCATCACTACAGCTGATGGAACCTAACAGACAAAAAGCTAACCTGCATTTTCATTAGCAAGCACTGTAGTGAGGAAGACATGCATGAAATAACATACACAACTAGAGAGTTTTCTAAATGCAGTTTCTATTTTAAGTTACTGAAAGAAGCACTCCTGCTCCCTTTCTCCAAATTGGGAAACAATACAATGTAGAACAGGGGAGTTTGCAACAATTACTGCTTAAAAAACAGAATGCAGCTTCAGGCTTCAAAAGTATCTTTTCCTTGCAATATGGGAAAGACTATAAAAGCTAAATTCTATTTCAAATTAGACTTTTGTTGTTTCATATAATAGTACAAGATATTAGAAAGAAAAACAAAACTCATTTCAGTTTATTAAAGTTGCTTCAGCTATATTCAAGAAACCAACTAAAGATAAGTGGTCTGCATAGTGAATATTGATCAACATGCAGGAAAGAAGAAACCCTGATCAAAAAAGCCACAAAACCACCACAGAAACACACACACACACATTCTATGAAGAGTTTTATTCATTTGCCCCAGTCCTCTCAATTAGCTTCACATAAGCCAACTTGCCATTCACATTTTGTTTGTAATTTATATCCACTGAAAATTCAAAAAATTCACTTTCTGTTGAAAATCCACCACCCGAAGCACAGGATACATCTCCTGGAGAAGGGTGCAAAGCAACAGCTTAAAAATTCAGATAAATCTCCCAGTCCTCTGGAGGCTCAGCTTTCATTTTTAACAGAATCAATTTAAAGCCTCACTTACAGAGGGGAGGTTTGCAAACCATAGTCCAAGTTTAATAGACAAACAAGACTACTGTAGACAGCCTAAAAATACCACTTTGGATACATGTAGGCCCTGCTATCATTTCAAAATTTACTTAACTCAGACACTTATTTAAATTGCATCCCTTCGGTGTTCTTTCATCAATTTCTGTGATAGCACTGCAGTAGAATGAAGGCTCTTCCCTCCTGAATGGGAGGGAATTTGTTATTTCATGTGTGGGTTTCCTGCTTTGATCCTGCACCTGGGACTAACCAGTTTAAAAAATACATTTACTTTTCCATTATTGTAGTAGTAAAGAGAGTTTTTAAAATAATTTTTTAAAAGTCCTGTAACCAAGGCTATTAATATAACTGGGCTATGAAGAAGGGTAATCACAAGTCCCCTCTAATGCATTCTCCACTATGAGATTACAACCCAACTACAGATCCTGACACCAAGGGGTACTTAACACTTCCCAGCCACGTTATATATAGCTCAAGCTGTAAATACATACTATATACACTGCAGTTTTCTAGTTGCATCTTCCTGTAATTCTGATGACCATCATCTACATACTGCAAATCTAGCCTTGGGCCAAGCAGTCTTCAGACTTCTCAAAACTGTCTCTTTAGTGGTTTTGAAGTGAAAAGACCAAGGGGAAAGAAAAAAAAAAGTTGTGTTTGCTCCTTTTTTCACCTTGTTCAGGGTACCCTTGGGAAATTAATTCAAAATTACTTCTAAATTAGCTTTTTATACAAAGATAATTCAGATCCTTTTTTTTGAAAAAAAAAAAATTTGGTGTAAATAAGTGATGTCTTCAGCTTCATCTAGAGATATTTCAATAAGTTAAAGTTAGAAGGGCTCTTTTTCAACTCCTCATTTCTGTTCCCTTACTTGCCTACTATGAGGCCAGCAAATGGTTCAAAATATACATAGCTTGAACTCCAGTTCCTGGCTAAAAACACACTTTTTTTTTTTTTTAAATTAAACTCTTCAATCTGGCACTCAGACAACCTCACCTGTACCAACAACAGGCTTCCTTTGTTTCCTTCTCTCTCTGATTCTGTTTGTTGACTCCCACAGACTAAAGCGAAATAAGTACTGCAGATCCAACCAAGCAGATTATACCTAAAGTTGCATTACCCCTTGCACAGCAATCAAGTCAAAGTATGAGGTCATCTTCTAAGTGATACCTTTGCTTTTTATGCAGCTCAAACTCTTCTTTTTTGAAAGTAATGAGTTTTCACTCTTCACACCTCTCTCAAAACTCAATCCTTTAATTCCATCTAGATGTCTTAAGAGCAACATATATTTCTGTTACTCACCATGCACTGTCACAAAAACAGTGCACTTAAGCCTTAAAACAACCTAACATTATCATCCCCATCATGACCTCATCTTCTGTACCATAAACCACAATGCCATCCCTTGTGTCTGATGACATGTAGTTAAAACACACACATCATCCACATCAGTCTGCAATTCTTCCAAGAATCTCACCTTGAAGTACATACACTTCTAGGTATTAATTCAGAGGCAGACTTAATTATGTTAAGTATCTAGCTTTCTGCGATGCTGTTCATCACTTGCTTCTTATTTTCACATTTTCTTCACATATCTCAATTTATTCGTATGTTTAAGAGACTTCCAAACTTTTTGGCATAGATTTCATTGGGTTTTGTCACATGTGCATGTGGTTCTTTGCATGGGATTGCATTTCCTAACTCCAAATTCTACCTGCTACTGCAATGCCTCTAGGATGAAGCAGGTGACATGTAATCACAAGCAAGTAAGCAGTGGTGCAATTCATAGACCATGATCCCATGGGCATGTCAATTTTTAAATTCTTTGGGGAAAAGTATTGCTTTTAAGCAGGCTGAATAAACTCCAGTATGAAAAGCACACACCTTGTTGCCATAATATTATGTTTACTCACAATGTTTGTATATATGCATATTTTTATTCATAACATTACCTAAGTCATCCTACATAAATGTGTATAAGTCTGCAGTGTGGCACAGGATAATTATTAGTTGTCTTGATGCTAATTGCTTAAGGAAAATGTTTAATTGCATATTAAATTGATCATATGCATATTATATTTACTCTTTGTGGCAAGTTTACTGTCAGCAGTATCTAACTCTGAGCAGTGCTACACTAAATACAGAAGTAGGACTTTATGAGACTAAGTTAGTATTTGAAATGCAATGGTAAATGAAACAAGCAGAGCACCATTCTATTTCAAGATGAAGTAGATGAATTTCCACATGAAGTCATGAAATACCCTGTCTAGTTGCCCTCACATATCTGAAGGGAAAAATACCATCACCAAAGCAAAATTATGGCTGTAAATTCCAAAACCTGATAAGGGATTACAAGAGAACCATTTCCTTAGATTTCTTCCCCTGATGTGATAATGAAATTGAAGTTTTAAACAGAGCATGCTACATTTTGGTTTTGTTGGTTGTTGGGGTTTTTTGTTGTGTTTGGTTGTTTTGTTGTTTTGTTTGTTTTTTTTTTTTTAAAAAAAAAAAGGATTTAGTTTTAACACATGCATATAACTTGACATCCTTTATGTTTGATCAATTATTTTAAGAGCAGATGTAACACAAATAATGTCACTGTAAATAACACAGTCACTTCTCTTACTGAGGCCCCAGGAGTAGAGAACTCCCACAGCTGAACACCTATATTCCTGTGGGCAACAAGTAACAGCAGCTAGGCCATTGACCTTTCTATTGCTGAATCACTGTATTTTATTTGGTAAAAACACTGGCACTAAGATACTACTCTACCAGGTGAGCTACATAGATTTTTATTACCTGAATTGCTATTTTTCATTTATTTATTTTAAAATAATTCCTGATTTCCTTTCTGAAGGACAAGAAAGCTGGACAAATAGCTGTTTAAATGCTAACAGCTCTATTTCCCCTGCCTCCCCCCAAAAGGAACTGACCTTTATTCTTGAGAGAAGAGAAGCAGTTTATTCAACAGCCAAGACACTGAAATCAGTTGCAGGTGTTTACTTTTACAAGCCATTGCTCAAGACACAATGCCACTGAAAATCTGCCAGATCCATAAAGTACATACAGTGTATTTTATACAAGACCTAGGAGATCAACAGTTTTTCACTTGATGAAGTGCTGAAATCCATGGCAGAGTGATAATAAAGGTGAATAGGCAAAGTAGCCCTGTACCCCAAGGAGTGACCTAAGAGGCTGGCATTTCAAACAAATGAAACAGATTGCTCTATCAGTCCCTGCTTCTTCATATGTATAGGTGATGTTCAATATTGACATACTGTGAAGAAATTACCCACCCCAAATCAAAACGTAATTTTAGAATTAAACCCAGATCACTGTAGTTCATTTTACAAAAACAGTATAATTATCTCCATTAAAATATAATAAAGCACTGCTAACTAGCCAGGCTATGTAAACCAGAGCTCAAAGTGTTCATAACAAAACTAGTATTTCACAGAAATATTTCACAGAAGACCAGCTTTTCTTAAAAAAGTTTCCAACTAGGCCTATGAAATAAAAGTTAAATGAAAGTCTCTTGAAGGAAACAGGCTTGAGATTTGCCTTCAACTATTACACTTAAGCAAGGGGGGAAAAAAAAAAATATTGTCGCAATCTGTACTGAATGGCTTCTGTAAAGAAATCTAGTCAGATTAAAACCAGTGTTTCAGAGCCTATCTTCTACATTATTTCAAAGTCTGTGGTATCAAAATGAAGCCTATGAAGTCCAAGAGACCATTCTCTGTCCAATAAACAGTATTAAATTGCCATACTACCCAGGGAAAGCATACAAGTCCTCCTAGCATCAGATTTCATACAAGAAGAAAAAAAAAAAATAGAAGGGTCATAGCAACATTCATTCAGCCAGCAGCTTGCTTAATGTAATTTTGTGAGGGTTTTTCAAACAGTGTGGTTATGCTCTGCCTCAAAAAAAAAAAGGCAACCATAATGCTGATAGCCTACAGAAGGTGGTAAGTAACTTCACTCCATCAAAAAGCTGTAACTGAAGCAAAGAATGTATTAAAAAATCATCACTTAGTAAATCAATCTAACAATACTATTGGACCATGCCCAAGTTTGAAATTGAAGTCTTCTAGCATCAACCTCCCTCCAACACTGACAGGATTATTTAACCCAACAGGAAGCTGTTCCTGTTTACTTGCATTCAGTAACAGAACTAAGTCATGAAATGACCTGTACCTACAACATCATCCACAGTTAGGGGTCACTGCCCATTGAAACAAAAGTCTTATCTGTAATAGTCAAATTACTTCCACTGCAACCTTTCTTGGGCAGTGCAACCACAAAACCACTTTCTTTGATCTAACTCTAAATGAGCACATAGCATGGTTGAGACAAGACACACTGATAAACTCACGTAAGACATACTGCAGAAAACCACATCAGGAGAAAATTTTCTGTGCAGATAGTTTTGCTTTGCCTCTTCCTTCACATCAGGAAAAAATGAAATATCCCAATGGAAATCGAGAAGCAGCATGACAAGAGCTACCCTGTATAACCTACTGAGCAGTCTTTAGGACTGGATTAACCTGTAATGCCAAGGAACAAGTAAACAGGTAAGTCCAATTTTTCACTTCATGTACTCACTGTTCAGCTGTTTTAGCACTAGCAGATAAATACAACAGAATTCTGACCTTGAACTCTTGCAAGGAAGCTTGCAATTCTGATCCCTATGGACTACATGTCTTAGGCTCCCTTACAGGATAGTGTGAGAAAAGTATCTCCCTTAACCAATCATAAGTAGCAAGTAGACAGGAGATCCCAAGGCACAAGCAACAAGATTGGCAATACTGCTATTTCTTAACAGTCTAAACCAAAGTATTATTTATAGCTCTTATCCTTTGGGGGCTTAACTCTCCAGTATTTATTTAAAGTGTCTACAACAAAGTATCTATGCTTATACTATAGAATGCCATCAGTTCAGTGAAAACAAAAAATTACATGTGGTGTTTTTTAACAACAAAGCTAATTTAAATTAAGTAATTAGCTTTAGGATGAGCACAGTATTTCCCTCAGTTTTGCAAAAAGCAAGCATTTGTGAAATGGCCATTAAGTGATGAAAATCAGAATTTTCAAAGAGTGTAGAAAAGGTTTTGAAAGCTACTTGCCTAAAACACAGATCACTTCAATAGCCACCTATAAAGAATTCTACATAACCCAACCCAAAGAAGAGACCCTTTCAATCTCCCTCTACTTTGATGCTTACAATAGAAGTTAAAATCCTTCATTACTAACAAGAATTGTAGTCTTGCTAACCAAGTCAAGATCTGAAAGACTGAATGTCTACAGCTTGGAATTTTTGGAACATAATTTAACTGTACTGAATAGAGTTCTTGAAATCAAAAAATAACACTACACCAAACACCCACATACCACCCCCACACCCCCGTCAAAATAAATTAAAAAAAACAACAACCCAACACCAAAAAACCCCAACCCCCTGTGTTATAAGTTGTACAGAAAGTCCTCTCCAGACCTAAAATTCTGGTTGAGATCTTAACTCCACTGCCATCTGAGAGCTGTGCCACTGATGTCAATGCAGTTCAGATATATCATTCCTCCATTTCTTAACTTCTTGCAAAATTTTCTTTGAGTATGGCATTTAAAGGGCACTCAGCTTTAAGCAAACAACTATAAATTTTACTATTTGGGAAATAAGACATACTTACAGCCCAAGCTAGTTTCCTTTAAAGTTTATTTAAGCCCAAATGCAAGGTTCACATTAACTGACCAATGCAAACAACATATATTTCATGTTCCAAATCTAATCAGGTAATATATGTAATAGTTAATACAAAGCACTCTAAAGTCTTGATCTAACTAGAGTGCCTTCTACCACTTGCCAAGTAAATAATAAGTATGATCTAGTTATTCCACACACACCAAAATAGTTTCATGATAGGCTAATTAATCATGAACATAACTTTTCAGACATTACATAATTTCACACAGACTTGCTTGTAGCTCCTGCCAAAGAAAACAGTTTTTATGAGAAATAAATCTATACTTCAAGAGAGATGACACTGACCAAACATGAAGAGAGGAAGAAAAAAAAGGGGTGAAAAGGAAGGGGAAAGTATTAATATCACACAAAAAACCCTGTATAATTTTATTACTCAAAACATAGCAAAGCTTAAAAGCCAGAATATGTGAAATCAAGTGAACCCAGCAACTGAAAATAACTTTTCCCTCTTTTTTTTTTTTTTAAATGACTGACACACAAAACCCCCACAATGTAAATCTATGAAACAGCTATGTATCAATACATACATTTATACAGTGACGAGTTTGCTTCCTTCCATTCAGAAGGGAAGAGGGGGCTAATGGAAGAGTGTATGGTTCCAGTCTGTAAAGGTGTTATATTTCTACTCCTCTTAAATTCTTTGATTATGTAGAAAGAACAGTGCCATTCTTTGGTGCTGCCTGGGAGAGTTGAAAGCTGCACACATCATCCACTAGGTTTGGATGCACTCTAGCAGGAATTCCACAATTTGTTCATCAAGTGTGTGGAGAGCAGGAAGAAAGGACGAGTACTTTTGCATCACAATGAATACTATTTTCAGACAGAACACTTAAAATTTTATGGGCCACCAAGTACAGATCTGAATTAATTTAGACCAAGTTGGTTTAGCAAGATCATGAAATGCATATTAAGGAACATGTATTCTGAAGAGGATTTTCCTTGAAGGGCAACCGTCTATTCCTCTTACATGCTTTTAAAGTTTCATTATACCTAAGAAAACAAATTTGCACTTGTAAGATATCTGTAAGATAACAGTTATCACTGCTGCTGTTTGGCAAAGTTAATAAGCTTGTAGTAACAGAGGTTTCTCAGCAATTTCTCTGGTACATACTAAATTCTTAGGGAAAGCAAGCCCTTTCCTTCTGCTGGGGAAATTGATGGGTTGTAGCTCAGCTGCTACTGACTACTAAACACAACTCTCCTCTCCTCCCTCCTCCTGTCCATCAATGAATCAATAAAAATACAGTTAAAATGCACCCAGGAAGAGCATCACAACTACAGTCTCTTTAGCTTCTGCTTTTGTAATGGGGTCAACAGTCCCTCCTCTCAGTGACAGCAGCGTGAGAAAATTTTTTCCCCAACACACCAACAAAACTCACCTCACCCTGAAAGAGTCACAAATTTCTGCTAGAAAAAAAGGTTCTCAAAAGGTCTCTTCAAATCCTAGATCAGTGACAGCCCACAAAACATGCAGATCTATGAATTTTTTAATTCTATTATTGCAATTTAATGAATCTGTTTTCATATAAGCACAGGAGTTTGACAGTTATTCACTGAAGTGAAGTTTATTGTTCCAAAGTGTGCTGGAAAAGACTGGTAACTAGTAACTGTTAGGTATTATACCCCATAACCCTTGCCACATTAAAAAAAAAAAAAAGGCAAAACCATCTCCATACCAGAAGGCACAAGTAGAGAAAACAACAGCTGTAAGTCAAATATGCTGTTAATATCATGATTCTGTAAATGTTTCCTAACATCATCCCTTTCCCAGAAGCTCAGGAAAAAGAAGTTGCACTAACATGCCCAAAACATCAACATTAATTATGAGATCTTTCACACATTCACAATATGAAATGCTGTCTTATGGATGATAGGGAAAAGGAACAATAGATGCAACTAGGTATGTTTTCCCAAATACTCAGTTTTAAGCACAAAAGCATGTAAGATCTGGAAAATTTAAATTTAAACTAAAAATGCACAAATTTCTCCTTTAAGATCTGCATCTCCTCAAAATAAAAATGAACACAAAAACCCACAAAAAAACAACACACCACAGATAAACACCATCTACTCCTTCACAACAACTACAGATAACACCCACAGGTACAGAAGGAAGCAGAAAAGTCAGGATATCTGGCAAATTCATATCTGTGACTTTTTTTGCATCTTTTCTTCTGCAGTTATAATGACAAGTTAGGCAAGAATCTCTTTCTACATTCTAAGGCTTTTCCTGGGAGAAAATGCTGTTCTCCTGACCATAACCGTAGCTAATCATGCAGTATATTAAGCCCCAGCACTGTTTTCTAGGAAAAATCAAGACCTTCAGTAAGACATCCATCCTCCTTATCAGAGTTCGCAGAATCTGCTGACACAGCATCCTCTAGAGCATCTACACTGCTTAGACAGGAAAGGTGCAGTGGAAGTAGAACAGAATACTGAACCCATCAGCTTAGGCAAAAGGTATTCCTCATACAAATCTATACAGCCTCCTGAAATCATTATCTCCTAAATTCACTGACTTTTTCCCAGAGTACCTCTGTAAGGAAGTACAAAGAATTTCTATGCCATGTTCAGAGAGGGAGGAAACAAATTCACAGCAAAAAGTAAACTGATGTCAAGTCAGACAACATGGAAACATGGCAAATCAATATGATAGTGTCATGAACACTGCCAAAAATGGAGGTTCAACAATCTCTCTGGGCAGCCTCCCAACTTTTTCCTTCCACCACTAAATCCTTCCACCACCACAAGCATATTCTCTAAAAGCTTAAGATCTCCAAAAATTAAGAATCATATACAAAGCTACCAGCAAAAAAATCACAGTGGTACCACCTGGCAGAGGTGCATAAGATGTCAGACCCATAGTTGCAACTTTTGCTTATACAGGGGCATAAATTTATTACTGCACTAGTTAATCCCCCATTCCCCAACTTAACTGTATTTTCACTACAATACCAAACAATGTACCAGGGCATTTTCACAGCTTTCTCAAAGTTCAATTTAAATAAAATCATCTGAATTAAGATACAAACAGTTGCAAGAATACTAATCCAATGAAAAGATTCAGCTTCAGGTTTGGACCTGTGATTGACTCCCTTCCAACTGTCTTTGGATAGCTGATTATAGTACTACTGTTAGAAAAAAAAAAAAAAAAAGACAAGGAAAGAGTGCTGTTTATAGAATTTAAGGCCTTCTTTCCTTGTCTGGCAATACTGAAATACCACCAGAGAGAATCCAGCACCTTGGACCTTGCAGCTCTGACCCTATCCCTTGAACTGGAGCTGAATATGCAGTTGGACTACAGTGCTACACACAGAGTCAATGTGTCATGGCTGGCAGACACACAAATGATACATAAGAAAAAACAAACCAACCAACCCAACAAAAAACAAGAGAAGAAGCAGCCTACAGCACAGTTTTAGTCAAAAGCTCTGAGAAAGTAACATAAGGAATTAATATCAATTCATTCTCGGCAGTGCTTATACCAAGAACTTTTCAACTTCAAGATTATAAATTTAGAGACAGGTGGAACCTCCTCCCCACCCCAAACCCCCAAGCACACAGGAGATAAAAGTGAGGAGACCGTGCAATAACAGTCAAAGTGAAGAGTTTCTGGGACACCTGCAATATAAAGCAGTTTAGAAGTGATTGTCTGTCTTCATTTAACACTCTAATAAAGTTAGTGAACATGCATTCATCTGTACTCAATCTGCTCAGAGATGAAAGCAAGCATAATTTATCTGAAGAAACTTCACTATTTGCCCTAGACTTCAGTTCAGTACTTTAAAACTATTTTATTCTTAAGACAACATACTCACAAACTAATAAGCTATTCACAGTTTTAGACTACCCCACCGTGTTTTACAGCAAAACACCATAACACCTTTCTTAAACTGACCCTTCCAATCAGATATGTCAGGAAGAATTAAGGGAGATGCCTTCATTTTATTTCAGTTTGGAAATTGGATTATCTGACAACCAAACCTTTTCACTTATTTGTAAGAATAGGCATCTATTATGAAAGGATAAAAATTGAATGCACTGTGTAGTCCATAAAGGAAAGTCAATAAAAATATTTAGTCATGTGATTGGGGGAGGGGGAGGGGGGGACAACAGGGAGGGATGGGACAGACACAAGAGAAATCCCAAATTTCAATTTTGACCATGGCAGGGTCAAAGGGAATTTTCAGTGTCCCCAAAATACATTCCCAGGCCCAAAAATCATCAAGAATTTTTCACCTACAGTAACATATCATCTCAACATACATATTTTCTGTGGACAGAAGTACTCACATTTAGTTTATGCTACTTCAGCAAGTGAAGGAACTAATGCTAGGAATTTCTGCATAGCAATAAACTTGTACAATAGTCTTAAACCCATTAAACGTCTTTGAAAATACACTTGCCATTGAAACTGTTTTTTAAAACAGCATGCAGCTCTAACCTAGATCTCCCCATTTCATTAAAGGACATTCTCCAACATTCAGATTATAAAACAAATTTTGTCTATACATTTACATTATGAAGTATGTGTAATATATGTTGAGAGTTTAAGTGCACCAGTATTTCTTTCTAAATACACATCTCCTCTCTAAGGAAAACCATAAAAAGGAGTTTAAAGGAAAGAACTGAAGTCCTGTGTATATTGTTTTGCCTCCTGAACAGTTTTTAAGCCTCTATCTTTCCCAATAGTTCCTCACTTGTAACTCTGCAAAAGGTACAGCATGCCAGAGCTGCAAACCCTTAGCACTGCTGTCTAAGCCAGTGATCTAATCACAAATCACTTAATGATGCTAAAAATAAAACAGCTGATCAAATTCTGTTACTATACTAACTTACAACAAATTGATCTAATATAGTGCTACTCTAAATTCCCCAACTACATACAACAAATTGTGTTGGAGCAAGAAAGTATGCAACATGGGCAAAAGAACTGATTTATATCCAAATTAGCAGGGAAGCAGGGGGAGAGGGGAAATGTGTACTCAGGTGTATACTGAATACAGTATAAATTCTGCATGTAAGACAAACAAGGAGACAACTGATGCAACCAGGTTCTCTTGCAATATCATCACAGTTTTGATACTGAGGACAACTACAGCCAAGCACTTAAACTGATCTGTCACTTCTACCTTCTCAATTAAGTACATAACCCTCTGATCACAAGAAGTGTATAAAGCAAGACTGAAGGTTAAATATAAGACAAGATCAGCAAATGATCATGCTTCAGTAGTAAATCTGAGGATAATGCAGGGGGTGGGGGTGTAGTTCTGACAGTTAAGACAAAAGAGCAGTAGAGAAATACACCAAGAGGACACAGTGAGAGGATGTATTGCAGAACAGGAATAATACCAAAATTACTTCGCCTTTTTAAAGCTTAGCTTTAAAATTGATTTCTGTATGAAGCTACTCCAGCAAATTGCAAAAGCAAGAAAGATTAATCTTAACACAAATACAACTCTCCCAAAACATGCCACTAATAAAATGAAGAATAAAGCGAAGAAACTCTTCCAGAAACATGTGATCCCCTCATAAGCACCCAAAAAAAAAAAAAAAAAAAAATTAGAAGTGATAGTATGATCTGTTTAATGCTTAGGCTTATAAAGAACATCCTCATTTGGAAAAGGTCTTACCCATAGTTATCACAAAGCTTCCTGGAAGAGGTAAACTATTTAAAGAAGTAAAATGGTTGTTACCACTAAGTAGCTATCATTGCCTTTTGTTTCATTAGTACTTATTGCACCTAAAACGGATATTGGTCTGGAATCACTACAAGATTACTAGTAAAAGTATGCTTTTATTATAAAATTGTATGATTATTGGAGGGGATAATTTTGTAAACAGAAAAATCATCTCCATATGACAATAACAGATGATGCCAAATGCGCAAATATGGGACCAAGTTACTGTGTATCCTGATCCTGGATACAAGCACTCCCGTAAAACCTTTGACCTTTCATACTTACAATCAAGTGTCTAAAAAGTGAATACAAGAGTAACTATAAAGCAGCTTTTTATGGAAAAATGTTCCAAGAACCCCAATGAATGCACAGTATATTAGACAATACTACTTCCATTCAGCTCTTCTCTAGACCTATTTCTTCTCCCAATTTTACTTCACTGTCAAAACGGAGTTCCTCTTTTTTTGTAAATAAAAAATGTTAAAATTTGTAATTAAAGCACTGAAATCATAATCCTATTATGAAATGCAATAGATAGTTGAGCAATTTCTTTGGTTTCGGCATCTGTACTGGTATTCAGCTGCATTCAGCAGGGTACAAGAACAATGATATGCAGATACAGAAGGCAAACATCTTACGCAACTAAACCAGGTGAGTGCTCATATCTAACTACCAAATTCTGGCAAGCAATGAAGTTGATGCAGTAAGTTCCTGCAAATCCCCTTCTCCAGCTGTCAGCAGAAACAGGTATGACCAGCATCTGTTTCACTAGCCTACTGGACTACAGTTCTGCACACTGCAGTCTCCCCTCTTCCTCCCTCCCTCCCCTTCCTATCCATAAAGGGAGCCTGGCAGGTTTTGGTTTCAACACAGTTTTTCTATACTAACATCCGGAGTGACTCCAATTTTTCCCCAGTTCTGCTGGATTCAGAGTTAACTGCTTTCTGACAATATATACGCAGGAGCACGTATTACAAAGCCATCCGCTTTCCAAATAAATCATCAAAATAATATTTAGACCATAATCAAACCACTTTCAACCACTCAGATCAAAAATCTTTTCCCCAACTTTTAGCTTGTGTGTTGAGCACTGTGATAGCTTCTCTCCAGTTGCACTGTAATAACTATCAGATCTCCTGCCCTAAAGACCATTAGAATTTTTGAAGAAGCCAGACACAAGCTGGGACAAAGGATCCTTCACCAGTTGTGCAGATTTATCTCTAACGTGATCTGCCCAAAGTAAATTACAGTGCTTAAAATGCAAGAGTGCAACATTCTTGTAAGGAGAGAGGTTGGACTTACTGTGTCTTGAAGCAACCCCTACCCCCAAATAAACAACAGCAACAAAAAATATCCCACCACTAGCTGACTAATTTATTCAAAGAGTATATTGTGAGGTAGGGGTTTGTTTCTCCTTTTTTTTTTTAAAACAGATTATAAATCAGTTTTCATCAAAATCAGTTCGCCATCTCTAAAGCTCATGCACACAAGACAATTCAAGCACTTCAGAGACTAATCTTTTAGGGGGATGGGAAAGGCAAAAGTAGACAGGGAAAGAGGATGAATTTCAGCATTTTTGAAAGTCTGATTTGCAGTCTGTTCTGCATAAATTACAGTTGGTGCATTTATTTGGAGAAGGCTCTGTCGACAACAGTGAACAAGCAAATTAAGATCTCCACATAGGATTTTTGCATGCTGTCTTTACAGAAGAGCGTGCAACTGTAGCTTTATGGAGGTAGAAAATAAGTGTACAGTGGAAGAAAGAGAAAGCCCTTTAATCCTACCCCCTAGCAGCACAATCCTATAAACTGGTCAGCTGTAGTGGTCACAAGGAATCAAGAGCAGTGTGTTGCAAGCACCTTTTGAGATGCTGTCACTCAAAGCTAAACCATGTTGGATCCCAGGTTAAACAAGCACCAACAACACTCAGGTAGCCAGAACATAGAGATGCAGCCATTCACCACTTCTGCTGCCAAAACACAGGTTAAGTATTAAGACAGTGGCATTTGGTCCTCCCCTTAACTGACATTTATCAGATACTGACTGGGGAAGTAGTCCTTCCATCCCCTATTCAAGATGTTTGTCCCATTCCTTAAGTGAGCTGTGTAAGAAGCATCCACCCCAAAGAAGATTAGAGTACAAACATCAAAGCAGACTCAAATCCCAATAAATATTAACACCAGCAATGCCATCTCATTCATCCATTTTAGCTTGATAATATCTGAGAATCAGGAGATCAAGTGTGGAAGTGTCAGCTCAAAGTTAGTATTCCATCCCGTAATATCCCAAGGTTCTTCATTTCAGAAAAAAGAAAGTTAGCTTTACAATGAAGGAGTAATATGATTCAGATAGCTTTAGACGTAACAGGGGGATCAGATGGGGACAGGGAGATGGAACAGGGAGATGATTAACTGGCTACAAAACACATATATGTTGTTTCAGAGCATCTCACTGCCAAACATAAACATCAGACACCAAAATACTAAAGAGTAACACTCCACCATTCATCACCAGTGAAGATATCAGCATTACTGACAGTGTCCCAGACTACAGACACACACACAGAGAGTGACTATTTGGGGAATTAGAGAGGAGACATATGTCCTTTTACCACTACTTACAACTGTTCTACAGAAAGATCTGTTTCATATTTATTAGTTGCATTTAATTTAGTGCAGATCTATATAATAAAACATCTATTTTAAAAGTATCATTAGCCTATTATTAGCTACACAAGAAAACAGTATTGGATTCCCCCCCATGCCACCTCCCCCCAGCAATACTTCACTTGATACTCATTCATCTCCAGGATTATCATATAACTACCAGTTTAAAGCTGGATCAATGTTTTTTCACTTCACTGAACAACCCAATCAATAGCAACAAGGACATTCTGCTGTCAAAAGCAAACTGCTGCTCATGCTGCTAGTCCCCCTGGGCTTGGTGTTACAGAACCATGTTAGATAGATCCTACTATGCAGCACTCATTGTGACACTGATCACTCTGTAGACACAGTGCAGGGTATTGATACCAAGTATACAGCTAAATCAACACAGCTAATTGCTTGCACCTTCAGAAAAATAAAGCTGTAGTCATGACAAACAAGTTGTAAAATTATTTGCACCTCCTACTGAGGAAACTAACCTACTCTGATTCCTGCTTTAATTACATATGCATGTAGTTACCTTTCAGGAAGGCAAAGCAAATGGAGAAGCTTACAACAAAATAATGCAAAGACATTTCTCTAATCAAGTTTTCAAATTTTTCATCCCAACCACTGGAAATCATACCTCTCTTTTTACAACTCTTCAATTTCTGGATGGCTCTGCAAATCAAAAATATCACTGTATACTTTTCAGAGAAGAACAGTATTTTGTACTTATATCACCCACATTCTAAGGGGATGGGGGAAGTTGTGTATACAAGAGATTCCAGAGGTAATCTCTTCAGAATACATGCCAAAGAGTGTAACTGAAGCAAAATCCGTTCACTGGGCTGTCTATTTTGTATTTGATCTGGTACAGTCAAAAAAAAAGAAGAGCTTACATTTGACTCATGGCTCACCTTTTTAAATAAATTAGACAATTCCTAGCTTTGTTGCACCTTCCATTAAGGCACACAAATGGAAAAATGTGTTTCTTGAAATCAATTTTGTGTAATGGGAACAGGATGGGTGAGAAGAGGCCAGAAAGAACAGAGACATCACACCAAAGAAATAAAGTTTTTTTCATTACCATGTCTGGCTATCCTAAGCAGGCTAATTCCACAGCCTATGCTAATGGACAGAATATGCAGATGAGTTGCTTAAACAAGATTATGAAATCTGCACCTATTGCTGCAAAAGAAGAAAAACACTCACAGATTTCCTGTTTTGTTTCAGGCTATGAAATATCCCTTAAACTCATGAGATTTTAGAAGTATTTAGTTTCATAATAACACTTAAGCTAGAGTCTTGGACCTTTGTGAACAGTTCATTTCCCAGAACAACAGATCTAGTGAAATCTGGCTTCTGATTGGATTACCTCTTTTATACTTCCTTCATTACCTCCTCATCTCCACATTCTCAAACTATATCCCTCACACTCACATCCCCAATATTCCTCCTCTTCCTCTTTATTTACCCTGGGTCTCCAGCTTACCAAGAATGAACATATGCCACCTCTAATCCAGCATCATACATGAATTGTGTAGCTGACTATCACGTCTACCATTATCTGAAATACCAACAAGAAAGATGTAGGGAGAGCTGTTCTTCCTTTTCCTTCAGCAATAATGCTTCCAAAGGCAGCTCTGTCCCACTGAAAATTTCCACAAAAACCTAACTGCCATTTTTGGTTGAGTACAAGCTAACTGTTTGGAACTGGCCATTAAGTTAAACTTTATTGAGGTAAGATGGGCAAAGTACATCTGACACTGACTGCAGCTGCAGTGTAGCTACAACTTTTTTTTTTTTTAATGTATGAAAGTAGAAAGTAAACAAACAAACAGGTAACCTTGCCAAATGTGTAATTTTTCCCGTAATGGAAATTTTAGCTCCAATACTTTTTCTTCTCCTGTATATTGGGCCAGCCTCACCTCAAGCATCTCTGCTGATTCCAGCAGCGTATGTCCAAGACAGATACATCTCGGAAGAAACTAGCACTGTTGAAGCGCCATAGAAACTAGAGCCTTCCATCCAAACAAAACCTGTCAATCTGCTACAACACTGGAATTGCCTTTTTTTCCCCTCCCTAGTTTTACTTGACTGCATTTAAAAATAACCTTATGCAAGTCAAACCTTGGACATCTCCTCAGACCCAGTTACACTCAGAATTACTAAGCTGTCAGGTTTTAAGTGCAGTTAATCTAGCTTTTAATAACCAGAGGATCAAGGAAATACACAGTAAACATTCTTGTTAATAGTAGCATTCATATACTACAAAAGCATGTAGAGATCAGCCTGGAAGCTTTTTGGAGTTTCACAAGAACCCAAACTGCCCACACACTTAACTTCCAAGGAAACAATACCTCAGTGTCGCATCTTCATGAACAATGAGCCTGTTTTGAGCGAATGAAGCCTGTGTTTCCCCTTTTGTTATATTCAAAAAATAACTAGTAACAAGCAGTCTGAAAACTCATAGGTCATTCATTTAAAAAGATAAATTAGATCTTGAGACTAGTCTGTTCTGTTGTTTTGGAATTTGGTAAAGTGGGGTGGTGATTCAATCATATCCAAATCAAGTAAGCCTAAATCAAAACCTCTCTCCTACTACCAAAATGAACTGCTAGCAGAGTACATCTGCCAAAAGCACATCCTACCTCTAGATCTTGGGTCTAAGAAGCAGCCACACCTGTCTCCATGAATCAAGGGGCAATTAATAAGCAGCCACCTGCAAGGCCCCAGGTCCTACCAAGAAAATGAGACAACAGTAGAAACCTGCCAGCTTGCTATGGTATCACACTAACAGCCCTGGGAAAAGCACTGTATATTTTTAGTGTGTAAAACAAGTACAGCACATGAAGTTTCCTCAAAAGTGTTTATCAGATGGCTTCAGACACATTCTAAGAAATCAAAACAGGGATAGACTGTGTTAAATGGTGATACCTTCATGTATTTCCTATGCTACAGGAAATCAACAGCCCAGGCTCTCTGTTGAAACTTGCAAGTCCATGAAATTACTCCGCTGAAGTCTAAAAATGGACAACTGTTCATGAAGAACTGGACTGAGACTCCTCATCTCAGTTGTAAGCCTGCAAGTAGCCAATCTCCCATAGTAAGGGGCCTGAACCATTTTTCAAATAGTCACCTGGAGGTGAAAAGCATCATGTCAGCAGCATTCTAGGGTAAAACCAAACAATAAGCTGCCAAAATGCTGTCAGCTAACATTTCAATAGTCAAAGCAGAATCTGAAGATCATCCACAAAAACACAGACTGACACTGAAGCTCAAGTCTTGCCAGAGGTTCCCATTACTCACGGAGAGTTGACAGCCACTTCCTATCAATGGTGTCCTTACACTCATGCTAGTATTTTAGTAGAAATGCAAGCTTTGGAAAAAGCAGGCTACTGCACAAAACAACAGTGATGACAGATCAGAGAAGCAAGCTCAACACTGTCAAATCATCAAGCTCTCAAACCACAGAAGCAGTTAAAAATCCCTAAACACAAGGTGTCAATAAAATAACTATTAGATGAAAGAACACTTACTTTAGAATTTGTTTTCCTTTCTTCACCCACATAAGTCAAAGACCACCCACAACTAGCTATGCTTCAGTGAGGTTTAGCAGAACTCTGAATGGCTATTTTCTTTTAATGCCTTTGAAAAAAACTGATGATTGAAGAAATCATGATGTGCTGGATCTACTCTGGAGCAGTCAGTATAGTGTAATTCTTTATAATGCATGGTCAAGGTTACCCCAACTCATTGCTTGATTCTAGAACAGAACTGTTGAATGCATACATCCATACATATCATGTTTTATCAACTGTATCCCAGGAAGATGAAGAAAGCTGTAATCTAGTGTCCTACATAAATGTAAATTCCAACACATTAAAACTGGAATTATCTTATTGAACATGAGAATAAAGTCACACTTTGCTAGAGTGAGAAAAAGGGGATTTTAATGAATGATTATTTTGTTTGGCATTGTGAAGCATATTTCTTACAACATGTGGTAGCTTTCTGTGAGTATATACAGACCTTGCCAGTATGTACTTTCAAACTACATTAATACTCTTTAACAACAACCATATGATGTTTTGTAGTAACACTGCAGCATAATCAAGTGCTGCTATATTACAGAATGAAAATGATTTAAAATTAATTCTGATTTTACTATTGTTATTTAAACTATATAGTGTCTGGAGTTACTAAAATACATGCTTAACCTAGGGAAGGCTGCCAAATAAACTGTCAAATAACAGATCTGATTGCAAATTTTAACAGCAGCATAGTTCTGCCCAGTCAATCTTTAAGAAGGCTGACAATTTTACTAAGCCTTTGAATATCCACACAGAGTTAGTCAGTCAGATATGGATCCTGATGATGTAAACATCTGAATTTCTGTATTTCAGCTTCTTCCATTTTTCTTGTTAACTTGCAGTTCCTTATTATTTGTCTCCTTTCTTATCTATCCAAACCTTAAGTCTTCTCTAGGTAATGCACAACCTAGAATCTATCTCCAGTTTTCCCCAGACTCCTCACGGACAGATTTTTTTTTTTTTTTTTAAGTTTTTTAAAGGGATTTGAGAACATTATTAGGTATGCCTTAAAAATAAACAAGCAAAACTCTGTGGAAGTGTAAGCAAAGCAGAAAACATGGTACACACACACTACAGAGTATTTCTCCATGTTTGATTTAAATGCTGCTGTAGGTTTTGAACTGACATTACTAGGTCCAATTCCTTTGAAAAAGCGAGACCAGAAAAAACGACCAAGTTTTTGTATACGCAAATCACATTTAGCAGAACAAGATCAACATTTTTTTCTCTCTCAATTCATTCCTAGCTTGGTGATTAAATTTAATGAGTTAGAACAACTCCTGTCAGGACCTCTCTCCTTAGTATTACATTGCCTACTTCATGTAGACCCCAGATACCATGCTGAAACATATTTTGATGTTCACTGGCTACCTTGACTCCATTAAACCTTAGCTAATACCGTGACACTTGTTCACAAACTTTGAAGCACTTGTTTCCTGGGTCCCACTGTTTTGAGGAACATGAAGTTTAGAAACATTCTGCAGGCACATGCAGGGAAAAAAAAAAAACACATTCCATTTGCATTAAATTGATACAAGCTCTACTGACTTTACTGAGGGCAAACCAACATATACCACTGGAGAAATAGCTTTCTAACCCTAAAAGAAGTTCTGTCAAGAGATGAGCTACAGTGCTTGCCAGGGTCCTGTCACAAAAGGGAATGCTGGAAGACATTTGAAGAAAGTAGGTATCTTCTGAATTCCTTAAATGTAATCTAGGACCAGCAACTATTACACAAAACTTCTTCTGCTATTATTTTTATTACTTCTTCTGATTAAAATCTTTTTTGGAGAGCAGATAGGAAGTTTTTCCACTGCAATAAAAAGCAATCCTGGCCAAGAAAGGATCTGCCCATTTGCCACACTATCTCCACAAAGACAGCAGCCTTATTAAATTACAACTGTTTGAACAAGGTCAAGTACTCAGGGTTTAATTCAAAGTGTTTCCAGGTATGATGCTGTCAGGTCAACTTAAACAAGCCAACAGAGGCTTCGAGCTTGATTAAATATTAAAACAGAATCTTTCACATCTGTTTTTACCCAAGGATGAAATTACTGTACATCACTTCAACCAGCTCATTAATACACTAAACACATATCTTGCCTCAAAAGGTTACAGGAATATCAATGCTTTCAGAGGGCCTGCAGTGAAACCTACACAACTCAGCCAGAAGTGGGGTCATTGCATACTTTAGCAGGATGTCAATATTTCTTTATAAATGTGAGAGGTAATCAGTTAGACATAGATACATTTTAAATTAAAAGATGGGAGCCTCCAGTGAAGCTAAATCAGTTGCCTTTGATCTGAACCTTTTAATCACTCATTTTCTTTGATAGATAACTTGATAACAGACATGGAACATAAAGTTTGATCCAACAGTAATTATTTTTTCAAACTGGAGGGCTGTCATGTCCAACTAGATATCTGCTTTTAAAAATTGTGCTGTGTAATTTTTTTTAATTGAAACATAGAAAGGTCTATCAGGATCGTCTATTTCAACACCTATAATTTCTAATGATACTCTGATGCCATGTTAGGGTAGGGGAGAAGAGAACGTATTTGAGGATACAACTTCTTTGACAATGATAAATACACTGTATTAACTACTCCACATGGCATCTGCTGCCCTTTAAAACACAACCAAAAAAATAGATAGTCCTCTAGCATTATCTTTGCATGAGACAGGAGGCATTAGTCAAATCATGTTTCCTGACCGCAATCCATAAACTGCACAGAGACAAATGAAAGTCATCTATTTAGAGCAACAGATGTACAAGATGGGACTTGGAAGGGAAACAATGGGAAGTGTTCTGTGTCTAAACTACGCTTATCCCAGATGAGAAAATAATCCATAAATCTGTATACTCTGAAATTGAACCTAAACATCTTATCTCTTTTAAAATAAAACAACCCACAACTAGTGAATTTGCCACAAAGTGTTCAAACTTACTATGCATTCTTAACAGCACTCTCTTTAGGCAGGGGAAGGGGAAAAACAGTGCTTGAATACAGATGTTCTGACATAATAAATAGGAGAAACCCACTAAAAACACTTCTGAATGCCCTAGCATCTATTCCAAGAGTCAGAACTATACTTTTTAAGCACTGCTAGTTAATAAGGCATACGACAATTTGCCTAAGACAAAATAAAATTCCAATACAACACAGTCTTCTACCACCCACTAATTTACACTTGAATAATATAATCAGCTAGACTTAACTATGCTTAATGTAAAGTCAATAAATTCCTTTTTGGCTGTTGACACAAAAACCTACTGGGAATTAAACACTTGAGGAAATTAATCATTATAACACACTGGCTCAATGCACATCTATATTGAAATAATTTGGTCTTTAATTCACTTTATTTGTAGCTAGGTTTAAAGCAGTAAATTTGATAGAAGTGGGCCTCATTAAACCAATCCAGTTTGAGCTGCCTTTCATTAACCTTAGTGTATTTGAACAAAGTCAAAAGAGATTCATTTCCTTTAAAATAACTGTGCATTATAACCCAAACAAACCAAGACCATTAATACATAATAGAATAAAGGCATTTACATTTGATCTGAGCAAAAGCCAACATTTATGATTATTTGCTTTCAATACATTTTCTTGAGGCACAGAGATACTCTTTTCTTACTGACAACAGAAACTCACATTGACAAATAGCAGGAAGACCACCAAAATAAAGTGTCTAGAAGCCCAGGCTATTACGACAACCTCTCAGCTTCCTGTTTTAAGTTCTGTTTAATTCTTCTGGCACTGATGTGGTTTAGCATGGTGGCTCCCAGACTTAGTCTGCTTGGAAATCAACATCAGAAACAGGTGGCTTGTGCAAAACCAGTTTGGGAGACATCACATCCACGGGCTGAAGCAACTTGTGCTATGACTTCACTGCACAGAAGCGACAGATCCAGCTAAGAGAACTATACCAACACTCTTCTCTACATGAACTCAAAAGCAACAGCCACTCTGCAAAAAGTGGCAGCAAATCACAGCTCCATATGTAGCTGTCATGAGACACTGAACAGTTCAGCAGTCTTGGGCATGTCTCCAACTTGAAGTCTTAACCCCAATATCTTCCAGGACAGGTCATGACGGTCACTGCATATTATCACATGAGCCCTGATGCCTGCATAACGTAGTATGAAAACCTCTGGCAAAACAGAGATAGGTACACTAAAAATGTGCTTAAATACGTATGCAGAAACTCAAGAGCATAAATGCTAATCACTTCCACGCACATTAACCTTTCTACTCTGTTCTAGTTCAAGAGACAAGACAGGCAGTACACTTCATGTAAAGGGACTGCTTGCTTTCAGGTAGACACTCAATCAAAATCCTAGATGATAGGAGTAAGCTGATATATTCAGTGAAGTTTTATATTTTTCTCAAAGTGCACATACATCATCTACTTCAGATAGAGTAAGTCTTTCATGTGATTTCCAGAGGTGGAGAAGTTCACAAGTTAAGTTTTTATCTTCCCAAAACAATGATGTGTCCTGTCCAATCCCCCCTGCTTTCACTACACATCATTTATGCATTCACATCCTCTCTTGGAAACAAACATGCATCCACATAGTTTCAGGCCTTACTATGAGATACAGTAAAATACATACGTCACAACTGAGCTGTAAATAACAGTCCCATGTTAGACTGGGGTGAGAAGGAAGAGGGGAATAACCTAGCATGAAATACAACAGTATTCTTGGCAATTAAAAAAGCAAAAATCCCCACTATCATGAGTCCTTATGAAAGGTTTTCCTATTCTTCAAAACAAACAACTACTACCATTCAAAGCTGTTTAGACATGCTACTTTCAAACCAATCCCAGTTACTACTACATGCAGGCAATGAAATTACTCTGCATGAGAAAATACAGGACAAGATATAGGACACCACAAGTAAGAGAGAGGTGCTAGAACACACGCCAGTGTGTAGAATCCCTTCAAAAGTACATCCTGGTCCTTGCAGCTTTATAGCATGGTTTTCATCAGGAATAGCCTGAAAACCAGTCTACACAACAGCAAACTGCTTCTTTACAGACTGAAGGCAGAGAAACCACCTTCCGGCTTTACTCCCCTTCTCTTGCAGTAGTTACTAGAACAGAAAGGTTATTGGCTTCTCCATGTCATTTACATGTCAACAGCAACAGCACTACCTATGGGGAATGTAGAGTTATGATTCTTATGAAGACGACACAAAGAAGATATGTAATAAAGGTTAGCTGTCAACAAGCCAGGATGGTAGGAGAAAGTCTTCTTGCAGCAGATTAAGTTTGGAATTTAAGGTCCTTAAGATGGATCAGAAAACCAAGGACCAGCTCTGCAAGGAATATGAAAATCTCTCAAGGCGTATTTCTTTCAATAAGGAAAATTCTGTAAATGCAAAGCTTCATTGCAAAAAACAGATTTAAAGGTGAAGGAAAAGCAGCACTTGGTAAGCTGATCATTAGAGCTGGTTACTTATGATCTGCACGTTACCTAAAGACTTCAGTGAAGTATCACAGGTAGGCACTGAGACAATGACAATTTTGAAAGATCTCAGAAAGCACGCACAGAGCATCAGCTAATTATCTATCACTCTAACCAGCAGAATACCGAAGGTGTTCCAGGTAAACATGTAACTTCACAAATTATGAATCCTAGACCAAAACAAAGAGGGAAGGACACAAATAGTTTGTCTTCCCCATAATGTTTAACCCTCCATAAGGCTTAGACTGGCATACTTTTGTGGCTCCAAGTTCTGAACTGGGATTCAAGAATCTAGAAATCTTAGATCCTAACCTAGAAATCCTTGCCCACCTGTTGCATAACAGAGTTAAGTGATGTTCAAGTGATTACCACTTATTCCATAAATGAGCACTAAGAAAGTGTGATAGCGCAGAGGCTGTTCCTTAAATTCTATGACAAAAAGAAGCAGCCACAATCACCTGAATGACTGACCTACTGAGTTCCTCCCACTCCTCATGTGACTTTCTCATAAAATTTTCTCACAAGTGAGGAACACATTGACACTATAGATTCCAGGACAATTTTGCTAGTGATTTCAAAAGGCCATCAAACAACATGTCTGCAATAAAAGCCTGGTTTACTGCTGAGGGACAGGGTGCAATGCTGTTACAGCAACCCTGCATCTTTCAGCCCAAGCATCTGCAGCTGGCTTCAGCTATCACCAAGTTGCTCAACTGACTTGAAAAGACAAGTGAAAAACATGAACACTGCTTAATGGCTGAGAGTACCTGCAGAAAGGAAGCTGATCTAAATTATAAATGTCACCATTACAAAGTTAACAGTACACAGAGTATTTTCTTCTTTCACCTTTCTTTCATTCCCTGTAGTCTTTCGTTTTTCCCTTCCATCCTCACTGAATCTTGTACCCTACTTTTCTATTTTAAAAGTAAAAATCTGTCAGTCTTCACAAGACGCCAAGATCGGTAAATCACTGTCTAAATGAAGGTGATGCAAATAAACATTTATATATACACGTGTATAAGTAATGTGTAAAAATACAGTACCCCAAGGCACACACAGAAATTGCTTCTCAGAAGAAAAAAAAATTCACTTCCCTGGAAGCTGTTTATTTGCATCAATTCCTAAATCAGTACTGCTAAGCAGCATTAGAATGTAAAAATCACACTCCTACAGTTTTCTCCTCTTGAGATTTACAGTTAAATTATAAGAAAAAGACTTCCTGGTTAAATTGGACAGATAATGCAATATAGCTTTTATCAAACCAATAAATATGTTATCATACACAAGCCTCTGGCCCTAAGAGAGACTTCCTTCCTCAGGTGCTGGCAGTTTATAAATGAGCTCATTTGTAGCACAGAAAAAGCTTCATAATTAGTACCTATAATAGTTTATCATTAAAAACTTGCATTCACTGTATGATGTCACAGACTAATGAGTCTGGCTCTCATTTACACACTATTTTCTGGCATCTCAGTACAGTCGATCCCATTATTTCCTTTATAATTGACCAACTTCAACAGCTGCAATTCTTCTCTTGCAAATACAGAGCACAATGCACAAGACAGGATCATAGCTATCACTCTTAAAATATTCCACATAATGTACAGTTTAAGTTTGACAGGGCTTAAGATGCTTTGCCCTGCAGCCAGCAGAAGTTTGATTTAAAAAGCACTGTACAGTAATTAGATTTAAATCACAGAATTATTTAAAGTACCACACTCACTGACTGGTAGAGCTTTTACTGCAATAGATTAGACTCATTAGAGACTGAAAAGCAGATTCGTTTACCCCCAGTACTAGAAATAAATACATTTCCTTCTGATTACAGCAGTGAATGAGACATGCAGATAGAGATAGAAGTTCTGCAGGTCCAGCCATGCCAGATACCCTCCTGGACTAACAAGGAGCAGGAAGTGTCCTAGCTGATTCAAATCTCAATTAGTGACCAACATGCTAAATCCTCCTAAAATCCTTCTGGGAAAACCTGGAATGCATGTTCTTAGAATTTCTTCTACCCAAACAGCTTGAAATGGCAACCCCCTGTAGTGCAGACGTGAAAGACAATAGATGATTCAGTAATTTCAAAGAGCCATGAGAAATTCTCAGAAGTTTTCATCTACTTCTGCAAAATCTTTATCTCCAAGAACAAGAAGATCTGAGAAAATACCTGTATCTTGTTTAGCATATAAAGGTCTGAAAGTCAAGAAGCCATTTCTTAATAGCCCTCAACATGTGTCATACATGGTCTTCAATGAATCAAAGAAGAAAGCAGTAGTAGACAGACAGGATTCAACAGCCTGCAACAGTACAGCACAGTACCTACCCTTCATCCCTACAAAGCAAAAAGCAACGAGGAAAGGATGCTTTTCAAAAATCTAAGTTTGTACACTG
Organism: Athene noctua; assembly: GCF_965140245.1. Classification (NCBI taxonomy): domain Eukaryota; kingdom Metazoa; phylum Chordata; class Aves; order Strigiformes; family Strigidae; genus Athene; species Athene noctua. The sequence continues at coordinate 43,158,622 of NC_134041.1, forward strand.
CCATGCACACGCACAGAAGACAACTTTCATACGAAGGTAGTGTTTCTTCCCCCTCACTTCAACCCTTTATTTTATAGCATGAAAGTGAGTAACACTCCTTTTACAGCTTCTTTGCATCTTGCTTGGAATTTAAAGGACAACACCTGTTAACTGCATACATAATACAGCTTTTTATTATGGACTTTTAGAGTTTTATTAATATGGTCTGCACATCAGGTATAATCATGATGCCTTGGAATTTCAGACAATTTAAAAGTATTTTACTCTGTATTACTAGGGATGAACAACCAAAAAAACCAATGACAAAAAAAACCCAACCAAAAACCAAAGAGCCATGAAACTGCTTCCTGTTAGGAGGAAAACCACTGCCTTTTAGTTTTTGCACTTTTAACATGCCACTTGTCAACCCTGACAGCCAGCACAGAAAAACATGCTAGCACTCAAGACATTTTACTTCAGAAAGAACGTATTTCATCAAAGATAACACACTAGCCAAGTGTCTCCAGAAGTTTTCACAGGTAGGTACCCATCAGTACTGGTAAGAGTTGAAAAGTGTCTCAAGAATCTGCTGATTGAGTTGCACTGCCTGAAGCATCATTCAAATGAAGCTATATAATCCATGGGGAAAGGGAAAAGAGGAGGGAAGATTCTGTTTTGAAACCTGTACACTACACTTAAGTTTTTATTTGGTATTTCTGTTTTACACCATTAAAGATACTTCAGGTTTTCACCCCATAAAAGAATGGTGATACTTAAGGTCATTATGGATCTTACACATAAATATTTGTACTTACCAAATTCAGGAAGTCTTCAAAATCAAGGTAAACACCTCACCCAATTCTATAGATGGCCACATGATGTAAGAGCATAGAAGTACAACTGAGCTCTGTAGCCCAGCATCCTTCTGCCCCAACGTTTTAGCATTTAACAAATTATTTTATCATTTATCAATATATTAATTACACATTTGTGTTTATCTGCTACAAATACCAAAGCAAACCCACAGCAAAGAATAATATTTTAATTATACGGCATTATAACTTCAGTAAGCTGTAACTTTTAAGGAAGAAACTGACTTTTGTGGCAGAATGTTAGGCACAAGCCAGGAAGTTTTTAGCACTCCATTAAGAACATCTGAATATTTGTGTTCAAGACTAATTCAAACAAGTCAACCTTAACACACGGATAAGGCAGCTAGTAAGGTTAGCCTTCAGATTCCTGGAATTCGTTTTGTGGTCACTGATTACAAGTTAGTTACCAGCATACATTAGTTAAGATGATATATGGATAAAGTTGAGGGTAACAGCTTGGTCCTCTATAAGGAAACATTCCTTTATAAATTGTTATACCCTGGAGAAGAGTTAGGATCTTCTTAAATCAGGTAAATTATTTCAGACGTCAAACAGAAAAAATCTACAGTACTACAGAAGTGCTACTGCAGGATAAATGAGGCTACTCAATTCTGAATAACGTTCTATGAACAAAAATACCATCTTTTTTGTTTGCTCTCTCCTATAATCTAGGTAAAAGCCTTTCCATCCTCAAATAAGACATCTGCATGACACCTCTCAAGACAGAATCTTCTTCCAAGTCCAAATAATTAAGTATTAGGCTCTAAAAAACTACCTTCACTGCATTCATTTGGTCTTTTGATTCTACTCCAATGGATTATTTATTTAATTTAGTCACAACCTAATCCAGTGTTAGAACTCATGATCAAAGAAAGATTATTTTAATCCAGCTATAAAAGCTTGAGCTCTTGAGCTAACACACAAGATAGCCCTACTAAAGCTTCACCTGTGCTACTACTACTACTGCAGAGCCTGCAGCACAATATACAAGATTCAATAGTCCCTTCCCAAGGCTTTGGAAACTTAAGTACTGCCTTAAACCTGAATTTTTCTGGTCAATGCTACTCTAGTCAAAAAATACATACACTGTAGTCAGGGCCCCAAGCCAGCTGCTTTTTTTTAAGATGTGTGAACTGATGGTAGAAGGGAGGTAGGTGGGTGGAAGAAGCTATTGCCGGTGAAATAGAAAGGTGAGAAAAAGATTTTTTTCCTCATTCAGCAGATGAGAAGTCCAACACTTAACATGTATGTTTCCCCTTTCTCCAATTATTTTAAGCTAAATAATATTTAATTCTGCAAAAGACCCTAATAAAGATCATGACAAGACAGGAAACATCATGAACTATACTGTGTCCTACACCACAACAGTAAACTCACATCATAGTTGGCCTTTTCCTTCCCCTGATTATGAGCAGTGAAACCACAAAACCCATGTTAAGATCTTATCAGTTAAGGTCCCCTCATGGGAAAAGTTCAGGAACAGCTGTGCAAAGAAATGAACACTGCTCAGCTTGAGGTTTCTAAAGCGGCCACAAGTGTAGAAGAATGAAATCTGTCCATCTTGACACAATATTTGGGCCTCCTCTATCACTTGCTGTATTTGAATTAAGGACTTCCTAATTAGCAGTCCAAAGAAACACTCAAGTGACTACAAAAGTAACAAAAAACCCCACAGTATAATGTTTTCACTGATGCCGGTACCACCTCAGAAGTATAGAGTCTGAATATAAACTGGTAATTTGGACAAAAGAACCCTGAGAATTTATCTGAATTATACATAGTGTGAACAAGCTTTATACAGATTATATGCCACTACCTCCCACTCATAACAGGACACTTCTTAGTACCTCCACGGAAGCTGCTAATCATTTGCTATAGCTTTTCCCTCCAGCTTTACACAGATGAGGCTAAACAACAAACACCAACCTCAAAAAAAAGTCTTTAATACACTTCTACTACGCCAGCATAAAAAGTATTTTTTAAAAACAAACCAAGAAAAACCCTGTTTTGTTATTGTTTTCACTAAGTGGGTTATTTGTGCTAGACTAAGCTGCTCTTAAGACAGCCTGAAAAGGACTTGGAACCCCACTCATAAGAAACAAAGTCAGGCATATAGCACAAATACCAAACCTGTCTTCTGTGGTAATAACCACAGAGGGAATAGGTGCTGCCAGCAAGTATGAGCTGTATCAAACAGAACCGTGATGGAATTTAATAGATCTACTAAGAAAAATATTTTTGTAGACTAATTTACTGTTTTGTGAATACAAATGAGTTAAAACTGCAAGTAAAATGTAAACATTACTTTCTTGTAGTACGACTTAGAAACTCTTAGCAAAACTGGTGGTTTTACTCCTATAAAGTCAACATATCAACAGACTACAAGAGAACACACATTCATACAGCTCTTTACAAGAAATAGCTGCCATCTTAGTTTGAAATGCAGTTTTAATTCATGCTTCCCTATTGCTGTTTTGCTTGTATCAAGACATTTGTCATTGTACCTTTGCTAATATCAGCCCAAATTAAGAACTGAATTACCCTCTTACTGGCTTTAGAGTCTAAGAGTCTGTTTTCAAGAGTGTGATATAATAAGGCAATATACAATATTCCCTGTAGTACCTCCTCCTGGTGATACTCCTTCCAAGAAAATTGTTTAAAATTAATTAGAAAGTTAGGGGTTTTTTTCTCCAACCATAGCATTTTGCAATATTTTAATAAAAAACTACCTAAAAGAAAGCACCCTTTACTACAGGACTTAAAGACCTGAGGTGAAAATTTCCCAAGTTGTAACAAGTCTGTGCAATGCTAACCTCCACTATTTTTGGCCACATTATAGCACTATCAAGAAACAGTGCTGTAACTAAGTCTGGGGCATAAGCTGTCATTTTGAACTCTGATACTAGACTCTGGTCTTTTTGAAGTTATCATGCAGTCTGCATATCTTCATCCCTGTCTCCAGTGAGGCCACAGTCTCTCACAACTGAAAAATACTACTGCATAAGCAGTATTTAGGTCTAGTTTGCCTGAAGAAAGCATTTAATAACCAGATTACCTTAGTCACCCAGTATACTCTAGGAAAGGTTGCTTAGAGATGAAAGACTTGATTTTCATATATACTATTATGCAATAGCTAGTTTTAACATCAAGACAATCAGCTTTTATAAAATGATCTGCTTAACATCTGTTTCTCTATGACAGCATCTCAGATTTTTATGCCCTATAAACACGATTAATTTTCAAAACCTGAACCACGTCACAAAAGAAACCTGTTAAGATACTTAACAGAGGTGGAGAGGAATTCTTGGAAGTGTACTGGAATAACATGGCAGCATTTCAGTAAACCAGAAGGGGAGGAAAAAAAAAAACCATCAAAAAATTCCACTAGGTACAAGAGAGGAGTGATTTCTTGAATCTGAGAAGCTATTTCAAATATTTATGGTGGAATGTATTCCACCTAAGTGTTAATACTGTATTCAGAAATGGAAATAGAGTTGATTATTAGGGCAAAAATATATTGGGGGTAATCAAAAAAATATGAAGTTGCTTCCTCTTTTCCATAATTTCAAAGATGTATCATTTGACTGTGGTATTTTTATAGCAGGGATAATATTTCAGCTCCCAGGCTTCCGGCAAAGATTTCTTCAGAGTATCACATGCACATCTTACTATAGTTTTATGTAACATAAAATTCAGTCAACTTCAAAATAGATTAATTTCTAAATTCTATACTTCAGATACTGATTTTTAATCATCTTTTTCATTATAATCCTGACATCAAAATAGATTTTTCTAGTTTTTGAATAATGTAGCTTCAACAGAAACAGCCCAACGATACTTTTTGAAACTGCATGGAAGATGAGCAGCTGTTTACCAGCAGAAGTTTAATCAGTACGTATGATTTTGGTTGAGGGTTGGGAAGAAACCTAATAACCCATTAAAACATTATATACTTGATAAAATAAAAGTAAATCACACATACACTTTCAAGAATGAAGTTACACTTAAGCAGTGCAGGGAAAAGGAACCTAAACTGGACCTCAGAAACACCTTCTCTTATAGGTGCTTTAAATAGTGACCCTTAAACCTCTTAGCCCTCTTCTCTTTACCTCTTACCCTGGAAAAGACATACTATGATACCAAACACAGTTATTTCTAATCTATTTCTAAACCTCAGCAGAGGACCATAATGCCTTGAGAAAGCATCTTTCTAGAAGATCCCTCAAGTCCTAATCCATTACTATGTTACAGAAGAGAGTATATTAACCCCTATATACAGTTGCTATAACAATACCTTAATCTAGTTATATTTTATCCATTTTATTTCTGAAGCAAGAGAATTATTCTGAAAAACCCCCACTTTTCAGATCCTTACAAAATAGAATTTTCTTGGACAAAACGATACTGAACTGAGGAACTGTTTTTTGAAAGCCTGTACACACTATCTAACAATCCAGACGTGGGGTTTTTTTCTTCAATCTAAATAATTTAAGCTTTACCTGCTGAATGCTCCAATTCCTTCCCCAATCCCTTTCCAAAATCGTTCCAGAAACTAAACATTTTATTTAGATCTTGAAAACAGTCTTCAATAAAAGCAACCTAACTGAAAACCTAATTCTGTCCACTAATCTGTTTTCAAAAGGGTAGGGAAACAAGTTTACAAGCAAGTTTTAACATAACAACTAACTATGTCCTTTAAATATAACCCCCAACAGATGAGGTACACACTCACATGTGTAATTCAAAATAAACAGATATATTTATGAACTTCATAATCAGATTGCTTAAACTGTTTTTGAGGCAAGTTTCATCAATAAATTATGAATTAGTTTTAAGTGATACTTGCCAGATTGAGCTAGTATCAAGTCAGACTTTGGGGGGTGGGGGACAAAAAAAACCCCAACAAAACCACAAAAAACCCACCACCACCCCCAAACACCCCCACCAAAACAAAACACGACCCAAAACAATACAAAAAGCAGGCAGAAACAGCAATTACTTCTCTTTGCACCACTTCAAGAAAAGCAGAGGGAGAGGAGGAGGAAGGAAAAAAATGACGGCTCTTTGCAATCTCTTTCTGACTTACTTCAGAATTTTTAAAGTATCAATGAGTATGTGGTGACAATGAAGTTGAAAAATACAGTTTAGTCAAAATGTTGAAGAGACTGTCCTGATGACTAACACACTGGAGATAATACTAAATAAAAAAATTCTAACATTGGTCCAATGCTCAGTACCTGGAACAGGACTAAAATACCCTTTAGCATAATCTTTGTATTCACTAAATCCAGAATTCAACAGTAGAGCAGCTGCTCAGTGCCTGGTCTGCAGAATTCAATGAATGACAAAAGGTTACCTTAATTCAATGAGATAATCAGCACACATTTACCCACTACTAAGACTTTTCCAACCATCTGCAAGGCGGCAGAGCTAACTGCCTATAAAACAACTGGTAGCATGCTGACATGTCCTCACATCCCTCATGTCAATGAAAGTTTATCTCTTAGCAACAGCTAAAAAGAAACTGTACTTCTAGAAATGTTTTAGATGCATCATGAGCCAACAATTTCTTCATAAGTGATTCTGATTGCTACTGGTCTCCAAACAGATGTCTACTCTAATTGGTAAAATGTATTAAATATACTTAAAAGAAAAAAGTCAAGTTGTCATGGCTTAAGAAACCAGTAACAATAGGAATCATTATAGCTGTGCACATAAAAGACAAAAGCTAACCTTATTTAAAGCTGCTAGTCTTGCAATGATATCAGTAACAGTGAAGTATAAAAATGCATGTGTTGTGGGGAGAGGAAAACACTTGCTGTAAAAGCTGTTATCAGAAATGGAAAGGTAAGACATCTGCTAAAAACTATGATAAATATTTTTGAGGGAAAAAGCAAAATAAGATTCAAGGTTAAAACCACTTTAGCTACTAAAACTATTTTAGGATTCCCTCCTGTGCTACATAGGGGTGAGAAAGTTACTTTTGTTCTCTTCTATTAAGAACATCAAGATATTTATAACTTTAAATTAAAATACAAAGTGTTAAGGCATCAAGCTTTACAAGTAAATTCCATATAAAACTTGTAAGAACATTAGAAATTCACTTGTTTTAGTGAAACTCACTTGTAATAGCAAAACATCAACCCAGTTAGAATTTTACCACTGGCCAGAGATCAGGAAAGTGAAATAACTTGTCCTCAGCTATATTAGTAGCTCTTCTGTAGAAATCCAACCTGAGAGGTCTCTTCAAAATATATCCAAACACAATATTGAGAAGGAAACAATATAAATCATTGAGATTCAGTTTTATGTTAGCAGATTGTGGGCGGTTCTGTTTAGAACTACATATAAAAAATTAAATATGCCATGTTCAGGCTTCATTGCGTGAACATCCAGCTTTTTTTGTTTTCTTAGGCAGAATAGAGTTGCCAGCTGTCAAAGTTATTTTCTCAAAGTCAACTCCAGCAGGTTTATTAACATTAGAACAGATAAATCAGTTTTATTTCTAGTCTAACTCTGAAAATTATCAATAACTTTTCCACAACAGGCTGAAGATACCTAATAAATATGTTGAAAATGTTACTTTAGAAGGCAGAGATATCAATGATAGAGGGGTACAAAACAGAACTCCAGTACATCCCTCTCCCACCACTAGTATCTTCTAGGAAACATAAAAATTTGGCAATATGGACTGAATAGCAGCCCCAATTATTTTCTTAATTTCACAGCCAGATTTGAGGTACCATCTTGAATTCAGAACAGTACAGGAAGTTAGGAACATGGGGGAAGACTCCTCCAGTGGTTTATTATTCCAAATAAAAGACTCCTACCATACCTCTCACGTTCAGATCTGAAAAGACTTCTGAAACTCTCTAGTGAAAAACTGAAAATATGCCTGCAAGATGAGTAGCTACTCACTGGTTTTTGAACACAGTGCAGAAATGGATGAAGTGAAAAAAATGCCCATCGCCATACAAATTCCAAGTAGCAAAGCCGAGAGCAGAATTAATTTTCAGATTCCTAGTTCTTAAATAGTTGTCAATAAATGAAAGACTACCTAAAGCTGGGATTACTGCATTTCATGTTTTATCCAGGGTAAAACCTCTTTGACTTTTAACCATGAGAAAGTTAAGTTAAATGCACAAATGTAAAGAGAAAAATTGCTTGACAATGGAAGCCATCACCTTTACAAATGTAATAGTTTAAAATTTGTTTTAAGAACATTTAGAACCATCAAGAGACATAAGTACTCCTCAAGAGTATGTCCATGTCAAGTGACCCAACAAGATGAATTCTTTAAAATGGCCACAGAAGAATAAGTCACTGGTTTCTGAGTGTGAGCTCCCATACTTTTTCATGTAGTTAAACATATGCATATAGAAGCACAGTAATAGACCTTTCTGTATGCACATAGCACATGGTTTTCTCCAGTCATTTCTTGATTGATTTATTTGTAATTTTTAGACCTTCAGAAAAACATCTGTAACATCTGAATGAAAGCTTGCTTTGCTACATCAGCAGGATGTATGCCAAGCATGTCAAAATAAATAGAAATTGGTTTTACTATCCAATTTTCCAATATTAAAGCAGCATTAATATTTGTAAAACAACAAGTTCTCAACGACATTCAGTTTTCACGACTGGATAAAGAGGGAAGGGAAGAGAGCTGGACACTTCAAGGCAGAGCAAGAATATTCAGATCAGAAACTACCATGTTTATGTATAACCTCATTGTTTATTACATAAACCTCCATGTGTATATTTATAAACTGATTTGATAACCACTTACTTGCCAGAGTCAATAAACTGTACTCTTCCTCTACCTCTAACATTCTCCTTTATCTGACTCCTACAGCAGGTATACTTGTGTTCAGAGGACAAAAGAGAAAAAATTAAAGCTGAGTATCTTTTAAATTTGGAACAGAAGGCAGGGATACAGCAGCCTTTATAAGCATAGAAGTTGTTAAGTAGCTACTATTAAGTTCAATGATTATAATGGAGATTACTTTGGGCTTGAGACATTTTCAGGCTTAAACACTGCTTTTTTCATCACACTAACTGTATTTTTGTATAACTCCTTTGCTAACTACTCCTTATCATCCACTAATCCTAAACACTTCAGAGAATTCTGCAGTACTTGCAAGCTAAGCATTACTCACAGTTTTACAGATCAATATAAAAGGACAACAGTTCTCCAAGCAGCACCAAATAAGGTATCCACACAACATAATCATGAAACTTAAATGAAGCCTAGCAGGCTTCAAACTCAACATCCTGCATCTTGTATACATATCTAAACGTTCAGCGACCAAGCTCTTATTTTTCCAGATTCAGAGAGTCCCAAGAAAGCAGAAATCAGGATGTTCACTATTCTTAATGTGACAGACACAAAATGCACTTACGAAAGAAACTTTAACAACAAAAAAAACCAACAAACCCACCCACACACACTGGAAATTCTCCAGCAATTGTTTTCCCAGGTGAAGCTTCCATCCCTCTTAAAACTTCTTTAGCTTAAAATTTTGGCTATTTGATGCAGCTGTCTGAAAATCTTCATCATCACAGCCTTGCATAAATAAGCTGTACTTTCTGTTTTATCAGCCAACAGTTAGAAGCTGATAAACTTTCAATTCAAGTTGAAACAGAATACTCTAGGCTGGGAGAGACCTCTGGACCATGTACCCCAACCTACCACTCAAAACAAGACCAGACTCAAGTGTTCCCTGAGGTTGCTCAGGACCTTGCCTAGACAAGCTCTGACCACCTCTGAGGATGGAGATGTCACAGCCACTCCAAGCCCCTGTTCCATGTCTCTCCATCCTCACTATAAAGAAATTTCTCCATCTATCTGTAATTTCCATTTCTGCAATTTTTGTCAGTTACCTCTCATTCTTTTGCTCTCTGAGAAATCACAGTCTCTATCTTCACTATAATCACCCAATAGATAGTGCTGAAAGAGGTGCTTCAACACAACAGTCCCACACAAAGTCAAAAACATTCTACACATCTATGGTAAAGTTATCTTGACTATACTCCTTTCAACTCCTTTCAACTGTTACTTGTAACTACTTATTCATTAGTTAAGAACCATGTGTACTCAATGTCTGAAACACAGGTGCCACATTTATCTCTTATTGAACCAAATGCAAACACTGCTAGTTAACATTGCCACAGATACATGAATATTACATAAAAATTGATTCTTAAAATTATAGTCAGTCATTTTCACTACTTTGGAAAGACAGAGAGCTGTGAAATTGAAGCCAACTTCAAAACATCACTGGTGATGAAATTAAATGCTTCAGAGCATGTGGAAAATATGTGGCAAATTTACCACAGCTTATGCTAGTCCCCACTTCTATTAAGGATTCTTCCTAGATGAGGAAACATCAGACATGCCTCCCAGACAACTTTGCTGAGATCATACACAGCTTTTCTCCTGCGCCAGAGTCTTGCTTGTAATTAAAAACAGAAGTCTCAAGCCTACTCCACCTAGTACTGCATTAGTTGGTAACTGATGAGCTGTACCACCACAAGGGGAGATAAATGGGACTCTCTGCCCATCTAGAGTCAAAACACTTGATAAAGCAGAAATTCCTGCACATGTGTATCTATTACTGTAGAAACAAAACACAAGAGTTGACAATTTACAAGTCTGCAGCTACCCTCCCAAGGACTTTTTCCTTGTGTAACATCTTCTCTACAGTGCAACCTGAAATCACAATAATCCACAAGAACCTAGAACTAAATGCAGCAAACACAGACATTGCAAGAAGGCTGCCTGCGCCTGCAAATTCAAAACTTTAAGCTCTTTGAGAGCCTGGAGAGAAAAAAAAAAAAAACACCCAAGGAAAAATCTAAGTGATACTGGTTATAATTTCCGTCAATGAGGAGGTACATAGACAGGGAAAAACAAAAACAAACAAGTGTTTGCAACTGAAGGAAATCATACTAGTTTAAAAGTTAGTTTGTCTCCTATCAGGTAACACAAAGGACAGCAGTGGATCTGTCAGCTAAGTGACACCTGATTTGTTGTGAGTTATTCTCAAAATTCTACAGCCATAATCTGAGCCCTAATATTTCTGTACACAACAGCCACCCTCTCCATTTGGTTCCAGAAAGTCCTAGTGTCCTGATATGAAACATGCCCTCACAATCACAGGAACTATGAGTCTGTCCTTACACCCAGGCAAATACAGTCCTGAATACAGAGAAGAGAGTTGCCTTTTGGAAGAAGATGCTAACAGAACCATAAATGGATTCAAAGTTGCAAAGAAGACTTTTACATCAATTAATTGTTTTCTCAATGCTAGCTTGAAATTCTTTCACAAGTGACAGTATTTTGCCATTTGCAACCACCAAATTGGAAAACTACAGTTGATCAGCAGTTGATCTACACCTGGGGATCTTTCGTGAGAATAAATTTATTAAAAAAAAATATCAGACAACTTCACCTGAAAGTTATCAATGTTCTTCACCAGTTTTATAGCAAAGTTCCTGCAACAACAAGAAACAACATGGAATTGTTACCACATTTCAACTGCCACAGAAAGAACACCCAAGAGTCAAGACTATCATTATTACTGACCATAGAAGAGGAAAGACACTTAAGTAAGGAAATGGTAATGCAAGGTAATTCTCCTTATATCTAAGGCAGACTTCTGGTATTTCTATATTCTAGAAGGGATCTTGGTATATGGATATCTCCTTTGTCAAGTGGTTAAAGAAAATTAATCCTGGAGGAAAAATGCAACAAGTAAAAACCTCTAACTGTAGTATAGGAATCAAATGTCACTCCCATTTAAGAGTTCACAGAAAATAGCATAAATGAACAAACACAAACAGAACTGCTGGAACTACACAGGATTTCTTTAACTCACTGCTGTCAGTTTCAATACAGGACTCACAGCAGTACATCACACCAATTATTTTTGAAGTGAGACTACCAAAAAAAAATCAAATTTTAGCAATCCTTACAATTAAAGAGCTAGCAGTATACGGTCTGGAATTACTCCTTGCAGTAAACAAGAATCATGAGCACATCATGCAGAACTATGTTCCAAAACATCCATCTTGGGAGGGGGGGGGAAGGATGAGTCTTATGAGTCTTTAGGAATCTGCAAACAGATAACCTGTTTGCAGAAACCAAGTCACTAACATCAGAAATGGGAACCCAACCTCCATGTCTGTCACACCTTATGAAGCAGCGGACAAGTCTAACTCAGGAAATAGCAGGTTTTAATTTCCCTCCCACCATACAGCCCCAGAAAACTTTTACAAGCATGGTTCTTAGTTTGATTCAAATGTGCCAAATTGTAAAATACAAAAAAGTCCCAAAAGCCAGATATATCCATCTACAGTGGCACAAGCCACTCCTCCACAATCTGGGACAAGACTTTTCCACTTCAGTTTTAAATGTCAAAAAGATGGGGTAAGTCATTCTTCCATTTCTGGTAAGCTCCAGTATCTCAAGCGTGAATAGGATCCATTTGTAAGTGTTCACTTGGCTTCTGCATGGAATTAGTACTTTTAGAATTACAGAAGCTACCAGTACAGCAGAGAGGTGACAGAGCAGCAGCACCTAGCAATCATCCCAGAACTTCAAGGCCAAGAACAACACTCACTGAGGTGCGGGCCATGCTTCCAAGAAATAAAGGCGTCTTGTGAACTGAGGTAATTAAGAAGCACAAATGTGAGTTAGCATTTGTCAAGTAACACTAACATTTCTCAGTTTTTATCACCACAAAGGTGTTATGAGGGGAAAAACACAAGTTATCTCAAAACACAACAGTATTTTATTGATTGACAAAGTTCAAGCCTAGATTTCATTCTTCTTTTTTTATACCCCTGTCTACAGTCTCTTCTACTGTTGTACTACAGACACTCTCCTACAGCAACTTACCTATCACTGCATTTTGGTCCTCAGACTCACCCTCGGGAGCACAAACTGCATATAAAGCCAGCTCCAAAGTTAGGCATTATGAATAAATATCCCCTTACATATAAAACAGCAAGACACATTCTGTAGCACTTCCTTTCCAACAAACTTTTCTGTTTCTGCTCAGTGGAAAGTCTAGAGGCCAGAGGGGAACAAGGTAGAGCAAGCAAAGAAATCTCAGCCAACAGTCTCTTGTTGCCTACCCACAGGAAAGCAGGAAGCTGAAAAACTGAGCAGGGAGGAGCCTGGATGCCAAAAAAGCAATTCTCTATAGATTGGCCCTTTGCCTGAAAGACAGAAGGAGGAACACCCAGTGTCTGCACTGGCACAAGCTACATACCAGAAAACTGAAATTCAATCCATGCCAAGTTACACTTTGAAAAGCTAAATGTACGTAGGCCAGTGAAAACAAAATTAGATAGGAGTTCAGAGTATGAAAAATTAATAAAACAAGTTTAGTTTTGCATGAAAGTCAGCTTAGAAAGACAAAATAAAAGTGAAAGGGGGATTAAGAAAAATGTTCATGCCAAGAATCAGATGGAAACAGCCATTAATACAGTTGCTAAGCTGTTCAAGAGAGTGTTCAGGAGAACCAAGAAAATGCAGTATGGATCAAGTCATCTCCATTTGCACTGCATCTTTCAAAGTATACTTCAAGTAATTATTTATGTAATTATTCTGAACATAGCAAAACTGAGATGAAAATGTTACAGTGGCCGTTGTATCTTCACCTTTTAAGCTGAGTTTATTCTTTCTAGTTATAGTAAAGAGCTGTCTTAAGTAAAGTATAAGTAAATAAATAGCCTACAAACACCTGCTTCTTCAGGTTTGTAGTCACACAGCATTTGTGCTCAGGAGTTGGCTAACCCCTGTGACCTAGTAGGTTTCATACAGCTCCCAAACTGCAGAACCTTCCCAGCGCTTGTCGAAGTGACAAGGAAGAACATAGTCCACACAAAACACACCCCCAATATTGCCATTCTACAGCTGACACCATTAAAGGTAAATTAAACACCCATCTAAAGACTAACACAACTTTTAAATACCACTTTACTGCTGCATTTCCAGAAGTGTATTTTAATTCATTAAAGGCTTCTCAAAAAGCTAAGTATCTCTCAACAAGTTCAGGTTGATTTTCCTCTCTGTTCACACCCTTTCCTACTATGTTATCAGTTTTTACACTGCATTTTCTGATTAACATACTCATACAGCCCTTTTCAGAAGATGTTGGGTGAGAGAAGGTGTGAAGCACATGAGAAGGTATCTATGCAAGATACTCTGAACATAAGGAAGAACACATAAGAGCAGTTAAATTGTTAAAAGTAACTATGCACTGCAATATAGTAAATGCACAAGATCAAACTACTAGGTAACAAATTTCCTTCCTCCCCCCCATTTCCTGTGTCTGTGGTTTTTGTTTTTTATCTGCAGGAAAGAAAAAAAATAAATAAAAAAAATCACAAGTCTTCATGGTAAGGACACCATTGTTTTCAGTTTCCACCTCTAGCTGGAGGCTGGTCCTTTAACACACCAGTTTAACACTTTAGAACAGGCATCTTTTGAAGTGCTTTCATTCAAGTTACCTGTCCACATCAAGTAAGCATCCACCATAATGTAACCACCAGAATATTTTGGTTAACTGGGATATCCCTTTGAAATGTAATTTATACCACTCATTACACTTTATAACAGGTACAGCCTAGATACTATATACTGTTGAGAGCTACTGACCTTTCAATGGAATATGTCTGGGATCTGTCCTTCCCGTGAGCCTTGTGCTTGCATTTCTTCACACAGAAGCGAAAAAGCAAACCTCTACACACACTAGGGAATAGAAAGGGGTGGAGGAATATAAGATCTTAACAGCTGCACTGCATACTTCCTAGGAGTTAACACACCTTTGCCCAAATCCAGAAGAGTCAGGGTATCACTTGAAGGAAACACCATCTTTACACAAATGTTTCCTTCCGGGCCTATGGATAACAGGAAGAAACACTGCAATACAAGCTACATTGCTGTAACTACCTGCAGCTATTTCTACATCTGATGAAACAAAATCACTGTATCTAGTTGGACTGGAGTTAATATGAAGACAAGAAAAGCAGCTCCATATCATCAACACCAAGAGGAAAATCTAACACTTTAAGTTCCCTGTTCCATGTAAGTATTTTATCGAATGCAAAACACTCAACACCCCTGTAACACAGTCAAGGCTCCAGGTCTGCAAAACTCATGTCAGTGGCACTGCATTGCAATAGTACCTGTCTTCTCAGTGCACTAGATACTTCAATGCCGGGGGGGGGGGGGGGGGGGGGGGGGGGGAGAAGACAAGAAAACCCCTACAAAAAGCACCCAAAAAACTCAGGCAAAAACAAACACCCCCACAGGCAGTACTATCTCTCTTCTGATCACCTTTTACTCGGGAAGAAAGGTTCAAAGCCTGCATTTGGTACTTGTGTGAAAGTTAAGATTGTCAGAGGGAACTCTAATGTACTAAATCTTTTAACCGTCATCTCGACGAGATATTAATTATGCATTAAAAAAAGTCAGTATTATTCAAACTTTTGCAGTTATCTAAACAGATTCCTGCACATCCTCCTGTTCTTTTCTCTCCTCAAGGAGAGTAAAAAAAGATACTTGAACTTCACCTCTAGTAACTAAAAACAAAAAAAAAAACAACAAACAAACAAGCAGCTCTTACTGTCCTAGCTATACAAACTGCCAAAGAAATGCTAAAATACACCACTCTCTTCAAAGATTAGCCATTCCTGGGAGATGCCAGTTGGCTGCATTTTACTGTATAAAATTCAATACATAATCTTGACATGCCCCATACTGACACTAAAATACTTCCAATAAAAACAGCCTAAAAGTTTTCCTGCATCATCACTCTCCTTATTCATGAATTATCAATTTCAAATGAACATGCAGTCACATAATAGACACCTATGTACAGTTACTTTCAGAACTGTCCTTTAAGTGTAAAGCCATACAGCTTGAAGACCATCAAAAATCACACAAACTTGGTTTAAATATATTTGCCCAGTAACCTGTGTCACAACTAGCACAACAAAGCAGTGCACTACACCGATATGCAATTACTAATTTGCCAATCTCACATTAAAACTATTTTTGTCAGGAAAAAGTGCATGCCGAACCGTTTTTAAACACGCAAATCACACTGCTAATTTTGAAGCACCCAAATGAAAGCTTATTTCTTGCCAAAGCACTTGCTACAGAACAGATTTGTTTGGCTAACTTCTAAAAGACAGATTTATCCTTATACTAGTATTTTAGTACGGCAGTAACGGCTTTTTCAGCACTGTGACCCAAGTAACATTCCTTGCAATGGATGCCAGTCCCAGTAGGTAGCCTACCAAGGGAGATTTTTGTTTCCACAGAATTCACGTGAAGCATCATACTATTAAACTATTTTGGTTGCTCGGTAGTCCCATCTTCAAATTTTTCACATCACTATCAAAATTACAGAAGAATCTCTGAAAGTACTTCGACAGCTTTATCGCTACAAGTAATTAAATCTTTACAGGGACGGCTACAGCAGTAGTCACACAATAAGCAACACCTCTGAATTTCCATTCTGATTGTTAAGAGTGCAAAGCTCCATGCATCCTTCAAATACCTGAGAAGTCCAATTTGACAGAAATAGATATCCATATATAAATGGAAACTCACAAAAATCAACCCACAGCTACCAACATTTGTAGTGTCACCTCTGACATTTCCACAAACACCTGGTCTTGTCTACACCACTAAATATTTCTAACACAAGCACTTTCTACTCTGCATCCTTCAGTGCCTTCCACTCTTTCCTTCAGATGAAGGAAAAAGGCAAGTGAAAACCAATGATGCAGTTTCTAGGAGACACTAATAGCGCCTCTAACTACAGCAAAGTTGTGTGGATTATTCCATGTCAAAAAGAGCTGCTACCAAACTTTACCACTAATAGCGGGAAAAACAAAAACAAAAACCCCACAAATCTCCAATTTACAAATAGTCAAACCAACCCAATTCAAATAAAACAGGTAGCTTTTTTTCCCCCCCCAATACACTGAAAACTCAAAACACACTTTATCTTACTAAATGGGGAATAATCAAAGAATGCCTACAGACATGTCTTTGACACTATCCTTTCACAAACAAAACACTAATTGACACCCCCTTCTCCCTCAAGGCAAACCATGTGAATAATTAACCTAAAAGTAAGGCCCAAGAAATAGCAAAACCAAACCTGTGTAGGAGTCCAACAAAACTGAAATAGGAGGAGGATTCTGCAGTTTAGCTCAATTTATCACTCTGACACCTTCACTTATATTCCTAGAATGTTTACATTAACTCCAGTTCCTATTAACCGTAGTGTGAAAGCTAAGTATCTACATACCAATATCCTTATAAATAATAATTCTAACAGTCTTCAATATCAAGGGTTCTACTTGTAGTATTTCAGGTGGGGTTCAAACTACAAGAAAATCAGTACACCCAGGCATAAAATAAAGGTAAAAGGCCACAATCAAATCACATTGTAGATTTCAACCATGACAGTCTGCTAGGCAAGACAGAATAATCTGACACCTAGAAGACAGCTATGCTCTTCCCTGATGCTCTGTTCATCTACTGAAAATCCAAAGAGCAAGCTATTCAATACAGAACAGCAGGACATGGGGAGCTAAAGTAAACTTCCTTTAGTGGAATTGATTCTGCATGGATCTTTGACATGCAACCTCACTTACCTCACATACCTTTAAAAGGGTACATAAAGCACGGAAGATTCATTATTTATGCATTAGGTAAATAAACAAAGAACAAGAATCATTTTTGCATTACTACATTTGCTCTCACTTTTTAGACTTACCTGGTCTTTTTCATGCGGTAGAAGGCTGACAGGTGGAAGAGAAGCTGGGAAAGCGCTGGAGTATTTTAGAACTCCTTTGCTTTCCAAACTGCCATAATTCACTCTATATTGAGGTCCATCCTTCAGTAATCTCCCGTTGTTCACAGCACGTTTGGCCCCCAGACGCAACCTCTGCTGAAAGGCAGGATTGTTGAAAATATTTGCTAGGTCATTCTGACTTCTCAAATACTTCTCTATGTTTTTCAGGGAGGAGCCATTTGGTTCTTGAAGCCCTTCAATTGCTCTTCTCAAGAGTTTATTCCAATCCACATTACGAAGCTCATTACAAGCTCCTCTAGATCCCTTAACAGATTTAGGAATAGTGCCAGGTTTAACAGATGAAAACCGTCCAGGATTATCTGGGTCCTTGTAGGATGCAAGGCCTTTGTTGGTAACTTTAAGAATAGAACCATCTTGAACACTAAGTTCCAACTGTTCTGAAACAGTCTTCTTATCTAATCCATGGGAAGCACAAACAGCATGACATATTCTCTCTTCAGAAGGCCTTTGCTTTTGCTTTTTAACTTTTTGTATAGCTTCAAGAATCCACTCCGTATAAAGAGGGTTGGCAAGTTTTACCATGGTTGACCAGTAATTGCTTCCAGCCAAGGGTTACCCATAGAGATTCCTCCTTATCCTTTTCAAAGATCTTTCAGAGGTTGTTCACACCTCAAACACAAATCAAAGGATTCCACATTCTACTTGGATGCATCTCAAAAATATCCATCCCAAGTCAGAAAAGGCAGGGAAATATCCGCTGACTGAAACTTCCAATTACTTTACCGTTATGGAAAGGTAGAAGGGATTCATTCGTGAAGATACTGGTACATCCTTATAAGAAAGTCTGTTGCAACCTTTAAAAAGAAAAAAGAAGAGGCAGGAAGAGAATAGTTAATGCTGAAACAATAAAAATTAACAGAATGAATTCAGACGTGCATTCATACCGTAGATGCTGCAGCATGCAAAAATCTGTGAGATGATACAAAGTGTTGGCCAATTCCCACCCTACACCAAACAAGTAATCATAAAATCCTTCCACACTTCTCATAACATTGAGTGGATTTAGTTTTCCTAAATTCCATCACCCCAAAACTTAACCTACCGAGTTGTTCAACAATTCCCATTCAGCCAGAGATCTGAACATATTCTCTAAAACATAGTGCCTACAAATAAACCCATTGGTATAAGAAAATTACTATCTACATGGATTATACATGCACTAAGAAAAAAAAAAAAAAGAAACAACAAACAACCCCCAACCAATAAAAGCTAAATTACTAACCACTGCCATTTCTTACAGATTGTTGTCTGTAAATGCCATGCCATATGCTGATTATACAGCTTGGAAAAATAAAAAACTAAGTATCAGAACCAAGTTACTAGTATTACATCCTTCATTAATACCTAAGTACACTACAATACAGAAAGGAATCACAAAGGCACTTCTCATTCTAAGGTGTGCAGTAGAGGCATGCATTTTTGATGCAAACTCTTAGAAACTGACATGAAAATGAAGTAACAGGAGGGATTTTCACAGAAATACGCTATCAGCATGAAGACATATAAAGACGCCACATTGACAAAATGTTTTGGTGACTCACAGTTTTTCTTTACTTATTACAGAATATACCACTCCAGTAGAAACTTCAGTGGCTACAAAAACTTACACAAGAAACCTGAAAGAACATTTTGATCAGGATTGATTCATTCCGCATGACAATATATGGGGGGAAAAAAGAAAAAATAATAAAAATAAAAACACCACACAAATTGAACTCAGACAGTAGTCACCTAATGAAGAAGTAACTCTACCTGAGGTATTAGTTTTTAATGCCATGAAATGTGAGAACTTTTGAAGATATTAACAGAATTGTATAATTACTTCCAATCAAAGGAAAATAAATAAACACCAGAAGAGGAAAATAGTCATTCTCAATAAATAGGTTGTCTTGTAAAATAGAAGATTCATCAGTTTCACAGGAAAACTGAGTTAATCTGAAACTACATTTATAAAGCTATGGCAAGCAGCCTATAGCTAACAATAGTGTTTATGATTTGTCTTGGACCTCATTTCTATTCATTTATTCAAGTCATCTTGCAATTTCAGTCCTGTTTAAAACTTGAGTAAATTATAAATAGGGAAAAACCCTGAATTGATGCAGAAATCTAAATTATTTTCTGCAGCTGTGAAGAGGATGAGTACAAAACCCACTACTGGTCCCATACCTTCTCCTCCCTCTACCCCCTCAAAAAATCTCTTTAAATATAAACTGCAGATCATGCTTCACACATCATTATACCTACACAACAGGATTAGCAACAAAAGAACAGCAGATTAGTGGTGAATATAAAATTGCTCTATACCCAAACAGTAGAAATATTAATCAATTCATTTTATTAATTGTCATTCTCTAGGTCTGATTGAAGATTAAGCATTTTCAGATTTATAAATATGAAATTTCAACTGATCAACAGAATGAAAAGACAGAGTCCTGATACAAATGCAGGGCCTGAATGTTTAACTAGCTTTCATACTGAACCCCATTGATCTACACAGATTGGATCCTGTTTCTTGCATCCAGTCTGTACTCATGCAAGTTATATTTGATAAGTTCTGTATATTTCAAGTATTTGTAATAAAACAGTAACTTGTTCTGTAAACAGACATTTTAGTTTAATCCAACTTGCAAAAGCCATTCTTCCTCCAACAGCATTGTTTATACTCACTGTTTTCAGATAATTCCAAAATAACACTGTAGCTGTAAAATGCAGACAAATTTAGGGAAGAAAAAGGTTTCCATGGTATTATGAATCCTACAAATTCTCTCAACACTCTGGCACTGAAAATACAATAATACAACAAAGCAGAACTCTATACATAGTGGAGACACACACACTGAGACTATTTTAGACGCTCTGCCTATAGATTGAGAAGATCTCTGTGGCTACATAAAAAACCCCAGATTCCTAGAAAGCCATTTTTAAGTTTAGAAGTTATTTAAACTGTTCTATTATGAGTCTTCATGAAGATAGTCAGTACTTAATTAAATGCCAAACACTGCATTTGCTGAGTCAGACGTACTTGCCTTATTTTTAAGCCTCCTGCAGTACTGTTGTATTAAATTTCATACAAGCAACCACATCACTTCCATTAAATTCCAGAACACACAGTGCAAGGTCTGTTCCAAGCACCTGGACACCAATGAACATTTCAGTATAAATGCTGTAACTTGTGGGTTAAAGGAATTTTTATTGGGCACTGACTGTGGCAAAAGGTGAACATAAACCTGTATCTTCATGTAAAGTCTGCTGCTTGGTACAGGAATTCACAGCAATATACATTCAGAACTACATTTTTACTTATTCAAAACTCCTTATGTGTAATACAACCTCCTGCATGCTAGCGCCTACTAAATCAACACTAGCTGAGTGTATCAGCAGAAGCATAGTTTCCAAAACTCAGGACAGGATATTTCAAGAGGAAAATCAAGACATCTTAAATTCACACCTTCCAACAGAATCTAAGTTCATCCTACTTTAGGAAACCATGCAAAGTTCATCTGATCCAGTTTTTGAATTGTTTTACACAACCTAGAGTCTCTGTTATGCTGCCACTTTTGACTGCATACATACTTGAAGTGTAGCACTCTGACTTCCACAAATGGTATGGCAAAATATAACATACATAAGATTCAGAATAACCTCTTAATAACAAACATCTTTGCCAGCAATATAATTCAGCTCAGTGATCCTGGAGCTGCAAGTTAAAAAGGTCTTTCATAAATCAAGTTAAAGATAGACTGATCCAAGATTAGCAATACAGAGATATAGCCATATACATGCTGAGTGACTGGATAAAGACAAAACAAACTGCTTTAGAAACAA
The DNA here is from genome assembly GCF_965140245.1 of Athene noctua. Taxonomy (NCBI): domain Eukaryota; kingdom Metazoa; phylum Chordata; class Aves; order Strigiformes; family Strigidae; genus Athene; species Athene noctua. Next base: position 43,180,205 of record NC_134041.1, read on the forward strand.
ATTTTCCAGAGTTAACATAAGAGGACACATGGAAACTTAACATTCAGGTTCCCAAGTTCAGAACTTAATTTCACCAAAACTACAAGGTGGTCATACATAATTTATTATCAAAAGTGTGATACTTAACCAAACAGATTTTGAGGAAATACCAAATTTTAAGAGTGATTATACATTAGTAGCAGGCATTCATGTCTATTTATTAATTTTCCTCCCCTCATAATTAAGTAACTGTTAATCAAACCCTCAACAGTACCCATCCAATCACAGATTATATTTTCCAGACTATTGAGCTCACAAAACTGCTTCCAAGTTTTACGGCAACAGTCATTAAGCAAGCTCTTTTATGTCATATTTCAGCTTCTACTCACTATGGCATCTTAGTTCGAAAATAAGAACATTTGAGAAAGTTTAATTGCACTATATTACTGACCAAGTCTGTTAACAAGTCAGTTACTGAAGAACTGCAGAACATAAGTATTCAGAGTTAAATACATTACCTTTAAGACATGAAAAGCCATCTCTAGTCAAGGCTTGTCCCTTTACCCAAGTCATAAATTATCAGATAAATACAAAGAAGTTGCAGAATTGCAGCTTGGGATTTAGAACGAATGCAAATATGTCCTTTACAAAGCACACACATATTGTACAGCTGATTCTAATTAAAGAATACACTGACTGAACATGTCAGTCTTGGGTGTCATCAGTAATCCTATAATCCTGTAATAAGGTCTCTTTTAGACCAAACCAGTATCTAGAATTATTTCCAAGTGATCCAGATTGTGAAAACAAGCTGTGTAGTCAGAAAAAATTAGCTACGCTTCCCGCCCCGCCCCCCATCCCCAAGAAACAAAACCAGAAGTTATACACAAGTATCCAAAAGCATTTCACAAAATACAACCTAAAGTCTTTTTTTGATAAATTAATTAAAAATTCGCGTTCACTGTCTTAAGTATAAATGCTGTTAAACTTTTAAAACCCGAAGTTAACACAGTTAAATAAAAATTAAATAGGAAAGGGGGGGGGGGGGGGGGGGGGGGGGCGGCGCGCTCGAGAATGACAGCAACTTGTGCAACCTGCCAGTGACCTGTGAAGCAGTTTCATTCTGCTCCCTCCTACCTGCTCTGCACACTCACGAGAAGCAGCAGCAGGCCAGCTCTCTGCTGCAGCATCAGGGTCAGGTAAGGATTGCAGCAGAGGAGGAGGAAGAAGAGAAGACTGCCATTGCATTCAGGAAGCTTTTTGCCATTTTTCTTTCCCCCAAGCTATTACTTAGAATTCTGCCGCTATTCAACTCTGTATTCCACCCCCATCTCAATTAATGAAGCAAAAGAGGCAAGATACTTGTTTCCCCATTGCAAAATACATGCAACTACAAAGAAACAGAGAGAAAGCAAATCCTGGGAAGGCCTCCCAGCACACATGACACTCTTAAAATTACTCAGAACATGAAACCAGCTACTGTATTATTCTTTATACAACATACAGTTTTCAATTATAACAAGGATGGGCAATGACACTTGCACATGCTTTAAACAGACAGATAAAGAGACATTACAGTAACTTCAAAACTACACTAACAGACTTGTGGGTTCGGGGAGCAAAAGAGGTACATGTGAATCAAACTGATTTGATTGCACTCTGCAATAAATCACAAGCTAGTTTCAGATCATATGCTAAAAAGCAGTTCACAACGTGACAGCAGCAAGCACCACCAGAGGAAACAGCATCAGCTCGACATGACACCAAAATCACCCAAAATTCACCCTTCCCACCCTCTTCCGCGGAAGTTCTGAGCACTTTAAAATACGGTACTAGTGAACATTGGGGATCATGGGAAGGTAATATTCAATGCCCGCAGTTAACCTGGGAAGAGGCTTTCACTGAAAACACTTCTTCTTGGGATAGTGATTTTTCAACAGAAGGGGTATCCGTTTGCTTTTTGCAGAGCAGGTTATTTTCAATGCTCGGTGACAGAATGCTAAAGGTGAGGTCTGGGCAGAGAAAATATGGTGCGAACATCACTTCTGAAACGTGGCTTCAAGAGGCTTGAATATTCCCCTCCCCAACTTACTGAAAATTTCTGCAGCATACCCAAGCAATGGAGATTTGCAACGCCTAGTGCCTAGCGCCAAGGCATTGTTGTATTTGACAGGGGCCTCCAAACCTTACTCCGGGATTTTTCATTTCAAAGGCAGAAACCCCGAGCCCGAAGGCTCTGCTCCCCGGGGCACGGCGACCCCGCAAGTCAGGGCAGCCGGGAGAGGACGGCGACGGCGTGCACCTGTACCCACCCCACGGGGGCGACGGGCGGGCGGTGCCGGGGGCAGCAGCCACGCCGGCCGCCCCGCCGCGCCCGCCGGAGACAGGCTGAGAGGGCCCCCCCGCCCCGGTACCACTCACCTCCGCGGGACCGGGGCCGCGGGGGGAGGAGCCTCCTCCAGGCGCCGCAGCGGCTCCCCCTGCTGCCGGCTCTTCCCCTGCTCCCGCTGCCAGACTGCGCCGAGGCGGCTGCCCCCCTGCCGCGCTGCCCCCCTGCCGGCGGCCGCCGCGACTCCCCCTACCGCCGCGGCTCGGCTCGCCTCACCTACGCCGCCATTTTGTTTCGCCCTGCTGTACTTAACGTGAATCCGACATGACACTGATTACAGCCCAATGGAGTCTCATTAAAACCTTACCTACCCTCGCGCCCCGCCCACCCGCGCCCGCCATTGGGCCTTCCTGCGCACGCCGCTCCACGCTCACAGGCCGCAGGCCCGTGTCCCTCATCCGCCCACATCGGCCCTGTTCCGCCCAGCAACCAGCCTGTCTCTCCCATTGGAAGACGGGGCGTGCCAATCACGAGGCACGCCCCTGCCCTCACGCTCAACCCCGCCTACCTGCTAGAATGGGCGGGGCCGGAGGCTGCCATTGGCCGCCGCCACCGCCACACACCCGCCGGGCTTGCCGACCCGCCCGCCACAGCCCGGCCCGCCTCATTGCTGGGCCTCGAGAGCTAGCGATTGGCCACCCGCCGCAAGCGGAGGCGAGAGCTCTCGCAAGTCCGCCCTCCCGTTGGCTATCGCAGCCGTCCGTCTGGTCCCCCCGGCCTCGCTACCCTCCCCCACCCGCCACCGCCCCACCCGCTCCTGAAGTTTGTTCGAGAGGGTGATCGCCAGCGAGAGCACCGGCGGCCGCCGCCTGAGCCAGCCCGGCAGGGCGGGCGCGCGACACACACTAATAAGCAGCCTTAAATCCTGAGCATCACGCGCGTGCCTCGGATCCTGCCACTCGCCCGGGCGGGCGAGATGGAAAAGCATGCTCCCAGCACAGCCCTCCCGAGGTGCCTGGCACTGGCAGCCGCTTATCGCGCGCACACACACACACACACACCCCGCACCGCGAAGGGAGGGGAGGAGGGGGGTGGGAACGGGGACGGCGACAATGACTCCCAGCTCTCCAGCCACATGCAGGTCCCTGCAAGTTTCGCCATGCGAAGCACAGGGACTTCTCTGCCACCCCGTCTGCGAAGGAACAATTGCCGCTTCAGAAAGGCAGGGTGGGAGCATGCAACACAAAAACCTCAGCCATCCCCTGCCTCCCTCCGCCACCCCATTCCCCCTCTCCCCACCCCATCCAACCCAGCCATCACCTCCTGCTGCTGCTCCCCCTCCCCTACAAAACGCAGAGCATTGCAATGCATTTACCGAGCACAAGTGTCTGCAAACACGTGCATCAGCCTCCAATGCAAAAGAAAAAAAAAAAAAGTACCCAGCCTAGTGACAAGCCCCCTGCACTGGGAGAGGGGAGGGAAAGGGGGTTATTATGGCAAATTGCAGCCTGTCACCCAACGCAAAACAAAACCCATCGCATGCTCCCTATTATCCCCCACATAAACTCCTGGGAATCTAACCTCCGATGCAGGTTTTCCCCCCTTTGCTTGCAATGACCTCCTTTCTCTGCCTGTGTGTGTTTCTGCAGCAGCGGTTCCTGCGGAATGTGCTGCCCCTGAAACGCGATCGCGGCTCCTCTCTCTCTCTCGCTCGCTCCTTCTCTGTCTCTCGCTCGCTCTCTCGCTCGCTCGCTCTCTCTCCTGGCTGCAACCAGAGCCAGGAACACAACAACAACACAACCTCCCCCCACCCCCTTCCCCAAACACATACACACTGAAGAGACCCAGCCAGGAGAGCCAGACGAGCCGGGGAGGGGGTGGAGGGAATCCCCAGCCAGCGGATTGATTGCACCAGTTACCTTCTCTAAGCCCCTTCGCAAGAGGGGAAAAAAGAAGATGAATACAGAGAGAATACCTTGTCTCCCCTCCTCCTCCTCCGCGGGGCTCCTCTTCTCACTCCAAAACACTAAAAGGTGGACGGGCAGATCAGACACAAGACTTCAGCTCGCGGCGGGGGGGAGGCGGGGGAGGGGAACCACACGAACAATTATCATTAATTTAGAAATTAAAACAGAAACCCACCCCAGACCTCCAGCCTTCCCGATGCCGAGCGGACGCAGATTGCGAGGACTGGTGCTAAGACACAGGACCTGATAACAGCTAATTGAAAGGTTAATCTACATAGGCTGTGACAGAAGAGGTCCCTCCCCACTTTTTTATCTGCTGTTGGCAAGTGGGAAATTGAGCTCCCCCCACCTTTTTCCCTAAAAAAAAAAAAAAAAAAAAAAAAAAGAAAGAAAGAGAGAGAGAGAGCGAGAAGGGGGAAAAGGCAATAAAGTTTGGGGGAGGCGCGTCCCCGCGGCGCAGGCCGCGAGCGCGGCGGCGGCAGGGGATTGAGGGACGGGGCGCGCGGGTGGCCGTGGCGGGGCGCCTTGGGCGGGAAGGCGGCCTGAGGGGAAGTGGCCACCGCCGCCTCCTGGGGGGCCCTCGCGCAGTCCCCGGGGGCTTGGGTTAGGCTTCTCGCTCAGCATGGGGCGATTTAAAATGTCTTGGTGGAAGCACCACCACGGGCAGGCTTTGGCAAATCCTTCCAAATGGCTTTGAAGAGTTCCTCGGTCCGGAGGAAGAGGACTGTGTTTGAGGCAACCATAATTAGTCTGAGGGATGGAAGGAGGGTGAACAAATTACAGATGTTCTCCACCCATTGAGTTTGTTGTAAATGTAAAGATGTTAGGAGGAATGTATTTTAAAGGACAAGGTGATAATGCATATGGGCTTAAAACCTGTGTAAACGTTTTCTCCGTGCTGTCTTGAACCATGCTGCCAAAGGCCACTCACCATGATGAAGTTTTAATACTACTCGTGATGATTTTCTCAGCTATGGCGAGCAAACACCGCTTTTTGCAGAAGTATGACGTGACAAAATACCTCAGGATATATACCATAGAGTATCGTGCAAGGAAGGAAAAGGTAATCTACCTGCCTGAGCATCTCAAGCAAGCACCAACTAGACAATCTGTCCAACAAGGCCATTTACCCAAACCTGAAATGTGACCCATTCTGAGGTCTCCTAGATGTCCTCTTTTCCATGTCCTGTGGGAGACGTGTTGTGTTAGATGCCTGTCTGGAAAGTTTTCTAAAAATATCTGGTCCTGAAGAAGAAAAGATAATGATAACATTTTTTAAAAAGATGCTTTTATAGTGGGTGGAAAATGACCTTCTACAATAAATTAAGAAGGTCTTTCCTAGATGATGTACTTCATGTAGACCAGCAAGTGAACAAAGTTTTCATAATAAAATATTAAGCATTAAAGTTTAGTGCAACTTATTCAGAGTCAGTTGCTGGAGATGCTGTATAAGGAAGCTCTTTGGTGATGTTTTAGAGCACTGTAAAACTGAATTACCTACTTACAGAAAGCTACTGGGTGAAAATAATATTCCAGCATGTATCTATGACACCATACCTGTTGATTGAGGTTTTAGTGTTTTAACTGCCAGATGCAGCCTTTCAAACATAGCGCGGGAAATTGAAATGTGTAGTGACCTAATATTTGTTGGAGCATCCTTCAAGGTTCATATATTTTGCAGGACTTGGCTGTGATTGAAAATTGTTTTTAATATCGGAAACAGTATAAATCATTACAGCACAATTTGTAGCAGAGCCTCACATTTGCAATACTATTCTGAATGTTGTGTCAACATATCCGTTATAAACTTTTTCTTTCCGGGAAATTTACAACTTGGTTAGTGGTGAAAGAGAAAAATAATCTCTTGAAACTGAAACTTGGCATGGCACATCCCAGTTCAGGAAACAAAACACTGGAGAAAACTTGACAGTCTGGCCATGTTGAAATTACAAGTGTGCTGAAGATAAGTAATAACACAGAGAAAAATCATGAAAGTCTCTGGTTTAAACACTTCCATTATTTCTTCTTAATTTAATTCTTTTACTAAAAATAATTTTTGTAGGACAATATGTCATTGGATGTTGTATTCTAGTTTTTAACATATTCAAGAAGCTTTTGTTTGAAGAGACATTCCTATGGATCTTGACATTTACAGGTGTACCTAGCACTATGTAAATTGTGAAGTTAAGCACATGAACCTCTTTGTACATGAATCATCCTCCAGTGAACTTAGATCCACTATTACTGTCAATTATACTATTTCCCAAAATAATGACTTCAAAAGAATTGCACTGTGAATTTAGGGCAGTTCAGTTTGAGACAGTGCATGTTACACAGACAAGCCGTAAGTACCTGAAACACTTTGAATCTAATTGAGAATGTCTAATATGTTGTGTACATTTTGGTTTGGGATCTAGATAAGAAATGTTTTTGTTTTATTGTATGAAAAAAAATTACAGTAAAAATATCTATGGAAAAGTTATAAGCCCATCAAGGAAGTTAGTGTAAGCAATAAAATTCACACATTAGTATGCCTCCTACTGTCAGATTTTGGGGGATTTACTCTCCCATAGCCACTGGGAAACTGATGAAGTACAACAGTTAATGCCCCTGAGCAGTAACAGGTGCCTAGACACCTACACATTGAATACACCCATTCCATCTGCTAAAAAGACATCCCTGGTATTAAAAAAAAAAAAATCTAAATCAAAACCACTCCCTCTCATCTGCTTTTAGAAAGAAGTACTATGACCCTGTTCACTCTGTTCCATTAATTTCCTTGCTTTAATTATGGTTTAAATATCCTTATTTAAAGGATATTCCCCCCCCCCCCATGGATTTGATTACACATTTATATTGCAGTGTATGTAGTAAGGGTATCCTTCTCACTAAAAGTCCTTAGGATTATTCTAAGAATGCATGTTCAGTTGCTATTTTTGGATCACAAGTGAGAGAAAACAAGAAGTTAAGGTCTGAGCATGGTCTGAGTTAAATTCAGTTCTCACAAATCAAAATCTTGAAACTGCTCTATGTATAGAGTGCTGTAAGACAAGCTGGAGACTACTGCTTAAATGAAGCTCAGCCACACGCAGACCAAATTCATCAGTATACAAAAAAGAACACTAAATTAGAGTTTGAGCATTCATTTGAAATCAGTGAGAAAATTCTTTCGCATGAAATTACTGCCATAAGAATAAGAATTTCCCGGTGAGGGCTTTAATCACTGGTGCAGTTCCATTGGAACTGGTAGGGCTGTTACATATTTAGAAACAATTATATAGTTGTCCATGTTGGTATGGTGACAGATCCCTGTTTATCTTTGGAGCTGCTAGAGGGTGAAGTCTTGACCCCCATCAAAGTCTGGCAAAACCTCCTATGACTTCAACAAAGCCAGGATGTTCCTTGCATAATTACCATACATAACCACACATATGACTACAGTCACCTGGAGATTGCCTCCCCTGGCATATGCTGTTGAAAGAAGTGACCTTGGGGAGAGAAGTCATCCTAAGAGTGCTGCGAATTTATCCCTAGCCTCTACAGCCATCCTGAGTGTGTGTTCCCGCTGATGAGCTGAACCCATGTATGCTTTACTTGTATCACCTCCTCTGCATTGCTCACCTGCCATGGGTTCAGCAGCTTCCCTGTAACCCTAACCTTCAACCTCATATTCCTTCTGGATTAAAACAGCCTTTTCTTTTTTCACCTATGAGATTTATTTCTACAGCCTTTTATACTGAAATTTAATCTGAAAGATTAATCCATGAAACGAAATCTACCCCTGTGAATACAAACAGAATGTTTCTTGGTTTATGTATGAGGATATGCATTGCTTCACACAACAGAGTCACTGCCCAATTTAAGCACTATTAATAAATACTAATACAGATTATATTAATATATACATGCATGTATTTATACACACATAGACACACACAAAGTGAATAATCTGTGAGGATATTTTCTGATCATTTGCTGTCTCATCTATTGCATTTAATAAAATTGAATGATAGTATAAAATAGTCTCCTGCTGCCATTTTACTGATCTGGGGGCTGTTTTAATTCCTGAAACTAACAGATTATAAGGTAAATGCTATAACAGTCTCAACTCAGGAGTTGTAATTGGCGTAATACTGTAATTTGGAAGTGAGTGTTTGTGGTAGATCAGCTGTCATCCCACAGGGATGGAGACAGTGACTTTTTATAATAAATCCCACATGTTCCATTCTACTTCAGCAAATATACCACGTTGCTATATCAAAGTACTTTACAATCCTTAATGAATTATTTCCTATAAGAGCTCTGTTAGGTGAATGTATATTATTTTTCCTGTTCTTCAACCAGAGAGACAAAGCATAGAGGAAAGTGGTTAGAAGTTGATGCCAGTTCAAGGAAAAATCTGGCCACCTGAGTTCCAAGGGACCTGCTCTAGCCACAGGACATCCAGTTACGGAGTAGCTGTGCTAGTCATGAAGAAACTAGTGGCCTGTTAACACATATTTGAAACTTTAGCAGAAGCATGCCTTTTTTGCCCATTAGCTGTTATACATCTTAAAGAGGCAACAGGATTAATAGAATTTAGGAGCACAAAGGAAAGGCTAAAAGTAAGGAAGAAAAAACCCAGGTGGCTCTTATACATGATAGTGTCCTATAAGATTGTCTTTCATATACACAGTATCTCACAATACTGCATACGGAGGTTCTATTTATACGAACATGATAAAGGATTAGTAAGTGATTAATAGATGTTTTAATAAATGTTGATCAATTGTTCTGAGTCCAATGAGTCAGGAGGGGTTTTTTATCACAATAGCTCATCATTTTCTGAAACACCTTACTGATATATTTAAACACTCAACACTTTATGTAGAAACACCTGCTAATCTTGTGTTAAACCTCACAAATGGAATCTTAATAGAAAGTGTGACTCAAAACAAATTTGCTGGAGAAAAAAGGATTAGCATCTAGGCTCCACAGTAAATTGTTGGTTATAGCTATACTGGATTTAAGTTTTTCCTTTTGCTGTGTAAAATGCACTGATATGATGGGAAGCATTTTCCCACTGTGTGCAAGAGTAGTGTGTTCAAGGCTAATCCCAAGAGGAAGGCCTGGGATATTGCAGGACTCTATATCAATTGGCATCACTGAACTTGATGCAGCTTTGTGTTTTTATATGCATTTACGGTATACTTTGTGAGGGCAGCTGATGAGATGAAGGATGGAATTGAGAATGAATAAAGAACAGTTTGCTCAGAGCTAGGGAAAGCTGCCATAGTCAGGGGCTGCTCAAGTCCTGCTGCTATGTCCTGCTGCGATTAGTTAGTCTAGGTGAAAGGGGAGGGTGCTGGTGTTTGCAGGAGCCATTTTAACACCTCAGCTTGTCTTTGTGAGCTTTTAAGTAATTAACTCTCCAATCATTATCGGTTGACTTTGTCCACAGGTTTAGGTTTCCCTCCTGCTGTTCCCTTTGGGGATATTGGGTTGTCACTTTATGAGGGGGGGGATTCATTTTAGAGTTCACACAAAATCCCTTTCACAGCTTCCCAACAGCTTTTTGTGCTCTCCAAACTGCTGGAATACTCTCTTCCTCTCTGTTTTAATGAACATTACTTTTATAACTTTCTCCAGATCCAACTGGATAAGAAGAGAGAGAGAGAGAGAGAGAGAGAGAGAGAGAAAAAAAGCCTCTCCAAAAAACCTGGCTTCACACTTGCTGAGCCCTTCAGATGAAAAGAAGGCCCTCCTCAGTACTTAGAAGCCAATAAAAGAGACTGCAAAGGCAGTTTTGCTAAATAAGGTTACTTTGAGCCTCTAAAGGATCCTGACAGTCCTTAATGTAACTGAATGAATCCTCACAACTTGCAACTGTGATGTGGGTGTACTACATTCTAGTTCAGTTTTAGCCAGGAGAAAATTTCCAGACTTGTCATTGTTGGCAGTCTTTTATTGGTCAAATATTGCCAAGAAACATGGAGCAAAAGCAGGGGGAGAGAGCTTGACCATATTTTTGTTAATCCCATTTTCATCCAGTTTCCACTGTATTTTTAAAAATCCTATTAATAAGCTGAAGAAATTGGAATGACCAGAGAGGCTGTTATCAGCCACATAATTTGGAGACTATTCTGATGCTATCCAACCTGTGGTGTACACCAGCACGAGACAAGCAGCCAGAGCAATGAAAAGTATGAGTGAAAGGCACACCCACCACATTTCAGACTCCATGAACAGTGAAAATCTTTGCCTAATGTAGAGCTGGTTGGAGCACTTCCCCTTTCAACTTGTGTTCAACATCTCCCGGCACACCCACCTTCTCATAAAGGATGGGAGTTTGGTAAATAACTCATGTGACAAACCAGCCCTGAATTTGCTGTGCCCAGACTTAGAAGAACCTTAGGTCTGCTCTGTATTGTTTGAAAATTGAGCAAGCTCCACATGAGTATTTTCCTTTTGCAGCTTGAACCAAGGGGAGTTTGGCTGGTCTCAAGGACCAAACTGCTATCTCCAGCTGGAGCTTTAGCTAGGTCTGTATGAAGTTTCTTTACTTTCTTTGTTGGCAGCATCAATACTGAGGTTCCCTTGCTAAATAAAGCTCTGACTTCACAATTTATTTCAGTCACTTCCCATAGCTGCGGTACTAGAGCAACTCTACCTCTGTTAGCTAGACTGGGAGGCCTGTCAGAGTCAGGTGGCAATATACCACATCATTTCAAATGCCTTTCAGAAACCTTTAGATTTCCTCAATGCTGCTTTAAAAATAGCCAGTGGCCTGCTGGTGTTAGGGCTCCTAACTTGACTAGCTCTGGTTGTTAAATTATTGTCATGCACAGTAGGATTTTGTATTAAATATCATTTAGGAGGAAAATCTGAGTGAAAAGGGATTTGGGGGCCAGGAGAGACTTGCTTTTCTGTGTCAGGTAATGTGAGAATGTGAAGTAGCAACTAGAAAGAGCTAAGGTGATAATATATCAGTGCTGGAAACATAAAGTGTCTTCTTCATACACACTGAACTACACAAACTGTCTCCTGTGGTACAGAGGATAGGTGGCTGGTTATTTATCAAGATGCCAGAGAAGGAGTTGCATTATCCAGCATAATGAAGCCCTTTGTTTATTTCATTTAAAAAAAAGACAGAAGTTCTACCTCTCAGATGATGGCAGGACCTGGGCAAGCAATGAGATTGTCAGAATTGTTTCCTTAGCACTGGCCAGAACCCCCCTGTTATCCTGATATTATTCCCCTTTGTTATTCGATATCCCACAGTGCCAGCTAAGTCAGGAGTTGTCACACTCCTCACTGGTGCAGCAGGATACAAAATAGCTGGGGGTGGGGAGGAAGACTGGAATGGTTAGGAGGTGGAAGGGAAAAGGCCTTTTTTTTTTTTTTTTTTTGGTGAAAACAGTAGCACCAGCTGCATCCTGCAAGTCGCTAAATTAGCCAGTCAGTTGTTTTTCTTTTAATTTTTGTGTGAATTCAAGAATAGGTTGTGGATGTCTTGGCAACTCATGAATGAGGCTCTTTATGAAAGAATTCACCTTGCAGAGGGGCTGCTGTCAGATGCACAAGCCTCTTTCCATTAATTAAGCTGCAGAACATCCCCTCTTTTTTTTTTTCCCCATCCCTCTCAATGCCTGGATAATCAGACCCTGTGTCTTTCCATAACATCCACTGCTGTCTCTCTTGCTCCTCACAGTATTTCACCCACCCTCTTAATTCTGGGCTGCCAGATTTTTTTTTTTTTTTTTTTTAATGTAGCTTATTGCTGCTAAGTGAGATATCATGCTGCCTGATCTAAGAACCAAGATGAATATTCTGCTCCACTGCAACCAGAAGCATTCTCTATGCATTATTTTCAGCTGAAAGGTGGCCTAAGAGCAAAGTTGGATATTTTCAAAAGCTCAGCTGGGAGTTAATCAACTCTTATTGTGTTTCAACAGGAGCTGGGTGCTTAACTTGCATCCAGTGAGTCATCCCCTGGATTGTCACTCGCTTACATGCAAGCAGCCCCACCGAAGGTGCAGAGAACTTTCAGACACCCTAGAAATTACCTGCCATTAAAAGTGTATAAGCTAAACTGTATCGGGTTAGGGAGTGATTACAGATGTAATTATGCTTGAACAGTCTGGGGAGAGAAGGTGGGCAGTACCAAGAACCTCAATCAATCCTCACCCAGCTTTGCTGTGGTCTGAACAAGATGTGTGACTGCTACTGAATAGTTTTGAAGATTTTAGTGGGGATACTCAGGCGTATATTTATGAAGTTACATACCTGCTTCAGGGAATAATTCCAGATCTATTAAAAACACTGAAAGGTTTCCACTGACTGATGAGCTCACTATCAAACCTTAAAAGTTTGCATGTTTGCGTTTAATTTTCTATGGCTGATTTAAAATCCCAGTCATTAAGAACAGAAAAATACATATATGGTATTAATGACTGATTTTTTAAAATGATCTGTTCATTTTTCTTCACTTCCAAGTAATGTTGAACATTAATTTCCTACAAATGAAGCAATCTGTAGTAGAGTGCACAAAGTAATTAATCTTATTTTTTAAAATTAAAATAATTTAAATAAAGAACTCATCTGTGGCCTCAGTGCTCTTTCTGGAAAGGAAGAGATACATAAAAGAATCAAAAAGAAAGCAAATACCAAATTATCTAACAGGAGAGGAATCTACAAATATATGTAATAAAGTTGCACATTACATCATAAAAATAACTTTCTCACAAATGTTGTCATTGCAAATGCCAAGACACATAGCAGACCATTCAATGAGTAGTAAAACTGACCAAGCAAATGAGAAATTATTTACACTGGAAATATGCATTTGCTAATTTTGGGGCTTGCTGGCATTTTTTTAGATTGTCAAATTATCTATTATACTACAGGTTTTCCTTATACTAAGAACTGGATGTGGTAGAATCTGAAATACCATTTAAATTGTAAACTTGTGGAGGTAGAAATTCCTTTTATGTATGCATGCAGGATCGCAAAGAATGAGCATTCACAATAAACTCAATGTTTTTATTAGCAAATGTTGACTTTTTAATCCAACACCATAATTTGGTTAAAATTAAAACATAAACATAGTTGAATAGCTATCTGTAAATGGAGAACATTCAGGAATATAAGAAAAATAATTTCATCTTCATTAGATCCAGGAAAAGTAAGCCTGACCTTTTTTTTTTTTTGTTTGTCATCTTCTCTGAAAATCAGGCCCTGAATTTCTGTGCCTACATGTAGCCATTTCAGGAAAGACAGTAAATAAGCTATTTTTATTTACCTTCTGCAGAGGCAATCTGTAAAAATAAATCATTAATATTTGTAAAATAGCAGTCACATCCTCACAGAGAAATTATACACAGTAACAACATATTCCTAAAAACCCAGAAGCTTACAGTAGAGCATTCTTGTCCACTTTCAGGGTTTCACTTGTTTGGTTGTTTTTTTTTAATATTTCCTTGGTTTCAAATCCACAGCTATACAGAGCTATCAGAGGCAAATAGTCTAATGGAAAGTAATATGTCTGAGGAGATTAAATATAATAGTGGGCAGCAGGATTTTTTGAGTTTTAAACACATGGTACTGTCTCCAGTCTTGATGAAAGCTCTTTGCTACAGTTTTCTTGTTTGTTAAATAGGAAAAATATTAATCTGCCTCTTGGTGAAGCAGACTTAGAGCTCAGAAATGCTTCTGTCTGTATAAATGCTGGGGGTTATCAGAACATGTTCAGCTTGGGAAGGGGGGTTCTGAATATAGTGATGAACCCACTCAATTTCAATTGCTGCATATGAGGTTTTTTCCTATTATAACAATTAACCTCTTAGAAAAGAATTAGCACTGAGTTTACATGTTGACTCTATAGATATTGGATAATTGCTTTTTTAAAAAATCATCTATAGTCCAGGAAATTACATTTCTCCTTTTGCTTCTAAAATTACAAACTTCTGACTTCCCAGCTGGTAATGCAAGCAATCAAAATCAGGTCTCTTGAGTGCAGTTGCATGACACACATGAACAACAATCTCATTTCATAAAGAATTAACCCACAGCCAGCCATGTTAACTGGCTCCAATTCCTGCCACAAAGCCCATCTGATCTGAGCACCGTAGTTCCTACTCTGTGTAGGTAGCAATGTCAAGTAACAGCAAACCTTCTTGGAGCCCTACCCTGACAATGCTCCCTGACAGAGGGAAAGAGTTTGGAATAAAGCAATGAACTGAAACTCAGAAGATCTGGCTTTGTTTTTTGTCTTTCTTGTGGACTTTCTATCAGTAAGTCACATGCTTAACCTCCCGGAGTTTCATCTTCTATCATATAGAGACAATAATACCTCCTTTGACTGTCTTTTTAATCTAGAGTATAAAGGAAGGGACATTACTCCCCCCTCCTAATCTCAGCTAAAACATCTAGGCACTACTGTGATTCTCATCAGTTACATCATTAACCACTGTTTAAACAGAAGGGCCTACTTCAATTTGAAATTTCCTTGATTTTATCTAGTTAAAATGATCTTTGTAATTTCTCTGATTTTTTTTTTCTTCTTTTTGAGAGTAGGTAGGAAAACAGGAGTTACTTGTTTGGAGTTGATTAGTTCTTTAAGTGCTCCAAGTAAAGCATCATAGAAAGGAAGCAGAGAACATAGATCCAAATGAGGAAAAGCTGGCAAATGTTAAGGTTTTTTCAGCAGGACTGCTCCCTAAAATGTGTTATTTAGAGCTTCAATTTAAAGATGACCCGTAAATGAAAGTCCAGAATAAATGTGTAACTCAGCTGTGCACTTTTATCAATGAACTACCTTAAAGTGACCTGGGTGGAGGTTCTCTCAATACCTTCCCAGCATTTCATAAAATAAACACCTTGCTGCTTTCAGGGTTTTTTTCTTGATGTTCAGTCTAAATCTTTCTCTACTAGATTTTAAGCCATTGTAACCCTAATTATAGTCCTAAATCAGTTCTTCTCCTTTATGAGTGTTTACTGGAAATTGTTGTTTTGGGTAAGCAATTGCCATATTCCTCACCAGAAACCAATTAAGCAACCTGTAGCCACTTATTAAATTTTTCTGTTTTGAAGTACTTTTTAGCTGAAAGATTAAAATAAACAGCACCAGATTCAGTTGTGCCAAAACCTGCCATTCAGGGGGCTTTTTGCTACACTATCCAGTCCGGAGAAAGGTTATTCATACATTCAGAAGATTGACTTTGCTGGCACATGTACATATTTGTATTCGAAATTTCTAGATTGGCCACCCTTCAAAACCAATTGTCTTCTCTTGGGACAGGAACACGAACCTTTGTTTTTCTTTGATTTGAGAACTGACACCCCTGCGATCTTCATCATGAGTCTAGCAATATTAAATGTGTTGTTCTTTATATGCAGGACTGACTGCTTGAGTTGAATGACTACATGGAGAGGTTGGGGGAGCTGTGGGGTGTGTGTGTGTGTTTGTTTTTTAAATTCACCTCCTCCATGTTGTGAGGAAAGAAGCTCTTAGACATTACATGATCAGTGTGGATTTAAACAGCAGTTGATTTCAGCGGCATCTTACATTTTTCAACAGTGTTATGAACTGTTGAGGCTTAGTACAGGAGTACAGGATTTTTTTTTTTTTTTTGATGAAAGGATGTGACAGGCCAAAAAATATGCAGTGAAGAAATAAAACCAACCCCCATACACACCAAGAAGAACCACTACATACCAGATTTCCCTGACAAAGGTGTCTTTAGCATGAGTCCAGAAACTTGACACTTCGAACTGCGCATATACTTCAAGACAGACAGGCATTTTCCAGGGACAAAAGTCTGTCTTCTTCTCCCATGATGAATTACAATGGAGCACAGCAGTCACTGCAAGTTCAGTGAAAAGGGAAGCTGCATGCTGATGTGCTGCTCAACTGAGGGGCATGAGAAGAACTGAGAAAGAGCTGGAGCTGTCAGGTTCCTCAGGGTTTATGCCTCCGGACTGTGGTTCTGCTTCTGCTCTACCTAGTCCCCTGCTGCAACACTGGGCAGAAGTAGCCTGTCAACTGTTGTAGGTACAAGGCTTCTCGGATACACGGGGAGCCTTATGGCTGTATTTAAGAAGGCAGAATTATTATCCACTGCTAGACAGATTTAAAACCCCCAAAAGACTGAGGTTCTCAGAACCACATGTATAATTTTAAAATCCCTAATGAGGGAGAATCTGAAACTCAGAAGGCCCTGAGTCCAATTTAGAGACAAAATCGAGTGCTTGTGACAGAGACAGATGAGTTACATCCATTCATGGAAAGAAAAACAATTTTATGATCATGCAACTGAATTATTTCTAATTAATTCATGATCTATATTTCATACTGCTGAAGCAGGGTCTGAACCACACTAGAAAAAATCCTTCATGTGGCATATCCTAATGGTGGCGAGAGTGCTGAGTCACTGATTCCATTATTAACAATTTATTTTGAGTTTGTAATTAATCTCTTAATTTAATTCTCTTGTTCCTGGACACACATAGTGAGTTGTTAGTACCTTGTCAGGGAGCAGCAAGGGTCTGTTACACCCTGCAGCCCAGGACACAAGGGGTATCCCAGGGCCGGCAGCGATGGAGCAGGGTAGAGCCGACCCCAAGATCAAGGCCAGGTTTAACCAAAAGTCAAGCTCACCAAGCAAATTTGTGGTGATGAGGCAGGTCCAAGGTCAAGCCAGGCAGTCGATCTGCAAATCATGATCCATAGTGGGTACAGTGATGAGCAGGCAGGCCTGTGGCGATGAGGCAGGGCCAAAGTCAAGGTCTAGCTGGAAAGCTGGGCTGTGGTCTGGATAAGCAGGGTCCATGGCCAGGCATTGGCATGGCTGCAGTTGAGCTAGAACCCAGCACTCCTACTACATAGCCTAGGGTTGAGCTGAAATGGGGCTCCTGGGCAGGAGAGGGGTGGTGGTGAGGCCCCAGGTGAGGGTGGCCAGGGCCATTAATGCTTATATGCCCTGATATATAGATGCATTGTGCTTTCAAGATTTCTTTATAAATAAATGCCACGAAGAGTGCCATACATTTGCCTGCCACATAAAGCAGGACTTTAATGTTATACAAATAATAACCTGATACTACAAACCCTTGTAGATGTCACTGAGATCTTATTACAGCCTGGGTAAGAGGATGCTCGGTGTTTGCACTGATGAGGCTACTTCAGTATGATAAGCTGCACTAAGTGGGCTCAGTTTTGCATCAGTGGAGTGTATTTGCATATTGCACTGCCAGGGAAAAGAAACCTTCCATATTGCAAGAGTTTGCCATGCGCAAAAATGCCGCTGCAAACATCTGAGTATGTGAGCAGTTCCAGTGAAGGCAATACTCCATGAAAGTGCTGTGTTGGTGCTAGCAAGGCTAAATTAAAGGCTCTGTGACATTTCCAGTTTCTTGGATGCTCGCTGGAAAACTCATCCATATACTTTCAGGAATTTTTGCAATATCCATTGCCTTTTGATTTATAAAATTGCATATGGAAAAAGAATGGCAAATATTTTTGGCTATGAGAATTCCAATAGCCTTTTGGAAGAATCATTAATAGAACCAACCTTATGTCCAGCCAAATATTCCCATTTTCTTTCACTTCAATCCTTCAATGTATGCTTTCCTGTTGAAAGGCAGCCTGTAAGAGTTGTCCATATTTCCATTCTATACAACAACACTTTTTTTCTATCAGCTGCTGATTTCTGATTTTTTTTTCATTTCAGATTTTGTTTTCCATTTCATATGTTTTTAAAATGGACAGAAGAAGCCAAAATGTATATTTTCCATTCTATGTTGCATTTTGCAGTTGTGTCTTAAAATTCTTCCGTAAGTCCAACACAATCTTATTCCTAAATTAATACACCTTGAAAAGCTGTCACTGCATTTAAAAATCTAAGAAGACAAGTTTTATATTAAAAACCAATTGACTTTATATCTATATAAAACTGTAGACACATGCTCATACATGTCTGTACACACATGCTTTTAGTGTAGCGATGTTATAATGGGTTTATATAGAGACTATTAAAATAATGTAAAATAACAAAAAAAAGCAGATTATCAGCAAAAAAATGCAGTAACAGGATTAAGACCAAAATTACAACCCCCAAATAAATTAAGAGAGTCATAACATGAACAATTTAATTCTGCTTCTACAATTTACATGTTCGCTAATTTATCTACAAAAGAGATTTGGGGGAGAGGGGAGAGGCCCTAAGGCTCCAAGATTGTTTCTCCAAACAGATTCAGGCTGGGTCTTGTTTGATTGACTTTTGCAACAAGTGCTGAGTCTGAACAAGAGAGTCACCGCATCTGTTCAAACAGCAGCTCTGCCAGAGATACCAATGTGGGAAAGTCCTTTAGGAATATGTTGTGCTCTGGAATTTAAGCAGAACTTCCAATAGAAACTGATTGCCCAGTACAACTGCTCATCTCTCCCTAGGCCATCTTGCAAATGGAGCCAGTAGCATGGACCTTCTTCGGAGAAGCACGATGCAGGTTAGCAGGGCAGTGCGGGTGCAGAACAAAGCATTACCTTCAGGCAAGTCGGTGGGAAGGAGTTAATAAACAAAGTTACCCATGAAGTGAGAATGCAACAGTAACAAAAATGAAAGTGGTTGTAAACTGTGTTAATGCATGGATAATTCATGTAGTAAATAGAACAGAAGAGAAGGCACACAAAACATTGCTTTGGTGAATGCTGTAGAAAAACCTGTCAACAATAGATATAAAATATATCCTCTGTAGCTTCACTGAGGTATTTTGAAGTGAAATAAAACAATAAAAAATTTGCAAATCTCAATTATGGGACAAGAATATTGTTGTGGTTTGGTGCTAGGAGTTCCATGGCAGATTGCTTTGCAACGCTCAGTTTTTTGTGCTCAGATCCCAGCTGCCAGGTGAGTTTATGTAGTCCTGAGAGTACAGGAGCAGCTCTGTACCCCTGCGACATGGATGTGGTGAAATCACTTTCCCACTTAAACTGTGCACACACAGAAAGAGTTTGGTGACTTTTTCTTTTTAAATTCTTGTTCAGCTGTAACAATGAGCTTCACTTCTGGCTGTTCAGCTTCTGTGGTTTAGTATTTATGACTCTGCACCTTGGACTTCCCAGGTGGTCATCCATCTCACACTGTGCTTAAGGCCAGGGTCCTCTCTGTCCCATATCCACCAGAACGTTCACCAGCAGGTGCTGAGTAGCCTTGTGATTTCCTCAGACTCTATAGGGTTGGAAAAACCATTTGCTGGACCACCAGGCAACAAGCAGCAGTTATATCTGGCAAGCCTAAATCCAAAAGGGAAGATTATGGGTTTTAAAGCCATAGGGGACCATTCGCCATCACATAGCAACTTTCCGACTATTTCTCCGTGCTTCGGCAAGAGCAAACACAGAGAGAAGGTCTGTCTGAGGGCCCTGAGAGCATCCCCACTCCTGGCTGTTTGGCTGCCTGGGCGCAGGGCCAGCTTGGAGCTAGCACAGCTGAGAGCTGCCCCGCCTCCTGTGCTGGCCTTGGACGCGGTGCTGCAGGCAGGCCTCAGCCAGGGCCGATACCACTTCCTGCAGGACCTGCTTTTAAGTTAAGCCTTTTCCATTTGGGCCCCAGCTGAGCTAAAGCTCCTGCTGTGTCGCATGCCTGTCCCTGGCTATGGGCCCATTGCTCTGGACATAGACCCTGACCTGCAGCTGACCTCCAGCCTGATCTCAGACCTGCCCTACCACTGTGTACCTGCCTGGTGCTCACTGGGCTGTGCCTGATCCTTGTTACCCTCGCTGGACCTGCCTTGCTGGCTTTGCCTGGGGGCTGTGGGACTGGTGAGACTCCTGCCCTGCCAGCTGTGTTACTGTGCTCAGCTTACCTTCCCTTGCAGAGAGCTGGCTCTTGCTGTTCCCTGACAGGATGTTCCTCTCAAAATCTCCACAGCTTTTAAAGGCTGATGATCTCAGCGAAAATGTCAACCCATTTTCCTTCACAGACAAACAGAAATGGTGGATTCAGCCAGGAATCAAACCTACCACTTGTACTACTGAACCATGTAAGGAGCAAGATTAATAGTCTTACATAGTTTCCCTTCTCTCAGCAATACAAAGAGAGGGCTAGAAACTTCGGGAACTCTTTTTCTTAGTCCTCCAGCCTTCCTGTACCTAAAGTATAGAGACATCCTGGAAATAAATGCCATGAAAACACAAACAAAAGAAAACAACTTGTGTGAGCAGTTACACTTACAACTCTTGGAGTCCAATGGATCTTTCAGTTATGTGCCCTTTCGACCTCAGCTGCAACCTGTATCACACTGGCACCACACAGAGTACCACTGCACCAGCAAGTGTCATGAGACTAAAACGATAGAAAAAAATCCTCTTTGAACAGTAAGTCAGAGGAAGTCCAGGGAAACTGTGGTCAACATGTCAGGATGTTCTTTTCTTCTTCCTCTGCTTTCCTCTCATGCCTTCCTCCCCCTGCCCCTGTTGATTTTGCTGGAGGCTTGGGCCCTGCTCCTGGAAGAAGACTTTTTATGCCTATTGCTAAACTCCTGAAGCAGCTGCTCAGACCTTTTCCTACCACTGTGTTGTGATGCAGTCATGATTTTACCACAAAAGTGGTGTTTGCCTGCCATGAACCCCAAAGAGTTCAACACTGATTAGGAAGGAAGGCTGGCTGGCTGGCAGGCAGCATGACTGACTAAGCCTGGTTTCCTTAGGAACCCAGCCTAAAGGAGTGAGAAAGTTAGAGCATGTGTGTTCTGGTAGGCAGTGAATAATCCATTAAAACTCTTAATTAAAAATTTAAACATGTGTCTGCTAATTACATCACCCTTCTCCTGCCCTCAAAAAAGCAGCAAATGAGCATGGTTGCACACCTGCCTGTGTGTTTATTTCCTTAGGATGCTGCTCACTTGCTCAGCAACCCAAATATCAGCTCAGGTAGCAGCTGCCATTGTAAAAACATTCTGGGGAAGAGCAATGACAAATATTTTCTTTTTGGTAATGAGTGACAAAACTGTTCACAGAAATCCTGTTCACTGTTGCTGCGTGCCATGAATTTGTTGATGTTTTTCATATTATCAATTCTGATACTATTAGTTCTCATCCCTCAGACAGGGCTGTTTAATGCCAGCAATGCACACTCTGCTGACCAGCCACCTGAAGACCTATGAAAAGAGACAGGGTAAATGATTTAAAAAAATAGGCTGTAAGGATATGAAAATGAACAAGGACATTGTAAACTCAAAAACTGCAGAGAAAGGTCTGCCAAGCCTCTAGATCCTCTGGAGATTCTCAGTCCCACAGGGATAGTGTGGTGCTCCACATTTCAAGCGCACATGGGGTGAGGAGCCTCAGCATGGTAAAGGGACAGCTCATATTAACTGTTGTCCACGAAAATAAGCGCTCACAGCAAATGAAACCTCTAAGTTATACTGCAGTGAATCTCCCCTGGTACATGTGGCCTCCTCAGCGGCTCTGAGTTGGCTGGGTTGCAGCCACTTGACATCAGGCCACAGCCTCTGAGTTGGGAAGGCTGTTTTATTCACTGCCTAGAGGAGCAGGATCATGTTCAACATTGCTGTTGTTATTTATTACAGTCATTAGTTTGGCAGGAATTGACCAAATTCTGGCAGGTAGCATATGTCTCTGTACATCGGCATAACTGTGCTGAGCTATAGTGGGTACACTGGGTGAAAAATCAATTCCCTGACTTTTGGCTCCTGTCAAAACAGGCAGGGGCCAGAGCAGGAGGGCATGTATGTCCACTGGCACATATATGGTCAACCTCACCAGAGGTTCATCCAATATGCTCTCCTCAAGGCCTACCTTTACGCTGTGGTCCTACCACAGCCTGCTGAACCTCTTGGGAAAGGGTCCAGCTGGGATGTGGGTTTGTTTCCTTGGAGGCACTTAGAGACACACTGATACTGCTCAAGGCCTTCTCCAACACAACCTAGAAAAGACTCAACAGACAGCATGAAACTCTGAACCCCTAAACCCCAACACTGGGCATCACTAACAAAGCACTGCCTCAAGACTGTGAATGACCCTATGAGATAATCTTTCAAGTGATATTTTAATGCATTCACTGACTGTTTTAGAGCTTCACAGGTGATGTCTTGAGACATACTGGAGAAGGTTTCATTATCCTCAGGGGTATAGAGAAGGAGACAGCTGCCCTGCTGCTGAGCTTCCGCATGTTGAGGTCACATCCATCTAAGATGGCTGGAGTCAGGCAACTTAGCTCAGGGGCTGCTAGAATCACTAAATGATTTTTCATGTGAGCTGAAGCATCTGTTATTGCAGGGTAGAGAAACTAACTATTCCTTCCTTTTAAAAAATGGTTATTTGTTAAAATCTGAGGTATATGTAGAGTTTAGGATGCCATATGGCAAACCTAGGGGCATATGAAATCCCAGGCAAGACCATGAGGTTAATTGGCTTTAGTCAGAAATATTGGGCCTGGCAAATCTGGGCTTTTGTCACAGAGGAGGGAGCCCAGATCTGAAATTCAAAAACTGGCCTGTCTTTATAGGGTGTCAGCTCCCAGTCCTAGGGCTTGATCATCCCCAGAAATCCTGAGCTCATCTCTGCTCCTTTTGACTTTCCTAACTTGCTGGGAGGGTGACACAAGCATCTGTGTAGTTTACTGGCAGGACCCCACTGTAGTGCACTGCCCTGCTACATGGGGGTCATGGTAAGAGTGCTGGGAGGAGAGAGTGGTTCATATCGAGGTGGCTGTTTGATGTGGACTCATCTGCTCCAGTAAATGAGAACAGGTCATTCTCATGGATAATGATCACTCTGCTGACCAGGTGTTCGGCTGAACCTTCTGCATTGTTTTTGCCCGTCAAGAAGAGTGTAGTGGCAGAGCCGCTCAGGACAGGCTGATGCACTCACCTCATATGTACTGTCCAGCCATGGCGTGAAGCAGTGTGGTGGAGTGAGCGAGGGCACATAGTCACAGGGCCTGCATTTCTGTGGGTCAGTGTCACTACCCTTTGAGCTGCAGTGGTGGAGAAGCACCCACAGCTTACACCAAAACCTGTTCAAGCCAGGAGTGGGAGGATGCGTCCCCAGCTGTGCTCCACGGACAAAGCTCAATTACTTTCCATTTGTGTAGAGAATGGGTGCATTTAATCCAGGAACAGTAGCAACCAAGATGTCATTTCACTAAGTAGCAAGATCATCCACCACTTGGGAGTAGCTAGAACTATTTGCAAAATGTTTTCATACTTCAGCAAGGAAGAGGCTGCATATTTCTGACTGTGGAGCAGAAGGCAATCCTATAATAATGCCTCATCTTTACCAATCATTCCAAATTATTCACATGAAAGATCCTGCTTTCTCTCTTGGACTTTAATGAAGCTCCTGTTGAACCAATTATTCACTAGCTATTCATGTATTGTCAGAAAGAAAATCACAGAAGCTTTGTCATTAGGAATAAGATTTGATTGGCAAGGCACATGGCTTTGGGGTGGGTTTTCTTCTTCCCCTTTTTTGCTCTAAAGCCATAGCTTTTAGCTGGCAATTTCCACTGCTATAATCTGATGGAAAGTGATAAAACGCATCAGGCTGCAGTACTCAAATGAGAAAACACTCCAGATTAGTAGGAATATAATTATGTTTTTCATGACATTGATTTTTTATTTTCTAACTGATAAAAGTAAACAACTGAGGGGGGGGGGGAGTGCCGAAAAACAACATTTAGACTTTAGTGAGATAATTAACTCAGCAATTAAACATATTTTGTATTCAGCATTTGTCCTCCATAGCACACAGCATATGTGACGTTTGTCCTTTATTCAAATACTTGCTTCTTGCAATCTTTTTTGTCAGCAGGAGTGGCAGCCGGCAAGAGTCCTGTATGAAGGCCCACTTCTATGGTGCTTTAATTTAAAAGATGAATATTCACAGATATGGTTTGGAAGGGAAGAGGGAGCCAAAAAGAATCATTAAGCTGAGCTAAATGAGCAGAATCGAGAGGCAAGAGACTTGTGCAACAGGCATTTGTGTCTGTTTTCTTTTTGCCAGTAGTGTTTGGAGGGGAAGTAAACCAAGCCCCTCGTGATCCTTGCTGCTCTGCATACTAAACTTCATCAAGATGCAATGTGGGGCTGCAATGCCAAATGCCCTGTGCTCTGATCTGACTCAGTATCACAGCATCAGGGTGGGCTAGTACATGGGCAGGATATATCCAAGGAAAATTAAAGAACCAGAACTGAAGTCAATTAAAGAAAAGCGGCTGGTCCTTTGGTAGGGCTGCTGCTGGTTCAACAGAGTTGATTTGTCCCTACAGCGTGAAACATGGGAAGAGGCATAAGCAACAATGGATCATTAGAAATCTCACTGGCTTTTTTAGCACAGAGTAGTTCTTTTGTCATCAGTTCAGCAGAGAGTGAGTGGGTCCTCAGGGAAGCTGACAGTCTCAGAAGGTATGAACTACGATACAGAAGACATGTCCTCCACATCATTGCCCCATCTTCATCTCTTTTAGAAAAATGAGGCCATTAAGAAAAAGTTACAAGTCTAGGATAAATAAGACATACTACTTGTGGCTTTATAGGCTGGTTCAAGAGGGACAAGCAAACACTGTCAGGCAGAGGTGTGCAGATATGTCATGCAAAGCATGACACAGTACTTTTGCATGTCAACCCAAACTGCAAAGCTGTAGCTGATACTGTGCAAGTTAATACCCAAGCACACTACAGTTTATCTTTTTTCTTTGAGACAACAATATGTGAGTCTTTTTTTCAGGGCAGAACTCTGAGCCTCAGGGAAACTCAAATATCTTCCTACTCTGTGAGACTCCCATGGCCCAATTTAAGCTGCTGCTGCTGCTGCTGCTGCTGGGGGGTAGAAGGGCTAACTTCCGAGCTGGCATAAATTTCTATAGTAAACATACTATGACAAGTCATTCCAAATTAATTTCTTCCTTTCCCCTGCTGAATTTGCCAGGTTATGTGCTAAAATCCTGTTTCTTGCTTTGTCCTGAAACACCGTAGTGCATAATAAACATCAAGCCCCAGGAGGCTGTTTTACTGCTAATTTTAGACAATGAAATGTATCATGTATGTATTCATGATACATACAAATCACCATGTATCTGGAGCACAACCTTCCCCAAATCCAGAGTGTTCATCTTGAGAAATCTGTGGTCCTTTATGGAATGCAAAAGATGCACCGATAAATGCTTTTCACTATGAGACATAAAATGTGTTTGTTATTGTACTGACCTTGGGAGATGGAGAGTGCTTTATCCTTACCCTGCAAGACAGGCACAGCAGCTGGCTATGCTTTAGGACAGGCCAGACTAAAATAGGTTGGTCTGTGTGATACGTTGATAGAAGAACCCTGGAAATTCTGCAAGTTGAGTGCCATTAATTGTCCCACTAATAGGTTATATCCCTGAAAATGAATCCTGAAGTTCGATCAGTGATTTCATTTATAATTCACTGATCCACAGATATGACAACAAGCTAATTTTTGGGGAAACTATTGTGATTGGTAACTGCTTCACCCCTTAAAAAACCCAAACCTACTCTTTATATGAAGGTAACTGGGACAGGAAGTGTGTTTGTGGGGAAATACTTCAGGAGAGAGATAAAATCCTGTGGAAACAAAAGGTTGTGTAGGGAGCACTGCCCAAACAGCAGATGAGCAAAGGGGTTTTGCACTATATCACCATTATTATTATATATTCTAATATAATATATATAATATATATATTCTGATATTCAAATATTATAGTATATAGTGTATATATATTCTAATCAGGAGAGATCAGAAGAATCATCATTAACTTGCAACCCAAATAATTTTAAGAAACTGAGATCAAGGTAACTTAAATGAAAGTTATTTTGCTGATGGTTATATTTTTTGCCGCTTTTGCTCTTTGTTATTTGTTTTCCCTCCTCTTGCCTTTCTGTGAAAAATGCAATACCTATAAAGGGAAAAAGCCAGGGAAGATCAGTCCCTCTCTCTGCTCCCGTTTTAGATGGCTAACAGCCTTAAGAGTAGGTAGGTCCCATCCTACCTCCTCTCTCTGAGTCAGCAGAGATGCCTGCAGAGCATTGCGGGAGTTGTTGCTCAGCTCCCTGCTCCAGCTTGTCCTCTCGAGGCATGCTTTCCAGTGGCTACGCAGGGAGCCTGGAGAGCATGGCCACCTAATCACTTACGTCTGGTACTTACCATTGCATAAGCACAGATGGCAAATATATAGGGCAAGAGGGAATGTGGCTATTCCCAAGGTCCCCAAAAGTAGGTATGTTCAATTTTTAAGTACAGTGAAGTGTTACTTCTAGCATTAATAATAATAATAATAATAATAATAATAAAAAAAAAAAGTAGAAAGAGGTGATTTTCAAGCTAAATCTATTTCTTGACATATTCTCTCATATGTTGTTATTATTTCACAGTAATGCTTCTTTTTAGAGCAATATTCTACATTGATGTTAACATAGACAGGAAGGCCTTCTGAGCACACAGTTTCTCTCACACTCAGTTTAGGAGCTCTTCCATTTTTCTATGCATTTATGCTGCACCACTGACTTCAGATATTTGATCCAGAATAATGATAATGCTTTACTGAATTCCAGTCTTTACTCAATCTTCTTTACAAACATTGCTAGGGAGTAACAGAGCCTCAGGAGACAGAAAGCCCAGCCAAAACTTGCCTGTGAGTACCTGGCAAAACTAGGACTAGAAGACAGATGTACTCAATCCTTCTCTCATTTGAGAAGCCACTCAGGTCGACATGGCTCTGAACTTTGGAGATGCTCTGCCTGCTAAGCTATAGCACATTTATGATTTGCGGGTTTCTAGTCCGACTTGGCTTTATTTTTTAACTTTTCATTTTCCTTTTAGGAAACCAAACTGTTCACTAGGTTTGGCAGCTGACGGCTATTAACTGTCACACTCCAATAACCAAGGGATAGTTAGAACAGCATTAAATATTTGCACTGTGCAGCAAGGCTATACTTCATCTCAGTACACATGAATCCCATGCTTTTTTCACACTGGAAGAAAACCCACCTTATTGCTATTCAAATCTATCTGTCTGTCTCTCTTCCCATACTGTCATTATGTATTCAAGGCCTGACAGTGCCATTGACACAAAAAACCCCTCTCACTTTATGCCAATACCAGTGACACCTGAAAAAAAGACACAAAAGAATTACTGCTTTTAAAAATTTTGTTTATTTGTCCTTCATTTTCTAATAAGGTCACTTATTCCATGTATTTAAAAAAATTTCCCCTGCCCTGAAAGGGTGCATGTTTTCTCTCAGAGGAACGGCTTATAGATAATTCTGTATGAAGAGTGGGTTTTGGTAACTAAGGTTTGTCCATTTTGCATGTCCCTGGTTAAATTGTGAAGCTTTGTTTTGAGCACAGTTTTTTCCCCTCATCATCTTAACTGCCATTTTGAGGCTAATCTTTTAGGAAATATCCTACATAGGCACCCCTTGTGGTCCGCTTTTAAAAAGCAAAATTTATTTTGGCCTCTGCAGGAAGCGTTTAAAGCACATAATGAATAATGTTTGACACAGGAGTCAGTTAGCAGTCATTTTAGATTAACAACACTGCTCAGAAAAAAAACCTTGCAGGGGATTAGACCAAGGGAAAGATGCTTAGGCAATAACCTCTGAGACAGTTGGTTGCTGAACTATTCACAATAGACAAAACTATCGCCGAAGGTCTTAAGTGTGAGAATTATCTCCAGTAAGAGAACAATGAGTTAGTGAGATATAAAACAATAGGCTCATGCTCTAATACAAGCAGTTAGCACCACACATGTTCACTTCTCATTTAATCTGCAAGACTTTCAGACAGTAGCAGTTGGTGCCCAAATTAAGACTTCCCCTCTCCCTTTGATCTTATGTAAAAACTAATGAATTGTATAATCTCCAACACCTCTGAAATCCTGCTGGTTAAAGGGAAACTACCCCTACCTTTCCCATGCCTGTCTCAATTCACTAAATAGGAGCTATATTTAACAGCAGGCCAATCACATGATCGCTGAAAAGGAACAGCACAAGGATCTGTAATCCTAATGCTCTAGAGCTGTGATTGCTATAAATCCTTTGCAGAACGATTTCCTTTAAATCCCAAACATGTCATCACACTTTTAATTAACATTTCTTTACAAAAACTGTGGATAAGACCCTTTAAATTAAAGATTGTTCCCAGACTTGTCATCTTAAAACAGTGTGCATTTCTATTGTCATTTTCATGTAGAATATTTTACTTCACCTTATAAGTAAAGCTTTTTTCCTTTCCTTTCCTTTCCATTCCTTTGCTTTCCCTGCCTTAACCGTCAAACAAGTAGTAACAGCTAGCAATATTTTTTAAGGGTAAACAAATAGCTTTAAGTCAGTTAATGTACAAAAGGGAAAATTCAAATAATCAAAAGACCAGCAATGAGTACAGAGATGTGGCTGATATTGCCCTACTTGAATTCTTATTGCCTTCATCTCTTTTACCATCTAATTGAGCTTACCATTTTCCTTACAGAGAAAGAGATTGAGAGAGGAAAGTGATCTGCTCAAAGTAACAAAGTGGATCATCTGCAGAAACGGAAACACAACCTTTGTTTCCTGATTCCTTTCCTGTTGATCTCAGCAGCACTGATACCTGCTTATGTGGTACTAAAACAAGCCTAAAATGCATAGTGCTGGACACAGGAGATGCAGTCATTTCCAGCAAAAAGGAGGAGTTTTATCTGAGTGAGGGTGATATGCTTTGGCTGGTGGCTAGTAGGAAATGGATTTCTAGTATTTGTTTTTGTAAGTAACCCAGGTAAGAACTCTGGGTTTGAATGATGGCTCAAGCTCAGTGACAGACTCACTTCAGTTATCCCATCTGGGATCTGAGACAGTGGCACATGTCACTGGCAGACAACTCTTTCAGTGACGTTTTTCAGGAAGCCCAGTTTTCTAACACGCCTCTGTGTGGAATAAGCTGGTAGAGGACCAAAGACAGAGGAAAAGTATTTGTGAGAGAGAATATTAAGGATGGCACCGTTATCCATTATATAGATAAAAAACCCCCTTCATCAGTGAGAAGCAGGAAAGAAATACAGATCCTGAAAAGAATCCAGAATGAAATTGTCAGGCAATCTGACAGCACAGATTGAAATTATTTAGCATGATGCAATACGTTTCTAAGTATCTATACATCATCCAAGAATATCCATTGACAGATATTGGAGAAATAATAAATGGCTAAATAGAATGGGTCAGACTCTGATGCCCTTCCATGAATTGGGTAGTAGTTTATTCCTCAGATGCTCCCACTGGCTGCAAATTCTGCTTTGGAGCTGTCACTCAAGAGCCAAATATCAGGAGCTCAAGCTCATCAAGCACGTCAGTGGAAGAGCTCAGAAGGGAACCTCTGCTTTGACTCTCTTGCATCCTGAATTGAAAATGAGGAATAGCCTAGAGAAAGAAAGAATGACCCCCCACTATGGTATGACTACTTTCCTTTACATATCCTCTCTTCCTTTACAGGAGTTACGCTTTCTTGTAGTTTCATTGGTAGGGTGAAAAATGCTTACATATTTATATTTTGTTTTAAATGGGCCATAATTATCCGCCCAGGACATTGATAAAGTTGTTTCAAAAGGAATGGAAAGTGTCATGGATACAGATCAAAGGGAACAGTAAATTTAACCACTAGACCACTGGGGTTTTCCTTATTGACAGCCAAATTCTTGAAGTAAGCATATGTGACCATACATTAAAAAGCAAGGACTGCAACACATCCTTCCTTGGTCTGTCAGCTTTTCTTGATTAAAATATATTGGGTGGATATCTCAAGTTAAAGAATTAAAAATTAACCATGAGATGTAAAAAATAACATTCTTCTGATCAACCCATAAAACCTGAAAACCATGTACTGTACCCTCTTTCAGTTTTGTTTGCAGATCCATTTTCACTCCAATATATTCATTCTTCTTCCTTCCTCCTATGCTAGAACTTGAGAAATGTCAAGTCCAAAGCTCTTTTGAGAGTAGCACTATGAAGAAACCAGGCAAGTCTTATTTGCACAAAGCTGTTCATGAGTAGGTCCACAGATAGACAAGGCCTGTACATGCAGCCTTCTTCAGATAGAGTCTGTGAGCTTGAGTCCTTGGGGAACAGACCATGCTTACAATGCAGTGACCTGTGCTTGTGACGATGGCCCCATGAGGATTTTCAGAAGCGGCTGGTTTGAAGCTCATTGATGTACTTGCAGGGATCCCACCGGGTGATCTCTAAGACGAGAGAGCCTGCTGTCCAATGTATCAGAGTGGATGCTGGGCTAAACAAGCAAATCAGGATCACAGCCTTGATTTCTCCCCATGCTCTTTGCAATACACAAACTGTAATAACAACATTCTAACTCTGTGTATCCCTTGTTCCATTCTATGCAGTAAAGTGCAAAGCTTGCACTAATGAACCCTAGCCACTAATTTTTCATCTCTCCTGTGGTACAAATATCAAATTGATGTTCCTTCCCTTCCTTACTGCTGAGATCACCCTTGAACACCCACCTGGACACTGAAAGTCACCTATAAAATGGTGAGATCTAGTATGGACTGTGGGTTAAGAACCCATTTCTAGTTCCCACTTCAGTATGATACATGGAAGAAAGCTGAACACATACCACTGCAAAGCCAGGAGTTACTGTATGACAATTTTTTATTTATCAGTATCAAATTACATAGCAAAGTAATGAATGCAGTGTCAGATCACCTCTTTGAATACTGTAAATACAAACAAAATCCACCATATTGTTTAATTATCCAAAGTAAATTAAAAGTTTAAAAATGTGCGTTTCAGAGATTCCGTTTGGCATATCCTGTCAATATATCCTGCATAAAGATTTCTGTACCTCATTTTCACTATGTGTACCTTAATTAAATACAGCCTCTAGAAAGCTCACATGGAGGAGATAAGATCTATCTGCATGTTTATGTTCATCATCAACTCACGCATCTGCCCTGAAATCACTGAAAGTACCTCTGCTAGCTCACCTGACAGATGAATGTGACTGTGCATAGAGTGGCCAGACCCTTCTCTCACACAGTGCCAGACCCAAAGCTACTGGCATCAGTGCAAGACGACCGAACGCATGGCATCAGCTTCGGATCAGGTCCTTAAATCACAGGCAAAATAGCTATTCACTTTCATGGAAACTGGGCTGGATCTGACAGCCAGCTCTTATACACTCATATAAGGAAATTCTTGGGACATTTACAACGCTCTTTACACTAGTGTGACTCCACTATACGGAAAGAACAATTCCTGGTTTATAATGTTGAGTGACAAATAAAGTCAGGTCTGTTGATTTCATGTAAGTTGAGCAGGATTTGGCCACAGCTGGATACAAACTAGATAATTTAATAAAGTATTTTAATGGTGTTAATCGGCAGTGTCATTTACATGGGACTTCCTTATAAACTGTGTAAATATAACAATTTTTCCTGATGAATGAGAGAATAAGCTTCACTTAGCGCTGTTTCCAAAGTTAAGATTACTGAGACATTGTAGTGGTATGAAAAGGAAAACACCATAGAAATATCTATTTCGTTTAGAATACAATGAACAGAAGTACAGAAGCGTTGATGCAGGTAATTGGAAAGGTGAGGAAAGGGAAAGAGGAAAAATGTAGGCAGCAATCCCTTGGCAACATGGGGGTTACTCTTGATCCCTCCAATTCACCAGTATCAGTGGAAGTCAGGCTTCTCTGGGAAGGTGCAACCTGAACGCTTGATAATTACGCTGGCTGCGTAATGTCCAGCCCGGATGCACTCGGTCACTGGCCGGTCATAGACGAGCTGTGAGAGAAAGCCTATGGAGCAAAGTGGGAGAGAAAGGAAAGTTGGAAAATGGTTAGATTAGGTTTTTTGTGTGTATCAGTTTGTCACAGGGCAAAGCACTGAAATACTGGCCTAACTGTATATACAGAGGTTAGCCTGGTTAGTTTAAATTTAGTATTGTGCTTGAGTGACCTGCTGCTGTTATTTCTACCTGAAGTCTCCATTTGGTAGCTTCAAGTAAATTAAAGATTACCAAGACTGATCTTTATTAGTGGCCTCAAAATGATTCTATCAGACTTTCTGCTCTCTTGTTTTCCAGAGAGAACCGCTGATTCCTCAAATACCATTTTAAAAACAAAGAAGCAGTTTTCACTGCTGAAGAGAGCTCCTTCTGTTCATACTGGCTATGGCTACGGCCCCACACAACTGTCACGCTGCAAGCTTTCCTCAAAAAAAGAGAAAGGCACATAACAAATAAATGTTATCTATATTCACATTTACAGGTGTTCACAATGAAAAGAAGGTGAGAAATTTTTACATGATGGGGGAAGTTAGATGATATCTGTTGCCCTTGATTATGGGAAATCTAACCTAAGACTTCAGAAACAGTGGGTACCTCTTAGCATGTTCAGATACCTATGTAAACAGCAAACCGTATGGGGAAAGAAGCACCTCTCAGAACTGGGGCACTTGGTTAACTGCTTTAGCTAACAAAGCCCTAGCAGGCATGGCTTAGAAAACCAGAAATCATTGGGAGCTGAGTGTTTTGAAAACCAGAGCACCTCTTGAAATGAATAGAGAGCAGGGAGTCCTGAAAAGGAGATTATTCATAGGTACTTGGAAAAGTTAAGTACAAGTGGCACCAGAAATTTTATCGATTGAATCTTTCATTTATGAAACATTTTGTCTTGGCTGAAACTATTGTGATCGAAAGCATGACGGAACTTATGGCAGAGGTGAAATATGTATTTTAAATTTGGAAGAGGTTTTCAAGATGTGAAAAGTAAACTTAGTGTTTTATAATTTAAACTTTCACTCTGTCATTCTAGAGGTAATATTTTATTCACTTTTATCCTGTTTTTAATATGTTTCAGATGTATCTCTCTTCCTCATCCAATCACAGAAGGAAAGTGAGGCTTGCCCAGGAAAATCAGAATTCTAGCAAGCTGAAACATGTTTTTTTTAAAACTTTCATCCACCATTCCAAGTTCCTGTGTCACATTCTGACAGGCCTTGGGCCTTGACAGTACAAATCTAGTCTTGAAACCCTGTCTCTCATAAGTACTATGTAGCTCATAGGTACCAATTTCTGACATATTACAAATTTTGATTCAAGGATGGTATGTTTTGCTAGCTTGCTTTCAAATACACTTTCTTTGTTCAGCTTGGTTACTACTGGGAACAAAAACTTCACATTATATTGTGATGCTCTTATTTCACATGTGCTCCTTTTCTAAATATTTCCATCAGTGGCACGTTAGAGGATATTTTTAGAAGATGATAACAATATTTTATTCTATTCAATAATGTCTGCTCCTTGAAGATTAAAAATCAGGTCAACCATGAAATATAAGTTTAGATCAATGAAAGATAATATGGGTGACCAACAGACATGAATGGACACGTTTTAATGAATTACCAAGATCTATCTTGGCTTCTTAGTCATGACCGATAGTGAAAGGAAGCCTAGTTGATGTATAGTTTTCTCTAAACTGCACCGAATGGGAGAAGAATTTAAAGCTACTAAATCTATAAATAAAATACTTTTCATTGGAATAGGGAGGCCATAGAAAGTAGGTGTTTTAGTTGACAACTAGGAGAAAAGTCATATGTTTCTGACATCAGTATTCTTCTAGAGAGCTACATACTAGCTGGAATTTCATAGATATTGACTGACACTAGCTGGGAAAAAATGACTGCTTCACCAACAAAAGTTAAGTCCATAAGCACAAGTGGAGAAGACAGGAATTTTCAGTATACATAGATGAGAATCTGAAACACTAAGAAATTGTGCTGTGAGTACTCTCACTGATGGCAGTCAGGGGATGACAGACAACACAACTGTGGCAGGATGGTCCAGCTGTAATAGCTGGGTAACAGCTGAGAAATTCAAACAGCATGCCTGGCAGAAATCAGACCATTTCTGAATAACGAGATGAAAATGGTCTGCTCTCCATTAAATGGAGATTGCATTCTTAAGAGAAACTTTTTTGGATACGTGGAGAATGTCAATCATTAAATTTAAACTGCCTGGGAGGCAGGAGCTTGCCAGTGTGCTTCTGGATGGTTAAAACTTGAGAGCAAGTTGTAACCGTATGTAAAATGAGGCTGTTAAGAGAGTCCATTTCTGACTCAGTAAGTATTGAAGATGCACTGGGCAGGCCTCCAAAGGCAAACATGAGGCTAGGTTTTGTGCAGAGCATGAATTCAGAGAGGGGTTTATACAAGAGAGAACAACTGTCCTCTATGCTTATGATCAAGGCATCAAACATATATGAAGATAAGAAAATCCAAGGAGCAAAGGACCATAAAAAATGAATTATTTTTCAGTACAAACTAGACTGAGACTGTCGTCACCTCCCGAGCTCACTGTAGTTTCAAGCTAGCATGTATCTTTTGTCTTCAGTGAAGCTACTTCATATTTATTCTGATCTAAGTGAAAGCAGAATTAGGTGAAAAAACATCCTGTTCTAATTGGGGATAGAAATGAGAGATCTCTGTGAATTCAGAGTGGTGGAGAAATGACATTAAGTACAGCTGTCATATAAGAGATGTAGAAACTGCAGTGGGGAGTTTGCCCTCAAACCATTCTCGTCTGTTGAGTTTCTCTTAAAAGGTACGTGTTTCATAGAAGAACTAGAAATAGCAATATCTGACACAAATATCACATCGAATGACAATACAAACACACATATCATAAACACAGAACTACATCATATACTAAGACTAGGCAGTTGGCAAAGCAGACCCCGAGGGAACACCAGAAAGCAATGCTGTTTGAGCAGAGAAACAAAGAGCTCTATCAGGTTGGCTGCCTTAGCTGCAGAATGTTCTTTTTAGTTAATGCAGTAAAAAGCAACATGGTCAGAATGTAATTCAGAGTTTGCCTCCTCCAGTGTATAAGGTACTGTGATGCAAACCCCATGAGTCATACTCTCAAGGCATGGATTCAGATCTTCACGTTCCAGCTGAAGAAGTTACTGCCCCATCTGTTTTTCACCATCCTTCTTTGCTGCTTGTATAACCTGATACTCTGTCAAAATGAGCCAGATTAGTTTAAACAGTAAGCTGTTGAATAGTATATCTTTGCTAACCCAGCTGATTTAAACTGAAGTGGGTTAGGGAGTATTCAAACAGTTCTACCAGTGAGCAGGGCAGTGAAGGGAAGATGATAAGCAGTGGAAGGCTGTAATCTCTTTAAGGTACCATGACTGGAAATGCAAAAAGATAAGTGAACATGGCTTCAAACTCCTCCTACAATTTCACAGACAGAAAGGGCAAGATTGAACTCTGATCCTGTATCACAGGCTCTGGATCACAGAACTAGATTATCCCAGAACATACTAAAGTAGCTCAGCAACTATTTTAACTTCTGCCACGGCCTGAACTAGTTCCTAGCTATCACTGGACTGGAGTGCAGAACACAGTAGTATAGTTTGGCTACACCAGACAACCTCACTTCACATATTTTACCAAAACAATGTCAGGCAATACTACCATCTTCTAACTGCAGCCATTCTGCACTAGCATTTCTACACTGCTGAAGCTGTGGATGGTGTTACACACATTGTATAACACTCTCTTCACACTAGGACACAAAGGCAAGAACCAAACTCAAGGCTTTCCCACTTGTCTGCCTCCTGCCCTGACATTCAAAGTATTTATTGTTTCTGGAGTAAGAGAAATGACAGTTGCAGGATGTCTAGTAGGCCACCTTGCTGTAATTAGCCATCTTGGTAAGCTTTCAGAGTAGACCGGGATGCCTTTTGTCCCTCACAGGCATGGACAGTCAAGTAACCACCTTGTACATAGTTATGATAAGAACTTATTTGGAATTCTGTCCAATTCATCCCACTTATTCAGCACCTTCCTAGAAAGCAAAGACAACTTTACTTCAAAAGTTGCTTTAAACCTTGGAGTGGTACAAAATGTATTTGCATTCCCAGATTGATGGAAGTGATTATAACACACCAATAGCTATTTTGGGCCCATAATTATTTCTTTTCTGCTCAGTAAAGCGTCTCTGAAATCACTTTGCTCTGAAAAGTGTGCCTGAAATAATTAAGAGTTAATCTTTATTATCTCCAGCTTCCTTACTACATATGCTCAAAGACAATGTT
The DNA here is from genome assembly GCF_965140245.1 of Athene noctua. Lineage (NCBI taxonomy): Eukaryota > Metazoa > Chordata > Aves > Strigiformes > Strigidae > Athene > Athene noctua. The sequence continues at coordinate 43,216,593 of NC_134041.1, forward strand.
TATAATTGTTAGGTCTGCAAACAGAATGAGGAACAAAAAAGTCAAGTTGCTTTCTTCCTTTTTGTGCTCACCACCAAATGAAAAGTTCTGAAAGCCAAGTGCCAGAAGTGGTGCTTGAGGCTCAAAATCCAGACTCAAACCAAGGCCCTCACTGAAACCAGCTCAAATCTTTATGGGGATGTCAATATAAGTCTGAAAAGACACAGCAAGACAGTCCACTGACTGACACAAAAGGTGTTCTCTTACTTTTGTTACTTCTAAGAGCTGAGCAGCACTTAAAAATCATTAAAGGAGAACCAAGTTAATTTTCTTGTGGCCATCAAAATAGACATTTCAGAAGCAATTTCATCAAAACCAGTGATGTCTTTGAGAGTTTTGTTTGCGATTATGAGTGGTAATTCTGAACGAATGCCTAGCAATAGTGAAGTTGGATAGGAATGTGGGAGTCCAATAGTGGAGATTTTTAAAACAGTTCTGGTCTGCTTTGGTAATGGTTTAAACAACACTTAAAAACAGCTCATATTGAAGCCAAATGTTTCATTTCAAATTGTACACTTGACAATTAATTTTAATGACTGTTAATTACTAATGCTGGCTGGAAATCCGTTTATAGCCTCCGACACCCAGCTCCCCCACTACTCGTCTTTCTGCAGTTTCTCTCACACTTCCAACCTTTATAAAATGCCCAAGGCAAAATTCATGCATTTTTTTAAATGCAAGAGAAAAAAGCAGAAAAAAAAGCAATTATCAAATGCATTAATTATAAACAATTACAAGCTGACCCTGAGTCAGAGCCCCTCAAAACCTTTCTGCTACGTGATGTTCCCAGACAATCCTCCTCTTCCAGCTGAACCCTGAAGCACCTAGCACTCCATGCTAGCCTGGCCGTTCACCAGCAAAATTGTCCCAGTCACAGAAAGGATCATGAACAGCTGATCTGCCTCCTCTTTTTTGTATTTAAAGTTTCTACAGATTAATTTATGAACTGCCTTTTTAAAAATGGTGTTATTCCACCATGGGGGACAGTTGCAAGCACCTTTTCACACTCTTGTTCGTAAACAGCATTTATCACAGTTGCTCAAACGCTCATCTATTTTTATGTGATCCCACTAGCTTTCCAGGCCAGCAGTGTGGGAAGATGCAGTTTTCAAGAAAGATTATCCTAGCAATTTAAAGACTTGTAGCTGATACGACTGAGGCTTTCTTGGATGTCTTTTAGCGTCGCTGGAGTGGGCTAATGTTGTGGTAGCACAAGTCTGGTCAGTTGTAATCAGGTGGTTAGCAATGCTGGTGCCAAGAGCCAAGCAGCCAACCTAGATTTTGTAAAAGATGTTGGCATCAAATGATTCCACAATATAGTCACTGAACGACCGTACGTCAACATGCTGAGGTTTCTCCTTTTTTAATTTTGTGGCAGATGGTGGATATTACAGCCAAGAACTGTGGTAAGCCAGAGGCCCTGCCCATTGCTATCAAACTGACTGTTGGCTATTCTAAATGGAAACGTTTTTGATTAAGGGTGGGATTTGGCTTCTGTTTTCATGTATTTTGGCACTGTGGTCTGACACATTAGACTTACAGTATATAAGACAAATTAAATGTAAGCATCTTCAAATACATTATACTTCTCAACCTTCACACACCTTAGCACTTTCTCTCTCAAAATAGAGTGTAAAAACTATTCCACACACACACATATATGTTATTAACTACAAATGTATAAGTGTACAAACAAATGTCTTTCCCTCCCTTTTAAAATGAAATGGTTCTGTGCTTCTACAGAACTGCAGTGCCAGGCTAATTACAAGTGAGAGAAAAAAGGTTACCAACCCTTTCAGAAAAACAGTCATTTAAGATGTATATCTAACAAGTGGCAACCTTGAAACCTTACTCTCACTGAAAAGAACATGAGAAAACCCTTCCTGACTATACCACTGGAGGAAAGTTTTAATAAAAACTAATTAAACTACAAAAATCTCAAGTGGTTAACTGATTTTAGGGGCTAAATTTCTGGCAATTCTAATTATCCTCTTGTGGCTTCACTTAGTGTTTCACAACCATGACAGATGACAATGAAAAACTGCAGTTAAATTCATCCTTCCTGACACCATGCTAAGCACTAGCATCTCCCTCTCCAAGTAAAATCAATACCATGTTTGAGTAAACACGTTTACAGCTTTATTAGGATGTCTCGCTTGTTCTGTAACAGCTACTTGAAGCTGTGGTAACAAATCGACTCAACTCAGTTAAACCTAGAGAGCTGAGTAAGAGGCTCATCGATAAGGTTGTTATAAAAATAAACTGCAGGAGATCAGAAAGCTGGAACAAACAGCCCGGTAAATGTCAATATTTTGACTTCCAGAGAATGACAAAACCATGAGATCGCGAGTAAAATGTTTTGAAAGTCTATATTTACTTTATTTATAAAATGGTCACGTGCTAGATGCATTTCACTGTCTATGTACAACCCTCTTACGCAAACTTCTTATTTTCTAATCACCAGCATGAATACTAAACCAAACCTGTTTTCATGAACAGCAGTTAGTATTGGTATTGCTGTCCTTATCTTTCTCGTTTTCTTCATATTTACAGACACGTTTTGAATGCATTGGCTTTCTGTAAGGTGTACGTCTTCCCTAGTCTGAGGTTATACAGTCATTTATGGACGCATGCAAATAATACAACTTTGCATTTACTAGGCAACTACAAATAAATGAGTGTTTTCAGTTAAGCAGCCTTTTCCTGGAATGGAGAGGAGGTGTTGAATACACAAAGCAAAAAAAAGTTCAGACTCTAATGAAACCATTACATGTGGAAAATGTTAATGAAAGATTCCTGCAAAAATGAGACAATAAAAATACCAAAATAAAACTCCACTACATCCCTGCTATTCCATTAGGAATCAGTTACTCAAGGTTGAATAATTTTATTGCACTGCATGTATGATTATCACTGTTTGGACCTACTGAGCCAGCTCACTGTGGCTCATAGAATAAGGTGTCATCACACTTCCCAAGGCCTGTGTAGATGCTTGCGCCCATCAGTGATTCTCTCTAAGGAAAATAAGCAGTCATTTTTTTGATGCCTTTGTGCAAGTAGGAATGGTGGTTGTACCTATAGTGGTTTGGTCCTGAAGGTTGTGCAATGGATGGAGAAAACTTAGATCCTGATTTGAAGCCTTATGAGATTGATGGGAGTTCTCCTATCAGTGGCCTATGCTGGCCTATGCCTTGACAGAGTACTGTCCACCCTCTGAGGGGGAACAGCTCAGAGCTGGAGGAGAGGCTTCAGTATTCTGCACTGTGACACCCTCTACATTTATCATCCTCAGTGGACTCTATTTATAACCTGTTGCATATCACCTCTATTAAACTTGCCAGCATGTCTTATGGTCCAAGAAAAGAATAATTTCAGTCTACAATATGCTCCAAGAAAGATGTGATGGAGGAAACCAGTAATAAAGTTAGAACTTCTGATGGTTTGGTCCTATTTTTAATTTTTAAGTTCACATGATGAACTTTGGGAAATTCCCTTTTGGATCAGAATCTGGTGGCTTTGGACTTGTCTCCAACAGCCAGGATCAGGGGAAAACATTTGATTAAAAGAAAAATCCCTCCAAGCTTACATGGAATATTCAAGGCACTGTATATGCCAAACCAAATACAGGTATTTTCATTAGAAGCATCTTCTCTAACTAACTGAAAAATCTACTTTCCAGGCTGGTATTTCACTTTGTTTTTCCTAAACATATTTCCTAGAAAGTTTCCTAAAAGTATTCTTCAAAAGCTAAAATTCTCCTTAGCCATTTTTGAGGCAGCAGAATGAAATACGCTTTTCTTTTTTTAGTACCTGAGGAAATTTTCTGAGCCTCAAAACAGATCTGTTGTATTGACATTAAATGGTGCAGATTACTACACCTACTGCTTGGGATAAGAGGAAGAGAATTTCACAAATTTCATGTAGAAATAATGAAGTTCTAAGCATAACAAAATGGAATACTATGTACTATTCTCTATTCATTTTTTAACATATATTCAAGTACAAAAGAGGCTATGTGAATGTAACTTCATAGCTGACATTCACATGCATAAAAGCTAGGAGATAGGGAGTTGTGCTTGCAGAGTGACCATCTCTTAGTAAAGTTTTGTTTGCAGGCATACTTCCATGCAATCAAGGCAGCAGCACGCAAAGAGAATCAAAAAGCAACACTCAGTGCAGCTGGAATACGGTAGCTAGACAGCCTACTAATTTCTTGACTTTCGTGGGCTGTAATAGCCTACCCTAGCATTATATTCATAATGTTCCTATTTTAATACAGTGGCATTTAATATCTTTTGCCTCTTTAAATATCTGTTACCGTCCTGGATTGATACTGATCATCAATAACAGTAACATGCCTTTAAGTAGAGTCATGATCAGTGTCAAACCAACTTACAAGCACTGCTACTACCACTGCTTTAAACTGGGATCATGTTTTTTTTCCTTTCATTTCTTTTTTACTGCAAACTTGCCATCTTCCCACTTCAAGTAGGAGCTCATTTCAGTGTGGGGAAAGTGAACAAATTATAGGAGACTTTACCATCCTATTCTATAATAGAGGCAGCTGCAAATGAGTGAGGGTCCTTCTAGCTAATATCACAGCCTGGGAAGTACCTTTATGGCCATTGTGTCAATCTCCATGGCACCACACCAAGTTATATCAGACATGAAATGGATAAAATATTTCAGTGCATTTTTATATTTAATTATGTGTTGTTGTATCTCCTGCAAATATAGCATCAGTTTAATCTGACACATCATTTCTTAGGGGACTATATCCTGTCTTGATTCCCAGGGGAATGTTCTTGATGATCCAATCTGACTAGTGCCTCTGTCTCTACTCAGAATACATTGAAATAACACAAAAATATTACCAACAGTCTGCAAGCAAGGTAATAATAACTCATTAAAGTAATTTCTAACCTTCCACATGAACATTTTCTTTATTATTACATGATTTTCTAACACATGACACATTAACATAAAATGAAACATTATGAGGATAGGTATAGTAGGCATGACAAAGTATTTTAAATGGTGATGATTTGCTTTGAGGCGTTAAGTCAATTTGTAATTGTCCCATAGCTATTACAGCAAAAATTGGAACCTTATAATTGGTTTTGAAATTCTATTTTTAACACAGTAGGTTTGTTTTTTAAAATGTATGCAACGTCTTCGATGTTTATTTCTCCCAAAGCCTGTCCAGAATGTCATTGAATTTATGGTGAGGTAAATGAGGCCTTTTAAAACCCAATTTTGAAAAATATTAATCCTTTTATTGTGAACTGAGTCTTCTTTAACATTGATGGTGTCACTGACAGGAAAAGAGACACAGCGGCTAGAAGGATCAGGTCCTGCTTCAGTCTAATTAGGAACTTCTGAGGGTTTTAAATTCCATACACTGATCCTTTTAAATGGATCTCTCACTTCTACATGTTATTTAAAAAATGACAGCAAATATTCTAATATTTTGCCTTACATTAATTCTATTATGTGTTTTTCTGGATTGCTTTTAAATTGTATAGGTGAAAATGTGAATTACCATATTGACGTGACTGTATTTTGATAAAAAAACCATATGTAATAAAATTAAGATGAACAGTTGGAAACCAAGAGAAGGATAGCAATGAAAACAATTGTGATCCAACAGATTGGTTCACAATTAGATTATACTTGGACAACACTTGTTACCAGTTTTAAGTATAATGCCAGCACAGAAATGATTTTGAATGGAAATTGGTAAAAAGTGAAGTAGGGAATTAAAAAGAAAACAGGAATATTCCATATTTTTCCTGAGTGATATCTATTTTTATGGTTTTGTTTAAGTAGTTGCAATTCAAACTGTGGCAAATTTCTAAATTGTGCCATTACTAATGTTGAAATTACTAGTGACTGGCTACACTATTGATCAGAATAATGATGTGTCTCTAGCTGAGACTGAGAAAAATCAGCCAGGAACATATAATCTGGTAATTTTCTAGTTTGTAGAAGGTCAGTTTCAGAGATAACATGGCCATCTAATAGCCTGGGTTTAGATGTGATGTTTATCTGAGAAAGTTACGAATACCATCAGAACAGATGGGTGGTAAGTCATGAACATGTTGACAAGTTATCCCCTAGCAAGCAAAGATTGATGCCATATCTGCAGCTCAGCTATTATACTCAGGTATGCTGTTTGTAAAACAGGAGTATTAAAGATGGGCAAAATGGGCTGTCAGTCAAAATGCTGATGACATTAAGAAGGTATTTTTATTTCGAAGCTTCATATCTCATCAGCCATGATCTTAGTAACAACAGGATTGCTCACAGGCAATTAGCCACCCATGTTGTATAAATGAAGACTAAGAGAGTGCTGATTTCTGTGTAACATTTATCTTTAAAGAAAAGACAGAACAAAGTAATATTCCCTTTTCTCTTTGCTCATGAAGATGAATTTTGTAGCAAAAATTAGCCATAACAAGTTACATGCACATACACATTTAATTGATATTCACCAAGAAAATACCCCTCACTCCCAGCAGGCAAATAAAATTGCATCTCAGAGCCCTGGTGTTACCACAAGGCAATACTTCACAGCAGTGATATTTTATCCACTATATTTCTTTCTATCAAATGTGATTAAAAAATTATGACAACTTCCCAAGGTATCTTAAAGAAGTATAAAAAACCTTATACAAATTAAAGACCACTGTAAGTGGATTAAGTAGCTTCTGATATCACACTCCTGCTGTTCAGTAAAGAACTGTTCCTAGTTCCTTGAACTCCTATTTCAACAAATCCAGAATGTTTTAGGGGTGGTGAGTACTGGAGAGAGGGCGGCTCTTACAACAGAGAGCTGCCTTAAAACAGAGAGAATATTTCATTTCTCTGCAATGTTTTTAGTGAAAACAGATTCTTCCACAGTCTTAAAGAGCTGTATAAATGCATTAAAGAACTTTCTTTTCAATATAGTCACAAGCTCAATCATAATTTAGTATTCTGACAAAACATTCAAATCACCTGTCTATGCTGAAGGCATTATCAGATCTTTTTGGCATGTTTCGCACTCCTGGTACAGCCATATAGCAACTATCCGTAAGAACTTATTTAATTTTTCATACATGCACATGCATCCGTCCACACAATTCCTTCACATGAAATTCAGAAGAGACTTATTAGACAAAGTCATGAATATAGTCCATCTTTGCCCAGTATCAGATTTATCAGATTTATTGTGAGAAGACAGAATTCGCACTGCATAAACTTAGTTTTTTAATTCAGTCAGCTTCTACTTTTTAGCCACCAACAGTGCCCTCTGAGGATGACTGAGGCTGGCTTTTCAAAGAAACAGGAAATAGTACCTGGGATCCTAATTCCTACAGGATTGGAACTCATAGGACCATAGCACAATTTAGGTTGGAAGGCACCCCTGGAGGTCACTTGCTCCGGTCCCTGGCTTAAAGCAGGGCCAACTCAGATGATTTTTTATTTTAAAGATTCTTGGATTCCTTCCATAAATGATGGATTCTGCAGAACAGCAGCATAAGAATTATGATACTGGATTAAATTATGTTTCCATTTTTATCAATAGTATACTTGTTTAAATTCACTGGCTTCAGTCAAGGTATTCCAAAGTTATTACTAGTGCGTTTAGAAAACAGAAGTAGACCTTTTTTAAAGAAGGTTTCTGAATCAAACTTTTAATAGTAGAGGAGTAATGATGAGCAATTATTCACTATGGGTTCTCTGCAAACCTATATTTATATTTCTTGTGCTGTGTCTTTATAACCGTACATATATGTATAATATATTCAAAGAATGTTTCACATTAAGGATAATATTTTAACATTTCAATAATGTAGAAGTATACCAAATATTACTTAGCTCTGAAATCAAAGCTAGGTGTTACAGAAAATCATTTGCATTTACCTCATGAAAACAGGCTAAAATATGAACAATGTGATAACCTTTAGGCCAACTCTTAGGAGTCCAAGGTCTTTATCTAATTTGTAGAGGCATTTAGATTAAGATGGAAAAATAATTTTTAGAATTAACCTCTATATTAAAGACGAGGGAATAGCTTTATTGAGCCAGTTTGACAACAGAAACAGTAACAAAAGGACTTATCTCCATTAAGCTCTGTGGTCTAAAGAAAAGATAAGGATGGCATGAGGCACATTCACACAAGGACACATATAAAAGATGACAATTCCTCTTTTGGTGCTGTCCCTGTCTTCTATCAAGAGTAGTTCTCTGATAGCTGAGACAGCAGTTGGCCATCTCGTAAGATTCATGCTAGGTTGCACGAGAGAGAGAGAACTGCTTATTCTGTAAACATGTGCACCAAAAAAATTCTGAATGTAGCTTTCAAACTATAGCTAGCAGCTTTATAAGATTCCTCAGTACATGAAAGCTGCCAATGCGATTGTTAAACTGACAGGTGGTTTGAGCCACTGACCTCAGCTTTGATACCGGCAGAGGCAAATTGCTATCAGCTTGTATTTGGCACCGTAGAATGCTTAATGAATAGCTCCTTCTATCTCAGGATTTCTTTTCCTTGAGAATAGTATAACATCTTTATAACATGGTGCTAAGTAATATACACTTGGAGTGATCATTCTGTCACTACTTCATCACACTACTTGAAAATGATTTGTGATTACATTTCATACTCTAGTACTTTTCATGTGGTATATGATTAAATCATAGTGGATTACTAAGTCAATATATTTATATTGACAGAACCTGAAGAAACATTGATTTTACACCTTCTCCTATTAATTTATTATGAACTCTCTACCCAGTTCCACTGAGTAGACAGAATCTGGGGGAGACATTTTGCAGGGAACAATGGCAGTAACTATCAGAAAAGATGCTTATTGTTTTCATTAGTTATGGTGGCAAAGACAAAGGGGAGTCCAAACAGAAGGCAGACCAGCTCTGGTTAAAGAGAGCAAGATGGCATAAAAGAAAGCATAAGATAGCAAAACTGTCCATATTTCAGTCTACTCACTGCCATTAAATATGCTTTGATTATCATTATGGCAAAGCTTCAAACTGTGGCTGCTAGTAATAAACGTATGTTAACTTCACGAGTAATAGAATGTTCCCCAAACTCTATAAACGAAGGCTGTAATTCCATTAAGAGAACTTTTGTGACATAAGCCATGTCAGCAAAGCTCAAGTGATTTGTCAATGTCATCAGAATCTGGAGGTGGAATTGCAACTTTAATTTATGGGTATTTCAGGGTTTTATAACCAAAAATTTGTGGTACCCCTCAAATCCACATAAGGGGGCCGAAATGCTACAAAGTAAATCATTATTACTTAAACTTCTAAGAGATAGCAGTGTTGCTGGCAAGCAATAAAGGCAGAACTCTGTTACTATTGTTTAAAGAAGTGTTTTTAGCATAAAGATACCTGCAGCAATTTTAAAACCCAGTTTCTCATTCACTAATTGCACCAGCCTGAGTGGCAGATGACTTGATGCCTGCAGTAAGAGGCAAGAAATTCAGAGACATTCCTGGTAACAACTTAATAAAAACACATTTCAACTGAAAAAAAGCAGTTTGTTTCTTGTTGCTAGCTGTTGGAGTGATCTAGTTCTCCTTGGAGGCCAATGGCTTTGTGTTCAGAAATGCTGAACTCATGAATCAACTCACCAAGTCAGAAGTGCTCAGAAACTTGGTGTCTTTAAACTTTTTCATGACTTTAAGATTTCAAGACCTTCAGTAGTTAGATAAGTTCTAGAGAAAAAAAAAAAAACCAACAGATTTCTTATTTTCCACTTTCACATGGAGAAACACATGAGGAGTGATTTGCCAAGTTGGCATAATTATTGAGAAGGAATTTCCTTACAATCTGTGAGTTATACCTCTGGAAGAGAGTGTTTCCATGAAAGACCTTTCAAAATATGATAGAGTCTAACAATCTCCTAGTGTAAAATAAATCCTGGTTGATGGGGTTAGTTCTCATTATATCCCACATTCGCCTCTCAACCAAGACATCTGCTCCAACAAACCCACTGTTCAGTCATGTTAATATACCAGTCCCAGAGAAGTATGGAAAGCTTTGCCATGGGAGTCTTGTTCTCTGCTGTTTGAATAAAGGAACGATGTTTCCAGGAGAGTATCTTATAACACTGAGTGCATTTTTTTGTCAAGGGATGAATCTTGAAACATTTTACTACAAGGACACTAAAATCAAAATATTACATGTACTGTTGCCTAGGTAGTAACAACTTGATAAAAACCTCAATCAAAGAAAAAACCTAGAAATACACTGAAGAGAATATAAGCTTCTCATTATAAAAATTTTGTCAGGACAATAACACTGCATCTGGCTCAATGCTAGAATCAACAGAAGATATATATGTTGAGTACTATTACCACCGTTACTGCATAGGGCTTTCTGGTAAGGAGACAATAAGGAACTTTTCCTTTTGCAAATATGTACTTTGAAAACACATGAAAAGTGTGATATAGATAAAATACAGACATTTCCCCCAAATGAAACACAGACCAAATCAAAGCCTATCCAGCCCAGTATCCTATTTCCTACATATGGGAAGGAAAATGAAATGACTCCATGAAGAAGGAGACCACAGTATAGAAGACTAGAATCAGCTGTGTATCTAGACTGTTATGACTCCCAAATCTCCCATCTGGACTAAACTCAGGAAAATCGGTGCTCTGAGGAGAAAAAATGACCAGTTTATTATTTATGGGGTGACAGAGGAGAACTAAGGTATCTTAGAAGCTAATGGAAGAACTACGGATATTCTGAAGCTCCTGTTGCTTTGAGTCACAGCGGAAAGAAATACGGTGCAACAAGAACCTAAGCTCACATACCAATGCTCAGGTAAGTGTCTAACCACAATGAGATTTCTGACAGATTTGCAACTGCTGAGCCAACTTCCATTACAGAAGGAAAACCATCTGTGTTCCTTTCTTTCCCTGGTATCAAGGGAGAGCTGTACAATGCCGTGCTACTACTGGGCTGCACTGCACTTGTGCTCCATACAAAAAGCATCTGATGCCTCACTGCTATTTGTGGGGAAACTGAGGGAAATAATACATGACCATAAACAGTGATACAGGACCTTTGTTAAGATTACCCCAAATACACTGAAGCTTGCTTTATCCAGAAATGTTATCTCAATAGACAGAATGATAAAGGGCAGTTGATCTTTTAGAAGTTTTTTTCTTTTTCTTTCCTTCCTTCCCAACAGAGTTTAGCATTTTCCACATAATTTCTCCCCCTGGAGAAAGAAATCTCACAACTGATCCAAGACCAGCCTGACAGGAGTGCCTGACTCCTTAAACTGCTGGTGAAAGGTAGCAGTTTGGAACAGAGTCTGATGTGGCTTACATCAGTCTTTTCATTCAGGATGTTCTGAATAATTTAACTAAAGTCAATGTTTTAGCCCTTCCACAGAAGCTATGGCAGTACCAGGGAAAAGGTTATGAGAGACCAGGCAGTTCCTAAAGCCCAATTATTTAGCTGCAATGGTCTTCCTGCTATTAAACCTGGAAAGGACAAAAGTAGGATTATTAAAAAAGTCCTGATCTCAAACTGCCTAAAATATGAGGAACTGAGAATACAACCCGAGATAAACATGGCAGACACATGAAAAGCTGCTTCCTGCTGAGGCAAAGCTTGGTTGATGTCTACCATATTGCCCACCAGGGCCCTACCCAGTATTATTTTATTTTTCAGGATCTGAAAACAAAATAGGCAAGATCTTTTCTCTTTTTTTCCACAAGAACAGCAGCTTACTGGCACAGCTGATACACAGAGCACATATATACAAGGACAAGCACTTGAAGAAGATCTTATTTATGTTATAGTCACTGCTACTTACTGGTTCAAATATAGTCTTGTTTGTGACTTAGGAACAATAGAGAGTGACAAGCGTGTACTAAAAGGTGTATGAATAATATGACCTAACGTGTTTCTCTATTTCTGTCCTCTTTGATTCACGAAAGCACCAAAGCAATGAATAATAACATTCCTATTTTTAGCCAGATTTAAGCATATACTGAAAACTTATTATTTGTTTAAGTGATGTATTAAGTATGGATGGAATTACTCACAAGCTTAAGATTAAGCTATGTTGAATACTTTCTTGAAGTGGGACACAATTCTGAGGCTTTAATTTGGTAACACACTGCTTGTTATCTCCTTCAGAGTTACAGGACTGAGCCCTGCAATCCTATTTATAAAGTCTCTTTGGTAATGTTTCCAGTAAATTAGTGACTAATGGAGCCCCTTACAGCTACTATGCACTGGATATTAGAGCCTTCACGATGCAATAGTGCATCACAGAACTACATGTATGAAGGTTACAATGAATGACAGAACTTTTGGATTAGATTGGTTTTTGGCTTATATTGAATGATTTTTAAAAACAGGCATAGACATAACATCCTCTTTTTTCCTTAGAGCTTGTGCCAAAAAAAATAGTAAGTTTGCAAATGGATATTAAGCAATGCCAGATATTTTCTGCATTTGTTTTAACAAATTAACCCTTTGTGTTCTTTTCTGATGTCCAAATAATTGTATTGGAAGCAGATGTTCTACTAAAATTGACACAATCAGAAGACATTATGCTCACTTATTAACATATTGCTTAATATTCACTACAACCTGTTTTAAAGAACAACAATGTGTTAACATTTAAGCCAGGAGGGATTTCTGTACACTATATAGTACTTTATGCAGCTTGTTTATGCAACAGTTTGACAGATACAATTAATCTCATGAAAATGACCACAGTACAGCATAATAGCATATTATTTTTAAATAGAACACACTTTTGCTTTGAAAATCAGAACTTAATTAAGCCATATAACTTCAGGATGCAGAGAAAAGCCCTAAAAGAATGAAATGCACTCTGAAGGACAGTTCAATGAAAAAATAGTAATTTTATACACAGAGAATAAGAAAATAATCTCCAAACAGAGAAAGAAGTAAGAAATACCTCCAACGAATGCATCTCCAGCTCCATTGGTATCCACAATTTCACTCTGATCACTCACCAACACGGGGAAAGTAGTCACTTCATTTTCTATAGTACAAGGGGAGAACAAAACACGAGTTACTTGGAAATATGACTTTGAAAACCACAACAAACAGTGAAAATCAAAACAATTCAAAACTGGAGCTCTGACCTTTAACTTGATAATTTGGATAAAAATGGATTTGGTTTATAATTCTGTATTTACTGTGTAGGCATACAGGAACACATCTGATCAACCTATTTGTTGTGAATATTTTCATTAATTACTTCCAGCCTCATTTCTTTTCTTTATCTCCTAATATTAAGGGCAAAAGAAAAAAAGTAAATCAGGAGGAACAATATAAAATACCTAGACAAGACTAAGAAAAATCCATCCTGCCAAAAATAGTGCTTCCTATTAGTTGCAGAGAGGTGACGTGGCCTCCAGAATGGCCAGTCTAAGCCTCCAAAAGTTCAGCACAAATTGCTGCATTGTAAAAGACAAAATGTACATGAACTAACTAAAATAAAGCTGTGAAATAAAAAGCAGGACCTAGTGTAAATCAAAGTGTTCTCAAATTGCATCTTTTTAAAAAACACATATACGTAAGAAGCCTTGCAACTTGCCATCTGACTAGATTTGGTTTCAAGATTTCAATGACTTCACCCTCTTCCTTAGCATTTAAAAAAAAATATTTCCTCTGCAGCTCCCTGCCCTCTACCGGCACTCGTTAAACCTATTGCAATAGGTGGATACTCAGCATCTTCACCTCCGATTCACTGCCACACCACAGTTCAACATAATTACACCACTTAGGTATGATAACTTTAGAGTTCTAGGGTTATAAATTTAATATATGCCACTAATTAATCAGCTATGGCTTTCCAGGTGGTAATGTCATAATGACGTGATAAAAATATAATTACCACCTTGTCACAATACCTTGTTAAAGTGTAAATTACCCCTGTAACAGAGCCAATGGAAGTTCTGCCTCTGGTAGTCAGTATGCATTAAACTGTCTCAGAGCAAACAGATTGTCCTTTGGCAGACAGCAGGAATTAAAAAAAGGGGAGGGGGAAGAAAAGCCTGTCAACCAGTGAAAATGAAAACCATCAGAGCTGTTTTCCTTTTAATTTTTGGTAAAAATATAAATAAAATGGGGAATAGATCCTCCAGCAGCTGAAAGCTGGAGATTAGTAGTTTCTTCACTGTACAGCAACAGAGCAGATCATAAAAATTGCTCTTACACTGACGTACACAGTAGCAAACAAGGAAACCTAGTTTGTGAGGCATATAAAGAATTCACAGTCTCAAATCAGGCAAGTCTGTGTATGCTGCAGAGGTACCAGAAGGATCCTGGTTTCTGTGAAATGCAGTGTATCAGCTCTACTGCTCTTCACCATCTGCTACTAAGTGAACCAGGCAGATATAATGATGCTGCCTCCAGAGGGAACTGTTGGCTGGCCCACCAGGAGGGGAGGGGAGGGGAGCATTAGCAACAACCATCCATGAGAGGCAAAGGAAAAAGAGTAATGAAAAACATAAGATGAATATTCCAATTAAAGAACAGGTTTCAGTCAGTTCTCAGTGCATCCTACTCTCTATCCTGTTAAGAAAGCTATTTAGAAATGTGCTTCAATGCTGAGTTGTGCTCTTAAGATAGTCTTCAACAGCAATGTTTTTTAGTAATTTTAACAGGATTCATTTGAATTGGAAATCAAGAGAGGTCTTACATTAAACTCTGCCAGACGAGCAGTGTATTCATCTATTTCATAAGAAGGTATATATGATTTGCTCTAGATAATACTAAAACAATGAACAAAGTGATAACTCTGTTGAAGACACATTGTAATAAACTAATCTGCTTCCTTCCCAAGTGTGCATGGGCACACACAGATGTTCTCTGTTAAATACACAGTAGACACTTCCATATGCATACAAATGTATGTGTTTGGGCACAGAGAGTGAATAATGCACAGACACTGTATTTTGAATGCTGTTAATGGGGCTTGGCATCAAATAAGACTCCATTCAAGCAAAGTAACAAGTGAAAGTTCTCACCATCATCTTTCTCCTTTATTTTCCTCCTCTGTCTTGATTTATTTCCTCAGCTCCCTCTAGTACTTGCAGGTAAGTATTGCAATATGAGCTCTTATTCTATTCTTTCTGCAGTAAATGTAATTGCAAGTAACTGAGTTAGTCTAAAACCCCAAATACATCAAGGAATTAATCTGGTATGAGAACAATCTTTTTTTTTTTCCTGATCATAGTTTCCTCTCTCTACCTGGGCCATACATATTGTCTCTACAAATTTATTTCAAGAGGAGCAATAATATCATATTTTGAAGTACTGAAGTTTCAGAAGGAGACAGCATGGCTTTGGAGCATATACTACATTATAAAGATACTACCATATGCACATATCCAATAGGCAAATCATCTTTCTTTAACCTTAGGAGAACTTGTACTAACATAGTAGAGTCTACTAAACTATAGTTAACAATAATACATATTGAAAGATACAACAAAATAGTGAGGTTTTTTTTTCTTTCCTTCACAATAAATGAAGTCAGTTAAAATTAAAGCTGCCATTGAATTACCTTCCCGTGTCTGTGTAATACCATAAAAATATCTAACATCTCTCACTGATCTGTTTTGTAACAATTAGGCACAAAAGGGTGAATTAAGATGAAGCAGAAGTCTCCATTCTGAATAGCATTGTTTTTGTGACTTTAATGTTGCTTTAACTTCATTTTTGTCTGTGATTTACTATGTCATAAAACTCCCAAATCCATCATAGTGAACACAGAGACACCTTGGCTAAGTGCACTGGTCACCAGTGGCCTTGCTTTTCAAAGTCAGTTCCAATTTCATTTATCATTCTGAGAGCTTATGAAATAAAGAATAATTACGTAAGTGTTTTGAAGTCCAAGTGCTACTCCTCTGGGCATAAAATCCAGTGTTCTATTTTTAAACAAGAAATATCTTCTATGGTAAACACCCTGGGATACAACACATTCCGCTTGGATATAATTTCCTGGAAGTCCAGAATTGTGGGTGCAAATTGCAACAAGGTGTCTATAATTGGGGAAGTTTTAGCAATAAGCATTAATGAAATTAAAATTTCAGGACTTTGATTCAACTCTCAATGATTTTACATTAGTGAGGAACTCAACTGGCTTAGAATGATATAGAAATAACAAAAATAAACATTAATGTGGTGATTTCGTAGACTGAAGACAAAATTCACAGGTAAATCAGAAGAAATCAGCTCACTGGTAAATTTAGTTATTGTTAATTTGTCACATTATGTACATAAAGGTACGAAATCTATCTATTTTCCTCAGGCAAAAATATGTGCTAGCATATCTAGCTTAATATATTTTTGTAGGTAAAACAGTCTGGAGTGATAATAATTGGAGAGCAATATTAACTGAAAAAACAGTGCTCCTTCCATTCCAATACACTTGAGCTCCCAAATGAACACAAGTCTATTTCATGATGTTAACTGAAACAATCAAACTCTGATGATAGCTACAAAAACTACAGGTCTGTCTTTAAACCAAATTAGAATCACAGACTACACGTCTACCCTTAGTACAGTAATAAACACCAGCAAGCAATCATTACATCCAATTAGGCTGAGTACTTTCCTTAACTGGGTCATTTACCAGTCTCTCTTGCTCTTAAAAGTAGATTAAATGTGTAAACTTACATTTAATTACCTGTAACAGAACTCTTATGGGCAACATGTTGGAGTGTCCTTAATTTTGTTTTAAAATAAAATGAGGCAGGGAGCCCTAAAATATATACAAAATTGTCTAGCTATTTCCTCAAATCATCTTTTGATCCGTGAGCTGGTAGTGGTAGTACAGATGCTTACAAGATGGAGACACATTCAGGTTTCTTTTGTGAGCTTTAACTTGTAAAAAAAGGAACAACTGTGAAACAGAATTCTGTCCCATCTCCTTCCCCACCTCCATCCTCTCTAATTTTCTTTAGATCAGGGGCCAAAACCAGATAAAAAGAAAGGAGGGGGGTGGGGGGGTGGGGGGAGACAGGAAGAACTTAACATAACATAGAAACCTGAACTCAAAACCTATAAATGTCTCTGGGCAGCCATAAGGTAAGAAGCAATGAAGAAAGTATTTGAAACAAGCCCATGTCAGTCAGGATGATTCTGAGCTCTTCTCAGTGGATGGTAAAACCCAGAAGCCCACAGGCTCTAAGTCTTTGCACCTTCTTCAGCACATTAATACATCTTTCAAAATCATTAGCATAACAAAACTTTCTCCTGTTTCCTCTACAGTAAAAAATGCTGTTGTTGCTGTACTTCACACAAAGATACCACACTTGATGACATAAATGAAAAAGATACGCAAGTCTCCCACTGTATCAGCACAGCACTGTTCCAAGTTATAAGGTAATGTGGGGCAGGGCACTGTGTGCTGAACCCCCAGTTAGAAATTCCAAAGACTTCCAAGTGATGATGTATTTCAAACCTGGCAGTGCTGATTCACCCTGTCATTTCTAAGCAAATAAAATGAGATCCTGCATTTTCAGGCTGGGACTTTCAGATAGCTGTACTGGATGAACACTCCAGCCCCCCAGCACTTTCTGTGTGCATGTTAATTTGCCTTGTTTTGCATGCCAACATATCCTCTCTTCTCCATCTACTTCTGTGCATTGTTTGGCCCGGTGCTGTAGCTATGCAGGGTGTGTCAGAAAAATAAGGAATTTATTTGTGCAAGTCAATGGAGTTAAACAGTATAACAAGTGAGATGCAAGTCAGCCACATGTTTTGGGATCTTTCTAATCAAGTATTTTAACAATATGCAACAAATGATGCTGTGTTCTAATGAATTCAACATGTAGCAAAGAAAACTTTATAACTAGTAATCTAGAAGAAGTTAAGCCTTTATTGCTGTAACAAACAATGTGACCCTAAAGAAGTTATAGAGCAGTTGTAATTTATAATGTATTTATATGTCTACGGTATGATACAATTAATACAAATATTAATTTATTTCTGTAGTAAAAGACCCAAATAGTACAAATGGGCTAAAATTCTCAGCTTGCTAAGCAAAAGTAAGTTCATATAATTGTGTTAGGCAGGATGCAAAGTACTGTCCCTCAGAGGCAGCTAGTTCATTCTCAGTAGAAACAGAGAAGAAATATGACTCCAAAGACTTTGAATCTTCTGTGGCCCTACTCATGGTCCTGTAGATAACTGCAGGGAAAATGACAGTGTGCAGATCCTATTTTCCCTCTCTCCTAGGAAGTAAAGTTAATCCAAAGATGTTCAGTGAGATCTGTCGTCCCTTTATAGCTCTCCTCAGACATACGGACTGTCCCATTATCTAGTTAAGAGTATTTTCATTCAGAAGTCATATTCATAGCATCCCACTGAAGTGTGATTCAGAGGCTTAGAGTCAACAGGGGAAAGAAGGTTCCTCCAAAGGAACTTGTACACTCATACACATCAACTATTAGCCATGATGTAAAATTAAACACTATTTTTGCACCCAGCATATATCCTCTGAATCTGCGTCTGATTCTGTCTGCACTCCTCTTAATTCAACACCACTTCTTTGAAATAACTCTTGATTTATACCAGCATGAGATCAGACTCAGAACTCTGTATCCAATTACAATTGTAAAAAATGTTAACAGCATCAACTAATGACTTATGAATAGCTTCTACAGGCTCAAATATGTTTTGTGTACTTTATAGAAGGTATGGAAGTCACTTAAACATCAGTATTTTCTGTAACATCACTGCCAGTGCCATGAGTTGAAGCTCTACTTTACTTCTGATATTAAATCATTGTTTTCACAAGTAAACAAAAGACTATGGCTGTGTGTAAAAGACAGGGAAGCAAGAGGTCAGCAGAAAATACTAGTTTTGCTTCAGTTTGGTGCTAATATAACATTTTTTTAATATATATATATATGTGTACGCATACATATATGGAAAAACTGCTCTAAAGAGCAAGCCGCTGAATTTTTCTGGCATGTGTCACAATGTTTAAGGTTTAGAATGGCAATGAACTCTGTTGAAAAAGCCTTTCCGAGCACACAAGAGTACTGCCATTTGCCCGCTAGGCACAGATTTCAGAGGGAGCTGAAACTGCACCCACTGAACTGCCAGAAAACGCACTCCTCTAACTCAGCATGGCTGCTGAAGACATAAGGTAGCGTTCAAACCTAAATCCTTTTCCGGTGATCTCTGTCCGGACCATGAAAGGGACTGAGGAATCAGAAAGGGCAAAGGGTGTAAAGTCATAAGCACCAAAACCAAGAAAAGCTTCTGTGGAGGTTTCACTGATACAACACAATGACTGTCTTGGAATTCCTATGAAGAGCTCAGATGAAAATCAGTCCTGAAGACAGAAGAGATGGGTTACAATAAATGAAACCGATTAATTGTATGATCTTAGTCTCTACTGAGAGCATGCTCTACTGCAGCAAGCCTAGCCACACCAGTGAAAGTATACGGTGACACAAAACAGATCTGGCCTTGGATATTAACAAACACATCTCTTTCTGTACTGTAAATCCTACATGTATTGGTTTGTCCACTGTACGTCTTATCCCATCCTTACATGTAAAAAACCAGGACACCCCTCCCCCCAAAGTACTATTTTCTGAGATGTATCTGTGAATGGGAAATAGAAACAAATCTATTTCTAGCCATAAATAGGTAGCTAAAGAATTGAAAACACACACAAATGATGACAGTTGAAATGTCCATGTCTAATGTAAAGAATACATCACATATGTATGTGCAAGTTACACTGACACATACGTTCTAGCTCACACATGCTCTTCAACCTTCTGAAACTTGGTTATGAGGCCTGTGCAAAAATGAATTACCTTTCAGCTCAGAAAGCAGACTGTGCACTTCACTTACTGATGGCACTGACGCACACACTAGAAGGAATGCATGTATGTTTGTACTCCATTTCATGTTTTTCTACAGACATATTTTAAACCATTGCATAGCTGGACCATCAAAACACTGTCCTATGGGATAATTTTCTGACAAATATCAACCTATAATCAGGGCAGAGCTTATCAGGGCATTGGCTACAAAAAACCCCCAAAACAAAACTGGAGAAAATTATAAATTCATTTTGAGCTTGACAAAAACTGCATTATGCCTCACATTTTTTATACATGAAGCATATTGCCCTAGCAGGGCAAACACACCTGTCAAAACTTGCAAGCTTTCTTAGCTATACCTCAGTTTCAGAGTGGTGAACACAGAAATCACATCATTTAAATAAATGCCATGTTACATGACAGCTTTGTTTATGCTACATGATAATCTGAGAAGCATGGGTTGTCAGTGGAGGCAGCAATGGGCCCAAGGCACTTCTATTTTACTTGAGCATCAGTAAGACTGAAAAGAGAAGGAGTGAGCATTAGGTCACTACAGAGAAGTTCTGAAGGAGCTTTTTCTTCTGGGAGAATTTATATTTTGTTTCATAAATAAAATCAGTCTATTGGAATGAAAGAGACAGACTTCCCTAAAAACATTACTAAAAATAAGTTAATGTGTATATATATTTCTCCTTAAAAAAAAATAATTAGATACGAGTTAGATATTGCTGAGGTAGATGTAGAAATTCTACATCATTGTCTTTAAATATTCAAATTACATGTAGCAATTTAAATTTTTCATCCTTTTAACTCAAGAGTTCAGCTCTAGAACTTTTACAATTACCACTTCCTTCTCATGCTGTATTTGTAAATTCTGTGTTGCCTACAATTAAGATCTCCCTAGACTACTTATTTATTTTTGAAGAATGAAACATTCTTGCTAAAAGAATTTTCTCAGGATTTTGCAGGTTTTAAATCTATTAGAAGGTGTCACTGCAGTGGAGGCTGAAATTTGTTCTCATCTCAATGGGAAAATATTTTGCTCTTAAAATAACAGTTAAAAACAGAGCAACTCCACTGTTTTTAATGGAACTTTTTAAACATTATGCCACTCTAGAAAGATAATTTGGCCCCAAATGAAGGAGTTTATTTTTCCCCTACATTACTTGCAGATAATTTCTTAGACAATTAAATACCTCAAACTATGATCTCTGTAATATCACTTAATCAGTTCTAAAAGTATTACATTGCGGTAAGTAGGACAGTCAATCTAACACCTTTTAAAATAATATCACATGCATTTTAATGTAAATTATGCAATCTTGAATTTATACAATCATTAACTACATAGTGAATTAATCTGGTTACAGTTATTATAATAGCAGTTTTGACAAATGCTTTCCAGCAAGAGCTCTTGAATCATGTTTGTGTAATAAGCCCTTTAAAGCATGGCAGTAGCATATAGGCACTCATAAAGGTAACACAACAGGCTTTACAGTGCATGCACTGTCATTTAAAGTAAACCCCAACACTATAAAAACAGTGTGCCTGACAAAAACAAAATAACTAACCTAGCAGACAAATTAAAAATTTCCAGCCTCCATCTCTGTGGAACCTTGTCATTGCCTGTCACACTCAGTTACTTTTCTTTAACATTTTATTTCTGTAGTATAAAATTGCTGAATCATTCATTTTTAAGTTATTTCAACCTAAAAACCAAAGTAACACATTGATTTTCTTTTTAGAAGCAATAAAACATTTAAAAATTAATCAAACTTTAGTTGGCATGTATGGCCAAATTCAACTTGTGATCTTTTAAACATAATTTGTATTCTTGTACTAAGGTAACCACCAAAATATGTATTAGAATAAAAAAAAAAAAAAAAAGTTCCTGCTCTGAAGAGTTTGCAATCTGAAAAACAAGGTTGGTAAGCAAGCAAATTGGTATGTATAAATAAAATGTGGACACTCTGATAATTAAGTTATAAAAAGTTATGAAGAAAGGCAAGAAGCAGATACTGCTTTAAAAACCAGATACATATGCAGGAAGAAACTCTGGTTAGCCTACAGTGTGAGATCATTTGACCTGTAACTTAAAAATGTGGGGAAAAAAATTGGAAAATGCTTGTTACTAGTTCCTTGTAGAACCATTTCAGTATGAAACATATACTTAATGGTTATTTAGACATAATGCCTTCTTTTTTCCCATCTTTACCTAGAGGAAATAAACACAGATTAAAAAAAAATTAAGACTTTAAATTTAACATTTTGAAGAAAAACTTTCCTTTTTTAATAGAAACAAAATTAACTTCTGTAACTCTCAACTTGACAAATTTATACTTGTACCAAGCCTTTACTCATCTTTGCTGCTTACGGGCTTTTCATTCACCCTCTTTCCCCACATCCTTGCCGGTTGATTAGAGAAATGACTGAGGTGTCTACTGATGGCCTGGAAGCTGATTGTAGCCAGCAGTCCTAGCACAATTTGGAATTTTATGCTAACAAAATCTTAGAAGATTTCATTCTTTTCCTGTATAAATACAAATCTGATCCAATAGCTGCTACTCAGCAGCAGCAGAGGTGGGAGCAGAGGGTGCCAGGAAGGAACAAAGCTGCTTGGAAGCAGACTAATGTTTGGAGCAGGTTTTTGCGCTGAATGCTCTTGTCAAACTTCACTTTTGAGCCTGTATTGTTTTACTCATCCAGTCTCTTCTTTCCTTTTTCTGATTTTACTAAAAGCCTGTACATTTTGCATGTTCAGGCTGAAATTGGAAGAGTGGTGCTTCCTTTCTGTAGCTCCAACCTTTTATGAGTAAGCCTCCACTTCCCTGTTAACCAAAACCAGGGAATCCACCAGTGCTCACAATCTCCAAGGAGAGGAGGGCTGTCACTCCCCCTAAATTAAGCAGATTCCAGCGAAGAGTGTGCTCCAAGACAAGCCTACCCCTAGCAGTTTGTCTTAGCCTTGAAGAACCAAACCTTGTTTACCTTTATAATTAATTTTGAACGTATTTTAATTTCTGTATTTATTTCCCTAAGCCATTTGAGATTACAGCTTTACATGCTCTCATCTCCTAGACCAGTGACTACTCCAGAAGCCAACACACAATAGATATTCAGTATGAATATCTAACAGGCCTTATTCTGTTCTGGTTGCACACACAAAGACCGCTTTATGGTTTCTGTATTCTACTTTTCACAACAAAACAACTGTGCCTTGATTTTTGAAATGTTTAAGTTGTCTAGTTAAGCAGGAAATCCCCAAACAATCTTTAGGTTTTTTACATTTGGTTTTAGCCAAATATAAAAATGTCAGTGCAAAAAGCAGATACTTATATTCCATGATGCATCAGAGATTAAAAGAGAATTGCATATTTAGCACACTACTAAATACAGTATTCAATTGCTCACAAATGGATCTTCATATTTTTGTAGTAATTTACAGCATGCAATAGGTATTGTTATCTAATCCACCACCATTGCATAGTTTTTGACCAACTTGCTGTTGATAAATAATGCAAGTATTAGGTTATTAAATTTTTTACAATTAAGTGACTAAGAAAGCTGTTTATTGCCTTCCGTTATACCCTCTGTTAATAAGATCGTTGTTGCAGATGTTCATGTATGCTGCATTGATGTTTAATGGTGCATGATGCTCTAGGTGGTTCCCATAACCTTGCTTTGTCTACTATGAGCTGACTCAATTGATATGATAATAGAGAAAAGAGGTCTGAAACAAGCTGGGCTGTACTGGCACAATTTGCATAACCTTTAAATTTGCCATCATTTGATAGCCAACTGCTCCTAAAAATTCTTATTCAGTTGTCAGCAACAACAATATACTGTACAAACAGCATTCTGCAATTGGACAGGTGGGGAGGAAAGAGAGGGCATGCATAGTTTATTGCACTTTCATATTCTATCAGGAAATGTACTTATTATCAAATTTATAAAGCCAACAATTTGGAATAAAGTTCTGCAGTTTCGTTTGCGATCAATTGCTATTTAGCCACAATGCGTGGCCTGGAATGTTTTCAGGTTCACAGTACAATATCACAGTGTCGGATTACAAGGGACATAAATATTTGGTTCCATAGGCTCCTTTCTGATTTAGTTTTGACTGCTAATCACTGGGGCAGGCAGAGGAATCAGGATGGATTAGGAAGGCAGTGGGGGGCACAGAGTAGCAGACTACAGCAAACAAAATCAACATAAACAGACTTCCAAGCTTTAAATCTGGTTTCAGAGGACTCTCTGTATTCTTTTTTAAATAAACATTAGTATTGTATCATTCAGTATACTTACTGAATATAAAACCTAACAACATAGAAACAGTTCATGTTTACTGTAGTGACTAAATCTGCTGTCTGTATATACTTTAAGTCAGTTCTGCTTTCTTTACTGACTTTATTATTCATAACAAAGAAAACAGCAACGGTGAAAGCTGGAGCCTACTTTCATTCAAATGGGATCAACTACATAAATGTTATTTTTGTGGTATCCAGAGGTTTATATCCAAACTGCCATTTCATATTCTATATTATGCTCAGGTGTGTCAAGGATAGGTCACTGGTATATGAGTAATGCGCACAGCCTACTTTTGAGATACAACATCTAAACAATTTTCACTTTGCTTTATCTGTAAAACTCACTGTGGAAATCAGCCAAACGGATCATAAAATCTCACAATTCCCCTTTTTGACAATTAGCCATTTTTGAGAACTCCAGTTAACCTTCACCCTGCCTCCCCCTGCAATGTTAACTCTAGGTGTTTTGTCGTTTTACACAAAATGAATCCTAAATCCCCAAAGTCGGGTGAAGCAGGACCCATTCAAACCTCCCCTTTGACCACTTTTTCCACTGGGCAGGATCTCTGCTCTGTCCCTCCTGGAGTTAAGGATTTGTCTTCCATTCAGCCACCTATTTCCCACAACTTCTATTGCCTGCAACTGGATGTTATAGCAGAGAAACTTCTAATCAAAGGGTCAGTTCCTGCAGTTAATTTTCATCCAGGGTCATCATACATACACACATTTTACTCTCCTTCCATTCTGTGCAATTATTTTATAGTGAGTATTTGAGCAGGTGAATCTTAGAGGCTTGGAAATGTAGGTTCATCATTTAAACTTTTCTACAATGTATGTTCAACTGTAATCACAAGATGGGAAATAAAATCTCTAAATTAAAGATGATAGGCTATCAGAGTCTGTAGGGCACCTTCTGAGTAGAGATTCTGCTGTTCAAACTCCTCTGTGATGATTTGTTATGAAGTGAACTGCTGCCTCATAAAAAAAAGGCTAACGCTGTCAAAATAATGGAAAAAAAGATCTTCTACAGAAGATATTCTGCCTGGGTACCAGTGGTCAAAGGCTCCAGTTCTTTATGCACCTCATTTTTAACAGACAACAAAGAAGATACGTTAAGATAAAATGTGTTATCAAAACTTTCAGCATATATAAAGTTCACTTTTTGTATAACCTCTAGGTAGACTACAAAACTTGAATCGGAGATTGCAGACAAGGTACAGTACACAAAAAGACACAAAGATCTGTATAAACCATTAATATTCATGACTGTTTTAAGTCCTCCATGGCCATAATCGATATCCAATGAAGTTAATGAGATCTTTCCATTGATTTCAGAAGACACTGGGTTGAGCCTTAGAGACAATAATACCACATTCTCTGTGAGTACTCCAGCTGATAACATACTTTGATAAGTTGCTACCTTCCCATCCAGAATTTCATTAATGAACAAAAGATGCATTATCTTACTACAAACTGGTTTTGCAAAATGAGAAATATACTATTATAAAACTCAATATGGATAATTTAATATTTTTAATTGAAGAACAGTCAAGGCCACAGTAGATACTTGTGATGTTAATACCAATATGAGATCCATAAATAAGACAATTACTATTTATTTAAGAGGGAATTGAAAGAAAAGCCTTAATGTGTTATCCTCCCAAAAGGTTGAGATTTTGTTTTGTTTTAGCTTTGAGCTTCTAGAAGATGGTGCTTCAAACCCTTAAGTCTTCTAACACATCTAAGCCCATCCAATAGATTTAATCACTGATAAGTAGAGTTATAAGTTCAAACTGGCCTTGACCTTGGGCAGTATGACATTATCTGAAAACCATTAATGGTCTGAAACTAAAGGAAAAGCTCATTAATAAAAGCAAAAATGTACAAAGGTACAAAGGCAAAAAATTAAAAAAAAAGAAAAAGAAAGAAGTTTTATTAAAAGTATTGATCATGACCTAGGGCACTACAGACATTGATCTTCCCATACCTCCACAGGAAAAAAAAAAAGTTAAGCCAACAAATTATTGATCTATTACGAAACCTGCTGAACAAGCCATACATTTAATTTCTTACAATGAAAAAGCTAAATTACACCAAATTAGGGTAAAGTGAAAATATATTTCTTAAAAATTATTGATAAAAAATTACTATGTGAATAAGTTCATAAAATAGCCGCCTTGTTAGTATGATTTGAACCTAAGTGTTAGGAGGTTAGAAGCCTATGCACTGTAAACCGTTAAAGCATGGGTTTCAGATTTCAACTCATTGAAGCATATGCTCTTGAGGAGAAATGGGTAGCATCCAATACCTAATATTGCAGCAACACAGAATGCATATATAGAAAAAGACAATGCTGAACTTTGAACTTAATGCATAAAGTTAATTAAAAGTTTCTAGGATAATTATTTTACATGAAACAGAATACTGTAGTTTTGGATTTTCTTCAGTTTGTTCAAAAAGTCAGAAAGATATATTTATTCTGACATAACATTGTAGCTGCAAAAACGGTTACCGAAAAACTAAAAGTCACCAGAATTTCATGTTTGGTGTACATGGAGAGGGGTAGGTATCATTTTCAGAAAATGGGATAACCTTGACAAAGTTGCATCAATTACACGTACATGTGAAAAGCACAAATTGAATTTGGAAGGCTGTTATTAGTTCCAGTGCTTCCCAATTACTGAATGACTGATTCTGGTGTCTCACCATTTCATATAGTTCTGATAAAATCAGTGGTTTTCAGCATATGTCAAAGTGATCGTTCCCCTTCTGATAGTACATTCATGGCTCTGTCCCTTTATTCTTTGCTCTTTGCTTTGCAGACATAATTCTGTAATATTACCAGCTGATCCTGGAACAACTTTGCTTCCAACTTTGGAACTACAGTCTTTGTTGCTAGATGGAAGTTCAAAATAAAAAATCATGTTTTATGCCTCAGAGTGAGGTTCCACAGATAGTTCAGCCACTTTAGTCTGTAGATACTATAGCCTCATCCTTGTCTCCTCCTACTGCAAATGCTGCATCATCTCCTCCCATGCTGGCACTAGCACTTGTCTGGACCCTACAATGAGCTGGGTTCAGAGAGCTCAATACCTCACCAGGGTGGGTTTCTGCCAGCCTGTGCAGGCTGCTGAACTGGTTCCCCATGCAGATGGAGAAGTGCTGGCAGGGTGGGGGAAAAGGAGGGCGTGGAAATGTGTGTCCTAGGAAGAGCCAGTGATTTCTGACTTTTCTATCAGTTTAAAACTACCAGGGATCCAACTGTCAGTCTCTTGTGCTCTGAGGACTACGTAGCCATAGAACGAATAAGGTGAATCTTCATTCCTTCCCAGACTGCCCAGAACAGTAGGGGACTCCTTTGGTAACGAGAAAGCTTAATTACTACAATTCTGTCTTTTCAGGATTTCTGGTAGGTAGTTCTGTTGCTTCATGGTTTGAACAAACAGAATAATGTGCCAGTGTAATTTCTTCTGTACAAACCACCTCAGAACTCACTCAGATCATCAGTAAAATAGTACCAGTTTTAACGTGTTACAGCCATGTATACAGGAGGCATCAGAAATTTACAATAAATTAATTCTATGTGAAGGCTCTAACTGAGGAATAATATCACAGGAAGGCCTAACTTCTCAAAAAACCCCAAACTACAGTGTACTAAGATACTTTCCTTAACAAGAATGTCCATGTAGGATTTAATGGCACCTGAATCAGTATCTTACTGTAAATTTATCTAACTTTGCTCTCCAGAGTCAAGCAAGACAGGCCTCAGGTGGTTTAAGAGGTGGCCTTACTGAAATCCCCCTGCCTAAGTCCAGTCTTGACATTAACTGTGCATACCTGTTTATGGGTAGCACCTCCCCGTTTCTGAGGGGAAGCTCTTCAGTAGTGTGTGTGCCGTCTTCTTGTGATACATTTAGACTCATTTGGGATAGTAAAAACAAAAGTTGAGCATGAAGAATTGCAAAAGTGTCTTACACCAATGGGCTATAAAGTTCTTTGTCAATCAGTGTAAAAAAGGTGCACATAAAAAACTCTAGCTTTAAACACACAATGATGGGCTCTAAACCACCTATTACCACAGCATAAAGAAAATTTGAAGTTATAACAGATAATTCTATGAATATGTCAGATCAATCATCAGTGGCAGCCAGAAAAGCAAATAAAATGATAGGAATTATTAAGAGAGGAATATAGAACAAAGGAAACAACAAAATTAAACCAATTTGTAAACTTCTCAGGCACTTGCAAGTTGAACATTCTGGTCCCCTATTCACAAAGAGCATAGCAGACCTGAAAAAAGGTGCAGTGAAGGGTGGCCTGGGTGTCAGAATTACAGAGCAAACAAAGAACAAGTAAAGAGAATGGGAGAAGAGCCTGGAAAAAAGACCAATGAACAGGAGATAAGCAAGAGTTCTGTGAAATCTAAAGTAACAACGCATTGCCTATGGAATGATTATGAACTGACCATGCAATACAAGCAGCAGGATATAGCCAGTTAGATTCTCAAGTGGCTGAATCCAAACAAATAAAAGGAGGTATTTCTTTACATAACAGAGTGTCTATAACACTCTATCACAAGACATTATGTATAGTAAAATCCTATTTTGGACTATTAAGCACAAAGACAACATCTCTAGTTCAGAAATTCCCAAGCTAGGAGAGTGTAACATGGATAACATGGAAGTATCACTATAGATTTGTTCTGGTTTCATCCTCTTTTACAAGCACCCACTACTGTACACTGTTGCAGATACCACATTAGACAGACCTTCGATCTGCCTCAGTCCTGCTCCCACTCTTTTGCTCTACTTTGCCTCTCCAGCACCATGTAATTTCTACTGCCTAAGCAGTATATTAACAGTTATGCCTCCAACAATCCTTTTTAGAATTATGGTACAAAAACTGACTTCCTAAATCTATGTATTTGTATCTGAGAAACGAATATAGAAATTCTTTTGTGTAAGAGGAAATACTGACTAGTCCTAAAGAATGGAATAGGGGCCTATATTTATTGTCCTTCAACAAACATGCATTTTTCACAGCTTAAAGGGGTAATTTTTCTTCAGAATGCCAGAATATAAATTCATTGTAGCACCTGAAATTCGAGCTAGGTTTAATAAGAGGCACAGTGTTGCCTTGAAAATTCCTTATTTCTAGTGATTGCACATGAAAAGGGGATTTCCCAGCTTCTGAACGAAACTGGTGTCTTAATGCATTAGACTAGAAATGACATCCTTTTCTTAAATCATTATGAAATTATTGAAACTTACACACACATTACATATATATATATTTACATATATGTATATGCATTTTTTGAGATGCAACAGTCAATACACTTTTAAGTCCAGTCAAGAGACCAGTATCAGAACTTACGTTTTAATAATGTGTTTCAGCTGTCTAATAAAATGCTCAGATCACCTCTCCCACACATGATGAAAGCATGAATGGTCTCAATTACAAAAAGGTATTACCAGCTTTGCTATTCTTTAATCCCTATCAACAAATGTTCATTATTAATTTAGGTTTTGTGGTTTCCTAAGTCACAACTAAACTAAAAATAATTTTATTTGGCTTCCTGGCTCATTTGTTATGCTAATAGCAGACTAAAATTTAATTTTTTTCATAAATCCATTTTTGTTCTTTAAACTTTTCTATTTGTGAATATAAATGGATAGGGAAGAGTGAAAGTGTGCAATACTGTGAAAAAGAGAGCATACTGTAATATAGCCCAACTACTATTTCCCCAGGTCCAAGACACTACTTTCGTTTGTGTAAACACATAAGAAAGGCTGGCTGATAAAAAGAGCTAGTCAAGGTTTTCCTGTCTGGAAGGCTAAGCATGAAAGCTGTGAGTAAGGAAAAAAATAACTTCTCCTTGCTTCTTAGAGGAGAACACACAATACTCAGTAACTTCCAGAAAGAGGAGCTGCAAACAGGCCCACCATAAAATGTCAGCAGTGTCAATAGTAATAAATACTTCCATGTTTTATAGATAGTCTTACAAGCTAACATGCTGGTGTATGATTGCAGCACAACCTGACAAGCAAAACCTACTGACCTCTGTTTAGAGTAAGTTGTACGCTTGAACATCAGGCCTTTTTATTCCCCCGAAAACCATACAGCACCATGCCATTATGATTTAAGAATTCCCTAGTTTCCACAATTTTGACAACCCTTCTAAAACAAACGGTTTAAAAACTCTCCTAAAATATTTAAGATCTAACATATCCTTACAAAGTAAAAGAAGCTTCATCATTCATAAAAACATACTATCCATACCTTTATTATTTTAATTTAGATCAGGTTTTGGTTCTATCCAACCCCAGAAACTTTTAATTTATGAACATATCTGCATATGTTCATACCTTAAGAATGGTTGTACTGGATGACACCAACACAAATTTAGCTCGGTATCTATCTTGTTTCAGATAATAGGTAGAGCAACTGCCTAGTACTACTCCAACAATAAAAGCTTAGTAGGCTGGGTCTAAAATTTGGTAATGTTGCAAGTTTTATGGCAACATATTAATGTAGCTACACTGCACATGCTGTTTAATTTATGGAATAGATTAAATAACAATAATAACAAGTAGAAGTTCAGTATGGCCTATATTCAGTGGTAGATGCACTAAGAAATTTTTAAGATGGACCTTTCTCATTTTACCACATTTGACAGCACTGCTAATACATTTCCTGAAATATCTCAAGTAATGTACCCCAAAAACTGAAGAAGATGTAAGTGGTTAATAGCCCCAACTGAGGTGGCTTTAATGCTTGAATCCTTAAAAACTTCATTTTTACTGCTGTATTCTAACAAATGAGGTTATTACAAATGTGCCCATAACAGAGGTGGTCTTGCAAACACGGAGGGGAAAAAAGAATGGAAAATTCTATGTTCACATATGAACATGCCAGATTTCATCATTCATAAGTTGAAAAATGCTGGAGTGATTTTCTTTAAATTTGGATTGTTTTTCTTTCCTCTATTAAAGCTATAAAACAAGCCAAGTTTAAAGTTTGTAGCTTCAGCTGTTTTTGAATTATGCAAATATTTCAATATAAAAGTATGTTTTTCCATTGCTGAACCGATTTTACTCAGACTTTCCAGAGATTTCCCTTTGGGCCAAGACCAGTCATAAAATGTATCTGACCAAAAGCAATTTGTTTAAAAATGTTATGAGCAACTCTGTAAAAGGGATAGCTTTCACAGCATTTGATTCTGACAAATGTTACAGCACACATATAGATGTGACATATATGTTCTTGCCAAAGCTTGTGATTTTTGGTGCATTTCTTAAAAGCTCCAGCTGCTGAAATCAGAAGATTCCATGTGTTCATTAACTCTGTCGCTTTCGCTGCATATGTATTTTTTGTGGTTACAGAAAACAGTATCGAAACATAAAATGAATGTATCCCATTAGCTCAGGAACCCTCAGACAAATTCAGAATGTCAGGCCTGGAAAGAGGGATATGACGGAACAAGGCTGTTGTAGTGGGATCAGAGTCTTGATAGCCAAGTAATTCCTTGTATGGACAAGGAGCATCCACACAAGGAATCAACCCAATACTGTCCCTCAAATAAATTTTTCTGGTAAGCAAGTCCATAGATCTTATTTTCAGTTATCAGTACTTTTTCCAAACCATGATCCTCTGTACTGAAATGTTTTGTCACAGGTGTCTCTCATAGTTGTTTTTTTTTTTTTTCAAGAGAGTTTTATCAAAATTCAGTCATGTTGGGGACCGATGCTAGAGAAATTGTCAATGCTAATTCTTAGGGTCACTGAGAAGATCCAATGCCTTCAAGTTCTTCAGTAAAAAGATAAAATCTGGCATAATCAAAAAATGCACCTCAGGTTGCCCAGAAAGGTTGTAAATGCCCCATCCCTGGAAACATTCAAGGTCAGGCTAGACAGGGCTTTGAGCAACATGATCTAGTTGAAGATTTCCCTGCTGGACTAGATGACCTTTAACAGTCCCTTCCAACCCAAACCATTCTATGATTCTATGATTTTAAGAGGAAAACATCCGACAACGAGCATTTGCACATGCTCTGTGGGGTCTTATTAGAAGTTGACAGTTAATTTAGTCAACATTTCATCTGCCATGGCTCCTGTTTGCCAATTCTAAACACTCCTTTCCTTCTCTATAAAACACACTGATCACACTCAGCTTGAATTTGAGCTTGCCTGTGCCTTGCAATTATTCCTACTGACAGACAACAGGAAGGAAGGGGAGAGAAAAGGGGCCTTGGGGCTGGAGTACTGTGACAGAGAAGATACAAACAGACAGGAGAAAGACCCAGTGTGCTCCATGATAAAGAAAGAAATTTTTCCTCTGAAACCACAAATAATTCAGACAAAGAAAGTGGGCTGACAAATGGAAATGGCTTAGATTGGGATTGCTGTTGCAGTTATTGCTTCTCACCATTTTCATGATCTGCTCCAGTTGCACGGACCTCTAAGTTGTTTGTCAAATCCATGCCTGAGTGCCTACAGCTTGTGGTCAGTTTGAGGTGAGCTACCAGTGGTTTTGGTGGGCATTAAACCAATGCTGTGTAAACTGCTGCACTTTGTAAGACAACTAAACATCTTTGCGGTACAGCTAGGCCAGAATTTTGGAGGAATTAGACGTTTTAGCTGTCTCAGTCTAAGCTCTCTCCCTTGTCTATAACAGTTATATTCTCAGAACTTTTTGGTCAATCTTTCTTTCCTTTTGGTAACAAACGGTGCCCTTCTGCTCTACGCTCTACTCATCAAATACCTGTTGATACTTCCATTCTCTGGAATGTTCAGGAATCCACAACTGTTTCCTCAGTCCTCTCCACATGTAATGATTAGCTGTATCTGGCCTTCTTCATCCCACCAAGAAAAAAAGAAAAAATGGAAATTCCACATCTATTTTCTAGCACCTGTAATTCTGTGCCCTTTCACAAATGAGCTGGCAACCTGCAACAACCGCCTTTATCCATTTTATTTCCCCTCCTTCCAGTCAGAGCTGTATCAAACTGTATCCCCTCATTACTTCCATTACCTGATCCCTCATTCAGCCTACCCATAACTCACTGAAGACGTGCACTCCTCCTCTCATAACCCAGCCCCTCTCATCCTAGTCCCATGGCTACCTTGTCCTGGACAGTACGCAGAGGCTTTGACAGAAAAACCAGAGCTCTATTAAGGATGTTCTTACAGCCTCAGTATTGCCTATCTCCTCTTGCCATGTGTGGGCAGGAGGAAGGCAAAGAAGGGGGCAGGGGAAGGCATCCGTCTGTGTCTCTTCATGGAGTGCAGCCTGATCCAAGCCATTCACTTCTACTCCCCATGGCTCCCAGTAATGCTGCTCCACGCTGCTGCCAGAGAGCAAAGACTTTTCCATGTCGAAAATGGGGAAGGGGAGGAGGAACAGAAGGTGGAAACCCCACAAAGGCCAAATTCACCTTGGAGTCTTACTCTTGCACCTGTAAGCTCCAGCTCCATCCTGCGCTCTTTCAGACATAACCTAAGACCACTGGAATATATCACCTGCCCAACAGCTGATGAAGGATGGTTAAAGGCAGTAATAGAAGGGAAGAAAGAGCAGTGACCTTTGCCTGGATACTGATCCTCTCTGGTTGAGTCACTACTGACAGAAACATCTTCCAGCTAACAAACATGTTGCTATTATTATTATCCTGCTCAAAATATAAAGCAGAAGGTACGAACAAGCATATCCAAATCCATAGCTGACTGTGCAAATACTATTTTAATCTAGCCACAAACTCTTTGAGACTATAATGTTTCCTCAGAAAGGCAGAATAAACAACTACACACAGCCTGCTTTTTCAAAACATGTACTCCTGTGCATTAGAAAAAGTAAATTAATTTTATACTGGTAACTACTCCTAAATGCAGTAATTCTTCCAAATACCATTTAGAAACTTTTTACACTTTCCACTGCAGGTTTCAAAGCCCAGCTAGACCTAATTAGTGTTGAAATAAGTGTGTTAGCAATACTCTATGCCATTCTGTGGTATTATCATATGCTAAATCAAGGGACACATTTTCGTTCTTTCATTATTATTTTAATGTGAGGAGGTGGGAAAAAGATGATCCACACCAAAGGAAGGAAAAGGGGGGAAAACAATAACAAATTGGTATCTCTTTCAAGAATTGCCCCACAGGCCAAACATTTTTATGTTCTTAATCATTATTAAATGACTTAACATGACACACAGAGCCTGGCGAATGATTGCATCCTGACATGAGAACGAATTACAAATGAAATGAAAGATCAAGCTGTATTAGAGGACTGCCTCTGGGAAATGAAAATCTTTAATTCTCTTTTATTATTGACATTTATTTGGCTGCCATGAATAACAACATAGCAAAGAGATTCAGCTATGCTTGTGCACTGAATAGCTTATCCCATGGCTCAAAACTGCCTTAACATTTATCATGTTTGCTTTTGTAGCTGACACCATTGCATATACTCTCTATCCATCTCGCATTTATCATGCATATAAAGTGAATTCTCTAATTTAAGTTCATTTCATAGCAAACAAACAACTAAGATTAGCAAGTGTCAGTCCTCAAATAAGCTCCCAGTTGTAAAAATATCAAAGAAGGGATTAATGGATTTGTTAACAACTCCAGTTTGAAGAATAAAATAAGTACACAGTGAAAATGAAATCAGAGCACAGGAGGGTTACATATAAGATTTGGATTTACTACCATTATTACTAGCTCATCTATAAAGACATTTGTATACTGCTATTTTTCAGTCAAATGTACAAAGCTCAGGTGCAGTGCCTCCATATGGGCTATTCATGTAATGCAGTAACTTTCTGGAAGCAACACTTCCACCATTATTCAGTGAGATACACATACCCAACTCTCAGTGACTGCTTTCTATTTGCTTTAAACCACTTTGTAGCTAACAAAATAGGGGAAGAAGCAAACTATTGGGGAAATCATTCAAACTGCTATTAAGAATTATCTATATAGCAGTGACATACCTACTTAGTGCCTAGCCCTGCAGCCACAGTCTGAAGACAATTCTGATTTTGAGGCCAATATCATATGAGTAAGCACCAGTCCCTCAGGTGCAAAGCTTCCTCAATTTCACTTGATTTCCAAAGAAGGAATTCAGCCCTGACTAATAACTTACCTTGTGAAGGAATGAACGACTAAAATGGCTTGCCACAGCACATGTTTTTAATAGCTTTATTTAGTCTAGGAGCATAGGTGGACAGAATTAAAGACACTGTCAAAAGGTAGGCAGTCATGTTTATAATGCTTAAATCTGTGCGTCGTACATCATGAATTTAGACAGCACAAACTACTTGTATCCCTGCTAAAACACCTTTTTCCCGCATACTCCTTTGAGAATTGAAGAGCAGACGGCTGAGAAAAGCTAAAGTGAGACTTTCTGCTCAAAGCAAAAAAGCCTGGAAATTCACTTAGTACTGGATTTCACTTCCTCCTCTTCACAAATGTTTAAATATACTACACTGTTGCACAGCTGTTCTCAGCAGGCATAGTGTGTTCTTGTTTGCAGCAAAGATGGCTACACAGATAAAATCTCAAGTCATAAAAATCTGAGTAAAACCAACTGGATCAATTATTTTAGATCTATGCTATAAAAAAAAAGAACTTAAGATGTTCAGAACTAAATTCTCAGGCATTCTTGTGCAATATTAACTTAAATTCAGAATCTTAAAATAATTAAAAGCGTAACAGATGAGAAACATGGGCTAACATCAAAAGGCAAATGCTCTGACTACCATTTAACAGTTATAATTTGTAAAACCACAACTTGTAATTGATTAACTAGAATATTTACTGTGAGCAACAACAGAAACCTGAAAAACGTACCTGTAGCCATTACAGTGTCATCTTTCCCCTGGGTAAAAACTACAATTCGTTGCCTTTTAGTGTTCACCTTTGGCAGGGCTTGTGTCTTCCGGGCTATCTCTTTAATGTCTTCAGTCTATTAACAGAGAGAAAGAAAATTCTTGTTACCACCATACTAGAGCAGTGAAAGATGACACTTTATTAGCAGATCAAAGATTTATTTTCTTATGGCTAGGTATAAAATAGACATTATTATCAGTAGAGCAAGAGTTTTAAAGGGAAGAATACTTCATTCTCCTAAGGGTTTATGTAGTACTATGAGACCATTGTTTTTAATCTTGATAATGATAGTTCAGGTATTCCAATTGCTGCAAAACTGCAAAGCTGACAAAGGAATTACAGAGCATTTTCTAATGAGCAATTAGTGGGTTTCATTGCTGCGGACTGGATTCTAACCTTACCTGTCATAAAATTAAAAATAAAATTGGTAAGAGAATACTTTGGATAAACTCTGAGCCTGATTTTCATCCAGTTTAGTCAGGTTTTAGAGTACTATAATCCCTCTGATTTCAGCAGGATTACAAATACTGTTTCTCTAACCTCCCTACAGCAACTGATCTCAGCAAGTAAACTGACTGTATGCTACGGCACCTTAGAGGGTGTGGAACCCAGGTGATTATGCTCTGTGCTCACTAGCTGGTTGCGTAATTGAGATGCAGGGAAGCAAAGGGTTAAAGGTACACTCCATGGGGCACAGAACATCTCTGATTTTCTGAAGTAAGGCTCAGCTGCAAAAATTTCAGGAATCTTTGCTTTAAAGGACTTTGTATGCCATAGTGTATGTAGCTAGGAACAGAGAAACTGGCATACTGAACCAAACCTCTCATCCATTCCATGTCTTTGACAGCAACAAGTTTGAAACGTTTAATTTGATGCAAGAAACTCTAACAGCCCAACTTGTCATTAGAATATTATCCTTCCTATTCCCATAGTTGCCTTACGATCTGAAACACCAGGATTTCA
This sequence comes from Athene noctua, assembly GCF_965140245.1. Lineage (NCBI taxonomy): Eukaryota > Metazoa > Chordata > Aves > Strigiformes > Strigidae > Athene > Athene noctua. The sequence goes on from NC_134041.1 coordinate 43,253,658, forward strand.
ATCTCTGATTTACTTAGTTTTCAATCTAATCTAAATACAGGTACTCCTGTTATTTGTATAAGCATCAAATCCTTTTATAAAGCTATGTGGGAAGCTTTTGTTCTCAGATTTATCTCAAGTCAGCAAGTTCTACAAATTAATTTTGGTATATGTAAACCTATTTCATGCCATAATATATATTTTTTCTTTTACTTTTTTAACATTAGGAAAAGTAAGAAAGACTATAATTATTTTATGTGCTACTTACTATGTACCACTTTATTCATACCAGTGTTAAAGAACACCATACTTTTTTTTTTTCCAGTTTGCTCTTGTGTACAAGAGACTGTAGTGAAGCATAGCTGATTTGGTGAGGGCCTAGCATTGAATATATGAAAACATAACAAAACTTTCTGCACTATTTGTGTCCTGTTCATTATGAATCCTAACTCATTTTTTAACACAATTACATAATGAATAGAGTTCATTTATAAAGCTGTCCAGAATGGTTTCAAGTAATTTCCCAGAGTTGTTACAATTAATTTATATTACTAATAAATTGACTTTCATCTTTCAAAATCAGCATGTAATGTTATTTTGAAATCCAGGTACAGTATGTGCCATTTTGACTCCAACTGCCGATTTTAAAAAAAGATTGATTATTTTTCATCAGCAGGTCAGTTAAATACTTCAAGAACTATAATTTGCATACCATTCAGTCCTGCTTACTCACTGATTTTAGATAATTTTGTTGATCTTCAAGTACTTCATCTTCCTTATGGACGGAGAATATGCCTGGGCTAGGTATTTACCAGTATCTATTGATGTGAAAATTATCTAGCTCTTTTGCAATACTCTTAGCCTCCCTTTAATTTCTACCCCAGCTCTGGTAGCCAGTGAGCCCACTGATTCATACACATTTGCCAAACATGAAAATCAATTCCCCTTATTTATTGGTCTCTTTACATCTTTTCAAAATTCTCTCATATTTTTCATTTCCATATACTAAACTCTCATTTGTGTTATTTCTTCCTTCCTCCTGCTTAGACTGTTAACATAGCTTTTAGAAGGCAACATCCTCCACCAGAGAAGAAAGAGAAGGACCTTGAACCCCTCTGCATGAACTGAGGACAGTGAACAGGGGCCATCTTACCCCTAATTCTCAAAAGGCAAGAAGTCCCTTAAAGACGCCAGAGGAAAAAAATGGAAATTGCTGCTCTTCTGTTTTGAAATGTCTTTTTAAGAGATCTGTGAAGAGCAGGTATCAGCTGGTGGCACAAGCTGTTGAAAAGGGGGATGTATGGAGAACCACAGGCTGCCAGCTTGGTAATATGTAGGATTCTGAAGGTTCACCTAAATTCTGAACTATTTCAGGCCTTGATAATTAAGAGATCCATGAATTAGAAAATGCAATAAAGCATCATGGAGATCAAAGAAAAGAGGAGAGAGGTGTTTAGCTTTTGCTAAGTGGGAAGTGGCTACTAGGGACTTTATTAAACACATTTACAGTGGAGCAAAGCAGGCACAGAAATCAGAGCTTGAAGATATTTGTGCTATGTATTTACATGCACTTTGAATTTTAAAAGAAAAACGAGGAAGTTATAATAGAAGAAAATGGCACAATCAAGAGATTATTTCTTCAGTTTAAGAAAGAATAAAGATGAACTTATATGAGGGAAAGAGGACCCTGAGGAAAAAGATTAGTGAAGAATGATGGTAAAGGATGAAATAAAGTAGACAGTGAAAGTAAAACTCACATATGTTTTTGGGAAGAATTAAATATATAATTGGCATGTAACAGTAGAAGGAAGGTATTTAGGGGGGAAAAAGGCAATTTTTTAAAACGCAGAAATTTCAAAAAGAGTGGTTTGGAGACTTGTGTCTGATTGTGCAGACTTTAAAAGTAACTGAACAGAATCTTCTGTGAGAATTAACTTGGCCATTTTAGCCAAAATCACTTTGTATGCTAATTTCTTTTAAGGGAAGAGAATTTTATATATATATATATATATCTATATATCTATATATCTATATATCTATATCTATATATATATATCTTATATAGTGAAAGAGCTGCAGCCTCTGTGTTGGCTTTAACTTTTCCACAATATATTGGAAAAAAAACACCTTACCATTATGTTTGTAATTTGAAGGTACAACTGGCATTTTATAATATGTGAATAATTACAGTTTAAGACTGCAGAGGTACTATGCTCCTCATTTCATTGTCAGGCAAACATCATTAAATGTTGTCATCTCCTATTTCTGCTCAGAATATACACAATATTTTCAAATAGCTGAAATGAATAATATTTGTTTTGCACCAACTCATGCTTGCACACTTATTGAGAGTTTCTTATACATCCTGTATCTACAGACATGGCTGAGTGGTAAGACTGTACTGGTTTGTGGTCCTAAAGCCTCTATAACGTGTCCCATATTCCCAGGATACTCACACATATCCAATTATATACTTGAATCTTATTTAACAAAGCTAACATACAAATCTCACAAAAGCATGAGTGGCCTATTGATGCTGCACCTGAAAAATCTTGCATGTGGCATTCATTCCAGCAAGTAAGTGGAATATAAGCATGTCAAGAAAGTAAATCGGATATCCCAGGATCAGATAGAGGTATGTGAAAAACTGCATACAGTTAAAACTGCTAGTCAAACTGTCTTCTGATCTTTGCCTCTGAACAGATACACTACAGCTGGGAGTACCATCACCCTGACCCAAAGAGGCATAAATCCATTGAAAACAGTGGACTTGTGCAGTGTACCTCATCAATTTGAAGACCTAAATCTGGTCCAGGGTACCAAAATTCTCTAATTACCATACCTAGGAAGAGACCTCTGCCTCTAACAGGAGAAATTACTTTGCATGGCAGCTGCTACTAACCCCTTAGATACCTACTGTTCCATTCACGTCATTTTACTGCTTGGGTTGTCAGACAGAATTGAACTCTAAGTTTTTTGTTAAAGTAGGATTTTGTTTTCACAATTCCTACATAGAATAAACAGCAAGTTACCATTTTGTAAAAACAAAACCTCATAATCCTTTTTCCTGGCAATTTTGTTACTTGAAACCTATTATAAGCATCCAGTAAAATATACTGACAACCATTCTACCACTTCAAGGGGAACCAAGACTAAGAGTTTCCCTGGGATAAAAATTGTGACTATTATAATGGATTACTGAGATGACTGCAACATGCAATTAGGATGAAGCAGTGTCTTCACAGACAGTGAATTTACTATATATTTAATAGTTTTAAGATGTCAGAGAACATGAAATTCACAAAAAAGGAAACACTGGTGCACTTCAGGAAGAGACTGCATCAGAAGTAATGTTCTAATGTTCTACTTCTGATAATTACAGATAAGTGTTGGTCAGGAGATAAAATGGAGGAAATAATGGTCTTCAAATATCGTGACTGAATTTACAAAAATACCTTGTATTTTAGCAAAGTACCGTTGAAAACTAAATCTTGGTAAGGTGAAACATAAAAATAAAAATTCCTTTGAACGTGGTTTCTCTTACAAAGAAAAAACCACATTTGTGTCACGGAAGTGTTTTCTATTGCCTATGACAAGATTTTATTTCTTCAGAAAAGGTGTATTTTTTCCTGAAGTTGACTTGATTTTATTTCTTTATTTTTCAAAAATTGTTTCAGATATACTTAATCTGTGTTTAAAAGATGCATTTAGTCCACATAAACTGTAGAAATTACTGGGAGGTAGAAAAGGAGAAGATTAAAAGAAACCCCAGTCACAACTGATTCTCTATGTGAAAAGATTTCTGATTATTTTTGTAAAAAAATAAAATTCTGTCCAGGCTGCAATTCAAATTCAGCAACCAGCAACTTTTCATCACTTCTATGATCAATATCCTCTTAATTTTTGCTCTGGTCACTCGAGGTCACCCTTTCCTTTATTTTTCCACATTTCACCGGTTTTCTATTCTCAACATAAATCACAGAATCAATTTTACAAACTTTTGAGAGTTGCTGGAAATTCTTTTTGGTTTTAATTGAAAGGCTAATTGAAGCTCTTTAAGTTTTCTCTAAGATACTTCATTAGTAGTGTGATTTTTTTGTGCCTCCACAGCACAATGGGAAAACAAGACTGTGGACACTTACCAAGTTTTACACATCTGTCAGTAAACTTGACATGTGAGCTGTTGCCAAGCAAGGGGGTAATAAGAGGTAAGATCATAATCATTGTGCACTTTACTGATATGCTGTAATCAAATGTGGCAGATTTAGGATGTTCAGAAGGAACTGTGCTAAAATCTCTAAGCAAGCACTAATGGAAAGGTTAATATGATGGTAGTTAGCAGACACCAGCAAAAGCAGTTTGTCACTAGAACTGAATTTAAACCAGGCACAATCAAAGTCTTTAGCTCAAGGGGGCAATAAAAACATAGAATGGGTAGACTTAACACACTACTTCCTTTCTTTTTTATTGTCTAGCTACCAGAGGGTACCAATAATTTGTTATGCTTCATATTATATTTGGAGGCATCTGTGAAATTCATTCATTTGATAGAATAAACTCAAAGTGTATTTTTATGCTAACAACACAGATTATACAAATGAAAATTGACAGTGATAAAAAGTCTTGATTTCTACAAAGCAGCCACATGAATTCAGGAGACATAACATGAAATGGGACAGCCCACAATTTTAATATCTAAAACACTGATGGCATTGATGTACCTGCTGGTGCATGGTTCTAAAGAAATCTAAATTGTAGAACAAAAGCTGTCAGTCTTTCCCTCTTTTTTTATATGCAACCATCCACACACAGAAGTGGCATGTTCTTAAAGCAATGTGGTTTGAATTGCGCGGCTTCTATTATTTATGCAAAATGGGTGTTGAGCAGTCAAACTCCTATCTATTCTTTTACACTGCAAACAAATCAATTAAGGTAGGTCTTATTCCAGTGGAAAAACATGTAAAAGGATTTATGTGTATTCAGTTCTGCAATTTAGATTTCAGTAAGATCACTTACTATCTGCAAAATTAGCACAACTGTTGTCACATTAATTATAGTATTTAAAACCTGCCTATTTGAATTCAGCATTAGACACCAATAGCTGATAGCTCACCAGATTAAATTATCTGAATTTAGCCAATGGGAGACATTAGTCAAATAAATACCTCAAGAAGGTGAAATCAAAAGCTCTGAAAATCACTGTAAAATCAACAGTGTTTACTTCAAGAAAGTGGATCATACATTTTTAGAGCACAGATGGAAAACACCAACTTGAATATGTTTCGAAACACAAATTCCACACTACCCCTTCTAAAGGAAGCTGTTTGTAGAAGCATGGTTTACATTAATCAGTACCTAACAATTTTATATACAACCTTTCTAAAATTCATTTGCATAATTATAATCCGCATATGGCAGGGTTTAAGTTATTTAAGCGGTGTTATATTTCACTATTTAGTCTTGCCTCACCACTGCTTTAGCAGTGAATCCTTATGGAGTGTAATGCAGCTAATGAGGTAGCTTTTTAACTGAACAAACTGACAGGTCCCATATCTGCAGAGGCAGCTTGAAACCGTGCCCAACCTCTCGGCTTCCCAAGAGGCTTTTCAAAATTCAATAAATAACATCTGTAGGCGATGTTGGGTGCAGACCTAGCAGAGTGCGTCATAACACTGAGCTGGCAGAACAAAGAAACCATGACGACTGCCAAGTTTCCATGGCAACCGCTGCGAGGCTTGGAGAGTATAATAGCACATCAATCATTGTCCAAAAGAACTTCATTATCAGCAAGAAAAAAACCCTTTAGGATCTGTTTAGTGTGCAATTGTGGGTTAACTCACCTCAAAGCCTTGCTCTCTAGCAAAAGTGGCAGCTTCCTGAAATAATAAAAAAAGAACAGTTAATTATAAAGTGCTAGATAATGAAGAAATAACACATTTTGAAACTCATTCAGCCAGTTTTCTTTTTACACGATTATCTCAATATACCCATATACAGTTGTTCAATTCTGATAGTCGCACCAAAAGCTTCCCCCCTCCTTCCCTCAAGCCCAACAACAGCACAATGTCAACACATTTCACAAGTTCAAATAAAGGAGGTACAATATGTTTTTTCCAGACGAGGAAAGTTACTTCTGGAAATAGGACTTTGACTAGGAAACCACTATTTCAAATCCAGACAAACATCCTTCAGACATTTTTAAATTGAAATTGTATCATATCTCCATTTATGTATGACACTTCATGGGATAAAGGTTATCAAGCCATTTTAAATAATCACTTGTCATCTACAGTGCATGAAAAAAATAGAATCACAAAATGTGTTCAAACCCTTGTAGTGGAATCAGATGAGCATTTTAAAATACTCTGATGTCTTAATCACTGCTTTAGGCAATTTAACTATGTTATTTTCCTGAAAGAACAGAGGAAACATCAGGGTATCAGAATGTCCTCATTTCTTATTTATATTAATTGGAGCAATTAAAATCTGTTTTGAAATAAAAGCGAGGAGACAGAAGACAATAGCAATGTTTTTCCCTTACTCACTTTCTACCTTAACATTGCAAATATTGCAGAAACCCCTCAAAGTCTTTAAATTTTAATTTGCATTCTTCCAGATGATCTTTGTTAAGTGATATTAATAGAGGGATAAGTCTTGAGCCAAAATGTTGAGTTGATCCAACTAAAAAAAAAATAACTATTGTACTAAACAATTCAAGTCCAGTGTCCTCATGACAGCTGTAAGCGCTGCAGAAAATACATACTTGTGGACCTATATGGTCTGCCAATTTGGGGGCGATATAAGAATTTGAAGTGGGTAGAATTGATTATAGCAACAGTAAGTTGAGGTTAATAAAATGTGATAAGCTGAAAAGCACAACTCCTCAGGCTGCTTCACTGCAGAAACGTAAGGCTGACCGGGTTAGCCTTAGCTGATGTTGACAGAAAAACTGAATCATGGTCCTGACAATTGGGTGCGGGCAAGGTTAGCCACTTTGACAATTTACTTACAATTGAATTCCTTCTTGTACATCACACAGTCAATGACATTTGCTAGCCTGGCTGTCAAGAAGGAGTGTAGGGTTCAAAGATATCATGCAGTGTTTTCCTAAAGCAGCATGTGATTAACAAAGCCTATGCTCATATGAAAAAAAGGAGCCTGCAAGCTTCCAAGCTAAAGTGATGCACTTACAATGAACTGCGACACAATCAAGAAAGACTCAAATGGAACTGGGATACAGAAAAAAAAACATCAACCACCACAAAAATAAGAGAAATAAGGAGGCAGAGAATAAAAAAAGTGGACTAAAAATTACATACTGTAGCCAAATTACTTCTTTAACCTCAGGTTTTTGGTCATGCAGTCGAAATCGGAAGTTACACTGATCTGTCCTAAGGGGATTTCTTTAAGGTCCCATGCAGCAGGACATTAACACCTGTGTTAAACTATTGTTTGGCCAGGAAACTGGACACCAGCACATTCTTATGTGTGTGAAACAAAACCTATTCCAGTTAAGTAGTGTTTCCTTATGTGGAAGACTTTGAGAGAATTCATCTTCATTTTCTGTACTGGGGCACCCATGCATAGCACATGTGGTTTGAAAAACCTGGCCCTTCCACAAGGAAGGATAAATGATTGCACATTCGTTGAAAAGTATCTCATCTTCAGATTTTCCTGTTAGAGCATTGTCTTTTAGCCTGGTCTGCTGCCCGGCTACATGAATAATGGTAGGTAGCATACAATCACAGATTTTCCTGCAGTTGACCTCTAATCTAAGGGTGTCTGAACAAACCAAAGAACAACAGCAATCTTAATTTTCTTCTCTCCTATCAACTGAACCTCAAAACAACTCCTGAGCAGTTTCTGTCAGTAAGGATTGTGCCTACAGCCCCCTAAGAATCAGCCTCTCTAAGGACTACATCCCTTTAAGAATTAAGACTCTTCCAGTAAAAAAGATAATAAAGCTCAAAACACACATTTGGAGACTACACTTTGGTGTTTGCAAAATGGTGAGAAATGCGAGGCAGGCCCTGAATGCCAGGGACAGTTCAAAGTAAATTAACCAGATAAAAGCGATGAGAACCTTTTAGTATCTATTCACAATAACAGTGAGAACAGGAAACAAGCAGAACCCATCTGTGCAGCCCTAGGGCACCTCATACTGAGCTTCACGTCTCTAATAAAGTAGTCAGGTTAAAATCTAAGTGGCTGTAACATGTGGAGACTGCTAGGGTTACAATGGCCAGCCAGGGCGTTCCCTGATGCAGGTGATAATCAGTATGATAATCACTATATTTACAGGCTTTCCATTTTATATCTGACATTGGAAATGAAGAAGAAGGGGGATTTAAGGAAATAAACAACCTACACTGAAGCTTTACCGCTCCCCAGAGAATGCAGCATTTTCATTCATGCGTGACATGCGACAACAGCAAAGCAAAACAGCGACAGAATAAAATTTTCTTAGGAGGCTTCATTTCAAATCTGGAGTTCTTTCAGTTTTGATAAACTTTAGACATTATTCATTCATCACTCCAACTCAGCATTTTCAGAGCTATTTTCCATTATTGTCTACAACAGAACATCTCATTTCATAAAACTCTCTCCCCCACCTTTTTACTCTTTCATAATAAATATATTAAAAACTCACACTCCTTCTTCTATATAATTTTTTTACTAACCGTGACAGTGATTTTATTGTCATACCACCTAAACTAGGAATGGGATTTGTTATTATGAAACATTATTTGGCTTATGCAGTTGGGGGGGGGGGGAGAGAGTACAGTCATGCTGAAAAAAACCTGTGTACAACATTACTCAATGCGAGTAACACAGTGTCACCAAAGTTAACACACACCCTCTCTTTGCACAATAGTGAGCAGTTTACACAGGAAAGCGAGATAAATTAAAGAGATAACAATAAAAAAGACAACTTCCGTTAGTATTGGTTTTGCTGTTATGTTTGAACTCGCTTGCTAGCTGAAAACTATTTCCATTCTTGCACATATTTTACTGCTGTTGAAGTCCCATCATTTAGTAAATGGAGCTGTCTATAATATACACTGGGGCTAACTGTAACAGGAGTTTTAATATTCTGAGCCCTTTTATTACCAGCAATGCAAACTGTTTGTAAGTAAACACAAACATACCCTCCAAACACAGAATCCATTAGTATCTGCATTCCTAGGAGTATTTGTTAGTCCCCTGTGTTAGAAGAATTTTATGATTATAGAGTTAAGATGGCTCAACTTCAGTAACTGTACGTTTGGTTTGCCATAACACACAAAAGGTACACTATATATTAAATATTCTTGACACATCTAATTTTTTTTTTTTTGTTGGTACCAAGGTTTTATGATGACTTGATCAAATTATAGACAAAATGGTAACAACATGCATGTTGTGATAAAATTAATTCATGTAAGCCAACATAAAGATCATGCAGTTGCACTGAACAGCATTTAAAACATTGAAAAGCATTTAAAATATTGCTGAAATTAGCTGACAAAGACTGTTTCAGAAGCACCACCAACAGTATTATCTACAATACGTATTTTAACCTTTACATGGAGAAAAGGAGCTCTGTAAACTAAATTTGCATTTCATTGCTGAAATCAACATTGTCTCATAAAGAAATGATAAAACAGCAGGACAGCAATGATACCCTTGCACACTGAATGCATTTCCCGTAATTACACAAGAAAGCAAATGCAGGGGACACTGAGGCTAATCCCTCCCCCGCCATCCTTCTTGGTAGAGGAAACATCTCACAGAATAACCTAAACTCACATATTACATGACTACTCTGTGCAGCTCTAATTCTCTGTTTTTTCTCAGGGGAAAAAAAAAAAAAAGAAGAAACCCCCCTGGATTTGGTTTACTTTTTTTAACTGGGAGATTACTGACCGGTTTTGAGGGAGTTCCTATTGCAATAACCATAAACTTCCTGACTCACCCAAAATGAGCCCCAAACAAGCCCTATTCACATTTTCAGGAATACCATCCTCTTCCTCTGCATAACAAATCTGTGACTCAGTGGGTTCAGCCCAGCCCATAAATCACTGTAATCATAAACCCGCACACACACATACAGCAGGTGTAACTGCGGAGGAAGATCCTTGCAGTACAGTGTGCAAATGACAAAAAGAAATGAAAAAGCAAACTTGAGTGGACTCACTCAATGGAAAACAGTAAATGACTACAAGGACCATCCATTTAAGTGTCTGCATTTGATTGAACCATTCTTACCGGCACCAAACATGTTTGATTATAACTTGAATAGTACTTCTACCACGATACCTTACAAGTCTTTTTAACTGTTAAAATCTCCTAAAAATCAATCTTAAACATTTCCTTCCTTTCATACATTCCAGAAGCATGGATTGTTAGTGTTCTTCCATTTACACGGTTTCCTTGAACACATTAAAGGCTACTCACTTGGCTAATTCCCTTTTTCTTTAGTATAATCATTTAGTAGTATCCATCCCACCCATGAGTTCATCCCCAATCCGGGTATAACTGTGTTCTGTATCCTCTCTTGCTTTTCTACTCGTTTGTGGCAACAAAGTCAATTTCACAAATCCTTTGTGTCATCAGAAACCTGTTATCTAAGTTAAATGGGTGACAGCAAAGTAAAATAAGCAAATGGGGGTGTAGGACAGACTTTCATGCAAGTGACACATGGTGATAGCCACAACTTCATCCTATATAAGACTGACTCAAATATTTAAAGTTGTTTTATAACAACAATCTCCTTTCTTAGAGATAGGTGCTGAAGATTTGTGTTTCTGAAATAGACATTTTATCCATGATTTTCTAAAGGACAATATACTTGTAAAACCTTCTAAAACAAAACAAAAAAAATAACAACCAACCAACCAACCAAAAATTGATGTATTATTTGTCTCACTGCACTATAGAGATATTAAAGTCTTCTGCTTTATTATAATTACTAACACTTGTAGTTCATCTTTCCTTAGGTAGGCACATTTGTCCTTCCTATCTGCCTATCCCTTCTGACATCTTTCCTTGTCCCTAACAAAGAGCTTTATTATAAATTTCTGTGCTTTCAGAGCTATACCCTTAGTTTTATACACTCCATAGGTACTGAGAACCCCTGATTTCAGCAAGTATCTGTTGTGCCCAGTAATTCTGAATACAGGCCAATAAAAGACATCTTTTGTTAAAATCTCCCTCTTTTTCATCAGAAGTCATGAAGAATGACTTATCAAGATCACCATGTGCCCTCCTTTTGATATTTGTTTCATAAAACACTTGTCACAGCGCAAGGGCTAAGCTAGTTTTTAAAAAGGGAGTCTAGTGAGCTGTGCCATGCCATGTTTTCCACTCTTCCAGTTCCAGGCCAGTTTATGCTGAATATGACCCTGGAAATGTGTCTTAAGGCACAAACAGGACACTGGATTTTCAGTTGCTGCCTTTGAACTATAACAAAGATGTCATACATACACCCACTAACTTCATGACACAGTTGGTGGGGTGTTCTTATATCAAATCTAGGTACTTAATGCAGCCCATAAATGTGCAGTGATATGATCTATGTTTATACTACTCTTTCCTGTGTATGCTACACAAATCCAAACTAAGTTATACCTGATTTTATAGCCCATCCCAATTTAAAGTGGGAAAATAATAGATGCATATATATATATACACACACATATATATAATGGCAGATCCACAGTTCTTAACATGATGAATTAACAGCATGCAAGAACTATGATTACTTTCATGCTATGCAAATAGGGGTGATGTTAAAGCTGTGGTAATGATAATCATGACCTACCTAAGGAATTCGAGGTAGATATTGCTCAAGACTATCCAGTGATCAGTTGAAAACATGATTTTAAAAAATGGCCACTATTATTCTGTTATTTAAAATGAATGGATGGAAAGTCTACAGGACATAGTTCCAGCTGGATCACTAACCTTTAGTGCCAACAGTACATTTATTATGGTTAGTGGTAAGATACATACGTTCCTCTTCAATTCAGTGCTAAATAGTTACCAACAGTTACTCAAAATGCTGTAGACTGTACTATCCAGCCTTTTTGGTCATTGTAGTCTGATTTAGACAGGCATTACTTTAAGGTCAACTATTACTACGTTTCATTGTCTAAAAGAATACAAGCTCATACGCCTTTATTAAAAACTGGCCATTTACGAAGGCATCAAGGGCTCAGGAGGCAAATGAGATTTTATCCTTTTTTCTTTTCTTTCCCCCAGATACAGTTGCTTTAATATGGGTTGTATGAGAGTTTGAGAAACAGAAGTCAAAAGAACCACCCAGCATAATTTTTGAAACAAAGGCCTATCTGGTGAAATTCTGCTACAGGTGATAAAGTTTGAGCTATACTTGGGAATGTGCTACATTGGATGCAATGCTTCAATATTAGTTTTGCTTGACAAGCACAGAAGACTAATCCTTGATTTGGTCAGTAGTGTACAACTGTTCATGTTTCAGAGAAGATCAATAAAAGTGGTCACAGAACGGGCAGACCCCGCACACAGCTTGAGAATCAACACTGAGAATCAGCAGTATCTGAGCAAGTATCTACCCCTCACTGGTTATTATTGAAGAAAGCACAGCTGGCATAAATTGGATGGGCAGATTATCATAAAGGAAAACTAAGGTGTTTTTTTCCTTCTTTACTTTTTCCCGTGAGCAGTGCCAGACCCCAAAGTTGCTTTTTTTCATAAAGATAGCAAGAGTTCATATCATATCCTAAAATATTATTTCAGCTTGCTCCAGTAGTACTAAAGACACTGGTAAATACATCTACATGGCCTTCACCCAGTAGGTGAAAATATAAAACAATAATAATCAGTTCAAGTGAATAATCAGAACAAGTATAAATACCATATGAGGTTAAAGCTGTAATGTTTAGAGGGGGTTCTGGCAGAGTACCAGAGGGTTTTGTCTGAAAAAGCCCAGTGTGAAAAGAATTGAGAGAGAAATGTATTTCCTGTCCTGCTTGGGTTCACCCTGGAGTGTCTGTATCATGTACAATTCATTAATATTCAAGTTATTTATTCTCCTATTCAGGTTATTACCAGAACTATAGTTCCTGCTAGAATCTTCTACAGCAAAAATCACCCTGAGTCAGAGCTTAATACCATTACAAGGCCTGCAACAGCTGCAGCAGTGATATGCCTCTGAGCCATTTTGAAATTTTATGATGGATAAAGCACTATTACTTATATCTCTACCATACATCCTTATCCAAAGAACTGAACTATCTATGACTCTGGATGTGTGCCTCTCCTCCCATATTATAAGCATCAAATTAGTGAGTGATACTTCCTTACACTACCTCTTTATACAAATGTGCCTGTCTCCATCTTAAAAATAGATACATCATGATCAGAAGAGAGGGAGAATAAAAAAACCACCCCCTCCTTAATCACCACTGAATCAGGAGAACATAATAAAAATGAAAACAAATATCTTAAAATTAGTTTAATAGCGACAAGATAAGAGTTTTATATACATATAAAAAATAAAAGACGTGTGGGGTCTTTGAAGTCTTTAATAGTGCTCATTGGATGCTCTTAGTGCTAACTTTCTGGCTGAAAGATGACAAACAGAAATAAAAGACTGCATCATTTTCAACAAGGCCTTCTATGATTGCAACCACTCAGACCAGTCTGAAATCACTGACAAGATATTCTCACCTAGCAATTTCAGATGAAGAGAATAATCAGACACTGTGCTAAAAGTGCCGGGATCCTGCAGGACTTGTCTCTAGTCCAGTTAAAATATTAACACATTTTTAGCAGTGAAATTGAGTTGTTTTATACACTTTGTTTGGTGTGATGTCATGCACAGCCATTTAGAATTATAACTAAGGCTGTGGTATTGGGAACCCTGTAAAAAGCAATTGTGACATAACTATTTTCATGTGCTAGGCTTGCATTGCTTGTAACTCTAGCAAGAAAATAAAAAAATTGCTCACTGCAACCTCCAGCAATATACCAACTTTTTAACTGATCTAAATATTACACATTTTACCCTTTCAATGAAGTTTGACCCCAGCTGACTTAAAGATTCTTATTGGAGTTTGTTGTGCTATTTAATACTAATTTGATGATGCATTTATCTGTGTTCAAGATATAAATATTCATGATACAATTTTTTTCTTGTATTTTCAGTTTTAGCTACTGCAGCTACTTCATGGAAGGAAAAAACTAGTTCTCAGTCTGTACTAATGGCTCTATCTCACAACATTGCCATTATATGGAAAAACAAAATTTCAATCTGACCACAGTTAGGTCACTGTGGTCCTGACTGAAGACGAACAATAATTCCAGATGTGACTAAGACACTATTTATCATCTTGGACAAGTCGCTAATTTCTTGCACCAATTTTTTGTTAAATGTATAAAAATTAGAATTTACCTGCTTCTGACCATTAAGTGTCGAGGATGAGTGGTTATTTGGTATATTTATATATTCCTTTTCTAAGAGAAGCCAATCTGAACTTGAGATGGGTTAAAACAGAGCAGAGACTGAAAGAAAAGTCAAGTAATGAAATAAGAGGGATCACAAATTCCTACATATTTTAAAGAGGTATTACAAAAATCAGAGAGTAGTTGAGGTTGGAAGGAGCCACCAAATATCATCTAGACCATTTGAGTCGAGATTCCACAGCTTCTTTTGAAAAGCCATTCCAGCATTTGACCACCCTTTTCTTATGTTTAAGTGGAATTTCCTGTACTTGAATATGTGCCTGTTGCCTCTTCTCCAGTCACTGGACACTGCTGTGAAGAGCCTGGCTCCATCTTAACTACTACCTCTCATTAGGTATTTATATGCATCGATAAGATCTCCCTTAGCCCCCTCTTCTTTAGGCTCTCAGTCTCCTCTCCTCATACAACAGATGCTCCAAACCCTTTATCATCTCTGTGGCCCTTTGCTGCTATCACTCCAGTAAGCCTATGTCTTTCTTGTGCTGGGGAGCCCAGAACTGGACCCAGGACTCCAGATGCATCTCACCAGTTTTGAGTAGAGGGGAAGGATGACGGCCCTCCACCTGCTGGCAATGCTCTTCCTAATTGCAGCCCGGAATGCTGCTGGCTGCCTTTGTTGTGAGGACACGTTGCTGGCTCAAATCTGTTTTTTTTTCCCCTGAGATCTTTTTCTGTAAAGCTGCTTTCCACCCAACTGGTTCCCAGCCTATCCTGGGACCAACATTCCACCCCAGATAAGAGGACCTTCCATTTTAATTTATTGAACGTCATGAGATTCTCATTGGCCTATTTCTCCAGTCTGTCAAGGTCTTTAAAATTTTATATTATACTTTGCGATACAATAGTAGTTACTGACTGGAAGCATGGGTTAAAATCCATGTTGGGCCTAGGTACACAGGGAAAGACTTTATTAAAGACTTACTGATATATGCAGAACAGTCAGATGGCTTTTAGGATGGAAAAAAAACAGCTAAACAAACCAAGCAACTAATCACAGCCACACAGCAGGTGAGGATAGTCACGAACTACATATGATTCAGAACAAGCTGCTCTGACAAAGAAGCAGTATCTCTCAGAGACTCAGAAAAACTGTCCACCCAACTTCTGTTGGCCAAAGGACTGCTAGCATCAGTACAACACACCAAAGATGGAAGAAAACATGTAAGTCCATTAATGTCTTGAACACTGAACTTCACCTATTACACGTGGGTTATAATATGCTTGGCAGCAGACGTTCGAATTATCTATAAGCAATTGCTTCATGCATTTAAATCACTCTCACTTCATTATAATTGCTTTTTCCTTTAAAAATTGGCTTAGAGAAAAAGATCATGATATCCTATTGGTTGGTTCAGTCACTGTGCTTTTAAACATGAAAGGGATTTTTTTTCAAAAAATGGGGTTCAGAATTCCTGTGACAGAAAGCAAAGTATAAGCCTTCTCAGCACTCCTTTCTACTTTTAAAACACCACACTCATATAGAAAAAGGAAAACAATAAAAAGATGCAAAAAATAATATAAAATGATGTATGAATATGCATGAATTCCTATAGAAAAAAAATTCAACATTAAGTAACATAATAATGGAAAAAATTACACTCCTGCATCAAAGATCAGTAATCTTTCACATAATACATAGCAGCATAATTATGACAACAACTTGTTAAAAATGCATACTTTAGCAATGCATTATTACCTGGATAACTGTATGCAACCCCCTTTCTGTCAATGTGATCATTTTCTCTGAGATGCACTGGATAGCAGCAGTAATACTGATCAGAAGCTGAATCCATAGTGGTTTTGTCTGTCAGGCATTTGCTTTCCCTGTTAAATTAACTTTCTGTACACATACACACACACACACACACATATACAGAGAAACCCAAGACTTTCCCAAATGCATATATATCTTCTGACAAAACAAAAGTGATCTCCCTCTCTGAAACCTTCTGTATTTCAGTCTTCTACCTGCACCCTTTCTCCAAACCCAGTTAAATCAATGATTTTCACAAGCATTTTTATTCACTAGTCTTCTAACTAGGGAAAAAAAGGTGCCTGCAATGGAATCACAACCACTAAAATACCATAACTTATCAGCACTTTCAAGTTTTCTGAACACACACCTACAGCTCTTGTTTGAGGTATACTGGTTACAATAGCACTGATGTATCTTCGTGCTACTATGAAGTAATTTTACCTCGATAAAATAAGTTACAATGAATTATTATCTATTCTCTCTTTAAAATATCATTTGATACATTCACTAGTTATAAAATATTAAAGTGAAAATACAGTTTCCAACCAGGGTCAAACCACCATACACTGTAATGACTGAGGTGGTTGTACAGTTTGCAATGTACCATTGTTCTTCAGTTTATTAATTCACACAGATAACTTTGAAAGCCAAGTTGAAAAGTAAAATTTGGACTCAGTCCACATGGAAGAGAAATGAAATATTTGAATAAAAGAAAACATTGAGTTTCAAGTGTGTTCTTTTTACAAGAGCAGCTCTCTCAATCTCTACTAAGCAAGGACACTCTCCTAGTGGCACCAGTTGTATATTCTAAAGAGTCATAAAAATGTATCATAGTTTTCAAGCAATAACATTGTATAAATTTTGTACATAAGCATACAAAAAACTTAGCATCTCTGATTATGCCATATGCACATTTTTCACATAATCTGAAGACTCAAAGAACATTTTAAAATCCTCAGCTATACTTCAGAATGGTTACCATTTTACTTCTGTGTCTTTAAAATGCTACATGTATTTTAGGATTTGTCTCACAACTATATTTTAATTACTGAGATAACAGATTGACATTATATTTTAATATCATTTATATATTTGTTAACCATTACTATACGCCTAGTATATGTTAGCATATTGTAAATGAGCCTGAAATTGCACCTGATGCATTTCTTATTTTATTACATGACAAATGTAAGACTGTAAATTATTCTGAAGCTGAAATTAGTAGTCGTAGTAATAGTAGTACTAGTAATTTAGCTTTGGACAGGTTATTTTTAGCTAAGTACTCACTCCCGCCCTTCACTACAGATTCCTCACACCTCCTGAGTGCTTAGAAGTGTAAATAACCTTTTTTTTTTTTTCTTCTCTGCCTGTAACATTGTATTTGCGTTTAAATATAACAGAAGTTATTTCAATCTATTTAGTTTGCCTCACACTTTCCAACACAAAGAATTCCTGTGATTTCTTCAAAGATGCTGTGTCTCTTCCAGTTTATGCAAAATTTGAAAAGAGCTGTAGGGTCAAAGCAATGCTGTTCTTTTGTTCAGATTGCATTCCGATTTGGGCTCTTGAAAATTTACATCCTTCTCTTATATTAGTAATAAATTTTTTGGCCAAATACCATCAACAAATGAATGGGAACTTTCTAAAACAGTAGTGCTATGCTTTCAGAGCGAAAGTAGTGGCAATAACAGCACACCAGATGCTGCTCTGGAAGCTTTTTAAAGACAGCTATTTAGGGATTTAGGGAAATAAAGAAAAAAATACGCTAGGACCTCTGAAAAGTGGCACAAATTTGTAGAATCTACTTGGTTTGAGGTTTGTTTTTCCTAAAAGAGCTAAGAGGAATGTAGTGTTCATATAATATAGTAAATCTAATTATGTTATAAACAAGCCAGAACAGATATTCAGTACTAGCAGCCATATACACATGTTCCTAATTCCTTGTCTCTTGTCAGATATCTGTATCATATGCTTTCCTCTTTCAGTCAAGTTAATCAACTCTTCTGAATTATGCTTCGAAACATCACATATGACCTCTACCATGCCATGTTTTGATCTTAGGTTTAGACTATGAAAATAAACAGTTTATTTGGAGCCTGGCTGGCTTACATGGCAAGCGGTGAACAGTTTGCAGAGGATACTGTGCTAAAAGTGTCACTTTTAAAAAATAATATTGAAGCAGTTCTTTGCAAACATGGCACTTGTCCAAAGCACATATGGAACATTAAATATAACCATAAAATTTTATGCACCAGATTTGACCAAGGTCTTGAGCTCTAATTTATATTTTCTCCATTTTGCTGGAAGACTAGCTGCATTTGATAAAGCTACTTCATAAGGACTCTGTTCTCCTAACATTTACACATCACACATCTGGACTTGGAAAAGGATTCTGAGTAAAAGAGCCAACTAATGCAGATCTTGTTTACATTATGTGCAATTACTCTTGTGTCATGAATCTCCCTGGGATATCAGAATGTGCTGAAGACACTCAAAGAATATGTACTGCCAATAAAAGTGCAAAAGCCTGGGTGTTTCTGACCCTATCAATGAGCTTAGTACACATGATCATGTAAGAAAGTTAATGGTATTTGTATTTTCTAATAATATTGCATTTCATTTTTATTAATTATTTGTATGTAATGAGAGCTGCCCTCGGTGTCTGAAGATCTCTGTTTGGATTGTTTTTCTCTCACAACTTGCTCACTGCAGCCAAGGGAACTAAGTGATGGCAGTTGCAACACTCAATTCAGTTACATAAACACATCTTCCTTGCCAGATTCCCCTGCGGTGTTCCTACTTCACGAAATAAGTCTCTAGCATTTAGTAATGTACTGCACCAGCAAGTTTCTTTTCATGTCACAAAAAATTAGGTCTTCTGCTCCTGGCAGCAGAGCAGGATGTGTGCGAGCATCACACACATGGAATCCACCCCAGACGGGTGGCCGCACCAGCAAGAGGACAGAGGAGACATACAATACTTAAGTAGCTATAGAACAAGAACTGGATGTCAGATTTTAGCATGAGAAAGTCAGCCTTCATCCAGAAATTGAGGCAGGTTTATTCCTAAATCTGTTGCAGGGCCAAGACATGTCAGTGTATGTTATACCTTCAACCATATACAGGATGCGTGTGCTTCCGTATTGAGTGTATTTGCCAGTAATGATAAAAACCACTGGCCTGACTATTCCTGTAGGTATAAATGGAGTTATACTTTTTAACATCACAGCTGGAAAAAACACTCTTGACTATGAAAGCATTATGTGGTAAAAGTGGAGAGACACGGACTGAACTGCTCTATCACACAGCTGATCAGCTGCAGAGAGAGGGGGCTTTCTGGACATTTCCTGCCATACCTGCCCATCAGAATGAAGTTGGGTGGTCATATGCCACTGACTTGCTGGAGCTTACCCTTACCATGGAGAGGTCACTGTTGAAGGCTATCTGATACAGTAAATTATACAGTACCTGTATGTCTGTGCAAAGATCAGAGACAGTATGTCTTTGGACATGTTTATATCAGGCAGTGGAGCATCACAGAGATCTCTCAACTACCTCAGCTACCAGTCCGAACTGGTAACTCAGGTAGCGTCACACAGCTTAAGGTACTCCTGAAGCCCAACACTTGCACCAGCAAATTGAATCATCTAGCTTTGCACGTCACATGTCCAGGGTCAGTTCCAATGTCTTTGGTTGAAGGTACACCTATGCTCAAAGGTTTATTCACAAATTCCACTTGCTGCCTAGATAAACATAAAAATACTGAGGGTTTTTTCTGAGAAAGAAATATAGGAGAATGAAGAGAATCCAAATAAAAATGGAAGTAGTTAGAATTACTTATTAATGATTACTAATTACAACACAATGAAAGAGGCTTTTTTTGATCCTTTTACACAGTTTGCAGTCAACATGGAAGCCATGAAAAAAAGTCTCCTTCTTTTTAATTTAAGCCTTCATTTTCCTTTGGGGTCTTCTGATCAGATTTAAGAGTCTAAACAGCAGCATTGCTACATAAAGCTCAAATCTGAACCACTCAGTCTCCAACTCCAGTTCAAGGACTTAAGGAGACTGCATCAAACTTCCCAGCTGAATTAACTTCCTAACTCTTCCCTACAACTCATACAGATAAACTTAACACCTAACAGCATCATGTCCACTTCCCTACCCAGCAAAGTGAGATTCCTTTTTTGTGGGAAGAATTTTGCCACTGCACGATGTGAGGGAGAAGAGATCAACCATTATATGGATGTGAATCAATTTTATTCTTGCATCTTCACATGGAATTGCTAATGGCTGGCTCCATGTGTTGACACATGTTTGTTCAATAATTCACATGCCCTGCTCCAGTTAAACACATTATCTGAGTAAGTTAACCAGGAACAAACCACTCCTGTTCCAGCATAAGACTGTCCACAAATGGACACAATACAAATCTGAGTTAAAGCTGTTGTGCTCAAAATAACGTGCTATCTCAGTTCAGATTAATTTTCCTGTGTAGACAAGTCTTTATCAAAGGAGAATGACTGAAACGGTGGATTAAGTTTACAGTTCCTCCAACTGCTTTTCTTCAAATATCTGTATTCACAGTTGTTATATGTATTCAGGTTATCTCACACTGTCTACAGGTGAGAAAACATAACTCAGCTGTAAGAAGGAAAAGTCTAGATCTGTGGTACAAGAGCTTTCATCTTTCACTTGCCCACAGTCACAAGTCACATTGGGTTAGCCCACCACTACCCCAGTGGCTAATATTGATTTGGGAAATGTACCTTGCTTCCCAAATCTATTGGTATTAGTGAGCTGCACCTCAAGGTATAGGCCATTACCTAAATTCTTCATAGATTTGCCATTTCTATAGTAGAAGAAGCAGCAGGGAGAAAATACACCATTTTTGTGATGCTATTTTTTATAACAATAACAAGCTGTAAACAGCCAAAAGATGGCTTTGTTTATGAGTTCACACTTAAAACCAGAAAAAAAAGTCTTCCTGAATACTACACATTATTTTCCTGGAATATTGTATGTAAGTACCAATATTCCACAGAATACTAAAGGTTAAGTATATACTAGTGGAATCTCTGCTGATAGGAGCCAGTGAAGTTTTCTTTCAGCATAGTGGCAAAGGATTTACAATACAAGGGATGCTAGCGACTTGAGAACCAGTTGCACCAATTGCTTTTCACCATAAAATGTTCTGTAAATCAATGTGTTACTGTTTGTTTAGAGAAATGTGTGACACTCTCAACTTATACTTTCAGTACTTGTGCAGAAAATAATCACAGTTCAGGTGGCATATGGGTATTTTGTATTTCAGAACCAGCAAAGAAATCTGGTGACATGGTCATTGCTATGGTAACTATACTTTTGTAGTGAACATTGAAGTAAATAGGTACATAAAACATGTATAAGTTGTCACTATGTAAGTTACTGCTGCCCTGGAGCTGCAATAATTTGCTTCCTTTAAAACTGTTAAATCTAGCCAGAAAAACTTGGTATCTCACAATGTCCTATTATTTCAATAAAATGACAAGGCTCCTCTTGTATAATATAGTGCAAACACACGAGCAGATTGATTTATCAAAAAAGGAACTTTTTGGAGAAGTAATTTATTGGCCTGTAAGTAGCAAAGTATGAACATGCTTCTGGCCTGCATGAAGAAAACTATTCCCAGGCCTTGATGTACTGAGGTAAGGTTGAGCCATTGTGGAAAGTTTGAAAGGCTAAGGAAATTTCTCTCTCTCTGGGAAATACAGAGCCATTTTCAGGTAGAGAGCTCCATCTGATCCTCGCAAGTCTTCCCCTTATTCTTTGTCTCCTCCTTTCCTCAAATAATCCACCAACGGCTGAGATGTGAAATTAGAAAAGAACAGGCTGAACCCTGCCTCCTTTAGCAAACAGCAGTAATGTGCAGAAAGAGGTTTTGGTCTCCTTCCATGCTCTGCTCTTCATCATAAAATGTTTGGCTTAAGGAGGTCCTCCTTTTGTCCCAGATGAGCAATATAACACAATTGTTAGGTCTTTCATACACAAACTTGTTTTGGAACAGTTAAGTGCAAGCTTAACACATAGCTTAACACAAGCTTCTCACACACAGTGATGATGAACTGATACTCAGAGAAGGAAAGCACAGTTGTCTTCCAATTTAGACAGGGACTGTAATCCTGCTGAGCAGGTAACTGAAGGGACCAGTCTACCCATGACACAAAAGGAAGGAAGGCACTGATTGATAGGTCAAGTGGATCCCTTGGGATCGTTTCCTTGGGTTAGATTACATGTATGGCTTGGAAGTCTCATGTTTCTGAAAGAAAGGGGATAGTGTTTTGTGACAGCTGCATTATATCATCATATCAAATGGATTAGAATGGCCATGGAGACTGGAAGGCCTACACAGTTATCAGTTATCACAGTCACAGTTACGCGGGAGGTACAGTTGAGAAAGTCTTTCATAGAACATATACTAGTGTATGTCCAGTGACTTGATAAACATCAGCAGGTACCTTTAGATAATCCAGCTGCTGCCAGAGAAAATAAAAAGGTGATGATTATATTTTATGTACGAGGAGAAAGTATCCACCTTAATGTATCATTGATGTTCTGGTCATGTCTCTAATGCCAATATTAAGTTCTGTTTTTGACTTAAAGCAGAGATTTGACCTCTGTTTATTATAAGGAAATATTGTATCAAGACCTTGCATGCTTTGAATGTACTTTCCAAGAGCATACAAGAACTTTAGTTATCAATCCACTGGTTGGCAACTAGGTCGTTTACCACAGATACCAGCACTGGCTGTATCCCAAAGGACTTAATAAACACGTCATAAGTAATTATAATTTAAAAATTGACATTCAGGCTGTATTTAAAGATGGACATTTAAACAAACTGTTGATGATTGTTTTATCTAATTATTTCTAGAGGGACTACAGCAGTGCAGGTAGCTCTAATATGGGATTACTAAAATGTAAGTTGCCTGTCGGTCATTGTCTAATGATTTTATAGATTGCAACAATTTAGCAATGGGGGAGAAGCTCAAGGACTGTGTTTTGGTTTCTTACTTTTAGATTGACTGTCTCAAATTACATCCCTGTTTAAAAATCATGTGGCCACACCTCCTTGGGCCTTTTTTTTAAAATATCTCCCATGTCTCTGCTGCCTTAGCTGCACTGTACAGAGGGAACCTGAGATAGAAGCTACAAGTCTGAAAAGGGGGAGAACTGGGAGCAAGATCTCCATCTTCCTCTGGCAGTACATTCCTAGATCAGCTCAGGCTGTAACGCGCACCTTCACATTAATATAACTCTGCAAATCACCACCTTAAGGGTCTGATTCATCAGTAATACTCTCATTTCATTATGACGCTCTGCTGATAGAGAAGGTATACAAGTATAGGTTAACAGGTTGGTGCACTGTGGCTGTTTCTCTTATGCTCTGATATACTTGTAAATCCATTCTTAAGAGTCAACATCAATACAAAATGACATAAGGTTAGTACTGCTTTAAAGAGAATTTTTGCATGGCTGTGTAATCTTTGTGTTTGTTGTTTGGACACTTTAAAAACAACAATCATCATCATCATCATCACCATCATCCAGGACTAGAACTTACATCAGGTCAATATAGAGTTAAAATCAGGGTATGAACCAGTAACTTCAGTATTGAAGACTGCAAGCATGCTGTAAGAACTCTGAAATCCGTAAGAACGAATATAAACTCAGGAAACTCAGGATTAAGTTTATATTGAAAAAAACTCAATCATGTTAAGATAAAAGACAAGCAAGCTACTCATACATTAACTCCTACCTGTCATGATACTGTGAACAAATACATACATGAAAAACGTCCAATGTCCTAAAAACATGATTCCCAGCTAATCCAGTACCACAAACACAAAAATATTTAAATCATAACAATGGTTATTACATAGTTTTCTACAAGGTACCCCGTCATTCCTATTCTCGATAGTGGGACTGAGAATACACCTCCCTGTGACACAGCTCTTTCATGGCTCTTTTGTGCTGACAGAGGACCAAGTTAACAAAGAGCAACCTACTTCTTGCAAATCTTGCAACACACAATCCCTGCTGCCATCTTAAAGATTAATGTAACAATACAGGGAAGCCCAACCTCCTTTCCCTTTGCTCTCCTGCATAAGACTCAGGCATAATACAGTCAATAATGAGTATGCATTCTTAGCCCACAATCTTTTACTCTGTTCTGCTAAAATTCAACAGTTGTTTTAAAACATGAGGGCTACTATTAAAAGTTGCTGTAAGTATTCATGCAGAAAGCTGAAAAGATTGACAGTGAATTTTGTACTTATATAGCAAAGACTAATTTGTATTTTACGCTGTTTCAGCAGTCTTTGACTGTTTTCTTCAAAATCACTGGCTCAGTGGCACCATATGGAGCATGTTGAACTTAAGATACCAAGAATGTGTCCAAGATATATCTCACTCCAGTGTGTTAAAACATTCCACCCTGCAGCTGTCATTATAGGAATATAATTCATACCCTAAAGTTTAAAGAAAAACAGTGTAGCTTACTATGCTTACAAAAATACAAGATTTTTTTCATTCCAAGTAACGATCAGTAAATTAAGAACAGTTAATCTTAAATACAGCTTTCTTAAATATTTAAAATTTTAACTGATCACAAACTGCTTTAATTCTGCATGATATTTAAGACTAAAAACAAAGAAAACCCCCAACATGCAAAAAGAACTACAAAAAAATCTATAGTGAATGGACTTGTATATCTAAACTTGGTATAACCCACCATTACTTCTTTCTTTTCCATTGATTGCATTTCTTTTAAAGATTGATATATGAGATTACAGGGTAAAAACCTTAGCTACATTTTTTTATAATGGCATGAGCAAGTGTATGAATATTGTTACGACATTTCACCTCTACCTAGTCATTACTTCTTCGGTCTTTTGTTTGTTATCTCTCTTTAAAATGTTAAGTTTCTCAGGACAGGACATGCCTCTTACTCTGTTTTGTACAGTGTACAGTACTCCAAACACCTTCTATAAAGTTAACTGCTGTAATAATAAGGGTAGGAGATAGGCAAGAAGAAAGAACACATGACAGTTTCTTAGAAAAGCTGTCCTGGGATGGACATATTATGCAGATGGTCAATTTGCAAGCTAGTAATGCAAGTTGCCTTAGAAAAGGATCCACAAAACCATTTTAACATGCCAACCCATCATATATTCTTTATATGACACGTTTCAGAGGGAAATTATTTTAGAGAATTAAAAAAATTTATTGATACAATTTTTTCATATGCCCATATGTCTGTCAAGTCAGGAAGTTGTATGAGGCTTGGGGGAAAATGTTTTAGAAACCTTCTAAGGTTATCCCATAACAGCTTATTGATAAATGGTAAACTCGTATGTAAGGCTTAATATCCTGGAGGCCTTCAAGAGCAGGCAGTAAGTTCTGTGTGTCTTGCTGGCAAGTTGGGGACCTCCCCTCTACAATATTGTCAGTCTTCCATTTACAGCCATCCAAGGACCAGAGATACTGATGCAGGCCTAAACATTGCATTCCTTATGTCTCTAGCCAGTATAATGTTAGGGAGGCATTTCATATTTGCAGGGAGATTACTGGAAACAGGAGCACAGAAAGGGTTTTCAAGGGGCAGTCTATTATAGAAAGATGGCTAGTTGGGGTAGTTCAGAGCATAGAAGCTGGTTCTATTGAGAGAGAACAGTAACTGTGCTCAGTAATAAGTACTACTGAAGACCTTGTTATACTTCCCACATAACTGAGACAGGCAACATAAGATCCATAGAAGTGTTTGTAAAATGTGGAATTAAAATAGGAAAACATTGCACAGTCATACCAAATTTGCACCCCAGGCTGTTGCTGGGTATGATGTGTTTGATTCCAGAATAATGGTATGCAAGAAATATACAAGCTAAAAAAAAAGTAGTTAAGGAAATGTTATGAAAAGGTAAGCATCATAACTTGTTATGATCTTGATTTAAATTAGTAGCATGGTTTGGACAGATTAGTATAGACAAGATTAGTTACATTTCAAACAGTTTGCAGGATGAGTTGGATATATTTCAAAATCTACTTTGGGGAATTTTATCTACATGAAGTATAATTTTTCTTACTCATTATCCTGAACAAGGATTTATTGCAAGAGGTCTTCTTAACAGATGAACAAAACAGTAGCAGTGAAAACAGTTGTTCAATTCTAATTAAAAAACAAAAATCATTAGAAAACTTTCCACATGTTCTATAAATTGTAAAATGAGATAGTTCTAATTATCTGACTAATCTTTTCTTGAAAGAAATATCTTTTTTCAACGACCATAATGGATCAGATCAGCAATCTATCTAGTCCAGGACCCTGGCTTTGGAAAACTGTAACAGAAAACTGAAGGAAACTGAAAGTTTACAGAACACTCCCATTTTCTTTAAATTCTCATCAAAGAGTTGGCTTTTACCCTGAAAAATAAGTTAAAGTATCTTAACTGTGAATAGCCATGTTGTCTAATCATCCAATTCTCCCCATCCACATAACACTCAAAATCGTTGCTGTATCATTGAACGTATAGAATCACAGAATCATTCAGGTTGGAAAAGACCCTTGGGATCATCGAGTCCAACCATCAGCCCTACTCTACAAGTTCTCCCCTACAGCATATCCCCCAGCATCTCATACAAACAACCCTTAAACACATCCAGGGATGGTGACTCCACCACCTCCCTGGGCAGCCTATTCCACTCTCTGACCGCTCTTTCTGTGAAAAATTTTTTCCTAATGTCCAGTCTAAACCTCTCCTGTTGCCGTTTAAAGCCATTCCCTCTTGTTCTATTGCTAATTACCTGAGAAAAGAGACAGCACCAACCTCTCTACAATGTCCTTTCAGGGAGCTGTAGAGAGTGATGAGGTGTCCCCTTAGCCTTCTCTTCCTCAAACTAAATAGTCCCAGCTCCTTCAATCGCTCCTCATGGAATTTATTCTCCAGGCCCTTCACCAGCTTCATTGCCTGCCTCTGCACTCGCTCCAGCACCTCAATATCTCTCTCGTACTGAGGTGCCCAAAACTGGACACAATACTCAAGGTGTGGCCTCACCAGTGCAGAGTGTAGATTTTGAATAGGAAGAATTACGGGGTTTGCCTTGTGTTTTATTACTATTCTAAAAATTGGTACCTTGAACAGCCACAAGAAGGAATGCTGCATGATTTATTCCTGAATTAAGCATCTCCCTGATGTGATAACATTCCTCTTTAACATATTACATATTCTTCTCTTACTCTAGATCTATCCAAATGCCCTCAAGAGTAAGCAACTACTGTTACTTTATATTGCAGTATTCTATACAGTGTACTTTTAAGTTCCAAATAACAAGAAAGAGAAACACTTATTTAAGAATAGCAGAGGTGAAGATTGGTTGAAAAGAGATAATTGACATTTAACTTCGTAAAAAATAATTTCAGTGGAAGAGGTGCAAAATTAATAGGTATGCTTTGAATAAAGTCTGTTACAAGGAAGACACACACCCCCCCCCCCCCCCCCTCAAATACTTAATATCTTTACCATAAATGATAAAATAACTTTGGGATGTCTTACACTGTCACTTCCATGCCAGCTTAAAAATTATCCCAAGAACACAGCTGAAGATGATGTTGACACACAAACACTTAGATATCAATTTCAGGTTACTCTACCTGAAATATATACATGCATCACTCATCCTGGGTCACAAAGTTCTTGTCTGAAATATTAAAGAAACTCATCTGCAAGTAGAGTTAATATAGACTCCTGAAACTTAAGGTTTCCACAGTGTACTCTAAATGATGGGTCCACCTCCCACCAGGGCTACCCTTTAGAATACTCATACGTGTGTCCACCAACTTCTCAGATAAAGCATGTTCAGAGATGGGGTACAATTGGTCAGCATACGGCTACATACTTCATCAGTTCTTTCCACCAGTTCATATTCCAGAAGAAATGAATCTGGTTCCAGATGATGAGTGTTCTTTTTTGAGCAGTTAGATTCAGTAGTCTGACTCGTTACTGTAATTCACATATACCAAGATGTAGGTCCATCCAAAAATGGCATTTACTTTGATGTTCAAATCAAATGCATAGTGTTTGGCAAATACATGTGCAGAATTTAAATTGACTGATCCATTTATCAGAAACTGGTATATGTCCAAGACCACTCACAGATGTATCTACTGGTCTAGTTGACATGCTGGGGTTTCAACCCCAAGCCCCAAATTAAGGTTGACATATGGGTGATTCCCGCAGCCCTTCACAAAGTGGGGGTGAGTTTACCTTTAAGCTTCCCTCCAGGGTGCGGCTGGCCTTGCAGGGAGAGCCATGAGGTAAAGGAGCCCCGGGTGTCCTGCATTAAGTAAACAAAGGTCAGGTGTCCCACTTAGGGATAAAAGCTGGGACCGCTTGCAGGAAGGGGCAGTGTCTGTCTGTGAGGTGGATGCCCTGTGCAGAGTTCCCTGTTGGGGAAGGATCTCCTGCCTCCCTGGGGCTGGGCTCCAGTCAGGTCTGGCCTTTGTAAAGGTGGGCTGTGTAGAGATTTGGTATTTGGCTTACTTGGTTTTATGTATTTGGTTTGTTGACTCGGTTGTCTCCTGTCCCTTCTATGGGAGACTGCATGTCACCATTTATTCCACCTATTGTTGGTTGTGTGTTGTTATTGTTGGGGTCAGTGGGATTGATGTTGTTAATATATAGTCTGACTTGTGTGTACCCCCAGTGCTCACCCATGTACTGACCCTTTTGTATGACATACAATTTGGTTATTGGTTCATCTTTATGCTGGCTGTGTCCTTTATGCTAGGCCTAATAACTGGCAAAACAAAATTGGCAATGAGGATGGCCCCGTCTGAAGTTGGGAAGATCCTGTGTATAGTTTGCTGGCCCTTGAATGGATTAAATTTGGGGGACCCTGTGAACGGTGGGAGAAGCGGTTGGCGGAGGCTGAACCACAGGATGTATTAGAAAACATTCAAATATTCTTAAGTAAGGCATAGGATGTTGTAATCTTCGGGAGACGGGGATAGATCCTGTTAACAGCATATAAGAAACAGCACCAGCAAAAAGATCACTTACTGGCTGAATGCTCCCATATGTGAGCTCAGATTATGACATTAGAATCTGTAAACAAGCTCCTTACTGATAAACTTGACACTTCTCAAACTGTACCCGAGAAGGGTACAGTACAAGTTGCCCAGTGTAAACGTGGGAAGAGACGAGGACAATGTAGTCATAAGAAGGTCCACTCAGAGGTGGATGTACACCATAACCCTGATGACTCGGATGATGATATCTGGTACCCTGCGGAGTCTGATGGGGCTGGTGCCTCAGATGACTCTGCAGATGTGAGACCAGTCATCAGGAGGAAGGTGGAATTTTCTGAGGGTGAGCCACCAGTAAAGAGACCTACAATGGAAGATTTCACACAGCGAGAAATCAGTGATATTCTTGCATGGTTCAGTCAGAGCCCAGGAGAGCCCCTGCTTGCTTGGATGGTACGTTTATATGATCAGGGAGCATCAGGGGTTAGCGTGGATAATTTTGACTGCAGAAAGTTTGTAACTCTGAGTTCAGACCCTCTGGTGAAGGAAGCGTTTTGGACTAATGATGACAGTACTAATCTTTTGGCTTTAGCCCCTGTGGGGTGAAAGGCAAAATACCCCCTAGAGAATTCCTGGCCAGGTTCTGACCGGCCATGGTATACTCTGCAGGATGGTATACAGCGATTGAAGGAAGAAGGAATGAAACTGGCCATTCATGTAGGCCATGTTGATGTGTTGATGCAACTTCAATTGTCTGTGCCTATGAAAAATGCAATCATTAGGACTGCTCCACCGGCTTATAAGGATGTTTTTGTAACTCTCTTACTGAGTGAAACAGGAAATCCCATTAGAGATGTAATTGAGAAAATGCATCAGCTAGGTGACCTTGGAGAATGGACTCCCCGGGAGCATCAGGGCTATTGAGAATTCCAACGTCAACGGGGCCCCTGGGAGTATACCCAGAACCGAGACACCTGACATGGTAAAAATACTGGATGTCGGTTGTCTCGGACAATTGTTTAAAGCTTTATTGAAAGATGGTGTACCTCTCGCTAAAATTGATGGTCTTGACTCCAGTGAGTTATGGAGGTTGTACAAACAGAGAGGGTTACAGAAACCCCGTAGAAAAGTGCAGAATTATCAAGCACACGGGTCAAACTGTTCAGCCTACAGCACCCCCTCTGGATCCTCAACAGGATCCCGCCTTTGCTCACGGTGGGCCCTCCGGGAGCAGTTCAGTTCTTCGGGGGAAGAACCACGAATGGCAACAGTATTCTGACCTGTACCCCTCAAGAGACAGCAGGTACTGTAACCCATATTGAAATATTGGCCAAGCTCCAGTACATTGGGTGCGGGAGGACCGACGACCCCATGTGGAGCTACAAACATTCTGGAAAAACTGGTCCTCTCAAATAGTAAAGGCTCTAGTAGATACTGGAGCGGAGGCCTCCTTGATTTATGGAAATCTGAAGAAATTTAAAGGTCAGTCTGTGATTATTACAGGACTTGGTGGAAAACAAATTGAAGCGGTAAAAACCCAAATTGATATGAAAATTAGAAATCTTCCGAAAGGACAGTATACAGTCATGATTGTTCCAATCCCTGAATATATAATTGGAATAGATATTCTAAAGGGACTTACTTTGAATCTTGTTGATGGTCGTTATCAATTTGGGTTAAAGAGTTATATCACTAACCAAGCAGTTTTAGTAGGGAAGATAAAGATGCCTCCGGTTCAGATCCCATCTGTGACCAAGGTAGTAACCATGAAACAGTGCAGGATTCCAGGCGGTCATGAAGAAATTTCCCAAACAAAGATTTACTGGCTGCAGGGGTTTTAAAACTGACTACCACAATGTGGAATAGTCCAATCTGGCCAGTCAAAAAGGCTGATGGATCCTGGAGAATGACTGGATTATAGAGAACTGAACAAGAGCACCCCACCTCTTGCGACAGCTGTACCTGATATGATCATTTTAATAGAAAGAGTTCAGAGGCATCCTGGCACGTGGTATGCTGTCATTGACCTGGCCAATGCATATTTTACGATTCCAATTGCAGAAGAGCATTGGGATCAATTTGCATTTACATGGCAAGGACGGCAATACACCTTTACCAGGTTGCCTCAAGGATGGGTGCATAGTCCAACTATTTGCCATAGAATAGTGACTGAGCACCTGGATGAGGTACAGCTCCCTTCTCATATGCAAATGATCCACTATATTGATGACATCCTGATTCAGGGGACCAGTGAGGGTGAATTACAACAAATGCTCGAAGTGCTACTAACGCATATGAGGCAGAAAGGTTGGGAGATCAATCCAGAAAGGTTGGGAGATCAATCCTACTAAGATCCAAGGGCCATCTCAGACAGTTAAATTCCTAGGAATACATTGGAACTGTGGTCATCGAGAAATACTACCTAAAGCTCGGCAAAAGATCCTTGACTTTGCTATACCATGGAATAAGAAGGAGGCGCAGAGATATTCCACATTTAGGACAGATTCTGGCCCCATTATACAAGGTAACTCACAAAAAGCATGACTTCGAATGGGGAGATGAGCAGCAGGCTGCCTTTGAATTGGCAAACGAGGCTATTCAAAGGGCTTTGGACTTATGGCCCGTGCAGGATGGCGAAGTAGAATTAAATGGATCTGTAAATGGGTCATATGCTAATTGGAGCCTCTGGCAGAAACAAGGGAAGAGTCCCCTTAGGATTCTGGGGAAGAAAGTTACCAGAGGCAGGGCATAATTACATGCCCTTTGAGAAACAACTGTTAGCCTGTTATTGGGCCTTGATAGAAACCGAGCAGCTCACAATAGGCTACGAGGTGGCCCTGCGCCCCGAAATTCCTATTATGCAGTGGGTTAAAAGCTCCCTGAAGACTCACTGCATAGGGCATGAGCAAGAATTGAGCATTATAAAATGGAAATGGTACATCCAGGACAGAGCAAAGGTGGGACCTGGTGGTGTTGCTGCCCTCCATGAGCAAGTAGTAGCTGCCCCCTTGCAGGATCAAGAGGTAAAGCCTGATCCTATAGCTGAACAGGAATCCCCTGTGCAATGGGGGAAGACCCTGGATCAGCTGCTACCTCTTGAAAGGGAACATGCATGGTTTACAGATGGGTCAGCTAAATATACAGGAGGGAAAAGGCTTTGGAAGGCAGTGGCTTATCATCCTCATTCAGGGAAATTTCTGGAGACCACAGGAGAAGGGGAAGGTAGCCAATATGTTGAGTTATATGCAGCATATATGGCTTTAAAACAAGAGGATTTAGGGGAATGTCACCTATACACCAATTCTGGGTCAGTGGCAAATGGATTGGCTACTTGGCTGCCAACATGGGTAGCCAAAGACTGGAAAATTTACTCTAAAATGGTCTGGGGAAAGGCAATATGGAAAGATATTTGGGAATTGGTTCAAAGAACCAAGGTGACAGTATTCCATGTAGATGCTCATGGTAATATAAATTCACCCGAGCGTCTTTACAATTCTGTCACTGATAACCGGGCAAAGATTTCCCAAGCCGGACTGGAGTTCCCTAAGGAAGGAGACCATGAAGGCTTGGCAAAATGGGCACACCAGAAATGTGGGCGTCTTGGGGAAAAGGCCACTCACAAGATGGGCACACCAGAACTGTGGGCCCAAGAGCGTGGCATAGTTATGTCAC
Organism: Athene noctua; assembly: GCF_965140245.1. NCBI lineage: Eukaryota > Metazoa > Chordata > Aves > Strigiformes > Strigidae > Athene > Athene noctua. The sequence goes on from NC_134041.1 coordinate 43,286,615, forward strand.
TGGATATGATTAAAACAATAATTGCCCAATGCCCTGTGTGCTGGCATACTCATAAGCGCCCGGTACCAAATATTGTAAAAGGAGAACTGGGAAGAGGGAAATTGCCAGGACAAATCTGGCAGATGGACTATATTGGCCCTTTACCCCAGGACCAAAGGTGCAAATACATCTGCACTGCAGTTGACACATATTCAGGATACTTGATTGCTTATCCCTGCAGAAAAGCCACGCACCGTAGTACTACCTCTACCACAGATACAATGATCCTATACTATGGCGTCCCCTTACAAATACAAACTGATAATGGGTCCCATTTCTGAAATTTGTACAGCAATATGCAGAGCAGCATAACATTCAACGGATCTTCCATATCCCACACTATCTACAGGCTGCAGGATTAATTGAACGAATGAATGGGCTTTTAAAGGAGCAGTTACAAAAGCTGGGAAATGGAAACCTATCCCGATGGAGATCTCACCTCACAGATGTGCGCCACACCCTCAACAATAGACCCATCAGGGAGATGGAGACACCCTTGATGGGTATGACTAGGCTGAATCTGCAAATAAAGCCTCTAATGGTAACTGAAACTTTAACCTACTGGGAAATGGTTCCAGGTGCAATGGCCCCCTACTGGGCCACTCCAGAGGCTGCTGGGCTAGATCTTTATGCATCAGAACTGGTAAAGATAAATCGAGGCCAGACAAGGGTTATTAACATTGGGACAGGAATCCAAATTCCCCCAAGACACTTGGGCTTAATAACTGCTCGCTCAAACCTAGCCCTAAAAGACGTTCATGTAATGGGAGGAGTGACTGATGCAGACTACCAGGGAGAGATCAAAGTAATCCTGCTGAATAATGGTGAACAAGATTTAGTTATTCAACCCAATGATAGGGTAGCACAGCTATCAACATTACCAATTTTGACAACAATGGTGAGGAAGGGGGACCCACCCCAAGTCACTACTGTTCGTGGAAACAAAGGATTTGGATCCACCAACTTTAGTAATGGGGCAAAAGTATGGGTCCAAGGGCCAAGTGGCCCCCCTGAGCCAGCTGAAGTAATAGCTGTAGGAAAAGATAACACCATCCTAATCATGAAGCCTGGACAGAAAAAATGGGAACATGTCCCGCAAATAAATGTTATTTGTGGGAATAACGATGGTCTAAGGTTTTGTCTTCTAGGTCTTGCGTGGCACCGCCAAGAATATGAAATCGCTCCTGTGACAAATGTATTCAACCCGAATGGGCAGCACGTGGACTAGAATGCAAGTTGATGCTGAACTGTGCTGAGCAGAACAGTCACACTGATCTTCCAGTGAAAAAGACCCCAACAGTGAAGAATATGAAGAAACAGCTGAGATGACCGTGGCAGTGTCTGTAGCCAAATACAAGATAAAGATGTGACACTTAGAGATCGTGTGAGGGCTGTGGTCCACCCATATGTCAAGGGGCTGAGTGAAATGCTGGGGTTTCAACCCCAAGCCCCAAATTAAGGTTTTCATTACGGGTGATTCCCCCAGCCCTTCACAAAGGGGGGTGAGTTTACCTTTAAGCTTCCCTCCAGGGTGCAGCCGGCCTTGCAGGGAGAGCCATGAGGTAAACGAGCCCCAGGAGTCCTGCATTAAGTAAACAAAGGTCAGGTGTCCCACTTAGGGATAAAAGCTGGGACCACTTGCAGGAAGAGGCAGTGTCTGTCTGTGAGGTGGATGCCCTGTGCAGAGTTCCCTGTTGGGGAAGGATCTCCTGCCTCCCTGGAACTGGGCTCCAGTCAGGTCTGGCTTTTGTAAAGGTGGGCTGTGTAGAGATTCAGTATGTGGCTTCCTTGGTCTTATGTATTTGGTTTGTTGACTCGGTTGTCTCCTGTCCCTTCTATGGGAGACTGCATGTCACCATTTATTCCACCCATTGTTGGTTGTGTGGTGTCGTTGTTGGGGTCGGTGGGATTGATGTTGTTAATATATAGTCTGACTTGTGTGTACCCCCAGTGCTCACCCATGTACTGACCCTTTTGTATCAAATATAATTTGGTTATTGGTTCATCTTTATGCTGGCTGTGTCCTTTATGCTAGGCTTAATAACTGGCAAAACGCTAGTAGAAATTCCAATGAGAAGAAATTCCCAAGAGACACATTAATCATAGCTGCTCTAATGTTGTGTGTTTTAAGAACATCTGACTGCCCACCCCCAAAGGTCATACGTGTTTTAAAAAAAATTATGAAAAAACCTCAGAAGAACTGATAGTGAAAGATACCTGCAATTCCATGAAATAACAGGTATTTTTCCAGTTGCAACAAGGTCCTCCTTTCAGAGTAATCAGAACAGCCCCAACAATACAGTTTATGGCTGCAACTTCATTTCTCATGAAAATTTCAGTTCCTTTAAAAAAGAAAGAATAGGGCACAACCTGGAGATGTCAGCGGTCTGACTACACAAGATAAAAATGTGCTGAACTCTCAGCAGAATTCCAGAGCAGAAACACACTTTGTTAAAAGAGATCCTGAAGAGGATCTGATTCTGTAAGGTATCAAAGATACAGCTAATAGCTTGGCCTCTCAATTACAAAAACAGTATCCTTCAGAAGGACAGCTACAGGGAAAGAGAAATTAGCATGCTGTTGACTGGCACCTGCAGATTGGCTTAGACTCAAAGGACAATAATATCAAGATGAAGAAGCCAAATTTCTCAACAAAAATTAGCGGCCCCTGAATCAAGATCCATTGATCTTCAGCATCAGAAAATTTTAAAATAAAACTCATAACTCCAGAAATATTTGTGACATTCTCAAAAAGCCTATTCAACAAGCAGAGCTGTCTGTACCTTGATAACAGCAGGACAGCTTGAAAAGTATCACTAAGGACAGATTACTTGGGGATACTAAGAGTCTTCCATTGGAACATGTACCACTTTCCCATTGCTTTCGAGTTTCTCAAATGCTAAAGATTTTTTGCTTATTGACAAGGACAGTCCATGGCCTTATGGAGCTAGAGAACCAGCTGGGTCCAAGAAGCAGATGCTGATGGCCATTTCCTTTGTAAGGGTGCAGAGGAAGTCCTTCTTCTTGGCTGCAGCTGGGAAGAAGAAACTTTCTGCTTGTGAAACTGCTGCCTCCAAATGAAATAACTTGAGGATGATGAATACAATTGTTTGTTAAATTTCAGATTCAGAGTAGGGGGTCCCCCTCTACATAACCAAGAAACAAGATTTATATGTTTCAAAATTTCTACCATCCCAGCCATTAGACTGCTACAATTCTTTCCTTTGGAGGAAAGCTTCTTCACCTGGAAACTACTTCAGCATGGAAAGCAAACTGACTCATGCATGTTTCCCTAACGTGACTGCCTATGTTGCTGGTTTTTACATGGAATCTAACATGTCAAATGAGGGTCTGAGGACTTAACAGGCAACATTTTGACATTGCCATTTATCACTTATGTGTTGGCAGTAATTCTACTAAAGTAAAGGCTTAGTGGAGAATTAAAAAAGTGTCATGACTAAGAGTTCTGTTAACTTGGAACAAAAATCTGTAGCAAAGCAAATTCTCCACATTGCTTCCCTGGGAGATTAGTATTTAAACAACTGATATTGTAAGTCAGAATATGACCACTAAACCTTAGGGAAACACTTTCATGTGGCTGTAAAATGATCACCCAAAGGCTGTTGTAAATGGGGTGGTTTATGTTTATAAATAAGGCAAGGTTTTAGAGATCAATTAATACCTCTGGGAAAACCATGGATGCTTTTATGTATCTTTCAGGTATTTTAAGTATGCTGAAACATTTTTTTTTTCCTACTCCTTTTCCAAGCTCCATTCCTAACTTTTTGACAGCTCTTTGAATTATTATTTAGAAATTAATAAAATATTTTTTCAACCCCTACATATCTTTATGACCCATTTAATATGCTTCCTAATATAGTGCATGTTTAACTTTCCTTTTAATGCCATTTGTATGAGGGACAAATTGTGTTCTAATTGTATAATTAGTAAATTTAATTAAGGAAAATGCCCAGTATTATCAATTCTAATGTCTTAACTCTAAAATCTAATTAAAAATTAAAATATAGATTTTAATCAGTAACAGTTTAGCAGAAGTCAATTCTGAATACCTTCAATGTGTATGTCAATGCATGATGGAAAAATCTTTTTGTGTTGTTTACTTATACACGGCATCTTTTCAGTAGTCTTAAGGAAACATCAGTGAGTTATATTTATTCTTATTAAATCTACAAACAGTAGGAATCCCAGTGACAGAAGATTATATAACTAGTTGGAGAGAAGAGAGAGTTCAAATGCCTAGTCTTGCTCTTCTTTGTTGAAGGTCAAAAAAGTGGAACTACTTCAGATTTGTAATCAGATGTGAAACCCTCTTTAAGGAATAAAAATATTATTTGAGCTATAAAAACAGCGTGAAGGAAGGTCCTCACAGATAAAGATAACATGAGAAAGAAAACAAGGTTAAAACTGTAGTTTTGAAAAAATAGTGCTATGTAATAGTATAGAAAAAGAGGTTAATGTAATAAAGATATTGCCAATTCTATTCCAAAACCCCCAAACCATGTTTTCAAGACTATTTCCTTATAAAACAGTTTTATAAACAAACAAAAAAAACTGTTCTAATGTAGTTTCAACTTACTTTTGTACATGTTTGCATTTTGTATGCATTTTTCTTAAGCAGCTTCACTACTGAAACAATTACTAAAACATTTGCACTAATACAGACTGAAAAAAAAATCTATTTTAGTCTCTACATTTATTACATTATATTGCATATTTTCTTGAAAAATTTAGTTTAGAGCAGCCTCCAGACCTCTTTATAATACATGAACACAGGGTTTTGAACACCATCATGGACTTACTACTGGCTCGTTGACTATCCTTCCCTTTTCTTCTCTTTCAAGTACCCTTTGTTTAGACTCAAATTTATAAACACAGGAAGCATCAATACATACTCTTTAGTCAAATACAAGCTCTTTTATATAAAAACCTCTGTCCAAGAACTTTGCAGCTAATACCTGAACTTATGTATGCATAATAACATTCAACTAAGTACATGCTGATAAAACTATAGAGTGGCTGCATATATAACATAAGTCAAGATTAAAAAGGATATTTCTGTAAATACTATACAACAGAATTAAAATCTTTGTCAGACAATGTTCCCAAGCTATATTGTTTGGGAAACCTTAACAATATAGACTAGTTAGGTCAGATGAAACAAGGAGGTTATCAGGCTTTCAAAGTCCTCCATAGCATCATTTATTACCCTCTTATCTAATCAGATCTAGTGATCTTGTTGTCTGGGAAAGCTGGACCAGCTCAGTGATTCAACAGTAACTTAGCCCACAGGACTCACTCTTGCTATGGACATAAAATTGCTAAATCTGACTAAAGGGGGAAGATGAGACTATGTGATAAGGGCAGGTGAGAGAGTTCTACGTCAGCTCACATTTAGATATTATCCATGGGGATAACACAGCACTGCAGCCTTACAATTCACTGTAACAGGGGGAGAATCCCCAGTATATATTCACATAAAAGGCCTTAGCATGATCTAACAATGCTCTGCATCAGAAACTGGCTACATCTGCCCCAAAAGGGCTTGAAATGTGGAGTCACTGAATAGACCTTAGCTTGGACAACAGAACCCTTATTGAAAACTATGTATTTTACCTGCATTGTTATCTGCAAGTATCTCCATGAAATTTAATTGTTCTGGACTTACACTGATTTTAAAACATTTTTGTAAACATCTCTGCCTTCATTCTTCTAGTTCTTATCGACTGTATAACTAAATTTTATACATACTCTTTATTTTTGCAGCTTACACTACATATTTGTATTATGTCATTTTTTTGCCCTAGTACTCTGATTGTTGAAAATGCATATGCAGTTCACCTTTAAAAGGCTTTCAGAGACATATATTAAATTACACTGAAAACTGAATGACAAATTCTGCAGGTCTCTTCCTCCAGACAGGTGATTTTTGTCCTAAATGTATCGAGTGGCTGACAACATTTCAGGACACTAACTGAAGAAAAAAGTTAGAACGTGATTTTACTTGTTCCTGGTTCTGCTCTTGCTGTATGACCTTGGGCAAAAAAACTCTCAACTGTCCACCTGTAGAAGAGAGACAAGACTACACACCCGCCTTATTGGTTTATTTGGAACTTTAATGTTTATGAAGTGTTACGGGACCCTCTGGGAAGTGCTACAAAGTGAAAAGGGTTATCAATCATCATCAGCACAACACAAGCTGTTGAAATACAGTGAAATCTACCTTCCCTTCTCACAGGACATGTTCTGTCTTGCGCTGCACTCTCTCCAATATTCACTATCTTAAAAATATCTCAACACGGCACAGCATAAGGAAGGATAAATATCCCTAAGCATTCTGAGAGACTACCAGAAAATATTTTTAGTTTTAAGAAGTGAAGCTTTTTGGAAAGTATAAGTTTATCTTCCAAATACCTGCCTGTTTTGCGTAACAGGAAAAAGGAAAGCCATTTTTCAGTTAGGATTCCTAAATTGCTTAAATAACTAGACATTAGCTGAAAGCAGCACTAAATATAAATTTAAATACTTGGCTCTCAATTTTCCTTTCATTCATAATGTACTAGGTAAACTATACTATAATAATTACTTGCTTATTACTCATGAATTTCAGTGCAGCAGCTGAGACAATGTAGATAAACAAGATGATTAATTGAAACAGAATGAATCACAACAAAATATGTTGTTGTGTAAGGTATGATTAACTCCACAGTGATTCATATCATTTCAGATAACAGGGCTTTTATCAAAGACGGCTGCAAGGTTGGGAAATGATTTAAAAGCATTTTATCTTAGAGAGCCACTGCAGTTCACAAGGGGGCGGGGGGAGGAGAGCAGAGAAGAGAGAGGGAGACACAGATTCGGTGTCTGCAGCTGAAATAGCCTTGGGCTGTTTCAGCATCCTTCCCACAGCACATCTTTACAACATGCCATTGACATTATCAACCTCCCCTGTGCTAGAGACCCTCTCATTTTTCAGTTGGTCACAATTTATTAGATATTCCAATACTGAAAAAGTAAATTCTATGAATTCAGCAGCAATATTACAATGTCATAGCGTTCCTATAATTGAAAACAAAACACCTGCACCAGGAAATAAATGCCAGAATTCTATCAAGATATGAAAGAAAAATAATATTTATTTTTCCTCCATTCAGAATTACAATTTTTAATTCCCAGGCTCCCTCCAAAGACTTTGCAGAGATCTTAAATGTAGGATTTACAAAAATAAATTGCAACCTGTTTACTACAGTTTAGAAAAGCAAATACCATCAGCAGCTGACCTTAAAAACCTCTACCTGTTAAAATAGAAGATAAGATGTGTCCTCACAAAATTTTTTCCCATGTGTATTCAATAAACTGGGTCAGAATAGCTGACTACAGTTTTTAAGTTAACTGCAGACTCCCTGTGGGGGACCGTGCAAGCCTCAGTCTCTCACTCAGCCTATGAAATGAAGATAATTATCCTCACCTGTGGGGCAAGTTTCTGAGAACTTCTGAAAGCATAACGAAAAGGAAAATACTGGCATATAAATTGAAATGCAAAACACTGACATTCAACTTAATTTCATTTAAGATGATTAATGTTTCTGAAAACTTAATTCAAAATGAAGATGTAGAAGCTGAACGTAAAGATTGATCTTATAAGGAAGATGGCTTGCAAACAACTACTGACTGAAAATAACCCCTCAGTATGAACCAGTACCAGTAAGCTAAAAAGAAAGAATCAAGGCTTCTTAAGGGCTCTTTACATAACATATGTGCAAGTTAGCAGTACAGTAAAGTGAGCCTCTTCCAGATACTGTTACAAATACGATCTACTATTTGCCTTCTACTAATAATTTCAAATATTCAAAAATAATTTTAAATGCTTACTTGAAAATACTTCAAACAGAAACATCAATCTGCTGGTATTTATGGCATGATCAGTCATCCTTTGCAGTGTTCCTTACTTCTTGGCCTCATATGATACAGAAGAACAGACTGAAGTGTTTGTCTCCCTTTCATTATTTATTGAAAGCCAAACAGGGTTTCCCTTCCTCCACACACCAAATTACATCTGCCATCTGATTTTCTCCTGTTTCTTACCTCTTAATCGTTTCCTCAGAATCAGACAATTCACCAGTGTGAAAGGACATTCAGGTAGTATGGAAAACTATCTGCTAGGTCTATGAAGAGTAGCAATTACAGTGTTGTAAATTCAGATCAATCCAGTTATGCCATTATGAATGCACACTAGTTTAAAAAGAATCACCACCAGAATCATTTATATTACAGAAGTGATTATGTCTCATTCAAAATTCTTGTGAGCTGTAGACAGATTCCTAAGCCCACAGGTATCAGTCTGGTCCCAGGTGACAATCAGGCAGAGGAAATTTGCAGCCAGGACTAAAGGTTGTTCACAGTGTCAAACCTTAATGTAGTATATCAAAGTATGTGGAATGAAAGTTGCTTACAAACATGCATTATAGGTTACAGAAAGGGAATAGACCAATTTGTTTGGAAATGGTCACTTAAGTGTAAATCCTAGTGTGTTGAACACAGTTTTATGCCAGAAAACTTAGCAGCATTTTCACTGGCTCCCCAGGTTAAAACAAACACAAAACTACAGACTGACTGCAAGTTCAAAATCAGAAGTATGTTAACCACTGTTACAGTTTTAGATTTACTGTTTTTCCTTGCCATTAAAGAGATTTTTCCAGGTCATTAAAGAGACTCGCCTTTATAAAGGCTAAAAAAGGTTCTTGAAGGTTGTGTTCAAACCACATACATTTGTAGGGATGTGAGGTATTTGATACCTCACTTGAAAATATTTTAAATTAAGGAGGCACAATATAGCATTCCAGTATAACTGTAAGATGAAATGAAGACAAGACCCATTTGATATCTATTGCACACAAAGGCACCCATCTTTTTAAAGCTCAGGATTCATAACTCCAGAACCACCACTAAAGCTATTGTCATTGCTTTTTAAAACATAGAAGTCTGGCATGCAACTTTCTTTCTTTTCAGCACATTTATTGTCACACCAGCATCAATTTCCTGTTGAGCTTGCAAAACCATCTGTCTTTGCAGAACTTCAGTTTACAATCCTGTAATTAATTTGTTCATAGATTGGGTGTTTAGAAGTAACAACTCTTTACACTAGAGAGGAAGAGGATCTAATTTCCAAGAATAACTATTATCTTAGTTTTCTTTATTATATTTGTGCTTTAGAAAAAATCCATGATTTCTCTTCTACACAACCTCCACAACTTTTATGGATCGCTGTACACCGTATACTGGAAGCTATATTGTTTGCTTATGGTTTTTGTTGTAAAACAATAGGTAAGGAGCTCAGCACGTCTGTAATTCTAAAGTTTCTAAATTCTAAAATTTCTTAGCAATGTCCTGCCTACACGTGGGAAGAGAACACAGAAGATCTTTACCACATCAGTATCTTAATATTCTTCCGAGTCATGAATGACTGCCATATGCAGGGATGAATCCTGTGAAAGCTTTGTAGTGTCCCTTGAGTTGTGAAGCCTCCACAGAAAATAAACTCCTATCCAGCTGCACATCTCAAAATACAGACCATTCCCTCCAGTAGTTCCTTCCCTGAGAAGATGCCATTATAACTCACATCTTTTGGAGAGACTGGAAATTGAGTTCAAATTCCTGTGCCCATTATTGACTTTGATGAGTGTATCAGAAGCATCAAGCTTTAGCCCTAACTGGGAAAGTGGAAAGAGGTCTGGGGAAGAAAAAAATGCAAATTTAAGATCCTAGTATAACTGCTGTGTAGGAAACATTCCACAACTCTGTGTAGAGATGTAATTTTACAAGCTTTCACTCCTTTGGCCATTCTGCTGCTGCAAGTTACTTTGAGTTGTAAAACAGGTATTCTAAGGTGAGCTTTTACAGACGAATTAAGCAGCAACTTGTGACAAAGCAGTTATCATCAGGAGATAATTGACCTTATTTGAGAGTTAAGCATCCTGAGGCAAAGTAGAGTGTGCTTAATCCTGGCAGGTTAATTATCCAGTGATTATGGTAGCTTGGAAGGTATTATTGCTGAGAACCATTTACAAAATGACACTATTAAAAAAACCTTAATTTAATAAAAATTAAAAGCAACGACAATAATCAAGTTCTCCAGTCATGTATTGCTAGATAATGACTGCAGAATGGCCCTAATTGGTTAGCAGCAATGAACATATAATTATTCCTATTCTGAATGTTCTGCACTAAATTTATTATATGAAGTACAGTTAATAAGTATCAAAAATCCAAGAAAAGATGTTTGGCTAGTTATAAAGGGATTTAAACAAATGATCACACCGTGAGTGGTCGCTGAGCTAATGCTGAAACTGATACATGTACTGAGTTGTTATCACAGCATTTAGTGTCTCCACTGCATTTAAGGGTATGTTGGCATTTACATTCTAAACTGGAATATTTATTCCAAGAGGTTTATAACTTGCCCATTTTAATTACCATCTGGCTGAAAACTGAAATAACCAATCTCCATTCAGATGTAAATTTTTAAGTAGAAGATGTAATTTAAAATCACTTCGCCAATTGTTTTTAGTTTAGGAATGGCAGCAATTTTGAATTTTGCTGCTCTTGGATGTTTTTGTATTACTCAAAAAATAAACAGCTCGGCACTTAACAATAAAATTGTATTGGTCTATAATGTGAAGATAAATATAGGGAAGAATAAAAATTGTGTCTAAGAGTATTGTTTGTACTAATAAAGTAAAAACCACACCACTTAGTATACCTTGCTTACATGTTAACTTGCACTTTTAGTGTTTAACTAAACTAGCAAAACTGATGGAAAATGTAGCAAAAAGAAATCACAGTAAATGGGCAAAAATTTGGTGTTGGCTAGCTGAAGTGGTTCACTGCCCATCAAGGCATACATAAACACAAAAAAACCTGTATGTACTTGTAGATTAAATTAATATAGGAGAGAAAAAAAAAGGGGAAGCTACTAGAAGGTAGAGCATGTCAGAATGAGCTTCTCTTGAATTTTGCAACTACTCTTTACCATAAACCATATGCAGAGAGCAGAAATATTGACCGTTAAATGATACACCAGCTACTAAAAACTAGAATTACACCATGCCAAGAGCATGGTTTCAAGTCACACAGAAATACAAGAGAATAAACCATTGCAAATAGCATTTCAACAACTCAAAAGCAGCAATGGCCATCTTAAATAGCAGAAAGCAGAGACTAAAAAATGATCAGGCTTTCAACTGATTAGTATAAATAAATCATAAGAGGCTGGTAATCTGAAGTACATATGTATCATACTTTTAAGTTTTAAGGATGATCACTTAAGTTAAAATAGCATCTTTTACCCTGAAAGACAACAAAATGTTTTAGAAATTATACAAAGAAAATGCAGGGATTCTTTCAACTTTAACACACACAACAGTCCTATACAGTATTTTATGACAGCAGGTGAATAATACTATAGCAAACTGAAATGGCAGGGGAAATTAAGGTAGTCTGAATATAATTTCTAAAATTGGGATGTTGCCAGTATAGTGGAATATTGCTTATAAAGTGTGCAAATATACAAGAAGCAACAACCTATGTTTTATCTTCTGAAAAACAGCCTTCTAATGAACCACTGTGATCTGAATTCTCCTAACAGGTCAACGGGGCAATGTTTAAATAAAGGACCAGGAAGGTTTAATCCCAGAAGTTTCTATGAAACCCTTCCACCCAAACATCGACTGGACTTGGTATTACTTAATTTGGGAAATCTAACAAAATTTTTTGGTTGAGATTATACTGCTATTAAATCAAAATGTTCAGTACCATCTTTGTGAAGGGCTACTGTGAAAGACAGAATAAAGGTAACTGCAATAGCAGTAAAATGTCTGGAAAATATTTCTTCTGTATCATTAACTATATTTAAAAAGTTTTCCTTATACTACTGCATCTAAAAACATTGCAATTTTCTTCATTTTAAATTTTTTTTTTTTTTTTTTTTTAAAAAAAAAGTCCTGTATCTGTAACAATGCTAGCCCCTAATGTGGACATATGGACAATTGTGTAAAGAGTGACTTGTGCTGGTGCAACTCCCTATGTCACAACTGGGAATAACCACTGACAGGAGTAAGTCACTTTCCCATTATTTTCCTGTAGTAATGTAGTTATCTTGAGAGAAGCCCACGCTTCATTTAGGTGTGTCACACTTTCCAAGGCTTTTTTAAAGCTTTTTCTGCTGAGCAAACTAATACATATTTAAGAGCACTTTCTGAAGTGAAAAAAAAATCAAAAAGTGATAGCACTACAATGACTGAAAACTGAATTAATTTTGTCTATTACCATGGACTTCCAGGCAGAATTTCATGCAATTTGTTTGCCAACTGTTGCATAGCAAAGATAAGCCTTCCTTAGATGGACTGCCAGCCCATCTACCATGAAATCAATGAGAACCTTCTAAACCAATTAATTGTATGTTAGTTTTCTACCCCCACTTCTCCCCAAAGAGTTGTCTTCATCACAGAAAATGCTATTAATAGCGGCAGTAGGGATATGAAAACAAGTTACAGAACTTCAGCAGCTCTGCAGTAGCCCTTCACATGTTTTCTGCCAGCAGAGAGTTAATTCCTGGGTGAGTACATCATGCGCATGCACAGTTATTACAAAGCAGTCAATGTATTAGATATGTCCTCTTTTAACCTGGAGTAACTCGTTCATGTGTCTCTACACTAGAATGAGCAAGTTGTAAGCCCCTAACAGGCCAAGTGACATCTTTGGCATCTACTGAAATATCACAGTCCTGTGACCATGGATTTAATTTTCTAGTGACACTTCACATGGTCAGTCTCTCTAAATAACAGAGAACCAGGAAGCAGGATCTTGGGCACAAACAGCTAGGTGCAAGAGATAGAAATACTTCAATTACTTTCGTAAGACTCACCGTCTCATTTCCAAAAAGGACGTCGACATAAGGCATGACTTTCATCATAGGCTCTTTGTAGAACTGGCTAATAAATGGTGCAGAAAGATTCAAGCTGAAGATCTTGTTGTTTGCAGAAGCCTGAGCAGCCACTTTTAATACTGCTTCTGGTGACACTGTCAGGAAGAATCCCTGCAAGCATCCAAACAAACCAATGTATGTTATTAATTTCATATTAGGAACCACATGAAATACGCTGCTTCTAGAAGGTCTCCCCAACCCACCCTTGTCATACACGCACACAGATACAAAATTCTGGAAAATACTGCCCTTTCCATTGAGGTATTACAGAGGTGATAAAGCATCTGTATATGCCTGGAATCATAGCCCTCCAAAATTAAACGTAACTCCCTACCTCTGCATTAGTACAATTAGTACCTCTGCATTCCAAGTGCACGCCACTTTCCCATGGCAGCTAAGACTGATGTTCATATTTTAAAAGGTGATATAATTCTAAACACCTCTTTTTTAGTAATAGAGTCAATTAGACTGTGCTGCTTAATTCCAAAGTCCAGTACAATGGCTGTGTACACTGCTAGGGGATTAATGAAATCCCTTGCCTGAAAAATTATTACCTTGTTTATAATAAATATGTTGAGTATGCTGTCATTGTAGTAGTTGTAAATTGTTTTGCAGGAAAAACCTAGGGGCTTTCAGGCTTCCGTACATGTATTTTATTTCCACCCCTTCAAAAAGTATTGTTCTTTATTCTGAATATGAACATTCAAGTAAGTATCAATTGTGAAACAAAATAAATAGAATTTATGCAGAAATGACTATTTGTCCACTAAATTGTACCTGTCAATTTTAACCCTGTATGAAGAACAGTTCAAGGCTGCCATTTTGAATTCAGCACTGCAGATGGTTACCTCAACCGCATGTGTTCCAGGAGTTATGTAAAGAACCCCTACAGTTTCATTAATCTACTAATTAGACAAAGGCTTAGTCTTTACACTAATTGAACAGATTCTGTATGTTTGATTTTTGTAATCCTAAAATCAATTTTACTAACTGTTCTCAAAACTCAGTGAATAATAGTAATTTTCAAGAAAGAGCAGCAACTCTTAAATTTAAGGCCAGAGATAATGTCTAAGGTAACAAACAACTTTGAGAGGAGTCTGATAAAGAAAACACCATCTCAGTCCTATCTGTAACATTGCCACCATGACACTCTAAAAGGTGTAATAAAGAAACAGTCTTATTTTCCAGTTTTTACCCATATTAGTATGTCTTCAGATCACAGAATATCTGTATTTTTATACTGCATACTTCAGCTAACAGATCATCTTAGGCATTCTACTCACTGGAAAAATAATATAATGGAAAGTCTATAGATTAAAGAATACTTAGAAAGTCTTTCTATTTATTCCTCCTTACTCCACGCTCTCCAGTCTTAACAAATACATGATTGATTTCAAAATCTGGGTACAATTTGCTACATGACAATAAAAGTCCAAAGGGCACAAGAATGCTTTGCCTCTTGTGGAGTTACTCAGTACCTTAAACGACTGGAAGCTTGTAAACATCCAAGCTTCTCTGCTATTTTTACATTCTGAAGAATTAAAATGAACAGTTTATATAACATCTCGTCTCCATAGCAATCTCTACCATCTTTTAGTTTTTCATTTAATGAACACAGTTTGATTTTTTAAAAAAGTGTTCCAAACACAAAATAAAAACCTTTCACGGCTAACGTTGCCAATTGTGGATAAATCACAGATTGCTATACAGTGGTCTATGTAAATAGTAACCTGGTTAAATAATTAGGCTTCTTACCAATTTTAGGCTGAAAACTTCATCTGAACTAAAAGAAATCTGATGGTAATTTAGGGAACACTATCCCTGTGAGATCTAACTCAGGCCTGCATCCAACTCCCTTTTCCTTGGAAAGGCAACATAAAAGTACCAAGATGCAGATAGGAGAGTGCTTTTCAGATCCTGCAAAGTAAAGGCCAGGAACTCTCAAAGGCTAGAGCCCTGTCTTCTGGGTTTCCCAAGAATCACTTCTGCCATTTAATTGCATTCTTCTGAGAGTTTTTTAAAACATTTAGAAATTAAGAGTTGTGTGTATGAGAATTCTTTGCCAAGTATAACATTCTTTTGAAAAAAAAAAAAAAGTTATAGCAATGCAAAAAAAATCTTGTAGCAGACAATTTACACAATGGAATTAACAAAGTAGGAAGAAAAAGTATAAAATCTGAACTGACCAGACTTGGGTTTAAAAAAACCTAAGTAGACTCTGCTCCTTAGGTATATACAAATTGAGTTTGTCTCTTATTTTAGTGGAATTCCAATTACAGCTATGGCCAGTATAGTTACAGGAATCCAGCTTTCTAAGTTTGAATCACAACTCGGTATGTCCACCTACTGTAGCATGCTACAATTTTTTACAGGAATGAACTCCATTATATCAAACAGGTTTTCTTATATCTCACTGGGATTCACAACAAAGTCACTCCAGGGCTTCCTTAGAACCAGAGCCTGCAATGCTCTTGCAGCTGACACTGCTTTTGGTCCTGACAGATGTATACACAGGAATGCCTAAGTCAACTACTCCTACCTACTCTAACAACTATTAGCCAACATTAGCTTTGAGTGCGAGAATAAGCATATCTTGGTATCACTGGTTGTATTTCACTAGTAAGAAGTTCTATTCCTTCTAACAAGAAGGTTAAGAGGTCCCTCAGAAGATATTCTGTACCCACCTAGACACCTCAGTCATCTACTTAGAGTTTTGGGAACCTTCGAACCCTCAAAACAACTATAAGGAAAATATCTGTAATCGAAGGATGAGACAGTTAACATACAGAAATTCCAACAGCCTGAGAAAGTTGTGTTGCATATGAAATGAAATTACCATGTATGTATCTATCTTTGTGAAAGAATGTTGTACGTATAAGGACATATAATAAATGGACAGTGCAGTCAAGCAAAGTGAAAGGCAGCAATACTGTACTAAGAAAACTTATTAAACTAATATGTTTATCAGACATACTAGCAGCATGCAGTATTCCTTTGGTGTGCACTGATGGAGAGACTGAGTATACCAGATGCTACTGCTTCATGATGTGCCACTGTTTTCTGCTGCTCAAAATGTAATGAGCTTCTTTTCCATGCCAGAAGGAAGGTACCATTGTGCCACAAGCCAGAGAACAAGACTGAACTAATACATACACACCAGGAAAATAGGATGATAGATACAAGTATTTATATGCATGTTTGTATGTATATACACACACAAAACGATAATTTTGTTATGCACTGTAAGCAGTCCTTCTGTTTAAATATAGTCCTTTGGTGGAGAAAAGGATTTTCCTTGTGGAAGAAAGAGAAACGGAAAAGAAGAAATAAGAAAAACATATTTGTGTATTACAGACACATGGCTATGGGAGATACAGCAGCTTGTAACGTAAGAGCTTCTACAATTCAATATTAAGATGCACATGACAGCAGTAGACAAAGTCAAGAGAGAATATCATATTAATCTCACTTTTACAATATTCAGGAATTCTTTGATTATTTCAAAATATGCCAGGGTACTGTGAATATAGGATACTCGTTTACACTCAACTCTTCTTGTATAGCCATTATCAGAAGGATTTGATGGTTTTACACACAAGCAATTTGCCTTTGCAAGTCATCTCTCTCATTTTTATCCCATGCAGACCCAAAAGGTTTCTTCTGACCTAACTAGCTAGAACAGATGTGAGGGCAGCAAATTAAGGGTGTCAAAAGTGTCAGCAGCACAAAATCAGAGAGTGTTGAAGGACCTCATGAAGCCAGAACAACTCTGGCTTTGGTGAAGGTAATTCTGTGTAAGGTGTTTTGTCTAAACTGAGAAGTCTTGCCATCATTTGTTCCCATGAAATAATGTGCTTGCACTGCATTTGACTGATGTTTGCACAGTGAGAATCAAAGTTATTACTTTTTTTAAGCCAGTGAGTATTTTCTTAAAGCTAAAACTGAAATCTGTGACCCGGTGTGCATTTAGACAAATCCAGGCTAAGACGATAACAAACAGATTTGCAATTTTTGATTTATTACTGTTTAATAGCACAGAAGCAATGCCTGCATAAGAACATACAGAGAAAATAAAAATTAGAATTGTTTTCAAGCCTACTAAAATGCCTTTGCCCTCTCATTCTTCTAGCTCTTCCTCTTTCCTTGCCACTCCCATTTGCAGAGTAGGTTACATGAAAATAACTTTATCGTATGAGTGACAGGATTTTGAACCATAGTATTCTGAGCTGATTTTGAAATGCCATTTGGTAACAATGTAAAATCAATAAATCACAAGTGTGAATCAAAATATTTAACTTTCAGAAACACATATACAACAGTCTGCTGCCATTTCAGACAAATTATATTCTGCCAACATGAAAGGAACACATCATTTAATCCAAAATTATTTTATAGCAAGCATTTACATAAAAATGCAATTATGACGACATCACACTCATCCATCTAAAGGGTGGAATTCTTCAGGCACATAGAAAGTTTGACAGTTACGTAGTGACAGTCCTGATAAATACTGTGATTCAGTAAAGCCCTACAGAAATCATCTAACTTCAAGTATGCTGGCAGTTCCAGTAAAAGAGTGAGACTGCTAAGGTGCCAAAAGAACTTGCTCTGTTAAACAACAGACCTAAGTCAGAGCTTTTGGACCTGGTTAAATTTCCTATATTC
The DNA here is from genome assembly GCF_965140245.1 of Athene noctua. Taxonomy (NCBI): domain Eukaryota; kingdom Metazoa; phylum Chordata; class Aves; order Strigiformes; family Strigidae; genus Athene; species Athene noctua. The sequence goes on from NC_134041.1 coordinate 43,304,319, forward strand.
TGTACACAAAGAGAACTTCAAGCCACACACTTGGGCCGAAGAGACTTTCCTCAGCTCTACTCTGCCATCAGTCTCATCTGCTGCAGTCTAGCAGAAATATCAGGGCTTGGAAGGCATGAAGCTGCAACACATGGCAATTCTTGGGATGGAGAATGAACCACTAGGTAACTTCTCTAGACAGAAGAAGTCACAGAAGGCTTCCAGGTGCCCTTAAAAGCAGAAGAGACTGAAAGACTTTTGTCTTCTAGCCTCTGAACTTCACGGAGCACAGATTGGGTGCAGTCCATGTCCCACCCCCTGTGAGACAAGGCAATGAAATCATCTTCCTTCAGAACAAGAACCAGAAGGAATCTTCTTGGAATGTTAGAGCAAAAGCTCTTCATCTGTCTTAGTACTTACATGAGTTTAAAAGAGCAGGGATCAATTTAAAAAACTATCTTTAACACTGAAATATCTGAGCATAATACTTGGAAAGTGCAACATTTTCAAGTTAGCAGACAGTGAATCCTTACTTCTTCCTCTGAGTTTTGAGCATTTATACTTTGCAACCTGTTCCTGCTTGAAATTATTTGTTAAATTATATTTCCTTACTAAAATATGACAGAATAGTATCAAATGATACCAATATTAAAATACTCATGATGTGGAAAAACCCTCCAGAAATAATTAACGAAACCCCACAAATTAAATAAACAACGTGACTCTTATTAATGAAGGTGCTTGTGCTTTAAGTCATCTTTTACTTTCTCTAGGAAGGACAAAAGCTCTATATAACTACCCACTTGGGAAATGTTCAGTCTGTAAATTAGTGAAATACATGCACATTATTTTAATCTATGTACCTGTTCTTCATGTAATAGGTCATTTAGGAACTTAGAAAGTACCTACACAGTATCAACTGCATTTGGGAACTATATTTTATCTTGTACTGATCAGCAAGTGGTTACTTAATGAAACAAAACCCGCTGCTTTTCGTCCAGTTCCTACTGGAGACAGTTGTTTTAAATCAGGAAGCAAGGACAGCAAGAATGCAACAATTTCTCTGAGTAATTGTTTCAGCTTGTTCCTGTATGCATTGTTTATTTTTATGAAAGTATTGCTTTATAACTGGAAAATGACTAAGCTGTAAACTATTGTTTTATCATTCTGAGTGGCCAGTGTTTCTGTTTTTGATAAAAGCCAAGTTTCAAACAGTTTTCAGTAACATAGGAAAAAACCTAACTGTCAGTAAATGTGCTTATATTGACCGTGACATTTTTCTCTATGATGGTGCCAACATGTCAGAAGGAAGGGATTGCTTTCAGACTTGAACAGCTTCTTTGTTGCTGAAGTGAACTCTGATTGCTGCCATATTAGTATCTATCAGATTACAACAGTAGCAGAAAACCTCCAATACTTGACATTATATGTTAAAGAAAATAATTATTTTATGTATATATCAGCAATTTCTTTTTAATTTTGCACAATTTGGAAATCTTCTTAAATTGTGATTATTATTGATTCAGTTAAGCACTCTCCAATAAGTTCTTCCAAACCATATTTAGGACAAAATAATTGTGTGACTACTTATGAGATGTATACTCAAAGAGCATGTAGATGAGAACTTTAACAATGAGGTGGAGGCGTAAATGCATATGCGAGAGAGCAGTAATATACCTAGTTTTGGTGTAGGGAAATATCATCCCAAATAAAAAATTCTCCTATTTCCCTAGAAACTACAAAATTAGTTAAGCTCATTTTGGCAAGATGAATTAAGATCTTAAGATGATGGTTTGACATAGCTCCCTAAAGTCTGCCCCTCTGTGAAGAAGCAAAAAATATTCACTCTAAAGTTCAACATACAGCTTTGCGTGAATTTATTAAGCTCAGGGAGTGAGATGCCTGTTTTTACTTATACTGAATTTATAACAAAATATTGGAGGAATTATTAAACATCATTTGGGACACAGGAGTCTAGAGGTTTTATGATTGATTAAAAATTCAACATTTTTTGTGTCTGTTTACCCACTTGCAAAATAGTTATAATGATAAATACACCTCCATTGGCAGAATCAGTGGGAGGTTTAATTACTTAACATTACTGAAATGACAGAAATTCTGTGTTGAAAGGTATTATAAAGTACAGGGTATTACCATCAATAAAATAAAAGCTGCAAATAAACAAACTATGATAAAGACCAAGGCACTTTTCTTGTTTTCTCCTAGAACCCCAAAAAAACTTTGCTACACTTTTTCTTCATTGAAAAGCAATTTAATTCTTATTGTGAAAGCAATGAATCTTAAAATATTTGTTAAATTGCTGATTAAAGAGAGAAACTGTTTCTTTTACCTTTCATTCTCCTAAAATAACTCTTTATCAAAATTAGGGTTGGCTAACCCATCTATTAATACAAGGATAATGTTGTGTTTAGACCAGAAAGTAGAATCAGACACACCAGTTATTGTTTAATGAAACAATAACCAGAAGCCTAAAAATTGGTAATTATATTATTTATGATGTTTAGAACAATGAGATAGTTGATTTTCAATCTTAATTTCCACAATTTTGAGCACAATCCCAGGTTCCCTGTTCTGGCAAATAAGCATTTCAGGAAGTATAGAATAAGGTATGGTTATTTAGGCCCTTGATGATTGTGCAACATTTTCTTTTTTGTGTATGGCTAGTTACATTAATATAATTTGTCATCTCATTAATTATGTAAACATCAACCATATGTTGAATTCATTCAAGTTTGGTGTGTACATAATATTTACAGTGTATTACTAAATTGAGAGAATCTATGTAACTACAAATGCATAGAGAATTTCTCATTCTCTGGACAGTTAATTCTGAGTTTGAAAGCTCTATAAGCAAACATTTAAAACAAGCCTGTTCCTTGGTTATTCATATAGTTTTGAACAAGACAAGAACAAATATGAGTATCTTTTTAATTAAACATTCTTATATCAGCACAATGGTTTATATTATAAATACAGGTAGAACACAGGTAGGCTGAAACAATGACTGACTATTGGTTTGATAGCAGATAATCACCACTGACTGACTGCGCATCAGAAGATGTTGTAAAAATGCAGATTATTTGATATGGTTGTACAAAGCCTTGTGGAGAACTGTTCAAAGCCTGCGTATCAGTACTGCTTACTTAAGAATGTTGGTTTTAACATTCCATGGCCTAAAAATCATAAAAATTCTTCTGCTGTATACATGCAAGAGACTTTTTGATTATGTGACTATGCACACAAATATTGTGACTTTTGCAGTGGAGGACAAAACTAATTTTGGCTTGCCCTGCTGCATTTATAAATATTAGTTTCCCTGCTCATAAAAAAGAGAAAAAAAAAAATCCTCACCAACCTCTTGCTCTATACTAGCATATACTGATATACCTGTGCCCTCAGAGTGTCAGGATTCCCAGGTGATGCAGAGGAATGAGACTGTTACCAAATATAAACAAATACAGGCATGAGTACAATGCCATGAAAAATATGTCATCTCCAGCATGACTTCTATACCTTACACATTTCCCTATCAATAATGTGCTCATGCTATAAAAAGTTTCACTCAAATTCAGGTTAGAAAACAGATATAAGGTATAATAAAACATAGGTTTTTCCCTAAGCACTTTCATATTGAGAGACTTAAGCAGAAATCTTTCTTCCCTCCCCCCAACTACCTTTGAGATCTTGTAAATTATAAGAACATAGCAGCATGGGGATTAAATATTAATCAAAGTCATTACCATCATCATTATAACATATTTCAAGATCCCCAAAGAAAGAGCATATTATTTCACTAATAAAGATCATATCATCAGAAAGACTAAACTGATTAGCATGATAGGTGTGAAGAGAAAAAAAGAAATGATCAAGAGGTAATACAAAAGATTTCTGAAGCTTATTGCACTATTCAAATGCTAACTCACCCTTTAACTGAGTCTGTTTAAGCAAAGCAGATTCACCATGGGCAAAACAGAGCTCCTACATAGAACCACAGAAGCATACAGTGTATTTACAAAATGTAATTTTGCTGAGGAAAAAACCCCAACAAATCACACAACAAAAAAAGAAGGATCCAAACTCCACAAATTATATCAGTGAAAAATCCAGAGCAGCTCTAAAGCTTCAGTGGAGATCTGAATTGATTTGGTGTGCAATAGGGCTACCTAAAGCACAAGCAGAGCACCTGATACTTTGTTCACAGGATGACTTATTATTTGCATTAAAGTAATGACAAGTTTTATGGAATAATAGGACTTTTGCTATTTGGAAATTAAGGTGAAAATGATTAATAAAACAAATAGTCTCTCCATCTTCCCAGTGTATTTGCTAGCTCATTTTAAACATCCTACATGTCCTTATGATTAATTTAATGTATAAGCACCACTATTGCATAAAATTAAGTGCATAGTAAAATAAAATGCTCAGAACTAAAAAAGTAATTGGCAAAATAATAAAGGATGTATTTCTTTCAATTTCTTCTGGCCTACCAAGTTTAAAAGTAAGTGTGTTAACATTTCCCTTTAAGTATCACTCTTCTCACAACTCTAGCCCCAGAACCACAATTCCAAAAAGAATTCTTTCACAGCAAATGTAACATTTACTGTGAACATGCAATTAAGTCCTAATCACTTAGATTAATTACCACATCAGGGTTTACAATAAAACATTTATTGCTCACACTTCCACACATTAAAATTAATTATTTAAAAGAACATTAATGTTATTGCTTGGACTTTTAATTTTCATTATATAAAGACTGTTGAATGACTTTGTTTCTGAATACACAAATAAATGAGGGTCAGGACCTATGATAATTCTAATAATTATTAAGAAAGATAGTTGAAATGTGGACAGTTGGTGAACTCTAAACAAAGATATTTTCACTTAGTTTGGGTAATAACAATTTACTGTGGAACACGTTCAATACAATGAACTATGTAAGTGCCTAGTATTATTACAGTCTGAATGAGTACTTTCTTCAAATTCAAATTGCGGGGGAATACCCCTAACAATTAGCTTTTTAGAGCCAAATAATACTTACATTAAGTTCCTGTTTCTAATGAACTCATGAGCTCACACCTTTCAAAAGAAACCCACTTTTAATAGCAGGATCACTATTGTAACCAGGGAGAGTAGTGTTTGTCTTTTACTCCCAGATCTTATAACCCGAGAGAAAACTTCTCTGTTAAGACACTATTTTCTATAATGCCATATTGTGGGAGTAGCAAGTTTCAGCAGGGCCTTCAATTTGCACTACTATTCAAGATGCTTGAATATTCTAAGTTTTAATTTTCTACTGAGTATTTTCCATACCTCTCTATTTGAAAATTACTCCACTGTCACATTGTTTGCCCACCTTTCACAGAAAATCAGACTACAGGTACAGAAAATATGACTGAGCAAACATTTTTTTCCATCTAACTAAATTGTGTAGTATTTTAAAAAACAGTTTTAGATCAATAAGAGATCAAGTGAGGTGGTCAGTCTAAGGCAGAGAACTAACCTTTCTTGATGCAGAATACCTCCGCATTTTCAAGTAAAATGGTTTTGAGAAAAGGAAACCCCTGAAACTTAGTGAGCAAATACCTATTTGTTCCTTAAGAATGTGCGGCCTGTGACAACACCCCTTTAGCCACCTTAGGAGTAGAAGGCACCCATGCAGCTTCTCAGGCTTTATACTATCCAAGTTCAATAGGGTGAAGGTACATTTTGCATCTGTTGTGGTGTGTTTAGTACTAAAATGTTCACGTGAGGTACATCTTCCGATAGGAACACTTGCAAATCACAGATATGCCACTAAAACCACCAGTGTCTGGCAACATGGAATTCGGGAAATACCGAAGGAAGCTGCTCACATATATATATATATATTGTGATGCAATTTTTGATGGTAGGATTACATGCTACTGATTTTAAAAACACTGTGTAATGTTACACCTTTTTTCTGCAACAATAGAAACATGGGCAGTATTTTTTACTTAATGTATGACAGACAAATGGATTTTGTAAACTGTCATTTAAATGAGAACTTACAGTTCCAAATCAATTTACAGATTAAGAACAACAAACCAGAATACAAATAACAATTAAAAAAATCACTGGTAATTGGTAATTTGTGACTTCCTTTGGACTCATTTAAGCCTCTAAAACTGTTACTTCATGGAAAAAACTTTACATTCAAGGAGATATTTCAAACGTGGCAATTCTAGTTTTGGAAGACAGGCCTAACCCCTTGAAGCACCATCTCTCCTCTTTGTTAGTGCTCAGATTAGTTTGTCTGTTTTAACTAAATTTCTTTTTTGAAATGTTGATGTGTACAGGGAAAGAGAAGAGAGATTTATATGAGTTAATGTTCTTAAAAAAATGTATCTGAAATGATATAATTCAAACAAACCGTTTTTGAAACTCACAGGAATTTTAAAATATTTGAAGAAATTTTACGCAGAAAAAGAATTTTCACAATAGGGGGTCAAACACTAGAATACCCTTAGAAATATTCAAAACAACTGAACATAAAGCAACTGTGTAAACTTCAAATTTGCTCTACCAAACCTCTGGTGGTCCATTCCAACCTGAATTATTCTAGAAGTCTATGATATACTACATCTGCATGTATTTGAAAATTACGGACAAAAAAACCATGGACAAAGCATATAGTCTCCAATGTTCTATCAGCTTCTAGGAGAGTATTTCAGAGCAGAGCATCCCCAATACTGCATATACCTCCAACAATCATATAAGAAATTAGTTATTTTACTCAAAAATAAACAACATTAAATGTATATACTTTGTAAATGAGCCACGTAAATGCATTAGGAACAGAATAACACTTTAGAAGTTAAGGTCCTCCTGTGGCCCTTCAATTTCAAAAGGAGCCTCTCTGAATTCCAAATTATGAAGTCAATGAGATCTTAATAATGCCTACAGCCCTATATGTAGACAGTCTTTTAGACAGGAATGAGCTTTGCTACAAGAACATTAATTACGAAAAAAAATTTCCCTGCTCTTTTGTGTCCTTTACTTGAATCTCTGCCTATCCAATTTGTGTCTTTGAAAACACAGAGAATAAGAAAAATAGATACTAAAGCTATAATAATTTACTTAGCAGTGTAAACTTATGTGCCAATTATTACACTATCACCATGATTTTCTAGATTAGAATATCAATGAATAAGTTTAACATATCGGACACATATAAATAAAGACAAATGAAAAAGCACTCCTTTTCAAATCAGCTTTTAAGCTCATGTTTTAGTGCGTTTATAAGAAAAGGAAGTTCGGATCTCTCAAAATCACCTCCTCAGTTCTGAGAGTTTAAATCCATTCTTTATGCTAAATAAACATAATTTCTATTTTTTTAACAGCCAAACTAGAATATTTTGGAACTGTATAATAAATAACTTTATTTTAAGGAATGAAAATTATTGGTCCATGTCAAAGCAAAATGCAGCATGCATTCCTCAAAGCAAACATGGAAAGTTGCTGTCTCAAGTTTTTGATATATTTTTATGTATCTAGCTAGATCAATGGCATGCCTTCATTTATAGGAAAGTCCAGTGATTTGGTATTTATTGGAGCTTGCTCTCTCTTCAAAACAGCTAGCTATGGAAATCCAGCATTTTCTCTTTACTCCTGTTCCTGCAATAGCTCTTAATCCACATCTATGGTCCAGCCCAGCCAGTAGTCTAGTAAGAAACAAAACACTGGCAGAGTGGTATCAAACACTTCTACAAATAACAGGAAAAGAAAGTGATTGATGGTACCTCCAAAGCAGAGTTCAGAAGCCATGGGTAAATAGTTCACATTTCTTCAGCTTTCTAATACTTAGAGCTCTAATTTTCTTCAGGAAGGGCAGTGGAGACACACATCAACTGTTTTTAGAAAACCTTTCCTGGAAACCAATATCTATATGATGCTATTTAGAACATCTTCCGCAGAAGAAAATTAAGCTTAAGAAGCTCCCTTCTGAAACAGATGCTTGTAGGCCACTATAAATCACAGGACAACGCATTTCTCTCTCCAATAGTCAAGTTTATCCATGGTAATAATTGTTGTGAATCAAAGGGTTAAGTAGTTGGTAATGACATGAACCACAAAAAAAAATTACTTGACAAGATTCCACCCTCATTCCAATCTCTACCAAAGTGTCAAATGTAATTATAAATTTTCACCAAAGATGTCAGATTCTTATGTTAATCTTTGCACAATCTGACATTGCCATTCTTCAACTTTTATGGATGTGAACAGTTATCACTTTGTTTGTATGTCACCACAGACAACATAATCAATAGTTTTCATATCTTTCTGTTCATACTTTTTGTTAAAATGAATTTTGTGAGTGCTGCTTACTTTTGTTCCACTATGAAACTTGTTACTGCTTGAATAGAGAGTACTTAATCTCAACAATAAACATTATAATGTATGATAAAGCAGTCAGGAAAAGAAAAGGTTCAACATTTTTTTCCAGTCCCCACTTTAACATACTCTGTTCTTATCAAATTAATATCTAACAACAGTGACAAAAAAGCAACACAATGGATGGCTTTGTTCACTTTAGATGTACTAATTTGAAGCACAAACTGCCTTTCACTCCTTTTCCTTTTATGCTCTATATTTCTGTAGTAAGAAAATCTTCCTCCATAAAACTCAATGCAAAAAAATTGTAACTGGAAATAACTGGTCTACAAAATATTACCTGTCCTCATCAACAATTTAAACAGGATCCACAAACAAATGGATTGCTTGTTTATTGTTTCCACATTCAAAGAGCCACCAGGCAGGCTGGAGAGGTATTCTTTCTAACCTGTCACTCAGGCGAAAGTACTATGCAGGCACCTTCAGCTCTTCCTGCAGTTCTACAGCAAAACTTCTCAAGGTCTGAACACAATCAGCACAGTTGCTCTGTACCGCAAATGGACACCAACAGATTTTCATAAAAGTTGCAAAATGGCACTCGTTGAAAATTGTTTGACAGTGGCTCCTGTGAAGGTAAATTGATCCTTGATATGTCTACTCATATACCTATTCTCCATGGATGCTATGAAGCATCAAGACTTCAAAAAAAGGTATTTTTTTTAAATCAGTGACCAGGGCACAAAAATGAAATGTAAAGAGGAGAATAAATTTCTTGCTGTCATAGGCTTTACATTAGCTTTTACAAATGAGCACCACTCTGCCAACAGTGAAACTGGTCCCGATTTTGTAACATTTGCTGAACTTGAGTTTAGAGATTGACTTTCTTGACATGCAGTCTGATGGGAAATTTCCCTTCTAGACACCAAAACAGACAAAACCGCTCCAACAGAAAGATCTTATTCTGAATATGATGATTTAGCTTAGGTTTTAGACTTTAGCTTGACCAAATGAATATTTCATACACTTAATATCCAACAAAGAGAGTCAAGACTTTTTGTTGCCAGCACCCAACTGATTTCTTCCAGTGTGAACTAGAACCAGTTAAAGTCTGCTTCATCCACGCCTTCCTAGCTTAAAACTGATATACATAATCATACGAGAATATGCTTATGTCACCTAACTGCTAGGTTTAGCCAGAGGTAATTACTGTTACTTATTAGAAACTGCAGCCCTTGTCTAGAAGCAGAGAAATTATACGACTCCTCCTTGAATGAGAACCTCAGATCCATGAAGCTATGTACTTAACTTTGTAAATCCAACAGTACTGAAGTCTAGTCTAATGCACATACACAGCCTCTGAGTAATAACACCACGGTATGGTTCAGGCTGCTGAAAAAGCAGATTTCAGAGAATGTGTTGCAGCACAGCAGTACTTCATCATATGTGTAAGAAACAAGAGTCTGAGGTGTTTTCTGACCCTATTTACTCCTGACAAATTGCATTCAGATGTGTCAGAGTTGCAGAAGTCTTCCTGTGAAGTTGCTTTTCCAGCATCTACTCTCGACAACAATGATTGCTTGTTATCTCATGTACCTTGCCATATCGCTGTCCACTTTAATCTCAGAGTAAAGGAACTTCAGAATATTCACTGCGAATAAGTGTCCTTGGAAAATATTCAACAATTTCAAGTCTGTATGATACATTTTAGAATTTAGATATTTAATAGCACTGATGACTCGCAATTTTCCACAATTACCATCATAATCATTCTATGTTCTGAGAAAAGGATACATATGACAAGGAGCTGTTTGAAAAATTAAACTTTTATAAAATATCTTCTGAGTGTCTGACATTTTGATACAGTAATACTTTGTCTGCTTTTCTGACTGCCTGTTACAAATTTGTATTTGCTTTTGGATATTCTTCTTATGGCAAAAGAGTCTGTTCTAAGATTTGTACCTTGGTTTTACTACAGTGAATTATGTATCTATTCAGAGATCATGCTCTCCCAAATGAACAAACATCCAAGCCTGCTAAAATAGTCTGCCAACATACTGTGAAGATCTGGGAAATGGCACACCCTCACAAATGCCAGATGTAATTCTGCCCACAAGAAAAGTCAGATGGATTCCTCCAATAAATTCCTACTTCTTTTGTCTGCCTCTTGGTTGATATATGATACCACTGCAGATGTATCCAATTTTATTAAAATTTGTCCCACCAGCTCCCTTCTGAAAGGAAAATTTTCAAATTTATCCTGAGTTTGTACACATTTTGTCATAAGTTGTTCCTAAACTGAAACCCAAGTGTTAAGTTTTATTACAGTTAGTTCAGCGGGGTCTGTATCTGGTCAGACAATCTTTTGTGTTTGTGATTTTAAGAGACAGCTATATTTTACTAAAGTTCTTGAATGCTTGGGCTCCCATTTCGGTATTTTTTTTCAGTTACCACATGGCTGAGTTTGAAAATTAACATAACTAGCAGTTAAGTTCAAACACCAAAACTTCCCACAAGACTACATACAAGAGACAAAGATCTTATCACAGTCAGCTCTTCAAATCCTAGCCGAAGCTTTGCTAAAGAACTGAACTGTAAGAATAACATTCTTTAGTGTTTAAAGCTTTATACAGAAGGCTTTTCCTAAATGAGTGGCTAATAATCTACTTCCAACTATGGAGATACCGGTAAATCTGTTCTTAAAGATGTCATATAATTCCTCCATTTCAAAGACATACCTAATGTTAAAAAGTAAACTCACACAGTTAAAAGCCCACAAAATTGTCTATGGTCTTTGCTGAATTTGATACTAATAAAATTCTGAACTATTCCAAAAACATCATGTCCTAAAAATCATCATGTGGTAGAAAAGTATCCACTAGAAAGTTTAAAAAAAGGAGCAATTCAAAGTAATTTTAAAAAAATCTTTTTGAGTGAATATTTACTATGAATTTAAGCACAATAATTTACAAGTAGTTTTACATACTAAGAGAACAACTGTAGTTGCTACACATTTAAGATTTTCCTAAGGGGACATTCTTAGGAGGCTGGATCAATATTTTTTGAATTGGGAAGTACTGAGACTTGACATCAGGCTAATATTAAACAATCTTCCACTGAATTATTCACACATTTAAAGACTGATGAAATAACTCCATATAAATACATCCACAAACCAAAATACAGATATACAAACACAGTGTTTGTTCTGCAGGTACAGCAACTAAGCTTCTAACTCAACTTCTCTTTGTGTAGTATTACTACCCTTTAGAAAAGGGGGTGTTTTGTTTCTAAAAATGATATTTTTGGCATTATGCCCAAATTACTTAAGATATTGCCCAACAGTCATTCTCCCACTCCCAGTCATTCATTTTGTTACTAGTGTTTGCAGAGAATGATGATCTAGAATGTCTTTTATGGTTAAGTTTTTGCATCCCACTTTTTTCCTTCTCAACTAAGTATATTATAGTTTGATTCTATTCACATTTAAGGGATCTCAGAGCGTAAAAGTTAGTGATGCTCACTGGGAGATATTTTTCTGCTTGGAGATATAGAAAGGAAAAATACTGTGTGAGAAACAGGGAGATAAATTTTAGCACAAGGGTGAAAATGAATTGGGGTAACTCTTTTTGTCACTGTGGTGTCACAGCTGGTCCTGTGATAGATGAATCTTAGCCTGCATATGAAATGAATATACACTAAAAACTTTATTAATAGGAACTATTAATTACTTCAAGATGATAACATACCTTGGATCTAAATCAGATGCCGCTCAAGGGCACACTGGGGATAACTAATGTTGTCTTTCTCATGTGAGAAAAATAAAGATTCTGTATATTTCGTTTCTTGCACAAAACTATCCAAAAGCATATTGGGGCTTCCCATAGAAACGGAAAACCTCTAAAAGGGGCCTTTAAAGTTGGCAAAACCAGCAAATTTAATCTATCCACTTTCTTTTGACCTTTAAACCTGACCTGAAAAAAGTGTTCAGCAACATAAATTTGATCTCTGAAGGCCTGCTGCAGATCTCATTTTCTGCTGTTTTTCCATTAGGCATTTATGGGGCTTGCTGGTGTTACAGGGGACTAGTAAAATGTCGAAGTAATCCTGCAGTTCCTGTGTATGAATTCAGCTTTTCCCTATGAGATGATAACATTTTTTTTCCCCTGCCAAGGCTTTTTCAGATACTGGAGTATAAGACTAATACCATAGGTGTGATGTTATTTTTTTTGCATTTGGTAACATTAACCAGATCTAGCAGTTCAAGTGTTGAAACAAAAGAATTCTTTTTTGAGCCAATAAGGTGGCTTGGTGCACATCTGCACTAATTGAAATCACAGCATGGTTTTTCAGGATAGGAATTGTATCCAAAGCATACAGAGGATTTGAAGATCTTGGTTGTGTGTTTGTACATTCTCTTAAGTGCAGAGGAAACCAGCTGCTTCCATTTATAAACTGTGCTGATACATGTGCCTCAATGTACCAATGACATAATGTGCAACTCAGCAAGCTAAAGGTTTGCCAACTGTTTTAATAGGAAAAAGGAAAGGATGGGTATAGAAGGTAAGACAATAGAAAAGAATTTATGATAAAGGTATCTAATTTTCAAGTAGCACATTTTGTATTTTATAGTAATTTACCTTATAGTAGAATTGACCACGTTCTTCTTTCTGAAGTGTCTTCTCTCAACTTTCGTAACTTTTCCCTTTTTTGATGCTTGGATCTCTTTAACAACTCCTTCAGCACATCTTTTAAAAGATCTTCCTCAGTGTTACTGAATATAGTTACACAGGTTGGTTTAAGACATCTTTACACTACCTCTAGCTCTAGTCTATTTCCAGGTAATATTACCAAACACATTTCTTTACGGAACGGGTTGTTAGGCGTTGGAATGGCGTGCCCAGGGAGGTGGTGGAGTCCCCAGCCCTGGAGGTATTTAAAAGTGGGGTCAACATAGTGCTGAGGGATATGGTGTAGTTGGGAACTATCAATGTAAGGTTAATGGTTGGACTGGGTGATCTTCATGGTCTTTTCCAGTCTAGATGATTCTGTAATTCTGTGATTTAAGCTGATGGTGGAAGGACCTTTCTCCCTCCCTGTCTCTCTCTGTGTTCAAGTCTTGATTTATTCTGTCCAAGCTGAGACCCACACTTTCAAACCACATTCTCAATTCAAATCTATTTTAGGACTTGGTTTTAATTCTTCTAATAGTTTCTGCATAACATTTCTTTTACTTTTAGTCACACAGCTTAAACTGACCAGACATCACCTTATTTCAACTGACCTTGAAAAAGAAATAATTTCCATCCTGTATCTAATCAGATCACTTTCCATTCATCTCCTTCTTGACTGCATCAAGTATTCAGTACCTGGCTCCTCTTTCCGGCTTTCCTACCCATCTTAAACGAGATTATCTGTGAGCACTTACCACTTGCTACTTCACTTTTGAAACAGTTAGCTATGTGCTTTTATTCCATTCTGTCCCACAAGCAGATGAAGTGCTTCTCATAAGCCTCTCCTTTTCCAGATCCATTATAGAACTTTTACCACCAGTGATTCTGGGATACTCAGACCAACATCACTGCTATGTTCTTATTTCCATGTGCTTTCCCTACTGCACGCTTTACAACAGGAAATATTTCTTTGAGTAGCACGCCAACGGGGCTTGGATCTGTCATTAAGGCTCCAAGGCACTAAAATAATAGGATGAAAAAAGAAAAAGTTAAGTTTGTATGACAGGTTGTAGAGAAGGTTCCAGGGACAGAGAGGAGAGAGAGAAGGGTTTGACTGTGTGTTTCCTTCCTCTGTACTCACATAATACCGACCAAAGTCAGTCCTGTCCACACTTTGCAATTGTAGTAAAACAACAGAAGAAATGGAGGGGGAATAGTTCTAATTATTTTGTTAAACAGGAAAAATAAGATTAATCATTATCAATTGATGAATTGATCCTGGAAAATCATAAATGCATTTCCATTCCAGAATGAAGCACTGCACAGAAGAGGGATGTATAACAAAGACAATTAGGATTCTGACATTCTCACAAGAGAAGTAAAATTTGATTCAATCAGTGACTGAATTTCAGTACCAGCACTTAAGATAACAATTAAGATTGTGGCCACATACAATCATAAGCGTTCCTTTCAAAAAAATTTCATATAATTAAAGGTGCTAGTTTCCACATCAAATTCCACTTTGGATGTGGTTAAATTCCATCTTGGTTAAGTATTTCCTGTCTATTTAATTTCATCCTGTAGATCCAGCTGCACATAGTTATTCCACACTTCCTGTCCTAAACTATCACATAGTGCTGTTGTGAGTCATTGAGCAGCTTCATTCTTTTTGATTCTTTATGTGATGTATCAATTATGTCATCTAGAAAGTGCTTTGAGTCTGAGAAGTTACCAGAAATGTCAGGTTATATGCCTAAAAAACAACATGTAGTGCAAACTTTAAAAACTGCCAACTTTTAAAAGGTAATATAAGCCAACTAAGGATTGGTAGATTTTGGCAAATTATGCAGAGTCCACTAAAAAATAAAAGCCAAATAAAAAATTAATTCCAGAACACAGTTTTCAAAAAAGTTACTTCAATTTTCCTCATAAACGGGCTGCAGTTTCTATGGTAGCATTAAGAAGAAAAACCAAGGAGATTTAGAAATAATTATACAAAACTAAAAAACTGATAAATATATTTGTCCATATTTCGTCTCTTTCACTTAAATAAAAAGTAGGTGACAAAACCAGAAGTATGCCCTGTCAATCACTTCATAATACCCTAGCACTCTTAACAGCTCACAAAGGACTAGAGAAACTGACTCCTCAGATAACACCTGGTCTAAAAGCCTTAAAAGCATTTAAAAACCCTGATCAATATATAAAACTGAACGACACATAATCCCCAAAAGGAATCAAGTCACTTTTATTCTGCAATCAGAGGTAGCAATAGAAGCTCTTGACTGCCAAAGGACTTCTTACCAGCTCTGACAGACTTGGTAAACCTAAGGTGTTGTGTTTGATTTTTTCATTTGGGATTCAGTCATATAATTGAGTATCAGTTGTTCATATTATTCTTTTATTCCCCCAGTTAGACAACTAAGGCCTCTGTGAACTGAACTCAGAAACCAGGATTCTTTGACAAGCAGAATGACAGAAGCCATCCCTTAAAATCTTCTATTGTTACATGCAGGCGAAAGCAAAAGAAATAGTGGTCTATCCATGAACAAGTAACAGGTAACACTCAAGACCACGACTGGAATTGCTGATGTTTCTAAGTGTTCTCCCTGGGTGCCTCATACATGCAGTACTTCCCCAGCCACAGGCACTAAGTATGAAACAAGAAAAATGGTTTTGAAGGACACAAATGTATTTGTCAGTGTGGGTAAGTAAAGCAACAATATATCTCAACTAGCGATGAGTAAAACATTCATCCACATGGGAGCCGTCCCATAACTCATCGTCTACAGCCTGAATAACCAACAGGAAAATTTACCTGAAGATGGCTCCAATTTCCATTGCTTTAAACCCTCATTTCTGGTTTTACATCTGAGCATTAGGCCCAAACACCTGAAGTATGTTTGTTCAAGGCAGTAGGGAAGTTCAGGCAGGCATACAGGGAAGGGATGTCCATTCTTGTACTGAAGCTGCATCACCCAAGCCTCTGTGTTACAACAGTGATAGGATCGACTCACAAGAACTCAATTACCAATGATGGAACTTCAGCAAAAAAATTCCTCTCTTGACTGTACCACACTGATGAGTAAACTCAGCTATACCTGAATCAATCATCTGCCTCAATCTCCCCCTTTCCAAAGGCTGACAAGGGAAGTCCTCAGTGTGTATCATCTCTAGCCACATAATCTACCGATTGGCACACGGTTCCTGTGAGGAAGTAAAAATGGCATGGATGGGATTTTGGCAGAATGCTTCCTCCTGATATTGATTGTTTATTAAAAGGAATAAACTCTTCTTAGTATATATACACTACCAATTACAAATTTAGCTCTAGTTAAGACAGGCCCGTGAACATCACCGTAAGAATTCTGCATGGAAGTTTTATATAATTGAAGACTAGTTGGTAACTACCTTTTTCCCTTCTTAACCAACAGTTAGGAGTAGTGAACTTCTTATTCTAGTTTAATCCTACAAAACTTAGACAAGGTCCATCTACACAGCATTGTCATTTTTTTCAAGAAACCTAGTTATAACATTGCTTTGACATTGTTAACAAATCTAGATTCATCACTCAAATGGGTTTGAACCAAACTTATGTTCTTAAACAAGCTGGTGCTCACTGTGTCTCAAAACCAAGGTAAACACACAAGATAAACATATGCTGCCTACGATACCACAAGGCATCAAAGGGACTGACCCATTTTCTATCAATACCAGAGACAACACGTTAGTAAGACAAATTGCATTCATGCTATAGAGCATTTAACATCTGCAAAGACTTGTTATAATTCCTTCTGCACGTTTCAGGCTAATGACCCACAATAGTGAAAGTGCTACCGGTTTTACAATGCAGATCAATGCTTATATGCAGTGAACAGCTTCCTTTGACTTTATACAAATTATAAATTGCTCTGGAGAAATGGTAACAGCAAACTAAGTAAATGTAGTATCTCTTTCATTTGCTCTTCTGTAGATAACAGTACTTGCTTGCCAATAAAGTTTCTCTGCTCTTGAGCAAGAAGAAAAAGTTGCACACATGTAAATACATGCAAATGAACCCATAAATGTAACTCTGGACACACAGAGACACTAACAGGGAGACACCAGTTAAGCTATTTTCACATTCAACCTCAAATCACTTCTACTGTAACATACACATAATACTTTTCATCAGTGTAACTTGAAATAAATACTTTCTTCTTTCTAAATGTTTTTGCTGATGTAGGGAAACATAACCAAACAATGAGTCTTCATTTAGCAGTGGAAACCCAGAAATGATATTTGCTTTTTTATTAAAATAACATGTGAAAGATGTATTACAGACTGAACTTCCTTTTGGAAACTTTAGCTGCCCTGGGAGACAACACAGACTATAATATTTCTTACTAAGAATATCCATAATAGTTTTGGAAATGCCTTAAAATAAAATCTAAAATATGCATGAAATATATGTTTTTCATGAGTTCTTTCTTCCCCTGTCTTTTCCTCATGAGCTCTAAAATGCCAATTTTAATGTTTTAATATTTAATTCAATTCAGTTAGTCTTTTCACCCTTTGCCTTATAGAACTTAGGAGAGAAAGGTTGAAAAGTTAAAGAAAGAGGGAATTTATCTAATTAAAATGAAATCTTTTAATGATGTTATGAAACCACTCAGAGCAATGTTTTAGATTTGCTCCTGCTGTTGTTTGAAGCTGTGGTGTTAAAAATGCCCTGGTTAGAGTTACAGACTGTTCTAAAAAACTGTGAGGAATTTATGTAGGATTTAAAACAGACACATGCTTTTAAAGTCAAGAACCTTCAAATACTACAGTTAATCCACACAATAATTCAACAACCAACCCATGCTCAAATTCCTAACAGATACCATATGCAACCTGTAATAAAACCTGCATCAAGGTATTTTAAGCAATAGGATAATTTCATTTTCCACTTAACAGCACTATTTACTTTTAATTAACAAACTACTAGAAGGTGCATGAAAACTATTCCACCATTCTGCATACAATGCTTAAACTGAAATGGGTTCTGAAGAGATTTTACTGTCTAAAGAGACTGCATTATTAATTAGATGAATTATGATAAAATTAGCTGTTGCTTATCTAAATGTACTTGACATCCATATGATACTTTTCACTTTTACCTTACAACAAAAAGAAGGATAGAACAAAGTGACCCATCTGTTTCAGAAGTAGCGTGGGTATAAATTAAAAAGCAAGAAGAAAAGAAACCTCCAGAGTTCAACGTCATGTATCTTATAACAGAAAATGGTTCTTTGACAATATCAGCACAAAACGTAAGGATACACTGAATTTAATGGCTTAGCCTTTACATTTTTCTATCCACTTTTTCATATCCCCTCTCTCAACATCTTCCTCTTCCCTAAGGATTACACGTCTTCTGGATTTAGACTTTCTCACAGAAATAACTATGGTAATAAAGCTGGACCCAAATTCCTGTAGTAGTTAAAAAACTGTACTTCATACAAATAACAGGATGTAATTCCTCTTTTGACTGTCTCTTTGGTTAAGCAATATATTTAGCTGGCTAAATAATTAGGCCATTGCTAAATGTGAAGTTTTTTCAAATTTGAATCTAATTAGCCTAAGTAAAGAAGGTATTTCATGGGAAATTATTTTTTTGCCTTCAAGGAGATGAGTCTACACTCAGTGAAATTGTGTCATCTTATTAACACTCATCTTGTCTCATATAGGTCCTGCATGATTTACTCTTGTACTCTGTTCCAAATTACAGATTCAGTAGCTCTTGAATACCTAGCAATCTTTACCAAGATTCTGAGGATTTATATTAAAATGTTTTACCTTGTAGAAGCAAAAATCTGACAGTGTTAGTATATAAAAAAAATTAATAAACTATCCTACTACGTCAAATGAAAATTTTCTTCAAATGAACGAATTAATTGGTTAATATGATGGGAACATGATGCTCTTGAGTGAGGAGATTCAGCTTCAGATCAGTGAAGTCCCTAACGGCTGACAGCCACAAGGTATCAGGATACCATGGAAAAAAGACTCTTTCTTCCCTCATTTCCTTTAATATTTAAGGAATATCAATATCTGACCACTGTCAGATACATAGTATTTGGCCAGATGGATTTTTGCCCTGATCTACTATGCTAGATTTTGTTTTGCAGATATGAGCAGTTGGAAAGATTTTAATGTATCCTTGGGCATACTAGCCTTTTATTCTATGAACACATTATAATTCAACACAGTGTATCTATTTAATAAACACAGCATGCACTAAACAAAGTATTTAATCTTTTCCGTTAAACACCAAGAGCTTAGCAGTAATTCCTAAAGAGAAAATAACAAGACAATAATACAACTCCAGATAGCAAAAAACCTTGCATTGTCCAGTCAAGGTAATCCTAGTATTTTTCAACAACATAGATTCCCACTCGACAGCATGGGAAAAAAGTAAGGAAACAAAATGAGTAAATAAGCCACATGACAGAAAAGAATTTACCCTGATTAAATTACTTCATTCCATGGCCTGAATTTCGAGTGCTTGCTATTTCTACTTCTGACCTGCCCCATTCAACAATTCACAAAGCTTTTTTGTAGAGTACCATCTCCTCTGTACTAATGCTTCCACAAACTTCAACAAGTTATTTATGCTCACTGAGTGGAAGCATGATCAGTCCATCCTGACAAGTCTGGTGTTCACACCTAATGTATCTTAAAGAAACTGTTTAGCACATAATGCTGTACTCTAGCTGTGACTTTCCTTTCCAGTGAATTTGCTGCTTTCAGGTTTGCATTAATCCATTCTGAAGTGCTGAATACAACTATCAATAAGAAAGCATGGTATGCCATCATAAACTGATATGGACACACTTCTGTTTGATACAGTTAAACAGTTTTACAGGTAGATGCACGCTTATGATTTGTGTAACCAGATGCAAAACCAGTTGAAAATCAAGAGTTGGCAAAGTTATGTTAGCGCAGCTCTGAGCCTAAGTTAGTTAATAAGTACATCTCAGCAAAAAGGTACATTAAGACAGGCTCAGTGCTGTATAGAATATGGCCTTTGGACACATCAGAACAAGGCATAACAAACTTGCATCTGCTTGGGAGTACAAAGAGTGAACGTATGTCTGCGTACTTGGGCAGATATTCCCTTGGTGCACTAGAGATTATGGACAATGGACGATAATCATTAGTTCTATAGTGCACATTTTGCATTTTTCACTATTATGCACTCAGCTTCCCCATCCCTTAACACCCTCTGCCATCAAAAAATCTTCCTCAAGTTGCAGGATGCAAAGCTTCCAAGATGAGGAAAGCCACCATCAAAACCAACCCACATAACCCTGATTCTGTTCTTTTTGCATATTTGATATTACCGTCATTATCACATGTCAAAGCTTTCTGAGGAAGCTTTGTGTGAAACAATCATTTACTTTACAGGACCACTTCCTAATTCGGTGTAGAAAATTAAGCTGGGGTGGAAATTTTGTACATAGTTTCTGTTGTGATTTTTGGGTATAAAGTTCAAATAACTTTTTCATAATTTCAAACATCATCAGCTGTAGTTATTTTACTTTTCTGAATGTCACTGCTCTCTTTATCAAATGTAAGATCTCTCAGTATTCCATTAAATCCTTGCAAGGTGAAGCTGTCTGATATCTCAGCATATGTTCATCTTTCCACAATTTTCTGGCACTCACACATCATTAGAATCTTTAAAAAATTAACTTATTTTCACCATAGAACTCAATCTTTATTCTGTGTCTCACTGACAACTTATTTACCTGTGTAACAGCTACAAGAAATTCAAAGTAAATATCCTCACACCATTCACTCCAAAATGACAGAACACGTCCCTCCCTGTTTTCCACAAAGGGATGATGAACTACCAGCTCTATGTGACCATTACTTCCTTGGTTTACTCCACATATTCCATTTTCTTTACAAGGAAACTAGATTCCTTACCTAGATGTCAAAAGAAGTTCAATAACTCCCTCTTTGCATGATATTG
The DNA here is from genome assembly GCF_965140245.1 of Athene noctua. Taxonomy (NCBI): domain Eukaryota; kingdom Metazoa; phylum Chordata; class Aves; order Strigiformes; family Strigidae; genus Athene; species Athene noctua. Next base: position 43,325,346 of record NC_134041.1, read on the forward strand.
TACAATGAGATATCTTGTATTTTGAACTCTGATGACACCACTTGAAGATCTGTATAAGCAGCGAAAGATACCATGACACTGCATAGCCTTTCCGATTTTTCTAATATTTAAAGATGGCATCCCTTTATATATGGCATGTTATATAAATTGAAAATCTTCTGAGCCTCTGTAAAACCCTTTCTGGATTAAATAATACTGCTGTAATACACGTAAATCCTAAAATGTCTCTGGAACAGTCTAGTGAGAAAAAACCTCTCTGAACAGAAATTATTCAAAACAAAATGCACAAATCAACCCCCACCCCAACACTGGATTTCTTTTGTACCTTAAATGACATAAATGACATAAATGTCTCTAACTATGGTTAAAGTTCATCAAGCTTCATTATTTTTGTATTAAAAGGAAGAGAATTACTTTTCAGAGTCCAAAATAGAATTAAAAATGTCTTATTCTTACAAATTAAACATTCCAATTAAGATGTTTCTAAGTTGTTGCTTAATTTTAAGTTTGAAAGCTATGGGGTTTATGTATATATAAACTACTCAATAAAATGGTGCTTTGCCTTTCTTCTGAAGTTGTTTTATGAACAGATGAAGCAAAAATGACCATAAAATGATGAAGTAATTTCTAAAAGCAAAATTATTGACTTCAACTGAAATGCTTTCTAAAGGTTTTTAATTGCCCTAAATTTGTGAAAAACTACCCAGGAGATCAACAAATTCATATCAATGAACTGCATTATACTATTGAGAGAACCCTTGGCCTCAAGCCAGGGAGAACAAATAGAAAGGACCATTTTCACTTGGCTGCAAATTATCAAAAAGCTAAGAGAAAGCTATGGAGTTAAAGTGACATGTTTGTATGGTGGGAAAAAGATCAAATATTGATCGTCCAAGCTGAGGTAATTAGAGCGGTTGTCAAGGAGATGGGATGCATGTCGTTAGCCCTACAGAAATGCATCTTTGTTTTATATTGAGTGAATTAGCTGTTCAGCAGTTGGCAGTGATTTTTTTCTTTTCTTTCTTTAAAAGGCTATACATCATTCACTAGTAAGATATTCTTGTAATTCAATTTTTTTCAAAAATAAACATATACAAATACAATTTGAAAGCTTATTCTAAATATTGAAAGTTTTTCTACATAAAATTTTATGGATATTTTGTAAAGTGGAATTGTAAAACATGCACCTTCCTATACTTTAAGGCTTGTACCACTGTACAACACCAGACTGTAAATGGAGAGAAAGACGCATGGCGTGGAACCGAAGTGCCTGCCATTTTATTAAAACTCTTCAACCTCACCCTAGGTAGTAAATCCTTTCAGATTAATGTCAGTCCACTGGGGACTGGAAGCTCACACCACTATGGACACCACAGAGACCCATCTGCTGGAGCTGGTGCCACTCATGCATTTCATTCGGCTGCCACTTCCCGGTCAGCCCAGCCCGTAATGCTGAGATCTCACAGCGTGGCTCCCCTCTCCTCCAGCAAACGGAGCTGAGAAGACATTAGGCTGGCAGCAGCATCTTCTGCTATGGCTAATGCTTTGTTAGTGATTTGTCTGGGACACTGAGCAAATGAGCGTCAGAACAGAACATGGTATCTTCTAGAAATATGTGACTGTGCAATGCTACCAGACTACTCAGAAAGACATGGACCAATCTGTTAATCTGTTTCATCCCTGCACACTGGATACACTTCAGTCATAAAACATACATCCATATCAACAAAGAAAATCATTATTGATAGGACACGTAACCTTTGTGACAACTAAGAACACGGGGACCGCGTGTGTCAAGTCTAATCTCTTCACACAAAGAAGTGTTGTTTCTGATAGACATTTACTAAATATCTTTACCTGCTAGACTACTGGCAAAAATCCCCAAAAAGTTCTCCAAATGACAACATAAAGGTGAGATGGAAAAGACCTCAACCCACAATTGCAAAATGCCCCCAGGTAAAACAACCCATCTGATACCTAAGAACTCATATCAGAAACTTAATTTCTTATGTCAGGAAATAATTTTCAGTGTCAAACAGCTATTTAAGTGGTTTTCTCAAACTTCCCATTTGGGCCAAAATTTCTCAGCACTGGATGTCATCGTTAAGCTAAGATAATACTCTTTCCAGGAAATTTTAAGCAGAGGAAATCAAAGGAATGCGTGCAGTAGCTCTGACTTTCATTTGGATCTCCACAGGATGACAAACATGGGAGGACTATGCTTTATCCTAATGTGTTGCTCAAATACTTTTTAAAATAGCAGAGCCTGAGAGAAATGAATTTTGGTCAAGGCCAGCAATTTTTTTTCCAAAGAGAAAGTCACCTCTACAGTGCTATTTTGCAGACATCTCTCACAAAAATCTGGCCTGGAAACTGCTGGAAGAGAGAATACACCAAACAGCCACCTTTCAGCAGGACACTGAACTAAGCCTTGCTTTCTTACCTTGATGATTCCAGATTTTTTTTTTAATACTTACCACCATTTTAAAGGTTCAACAGTAAGCACTAATGACAGATTATTTTTTTTTTCTTCTAGCAGAATGTTTCCATACTGTTTTCAAAAATTTTGAAAATTTTTTATAAAGGAAAAGCAAAACACAGCTGCTCAATACACCAAGAAAAAAACCTCAGCATATTAAAATACATAATGAAGTAGCCTGTCTTTATTGCTCTGCCATGTGTTCAGTTTATCCCAGGTAATTCAATAAAAAGAACTAGCTTTAAAAGAAGCAGGCCAGGTACTGGAGTTGATACTTTTTCACAAGTTTCATAGCGCTGTACAGAATGCATGAACCTTTCGCTTCCTCTGGTTATTTACTCCTCCCTACACAGAAGCCGATTCCTGGAATTCCTATTTGCTGGAAAAGGAACTCATTATAACCACTTAGTTTGAATACTACCCTTGTTATGAAAGATAAACTAAAGAAAAAACCTGAGCCAAGTACAATATTCCATCAGTCTAGATGCCATGGAGCTCCATAACATGGCAATGCTTTATGAAGACTTACTAAGCAATTAGACTGAAGACTGAGGGACTAGCAACCATTGGGCTGCATATTCGCTCTGAAATACTGAGGCATCTATTTCACATTTGCATTCCTGTCATACCCAAACTGAGAAAATAGTCTTTTTCATTCTTTCTGCCATTAGAATTTGGTTGAAAACACAATAGTATCAACGTAAAAGCTATCCTTCAGATGATGAAAAATTGCCCCAGAGGAACATGTTCTTGTTCAGATTGTTGAAGAATTTATTCCTTTACTGCATATGGAAAAAAAAAAAATATTTCTAATTTGTCATTACAGTAACAACTTTCCAGTTCCTCTTAATGGAACCCCAAATTTGATATAACATGAAAACTGAAAAAAAAAAACCAACTCAAAAGCCCAAGCAAACTGCTAACCCAATAACTACTGAAAGCAGCTTTGATACTCCACTTTCTTATATCACATATTTGGTCAAGACTTGTCATATATAATGGAGGAATGACTCAGGGCAGTCTTGTCCTGCTAAGACAGTATTTTTACACAGTACACTATAAGATGGTAGTTATTTTTTAAAAAAGACATCAACATTATCCATTTAGTGGTAAAAGAGCCATATCACAAAGAATAGCGTACGGATACTGCTAGTTAAATGTTGAAAGATGCTGAATTTTTAACTTAAGCAACTGTATATTTACTACATTGCTATCTTGATCAACAATTAAAGTATACTTATCAGAATACATGAACAAGAGACATGATTTCAAATATCTTAATTTATTATGTTTACTTGCTTAATCCAAAACCTGATCATATTTATTTATTAGTGAAGCTAAGAGTTTCAGTTGCACAGGATTGTGTTCGGCATAATCAGACCTTTAGATCGGCACAGTACTTCTGTTTCAGTACCAGTACTGAAATTATGATTCAACATAAGCCAATTTTTGGCCAACAAAAATGTTATTTCAATAACAAACAGCTCTTTTGCTTACTACAGGCACATAGCAGTTGGCCTCTGAATAGGAACAAGAAAAGGGAAGAATTTTCCTCTTCGTGTCCTGCTCACAGTAGTAGACCTTTAATCTTATGTGTTAAAAACTGCACCAAGCTCACAAATCTCTTGAAAAACAAAGCCCAGCAATGGTCTCTAGATATCTCAATCTGCTTAATAGCAAAGACTGTTCAACAGCTGCAGAAGTAAAATCATAAGATGGCATGCACTGCCCTTTAGTGGTTGTAGAAATCCTCACCCATAAAGTACACAACTGCTTGTTTATCACAAAGAGAAGCATACCTTACTCTGCTTTTCTGGAAATATCCCAATGCATTTTCTCCAAAGCTATAGTTAACAGTAGCTTGCATACCTCAACAGCATGAAAACTATTAGTCTCATTTTAACATAACAAATTGGGGGATATGTTGTCTAAATGTACCATGGTTTCTGACTGACCAAACTGCAGAGCAGAGTAAGAAAGGAGTAGGCTTGAGAAGACAAGAAAAGAGAAAAGCTGAAATTAAAGAGAACAACACAGTCTTTTTTCATCCTTGTAATACTGGATACAGTCTTAAGGATTTTTAAAAAAGAATGTATGCAGGGATGGCATGTAAGATACTAACTACTTCTGAAACTACTATTGGTGTCCATCAGTATTATCATACACACAAGTAGCTTTGAGTACTGAACCCTTAAACTTTTCTTTCAATTTACTGAAATTTTCATTAGGGTAACTTCACATATGTTTTCTCTGTCATGCCTTTAGAAGGCCAGTGATAATTGCTATTTGAGTTCAACAGAATATGTAAGACTTCTGCATTCTTCCGCAGTTATTTCTTATACGCCTCACAGTTCCAAGATTACAGCTATTGCAAAAAACAGCAGCATGAACTCTCAAAGCCCTGATCTACATTGGCTTTAATACTCTCTACAGGCCAATGGCTGTCATTGAATTCCTTAGGTTACTGTGAAAAATTCAAAGTTTTAATAGAAGTTTAAAGCTCATTTGAGGGAAACGTTGCCATTTCTGAGCTAGTAATAATGTGAAATAAATTGGGTTTAATTTTAAGGTCTGCTATGGATTAGCTGGCCAGTCATGACTGTCATGTAAGTTTTGTCTTCTATATGTTCACAATATTTCAAAAGTGTACTGAAATATTCTAACAGATGGGCTTTATTTATTATTATTACTTAAACGATGTATCATGCATAATAGATTTTCAGCTCTGAAAATTAGGGCTTTTATATTAGTTATCCAACAATAATATATCTCTAGGATTGTATTGTAGAATTTTTGTTTAAAGTCTCTTATTAAGTTTGCACTTGATAAATGAACGAATGCCATCCTGTATTTTCCTCAAAGCTGAAATAATTTTTACTGCACAAATCCTAGGTGCACATTCAGAATTAGAGAAGATGGCCTGTTGGCCCTGAAAACACCAAAATTAGCACCAGTACCAAACTTGAAGTATGTTGTAGATACAGAATATGAAACTGCTGCATCCTCACGGTGATTCTTGTATTTCAATAATGACCACTTGGTCTCACTAAGTTTCTTCTGCCTTTATCTTAACAGTAAAAACACTCAGCAATTCACAGAACACAAAAGCAATGAAAATACAAAAGTGTATCACATGCAATTTTCTACTGGGAAAAAAGAGGACTGGAGAAGGAATGTGTGTGTCAGATTCTAAGTTACTGCTAGACAGAAAATATTTATTATATTGTTAGGATGGCATGCAGTTAAAAACATGGATTTTTTTTAAAAAAAAATTCTTATTACTTATTGTTGTGCAAATAGGAGCAGATCAGCACCCCAAGTCTTTGCAAAAACACTTCTTGCTCGTTCTGTAACCATGTGGACTGTGACATAAATTCATACCCCATGTTAGGGCCTTGTCACCTGATTTTTTTGGTATTTCAACACATTTACCCAGATTCTTATGACACAGTGATTTTATAATTTTGAATACAGAATGACCTTCCATGGTATTTATTGTGAATTTGGTAAAAATTGGTATGCACTTAGAATCCAGTGGCAATTTAAAATGATGGTAGCTGTACTAGTTCATAGCTACATGCCCTGCCAGGAAAAGACCAAGTAATAAAGTCTTTAAATTAGTCTTGCATCCCATCTGTGACTGGAACACTAGAAAATGTTCTAACTACATTATGTTAAAAATTCTGTTGTAAACCTACATTGTCACAATACCCTTCTTAGCTATCTAATGTATGCTACCAAAATGAAAGGTAGTTTTATAGTATTTCCCAAAGGAAGAAGACTCATCTCTTCTTTACAAAGAAAAAAAAATTAGATTTTTACAAAACTTGAACTTTCTCTAGTTCTCCCTCATACAACAAAAAACTTACAGAAAGGTGACTGAGACTCTGTTAACAGCATAGCCTTGTTCAGAGATGGAATGGAAGCTTGGCTGCTTTTTTGTCTTTTAACATCTTCAAAAAGATAGTTAGGAGAAGCAGCATAGTGGGAAGTAAAACAATCTTCATGCATTAACAGGCCACTGACCAGCAGATAGGTAAGAAAGTTAAGACACCACATTTAATTAGTCTTTAAAACATGCAACCTGAAAACCATTATGACTTAAAATAGGTATTTGTATTTTTTAAAAAAAGTTACATATTCAGTTATTTTGACTGTTTTCTCAGAGGTAGCATGAGGCTGGATTCATGCTCTTTGAACTCTGCAAGACCCTGTGTTCACTGTGTCCTATTGGATAAAGCACTTGTGAAACAGGCAGTCAGCTGGGAATACTAGGAAGAAGATCTTTGGCAGAACTTAGTTAATGAATCTGATCCGTGACATCCAGTGGAGAACTTGGAGCATCTAAAGAATACCAAGGAGTTAAAATTATATAAGCTTTAAGTTATTACAGGCCACTTTCCAAGTAGCACGACTTCCAACACTTGAGCATGCAAGCCAGATTTCATTTCTGGCTCTATCTCACAAGGCTGTAATAGTTTAATTCAGTTGAACTAGAGATTCTCATCTGCTATTAAGAACAAGAGCTAGAACAATACAAGTGTTTTATAAACTGCAGCAAAATTAATTTGCAATTGATGAGAGAGTAAAATCAATAGCATCCTACAGTAATTCTGCAACTGTGCTGGCTTTTTTGCAAGTTCTGCTGGCTGCTTAAAAAAACCCGGCATTGACCAAAGATGCATGTTTTTGTTAATAACATATTACACATTACTACGATTTTTATTGTCTTTATCTAAAGTATGTGTTAAGGCTAGTTGTGTGACCAGGAAACATTGACTTTCTCTCTGAGCACTTTAAAGTCTGGGAATACCAAATCTAACCTTCACTAGAGTAAAAATATCCTGAGATAAAAATGAATGTTATTTCTCATGTCTGAAACATTATTTTTTAAATTGCATTCACAGTTATATTATAACAAAGACAAATTTAAAATTATGGCAAACAAATTGTGAACTATATAAATACAAGCCTGGTGTCTTTATAAAAAAGTAAGTTTGAGACTGTGAGGGATTCCAGCCAGAAGAGAAAGACAGATGTATTTGTTTAGACCTGTGCACATGCATGTAATACCTCTAAACTCTTGCTTATATGGCCAATAGTTCCTGAATACATCTACCATACAATCATGTCCTCTTTGAAGCACTGTTCAATGAACAAGTCTTAGTCTTGGGACAGCAAAGCAGAATTTTTATTTTTAATAATGTTACATATAATTGGATTCATACAGAACATTTTCTTAGAAGGTGCTTCTAATTTCTTCAGAAACATAATTCAGTTTCCTTTCTGAGCACATCACAATCACAACAGGGACCAATGGGACCCATGGGTATATCATATATATAGCTACTAGTGAATACAAATGGAAATACTTGGATGAAGCAGTTATCCCTGAGGCAAATTGTCAACAGCAAGGCAAATAATACTTTGTGCTTATAACAGAAGCTGAAAAGATTTCACAAGTGTTATTGAGTTAAACTGAACAGCAAGCTTCTAAGTCAAGGTTCTGCAAAAAGTTCGAATTGCACAACCAGGAATCAAGGCCTTTTTCATGGCTCCAGACTCAGTATCTTGATCTTGAAGACAAACTTTCTCTCATTCCCTCTCTTCCTCCTAATAGTCCTCAATAGAGCAGTTACATTTTGCAATTAAGAGAAGACTAATATTAATTACGTGCTTCCAGCCTTGTCACTTTTGTCATCTTCCTCACAATCTGTGACTGAATATTCAGTCATATTAAAAGTATAAATATTACACCAGTACTGTTTTGTGAGAACTTTGTATATGCATTGAGAAATGCAGTGAAACAGCTACCTTTTAGTAAAAGTGGATATAAACTTTATAATTATGAGGTGATGGCCATTCTCAGAAGCAAACAAATTCTATTTAAATTTTTAGAGCTATCAAATGTCATAATGGACTCGTGCAAAATCCATTATAACATAATTTAGAAAATTAGGCTTTAGAACTGTAAAAACGGCCTATATTTCTAGCCCTCATGGTTCCAGTGATAACTTTAAAAATAAGGACTGTTAAATAATGCAGTAGTAATCTGCTGAGTCAGCAAAGAGCCTTGGCCACCAGCTCTGCTCAGAAAACTTCCATCTTCATCAAGAGCTGACTGAAATGTCATTACTGCAGCTAATGTCATTCCTGATGCTTTTAGATAAAAAACCCTAAAGAATGTGTCGAATCTAAAGAACATGTGTGAAAAAAAGATAATTCTTGTTCCCTTTGGGAAGTTTTGTTCCTCCCAACAAAAACCATTTTATTCTTTCTCAATTTGATTACTAAGTTAACACTGAACTTTTATTCTATAAAAGCATTCAAACAAGCAAAAAATCAAGTTTAGTAATTCACTGAAATTCACACCCCTCCACATCCATGGAGGAAGAAAACAAACTGCAATATCCTTTTGATTTCCAAGACCACTGTGTGTCTTAATTTCCTTGAATGGTTCTGAGAGAGCCATGCCTCTACTGTTAAGATGTTACATGGGAAGAACTGAAACTAGTCAGATGGGACAAGTCATCAACATGAAAGCCTATCTGTTATGACAGTGGCAATAACAGAAAACCTTACATGAATGTTGGGGTGTTGTTAGCATCCAGAAACAGAAAGCTGATAAAACAGAAACTCTTCTGCTTAAGCCAGCATTATTTTTTTGTAAGAGACACCTAAGAGTACACCAATAAGCTAAGCTTTTTAGTGATAAGAGGCATAGCAGAAACAAGTGTGGGTGAAACATCTTCCTATTGTTCTTTCAATTATGTGGCATTTTCTGATATCTACTATGCAAAGTGAGCCCACAGATATTAACTGAAAATGACTGAAGAGCATGTATTAAAACCCCCTGTTGAGTAAGAATTAAACTGCTTGCCATTCTTAGAAAACTGAATTGAGAAAAAAAATACAGAAAGGACCAGATTTTTATTTTTTTTTTTTAAACTAGTAGGCACTCAAGTCATCTGCCTCTAAAGGGTGAAGAATTTAATTTATAGTTCAAAGAAACTGCAGATTTTTCAATTGCATTTTAGCAGTTTAAGCCACTAAACCAGTTCCTTATGTGTAGAACAATAATGGCCTGATTTTGCTTTAGTTAAATGAGACTTTGCCCAACTTTCAATGGGACAAAAACAGACTCTGAGGCCCATTTTGCGTAATCACTTTTCACACAAAGATAAAACGCACATAGCTTTTATCTATTCTCTTAAGAAACTTTACATAGACAACATTTTACCAATGACACACCAGGATTACTTTTTTCTTATTAAATTAGAAACATACTAAATTGCAAAAGAATACACTAACGTACTTATGAGCAAACAGTATTATCTGCCTTTGCAAAAAATGGCCTGCTCTTTCTGAATCTGTTTTACATTATCTTTCTTAACCTGAAAATACACAGCACAGAAATTTCTCATGGAAATAGACAAATAAGGTGGGAGATCTCCCCCCCATCCTCAACCACAAGTCTCATTCATTCTTAGAGTGAGTGAAAGGAACAGGTTACAATGACATTGTTAACAACTCATTTTAGTGAATTTAATGGTAATTACTCTGCAATCATCACTTATTTACAAACATGTAAATGCTTGCTTTAGTTATGGAAATAATCATAAAACACATAAGGTATTTAATATTGTAATTAAGTATAGATTTATTAATGACACATAACACTTGTAACTAATTAATGCACACAGTTAATCATTAACTATCTTGCTACGTGCTTATTAGGGTGTCTGTATCCATAGACAACTGATATTTCCTTTTGTCATCTGCCTGATATCTGCACATTTCAAGACAGTAAAGAACATAAAGGAAGGTAAGACCTTTGAGTAAATAATTTTCTATCATGAGTATTACTTCAGATTTCATTGTGCTACTGCTTTACAATTAGAAAATGACGCAACAGCTCCTGTCTTGGAATGCTTACAATCTACTAATTTAAAACCTCAAAAGCAGGAAGTTCTGCTAGGCCCAGATAACTTGTAGTTTGTGTTAGAATATACATGTTTCTTCTTTTAATAGGCATTTGCATACAAAAGTTCTTTCTTCATGATGAAGTCTTTTATTGATTAAGGAAATATCCTCTACACTGGAAATGTGCACTACCTCAAAACCCCCAAAGTTTGCAACTCATCTACGCTTGACATATATAGAATATAGGGTGGTTGTACATCCTGTGCAGATGGGCTGCTGTTTCTTATTAATATTGTTTTATTATTTATTCATGTTGTGGTACTGTTCAAAGTCTCTGATCTAGATCGCAACTTCATTATAATACAGGTGATCAATACATAAAGGCTGACTCAATTCCTACCTTAAAATACTAACTTTAGAAAAAATGCAAGTGAATGAGATACAAAGTACAAGCAAAGTAATAAAGATCACAGACAAACCTCCTATTAGTTATCCACTTTTTTTATATCCATGATAAATTCCCTATTGCCTTTCCATTTACTCCTCAGCCACTCTAAATAACTTCAAAATTATGTCTCTCTCTCAATTTCATGTTTTAGCCACAAAAAAAAAAGAAAAGAAAGAAAGAAAGAAAGAAAGAAACATACTGCACAGAATCAGAACTGCTCAGCTTACTTGGTATGCATTCCTTTCATGGATAGCTGTAAGATTTTCAGTGGCTCCAGTTACCTCCTCCTGTTCAGGGAGCAGTGATGGCTACTGTCATGTATGCTGTGATCAGTCATTCAAAACTACGGAGTTAAGCCAACTGTTGCTCATGCTCTGAATATAGTCCTACCCAAAGAACGTTCCTCTGTCTTGCCCCTGTGGGGCACATCATCCTTCCTAAAAGTTATTTAGTGGTTATATTTCTTTCCTGTTTAAAGGGGTTTTTTTTGAATGGTTTCTAACTGTCAGCATCATCACTGTATTTCCAATATGATTTCATATTTAAAGCTGAAAACATACCCTCTGTATTGCTTGCTTCCTCATCCTTCCCCCTCTCCTTGGCTCCTGATTCATGTTTGCAAGTCTCCTGTTTCTACTTTGTTCTTAAATAATTAGCCAACATTTATAAAACAGTACAAACGTCTGGAAACAGAAAATAGAAGTTCAAGGATCGGGAACACAAAAATGCCCCCACATAATTGGATATATACATTGATATTTCTGTTGGCTCTGAAACCTGCACATGATGGGGCTTTGTTTAAACAAGACTTTTTTTGTAATAGCCATATGAAAGTAACAAGTGTCTTCATAAGCTAATTTCAAGTTAGGGCAATCTTCACTAGTATCTTAAAATATCAGACAGAAATTTATAACTGATGGATCACATATCCTTTACCAAGTGCAGAAGACTGGATTCTAACCTATTAAGATGATTTTATCTTATTTATGAAATGAACACTTTTTTAAGGTTTCCAAATGTTTCACTCAAATCAGTGATAGCTTTTATCAGAAACCTGAATAAAATGTAGCTGCTTAGTATGTTTAGGTAGGTAACTTTTTTTTTTTTTAAAAAAATGTTTCCAATAATATGGTACATACCCTGTAACATTGTTAATACTTTGCCATGAAGGGAACTTCCACTACTGCAAATGCTGGAATAAATCTTAGTGATATTAATATGTAATTTATATGACAGTAGCTACATGATAAATGCCCAGAGCATCTGAGATCAAAACAGTGAATCAGTCATGAGCACATGCATGTCATTATCTTAAGAGAAACAGTATGCTCCTTTACTACTTCTGAAGTAATTCAAATTTCAATCCAGCAATGCAAGATTTTACTTGAAAATAATTAAGCTGCTTTCTCACTATGAGAGAAAACAAGCACCATCAATATCTATCAAGCATTAATTTCTATAGTGTTGGGTATTTTGGTATCGGCTTTTTTAATTTCAAAAAAAACCCTCATGATGAGCAAAGGCTAACAGATGGCTAAAATGACTGTGTTCAAATTGTCCAGAGAAGTTTGTCTTGACCTAAGACCTTGCAGAAATAAATACATACATAGTTATTACCCCTTAGAAAACAGGACATAAATGGATTGTGAGCAGCACAACACAAGCACATATACAATAATAAAAGCACGGTAGACAAAAACATTTTAAAACTTTCTAATAGAAAGCAGTGAATGTGTGAAGCACAAAAGATAATTTAATTTTCTTTTAAAGGAAGAAATGCATACTTGTGGGATAGCACATCAATCTCTCTCACTGTCTGCAATATCCCTGCCCAACCCCAACATAAGATAGCATCAGATGAGTAACAGGCACTCATCAAGACTCTTTGCCATGCCCACATGATTTGGAATCCCTGAGTTGAGACAGGACAATAAATGAAATAAGAGTTAGAATTACATGGTTTATGGTCAAAGACACTAGGATTGATAAAAATGGCAAGCCCAGCAAGTGATGATAGCTTCACATACACAGATAATTCTACAACAGAAACACACTTCAAAACCCACCCTACTCACTGTTTCAGGGATGCTGGCTCACTCTGAGCCATTATAGATATCTTTCAAAACAACCTGTGTAAAGGTAAGCCATAGGCAGATGCTCACTCAGGGAGTTTACTTTTATTCTTGCTAACTTTTCAAAATGAGTCCAGGATACCCCAAACAATTTTTAATTCAGTAACATCTGCAGTGCAGTGAAAGAAGAATGCTAGTAATAATATAGAAAAAGACATTATTTTTTGTATAATCCACTCAAAGCTGAGTGATATGTTGCTGCTAGAGTGAAACATCTGAAGTTAATTTTGCATTTTAGCTTTCTGGTGCTAAAGATTTTTCCAATCATTTTTTTTGGCAAGAGCTGATGGCCAACATATACTGCTTGAATTAGTGCTACTAATTGTACTTATTCTGCAAAAATAGATGTTCCACTCCAACTGAAACTCTGCTGGATGAAATAATGGGGTTTACATGAAGGGCAGTTTGCAGATCTCCATTAGTACTTATGTAAGCTGTTGGTTTGTATTTCCCCACATTAGCTAAGCATCAGGTCACATCCATATCATTCTGCTAGAACTCATCCTTCCCACAGCTCTGCCTTAGCAAACTTCTACCAAAGTCAAAGGCAAAAGTAGCAAATAGAAACAGCTCTAAATCCAAGAAAAGTCTCTCTGTAGAATAGGACTTCTTTATAAACCTCTTAATGTTTCAGTATATTCTGGATATTAACCCACAACTTCCAATACTGAGCATAAGAATAGCTGTATTTGTTTAATCTAAGATCCATCCAGTCGTGTCCTGCCTCTAATAATGACCATGAGTGGATACACGTAGGGAAAACTAAGAACAAGGCATATATTTTTCACACTCTTCCTATGTAATCTTTCAGCATCCAGTTGTTTCCAGTTCAAAAAATTTCCTGAGCAGGCTGTAGTTTGTCTTATAAGGCAATACACTCAGTGGAACCATCTTCCAAGAACTTGTCTTGGAAGCAAACATTTTGCATCTACAACCACCTTTGGCAAGATGTCCCGAATGTCTATTACCTGTATTTATTTTGAATCTGGCCTCTATTACCTTGACTAAGTAACACTTAAGTCTCATCTTGGAAGAGATAGTGAACAGTTGATCCTAATGTACCCTCACACTGTGACTGATTTTTCCAGCTTTTGTAGTTTCTTTCTTTCAACTGTTTTTTTTCCAAGCAAGTGTTCTACGTTCCTCATATAGAAGACATTCTTTATCTTTGCTTAACTTATCGTCTTCCTCTGAACTTTTTTTCCAGTTCTGCTACAGCCTTTTGGAATTGACAGAACCAGAACTATAAGCATTATCCGAGGTGGGGATTTCTTTGTTGACTTAATGATGTTTTGTCTTTTGTGGCTTATTCTAGTCCTTGCTTAGAATTCCTGACATTTGGGTTGTTTTGGCTTGGTTTTTGTTTTGTTTGGGTTTAGTTTTGTCTTGTGGTCCACTCAGCCAGATAAGAACTATTCCCAGTGCCCTCTGCTTCCCCCACACCAAACATAACGTGGCTGCCTGGTCCTTTGCATGGTTTTACCTTGAAGACTGCTCCTGTAGTATGGCATTCCTCCCTAATGTAGACATAGCTGTATTCTTGGATAACCCTTACCCACATGTTTTTTGAGTCCTTCAAACACCGTAAATTGGATTTCCCTTTGCAGAAACCATACTGACTTCTCCCAAGTAGACTATATTTAGCTGGGCATTTATCAATTCTAATTTATTATAGTCTCTACTAAGCTTGCCTGGTGAAATCCTCCAGTTTACATGCCTGTAATTCCCTAGAAATTTCAGGGATTGCTTGAGCAACAGGATTATCTCTAATCCTAATCTCTAATAATCTAAAGCAAAATGTTTAAATATTTGCTAGGGAAAATATTAATTCAGAGATTCCTTTGTGCATGATTAGAATCCTCGAACAATGTTTTCTAAAAGACAAACATACTTAATTTTTCAAGGAAAGGAAATTATAGAGATGTTTTCATCTTGGCTTTAGATAAGGTGGTAATGGATACAGTTGCCAATCAAACCAACAGAAATAGTTTTGTACCTTAAGCATATTTTCCATTTCAAACTTCTGCCCCCCAAATTTTATTTTATTTTTTTTAAATTTTAAAGTAGGCATATGACAAACATTCACCACAGATGTGAAGAGTCATGTACACTTCTGCATCAATGTTCAGGAAGGGAACAATTTACCTCTGTTCTTCAGCTACCACACTACATACTAAGCTTGCATTTACTGGCAAAATATGAAATACAATTGCATCATCTCTGATTGCCACAAAGCTCCAGTCTGAAGGCATGTGGTATTTATTAAATACAGTCAAAGCTACTGAGAAAAACAGAAGCAAATATATCTGACCAGCATAACATTCATCAATTACCAATACTTAAGGAAAAAAGACCTAAAGGCTTATTTAACAACAGTTCTGAAAAAAACAATTCAGTAGTTCATAGAAGGATTTCTCCAATAAATACTCCCTTACTCACACATACAAGGTATTTTTTGCTACTATAATGTTGTTTGTTCCCAAGAGTTCCATGCTACTCATGATCAACCATGGTTGGAGTATCTGATTAAGCCTGGTTTGGTTGGAGAGCTGCCTGTGTACAGGAGTGACAGCCGTGCTAGTTTTTTGTTGCAAGGGAAGTACCTACCTATGTGTCTAACTGGATGAGACCTTCTGTGTGCACCAAACGTTATCATAGGACTTTTATTTCCATTAAGCTCTCAATGGAGGCTCTTGCAAACTAATTTTACATGTGTTTTGTGTTAGTCACATTTGCAATTACTCAGGTTATCCCCACCTCCTCATTACATTATTATAATTGAGAGTTGACTAATTGAAACCATAGGTGCAGTTTTAGAACAAGACCTACTTTTCCTGTAATAAGACACAACTCCCCCTTCCTTCCTCCAAGGAAAGCATAGGTAATTCACAGCCAATGCTCTTCAGTAGAAAGCTTTTAAATATTGATCATATGCAAAAAAATCTACTGATAAGTAGAGGAATCAATTTTCCTTCCCTTCACCTCCTTGTTCCCCAAAATATCAAAGGATAGAAATAGACTAAAGACACAATACCATCTCAGAAAGGCATCATACAGGAAATACAAGGAGAAGGAACATCTACCTTTGCACCTCACATAATTTTTCACTTTTCTGGGGGATGGATGAGAGCATTTCAACATATGCCAAAGCAGTGCTAATTGCTGCTCTAACACATGGTGGTTACCTTCTTTCAACAGCTGTTCTACAACACAGACAACAGAGTTGAAAGTGCTCCATCCTTTCAGGCCCAGACACTCCAGCAGTCTTCTCCAGTAGATTTCCAGGCTGCAGTTTGGGAAAGCCACTGGGGAATGTGGCTCAAGGCGATTGTTACATTGCTTTTGAAGCTGAAGATCTACTGCAGAACAAATGCACCACTGCAGACCTGCCCTAACAGACACGGCAGAAATAATAGCAATTCCAATTTTATAAGTAGTTTTAAAAAACCAAACAAATAATATGTATTTTTTATATCATTATGCCAAACAGCAAAAGGAAAAAAATATAATACACACCTTACTTTGAAATATTTCAGACTTAAATTTCTGTGTATATACCAGTTTTTACTCAGCTACTACACCACCATCTACCTACATTTAAATAAGAAGATATCTTAAAAACTAAGTACTACATTAATGTCTTGGAAGTCCAAAATAATAATGTACAAGCACAGTGGTATTAGAAGTGGGGGCCAATAAATATGCCTCACATAAATCCTTTTTTCTTTATTAAAAATGTAAATGTGATGTAGAATGTTAGGCCACAATTACTTGCACATTATTATTATTACTTCTATTATCAGCAGTGCTAGGGCAAGTAATTCCTAACCTCCACCCTCCTCAATTGCTCATTAATATCCCTATATCACAGCCAGTTTTATGGGAGAACTGTTTGTGGGGTTGCTAGGAGATTGGCTAAAAAAACCCCCCAAAACAACAACGAAAAACCATTTTATTTTCCTTTCTTTCACTCAGTTCAGTTCCCTGCTTCAATTCAGAGTGCAGCCCAACAGATTATAATACTGGACAAGTGAAGACACAAAGTAAGGACAGGGAGAACATGCTTGGGTACACTACCCTTCACAAGACCTGTACAGACATCCTTGCCTGAAATTTTTTCAGATACAGAGATTTGAAAACACTGCTTCTTATTTATCTTTAAGACTATATTGTCTCTCATGGAAATGTAGTAAGCACTTTTTTAAAATAATGAATTTACACATAGTTTTACAACCACACTCAATCATTTTTTCCAAATGACAAGATGAATCAGGGCAAAATTCGTAGCTTAAGGCCTGAAAGTGTAAAAGAATTATCCCAGGTGGGCCAAAACATTTTTCTGGAACAAGCCACTTATCGCATTTGGTGACAGACACAGAAGCAAAGCAAGTGCACACTGCACTGCTATCCCCTCATCTTGGCTTGGACTCAAGATGTTTGTGTATCCCTCCTTTCAGCCAGCGGACTTGCAAGCCCCATGGATCCTCAGGACAATCCAGCTTCCCCAGCTGGACCCCGCTCCTTCACAACAGCCATGGGCTCAGGGTCCGCTACCCCTGAAAATGATTCACTCAGAATGATGTTTCCTTCTATGCCTGCTTTTTAACAGTGTTTCAAGTCTGAAGTCACACTTGGGGATTCCTGCAACCTTGAGTATTTATGGCTTATTTGGTCTGTGCATCCCTAGGGTTTTTTTATGCTAGCAGAAATCTGTTTCAGTCACCATCCCCTACAGCTGCCTTTGGCATGCCTCTCTCTGCTGGCTGGACCAATTTAGGTTCCTACGTCCCCAGGCAAACCAAAGGCAATGCTTCCTAACAGGTCCATAAGGAAAAAAAGCATCACTTCCTAGTTCTCAGGAGCTCATATCCCAAAACCTATTCATTACATCAAAGTAAAAATTTTATATTAACATTCACAAGAGCAGTGAATACAGTTTATCCTTAGTTCTAAAGTGACAGCAAACAAATATGGAGGTGAATGTTAATTTGGAGAGATGACACCTAAACACAGACAGTGAAACCGATGTAGGGAAGAAGTGCACTGTGAGATTTCTTATAGCTCCCATAGCCTGAAGCAGATTTGCATAGGTAGTTTGTACAGGCAACACTTAGGATACAGTCAAAGCTTTAAGTTGACACTAGATTTTATGGACAAGTTTAAGTATTAACTTTAAACTATCTCTTTATAACATAAATACTAACAAAATCTTAAACACTGTAGAAGGCAGTCTTACAAATAAGGAATAAGATGTTGCACATTTCTAGATAAATGCAGAATGCTTTAAACACTGTTAGAAACATAAAGGCAAAATAATTTTAAAATTTTAAAAGCCACTAAGAGAAGTGTGAAAGTTGTTCTCATCTACAGTATCAGAGAGCTATTATGTAATATATTTTGGAACATCCTTAAAATAAGCAGATCAGATTAACCACACTCAGAGACACCACTGAAGCCATTACAGAAAACAGCAGCTCCAGCCAGAACTGTTAAACTATTTTATAATTCTGGAATTAGTGCTATCATGTACTTAAGACATACTTGCCCACTATATTACCATTTTACGACTAGTTTTCCCTGTTCCCCCATATACTAGTAGCTTTCCAGATAAATTCACTTATAATATGTTACGGGAACATTGTTGTTTCGGGTCAACATTTTCAATATGAACTCATTGTATTCATGAAGCAAAGAAATATTATAATCCATTAATATCTCTTTCAACAAAAAGGATGAAATCTTCCCCTGGTTAGGCTGATAAACACTTTGGTGTCAAAACTAAGCCTCTTTATCATGATAACCCAGAGTAATGGTCTGCTGCTCCAGGCACTTTATCTACTTTACAGATGAAAAATCAGTTCTACTTTCATGGAATTAGATTAATGCCATAACAGGAAATACTTCTGGGGCTGAACTTGCTTCATGCCTTCAAAGCTGGCTGTAAATTTAAAATACTTCCTGAACTCAAAAGATAAGACAGGAGAGAAGGAAAAAGAAAAACAGTGGAGTGACCCTCTTTCTGAAGAAAAATATTGCTTCCTGAAAAAGCTGTCGAAAGCTACTTGCTAAGGGCATTGTGCTCCAGAAGGCCCAGGGCAAGTCTGGTTTAGTTGAACATGAGGATTCTGGGCATATATCAGACACTTGCCATAAATCTGTTCCTTCCATAATCCCCTCTGATAAACTTTTCTTTTTTTAGTCATCTTACTTGGCAAAAGCCAAAGTAATAACTTTCTCAGCTTTTAGCAAATATAAAACAGCTTGCTATTTTATGTACAATATTTTTCAAGGATTACAGTTTTGCAAACTTTGAAAAATGCTGACCCCAAGCCTTAAAATTGAATTTCAACTCTGAAAATGGACAAGCAGCAAATTCAGTAACACCTTTATATATAAATAGTCTTACAATAAAGGATGTAAAGCATTCTTAACAGTAATTTCACATTTATAGTAATAGAACCTGTAGTCCGATACAAAATATTACGATAAAGGCAGACTTTAGGGAATTCTGTGATAGCTTTGTAAGGATAGGGAAGGTTTTCTTTAGTTGCCTTTTCCATAAAACAGTATATACTAAGGAGTCACTTGTTTTTTCATGTGGTATACATTTAAATTCATGGAATATCACATCACTAAAAACTTAGGATCAAATATCTTCATAAATTTTAAAATTAAGTACTGAGTAACAATAACATTTACATACTCAGAACTTTGAGTCAAAGAATCTGAGGAAGATAATATATGTGACTTCCACCTATTCATCTCTTGACTAGATCAACAGTTGCTCCTACTTGGGCCAACATTTTTATGGATTGTGTAATTACTTTTGCCTTTTACGTTTGTTGCACTCAGTACATTCCTGCAGTTGGAGAAAAAAAACTCTGTCTTGTCTCCCTGTTCAAACTTCACCTCTGTAATATTACTAGCCAAAAGACATATGGGTTTAAGTGTTTATTCCTGTGCCTAGCCACTCTCCTCTTGATCATGAAGCAAAATTGGTACTTTGAAACAGTAAACAGGAAAGGAAGTTTATAGAACAGCACAAATCTAAAACCAGCACAAAAGGTATCTTCTTGTAAGCATTCATGTTCAGGCTTCCATGCCACATGTCAAGAGCTTCATGCTAGTTCTGAATGTCAACTTCACTCCCAGGTTTAAACAGGTAAATAAAAAGCCCATCCACAAATCACCACCAGTCTTCAAAGATCACATCAGATCCACAAGATGCATAGCCTGCAGCTCTCTACTCTCTACTCATCTCTAAGCAGCAATTTAATCAGTAGGAATAACTACAGAGGTTTGCTAAAGATGAGTGGGAGGTGAGAGAATGCTGTGAAAAGGGCATGTAAGTAATGCAACCAACTGAATTTTATGACAGAATTGTGTAAAGCATGCACTTACATATTTTTGAAAGATCAGCTTGAAGCTGAAACATGCACACAGTTGTTTAAATGTTCAGGAAGACTGTAACAAACCAGATGCTTTCCTTAGTAGAGTTTAACTGAGCTTCTTACAAATTATAATTGGATTCATTATTCCACTAGTTCTTTCTGTAATATAAGACTGCATACCAAAATAAATCAGCACCACAGCAGGATCTACCCTATTGACAATAATTCCAACTTTCACCTTACAGTATGCCCAAAAGTCCAGGGAACAGATGACAAAACCCTCCAAAATTTAAGATCCCCCACTATGAATTGTACCCTTAATGCCTATTATTTCCCCCACATATGAAATCTATTCATAATAGGCAGTCCTCAGAGATTTCTGGAAGGATTGCAATATTGCTATCAGTATTCTTTTTGCTTGTAAGTCTTCAGGATCAAGTGCTTCTTCATGAACACTTTACACCATGGCAGAAACATAGTGCAATTCAGGGACAAACAAGCTAAGTAGGAAATGCAGTATTTCAGACGAGCCTTACTCAAGAAAGACAGTACTTTTAAAAACTACATTTAAATTCATGTACTAAAATTGTCCTGTGCACCAACTGCCCTGTAAGGAATTGTAGGCACACAGGACCAGTTAGTGCAACAACAGGACTATCTGCTTCTCGGATAAAGCGATCTTGCTAAATGACACATCACTGGCATTTAACTTCTGTAACAGCTATACTGATTGATGAAGATGGTTAGACAGAACTAGAGCTTTAGTCATGTATGTGTTTTTCCTGTCACATGGAAACCACAGGATTCAAAGGGAAAATGTAATATCACACCTGCATATTTATCCAGGAAGCCTTAGGGAGCAGAATATAATCATTTCCACTAACTTCTATAGAAATATTTTATATCAATACATTACTAAATACGAGCATTGACCTCACTAGAAATTAAAGACGAATTAACAGTTTTTTTCTTCTATAAACTGGCAACTACATGAAAAGGCTAGTTACTATTAAAAAAAAAAAAAAAAAAGGTCAGATATTACAGTAACAAAAAACAAAAAAGGAAAGCAATAGTACAAAATATAAACTAACTGGAAAACTAACTTTCTTTGGTTGTTTTTTTGTGGGTTTGGTTTTCCTGAAGGATAGATTTGTTTGGTTTTATAGAAGACACACTGAATCTAAGACTTTGCATTTTCTACAAAATAAGTATGTTAGCTTTGATGTTGGGATTGCTGACAAGAAGGGTTCCTACAATAGGCAGCCATCATGCTCAGAAACACTGGTATGGGATGCCAGCACTCCAGAAATGTCAACTTTCCATAAAACTCTCTACAAAGTTACAGAGAGCATTGGACCCCATCTCTACTTCCACAACACTTCCTTGCACTCACAGACATCTGTTAAGTTTTTTCTTTCTTTCTGCAACACAGACATAAACCTTGCTGCTATGGGCTGAAGACCACATGTGAAAATACTGAGACTACGCAGGCCATAGGTCACTTGAATGAAGAACCATTTAAATCTTCTGAATAGAAAAATATGAATGAAAGACAAAGCAATGCTAAAAGGCACATTTCAAGAATCAAATAATTTGTTTTATCAGAGTTAAAAGCATCATTAATAAAGAATTAAGCTCCTTTGTGAAATGGATCCATCATGTAGAAACTTCAGTGGGAGACTTTAGCCTCATCAATTATTCACATGTGAAGCACATTTTTATAAATTAACACCGCTCCTGTCAGAATGTTGTTATATTTGCATGTATTTAACAAAATGTTGTCTTCTTCCACCTACACTCACTAGAAATAGAGCAAACATTTCAGTCTTCTCATAAAAAAAAGCCACAGAAATACTGCTCTCCTAAACTTCAAACCCTCAATTTAATAAAGGGAGGCATTTCAGTTCTGAGTAGAGGCTGTTATATTTTACTTCTTTAATCTTTCACTGTGAAGTTTATTACTTCAATTATTGTAATACATCAAGTCTAGAGTAAGACAAGATCCATAAGCAGAACATGTGATCACAACAGGCACCAGCTGTAACACTCATTCATCTACTGGTGTCTGTATTTGTTACAAAAGGGGTGGAAGACTTCACTTGAGTGAGCTCAAACAATCCTTTTCTGTCCCACATGGATACCACATCAACATGCACTTTTGTGAGAGACTAGTCTTCCAGAAAATATTTGTTTTAAAAGAAGAGAACTGGAATACTCAAACTGTTTGGTATATTTAAGAAAATATTCTTCAGATTTTCCCCTGAGAACATATATTTGGTGTTTATGAACAGGCTTGTTGTATTATGAACTAAGATTCAGAGGAAAAAACAACTCTTGAGGTAGCAACAACATTACTGCTAACCATTAGCCCTTTTTATGGATGGAATTTTTTTTTTTAATGTTTCAGAGTTCAATTCAAAGTCTAGACATTATCTTTTGGAGTGTTGTCCTGTGGGTAGTAACCTACAAGGGAAGGAAAAGACTGTCAGCTGGATGCATTTTGCCACAGCAGAAACCTTTATGACACAAAATATAGTAAAATCTAAGCTAGAACAACTCAGTTCCTGCTAATGTAACTACTGTCAATGTGGATGCTGACAGACTCCACAGCAAGTCTTCTAATTCTTTGCCACATATCACTATGCGCCCCAAAAGAATCGATTAGCTGTAACATAACTGCTTAGGAAGCATAGGGGATAGTGATTTAGCTAACTCTGGGAAGAGCCCCAGGAACCTCTGTGTCACACACAAGATACAGTAATGGCAAGGCACGCAGAGTAAGTGAAGTGCTATTTTGCACATTGTGTATCCACCTTCGCTCAAGACAAGCAAACTTCAGTGTGTCAACTTGAGCTTAGAAAACCCGACCAAGCTCTGCAGTGCAAATGTACATGATATCCTTGCATAATAACACAAGGCCGTCTTAGGGAGCGCTCTCTATCTGAATGCAAACTACCAGGTTGTGTATGTTCAGTTACTATCAGGTTCTACTGACAAACGTATTCCTGCAATTCAAGAACAGACATAAAGGTGGGAATGGTTTTTTTTGGGAAAAACAGATTAGCAGATCTGGACAGAAAAAATTCTAGAAAAGGATCTCAGAGCAGCCAGTCAGGGTAAAACACCTGGACTGTTTATACTGTAGTGCTACTAAGATTACATCCAAAGAAAAAGAAATTAAAGTAGATGGCATCTGAAGGCACACATGCTTTTCTGAGGCCTGGACAGAAATACAGCCTATTCACACTTCACAAAAGTCGTGCTCAGGCTGTTTAAGAAATCAGCAATACTGCAAAAAAAGCATGTCACATAGCACCACTGCATGCCCACGATGTCCTTTTCCACTTACCACTACTTTCTTTCTAAAGTATTTGCTGATTACTTTGTTACATGTATCTATAAATCTGACCTTACAAATCATAAGTGCCTGCACAACAGCCTGTATGAATAAGAAAACATGCTCCTGTGACAACACAGAATGATTTTATATCCTCATTTTGAGCAAGGCTACAGGCCGGGGTTACATGTAGGAGGGCATGACTGTGATAAAATTATTTTCAGGATATTACTGATTCATTGCAAATCATTTACCGTTCTGGCATTAAGCCATGTGCAGCAGCCCACATTTTATAATTACCAAGTTTTGGGTTTTGGTGTGGGTTTTTTTGTTTTTTGTTTTTTAAAACGTACTGCTACTGGATATACAATAATCTTAGGTTTTTAAAACAGCACAAGTTTACACTCTTGGGAGAAAGTATCCATACTCATGTATGCAACTCTCTGTGAGTTGCCTAAACAATGTAAAACAAAATCACAAACCAAGTTTGTTTTGTTTTGTTTTGTTTTTTTTAAAAAAAGCTTTGCATGCCAATTAAAAAATGGGGTAAAACAATGTAAGCAACATTGATTTTCCTTTATTTTTTGGGGGGTGGGGTGGGGGGGTGTGGGATTTTCAACTTCACAAAACCTAGTCTATCTAGATAACAGTTAGAAAACAGCAAACTGATTTCTGGGAAGCATACAGTCTTTCTTCAGGTTGCCCTCTTCTTTACCAGCAGCACCACACTAGACATACAGAGGCCTCAAGAAAGGTACTATTTGCACACGCTGTCAATTGTTTCATTCCTTTTGTCTTTACCCTCCCAAATATAGATGATTCATTTTTTTCCTAATCTTTTAATCTCCATTCTCCATCACTAGAATCCTATATACTATCCTATCCTAGGTCTTCTACAGCCATTCAAATGCGTAAAGAAAGGTTTTCTATTTTAATATCAGGGGCTTGGATTCCCTCAAGATTTACCTGCTTGAGAAAAACTCATTGCTCAGCAAGGAACGAGTCTATATTAAGTTTAGTAAATAATTCTGAATAAATTACAATCACACATCCTCATACGAAACACAGTGTTCAGCTCTTGGGAGGCAGAAGCAGGTCTCCATGACTGCAGGCAGACCCAGCGTACAAAAAAGTTAAGAAAACCAGGACTGTGAAATTTAGAGCCAGGATGCCACAAACGTGTGAAAAGCAAGTATTACTCACAAAATTAAGAGCTAATATGTTCAATATAAGAGTGAAAAACAGGAAGGATAAAGTTACTAAGAGAAAACAGATCTATGTGCACATGCTGTATTTGGGTTTGTCCACATTGGAAAACAAATGTACCATAAAATAGGTTGTAGTACAGTGTGTACTCCATGGTCATTTCTGGAAAGGCTATACTTGGAGCTTATCCATGTTTTTCATATGAAAGCATATCTTGCAGCACCTTCAGTGCGGTGTGCGTTCAGAGTACTCATGTAATAGCAGAACAACTACCATGCTATAAACTCACACACTTACCTAGTTTCTGCAGGCAAGCCTTAGGACTCTAAAGCCACTGCACACATTAACCTATTCCACTTCAAAAGTTAGATGCGTTTCCTTACAACCTACCAACCCTAACAAGATCCATATGGGATCAGCCTGGCATTCTACGTTCACATCATTGCTTACTCCATGTCAACCATCTCATATGAATGCACCCTTTCTAAAACAAACAGCTGGCTTCTAGTATCAGGAAGGACATGGAGAACAATCGGCTCAGTGACTCTCATACTATGGGGACTAAAGGACATAAAATAAAACTACCAGGTGACAAGTTCAAAACAAAAAAATATACTTCCATACCTACACTACTAAAGTGTATTGTTATTCCAGGATGCCACAAACACAGAAGTCAAAAAAAGCTATTATTTACATTTACTTGTGAAAAACCCATAAACCTCAAGAACTCTTAAGCAACATGCTACCACCTGTACCTCAGAAAAACCTTGAGCTGCAGATTACTGAAAGCTTCGAGTATTTTGTGCACAATTCCCTACACCATGGCCATAATGTCCTACTCTTTCCTTAGCACTTGCCTTACTCCATAAGCTCACTCTCTCAAGAGTTGTAAGTGTTGCTCTTATTTTGTCCCACAGTTTTACTTCTCATGTATTTTTCTCTTTTTTATTCTGTTGAAGAAAATATTTTAAAGGTAAACAGTATCTAAATCCCAGTTTTACATATGTTTAAATATCTAATGAGAGTAACATAAGAGGAAGGGAAAAAAATGAGTTTATTTAATCAATATGATTGATTTAAAGCAAATAGAGGGGATGAGGTTAATTCTTGCTTTTGAACTTAAAAGAAAAATCAATGACAATAAATTTGTCCAACCTATGCCTGAATAGTTGTACGAAACATCCTCCCTATAACTTTGAAGAGCACCTTAAACTATCAAGATCACTCAGAGCACAAAGTACTCCTAAACGAAGCATTGCTCAAAGTAGCTCAACTCCCATTCAACTAAAACCAACTGTCAATACTCCTGCTATGTCACAGCTGGAATAACACGGCCACCTCTGAAAGCAGACTTATCAAACTGCTTTCAAGCCAGTTGTAAACTGATACAAGTGCATGCAATGTCAGCTTGGAAAGCAGTAATAAACGCTGTCCATTTCTTACCATGTTAAGTAATATTCTCTCACATACACATCTTCTTGGGAGAATTCACTTAAATCCACAGGAATTTCCCTAAATTTAAATCCTTTTTGACAAAGCAGCAACCTGAAAGTACACTTAATTTTGCATCTGACTTGCTAGTATCTGAAAATTTATTTTCTGAAATGAAATCACATTTTCTGACTTTTTTTTTAGGGTTAGCTTGCTGAAGTCAGATGACAAGCTACCTTTTTTACTAAAAGAGGAACTCACTGGTAACATTTATATTAAAAACTGAGATACCCATTATGAACATATGACACAGTGTTTAATAAAATTTTTACAAAATTTTACTTAGTAAGGATACAGTACAGTCAACATAATGCATCAAATATTTAGTTATAAACTTAAAAGGTAGTCTTACTAGCATATGACAACCTCTTATAAAAACAAAGTATATGAAGTATAAAACAAATATATGAGCAAAATTGGAGAAAAGTTACACTTAGATTTAATGCATTTGAACCACCAACCATATACACGCACATTAGTGCAAGGCAAATAAACCCCCACCAGTCTGGGGCTCTTAACAGCCAACAGTCACAGAATATCAACACATATGTCTGGAAAAAATTATTTGTTTGCTTTTTTGTGCTTAACCAATGCTACCTTTAGGAAAACCACACTGTAAACCAAATGGTGTATCCCACATCCTAACAAAGAATCTTAAATATGTTGAATAAAAACATGACCAGCATTATCTACAGTGCACTAAACTCCTTTATAACATGTTCTTTGCCCCCTCTTTAATTTCCTTCCATATTGTGAAAAAAAGTCATACTTCCTATGTATGACAACAGCTGCAGATTGTATCATTACTGGGTTTTAGATTATTTATGAGGTCCATGACTCAGTTTAAAAGGCCCATGTGACTGTGGGCTACCAAATCCTGCAGCTCATCAGCAGGAGAGATTCTGAGAATGACAAGAAGAATTTTTAGATTTTACATCAAATTACAGTAAGCAACAGAAATCTTTCATGTGACACAAGCAAATTAAACTATAAACGTATAGAGAACATTATTGTGAAGAGGGTTGAGGCCTAAGGAAATTTTTTTAAAAGTATCTCTCTGGAGACTAAACCAATCACCTTTGCAGCATAAGTCCTCTGCTTCCATACACTTGCAATCCAGGATTTTATTGCCAGCATGGCAGTAATCTTTTAATGTGGCAAGTTAGAGCAAACAAAGATGACAGAAGAATGAAATCCAATTTCTCTGGCCCATTATTACCGAAACAGTAGAGTATTTTGGAGCTGAAGGATCTGTGGTGTTCCATTATTTGAAACATTATGCCAAACAAGGCTGTACAAAATAAAACAGAGATCAACCATATCTGTGTCCTTTTATAATGCATTTTAGACAAAAAACCCCCCCTTGATATCAGACATTAGAAGCTAAGAGCTTTTAGAAAATAAACTATAAGGTTCAATATAAAAAACAGTGTACTGAGAAATTTTGGGAAAGTTGTCTTCTCATCAGAGGTTTTGGTAATGAAAAAACTTTATAGCAATTACAAAGCAAAATTAGTCATTAATAATAATCCTTAACATCTGGGTAGCATCGAATAGTTTATTATAACATTCTCAAACATTTGTGGTTCTTGTGGTAATAAACACTACTGACATGGAAGATGAACCCACAATGTTTCACAGAATTTCTAAAAGCTTTTCATTCTTTTTAAACAAGTGAGTTTAATTTGAAAACTGCTTTTACGCCTTCTCTAAAACTTCTTACTCATTTGTTGTATCAGGCAAATATTAACTCCTCCTAATTTGCACAGGGCTTATTTTTGAACCATCATCCATTTCAGGGCAATCATCATTTCTCAGTACTGCTAGGCAAACTTATCAGTGAAGACAAACAGAACTCCAAAGCAAATATTACTCATGTAGAATTTACAGCTAACATGCTTTATGCATTTCATCAAAACTTCCATATTTAGATAGAGCTCTTCAACTTGAAGGGACTATAAAATCATTCCAGATTTAGCCCCAAAATCTGTACAGGATTGTCTCTAAGACATTGCCTAATTTACAACATGAATTTTTAGCTTATTGATGTCATAAAAAGTATTTAATCTTACTTCAATTAAAATAATTAAGGCACATATGCAAAACATAAGAGTACACAAAATTTAACTGATTTTTCTTTTTATTTAGCTGTGGGCTACTGTTGCCCTTCTAGAAGAGATGAATCACTCTGCAACACTGATTTTTTGCCAGTGGCCATATCAACAAACCAAGGTTCTTATTATCTCAATCACCCTTTTCTTGTCATACTAAAACCAGAAATTGATTTCCACTGGACATTTTGAACTGGCAAAACCAAGAACACACATATGCTACCTAAAGGGCACATACACACAATAATATTAAGACTTTTTTTGTTTTGTTTTTCTTGTTTTAAGATTCTTCCAGCTACCAGTGAAAGCAACTTCCATGAGTTACAAATAAAGCTATATATTATCTATTAATTTAAAACTAAAACATACTATTATAAAACTGGAAAACTTCGCTGAATTGTAACAAGAGAACAATACAGTACTGTTGCAAACTAATGCAATATTAAGTAGTATCAATTTACAATAAAATGTAGGTGACTACTTTTAGCATTACAATATATATGGTACTAATAAGAATGAAAAGACAAGATGATGATTGAACTTCGATTTTTGAAAAAAATCCTCTTACTGGCTGTAACAATACTGCTCAATTATTGTTATGAGGAAGAGAAAATTACTTTTCAAATCCCAACTGATGCATCAGTTGCATGTGCACAAATACATTTCTGTAATGAGCAGAAAGGAGGAAGCAAGAACAAAGTCTACAGTTTGCTACTCTCTAATCTAACTGGGCTGAGATGAGGAGAATGGGGGGAAATGTGGCAGGGATCTTCCTTCCTGACAATATGTCACTCAGCACCAAAATATCCTGTACTCCGTCAATTGGTATGAATTATTCTCCCAAATGGGGAAACAAGAGGAGGCAAGGATGGCTTTGACTCCAAGTATATTGACTGTGATTAAATGATAACTTTATAGCTATTATAGCCATTTATGGCCTTCAGCTTAGAAAATGGAATTCATGTCCTGGGTAGCATATTAGGTGTTGCCTTCTACATGTGAAAGTCTAAATCCACCCTTGAATTTTCTATTTACCTATATATTATTAAACATTTTGCCCCCAAGGCAGATATTAACTGTTGCGTGTCTAGTTGTAATAGAGGCTTAAGACAATTATGGCTTAACAAAATCTATTTTCAAATCTAAAACCAATAGCTTGAACACTGTTGAAAACATAGTAAATGCTCTGCCACAGTTCACAAATATGTGAGTTGTACTCTCTTGTATTAATATTATCACAATTTTTCTGAAAATAAAACATTGAAGTATGTGTATTCTTTTTATGCAAACGAATAACAGACACAATGTTATAACATGCCCAGGAACATTTTTTCCTAACATCTAAAGATTTACACTTTTGTTTTTCACCTCTAATACTTTTGTCTTACTTTTCATTATTGTTCACATTTTTCTTCTCTTACTAGGTCAAAAATTAAGAAAGAGAGGTGCAAGCCATGAATCTTTTGAACTTAAAAGCTGCAATAGTCTATTATCAGGTCAAAGTTCCTCCTAGTCCAGTATCGTATCCCACTAACAGCCACAAGTGGATGTCTAGACAAGAGTAAAACAAGAGAAGCACATACAATACTCTTTCAGCTGCCAACTATTTTCAGCATAGAAGATCTCCTACAGAGATCTGCTGTTGCAGAAAGACTCAAGTACTCTTCTGATACTCTTCCCTGTCAGTTCAGTGGTGACCATATGAAAATTAGCAGACGCGATCAGATTATTTATTCATTGGTAAACTAACCTCCAAACCTATATCAGTCTCAGGTTCCTCGGTTACATGATTTCTACATATCATTCTAAAGTGGTTTTGCTACTGTACCCCTATCCTCCAACCTCTGATATCACTTCATCAACACAGCAGTCAGTAATTACTTCTTTTAAAAACAAAATTGAAATCAACTTCATACAGATGAGATCAATTCAACTTAGTGTTGGGAAAACAAGCGAACAAACAAAAGAAGACTATTCCAGCAAACAGGTATCTCAAAAAAGACAGCAGCATGCCTGTAATTCGACATTTTATAAAACAGGATAGTTTGGTTAGGGAGAATGACTGAAGTTTAATGTAAAATTGATGTGCTAGATGGACTGAATAAAGCAGAGAGTGTGCTTCTAATTACAGGGGGTTTTAATACCCTTTTCTGATACTTATCTACTAAATTATAATACTGAATGTTTTCTGTTGTTTCTTTTAACACTGTACAGCACTTGGTACCAACTCTGCAACTGGGCAGATGACTATGTGGAAATTTTTGCTCAAAGGAAAAGAAAGATGACACCTGCTTTCAATTCTATTGATGTAATTTTATCATCATATTGATAAAACTAAGAACTTGCTAAATTCATATTCGGAAGGTTTGGGGACTGTGTAATAGAAGTCCAATGCTTTCAAAATAATTAGAATCTCATTATTTTATTTAATATATTTACTGTATGAACATTCAAACATTTGATTCTGCTGCAATATAAACCTTACAGTATTCTGTATCAGTCTATTCTAAAAAAATTTTAACATTTTCTCTTTCCCTTTCATGAAATACATTTTCCACTTTTTGCTGTTACTGAGAAATGCATTAAAGGCAGGTCACATGATTTCACTCATGTCAACAAATGATGGCTCAATTAGGCAGATAAGAATCTACAGCCCTCAGCAGAAACTCTCTTCAGCCCATTCTCAGCAGTATAAAGAAGCACTTAGGGACAGCACTAGTTCTGGGGAATGAATACTTGCTATCCTTTATATACAAGCTCATTGAAAATTTCTCTTTTTCTTCAAAGAAAATTGGATCCTTCATGTTGCTAAAAATTTTCAATCACTTACAGTTTGCAAATTTATATTTGTTTTTACATTCAGCTATAGTTCATTATTAAAATCAATAAAATGGTGAAGAATTTTAACACATTGCTCTACTAATTCTAAATCATCTTTTGGAAATAATATATCTCAATGAGTAAATGAGTAAAAAGCTTTTAAGTTTTTACTCCAGTCCTCAAAGGACAGGGAAAATTCATATTTAAGGATAAAATTCATTCTTACCTTGCTTTGCTGTGATCAAGTGCCTTAAGAACTCCACAAAGAAAGTGTGCCAATGATAGTAAGCCTAGCTATAAATGCCAGTATTCCTAGGTGCTCTCAATGTATGATAAGGTTGTTTCTGCCTCATTCCAATGACTTACATCATCTTCCATGCCCATGACCTGCTATTGTTGTGCTGAATTTCTTAATTTTAATCCTACTGTGAAGAAAAATCTATTACAAATACTGTGGTCTCTCACTTCAGGATATGTAGAGAGAGCAAGACAGAATATTTAGTACCTCTCTCCTTTCTCCCATTACTTCCATTTGTCTCATTCTTTAAGATTTTATGACTCTTTATAATGCTTAGCCTTTACTTTTCACAAAACACCTCAATGTTGTTCAGCACCAATTATACTCCATATGGTCTTAAAAAGACATGTTCAGAGGCATATGCTGAGGCATATTTCATGCTAACTACTGTTAACTGCTGTTCCCCACCATTTTCAAATTTGCACGGAAGTATTGTTATATTGCATCTGGCAATAGCATAGTTGGCAAAAAACTATTAGGAGCAGTGGCACTCTGCAAAACAATTTCAGTAACTTTAGCATAAAAAGTGGTAACAAGACAGATCATCTCATCTACAGATCTTTGAGGACTAGACATTACTAGCCACATACTACACATGGGAAATTTGTGATTTAGAAAGGGCTTTGCAATTTCTATGGACTACGAAGTCTGAGTATGCTAGTATTTATAGTGAACATTGTGGCCAGTTATTTATTAAATGATTTTGCCCAAGCAGCTACATTATTTAGAAACATGAAAAAACCACACTGTCATTAACCAACACAAGTCCTGCCAATAAAAACTCTGGTGCAAGTATGATTGGTCTGGGAAGGTGAGAGCATTTCTGCTGGTACAGCAGCTGTTATAAACTGTCTCCACATTGGGGTGCTTATGCCAGAGAGAAATGTAAATCCCCAGGAGGGTTTTCCACAGCAGCTTCATCAGCAAAACCCTTCTGTTGTGGTCAAAATGTAAGTGCCCTTGGCTTTTGCTTAAGTCAAACCTTTGCAAGGATTAGTACTGGTGTTTTTATCTTGTTCATATTGCTGAAATGATGTTTCATCAGTCAAACCCCACCTGCTACCAGGATGGCTGGATATGCCTTAGAAAGAAACAGTGTCTACTTCTATTTCTCCAACTTAGAAATTTCTTCTAAACCAGCACTCATTACTTATTCAGAGAATTTAGTATTTCCTTAAGTATTTTATTCTTCATTAAAGGAGGAAGAAAAGAGAAAAGGAGGATCATCTTTCTTTTCACCAAACCAGACAATCTGAAGCACATTTACCAAGCAGGTGGCCCAACACAGTGCTGGTTGAGCATTAGCCCCACTACTAGGAGGATTAAAGCCACACCACAGAATCTGCTCAGCCCTATCTTTAAGGCAGAATTCTACCCTTCAAAAAGAAACTCAGTAAACACCACAAAGATCTCAGCTAAAGCTAATGTTTCCTGAGAAAAAGGCAGCTAGGTCAGTCCAGGATCTGTCTTAAGTCCTGTAGCCTCTTTCAAATGAATTTCCAGAGCCTGCTTTAGGAATCAGTCAATTTCTGTTTCAAATAAACCTGATAACAAACAAGGTTGGTGGGACTCAGCCCTTCTCTCTCCTAATGGGCTAAAAAAAAAAAATCTATCACAAAGTGGTAAAAAGCCCAATCTGCAAGATACTATTAATGTGTTTATTATGTTAACACTGCAAACCTGTGCAGAAGCATTTTTGCAAAATACTTTTTTACTCTAGTACACAATTTCTAAGCATAACATAGACAAAAATTTACTTGACACAGATTTTTTAGGATATTGATTAGCTATGCTGTAAAAGCATTTTAATTTTTTAAAGTTAGAATTTACTTGCAGAATCCAAAAGTAGCCTTCAAGTTCCTATCTTGCTTGCAACCACTACTATTTCAAAACACGTGTAATATACAGTGTAAATCAGTGCCTTTCAGTACAGTTCAGTTTCTGAGCTAAGAGAAAGCATGTATGGATTCCTCGCACTATGTATACGTATTTTAACGTTCTAAGTGCAAAAGTTACTGGCTTTGAAATAACAAGCACAAATGTGATCATTTCAGAGTGCTTATTTCAAATCAAATCATTAATCATAACTATTTGCAAGAAAAAAAAAAAGGTTTGAACTTTTACAACTGGACCATCCCTATTACACACGTAATTGAGAAATGAAACTACAATTTCAACTTCAGACCAAGTAGTGGGCTACCATAAATAGCTTAACTTGGCTCTCATGTTACACACATGCACATAGACTTTTCTGTTAAAAAATTAACCTTCTTCATGAAAAAGAGAGCACAATTGCTGTAATATTTATATGCAGTTTTTAATGCAACAGTTGATGACATAGGCACAAAGAATATATATTGCAGGGTTACCCAGATTACAACGTCTCCATGTGTTAATGAGAAGATCTAGAAGAAAGGTGGAACGCCAAGTTTCAGTCAACTATACACAGAGTGGTGACTACCAATTTATTACAAATTTTGGTAGCTGGCATCCAAAATCAGTGTTACCTCAAATCAGAGAAATTCACAAATTTCAAGTTTTAGTCTTTAGAACAGTCTTATTAAAATTAATGACTTTTAAAACTTTATAAGAGAAGTACTGAAATGAAAAATAATTCAAGATAGAACCAACACCGTTTCAGTCAGAGCTTCTAATTCCTTGATTTGCTGGTGCTTTAGTTTTGAGATTTTCCTCTAACAAAGTTGACATGGTAACAGACAAATTTCTTGTGCTCTCATAAAGAGAGCATCTAATAAAGGCTGACATGCAAGAGGACCTGCAGTGAAAATTTCCCTTCAAATTGACTCACCTCACCCCTTAGAGTGTGAAGGCTTCCCTTTTAAATTTACATTAAAATAGTGTGTTAAATCTGCCCATACTTTACATCTGATTCGACACTCAGTGTCCCTAAAGGCAGAGGCATCTGGGAGCAGAGGTCTCTGCAGTGGCCTGTGGGTGGCATGGTGGGTCCCTGTCCCTGGTGAACGCGTCTTCTCACCACTCCCCACTCTGCTACAAAGTCTGATTCAGCCTTTGCAGACAAGTAGTTTATAACCAAGAGACTGATTTAGCATTTCAACAGATTTACAAATTCTACTAATGAAATAAAAGCCTGCCCCTTTCCCTACTCCCCCCCCCCCCCCCCCCCGCGATATACTTTTAAAAGGGTAATGCAATCACCACCATTATGTCAATGAAAATTACATGCTGGGTTTATCTCTGTAGGTATCTGTCAAATGCAAAGTGCGCACAACATCTTTGGAGTAATAATGATGTTTTATCATTTTAATTACAAACACTTTGAAAAAAATCCCTAAAGTGTACCAATTGGGGTGGTCTGAATTAACAGTAGCTTGATAGCCCAAGGGTAGCAAAAATAGATTGAGCTACCAAATTTCATAGTAGTTATGGCAGCTGTCTTCTTGCCTCAGGGAACCTGGGTATTTAACAAAGGAGACAGCTTGGCATTGGCATCTGATTAGTAATGTGGGCATTGTTGGACAGAAAACGCGCAGTTCTATTGTTCCACTGTTTGATTAGAAATTTGGAGAGCTATGGCATCATTTAGCTTTTATAGTTAGCTTCTGTATGCTCACGTATAGGTACTGTAAAAGGGTATTTTCTCACTTATCACTGCTGCAAGTAGGGAATATTGTCTTGAACATGATCGATGAAACATGACAGGATTTAAATGTCAGGATCAGTTGCCTCCCCATTTCTGTGCCAAAATTTTGTTGAACCAACTGCATAAGTTTTTTTAATTGGGTAGAAAAGTGAAAAAGGTTCTTCCCTTAGCAGAGGATACAAATTATTTGGAATTTAGAATAATTCAGAAACGGTTCACCTTTACAACGGAAAATGTCTCTTCACAAAGAAGTCTCAGAGGAAAAATCCAACTGTTGGGGTTTCTGGGAGAGGGGGATTGATTTTTATTTTTTTAATCCCACAGTAGCCTGACAGTTTGGATAACCACCCGAGGTAAGAGAATCTCTGGTTCAAAACCAATCTGCTTAATGGTAAAAATCTTAGTTAACATGCTTTATCTAAAAAGGCTTGATCTCAGGGAATAACCTTAGCACAAACAACAATATTATTACTCTGAGGTTTGTGTTTGAACTTCATACAGCCAAAAAGACCCCCCACGTGGCTCTTCTCTTTCATTCTTTAAGTACACATCACAAATTATTGGTGCTTGTTGGCAGAGTTCAAATCACTGAACTCATTGCAAATAGTCTACTTCAGCTAGAAGTACATTCTTTTACTCTATCAAATCCATCTGAGGTAATAAGACTTGATGTTTTATTCAACAGAGCTGAGGAAAATTGTTGCACAATAGGTTAATTCAAAATGGCAGCATAGAAAATGCATCTGTCAGTGGGGATCAAATTACAGGGCAAGCTCCTCTCAATGCTTAGAAAAACAAGTCTGCAGTTCTACAGATTATGTGCATGTGTGTGTTTAAAGGGGTGGGAAAGGAGCTAAATATCTGAGCTAACCTCCAATTAAAGTCAATCATAAAAACAGCCAATTTAATGAGTACGGATTTCTTTGGGTAATTATAACACCAACCACTTTTTTCTCCCTCTCTTTTAAATCTGTAATTCTGCCTTCTTGTTATTGCTTGCTTTGTCATTAATCGCCTCAGGAACTTGATTTCCTAGCAACAGACTCTGCCACCAAACATTTGGCTCCTGTTCAACATTTTCTTTGTGAAAAATGGCACTGCTATTGCCGCCTGGCTGTTGCAGCTAGACTGGCTGTGTAAGCGCTCTAATAATGCATTCTTATAAAAAACACCCCAAAATCACATGATAAAAGGAGCGATGACTGAGCTTCACTAATTACTGTGCTGAAGAAGTGTATCTGCAATTTAAAGGCTACTGCAGTAGGAGGAGAATGAAAGGAAAGGTACATATTCTTCATATAAATAAATTATAATAACATAGAGGTGAACACTTAGAAATAAATATTTTTACAATGTTAGACAGATTTCCATTAATTTTCTATTATGGAAAAAGAAGACAATCTTTCTTAGAAGTTGATGATACATTTTTCTGCATAAAGTATAAAACATTCAGCTTCAAAAGAATGACATCTTGAGGATCAAACTTTGCAAAAACTAAGAAAAAAGAAGTTTCTAATTCACTTTTCCACATCAATTACTTGAGAAAACACTGGCAAAATAGTCTGTGCATGACGAGTTATACCTGAAATGGTAGCATAATACACACCATGTCGTAAATACATCACAGAATGACATAACACATGCTGGTGCCAGTTTAGACAGAGCTCTTTTGCTCAAAGAAATAAAGCTATGAATTTCTGTATTTATGAGAGAGAAGTATTTTTCCCATATTTGATTTGGAAGACAGTAAATTGCAGATTTGCTTCCTAGTTAGGTACAGAGTCTACCATCTCTCCACAATGAATGCATCACACTTCAGCTATAACTTCCAGAAAACACAGTCCCTCAAGATGGTGGGCTCCAGGAAGGCGATGTTATCCCAGGCCAGCAAAAAAGGCCACAACTAACTGACTGTTGCTAGCTGCAAATTCTTTATGTTTAAGACATTCAGAATGGTATTTTCCTGGACATAAAACCTGTTAATTATTGTAAGAAATACTTTTGCATGTCAAATGGCATACATACTGAAGCCAGTGCACTATGGCAAAAGTTATCAATGGAAAAAACCCCACTGTGAAGTTATTCAAATAAATGTCTTTTTTAGGGGATTATTTTGATTCCTGACAGTGTCTACATCTCTTGTTTCCCATGATGCACACACAGACCTAGCATATCTCAAAGAAAAACACCTATCACAATCCATGTAAATTATCATACTCATCAAAGCAGTAAATTACAATAAAAATGCCTTCATTGAATATGCCTCTGAAAGGAGGAGACAGCACAAAAGAAATTTCATTTATACTTACATTGTTATAATAATCAGCATTTCTTCTCAAGTAGAATAGCCAAACCCTATGTAAAATACTGTAGAATGTTATTTAAGCTTTGCTACACATTGCTGACATCAAGCTTATGTTTTGACAGACTCGTGTTGAAACCAGATAATTCCGCCATCAAGCCCACTACACCACCACAGTATCTCTCTGCTTAGACAAGCACTTAGGCATTAAAAGAAAATAAATATAAAAATACCACAGTATTTGTTGAAACATACCGAGATGGTTTGAGCTTTAAAAACCTCTCCTCCAGCAGACAGGCACGTTACATTGGGTTCATGATGACATGCCACAGCACATGACATTTCTGACTTAAAACTCAGACTAAGACCAGAATACCTGGTCTTGATCAGAACTGTCATTAACATCAAAACAAACTACACTTGCCAATAACTTTGTAAACACAAAAGAGGTGCTGAAGGTGGTGAATGTAATTTAACTGTGGGCTAACAAATCTAAACACCATTAGAAAATTTATACTTAATGTAGTACAACTGAAGAGCATCACCACTGAAAAACTTCTATTATTTGCTACATGGAAGTACGAGAAGGGAATAGTTTAAACTTACAGACTGTGAAATAACAACAGCCCATGCTAAGCTGACTGAGTGAAAGTCTTATCTGAATAAAAGGTTGTATGGCAATACGGAAAGTGAGCAACCCAGAATTCAGCTGCACAGAAATAAATCTTAGAGCTACAGAAAAGCTTCATTGCTCTTCTACTCTCTAGCTAAAACAGGTAGCACAGGAGCTGAAGTTTTCAAGCACTGTAAATTCAAAAAGCAAAGATGAGATCATAATGCATAAAGTACAGTGTAAAAATGGTCCCACATCTCTTTAATGAACACAGTTAAGCATGAGTAACAGCAGTGCCATACCAATATGAAATGGGTAGGCAAGGAGTCTACATAGATACTAATGAGAAAAGCTTTGAGACATCACTTATAACAGCAGCTTTTTAAGAGCACAAACTACATCCACAAAATACAAATTTAAATACAGTCCATAAACAACAACCTACTATTCCTTGGTACAGAAAAGAGACAAGCATTTTATTAAAAGGAAGATCTTTTTGGTTTTTAGGAGCTACTTAACTGATCCATTCTAAGCTCAAGTTACTACAGATCTGGAACCTAACTGCAGTCAACACTGCCATTTCATATGCTTAGTAAAGTATTCAAAAAAGAAAAATTGAAGCACACAAAGAACTTTCAAGAACACATTTATTACTTCAGCACCAAGATAATATTAGCATCAACTGACAGTGTTTCGCCCACCTAATGCCTCCAACTACAAAGAATAAACACATACAGGTGCTGGACTGAAGAACAAATTGAGTAAAATTAAATAACAGGCAGAAATAAGGATGGCTAACTGGAAGATGAGAAAACACAGATCTGGGAAGCACCACACTTGTGGCAATGTTTAAATACAGGCAAAAAGTTAAAGTTCAGCTGTGTGAGCAAGCAGTATCACTAGTCACAGTGTTAAGATTTCAAAAGGTTAAGTGGAGTTTTCAATGAAGAAAAGCATTTTCTCCTTTTCCATTTGCTTCTCATTATGAAAAGTACAGAATTCCTTACATACAGTAACACAGAGGTGCTCACTTGAGTCAAATGACAACTAAAATTCTCCTCAGTTTTTTGCTCTCCTAAGTAACTTTTATAAGCAGATTATTTTTTTAATCAAAAACATTGAAAATATAAATACCTTTGCATTCCAGGCCTTTGTAAGAAAGATATGAAAATTAATAGCTATATACTACAAGTTGCATTAAAAAGATTACAATGTTTGTGTGTGATGTCAAAAAACCTGAGTACCAGCATCTCCTATAGATTTCAATTGGTGCTAAAGATCTTGATGATCTTAAAAAAACCCACAAACCAACACTACCCCAAAACACAACACAAAACGCCCACAACTCAATACATTATAGAATTCTTTGCAATGCTCACATAAATACAGTACTACTATCAGTTTATTAAATGCCTCTGACAAGAAGACAAATAAGGTGCCCAAATATGGAGTTTTGTAACCCAAGTTTGTAAGATGCAACTCTTAACATCTAAGAATTCTAAAATGCAAGTCCTGACAGAAAGTACAGATTCACAAAGCCAGAGAGAAGAAACAAATGAAAAAAACCCCAACAAAACAACACAAAACACAATATAAGATTATTTTCATGTCAGGTTGTGTCCCATTCACAATTTCAGAGACAGAATGACAATGTTTAGTGTTATCATAACTCTCAACTTATTCTGAAATAAGGGAAATGTCTGAGGAAGAGACATTTTCTAGCCCCAGTAGGAACCAAATAAAATCCCTCACAGTGAATTCTAATCAGACACCAGCAGCACAGCTAGCTGATCCACAGTGAAATGAATATGACAGGACTGGAAGATATGATGTCAATGGTAGAAATTACTGCAAGTATATGAATAATTTCTGGAGAAGGGAAAGAAACTGCATACAGTTTGACAGTACATGTAACCTATCTTAAATGATATAGAGTGATTTTAAAGGATTAAAATACACCTTTAAAGTTTACCATCTTTGAGAAAGCTGAGGCAGCCTCTGTATTTTGCTTCTATCTGTGATTTACGGGGTCCTATTCTTTGCTAGTCTTTCTCCAATTTGTCTGCTGGATCTGATTACCAGATGGCTAAAATAAATGTATTGTGTTCATTCATGGTAACAGAAGTTGTCTTTAAGGGTTCTGTCACGGCTTCACTATCTTTTCCTTTGTACCTACTCCTCCCTCTGTGAATTGATTAGATTTCAGAGCTAAGTTTCATCTGAGGGCCATTGTGCTGAATGCTGCATTGAAAAGCGTACTACCTGTTCTAGAAAACACATATACATGACCACAGAATATCACAGAGCTGTCCTAAAGCAACAACTGCCCTACTCTGCCAAGAAAATGGGTTATTTGTTAATCTCAGGACACGGATTTCCAAAATAAGTATCTGTCACTAACATACATTCTAATACAATTCAAGAAATAGGTGACAGTTGGATGGAAAGAAGGAAATGAAAAGCAACGTATGCACAGTGCAAAGGCAAGGAAGGTAACAAGACTAAAGTGAAGTCAGATAACAGTAG
Source organism: Athene noctua (assembly GCF_965140245.1). NCBI lineage: Eukaryota > Metazoa > Chordata > Aves > Strigiformes > Strigidae > Athene > Athene noctua. The sequence continues at coordinate 43,366,048 of NC_134041.1, forward strand.
ACAAATTAATGACTCAGAGAGCAACCTTATACCTCAGGAGTGGTAATCATTTGCTACATGGTTTTGTTTATTCTGGTAAACCACTACAAACCTGCAAGTAAACAAGCTAAATAAAATGGCATGAATGCACTGTAGCATGAGGGAAGGAAGTTACACAGGCAATCTGCCAGCTGAAGTGGTAAAACTGTCCTAGAAATCTCTTAGATGAACTCATCCTTGAGTGCTTTTGCTACAGGTGTGAACCAGGTTCTTTACCCAACAGATCTTCTCCTGCAGCCACGTTTCCCTAATCTGAATTCCATTTTGCAAATATCTAATACAATTCATTAGCACTTCAGTGTTATTTACCCATTAACATATGCGCATCTTGGGTTTTATTTTTAGGTTAGTACGATAATCTGTCTCTTAGTTAAAGCTTCGATGTTGTAGAACTGGCATCTGAAGAACAGCTTTTAATATATATGAAAATCAGTGTAGTAAATCACCTAGTCAAAATTTAAGTGATCAAACTGACTGAACACAGAAGAGTGGCTTTGGAACTAAAATAAGATGAAGGCTGTATCTTAAAAAAACCAAAGCTGCTTTTCATCTCATGTAACATTTCCCACTTTTCCTGAACTACTTCTACTAAGCTTAATTTTTCTAAATTGCATATTGGAAGATTCATTGGTAATTATATATAAGCATGGTAAAATAAAAAAAAAAACAAAAACAAACCAAAAACCTGAGTGCAGTACAGCTTTTGGTAACATTTGTCATTCTTCTTCTTCATTTAAACTATACTGTCAGCCTTTCAATATTTTTTCAGCCAATAGCATTAATTCCTAAGCTAATTCCATTTGGAACAGACTGAGGTATAATTATATATAAAAAACTAAGAAACCTTGAAAAACAGCAATAAAAAATAAGAAGACAATACACCTATGTGTTTTTTTAACTGCAGCACAAACATATGGTCATAGCAATGGGATATATTTTCTTTGTATACTGAGGTTCTAAGTATTTTTTGACAGTTATAAAGGGGCAGTCTTGGCCATACACAAGAATCAATAACAACCATGTAAAGCCTAAAGCAGTGCACACTAACAGGCTGTAGGAGACATTAACACTAGCTAAAAGAAGTAACTGTATTTTCAATGAAGTTGTTCCTCCTGGATAATCAATTTTTTACACTTCTTACCAGCTGTTCTCACATAGCTCAGGTAGTGGAATAGAAGCAGCTGTCATACAGAATCCATATATTACATGCATTTTAGGAGGTTTTAATCTGTCATACATGTTTTACGTTTGCTAATTTTGATCAGTCATATCAACTTGAGAGCAAGATGAAAACAAATTCACCACTTCTATTTAAGCAAGATGTAATCTACACAAATACACTAATCTGGCTTAATTCATTCTGGATGGTAAGAAAAGAATACTAATTGTGAATCTACTAATGCCCCATCCCCAAAACCCCTTTATTCCAGAAGTAAGATTTCATCATTAAAATCAGTTTGCCCCACCGCCCACATTGAAGAGATTTGTCACAATCATTGTTTCTGAAATATTGAGTTATAAGGTGCTGTAGTAATTACTATGGAATAAATAGCAATTAAGATTGTTCACACAAATAAGCTCAAACTGTTTGCAATGAATAATTATGCTAATAGTGTTTTTCTACATAATTTGTGCATCCTTCACAACAATTTACTAGAAAATGTGAAATGTAAATTTGATGCACTACTACAAAAGCTCTGAAAATGTTTAGTTCTTATGATTTTTTCCCACTGATTTAAGAAAGCACACAACATACTTCTACATTTGTACATTTAAATTCAAAGAAATCAAACTATGCTGAAATTGAAGCAGTCATTTCTTTCCACCATATTCCTAAAAAATCATCCTAAACCATATACAACAGACGTGCTCATTGCTTGAACTTCACAATGTTGTCACACAAATTTTAGCAATTTTAAAGAAGCTGAACTTACTGCTATATAATAAACTTTGGCCTTTTCTACCAACTTCCAGTTCTTCTCCAAATCAAGATGCTTTTCCTTCTTATAGCAATTAGCAGCAGCGAGGTTAGCTACAAGAGACCTGAAAGTGATTAAAAACCAGGCATTAGATCCTCTTCAACTAACATTACTGCAAATTTCTCACAAAGAACAAAATTTCTCGAAGATAATCAAAGATCCTAAGGAACATAAAAGCAATTAACAAAGAGCACCATAAAACACATATACTTTATTTGACTATTTCATAGTATTTAAATAATATATTTTAAATCAATCATATACTAAATACTATTTAAATTTAAATCATATACTAAATAATGTATTTAAAATCCAGCTACACAGTTTATGTAACCTATCGCTACTATACTGTTTACGTGCCTTCATTTGCTTAAAATTAACTTCTGTTGCATTTTGTGATCAATTCCCTCTGTATGGTAGAGCATCTGAAGATTTTCAATAAAACTCTTGCAGTACCTAACACCTAAAGTAAAGTAAACACTTCAGTTTATCTTCTGAAAACTATTTTCCCTCACTGGAATAAAAATCTTGATGGCTATGTATGTCTTGCCTTTATCATTTTCCAATGAATAGTTACATTATTTAAAAAGGGTTTTTTCCCCCATTAGGTTCATATTTTCCTTTAGCAAATGAAAAAGGGTGGCATTACTACTTTTAGATGATAAACTGTTAAAAAAACCTTTGGCTTAGCTGTGTATTACTGGAAAACTACCAAAACCTCATTTGTACTTCATTCTTTCCTAACAAGTTATAACCCAAGCCATGGGGCACAACTTCCATCAGCAAGAACAAAAATACTGGTATCCTATCTACTTTGTTACGTGTAAGATACATTCTATTTTAAATCCTCCTCTTCAGCCATTCAGTTCAGCCTTATGAAACACACAAAACGTACAGATGTACTCCTAAAAACAGGTCATAAAAAGATGTTTATAGTTCTTCACTCTGGCTACCACAACCAAATCATTCTTTGCAATTTTATTATGAGAATGTTTAATAACATCCAATATTTGGAGAAAGGGCATTGGGGAAACAGACATTTCCATGCTGGCATACAAAGCTTTAAATTTAATTTTCAAAATTTAATAGTCATAGGATGCACTTTTAACATTAACACACCACTGGTTTGTGATATTTAAGTACATTAGCCAGCTAAATAACATGTAATTACACATAAAATATATGGCTATTGAAAACTTTTGCCTTTTCCAACATGCATACAATTGATAATCTATATATCATCCTTTTCCATATAAATGCTACTACAACCCAGAGAAAATGGCTTGGAGTGAACTGCTAATCTGCTTCTACCAAGTTATGCTTCTGCCTCCAGACTGAGTACCATGCACAAGTGTCAGGAATTCTTGGAAAATCTATTCCACCTCAAAACAGCATCTTTCCACTATCACCATTTCTCTTTGTCCTATTCAATAAAAACCAGACAAAATCCCCAAAGAATCTCCTATGAAGATAGCAACCAGGTCTCCCCGTAAAATTCCTGAAGCACTCAACACTGACAATCCCTGTAAGTAAACCAGATCAAGTGTATAAAAATTAAAAAGTTAGACTAATTTTTCTGAATGTATCAAAATACACAGCACAGTTCTGTGTCATTTCATCCCAGGAATATTCTTGGGACTTCCCTCTAATTCTGAAGCCTAAAGGCAATAAGAACTAATGTGAATTTGGAAATTTAAAAAATATATATACACCAATAAACAAATAGACCAAGCCTCTGTAGCTCTACAAGTTACAGGGCGAGAAGTTTCATTCTTGATGAATATTATCATTTCAATGACAAGAAATCCACCAGAGAACCAAGTTAGTCCAAGACAGTCATGTGCATAACTGTGGTAATTTTCTGTAAACCAAATTTAAAAAGCAAATGAAATCTTTCAGTTTTGGCAAACCCTAAATATCCATCAAGGACCTAGCTGGAAAAATCTTGTCTGTCTACGTATGTTGCTAAATGAAAAGCAATTTTGTTCCAGAAAACTAAGCACTCTCTTGTATGTTTCCTTTCACTTAACACATGCCCCTGAAACTGTAAACCTAGTTCTCTCTGGCTACATACAACTGTAGAGATGCTCTGCACATGATGTGTAATAAAAGACTGTTACACTGAAGACAAAGCACCAAGCTTTTCCAAATTAAAACTGTAAGTCTACCAGCACTATGTTCGACATGTGGAACACAGAAAAAGTAGATATCTTTTCAATGAAATACAGTAATTAGAGACAGCCAGAGTGCTTCAAATCAAACAGCTTAATGGAGACCCTGTGCACGTAGGTATTTCTGAGCAGAATGTGCAAGTCAAAGTCAGAGATTATGATGGAGTGTAGGTACTACTTTAGATTTTAATCATCTGTTAGGATTTTCTTGAAAAGCTCTGAGAAAACAAAGCATGTTAGTATTGCTAAACTACAGAATTACTAAGAGTGGTAATCACAAAATAGCTCCGAACCCTTTCCTGCAAAAAGCTACAGTCTTAGCAGAAACAAGAAACGTTCACATCAGGGTATCTGGAACATAACTATACACAGCCACTTACTGGGAAAACCAGGAGTCCTGTTAGCCCACTCCTCCAAAAGAGACAAGTCTGAATTACCTGAAGAAGGAAGTTAGCATGGTCCTCAAGTGGGACAAGAGATTCATCAATAGAGTTATCAACTGGGGGCAGGTTGAAGTGATTCTTACAAATATAGGAAATGCTGAAAACCAAGAAACAACTGGAGGGTAATTAAAGCCTGAGAATAAACTTGCTTTCACCAGAAGAGGTGGGGTTGCACAATAAAGTCTTTAGCAGCAACCATCGGCCATTTTTTTCTATCTCCTGAGGAGGGAAATAAGTCTCTTGTACTCCCTGCACACTCTCAAGCATGCTCTAAAACAGTGATTGAGATGAAGCCGCTGCCTCTAGTATTTGAGCAAACATTTGATATTAAGAGAGAAAAGTGTTTTATATAAGCAAAAAAAATTACTGCTTAGTAAGTTAAAAGAATACTTGCAGATGTTTTTATGAATAAATTTACCTAAACTTTTAAATTCCGTTGAGATGCATGGCCTAAGATCCACATATTTTTCCTGAATTCATGGTATATGTCTATTGACAGTCTTGACTTCAGTCTCCCATCATGTCATCTAGAAAATTATTATTGCTACACAGACACTATGTGGCTGAAGAGACAGAGAATCGCAGAGCAGAAATATCTTTATTGCTTGTCTTCTGTTTGAAAAACTGAATATGGATCCTGGAGATGAAGGGGGAAAGTCTGCAGCCATAATTAATGTCCAGACTCCAGATGAAGACAAATGAACTTTCTTCCTCCACTGAGTATGTACATTCATTCCTGAGAGTAAGACATTATATGTAATATTAAATTGTGAGGGACAGGTTGATAAGCTGGAGGACAGGGCTGTCTGTCTTTCAGTGAATCTTCAACAGCCTGGAGAACTGGGCTGGCAGAAAATTTGAAGGCAAATGCAAAGTCACGCAACTAGGAAGGAATAACTCCTATGCAACAATATAGGCTGAATGTTGACAGGATACAACACAGCTTTGCAGAAAAGAACCTGGAGGTACTGGTGGATCTGGCTTGGAACACTGAATCAGCAGTGCACCAGCACAGAGAAGGTTAATCACATTCTGGTCTATATGAGCAAGCATGAAGGCAGCAGGACAAAGTTATATATTCAGAATAGAGGAAAACCTCTGTTCTGGGCTGGAACACTTAACAAATGAAGAAGGGCTTGGCTGAGCCTTAAGAAGAGGTAGCTAAGGGAAGACCTTCCTGCCATCTTCAAATATCTAATTACAGTTTACAGAGAAGATGGAGCCAGACTATTCTTGGACATAAGAAGGAACAGACAAGCTGGAAGAAGGGAATATGGATATTATCAAAAGAATTTCTCCCATGAAGAGAGGGCAAACACTGAAACAGGTTGCCCAGAGAGGTTGTGCAACCTCCATCCTTGGAGATATTCAAAACCTCACTGGACATGGCCCTGAAAAACCTGATCTAACTTTGAAGTTGTCCCTGCTTTCTGCAGGGGTTTGGACCAGACGTCCACGCTAAAATTGTTCTAGGGTTCTACATGTTGTATAGAAAATTCTCCCTCCTTTGCCTCTGTTCAGTTCATGTTGCTGCCTATTGACTTTTCTAATTATACCCAAAACATTCATTAACTTGTCGGGAAGTTTGGTGTGGATTTTAATTATGGGACTGATATCTTACTTTAATAAATTCTGCTAACTCCTGATACTGCTTTGAAAGGGAAAAAGCAGCTCCTCAGGATCAACGGCACTGACAGCCACAGAGGGAAACCAAAACGGATAATGACAGTTATATTGCTCTTACTCAGAGCCAAAAAGAAAATATTTTTCAGGGTAATCGATGCCATTTTCATTATTTTTTCAATATCTAGTATCAGAAAATTAGGATATTGGCAGAAATTAGGGAGGGTTGGTGTGTGCTGGCAACATCTCAAGATTAATGACTGTCTGGTTTTGAAACCTTTAAAAAATCATCAGGAGGTAATCAGCAAAGTAGTACATAAGTTCACGTGTTGAGGGTGGAAGGAGAAAGAAGAAAGTGAAGGGCCATGCTTAAGATAAATGCCTATTGACTCCACTATCGCTTTCTGAAATTCCCGGTTTTATTAATTTTATTGCAACATCCCAAACAAATCACTCTATAAACAGGTTCTTATTTATGGAATGCTCTGAAACCATATAAAATATCACAGACCATTGTTCATGGTTTGCAAATATAAGAAAGGTTGAATAGAGTTCTGGAAAAGTGGGGTTTTTTTCAATATAACAAAGACCATCTGAAAAAAAAGTAGCAAATGAAAACACGAAAGACAAAATTCAGAAGAAATTGTTAAGATGTAGACATACAGAATTACAGTTATTAGATGAACTCAATAATGCAACAGCAAAAAAAAAGTTAAAAAATATCTTTTTTCTTCATCTTGTATAAAATCAAATTAACTCTTTCAATGAGGCTATATGCTGACATTATTCTCTTTATACCTGTTATCACCTGAAGTATATTCCTCATCTGCCAATCAAGCATATGCCTTACATGACAATCAGCTTTCACACAGGCTGCATAAACATACTTGTTAACCAACTTTTGTCTCCCACATATTTTCTCTTTCCAGAGCAACTGGAAACTATAAAGTTCAGAAAGAAGTAGTATATTATTATCTTACACTTTTCTGCCATAATACAATTGTTGTTCTCTAAAAGGAGATTAATACCACCCAGCCTCAAACTATGAGCCAGGCAGTGCTGTACTGTCTCAAACCAGTGCAAGTACTTTCTTTATCATGCAAATTACAATTTTTCAGGTATTTCAAATATTCCAAACCAATTAGGCTCCACACACTATGCCAGCTGCCCTTATATCTTAGGAAAATATCAAAGGCCCCTGACCTGTTATCACTAGTGATGCAGGCAGCACAGGTTCCTGTTGGTTCTTCACTCTGCTCATAGTAATGAGCATCCACATGAGCTTCCTCAGCCTTCTTCTTTAAGATCTCTCCAAATTTATCTTTGCCAATGCACCCAAAGAAAGTTGCAGCTTTGTAAGGGCTCTGAATCATCCACTGCAGAATGACAAGCAAAAAAAAAAAACCAAAAAACAAAACAAAACAAAGTTAACATGCCTGGTACATTATTTTTTGCCATTTTTTTCCTCTCCACTTGCTATATTTAATTCTGTAACTGCAGAGTACTGTGACATACAAAACACTTCTATGCCTGAAGTAAAAAACATCTGGTACATCAAGGGAGGGAAGTTTAGCAAAGAATAAAAAATTTACCCTTAATGATCCCACTGAGTGTTTAATACCTAATGTAAAACTTAAATACATGTAGTTCACTATCAAATAAAGTAGATTAGTATGTTTTTACAAGGCATTCCAAAAGAAGTTTCCTTGCTCAAAGGAGATGCCCCTACACTTATATTTAATCAAGCAACATATGGTTATCTTTAAAGAAAATTTGTAGAAAAGACAAAAGAAAAAAAAAGCAACAAAACCCAGAGATACACACATAAGGAAAAATAATACATTTGAGAAACCTAAGAAGAAACACTGTGCAACATTCACAATGTATATATAAAAACTAAACGATAATGAAAATAACCATTTGTGTCTCCATTTAATTATATGCAAAAAAGGAAATGCTCATCATTTACATTGTTAAACCACCCATAAAAATATCTATCTCCAACTTTCGTAAGAGCAGTTCTGTCACTCGAGTTGTAAAGAAAGAGCATAGCTGCACGGTCTTGCTAAGGTGCAAGGTTATTTCATAAGGCTCCTCTTTTATTAATAAAAAATATGTATCATTCTACTGTAAACATAATTCCATTTTGCACTAAGTTAAAAAAATGGCATTTAGCAGCAATGTAAAATCAAGAGCGAACTGAAAAAATAAATGTGAAGAAACAATCATAGGCCCTACTCTGCTAGTGGTGAGTCAACCAAATGAAGTCATTATAATTCACTCTAATTACAGTCAGAAAGCTTATCCACTCAATCTATAGTATAAATTAAAGGCTACATCAATTTACTGCTATACTAAAACCCTACTTATAATTGTTTCCTAATCAAGATTTAAATAAACGATAATGTCTCCATTACAAAGCAGCATTAGTGGTAACTGTGGGTTGTAGAAAGGTCAAGTATCTGCGTTGCAAATACATGCTTAGTCACATCTTCATTACATCCAGCTTCAGAGGAGGAAAAAAAAAAAGAAAAAATCTTTAGTCATACACAATTCTTCATTAATAAGGCAAAGGTGGACAAAAGTTGCAAGGCCTCTTTCCTGCAGGAATTTAATATATATGAAGTTTAAGGACAAAAAAAGATTGTGTCGTCAGATGGTGGCAGCATTCCATCTCTGCACACTACACATGCTCTGCTAATCTATTCCATATCACTCTAAATTAATATAAATTAAGAAAATCCCTAACAAGAGAATTATCTACAATATCCTTTATTTTACATACATTTACACATACATAATACACATTTGCACAATGTTCATTTAGGATGTCTTAGGAACTGTAATCTTTTATATTTGGAGGTATGGTTAAGTAGAACAGATTATTTCACAAGGCTAAAGATGTTTTGACCTACTGTAAGCAAATATGGAACCAATTTCCACACCAATAAGAACAGAAGTACCTGAAAGCCTTGTGTCCTGTGTTGAAAAGCATGCCTTACTTTCACAAATAACAAGAATTAATAGAGATCACTATGAACAGCATGCCTTACTTTCACAAATAACAAGAATTAACAGAGATCACTATGAACAGCATTTATCAAAGCATCATATGCCAACAATTCTTCAGAAAACATAGACTTCAAACTGCACCTTGGGCTTACAATATTCTATCAAGTGACATAACTTTTCCATCCTTTATATATAAAGTCTGACAATATTTGGAGCAGTAGTAAGTAATATTTCACATACATCTCTGAAAAAAGAATTTCTGTGCAAGTATCACAGTTTTGGCTATTGGCAGCAGCTCAGTTTGAATTCAGATGTGATACACGCCATATATAACTGTCACAATCCTTATTTTAAATGTAAGTATTCTTGAGAATCAGAAGTCGGGATCTAGGATTTCTTGTGATGAACCTCTGTATATTGTGCAGACAACTTCTTCCATAAGCAGTGTTTCTGCTCATACTTACGATTATTTAAAACACAGGTATTATATAGTAGGGGAATATTCTCACTATATAGATACTCTTTGCATTTGAACATCTGAGCTAAGTTAAGCAACACTGAGGAAGATGAAAAAGTAGCCCAGCAGTGTTTCTCTGGAAAGACACTCTCATCACAGATCACCAGTTACAAATAGGCTCAGTTTCTTGGTATTACTCCACGTATTCCCACAGTAATAGTGGTGAGGTGTTGCTAGTTGCAGAACTCCTCTAAACTGCTCCTCCTTTCCTCAGCTAAAAGGCTACATATTAGTAAAGGCAAAAACCAGACATCACGCTACAAACTTGAGGAAACTGAACTTGCAGAAATAGCTCTGTGGTGTATCACTGAAGTTGCACCTAGTGGAATGAGACACAGCAGGCATTTTTTGCCTATGTGTGAAAAAACAAGAAACAAAATAACATCTTCAAGGCAGACTCTGAAGCACTTTTAAAAAAATTTGATCCTGGACTGGAGTTTAAGGTTGAATAGCTTGATATGGAAAAAAATGGTTTCTATAGGCTACTTCACACCCCACCATCGTTGTTGTTATTAGCAACATATTGGCTAAAACACTCTAAATGGGAATGGGGGTCAGTCATCACAAGACATCACCATGAAACAGTTGTGCAGCATTATATTCAATATCAAACGAAGGCCAATAACAAACTGCACACATTAATGCCAGATATATGGTTATATAAACTGCAAATTCGTTTTATAAATTTATGTGGAATACAAGATCTAATTGAATGAAAAAGACTCTAGACAGAAAGGAAAAATGACCCAGCTCAGCAGGCACTAGCATAATGAGTTAATTATCTAGGGTTTGGCTAGGCAGTGAGGCAGCTATTAACTAACTGTATTGACAGCCTGGTCAGGAAAGGCTGGCACCTGGCCACACCATGAATCCTCACCCACCCAAGGGAATTTGAGGCTGTTAATGGTCCAAAGACAGAAGTGTCAAAAGTAGGAACTTATCATGAGGGAACAAGACAGCCTCAGAAGTGGGATACCACAAAGGAAACTCAAAATCTAGAGTGGTTTATGAAATCTAATGTGTTTCTCTGTCCTAAAGTTTTCTTCTGTCAACACAGACTGGACATCAGGTACACACACAAGGACAGGCCCTGACCTTTTCAGTTAAGATATGCATCCGTGACACAGGAAGTAGCACAGGAAATAGAACACCTCTCAATCTTCTCAAATTCAACAGATTGCATTTTTGTTGTATACACCCTGGTAAACTAAAAGTAAATATTAACATTTAAAAAAAAAAATATTTCTTGCCTTTAGCATAAGTATCTTAAAATGAGGTTGATTTCAAAATAAGCATAATCTAATATCAGATTATTTTATTGCTACAGACACATTATTCCTTATAATCAAATACTGAAGCCAGCACTTTCAAAGGAGGCCAGCACCCTGGACACTCAAGGATACACTAGAGAGTGACAGAACACTTCACTCCGTATTTTCATGAGGCTAACTTGGGCTCACAGTAGTAGGAGTATCTGTTCAAGTGTTTTTTTCATGATCAGAGTTAACAGGGTGAACTCTCTGGCATGCTTTAGCTATCAAAGAAGTGTGAGAACCTTTGTGTTCCAGGGAGTGGGTGGCAATTGCAGAGAACAGCATCGTCTTTTCTTGCAAGATGTTGAGATGCCAAGAAAACTTGGTAAAAAGTAAAACTTCTGAAGACTCAGTTGTGACTGTGAGATAGCTTAGAGTTAACTATGTCCCACTCTTTCACATCCTCAGAAGATGTGGTACACCTAACACCCCTTTTTGTCTGATGAGAGAACAGCTTTGGAAACAACCTTTCTTCTGAGTTAAGAAAGCACTTCTGGAAGCACTTCTTCCAACACTAGAAGGGACTTGACTTTGATTGGCTACTCAATGCTGTCTTTTGAGAACAATATTCAAGATGAGATGACAAGAGTTATCTGAATGGTCCCTTACACCCAAAAAATGAAAAAATGCCCCTTCATACTATGTGAAAGAAAATCAGTGGTCTTAAAGAAAGAAAGGAGATAACTGAGTTCTTTGACTTTTATTTCCCAAGCTTATCCTATTCAGCTTGAGAATGCCATGCTTCTGCCACAGGGGCAGAGTCCAATATCCTATATCACAACCCTTGATCTGCATTCAGAGCTTCTCTTTGTTGTTCCTGCGAAGTTCACTATAAAGGAGGACCTCTACTTGAAAGGTAAAAAGCAGAAAAACTAAATAGTTGATCTACTTTACCTCACTCTCCAGTTGCAAAGATACTTACTCTGCAAAAGGAGTTTGTTGCTGCTGGGTCTAAGTATACAATCCCCTAAGACTTAAAAAGAGACATCATACCGTTGCAGCTTAATAGAGCTTTAGAGCCCTCTGACTAAAACAAAGATCCTTCAGAAATTATTTCATTTTACTCTGACTCTATGCTCTGCTGTAAGTGCCACTGTTAACTGGACATTGGCAATCAGAACAAGGAGGCTGATGGAGACACTTGCTGCCAGTCCCACATTGTTCTCCATCGGAACTCCTTAGCTCCTGATTTCTTTTTTAAAGCTGCAACCAGTAGTGCATTTCCACATCTGTCAGTCATCCTAAACTAACAATGCCAAAGCATACAAAGCTTTGCTTAGACTGACATACCTTCTGCACACAGGAGTATTCAGCTGTAGACTTGAATCCTAAATGCCTAGGAACTGACAACACAACAGGAAGCATTATGCCCCTTCACAGTGAAGATTCTTCAAAACTCATTAACACTGAATACAGACATCTGAAGTGAATCTGAAGTGTGTTATTTGAAGCTGGACTCTTCTCTGCATGATCTGTCAAATCTGATCTTATTTTAAACTGCAGCTCACAGAGGAGAGGACTCCGCAGACCTAAAATTAGCTAAGACTTACCATGCTTGCTGAAATCTAAACTAAACAATGTTAGCAACTACTCATGAAGCTTTCTTTTCAGTAAATCAGAACTGAAATGGCTTCTTTTTACACAGTGCTATTTGGAGTATCTCTTATTTTTATATTCTGAATTTTAGAATGAATCCATACACTTCTCAGAAAGTTTCACCAGTCTGTTGGACCCCTTGGAAACATCCCTAATAATCCCAATTATATACACAGTCCATTACAAAACTCTTACAAATATTTTTAGGAATATTTTAAATGCTAAAAGAAAATAAATCACATCTCATCTTAGAAAACAAGATAAAATGAGAAAAAGTGAGACCAAAAATGAAATAATTGTATATATATTTTAAAAACACGAGAACCTGTCAATCCTAAAAAAAGACATTAGTATCACTGTTTCACATGAGCTCACTTATTTCTTGTGAGTGATGTGATACATCTCAAGCACAACTGGAATGCAATATTCAGTTACCAGCACATCTATTATGTCATCTAAAATCCCTACTGTGGTGGGTTAACCCCAGCCAGCAGCTAAACCTCCACCCAGTTTCCTTCTCAATCCTCTCTCCTGGGGGGATGGGGGAGAGAACTGCAAATGCAATAGAGAGAAAAAAAACAATAGGACAAGATGAAATGATGCAAAGGCAATCATACACCACCTCCCACCAGCAGACTGATGCCCAGCTAGTCTCCGATCCACAGGTACCTCAGAAAAACTCCCCCTCCCTCCCTGCCCCCAACAGTTTTATTACTGACCATATTCCATATGGTCTGGACTATTTCTTTGGTCAATTGGGGTCAGCTGTCTTGGCTCTATCCTTCCCCAACCCCCAGCCTACTTGCTGGGACAGCAGAGTGAAAAACAGAGAAAGCCTTGATGCTGTGCAAGCACTGTTCAGCAATAACTAAAACATTACTGTGTTAAACAACACTGTTTAGGTGACAAACCTAAAACACAGCACCATACAGACTGCTATGAAGAAAATTAACTCCACCCCAAGCAGACCCAGTATACCCATTCCAGAATCATTGTTATGAGAATACAGCATCAAGACCCTGGGAAATAGATGAGATGCTACAGTTTTGTTCCAACATCTTTGCAAGTTTTTTTTCTTTTTCTTTTTTTTATTGATCAACATTCAAAGACTGCAACAGCTGTTATCACATAATGGCCATATAAGAAATAAATAAGCTTATCTTTATAAAAGCAGGCTTGCAAAAAGGAGCCCCATGTCCTGCACAGTAATTCTTCCACCGTTAGTTGAAACTGCCTAATCTTGCATGAAGAAGTGATATTGTTAAAATGTATGACAACACCCTCAAGCAACTTCCAGTCAAACGAGATAAAAGTGATAATATTTTTTTAAAAAGAAGGACTAGCTAAAGCCTTGCTCTGAGACCAACATCTAAGTCTTATCAGAATTTGATTCAACAGGTACTATCCAAACCTCTGCACAGGAATATGTTAGTTTTATTGTGGTGCCACAAACTACATTTTGCTATAGCTTTTCAAATTAAGATCTCTATCAAAATATTAATGATCCAGGAGCAGCACTTCATTCACTTCTATGTTTAAAACCACAAAGCTAACAAACTGTCTCTTAACAAAATCTATAAACCAAATAACTATTCTCTGTGGTGCTATTCTTTTGTATTCCATTTCCTATTCTTTCCCTCTTGCTCTTCATCTGCTTGTTGAGTGTTTTATTTTTAGTCCAGTTTGTAACCTTCTTGCTGTACAAGAAAATACAGGCATATTTTCTGTAAATAAACATGTAACAGCCATATTCCAAAATTTCAATGTGGCCAAAAGCTAGGTCTCTTTTATTGTACCCCCTAAATATTGGCTAGTCTAGGCACCTCATTCCAATATTCCTTACTCCATCACCCTCTTATACTGAACTTCACAAAAGAGGCTGTAGCACTTCAGGTATTTGAGGCAGAACTGTAATATTATAAATACAGGATATATTATTTGAGGCCAAAGGCAGAATGTCTCCTGCAAGACCTTACAAGGCATATACTGAGACCACAGCTGGCCTTGTGTCCCTTCCCCATCTGAAGCACAGAACGTGAGACATCAACCATCTCCTTGTTTGATCTGATGCATCACTCCCTTTCTACAACATTAATGTGGTCCCTTCTCAAAAACAGGTAAAAGATGATACACCTACAAAACAGGGCCAGTCTTGCCAATTCTTCATCACTCAGATGACAGGTACATGAAGAGTATCACAATGGTAAGAATTCCAGGTTTACTTGGGACTCTTCTGCAGCTGTTTCAGTGTACACAACTGTTTATTAAGAAATTTGGTAGTATTACAAAGCTATGTACAAGGTAAGGTTTAAGAGCATCTTTATCAGTAAAAGAACTCAAAGATACTAACCTTCTTGTTGAACACTGCAAAACATGGCAAGGTGGCAAATAAAGTACAACACAAAAACGTCTTGCTACTCCGTGGCTAGAAGCTGTGGTGTTAGTATGCTTCCACTAACAGCTTAACAACATGAAAATGGAACATCATTCCTGGGTACAGTAAGACAGACTCACTGGGCAACTCTACACTACCTGTTAACCATGCCTCACTCTACTCTACCTGTAAAGAATTAGCACTCACTTCATAGAGATATGGGGAAGACTGACAAGTATTTTTAAAATGTCTTAAAATTCTCCAGTGTAAAACATTGTATGTATTTTAAGTGCTAACCTATAGCGAAGTTGATATTGTTGCAAAGTGACATTTTAGGATATTTTGCATACAATTGTGCATATCTATAACCTTCAAATAAATCTTCCTTTTCAAAATGCATGCATATGTCACTCTCACTCCCCTGCTAGATGATGCGCCGTCTCAATGAATACACCCACACTCAGAATGACAGCAAAAAATCCACAAGAGAAGAGACTTCTTTCATTGTCTGGCAGCACAGAATTCATAAAGCACAAACTGTAAACAGCTGCCTATCAGCTTCTATCAGTAACAGTATCAAAAACAGATGGCAAAGGTCAAGTCAAAGTTTATTGACAATGATGAACTTTGACAGCCTCTATTAAATTACTTCTTCCTTTAAGGTGTATGTGATCAAAGCAGCAGAGAGGTTTTCACCCAGTCACATAACAAGCTATTTGTTGAGATTGAAACATCTGGTCAATATCTTCTAACACTGAAATTTCATGCACAGTTACCAACAGGGTACATTTCTTCTTTTCTTTTTACAGAGTCCATAAGGGTGGCACATATGGCCGATCATTTCATTCAAAAAGATTTCAGTTCCAGGCATTACATACAATTGTCTCTGCTTTATAGTATTTTAAGTCTACCTACCATCGTTTTCCATCATCACTGCTGCCTGCTCTACTCTTCGCTATAAAAGCCCACCAATATGACAGAGCACTTAAAGCTAAACAGCTTTTGACTACTGGAGTTAGAAAGCGGTTAAGGCAAGGGAGTTTTTGAAGTGACAGGTCTTCATCTATCTGTTGTCAAGAATTTCCAATGCATTAAACTATTTACCACAGCTCTAGAAACACAGATTATAATTTTTGTTGTAATAGCAAATGCTTCATTTATGAAACATTATTGAGCAATTAGAGATCACCCTTTTTACTGATTTAGAAATTATTATTTTACAAACATAACATACATTATATTTCAAGTGAACATGTGATAATTAGGATTATGATTCATCATATTCTTATATTTCTCCATCTAAAATAGCAAGACGACACAAAATTTTATCTATTCCAAATGCTGAGAAATGCTTGCCTTTAAAATTATGCATCAATGTTGCCACAGCAACAAGTAGTGGATAATGTGAAATGTACTTCACTCTTCCATTTCTAAATCCCCAATCTTTTTGGTCAAAAGAGAAAGGAGGGCTAGTTGCAAACATGCCTACAGAAAATTAATTTCAAGTAATTTCCAGTTACTATTAAATACTACCATTTTTATTCAGCTAATGGTTGATTTCCACATCTCATTCCCACACTTGCTGACTCTAAGTAGTATCCAAACCTTAAAAATTTACTTAGCAGTTGTAGGAAAACATTGACTGTAAAACTCCTCAATATAATTACGCATCATGCCCAGATGCTGCACCAAAGGCATAACCGGGGGGGGGATGGGGGGGGGGGACAGGGGGGGACGGGGGGGGGGGGGACGGGGCGCGGGGCAGGGCAGGAAAGGGAGACAGTAGATAATTTCCATGTGGGAAAAACCTACAAAATGCTTGAACACATACATCCCTCAGACGTGTCATGAAGATGCCTGGGCTTTTCTGGAGAGTGTGTTGATTTTTGGCACTGTTGCAGTAACTCAGTAGTACTTCATTGATCTGAATGAATGGGATATGTAACCCAGATTTAAAAAAAAAATTTTAAAAAATCAGAATTGTCCACTAGAAATTGATGGGTTCCATATAAATGTCAAGATATGGCTTACAGGTAACAGAACATGTTTACAGGTTGTAAACATTAGCCAAAATAAGGGCCTATGAAACCATGCTACAAAGGCAGACAATCAAGTCAGAAAAGCAACTATTTAGCTGTCATTTAGCACTAACAGCATTGGTCTAGAAATTAAGCAGCTAGCCAGATTCTAACTGTTTTTTGATATCAGTTCAAAGGAGGAAATGTTCCAGGAGCTCCAAACAAGTTCAGAAGTGATGGGATTAGCACTATTAAATCGCAGTCCTTTTTCAAAGTAACCCACAACAACCCCACCCAGTCACAAAGGGTGTAAATTCAGTGTGACTTTATTGTATATATACATCAAAGCTTATAGTATTGCAGTGGAGAATTCCACCTAAACTGATAAGAAGTTTATTTCTGCCAAAGTTAATAAAAAACTTTCTTCAGAAGAGATTAGGAAAACAAAAGTTTAAAAAAAATAGTAACAATCTGGTGTCTTTTCTCCAAATTCAAGGCTTTCTCTCATTAGACTAGGAGCCCTCTAAATGACCAAGACAACATTTTGGAGTGGTGATTATTAGCCTTTGAGTCAACCCCATTAGGAATTAGTATTTCAGGATTGGCCTCTCCATATATCCCCATAAACTCTATCCAGTTCCACATGGAAATGCCCCTCCTCCAAGGTTCAATAGTATTAAGGAATGATTCCTCTTCTAAAATGACTGCCTTAGAATAGGCAAGTCTCAGAAAAAACCCTGGATTCCTCATGTTTGACTGCCAACCACATTTAGTTGGAAATGCTCTATGTCCACCAAAGTTTGTGACTGGCACACAGCCCAGGATGAGATTCCAGATGGAATACTGGATCCACAATACGTGTGTGAACAGTGATCTGGAGGAGAACTCATACATGCTCTCACAAAATAATGAAAGTAATTGCCACAGTTTTCCCAAGATGAAGTACTCACTTCCTCAAAATTATAATGTTTTATGTTACTGAAAGAAATTCATTACCATGTTTATTGCTACATGTACAAACATTGGTGCCTTACCTTTAACAGTTCAGAAAGGAACAAGATAAGAATATACTTTCACACTTCTAAATTACCTTTCAGCTTATTCCAGTACCAACTAGATATAAAATCAGTACAGAGTATTAGCTGCACACGAAGCACTTATTTCTTATTTTTCCTCCTTACTGACATGAAGAAATCTGGATAAACAGCTGTTGCCCATAACACTACATTTTGCCAGTCAGTCCCTGTGCACGTACCCTGGAACCCCGCTGCTCACCCACAGAAAGCCGGACGCAGCCAGAGTGCCCAGGAGTGCCCACACCAACAGCAGCCGTCCACGCCGTGCACGGGCCGGTGGTCGGTGTGCTGCGCCAAGCATTCTCTGCACATGCTGCATGGCTCCCACTCCTTTCTCTCCAGAAATTCTGTGGTGGAAATTTTGTAGCCCGGTGCAGAGAACTTCTCAAGCCCCTATATCAGATGCTTTTGCTAATCACTTCAGGGACAGGTGGGAAGTTGTGCCTCCACAGTAGTTAATGGTTATCTACTCACATAAAGATGGTTTTATTCTATTCACCAATAACTGAATGGCAACAATATGTTTTTTCCTATTTCTTCATTTATTAAGCATATAAATATTGTATTTACTCCAGCTCACAAGAATCACTTTCCTCCTTGCCAGTTTCATCCATAATGCCTTTAAATTTGCTGGGGTGGGACAAGTAATACCTAGGTCAAAGTAATGTAAGAAACCTATTTGCCATAAACTCCATTTTGATTCCCAAACATCAAAATAGCAAAATGCAATTATTTATTATAACTTTTAATTACTTTTGAACTGATGTAGTCCTTCCTCCATGGTAAGATTTATACCTGATGCTAACAAATTTTAAGGTTTTTTTGTTTTTAATTTTAACAAAATGTATGACAGAAGTCACATATAATTATGTGTAGTTGAAAGTAGAGCTTGGCACTACCTGAATTTCTTGGCACCTAGCTCAAAACATTCTACTAAGTTCAAACAACATTCACAGCACAGATAATTTAGTTGCCAACTCCTGTGTACTTCTGAAAAAGAACTGAAAATTGCTCATAAATTTGTTTTTTCCTGAATTCAGTGCAGATAAGACACTGGACACTTGACTCCCATGATCAGCTCAGCCTCAGCACTACCAGACCTAATTTGGCAGGAGTGGAAGGCAAGGGAAACTTTGCGTTTACTAAAATGTTGGTTTTTGATTCAAAAACCAGTCAACCCTTTTACTGTCGGCTTCAAAAATCACATGATCAGACCTGATGAACTTTATCTTATCTTTTGTATAACAGGAAATTTTTTTCCAAACTCTAAAATCAAAATTAACAGAAAGAAGAAATATATACATGAAACACTAAGAAGATGTTTTGCAGACAACTGTACAGTCCTGATTCAGTTAACATTGAGTGAAGTATATTTTGAAGTTAATGATTTTCTTTTCCACCTTTGTCTGTGAAGCTGGAAAGCCCAGACCCAATTGTGATGTCACTTAATACAGTTTTATATTGATGTAAATTTATTCACTTCAGTCGAGTTGTGCATGATTTATGCAAATGCAAACAAAATCAAATCCATACCTATTATGAACCTGTATATATTATCTTTTAATCTTTTTTTTTTTTAACCTAAAGGAGTATCTGCAAGAATGTGTGTATAACTTCACTATTTCAATGTTCTAAAAAACTATGCAATACCATCTTCTACAAGGCATGTATAGAGCACTATTAAACTATAATAGTTAAGATGAGATCTATGTCAGGGATACACATCCAGTGCAGGACAGACTTAAAGAGTACCACCTGAGGAGTTTAAAGTAAAATAAGGAAACGATGTCTCATCTGTAGCAAAGCATGTGCAACAATAAAATGCCAAATTTTGAAAACCAGCAATGTATAAAATAAAATATGGAGTATTGTGTCTTTCTTTTTTTCCATGAACATGGCAAACCGAGAATAAATTATAACTGGAATTCCTGTCAGTATAAAAAAAACCCATAGTGATTTGTTTATAAAAACAGTAAATAGAACTTTATGTTAAAAATATGTTTTAATTACAGCCACCATCCCAAAATATTCAAGGTGCAGGAACAGCTCCCTAAGCATCTTGTGTATTCAGATCTGCTGAAGATCAGGTAAATTGGCTGTCAAATCACTCAAATACCATAAACCACTAAGTGATCACAAATGACCCTTTAAAAAAAAATTAATTTAGTGCCAGGCATTTCAGTTCAGTCTTATGATCCTACTGGTAACAAGATCCTTTAAATATGGCAAAAAGAGCGTCTCTGAAAATGTGCCTATCTTCTATCCCCCAATTTCACAAAATTAGAATTTTCTCATTTACTTTTTTTTTTTTCTGTATTTTTGAATGCTTGCTATTGAAGATTGTACTGTAAGGGCGAAATGTCAATTCACAACCTAATTTTGAAAGGCAAGAGTTGGAATACTACCACTGAAGAAAGGAAAATTTAAAAAATCAGACAAATATCCAGAAGGAACTGCTTTCCAAAACATACTCTGGGACCTTTTTGTTTCTACTAGCATCATAACCAATAACTATTTTTTAAAAAAGTATAAAACTAAATGCAAAATCTTGTGGCCAAAATTTGGTGTGATACACTCTTGGCCTGTACATGTCATAAAGGATAGTCATGTTATTAAATGAGACACAAATAATCAGATGATGCATTAGGAATACAGTAACTTTATTAATTGTTATAAAGTTTGATTTTTTTTCCTTTATGGGAAATTCTAAATATCCAGAATTATCTGTTCTTTATAATAAATCTGTCATAAAATATCTCCATCTGAGCACACAAATAGTCCATTTACTTTTAAAAGAAATATCTTAGTGTATACCTTATAGAAGATGATGATGTAAGAGAGTCTAAGCAATAATGTAATTCAACACTCTGCTGTTTTCTGCTCAGGGGCATCAGGCATGCCAACAACCCCGTATCTTCCTTGCACTGGCTGCAGGATATGCTAATTGTGAACCCTGAAGATGCAACATATTAGACAAGAGGTACTTAATCTGAAACCTTAAATTCATATGTGCTAATTGATTTGGATCTAAAATTGTAGTATTATTACTTGGGTATTTTGTATAATAATTTTCTGTACAGAACAAAATCAACAAAATCCATCATACTTAAAATGCACAAGTAGCTATATTTATATATAAATAAAAAACTCAACATCTAAGAAAAACTAAAATCAAGTGTTTTCAAACTATAAATATCTTGGGATATGTTCCTTCTCAGGAAGATAAAAACTGCAACATCATTTTAAGGATTCTTTCTGCAGTTTTTGGATATTGTCATTATTGTTAGCTGTTCTGCTAATGTTAATTACATCATTACATGATTTCCCATGGATAACAACTTGTAATTCCATCTACTTATTCTCTATAGAGCCAGAGGAACACAGGAGATTAGGAGGCTGTCAAGATGATAAAATGACATCAAATGCAAATTTGTATTTGTAATACAGCATGCAAGATTTGGAAATGCTACTTAAAACAGAAGCAGCAAGCTAGCTTCAGGCACTGAATGTATGCTTCAGGCAGCAGATGTATGAAAAAATGCTAATATATTAGAATATCTGAAGCAACAGGAAAAAATATTCTACCTAAACTTCATTAAGAGGAGAATCTGTCAATAAATCAACTCAAAGATAAGGACAAGTATCAATATTAAAACACAATTATAACTGGTATAACACCATTTCTCTTGATGCAAAAGCTAACAAGTAATGATACGAGGTTAACTGATTAGTCCTTACTATTAATTTTCCAGAACAAGTTCCTAAGTATTTCAGATACTTTTAATCCAAAAGCCAATTTTCTTCTTTTATATTGATGGAACCTGACTGGTATCTATCTCTAGGATTATACCAGTATGGATTAAAAGAGAATTTGGTCCTATTATCTTAAATCTGGTGAATTGTTAGTTGTGATACATAGTATATGACTATTCAAGACTAAGTCCTCAGGACACAAATACACTGCTCTATTAGTGAGCTGTGAGGACATCTATTAGTAACTGTAAAGCAATTTGAAATTGAACAGACCAGATCAATGCTAGACACCTTTATGAAAGTACTGCTAATGCATGTGATTTTAAAGACATCACCACTTCTTATTCCTAAGAAAATATAAAAACATTTATTTTTACCAGTTTAGGTACAAAAACTACTTCTATAAAAACAAAGCAATTTAATATTAAAAAGAGCAAGCTGAAATTAAGTTAGAATGTTCAGGCATCAACAAAAACAATTTCTGC
The DNA here is from genome assembly GCF_965140245.1 of Athene noctua. Classification (NCBI taxonomy): domain Eukaryota; kingdom Metazoa; phylum Chordata; class Aves; order Strigiformes; family Strigidae; genus Athene; species Athene noctua. Next base: position 43,388,447 of record NC_134041.1, read on the forward strand.
AGATCCATTGTTTTAATGTTGAAAGTATTCATCCCTTTATTAACAGGACATAACCACAGTCCAGAAAATGCTGTAGAGATTTGATATGTTATCCAAAATACTTTTTTTTTTAATATATATTTACACTAGAGAGGACTTTGTTATTCTTATTAGTATGGCCATATGATTACTCTTGTTTTAAGACAGTCTAAAACACAACTGGACAAATTGCTACTGAAGGTTAAAAGCAGCCTACTACTGGCCAAGAGCGACAGTGGCCAGTGGCAGCAAGTTTATAATGCATATACTCCCATATTCACACTTACTGTACCACATATCAATACACAGGGGTTGCCCTGTGGATACATGGTAAGAGACAGCCCAAGTTTTTCTAAGTGTCTCACTCCCTAGGGAGAAGGTATGGACTGTGTACAGCCAATTCATCACATCACTACCACTGCTTCTATTTTTATAATTTTTATTTACCATTTCTTTTGCCATTTTAATTTTACTATTATTTTCCAGAAAACAAACGTAGCTGTCACACAAGGATAGCCTGATATGAGGCTGACATCTGCTATTCTCTAGATTTCCTTGAAAGAAATTTCAGAGGAGCAAGACCACAATTATCAACTTCTCAGAGGGCCTGACATAATGTTTAAATTTAGCCTAATAAGGCTAACATTTCTACTGATGAAATGCAACATGGTAATGAAGATTCTTCATTTTCAAACCTCTCCAGTTTTCTCCTGGAAGTGCACATCCACTTAGATTTTCAGTAGAAAGATTCCATATAGAGACAAGCATTTCTCATTCCATTTCTATGGACTACTTAAGTCCATGATCACTTTTAGATCACTTGAATACCTACAGACAAACACAAGGCAAATACCAAGAAATAGGCTTCTTCAAAGAGCAGATTAGAAATGAATTCAGTTAGTTCAAGTCAACATTTTCAGTATCTGCTCCTATTCCACCACCACCGCAAAACCAACAGAAAGTTACAAAGGAAACTAGTATTACTAGCTTACAGTTAACCTTTGTTAACAGACCAGCCTGTCATGCCTGGTGTGCCTAAATCCAGATCTATCAATTCTTCAGGTTGTTCCCTCAAAGAGGAGAAATACTTGCCTGAGTGAGAATTCCTTCTAGATTTAGTGATACTAAAAGCTCACCCTTTCACAGCAATGATTTTGATGAGTTGCCTCTCTACAACTGAGACCCAGCACAAGCATATCATCTTCTAGAGCTTTTTACACACAAGCCAAAATAAACACGTCATTTTGCAAAACATATTTGTTAAAATCCAGTCTAACCCAGTATTTTAATATTTTGGAAAGTTTATGGTGACAAATGTAGGAAAACAATGTTGTTACAGTTATCCCTGCAATTAAATATGACTTACAGTATAATCACGTCAACTTTTTCTCTTTGAAAAAAAATAATTTTCCTCCACTTCAGGCCAAAAGTAGCATTCTTAAGTCAAGGAACCATATCCAATTTCCTTGCTAATCCATTATCCATTTTAACAACTGCTAAAGTCTGAACAAAAGGTAGCAGTGTTAAAAAATGAGAGTGAGAAATACATCAAAAGAGGTATCTTGGACTGTTTTGGAATGAGGTTTTAAAAAGACAACAACTCTGAAGTTCTGTAGGCTACACATACAGAAGATATTAATGTAGGATGGTGTAAAAATCCTTTTAACCCTGACTTTACCAGAGATCACACACACAGCAAACTCCAAGTGTTACATTAAGCTAACCTTCCCCTCCCCCCAAAACCCCAAAACCTTTCCTCAAACATGCTAGACTCCTTAAAAACCAAAACAAACAAAAAACTCCCAAACACAAAATCCCTCTTAAACTGTTAGTAAACTGCCAGTCCACACCACTGCCAGTTTGTACATACCAAGTTTAGGATTAGCAGACTGCATTCCTGTACACTGAGAAAGAACTAAAACAGAGAAAAGAAAATTCAGAGAGAATTCTGCAGCACAGCAATGAATTCTGACAACTGACAGTGTGCAGTGATGGATCCCACTTAGCGAGTATTAACAACTCCTATCGAAGATGTAGGAATCAGCTGATTTATGGAACTCAGAGTTTAATGCTGCACATGAAATTTCAATTCAGAGAAAAATGCAGTGTTTTGGTAAGATGTAAACTACCTTAAAAGAAGAAAGTGATTATAACTACACTACACATATGACTCAGCACTATATAGTCATCCAATATTTTATTTTGTCACTTTAACAGCTTAAATACATCTCAAGATGTACCTTCTTTATTGTAATACACAGCTATTGTACAACAAACTCCTTATGGCAGGAGAGTACTTTTTGGTCGCTTACAAGCATGTCACCAGAAGACGACATTCACTTTCTGGTTCCCCCAGTAGAAATTCTGTCTTTTCTGTCTGGAAGAGTGCATCACCCAACCACTTCCTACTGCAGCTACCTGGAAAGCAATCACAAATTGTTCTCCCTTGAGCAACCTCAGAGCAATTTCAAGACAAGGTCTCCTTGAACTGTAGTAATGAAATGAATGTACCTGGAAGAAAACCAGGCTATTGTTACTAGTACATGGGTAAAATTTCTTCAGTCAGTTACAATAAATTGTTCCCAGGTATGAATATCTGCTTTCATCAGAATACATAAAATCACTGTCTTCAGCATATCCCTAGAAATTTAAAGGTAAGTATTGATAAGTAATTATGAAGCCATTTTCCATGTGTATATTTTGTACCTAACTCCAGCAAAAGCCTAAAATTTGGTTCAGAAAAGCTGGCAGATATAATAATAAACCACTTCAACATTTACTTCACTATACTGTATCATACCAAAAAGAAAAAAGATTTTGCTTACTCAAAATTGGCTAAAATTCACCTAAACCAAGCAATAAATATTGTATATGCAATCAGTATTATCTGTACTATTTATTGTGTTCTAAAGACAATGCCTACCACAAGGCTCAGTAAAGATGAACTTGTACCTTATATTTGGAAAACAAAATTACTTCTTCCAAATATGCAGTCTGAGATCCAAACCACTCAGTGAAGCCTTCTACATGTACACTAACAGGAGCTCCAGTTATCTGCAGTCTTCTGCAGAAATTGTAGGGTCTTATACCATATTGTGTAACAAAAACAAAACAAAACAAAAAACTTAAAGCCACTATCTACAAGCTCAATTTTTTCAGATCATCACAGCAGCACTCAAGAAGGCATTCACATTTTTTTCAGACACTACTTAAAGTAACAGACGCATGGTGGAGAGAAGAGCAGGTTACAAAACTTTCAGAACAACCCAAATAAGTTCATTATTTTCTGTTCCACAGTCAGGCCTAGAATAGAGCCAAACAAGAAAACGTAAGAATTCTAACTACTCTTATCTCTCTAACTTAACATACAGAGAATAAAAAAATGAACACAACACAATTAACACCAAGTGAAGCAGCAGAAGAGGTTTGAATACATAACTCTTAAAGTTCTCTTAAAGTTACCAAACTATTTCAGTGAGTCATTCTTCATGAGGTTACTATAATCCTTTTAAATGTCAAAATGGCTTGCAAAACAAGTAATATTTTTCTTTATAAGCAAACTTCAATAAAGCTCTCATTTCACCTCATTTAACTGCACAAATAAAACATGTTCCTTTTACATCTTACAGAATCAGTAACAAAATTATGCCTTTTTGTCATGCTATACCTTCACCATAATCATACAGCAAGTATCCAAAAGTTAACTGATCCAATAGCTCTGCCTTGGCAAATCAATAGGTTTCTGCACAGCACAAAGTAAACTAGTACATCACTTGAATACTTTTTTCCTTTCAGTCTAATGATCACATTTCAGTAACCAATGAACCAAACATAGCTCAATTAATTCCTTTACTGCATGAAGTTATTCTCCTCTTCACATTCAGGCAGAACTCCCATTAATGTTAGTGGGAGTTGTGCATGTTTATCACAGCGACAACAAAGTCCTTTAGATACACAGTACAGAGTCTGCAGGCAAGTGTGAAGATCCTTTGATAATATACTGTACTTCCCGATTCCAACACAGAAAAGCTGTATGCTTCAGAAGTTGAACTATTTATTCACACCAGAGAGTGGAGACAGTCATCATAACTGCTAGGAACTACTTCTGTTTGTTTTAAAGAACTCTTTAACTTGAGGGTCATACATAAAAACACTGAAGAGGAGAAATTTTGTGTTCTTTGAATGTGTTAAGACAATGCAACTTGTAACTTTAAAGAATAGGAGAAAATCATATGATGGGACAAAACTTCCAGGTGGGTGGATCTGCAGATCTGAGGAACAATTCAACAATGCAATGTACAAACAGAATAAGGTCTTGGGGAAGAGGTAAAAGTGGTGTTGGGGAGAAGAAGCCTCAATGGTCAACAATAGGAAAAGAACAGTGAGAAGAGTAAGATCTTACAATGTTCTACATACTAAAATAATTAAATTTACAAGTTTGACACTGAATTTAACTTGGCTAACACAAGCTTACCTGAATCTTTTTTTGTTTAAAATCTGCAATTTATGCTGTCTTTTTGTGAATTTATTATTTATTCAATCTAGAATATTGGGCAGAGTCAGACAAAGTTATATACACGGTAAAAAACTGTGGCTTTAGATTTCTTGAATGTAAGTTTTCAGAATAAATTAAACTTAATACATTTTTAAATACTTCATAAATACTGTGATGCCCATGTTCAGTTTTACAGCTACAGTTTGTATAATTGTAACTCAAATTATTCTTAAAACACTGGATAGAAAACTGGATTCTTTCAGCTACAAAAGAAAAGTTTCTTTGAAAGACTGCCAAAAATACTTTTATAGCTGATATGTAGCTGACACATTAACCTGCTAAATGTTTGTGGAAGTACTAATGACTAAGCAAGGGATATCAAAGACAGTGTAGAAAAGAACAAACAGCTGCCAGTACTTGGCATTCCATCCTGCTATCATAGCTAATATGACTGGCAAAGGAAGTTACACCTACTTTATAATAATAATACTACATTTGGCAAAGACTTCTAGATGGAAGTATTCCAGCACTTGATTTTCCAAAAGGTGTTGTATGATTCATTAGAAAGATCAAAATCAAATATACTACTACTGTAACTGCAATACAGCAGAGAATTATAAAAATAATGCATCCAGATATACTTTTTATATCATCAGATTTTGATGCAGTTGAAAGCATTCAGTCAAATATATATACATCAATGTCCAGTTGACTTGATGCTGACCATTTTACTGAACCATGGTTTTTTGGATACTATGATAGCATAAGGGTCCAATTTTAAATAATCCATTCTACATTAGTAATGATAGGAAATATTAAAAATTTCAGCTGCTTATCCACTGAAGAAGCATGAACATTAACATTTAAGTGCTACCTACAGCTTTGAAAATCCCCTGAAAAATCCTAGGTTGTATAAAAAGCCAATAAAACTTGGAGTTCCTAACTTACATGCACTATTGGTCTAGCAATTATTCTACTACTCTTAGTGTAAAATGGAACTCTACATGTTTAAGATGATCAATATTTATCTTATTTTTTTACCCAGTATGTAAATCTTTATTATATTTTTCATATACTTTCAATATTTAACAGATTTCAAGTACTGATTCTAAACTGTTACAATAAAGTGATTTGAAAAAAATACCGGTTTCAGAATACATAGATTGTTGTTGCAAAACAGTTGATTACAGAAACAGTATTATGATGATAGCAAGTGTCATCACGAAGCAGAAGAAATTATGCAAAAATTGACTCTAAATCCATTTGGGTTACCAAAGAGATTAAATTAGTCAGATATAACTGGTTTTAGAGATTAGGATAAAATAAGTACAAATGATATAAAATGACCACTCTCAAATAATACAAGGAGTTTGTTTTCAGCAGGTAAACACACAGTAAAAATTGTTCACATAAATGTAACATTTTAAAAATTAAAGTTCTAGATTTTAGAAATATTACTTTAAAATCTGAAAACACTAGTTTAACATGCTGTCATGAAGTTCACATAATAATGTTTCCTTAAATCTTTCTTTGTGGAATTTATAATGCAAATGAGGATTTGGAATTACCGTCTTCTGTTTCTGTCTGACTTACAATCTAAATAAATATTTTTGGTATTGTTATTCTAAGTAAATTAATAAACAAACTAAAACTCCCAGGGCAAAAAAATTATTTGTTTCATGTCCTTAATTTTCAGTACCTTCTTGTTAGGAAGCAAGAGTCTGGGGATGTGTTACCCCCAAAAGCACTATCATCCCAATGTGCTAAATTAGTTCTTGACTGGGACCAGACAGGACAGTAATAATGAGCTACATATACTTATTCTACTTAAGCATTTGTACCATGCATGTTTACTAATGCAGAAACTGATAAAATGATAATTCATATTCAAACACAAGGCACCAAAGGAAAAGGGAGATAACTTTACTCCTTGTTGAACTTGCCTGAGGAAACAAGTCAATCCCTCTTTTCATTAAGAAAAATGGCCAGACTCCCTCTTGGATAAGAAAAAAGCATATTGAGTTTACAGCAAAGGACTTAATTTGGTGTCTCTGGAAGACTTTGCAGGGTACACTAACTCATAATAATCACTCATTTCCATAGAAAAAGTTGGCTAAGAGGAATCTGATGTGCAGGTCTATGAGATGCAGTGAGTGATTGTCAGCAGCTCCCCATTGCTCATCCTACCTTACTCCCGTCTTAGCCGCACGCTCCCATGTGCCCATCTCATGCCAGGTCTAGCAAGGATTTCCTGGGCTATTCCTAGAGAAGCAGCAACCAATTTATGGATATGGATTTACATAATATTGGTTCATAATACTGTGCCCAACAGCTGCCTGAAGTATGCTTTCCTACTAGTTTTCACCTACACGTCACATGCCTTGTTTTCCACCTTTATTCCAACACTGCAGCACAGCATTATAAGAATTTTGGGTAGGAAGGCACATAGTTTCATACAGCTGCTTTATAGTGAGCATTCTAAAATAAAAGTCATGTTCACCTGCCCTGCCAATTTCTTTAGCACCATCCCAAAACCTGAAAAACCAGAGTATTTTCTGAGATAATTTCTTGAACTTTTAATTTTTTCTTAAAATTTGTCTTAGTTAAACCAGTAAGATTTCACACCACTCAGTACCAGGTTTTTATCTCTTCACTTAGGAAAGCTTTGGAAGTGTTTGCTTCTGAAACAGATAAATAACAACTCACCACAGAATAAAAACTATGTTCCAGATCAAAAATCGAAAAATAGCAGAATTCTACGAGGCAAAACAATCAATCCCTCATTTAACTAATACTACAAATTTACAGAGTTGATGAAATAAGGGCATGGAAAATATGCACAAAGAATTTTCAACACAGCTACTGGAAACATGATCAAGTATCTCAAATATAATTTCTTACAGAAAATGTCTGCTTCAGAGATTTATAGCTTTTTGCCCACAGGTATTAATGGTCATCTATAAAAAATTACAGGATACAATAGATTGACTACTGAAACATCATGTACTGCAAACATGGGGAGCAAGAAATAGTTCTTATATTTAAGAAAAGGGAAAACATTATATAGATAATTGAAGATGTGCAATGTGGCCTCAACATCATGCAAGATTACAGGCACTCTTCTTGAATAGTTGAATGAAATGTATGGAGTTAAAAGTGGGGAAAATGCCACACGGACTTCCTAAGGGCAGATTATGTCAGACAAATCTGACATTTTTCTTTTATATTTATCTAAGCTTGACCGAAATATTTGATTTAATGTTGTAGAAGAAACTATTAATAAAGCTGCAAAAATGGTAACTGGTAGTACACAAATCCCAGGAAAGTAATAGGCAGTGGTGCCTGGCAATAGGTTAACCTGAAATAGGGATCATCAGGCTTCAAGCAAGTTAATGCTGGAACTCCTCCAGGATCAGCCCTAGGACAGATCTTAGAAAACACTAATGACAGACACCACAGAACAGTGCTAAAAGATTTGCTTACAAAGAAGCTCAATAAAGAGGAAAAGCAAAAAACCTTACAGAGGAACCAAATGAATTCGAGAACTATTCAACTGTGGAAACAGAAATGGTTTGGAATGCCTTAGTATGAAATGCAAAGTCACATATTCAATGCTCAGTAAATTGTTGTTTCATCCTGTCCCATCTCCCCCCTCCCCCCTGATACAAAGGTAGGGGCTTATTTGTTGGAGAAAGATCTAGACATAATAATTGGCCACAACCTTAGACAACCTAATATGCCTTAAAATACACTTTTTTTCTTTTTTTTTTTTTTTTTTTTTTTTTTAGTTTAAAAAAATAGCATTTCCTATATGGAGAGTGAAACATTAAGCCCATTGTAAGAATCCTTGTTATGACCACAATCAGAATACCTTTCGCAGTCTGGTCACTGTTTTCAGAACAAAAAAATAAAAATTGAACAGAACAGTAACATCATGAGAATGAAGAGTGTATAAAGGAATCCTAAAATAGTTCACCTTTGTATAGCTTAATAAAGCAAAGGATCACAAGGCTTGTGTACATTAGAATATCCTCTACAAAGAGATTCCTACCTCAGTGAATGAGGGGAGAGCAAGAGATGTTGCTTATCTTGATTTCAGCAAGTTTCTCTCATAACATTCTCAAATGATGAAGTATGGTCTACATAAATGGACAATGAATTGGACTGAAAACCGTCTGAACTGCTGGGATCAAAGGGCTGTGATCAGCCCACTAAATCTGTCTGGAGACCAGTCACTGGTAGTATATCCCAGGGACTGACATTGAGGACAATACATCACTAATGACCTGGCTGATGGGACAGATTGCACTCTCAGCATACTTGCAGTCAATATGGCACTGTGAAGTGTGGTTGATAGACCAGATGGTTGTGGGGGTCTTTGACAGGCTGGAGAAATGGGCCAGCAGGAATCTCATGAAGTTCAACAATGCTAACTGGAAAGCTCTGCACCTGGGGAGGAATAACCCCATTCACCAGGACAGGTTGGATGGAAAGCAGATTTGACAAAAAAGACAAGACATGGACGTTCTAGTGGACAACAAGTTAAACATGACCCAGCAATGCACCCTTGCAAGAAAGACTACTAACAACATCCCGGAGCTGCATTAGGAAGAACATTGCCAGCAGGTCAAGGGAGATGATTTCCCCCCTCTATTCAGCGGGACATAGTGGACTGAGTCCAGTGAAGGGCCACTAAAACGATTAGGGGATTGGTACATCATGAGTAGAGGCTGAGAGAGCAGGGACTGATAAGCCAAGAGAAGGTTCAGTAGAGGTCTTACCAAGATGTATAAATATCTGATAGGAAGTATTGATGAAGACAGAGCCAAGCTCTTCACAGTGATGCCTAGTTACAGGGTGACACGCAACAGGCACAAATTGAAATACAGGAAATTCCATTTAAGCATAAGGAAGACACTTTTTTACTGTGAGGGTGGTCGAAAGTTGGCACAGGTTTCCCAGAGAGGCTACGGAGACTCCAGCCTTGGACTCAAAACCTGACAGTCCACATCAACCTGCTTTGAGAAGGGGAGTTGAACTGGAGGGCCTTTCAAACCTCATCAATGCTGTAATTCTGCATAAAGACCAAAATGGTTACTTGAAGGAGAATCTTGACACAAACATGGAAGCAACGTAGACAAGAAAAAACAACATTACTTACTTTGGAACAGCTTTACAGAAAAAGTAGAGTAGGGTAGAAAACCAATCAGATGGCTTTTAGATGAAGCTGACAAATTCGTGGAATAAAAGACATAATTGCCTGTGGTATCTAGACAACTTCAAGTCTTTCTCTTCAAAGAGAAAGATAACTTCATACCTTACATCTGCAGCTACCATGAAATAATACACCACTGAATATGTAAACAATTGAGCATTCATTTTTACAGTCTCCACAGATGTGCAACAATCTTTTAGCAGCCCCAAATTTAGTGAATCCTGTCCTGTATTAAATGAAGTATGTTCTTCAGGCAATTACAAGTTTTACATTTAAATAGCATGCTAAACTATGTTTATTTAAGCAAAATTAACCAGAAAATTTTAACTAATGAATATTTCCAAAACAAAGAGCAAATTGTACATAGTCTGTGTCTCACATGACACCTTTGATGTTTACAGAGAATGACAGGATCTCAGCCCAACATCTTACAAACTCCTGTAACTGGAGCCACTAAAGTATGTTAGTCCTTACCTTTTTTACCTTAGAAATATGTTAACTAACATACCTTGAAAAGAATTGAAAATGTTAATGACTTCCACCAGCTTGTAAGACACCAAAACCAACCAACTCCCATCCCTCCAACACCACCACGAAAGATTAACAAAACCACCAAAAAACCTAAGTCCAACATTTCTATTTGGATTTTTTGAATGTCTGCCTTCAGTATGATTTCTGCAATTAAAAGATAAAATCCTGAACTAATAAGCAAGAGCTAAAAGATGTTAATTTTAAAACCTAAACCTGCAAAGCTGAAACATTCAGAGCAGCCTCTGCCACCTCTCCTTCTTGATCTCTGGGTCTCAAGATCACTGTATATGAGAAGTCTATTTTTTGCTTTATCTATTTTACTCCAAAGCAACTTTACTGCCCTACCAACCATGGCATATCACATAACTTCTGAGCAACTGATTTCATAGCAACAAGCAATAAAACACACTACTAAATAAACATCAAAAGCCTACATCAATTGAGGCTTTACCTCAGTTTCAAATACAGTAGTCTACGGAGTTAGCCTTCCTTCTCATTTGGCAGTTTTACACCGCTATCACTAGATTTCCTCTCCTGTAAACAGCCGATGTCCAAACTATAGACAAAATTGCACCGTAATTATTTTGAAATGGCATAATTCTTACACGACTTAAAAATTTGACCTATGTTGGCCTTCAACATACGCACTTTGTTGGCTTTTAGAAGTCACCCTACTTCAAGCAGTGAAAATGGATCACTACAAAGTTAAATAAGTATCTGAAGTTACTACTTTACCACAGTGCCCTCCTAGCAAGCTTTTACTACCCCCTGGCCTTACAAAATGAAAACACCACACAAAGAAATCCCTCTTCCCAAATCTCCTAACACTTATGGATTCTAGTCCATCTGATCCATAACCATAACTATAACCATAAACTACAAGTAACCAGTTTCCTAAATGCCTGCTGTGGCATCTTCATGCTTATTGTATCCAAATTTGAAACTTTGATTTAATGCTGATGTATCTACCATAATATATGTTGCCAAGGAGAATAAATGCATACTCTAGCTACAGATGATGTGTTATTTATTCTTGCTAAATCAGGGCAGTACTTCTGCCAAATACTTCATTTGATAACATCCTGCATGGAAATACATCAAAAAAGCAAATATATAATAGATACAAGCCAAAAGCCACTGCAAGTCAGGAAAAAAAAGGACCTTGGAAAAAAGAGCTATATTTTAACTGCTAAGAAGCCACTGAACAACTGTATTTCACTTGAACTGATAACACCAGAAACATCTTTTTCTGACAACTAACATTTAGAAACTGTCAGTTTGTGTGCCTAGCAATCTTTCATCTCTGTAACAATTATTTGTAGCCACACTTTCAATCCTTAAAAGAAGGAAGCAACTTAAAATTTAAGAACATTGTTCTTCACTAGAAATAGTTTCTGTCAGTGTTTCTTCAGCGTGAATAGAGACTCATGAAAATTTTCAAGTCTACATGCTTAAACTTCAAGAATACAGGCTTCCATGTTCAACAGTACTAGATAACTCCAACTTCTATTGATAATGATTAGAGATAAAATTACATATCATACTGTGAAAGCAAGGTGCTCATGGCTGTGTTTCTGTGTGAACATTTAACCAAAAGAGATTTCATGAGAAGCTCCTGTTCTCATGTATGGTATAACCAAATGCTATTCTCTGACAAGCTGAAAATGGCTATATGAATCTCCCACTTGCCAACAGGATAACAGATTTAAACAATTGGGATCACGAAATTTGACTCTCATTTAAATAGTTTCAGGTTCTCCCAGCTTCACTGTTACATGACTTGGGTCAGAGAGGAATAAAAGAATCATTTTATACCCAAAATACATCTAAAATTCTAAATACAACTTCACATGTTCTCTCAGATCTGTAGAGACCTAAATGGTTCAGAAGATAGTAGTCAAAACTGAAGACAGGAAGAAGGGTTAAATGGCAGGAATCCCCTTGTACACTGGTGTGGATACTTAGAAAAAAACCTACAAAACAAATAAAAAGCCACAGATATGCAAGGATACTATTTCAGCCAGAAGCTGGAAAAACCAAGAGAAAAGACAAGGGAAGCCAGGGAAGTGCTAGCCAGCCAGCAGCCTATTTGTCAGATATCTGTTGTGCAGAAATGTGCATTTCCATGACTTCTCAGGACTTCTGCACAGTGGAATCTAGCAAACATGTCTGGCATGAAGATTTCTCTGGTATGCCACCCAATCTTATTCTTTCAAATTATAATAATGGCTGTTTCTCCAAAACAGGTGGTCAGCATTCTTCATAAAAATCACAAAACTACTCAGAAAAGGTTCCCAGGTCAATTTGGCTATATTGTGATTCTAAATTGCTTTTTACTTAAAGAACTGAAATCAGCAAGCCAAATAAAAGTGTATTTTAAAAATTTAAAACAAAAGTACTTAAACCAAGATGGAAAAATTAAATATAATGCACTTAATCACTTCGATCTGTAATACAGCCCTCCTAGAAGATAGAAAATTACACAGCTTTCCTGTATGCATAAACAGATATACTTTTTTTTTTTTTTTTTTTTTAATTGGGACACAAAAAGCACAGGTTTTGAAAAAACTGGTAGTAGTAAGATTTCACCTGACCTGTATGCAATGCTTTCAAATAATGTAATTTTATTGCTTTTGAAAATGTTAGTTAAGAAACAAAATTGATAAAAAGCGAGTAAAAAAACTGCATGCCACTGTCATAGTTTTTTACTGAATTACCAATAACACACATACTGAGAAAGACTGGTGTTGAAAAATTACTGCCTGCTAAAATGGATTTAGTACAAACCAGAATGCAGAGTATAAAAGAAAATTGATCACTACTTACAGAGTGCTATAAATGAACACAGTGCTTTACAGATAAACATTAACAGGGTTCCTTCCCCTTAAGAGCATATAATTGAACTCAAATGGGATACTCTGAATGACAATTAAGGTTTGTGAAAATGAGCAGAGGCATTGTTATTGCAAAGATGAATATAGAAAGAAACAACAGAGACTTTCATACTCCCTGCTTGATTTCCTGCAAAAGCTGTAATTCACACACTGCTATTGTTCTGATGGCTGTATGGATTTGTACAAAGGAAAGATTACACACCTGTAATTTAAAAGGTGGCAATTGACTATTAGAACTATCAGATTTGATATTCCTTTTATTAATACAGAACACTTAAAGAAAAGATAAGAATTCTATAATTGATGTGGTCCACTGCTTAGAGTATGACATTATTTTTCATCTCAGGACAAATGAATATAGTTATAGCATGCATTTTGTTCAGATTCTGGTTGTGGTGGAACAGACTGAAAGCTGTTTGACATAGCCAAGATCAATATAGATGAGATGACAAATGACCACCAGCTGTGTAGGGTACAACACAAATGCAATACACAAAAACCAGAAGAGAAACAATCGGAAATAAATGACAAAGTAGGAAACTGAAAAAGTCTTTGTCAAAAGACAATTTAAAAATAGTTCTCTCAAAAGTCCTGAGACAGTTCACAGATTAATTCACAGAATGAACTATACATGAGTTTATAAGAAACACATAATAGGACAGCTGGGAGTATTCCTCTGTCACTGGCAGCATCATAAAATTAACAAAATCAAGAGACAGGTGAGTGAGGTAATGGGCACTCTAAATGACAAGCTAGGAACATTTTGATGCAGATGCTGCAGTTGAGAAAAATCACACCAGATACTTTTTATAGCTTTAGTAACTTAAAGCTACTCCTTATTCCAGCATCTCTTCAGAATGCATAGAGAAGATGGTAAGAGACTTTCTAATAAATTACATAAGATGGGATAAATTCAAAGATTTCTTGGAGAGTTAGATACTAGACTTGAAAGAAAACTTTGAGGGAGTAAATGGTCTGCTTATTAATATGCATGATCACACCAAAATACTGTAAGATATGACAGAAGAAATGTGAAGCATAGGTAAACATAGAACATCAATCCAACAAAGCAGGCCCAAGAGATGATGTAGGTCAAGTTGTTCGAGAAATACTCAAATAAAAGCTGGTTTTCAGATTGTTTGGGGTTTGCTGGTTTGTTTTGTTGGGGGGTTTGGGGTTTTTTTTGACAAACAGGAAAACCACTTGAAATAATTAAGCAAGAAAAGAAGTAACGAAAAAGCATCAGAAAATATTACTTCTTTTTTGGTCCAATCAATTAAATTTAGAAGCTACTGTTTAGATACTCACAGAGACAAAAGAGATGTATGAGTATCTGAAAATTTTTCAGACAATTAATAAAGTATTTTTAACCACACATTAAGAAGTTGAGTTTCAAACATTATCCTCTGACACAAGGCAAAAAACACCTATTTTTAAGTGTCCTCATTTCTTGTCTGTGAGATCTGAGAAAAGGTGTCCACCCACATGTAACAATATCACAGAGTACAAGAACAATCCAACCACCAGAAAGGAAGAACACTGCTGTGGGATCATCCAAATACCTGCAGTGTTGGAATTTATGACACAAAAGGCAAAAATTAATGTGAAAATTATATATACAGTTATAAAACGTAGTTAATATACCTCCTAATTGTTTATAGAACTTAGCAAGACAAATTAATTTTTCCCCTAATATCCAAACTAAAGTATTGCAAAATTTTTGGCCAAAAATAGAAAATATATACCTATGAAGAGAACAAAAATTCATCAATAGTTATCTTAGTGATAAATTAAAATACAAATAGCATTCCACATTTCATCTATCAGAACAAAGGAACATCTGAAAGGGGTGGCAAGGGACAAACACAAATACGTAAGTTTAGGTAGCTAATGTTTTTACATTGCACCTTCATAAGCATTTATTCAGTTAGCAATAGCTCATCCGTTTCTGTAAGAGCTTCTGGTCTTGCAGCTAGGAATTCAACACCATGAGATGTGTATTTAACTACACGAATGGGCAAAATAAAGCTGTAAAGCAGGAGCAAATCTGCATTATTGAAACGTGAGACTGAGTAATGATCTCAACTTTTTCAACATCATAACGCCCAGTACAGCATCTAAACATCTAATCTTGTTAGTGCTGTTGCTTTAAGCCTTTCCATCTAAAGTAGATCCTGAAATAATACAAAACTTGAGGAAAATACAGTGTTATTTTAATAGGATTTTCAGTAACCCAGATTATATATAATGGAAAGTAGACGTTACAAGAAGGGGCTTAGAGATGCCACTATACCAGCACTATTATTCATTTACTTGAGACAGAAAACCACATTTTTTGGTCTATGATTCCATATTGTCTAATCTCACCATAGAATTTTAGCCATAACATGACATAACTAGTTAATACACAACTGTGATGAAAGCAATGCTGGCATTTGCAATGTCTCTGTAGTCTATTGCTGTTTTTTGAAAAGAAAACTTGAAATGTGGTTAAGTTTCACTGAGTTTTGACAGAATACTTGAACAGAACACAGTACTTTTGCTACAAGCAAATCAGAGACAAAGAAGTCTATTGACATTAACCACTGAGAACAATATATACATTTAGAAGGATGTGCACTGAAAATGTCATTTTCTTATGCTATTTAAACATGTAATAAAAGCAGGTTAAACATTTCAGCTTCATTCATAGAATCTGTTTTACAACACATTACACAAAGAGAATCTAAATCTTTCTCTTAATTGTAGCAGATGCAAAATTAGTGAAAGCTCATCCTTTACTTATCACAGGACTGCCCTCATGTCCATAAATACTGGCTTTAAGTGACAGTTATATTATACAAAATTCTCAGTTGTAAGAATCCTGATAGAAGCCTCACTGTTTTTATTGGGTAATAAAAGGCAAGTCACTCTAGTGGAACCTTTAGAATAAATTCCTTTAATATGTCATTAACACTACCTCATAAACTAAAATGTTGATTTGAAAAGAGTGCAAGGAAAACTGCATACATTTCCTGCTGGACAATTTACACCTAAGAATAGAGAAATAAGGCTGACTAATAAATTCAAACATTTTTAACCTAAGATATTTCAGAAAACAATATTCCAAATTGAAAGACAAAAATAACAGAAGCAAAAGTAATTTTATCATGAAAGCTTAAAGACATCGATGCTAGAAAACTGTCATTGTTTCTAAACCTGAGAATACACAATGGAAGAAACCTAGTATCAGTTCATCCCTATTACATTGTGAGATTATGCAACTAGAAACAAGTGGAGTTTAATGAGAATCCAAATATAGCGAAGAAAAGCTGGAATATAAACAGCCTCGTGCAAAGTTTAGATCAGCTTCATGATCTTTTCCAACTGCATTATAGCCAGAAGAACTTCTGCAAGACTAAGTGGCAGCTGGAGGGTCTTCGCTTGTTCCAGGTAAACTCCCAAGACATTGGAGAATGTACAATGATGTATTTATAAATTCACTGGAATCACAATGGACTCAGAACTATGCCTCCAGTAAGTATAGCTCTGAAAGCAATCCAATATGCCTATCATTTAAAACTGGGATGTTACTTAATACAAGGATCTCACTCTCTGACATTCTGAATATGAAAAGTATAGCATATTCAGTTCAATTCAAGAACAATTTTGTCAATATAAAAAGTAGTTTAAAATAGCTACACAAGTCATCCATATCTATATTTCATTGGAAAGAAATAATTTTTAAAATTAAATCAATGCAGAGCATTTTGATCTCTTAGCAACTGGATTTGTATATTATTCAGAAAATTGGTATATTGGTTATACTTTTATCTGCATGATGCCTGGTTAATATTGGTAAGAAATATGAAGCTTCAGATTTAAACAATTTTTCACTTATGTATTACAAGGAAAAATCTAATTTCTAGAAGA
This sequence comes from Athene noctua, assembly GCF_965140245.1. Classification (NCBI taxonomy): domain Eukaryota; kingdom Metazoa; phylum Chordata; class Aves; order Strigiformes; family Strigidae; genus Athene; species Athene noctua. Next base: position 43,405,512 of record NC_134041.1, read on the forward strand.
AATGTCATTCAGATTTGGTTGAACGCTGAATTTCACTATACTAGCTGGATTATTGATGATAATATAGAGGGCTATATATTTTCTATCTCTACAGTGTCTTCTTCCATCTGAAGCTTAACATGCTGCCGTTGCAATAAGATTTTTCTGTTAACATCCTTGCCAGTACACATCATATCATTATCTTATACATGGTTATAATACTTTTAGATCTGAAAATACACTTGTTTCCCCCACTGACTAGAATTATTTTTCTTTTTTTACTCTTTCCCAACAATTTTACATGTTATCTTTGAAACTGTTAAAATGAAATGGGAAATATATTTTTGTGAAACTTTAAATGTTTTAAATAAAACCAAAGCAAACTCCAAATAGTCTTGCATAGCCTAATTAAAAACCACTTCAAAATAAGGGGTTTTTTAAGACATTTTTATACACATACAGAGAAAAAACCAGTCCCCTCCATGCATGCACATACACACAAAGGAATTCTAAATTCCAGGTTTTGAAGTACCTCCAATACTTCTTAAATGATTTACTGAATGTAAGAATACACTCAATACACTGAGTTTGATATATCGTTTATTATATGTATTTACTTGTTTTATGCTGGCTGTGAATCATTAAAGCAGAGTCTGTATTCCTGCTAACATGCAGCTCTTAGTTTGTACTGTGGCTATTTCAGTATACTAAGTCATGGCCATGATAGCTTAATGATTTTAAATCATTTTCCCAGCTGGACACCATAGACTTTTCGCCTTCCTCATTAAAAAGTGTATTGCATACCCATTTAATGCACACTGGTAAATGTGCATTAAATCTCACTGGTAAATGTGCATTAAATCTGGAAGTCTTCCTCTATTTGTCAATATTAATATTGAGTTCAATATATGGAAAAAATACCTTATGAATAACTACAAGATTCTTGAAAACAAACATAAAAACAAGAGAGCTTCAAGGTGATGGAGACGTTGCTCCATTCAAAGTATATCTTTACATTTTTATGGCCCAGATCCCACCATTTTGCAATTCTTGACACTAATACAGCTGGTTATGGTAACTAAAAATATTTTTCCATCATGTAATTAAGAAACTATTAAATAATAGGACATGTTAATAACTCTGTCTCATTACCACGTAAGAAATCACTATTGTCACCACACAGTATAACATAATGCTGGATTAATATAGTGGAAAATTGCTAATCATATAATAACATTTCAATGTTTTTACTACATTAGCAAAACTGATTAAGAATAAAGTGCAAATAATAAATAAGACAGAATTTTATAAGCCAGGAGAAAATTACAAGCAAAATGACAGCACTGAGAATGCTGCTGTAGCCAATAATATAAATATCAATTATGTTGTGCTTCTGGCTAGAATTTAAAATACTTCAGAGTTGCTAATACACAGCACTTTTAGAAATCAGATCTATTCTTCTATGTCTTAAATAAAACTAAAAATTGTTATGGCGTTTTCTAATTGCAATGGAATTTGCAGCCAAATGGGAATTACTTTAAAGGTTGGAAACCATCTACAATTTTAACTTCTGTTAAACTGTACACATTTTTAAGCCTTACATTATAGTAAGAAAGGTGGCAGATAATTTCAACTTTCAGCTTGAAAATAACTGTATCATTTTAATAATCCCCTGTAGCATATTTAGTTATTACACTTTTGACTTAGTATGCATGAAATGGAAAATACTAACAGGATCCAATTTCTGTTAACATCCAAGTAGTTTTTTCCAAGGACTTTCAAGCATCCACAAAAACTACTTCTAATTTAAAATATCCTTTCTGTAGCATGCAAGTTCCAAAAAGCATGATGAAATATGAGATTACAATAGAAAAGCCTATCCCTTTTATCAGACTTAATTTTGTATACTCTTATGAAATATTAAAGAATTATAATAAATGGATTCATTAGTAATTTAAACATTCTAAATAGTACATATCACCTTAAAACCAGTTAACAGCATATATTCAGATGCTTCTGCAATTTCTTTTGATATAAACAATGCAAAATAGCATTGTAAACACAACTTTTACTAATTCTAGCAACTTTAGTGCAATTCAGTTTACAGACTTGCAAAATGAGTTTGAACTAATCCGACTTCAGTACAAACATAACTTCAATAAATATTTAATCACAGAATGCTGCTTTAGACCTTTATTAATTTCAATAAAGATGCAATGAAAAGAATTCAAAAGTATTGAAAAGAATAAACCATTGCAAATGTTTTCTTTTCTAACCTCACAGACAATAATACTAAATTAATGAAAGTGAAATTTTGATATCCCCTTTCTTGGAGTCTCCCTGCTAGATTTATATTAAATTACAGTACTAATTAGGTATGTTTTCAGTTACAGTACTATACCATACTGCACTATGCACCTCTGTCTCAGACAAGTTTTTGGCACTCAGTTACCATTAGAAATTAACTCAAGTTCCACAGAACGTCAACATACATTTTGTATTCCTCTCCATTGTTAAGAAGCCATCTCTTCTCACTTGGTTTTAAATTAGAGAAGAAAGTGGATCATGAATGCAGTAGATTGGGAATTTAATTTTATTCCATTTAAGATTTCTCATTTAAGAAGCACAGTCTCCCTGAAACCAAGGCATAGTGCAGAAAGGTATCTTTATTTGGCAAGATTTTGTTGGGGAAGATTGCTCATGTTGAAAACGCGTGTCTTCATCAGAGACAGACCTGAGCACACCCAATAGTTTTATTGCAGATCACCTAGCTAGGGTGTTGAGAAATGGCAAAGCACGTTTTGAATACAGGTTTTCTGTATCCCAGTGACTACATGGACTACTTCAGTATTCCTGGGACTGATTACTGCTTATACTTGTTTGGCTCAGTTGGTAAAGGTTCTTGAAAAAGCTGGCTCTTGAAATCTTTAAGCATTGCATAGGAAGGAAAGAGTATTTGCTAACAAAGCTGAGAGTGTGAAGAGTCACAAAATACAGTGAAACCTCATTATATGACAGAGGAAAAGAAAAAAACTTCTCTATATTTTCTTCCTCAAATCCACAGAGATATGTCTTCCTCTAGTAAATAGGTGCTTTAAAGTCTGGATAAATTTATGATTCTTATGCCCATGTTAGGAAGTACTATGTTTTATATTGATAGAAAACCCTAAGAAATAGAGGGAAGAGTAACAGGAAAACAATTCTCTGAATAATCAAACCCTGTATTGTCAGTTCCAAGTTTCCAACTTTGAAGTTACATTTTTGTAATGCCGAAATTAACAAGATTGAAATACATAAAAAGCTACCTAAAAATTCCTGAAAAGGGCTTTTAAAGCAAACCTAACTTAAAATTTCATTGCTGTTAGATGATATTTAAATTTTTATGTTCCAGTTCATTTTTAGAATGAGATATTTAACTACTCATCTATCCTGCATTTCAGTTTCAATTTCTAAAGCCCCAAACTGAAAAAATTTGCCCTGACATTCATCATCTTAAGTTACATTACTAGAAGTGTAGTATCTGCTGACTAGGACTCATTACTTCCTTCATGAAAGACTGGAGTAATGAAATTAAATCAGTATCTGATCAAGGTGGCTCATATTTTGGCATGGGGTTTTATAGTTTATGGATTTTTATCTGTAGTACAATCTCAAAACAATGTTTTTTTGAAGAATGAGTTGATACTTCCTGAAATTCACAGGAATGAAGGAAGACTTGATAGCAGGTGCATAACAACTCATTTGTTCTTACAACACATACTTGTAAACCAATTGTATTCTATTTATTCAGATAAAAACAACCACTTAAAGTACTGACATAATAAATTTTTTTGCATTTTTAAATGCAATTTTTTAGTATATTGGTCCCAGTGAAAATTTAAGAGTTTCTACAGATGCTTATTTGCTGTAATTCAAAAGTATTGTCTCAAATTCAGTTTACACACATAATCTCCAAAATACCACTGCTTTTGAGTTTTGAACTTACACCAAGAAAACATGATACAAAGTAAACAACTCAGAACATGCATTAAAGGCCAGAATTTACCAACAAAAGCAAAGGTATCCCAGCTGGAAGCCTCACCTTAATGGCTTGGTGTCTAGGTAATGAACCACATGCCATGTACAGATCAATCACAGATGTGAAACTGTTACAACACCTAGACACAACATACTAGACCAAGGACAGCAAGTAGATCCACACTGAAAATCTGTTACATGTGTTCTCAAGATGTTTTATTGTATTTCCTATTAAAGAAACACCAACAGTTTTTAAAGGGAAGATAGCAATAGATTTGAATAAAAACATGCAACTGTTTTGTTCCATTACCTAAGAAACCATAACCTATGAGTACATTCAAGTTGAGCTGCTACTGTCATTAAATAATTATGCTCTAGTATCACAAATTATGTCAGTCAATGGTGATATGCATGCTTAAGTAAAGAGGATACCAAACCAAGGAAAATTTTTGAGAAATTTTGTAGTGTTGTAGACCAATCCCAATAGTAAATCTTTTTATTTCTAAGAAGTTATTGGGCAAGTTTGAAAGAGAGGCTATTTCTACAGTAAAAGCTCGCTTTTCTCACCTAGTATTTCCTGTCCCACCATCACTTTGATCAGAAACTGATGAGTGCACATGCAACTCGATTTACTGAGACAGGTATAGAATCAGACTAAAAAGGTCAAAGTGAAAGTAGGTAAAATACAACTGCCTGACAGCATTCTACCAAAGACTTTACACTTCCCCAGGAACAACTATTTTTATGTTCTAGCCCAACTGTAGAGCTAAGTATTTCTAAAGGTACAGGTTTTTAGAAAAAAAAAATTTAAAAAATCAATCCTTATTTTCCCTTCAGTTGTCTTTCAGTCTTGTCTGAACTCTTTACTACATTTATCTTGCTTTACACTTAAATCTGTAGTCATGTTACTCCACAGAAAGCAAGAAATGAAACGGCCATTATCATAAATAGTTACTGAAAAGGCATCAACATTCATGTCAATGAAAGAGTAAAAAAAGATCACAGAGGTCTGGAATTCAAACCAGCATGATAAAAGAGTTGAAGCAAATAAACACAAAGATACAAAAATGGGCTCTCATTTTTACATATTGCTTCCTCTTACATGGCCATTAATTTGTGAAAGCAAAAAGCGCACACTGCTGCTTTTATCATCCTAATACCTTTTAATATATTTCCTTCCTGCAAATTAAAACCTGAGCATAACTAGTAGCAGTAATTATGCTTGTCATTACATACACATACATGTGCTTCAGTCCAAATCTAACTTGACTGAAATCATCACCACTGAAGGTTTTGCACTAAAAGTTTCTAATGCATAGCATCCAATTATCTCCTGCTACTAGATACTGCATGAAATTCAGAGAAATATACTGCATTGAAATGAAGTTAAAGTATTTGACTTAATAATTAAAGCAGTCTCTTTCATATAATATGCTTCAGTTTGCAAATTCAGGCTAAAAAATGCCACTGAATGATTTAGAAAAGAAAGATTCTAGAATGTGCCTTTATCAATGAAGACTATCTGTGCCCTGCCACTCAACGCTCTTTAGGAGCTGTAATTTCCATCAGATACTGATACAATGCAATAGGGTAGGAAAGGAGAGGGAATCAGAAAGCATTTGTCTCATTCATATTTCTGATACAATTTTGAACAAAGGCCATAGGTCAAAGCAAGACAAGCAACTACTTTAGACCCTGAAGACTTGTGCCACCTCGGTAACTCATTGTTCCTCAGCTGTACATGAAAGTTACAGAGGTAACTCAGCTGTACATGAAAATAAGCTCTCTTTCCAATTCAAATATTTATGGCCACACATAACTATGGTATATCCATACAAACTAAAGCAGTTGATGGAAATCACACATTCTTTCATCCGTCCTGGATTTATTGTCACCATTGAAAGTTTACAGGTGATTCAGAAGGCAGTAAGATCTGAGGTCACTAATTTCCCTGGGAATAAAGTTTCTGTGGGCCAATCATCAGGAAAAAAATCTAGACCATATTCGGAAATGATATAATATGCTCGTAAAACCTATTGCTTTACATTGATTTGACTCATTTGTCCTCTGTTAGGATGTATAAGATAAGAGTTCATACCTATAAATTACTTTCTTGTATATCCAAATCTTATTACTAGTTTCCTGATTTTGCAGCTGTTATTTTTAATAGCTCCCCTGTTTCTGAAGAGGACAGCCCTTGTGAGAGAGATCTTTACTGCTAAATGATACACAGCCCCCTAGGTAATCCAGTCAGCTTCGATATTTAGTACCATGCTCTGGAGCCAGTTTCAGTATGTAATGGGAAGCAATTTAGAAACAGTTTAGAACTAAAGTTTCAGCTCAACCTTAAGTTGCCACATTCTGGACCAGAGAGCGTTATTTTAAGCCTCACATATTTTCCAAGTACACGATTGTTAAACAAGCATGCGAGTCTCAAGATCTGTATCTGTCAGAGTAACAGCACAGACTTGTAGCCAATAAAAAGCAACTTTTAAAAGCTCTCTCCTAGACTGAAGAGGATCATAAGCTGCACATAACTTTTAACAAAGCACAGTATTTTAAGCACTAACTTCTAGCAAGGGTTTCATCTTTCCATTGGTATCACTTCTACACTAATTTCAGTCCTAATACATTGCATTTCACTTATGTTCAGATATCTCAGAAGCTTTTAGATGATGCTCCCTGCACTGATTTAAAGGAAACATACAATTATTTCATGCCTGCATACTGGCAACATTTGATAACCCCCTGGGGTTTGATGTGAATTCTAACTACCATGGAGAAGAAAACAGAGGTCTGAAAGACTCCACACATGACAGTGCACGCAACAAAGACGTAATTTCCCATAATACAGTTACCAAACTCAGTTTGGTATCACTGCTCCTGAGAGTAGCAACAACATTTGGACCTCTGAGCTGTGAGCCAAATAAATAATGAAAATGACTGTGGGAAGGCTGTCCATCTCTTCTTTCATTACTCCTCTGATTACACCCCTAATATTAGCTCTGTTAAAATGAATGCTTACCCGCATCCAAAGCCAACCTAATGGAAGGGTCAAGTGAAATAGATCCACACAACAATGGCACAAGATGGGTATTTTTTTGAATTGTCCTTCCATCTGTTTCTGAAACAAATTCCTCATAAATTAAAAGCTAAGTACATAGAGAAAGATACAGAAGCATCAAGTGGTTTTCATTTTCCTCTATATTAGATTTTTAAATTTTATGTTATAAAAAAAAGGTACTACTGGTCTCCTTAAAAGAGATGTGGATGTCTACAATTCAAGCATGATCCTATAGGACAGGCTGGACCCTATGCCCTACCATAACACTCCCAAACATACTCAAAAATCAAAGCAACAAAGCAAGAGTTTTGGAACTAATTCCTTCCATAAGGACAGTGGGTCATGATACTTGGCAGACCAAGCAGCACCTGACAAACTCCTTATTAATGAAATACCAAGTATTATACTATTCAAAGAGCCACCAGCTATTCCCTAAGCAGACTGTTAAAATAAAAAGGAAAACTTCTAGTATATGACATCCTGCCACTGCACTGAGTCCCTCTGTTAGGAGAGGAGGGATATTCCTACTTTCTGAAAATAACCTAGAGCAGCTCCCTTGAAAAAAAGGGATCCTCCCTTCTTAAAATCAGGATGTGGAAAACAGAAAGGTAAGGCAACAAGAAAGCTGGAGAACAAGGGAAGACTACAGACTCCTAAGAGATACAGTGAGTTTGTGTTAGAGAAGAAATCCAAAGCAAACACTTGCAGAGATCTGGGGGTGAAGAGCAAATTGCACAATTTTTCTAGTGTCAGAAGCAATCTGAAGTTCCTGAACTAGCGAGCAAAACCATTAAAAAAGCCCTATAAAAAATGGAGAAGGGTGGGATTTGTTTTTAAACCTTATTTAATCTGCCTCACCCATATCATTTTAAAACATAGCTTTAGAACTAGTACTTTTTAGAACATTTGGCATCTTTCACATGCTCACAAAAAAAGGCAAGGAACGGGATTGTGATAAGTGGAAGAGGTCGTTTCATGTTAAGCTGGACACACCATAAAAGAGAACTTCAACTTCAGTGGTCAGACAGCAGTTCAGAGCATGAGTTATATAAACAAAGTTTTTGTGTATTTGGTTGAACAAAAGATTTATTTTTTGGTAGTCAAAATGCTGCTTTCAGCTGTCTAAAAGCATTCTAAAGACTAGACACTTCTCATGATGCTAATAAAATGAGAAAAATCTGGGAAGAACACAGGCCAGATGATTGTCTATGGTTCTATGGCTTACAGAAAAATTAAAGAATAATTAAAACTCACCTTGATAGGATTAAAAAAAAATTCATCAATATGTTTTAAAGAATGGATGGGAAAAATGAGAAGATCTAAAAAAATAACCCAAGAACCCAAAATGCCATCGCATTTCATCATGTTGCAATTAAAAAATAATTATTTGATATGTGTTCTTGCTTGCTTGACTTGATACATACTCAACTACTATACCTCAATCTTTTTAATAAAGCATGCCATGCCATTCTCCATTTTGTAAGTGAAGCTGCTTTAGAATTTAATTATTAACCTTTAAATTGATTCTAAAATTTAACTTGTCCACAGTATTTAACAAAAGGAAACCTGGATGTCAAGCCTGTGCTGCCTCATCAATTGCTGCATACAGCTTATTTTCTTTCTAAAAAATATTAAAGCTATTGACATAGGGATCTCTTAGACAGGTAACTTACTATGACCAGGTCACAGTTATCTTTTAAGTACCTTAGTTCTCAGTATCTTAAACCTTTGAACTGTATGTCAGAGTTAAATAAAATACCATCAAAAATCTGTCATACACAGAAGCTCACTTTTTTTTAATTTGCATATGTATTCTGTATGTGTACAGCTCAGACTTTAAAACAGAAACCTGCTTTATTTTTAGCAGGGCAGCTTTGAGTCATCTAGTCTAAAATTCTAGCACAGTTAAGATTGTCACAGAAAATCACACTTGGTCTACTTCACAGCAGCATTCCCAGCACAAAGCTCAAATTTACATTATGTATGTAAATTTAAAAACTGTCATTGCTACAGTTTTTTAAATCAAGTTAGTTCTTCTGAAAAAATTGTATTTGTCATACCTAAAGCCATTATCCATCCATACCAGAAATAAGATAGCAGAAAGAGAAAATTTTCCTTTCATTCCTACCAACTTGCCCTTATTTTGTGACCCATTGGTCCTGGCTCATGGCAGATCATATGCTCTGGATCCCAGAATGTACTTAGTAGAAAAATAAGGTATGCAGATTTTTTTTTACAGAGCTGCAGCAAAGCATTTGAAAAGTAGATGTATCTTCACTGATAATCCTTGCAAAACTTGATAAATTGCCCAGTTTAAAGGGTCATGGACTAGCTTGTAAATTAAAAAATAAAGAATTTTGTTCATTAGGAATGGTTCTGAAAAAACAAGGTAACTATGCAAATACTTGGACAAATGCTTATTTGAGAATAATTCCTTTGCCTTCGGTAGCTCAGTGTTTCCTCACTTTTATATGTTAAGACTCCCTCAAAAGAATGAGACCTACTTCCTTTTGCTCTCCAGAACTGGTTCCTTTTGTCATTTCTGAGATGCGAGCTTTTAGTTCCATGACCCTAAAACATCAGAAAGACCTGTCTCTTATGGGCCACTAACACTGGACAAGAGAAAAAGCTGTAAAATTTCAATACAATTTTGAAAAACAGACTTTTAATGTTTTGTAAGCACATGTTTAAAAAATGCAATTAATGACATAATTTAGTTTAGTGTTACGATATAATTGTAATATAAGTGTATTCCTGCAGTGCTAACTTTTTTGCATTCTGAATATTTCAATTCAATCAAGTTTTGAAAATAATCTTTGAAGAAAACTTCACAGTGATTTAACTAGGCAATCCCTAAATTTCTAGATTTGGTTAATCAGATGCATTACCATTTAAACTCATTTACCAAAAAAAAAAAAAAAAAAAAAGGGGGGGGGTGTATAAGCAGTAGTATTTAGCAACTTTTCACAGCAATTTTAAAAGGTAATATATATCACCATGTTATCAAGATATCTGCATTTCATATATGACAACCGTTAGAAAAATCAATTTGAGGATTCACATTCCTAGGTTACTGTAATTAGATGAATGTTGAATTCTGGACTACCTTGCAATTCTCATTAGCTATATTCATGAACTGAAGATGCAATAATCTGAGATCAAATTGCCTCCCACAGTAGGGCAGGGGCCCTTACAGACATAGCTGGACACCCCTGAGAATGACCCATCCAGATTTCTGTAGCGTGTATCCCTAGAGAGGAAGAACTGATTTTCTGGGCTCTCATCTAGGCACAGAGCCCTGACTTATGACCAGGAACAAATTTCCATAGGAGAGCTTAGTGGTGTTTAACCAGCAGACTACCGATCCCTTTCCCAGGAACCCTTGCCCTCACAGCAGGAACAATTCTGTTGCTCATGACATATCTACTGAGCTACTGCAGCTGACAGCCTGGTAAATTAAAATAAACTAGCACCCATTTTCTCTTAGTATTTCAGCCTGCAGGTTCCAGCAATTTAGCAGCTGTTACAGAATAAGCTGATCCATCTTGAGATCATAGGTGACAACTGCTGAGGCCACACAAAAGTTAGCTTTTTTAAAAGATCAATCACACCCACTGTAGTCTCAACTTGTACACAAAGTGTTTTAAAAACTTGAACAATTAATAATAACAATATTAAACCTTTATGTCAACAAGTTTCCTTCTTTGTTTAATAATCGTCTACTGCAAACTATGAAATTAATCTAGTCACAGAGATTTTCTTCCACATAAGATGAATGAAAAAGGCAGAAAATCCCAGCTCAACTCAGAGTCCAAGTGAGCTCTGGAAAGCTTGTTGGTTTGTTGTTTGTTGTTGGTTTTTGTTAAATCCTTTTATAAAATTTATTCACAAACTAAGAATATGAGCTCACTGCGATTTCAGGTTGTATCTTTTAAAAGAGGAACTAACCAGCTTAATAGCACATTTGTACTATAGTGACAGTGAAAGAAAGAGTTGTGTTCCTAGGGTTTACAAATACATCTCAACGCATTAATGCTACTGTTAACAGAATAAGAGTAAATAATTTTCTTAATTCTTTTGTCAGACTGTAACATCATGAAGAAACTCAGTATAATTTTGTGTAGCCATTTAACTTTCCTAGGATATCTAAATTTAACTCTTCTTACACAGACTAGTATGTAATATAAAGTATATCTTCTATTAGTAAGTACTATTCAACTCTAAAATGTTCACATCTAACTCCTAAAGTAGTCTTACTAAATCAGAATGGTGGTCTTATTAGAAAAATTGAAAATTTAAAACTGTGTGTAGAAGCAAACAAGTTTACTTGTTTGTTTTCTAGGGCAAACCTATAGTGACTTGGTAGAAAGAAAAGCAAAAATACTTGAAATATTGTTCAGTTAGTCCCAATACTGTGGCATGTGTGAGGATGGGAGAAGAGCCCATGGTTCTGAGAAAGTCCCATTGTCACTTGCCTACAAAAAGGTTAGAGGGTTCACAGCATGGCATTCTTAGAAGCAGGTCTCCTAAATGTGACTCACTGATACTTTCAGCTGTTTATTTCTTCAGAATAAATCCCTGCCTGCACTAATTATTGTGTTACCTAGAAACATCTTTATTTTCAGGATAAACATAAACTAGGGAATGTGCTAATTAATCTCATTCTCATATATAGCATGTCTTACAAGTTAGAGATGGCATTGGCTCAGGGGAAAACAAAAACAATGAATTTTGAGTCCACTCATTCAGCTGGACATTAGCTTAGGGACAGAGCCCAAATTCCTTCATTGCTTTCAAAAAAACTGACAAATTTTTACAGCTTTAAAACATAGTGCTAACATAGCTAAACAGGCATAGAAGCCGAGTCAAGCAGCAGGCAGCTGAACTGCACTCCCAGGAAGGGCCAACTGCTACCATTTAGAAAGTGCCTTCTGATTCCATGTGGGTGACTGATGTTTGATTAGTCTGGAATATGAGAACAGTCTTTAATCATTTAAATAAATTAACAATTTTGAATAGAAGAACAGAGGCTGCATAAGCACTCTGAAGCTCACTCAAACACACTGAGGAGAGAGTTTCAAGGTTCTGTCTGAATGGATTTAGGGGGAATGTAATTGTACAACTCTTTCTGCTGTTTTTCTAAAGTGATTTTGATGTGACGTATTTCAAAGACATTCTTCCCACAATCCTATTAATGTTGCTGGCAGAGACAAGACCTGAAGAAATAAGTAGATATGCTTCTGGTGCATCAAACAGGCAAGTCCATGTGACCAGCAGCCAGCCACTCGATTCCATGCCAAAATGATGCACATAAGGACATTTGTCTTGCAATGCTTAACAGTTACCATCTGTCTCATAACAAAGTCTGCTGTAACTGACAATGGTGTCACTGAAACCGACTCCTTTTCAAAAGGACAAATTTAGGGACCTGGCATTGCAGAATCTGAAAAAATGCCACAGGCTCTTTGGAGCTACATTTTCTGACCATCCTGATATTTGTTGAAACTATATTCCCAGGCCTATGAATACACACAGAGAGTTGTACAGAGTTACTCCTGATATGCCACCAGTACCAGTGTGCAGAAAAAAGCTCACTATCAGTAACCTTGAAAAGTCAGGTCCTCCAGCACACTGCTGCACCATTTACTTTCAACATCTGACACATAACCACAGAAACAATGTATGGGCTCCCTTCACAAGCACAAAAAAGCTTGAGAAGTATGCAGCTTTGTAACCTGGGGGAAATTTGCTTAGAATTTTGCAGAGTTTGCCATAACGATAAAGTGGTTTTGTTGCTTTTTTGAACTGTTCCAGGTAGCTCTGAATAAGGCTTTGAAATTGATCTTAGGTACAGTGGAGTGAAAGGTCTAGCAATCTTCTGTAAGGCTTTCCAAAAAAATCTAGGCAGCTCATCAGATATTACAGAATTTCTCAGATATCTGTACCAATCAGCATAGGCATTACACCAGTTTCCCAGGCTGCATGTTATAATTCTGAAGAGGAAAGGCTGGCTGTTCTGTCAGAAGCACAGACACATCACCATGCTGTTTGACATTGGCTAATTTGGAAACACACATGAATGATAAGAGTGTGCTTGAGAGAATAAACAATTTAGGAAACTGATGTCACTGGCATGTGATAATGTCCACTATGACACTATCAGTCAGACATGGTCTTTGCAACAGTGGGAAGAGCCATTGCTGCATTTCCAGAGAGACAAACTTACATGACTATCTTTGTCAGCACTGAGGCATCGTTTGTTATTTCTTCACCAAGTACAGGTCTCACTCATTAGGACCAGTCACAGCACTAGGGATAGATGTTTAATAAGAGATTCTGTTTACTGGCTAGTATCAAAGAAACTTTAGCAAGGTATAAATAAGAAAAATTTAGCTTTAAGTCCTAAGTCTTTCTCTATCTTCTTTTACATTGAATAGGCTTGAGAAGCAAGCATGGGCACTTGCAGGACAGCACTGGGTGCCCATGTTGTCACTGGGGTAGCTTTCTACCAGCATGGTCTCCCAGCAGAAACATGCAGGACCTGGTATAGAAGGAAACACATGCCTTAGGATTGTTTTCTGGCAGAGATGATGAGGCTGTACCCCTAAGTTTATTAAACCATACCAAACAGAAAATGGTTGAGAGCTTTTTCATACTTTTTCTTGAAAGCTGGCTTGAACTATTGAAAATATTGGAAACACATGTTTGCCGGGGCCACCAAGCCCCATCTGAGTAGGGTGATGTAATGAAGGCCAAATAAGACCAAAACTAACTGAGGAATTTGAGATTCTGATCCAAATGGTTCAGAAAGAACAGAGCCTACCTCTCTCGGAAAAAAAACAAAACCCATTTCCTTTTGGTCACTAGAAAGATACAGAGCTCAATGTTCTCTACTTCACTAAGTAGGAGGAAAAAGTTGTTTAGGGGAATTGTTTGCATTTTCTGGAAGCACTATTCTAGAAACAGCTTTTGGAGAAAACTCATTTGTGGCATAAGTGAATTTAAGCACACAATAAGCAGAACAGAGAACATTTCTAGTTGATGGCATAATGGATTCCATTAAAAAAATGACGGGTCCTGCAAAGTGGCATCAACATAAAAAATTGAGAGTATGCTTGGGGTGACCTCCCTGATTTGAAGGCCTGCTCCCAAGACAAACCTTTCTTCCTGCTATGCTTCAGTCTAATCAATTGTGTACAAGTAATCCAGAAATGTTCACAAATGAGGAAAACATTAATTCATTAGATATATGTTAATTTATATAGAATGATAGGAAAGTAAGGAAGAAATCACTAAGTAACTGAACACTGAAGAGCTAATGTGTGATGGACTTTGTAGATTACATACAATAAGTAGTGTTTAACCAAGGGTACTACTTATCAAATATATACAAACTTAATTTTAAAAGCATGGAACCAGTTGCAGTGAAATTAGTTGTATGTGCACAAGATTACAGCTTATATTCTTTAAAAACTGCAGTTCTGCCTGCAAGTATTTTTCATAGCTGGATTTTTAATTTTACAGACTATTTTTGGATTAAACATGACATCACCCAGTAGACACATATGTGTAATATAAATCCAATGTTTGGCTAATCACTCACATAACAAATAGTAAAAATTTAAAACACAACTAAGCCTTCAGCACATATAATTTTTTATAAAAAAGCATGAATCTGTTCATTTTTCAAAATTAAATTCTCAAACTTGTCAGTTTATTAGAATGCTAAAAAAAAGCACAATCACTTTCGATTAACAGATCACGTTCATCATTGAAGAATAAAAACTGGGATCAAGTTACAAACCCTTGAAATATAGGCTGATACTGGGAAAGTGTCATACTTCCCTTATGTACGAAGACAGTGGGACTCAAGTGTACAATAAAATTTATCATATCATTCTCTCTTAGTGTTATCCCTCATTTAAAAGTCACTCAAATCAACACATTAAGAGTAAACAAATGCATCCTCTCATTTAAAACCAAGCTTCTTTAAAGTATCTAAGAGCAGTATGTAGGCTTTTTGCAAAAATGCTGTACAACCACAAAAACCCAAAAGCTTACAATTAGATAGCAAGAGGTAGTGCAGAGAAAAACAGGGAGACATTACGATTTGGAGGTGTGTATTATAAAACATTATTGTGAAGTCCCAAGAGTACCTATATAGAAAGCTTCCCAAGAATTCTAACTTACATTTTCATTTTATCTGCTAGTCCCACAAATTCAACTTGTAATGTGTCGAGCTATGTTCTTCCAAGTTCACATGACATCACTAGTAATAAAACTTGTGTAACAAGACTTTCACAATTCTGAGGATGCATAAATGATAGAATATAGCATGCTCTAACTGCTAAGTTAGATCCACAGCAATAGCAGAATTGTTAGAATGAAAATAAGATATTAAGAAATTGAGCATAAACCAAGAGCACCCATTCTGAGGATGAAGAATGTGGCATCCTTCATATGCACTTCCAGAAAAACAAGAACAAAAGTGTGTTGTTTGTTGCCAAAATTGTTTTGTTTAAAATCCAAGTTATAAAATTCCATCAACTCAGACCTGAAATCTAGCACTTGAGTTAGAAAGATAAAACTTCAAAGACTACTTCTTGCAGTTC
This sequence comes from Athene noctua, assembly GCF_965140245.1. Taxonomy (NCBI): domain Eukaryota; kingdom Metazoa; phylum Chordata; class Aves; order Strigiformes; family Strigidae; genus Athene; species Athene noctua. The sequence continues at coordinate 43,421,184 of NC_134041.1, forward strand.
TAACCTCAGCACTCAAAAGTCAAAATAAACATTGATAAAAATCATGCAAATATGGCTGGTCAGCAATGCTTGTCCTCTCTGCACATGTGTGCTATCTGTTTTAGATACTTTCAAGTCATAACCCCTATTAAAAGATTCAGATTTATTTTTCCTTCCAGATCAATGTCTGTTGCTAGACAGGCACAGTCTTAATTAAAATTACAGAAGGAAGTTGAGTAGTAGTAAAATACTGTCTTCACAAATCTGAATTTAGATTGTTGGCAGAACTCTAAAACAATACATTATTTATGAACTGCATGCAGTTACATGTATGCATATTTTATAGATTTAATATAATGGATCCAATCATTTGGAGGGATTGCAAGAGCTCAGATTAAAGCAAGATGTCACATATCATATTAGATATAAAGCCAAAATTTAATGAGACAAGTAAAGGTCAGAGCAGCACACTGCAGTTTCAATTTGATAATACCCCCACTCTCCTCCTTGTTCTTAAGCGTGCATCATAACTTCAACTTTAAACACAGAGCAAAACTGGAAGTTAGTATAAAAGGATAATTCTAATGCCAAGGTCACTAAAGGAAACAGGAAAGTTCAACTTTAGTTTCTATCCCAGAAACTAAACAACTGCAATTCAGCTCATCATCTATAGTCCTCATTTTCCAAAGTACTATCAAGCAATTTTCAGTGAATAAGCCTGATTAAAGCCTGGACCAACAAAGTTATTAACACTCCCCTACCGGTGGGTTAAGGAAAAAAAATCCCAAACAACTGTGTCTATTAGTGACATTGCACCTATAGAAGTGCATCACCTGCATTTCTACCATTAATCTGGTTTCCAATTGTTTTCTGCATTGTACTGCACTTTAGGAAAGCCCTTTAACATTATTCCTTTCCCTTCTCCCCATTCTTTACAGTCTGTCTATGGTTTTCCACTCAGTACCAAAGTCTTAAAAGATACTTATTTCAATATGACTTTTCCTTAAGGCCTTAGAAGTACTCAGTCTGTTCTGGTTAGCCATCTTTTCTTTACCGGGTGAATAAATTTGCACCCAAGAAAGACCAGAGTGGACGAGGAAAAGCACATTGGTAAGGAAGAAACAAGGACAGGACAATGACACAGAATCAGAGCAATACTGAGATTTTTATACTGTTTCTCACTTTCCAGATTACTTATTTCCTATCCTCTCAGTTTGGTCTTTTCCCTCACATGCTTTTCTGTCTCTACTTTCTTCAAACACTCTGTCACTATACCTCTCCTAATATGAATTAGTATTTCCAAGACATAATCATCTGTTAACTTAAATTCAGGCTTTTTTCAAGAACAGAGACATAGTCTTTCTTGAGTAGATCCCACTATCATATATCCAAAATATATGAGCTTGTGTAACAGAAGTGATGATCACCATACACCATTTTTCCTTTTTAAACACATTACATACCATAAATTTCCCCACCCATTTTGCCTTTTGGTGTTTTTGTTTCAGCAGTGTTTTTCTGACCTTTAAAGCAGCAGACTATTTGAAACAACTAACTCAACTAAATTAAGTTGCTTCTTAAATTCTTCCCTTTTTTCTATTCCATTATTAATTGCTCTCCAATTTTCCTACCACACTCCTTAATACTCTTACCACTCAGAAATTAACTTTTAAAAAGTAATTGCCAAACTTCAGAGGCCATTTGTTAATTTCCAACCATCCAACTCAGACAGGTATTCCACTGCAGTCAGGCTTCCAAGGATGGTTTTCTTTAACATGCCATTATTTCTCATCAACTTCTAAACAGCTGAAACAAACTTTTTGGTTTATATCTCTCAGCTTTTAGCATACTTTTTCAAGCTTTTCCCATAAAGTAACACAGGTTGAGAAATTAATACGAGTTGTATTCTCAGGATTTCTTCACCATATGTCTTCCCCCAGAGAAAGCGTGTGTCTACCTCAGAGATCTGAATTTATTTATTGGTCCTTTACTTCTCAACCACCAGTCAGACTTCTTGAATCAGTCTTTTCTTTATCCTGTTACTTTCAACAAATAAATATAAGTTTAAGTTATTCAGATCTAAGATCATTTACACACTCATTCTCTCCAATATGCCAATGAATACTGCTGTATAAATTCTTCCAGAATTTCTAGTTTAATTTTTGGTTTAAACTATCTACCTATCCTCACATTTTTTACTTCTGCTAAAAGCTTACAGAATAACAGCTTCTTTCAAATTTCCAGAATTCTCTTTTCTCTCTCTCTCTCACCCTCCCATCCTTCTTTTTAAAGCCTCTTAGTAATGTTATGTTATTCATGCACAACTGTTTGAAGTTTCATCTTATTTGAAACAAAAACTAGGAGATGACAACCCTTCTGGAGACAAATACAATTCCAGATGGCAACTGGAGTTGAATGCGGCTCCCAGCTCTGAGCCAAGGTAAAGTAAAAGTTCACTGACAAAACCCGCTCAGTATAAGAAAGGAGCATTGACATAGAAAACTCTACATTTCATTGATCGAAATTTCGCCTATTTCATTGACTGTATAGGTTCCGTATACTTCATAGTATGGTTATTGAAAAATACCTGGACTGAAAAGACAGTTAAGCACGAGACATAGTTTACTAATAAATTAGCTGATGCCACAGGTCACTTCAAGAAGAGATGGAACTAAAATCCTTGGCTCTTGAACACTTCAAAGTTTAGAAATTCTGAGTCTGCCACATGCACTTGATTCTAAATCTCCTTAATCTTGATGTAGGAAAGAAAGCAGAGTTTCAGGCCTCTGAACTAATAAACAGCTGCAGAACTCCCAAAAAGCTGACCTCTAATCAGCGGTCATGGAGGAGACACCATCTCTACACCGTTCCCACAGGTTAAGCAACAGTCATACTAACACAGAATTAATCCAGTAGCTTCAGCCCTCCTGAAGAATAGGGTTTTTTTTAAAGTATCAGAAGAAAAAAATTGGCTTGACCACATAGTAAAAAACCAAAGAAACAAACAAAAAAGCTCTGCAAACTGTTTGTATTTAAAAACTTAACCATTTCAGAACTACAAGCTATATACAATAACACACATGCAACTTAGATTTCTCTCTGTTGTGAAATATCTTTATCACAAATATTTTCAAGACATTTGGGGTTTCAGAAAATGAAAACTTTAGTAAAGAAGCAGCAACTATTTTGTACAAAGGAGCAGCAATTATCACTATAACAAATTTTTCCTTTTTATTGGTGGGGACAACCTTAGTTAAATTATAACTTAATTTCTTCCAAACGTGTATTTAATGCTATGGGGCAGTAAATTTTAATTATACAGGAATTCTGGAAGTTAATAAGACAGGATCATTAACAGAAACTATATAAATACAGTTTGTATATTTTTATTTACAGGATTTGTACATTTATTGCAATCCAAAAAAACACACACAGAGGTGTATATGCTTAAGAGTATTGTGACAAAAGGCATGCTTTAGGTAAAGAAAAATTAATATACCTGAAATCCAATTCATCATTACTGTTATTCATAATACCCATAGCCAGAATCATTATCCTTATGTAAAAAAACTTTTCAAGTTCTAACAGGATAAATGTTGTTAGAATCACAGAATGATGCAGGCTAGGAGGGACCTCTGCAGGTCTCTAGTCCAACCAACCACTCAAAGCACGGCAGCCTCAAATTTAGATCTGGTTGCCCAAGGACTCATTGTGTTAAGTTATGAAAATCTCCAAGAACAGAATTCAACAACTTCTGTGTTGAATTCTCATTGTGACTTTTTTCTCATCATTGGAAGATTCCTAACTGCAGCTAGGGATCTTGTCCTGGCTTCTTATCCTTCCACCATACACTTCTGACAAAAGCTTGGTTCAATCTTCCTTAAAACTCTCTCTTCCACTCCTAGGTACACAGTAGTTGCAACTATAACTTTAACAGAAAGTGTATGAAAGGAATGAAGAGCACAACCTCAAAATAAATCATGTCAAAAAATACAAGCATATCCTGAGCAACAGAATCACAAGCACTCAGTAGTGCTCATGACAAACACAGACAATAGAAAGCATCAAATTGATACAAACTCAACACTTCAAGTTATCAATAATTCTTTTTCAAGGAAGAACAAACCTGGGCCACTTTAACGGAATTTTGAGTAGAACCACCAGCATGATATTCTACTTTGAACTTTTTCACAAGTTCTTCAAATCTGTTAAAAAAAAAGAAAAATAGATGGTTGAGAAAAGTTAAACTGCACTTTTTTTTTTTCCCAAAAGACGACATGAAGATTATAAGGAGATGACATTGTGTTATTTAGAATCAAGAAATTCAGATACATTAGTTGTTACACATGGTGCAAGCCTAGGAACATCTATTTAGATCTTGTCCAGATTACAAAGCAAAGTGTGACATCAATTTGTATCCTTCATCTTACAGTTGCAAGTAAATAACTGAAACAAATAATTATCTGAACCGTAAGCTTGATTGTAATGAACTGTTGTATTGATAAAATATATGCCTGAAGAAAAATTATGTAAATGAAGACATTCAGATATTTATTTCACCTCATTAAAGCTAAAAACAGAATGTAAAATTAGGTGAGAAGACTCCGGATATCTGGTCTCTATTTAAAAATAAATTGACCCAAACAATGGTGCTAAGTTTTAAGTTTTCACATTAAAATGGTGCTAAGTTTAAAGTTTTCTTCACATTTTGACAGGTGAAGAACTTTTATGAACAAATCTACTAGTATGTGAGAAAATCTGATAACAGAAAAGCCAAGTGTCTCCAGATGAGCCTTCAAATCCTTCAAGTCATACTACTATGAAAACAGCACTGTCTGGTAACATTCAGCAGTATATTATTAGGTTTGAATGTCAAAACAAATATTTAAACTTTTAATGAAAATATCTACCCTCACATTTCAGATCAAACTTTAGGGTTAAGACCCTGAGAGAGTTCTATAGAACACTCTTCCTTGTCTAAGATATATTTTGCATCTCTGATGACAGTATACCACAGCTTAAGAACCAGCCTTCTCTCTAGTCACTGGCTACAGAAAATGGAAGTGTCACAGAAAAGAGAATTAGAATGAGTGAGCTGTGGAGACCACAGGGAGACTGTGCATAAATACTGCGTCATGTCTTTAAGTTCTAAGCACACTTCAAAAGTCAGTGGATTAAACAGCAGGATTAACAACCTCAGAAGACATTAAACTCAGAAGGAAGTACTCTTGGAGGCAAGTTAAAATGTTTACTGTAAAATTTCTTTGTACGTTTGAGGTTCAAAATGACCTCAAGGTCAACCCTAATTAATAGCATAAACGTGCCCATAAGGTCTATTAACTTTAGATGTTTATCTTTACCAAATGAGACTTGCCCAGTTAGATGTATTTCAACATATTTTATTGTATTCACCTTTAGAATCTTTTAAAGCAGTGACACATCTTCAGACACAATAAACAATGAACACTATCTGCCAACTCTACCCTTCCTCTCCCCCTCACAACCTCCTTATAGTATGTGAACAATGGCTTTGGAGATAGATTTGTCAAATAATGGCTTGTTTGTTTAAAAGGTTTTGATTTTCAATACCATGTTACTAATAAGAGCATTTTTATTTCTACAGTACTCTCCATTTAAAATGTTTGAATAACAAACTACTCACCCTAGCAAACTACCAATGGGCAGACAATTAGAAAGAACCAAGAATTAAATTACCACATATGCTTTTCACAGTTATCCACACTACTAATTATCCACCAATTCTATGTCAAGCAATTGAAACCTCAAATGATAGCAAGTAGCAGAGAGTGGGAAAAAATAACAAAAACCAATAGATCTAACAATTGCTTCTCAAGCAAAGACATACAAACCATCATGAACCAATTAAGTTTTTTGGCAATATTTTTTTCTTTAATTTAATCGACATCTTTTTCAATCAATTTGAGTGCATGCTGCCCAAAACACATGGATTTTTTGGTATTCTTTGATATCTACAAGCATGCTAATTAATATTTTAATTCCTTTACCTAAAGACATCTAATGTTTCTATGTCCGTATTATTTAATGGCATGTTAAATCTGATAAATTTAGTAAACTGTAGTTGATCATCTATGTTAGCATCTCTAAATCTAGCTGAGTATGCATTTACATGTTTATCTTGTAGTTTTAATAAAATATTTGGTATCTGCATTTGGGAAAAAAAAATAGAAACAACCTTAAAATACTGTCTGTATTATGAAGAATTCAAGGTGACAGCTACGTAATCTAAGAAATAATCTGAATAAAGTATTTACAATTACCTAATAGAGTAAAATAAACAATGGTGACTATTTTTCACTACTTCAGATTGAGCATTAACAGACCTAACTCCTTTTCTTCTAATTAAGATAGCAAACTCAACATCTCCAAATATCTGTTATACAAAATAGAACAAGACTTTGTACAACTGCAAGAAAAGTAATTTTTTCTGGTCATTCTCCATGACACATCAAAATGACAATATAAATGGTGTTATTTTAATCCACAAGACCATGATAATCAAGTCATGTCAAGAATGACCTCAAAATTAAGAATGCCAATAGCTTTTTATCTTGATGAACAATTAGATGGACATTTTCCCAAATGTCAGTAGATGGCACAAGCAGCATGGGAACACTGACTTTGTCACTGCTGTATGTATGACCTGCAAAGAGAAAACTGTCATTCCAGCATGCCTCAGAAACATGGTATTTGCTTTTATAAAACTCTCCATTTTAAGGAAGGAAGTTCAACTGTACAAACTGCTCTGAGGCCTGGGAATGCTAAACAGAGCTTCTGTGTGTGCTTCAGGACTAAGCTGTTATCACACTTAGGATAATTCAAGAAAATTAGAACCTTATGAGCAAGACTGAATAATATTATTGTTTCAGTTTCTGAAACTGTTGGTCTTTCTCAAGGCTGTGCTATATCTGAGAACTGTGACCCTTCTCCTGACCTAGCAACATACCATTACCTTAAATAACAGAATAATAAATCCCACAATCAGCACCATAGAGGGGCCCCTATTTTTGGTACTATGAATTTGTTCACCACATTACAGCATATTTTAACAGAAACAACTTTGCATTTCCAGCAGCATGTTTTCATCTGTGATACTGCTGATCAACTCTAGCACTGACCAAAGAGGATATGTTCATATTTTGCTCAATTACACTAAAGGTAACAGCATTTCAGTCAGTTGCTTTTTTTTCCTCCCCTTTTAAAAATTGAACTTGATACTGAAAGGTGGGCTTCATTTTTGACAGAATTAATGCCTATTCAAAAAAGTATAAGGTGGTAATGGAAGAAGCTATTTTATAAAAGAATACGAACAAGAATGAGAACAATATTTTTATGCTTTTTTTAAAGAAAATATACTTCCTTACATTACAGAAGGTGGAGGCTTATTTTTGAAAGGCACAGACTCCTCTTACATATGCTATACCATTACCTTAAACTGGAGACGGCTGTTAGAATTTCCCCCCAGTAAGTACGACTGCTGACAATTCCACCACTCTGCTTGTCACTCAAACCATTCATAACCTGAGCATCACTATCCATCTTCTCTGTGTCCTCTTACCAAACTATGTTTAAACCTTACACTATTCCTTCTCACAGCACCTCTTAAAAAGTACGATTTCCTGTACTATACAGATAAATGCACTCATCTTAATATCTAATCTCTTCAGACAGCTGCAAAGATCATCTGTGTCGGCTATCTCTCTGATCAGCTCACCTCTCTCAACACACCTCTTCCAGCCCCTTCTCAGGCATTTCAAGCAGAAGCTACTTGTCTATATTCTCAAGGCCCTGCAAAGCATTATGGCACTGAACATACCATCCTTCATTCCAGACATTCAGATTTACAACAGCCTCTGGGCACAAAGCAGTCAACAAAAATACCTTTTCTCTTGCTAACCCATATCATCCAATGTCCAGTTACTGGAATTTTCTATGAATTTTAGCAAATCTACTTTAAATCTTCCTTCAAAATATCTTTCACCATAATGTCTTAAAAAAGTCATCAGCAAGGCTGTGTGATTTCCCGAGGCTATTCTCCAGCCTAATGACTGGCAACCCTCTCCTGGATCAATACCCATCTCGCAACTTGCTTTATACACAAAATCTGAGGCTTTTTGAAGACTATCTTCTTGTTCTATGCTATACAGCAACAAATACAGTTATATTTGGCTCACCATGGTTTCAAAACCAAACTGACAACAAAAACAAGCACATAAAGCATTCTCTACAACTGAAGGCAGACAACATAAGGCAATGGAACTACAGTAAGGAAAATTAAAGCCATTCAAGAAATGCCGTTAAGTTTCTGGACACAATTTATATTAGACTACAAAGAAACTCTTTTTGAAGAGTAAAATGGCCATAGATTACCAACATTTAACTGTCTTATATAGAGAGAATCAGGACAAAAACCACTTCTGATGCATATCTCAGAAGCTACTTACCTGCAAGAATGAGAGAAAAGTAATCTCTTGTTTTTCAGCAGGGTGTGTTGCCTTGGATATCTTTAGATATATCTGCTTATTGCTTAAGAAGTACTCAATAGCATATATCAGCAGGGAGTTACACTTTAAAAGAATCAGCTGCCAAAACCAGCTTTTTGCCCTTTTTGCTTTTGTCTGCCAGATAATGACAGCCTGGATATAAGACAAAAATCTGGTTGTTCTGTATAATAGTAATAATAAAATATTTCAGTGGATTGTACATTTTTGTTTGGTGTTACAAAACCCCTTCAAAAACACTAAGATGGAAACCTCTTAATCAATAAAAGGTTGCAAGTTGCACATAAGTCTGTAACTTCTTTTTCTTTGGAGGTCAGTTGGGGCTGGGGAAGCTGCCTTTGTTGACACCTCTAAAGAAGGTAGTAGGATTTGGTACGTTTTCAAGCTATTGAATGAATTTTAATTAAGATTTTCATTAAAAATCCTAATTAATGGTGATTGACACCTTACCCAGATATTTATTTAGTTGAAGAAGTAGTTATATTAAGACATGGCAATAGCTTAAGTGTTCAGCTGTGAGGAGAACCAGACAAATACACTGACAGTTAAATGTTTGATCCTTTTAATTGCATTTTTTTTAATCTCCTTAAATCTTCAAATTAAGTAACTGTGTCAGAATGTCCATGAAATCACTTCATAAATTAAAGAAAAACATACGCGAGAGAGCATCATATACAACCTGTTATAATACTACTAAAAGCTCAGTAAAACTATAAAAAAGTACCAAATCTTATTCCTATTTTTTCAGAAAACCCTTCTGGAATAAACCTACACAAACAACTAAATAACGCCAAATGTGCATCCTGATTGTTTTGCAGGGCATGGCAGAAGTAGTTATGCATACATCTGGACAAGCCTGTCATCTGTCACATTCTCAGTTTCATCACAGCCTGGGCCAATGCCAGAACGATGCCGGCAGCCACACCGCCAGGCAGATGGGGCACATGTTGTAGAAAGACAACTTTCCCTGGTCAGTGTTAGCAGGCAAGCTGAAATCCTCATAATTTGTTCCTAAGCAAAATCTAACTCAGATTTAAGAAAAAGGTCTAGTCTCAGGATTCAAACATTAAAGGTAAACCACAAGGTATCATTTTTAAACAGAAGTAAAAGGGAGAATAGTTTAGGACAAATACTGTAGGTAGAAAGTAATTAATATTTTTATCTTTTAAGAGTGTACTTAATTTCTCTAAACTGTACAACTCAGTGTTCAAAGTGCAAACACCAGAAAGGATAGTTACATATATGAACTATTTAATCCTTAGTCTTTGACATATGACCAATTAAGATTGAGATGCAGATATAATTGGTTGATCTTACTTAAAATTGGATCTGAAAGAGCAAAAATACTGCCTTTTAGAAATGAGGCAGAATCACAAAGGTACATGAGAAAACTTTGTAACAGCTGCTTGGCAATGACTGACTTAACCCAGAGCTAGTTCTTCTCCTTATTAGCTTGGCACAGAATTAAAGAGCTTGGGAATGGGTAGGGGAATAGAGGGGAAGAATGAAACATGCTAAAAAGGAAGTATTGGAGCCAGGTTAGCACCATGGACATAACACAACAGAAAGCTAAAAGTGTTAGGAATATGACTGCTACAACTGAATATAGCAGATTATCATATTTTTCTCCTTTATTTACTGAAATTCAGAAAATAGTGACTCTTATGGAAGTATTTACTGTTGCAAACTAGAATTTCATATAAAGTATTTTTCTAATCACCTCATCCAAACAAATAGCAAATGAAAAAAGCCAGTAATTCCAACCAGGTTAGGATTATGAGTACCAAATGTTAATATATGAAAGAAGAAAAAAAAATGCATAGGCAAATTGCAAGATTCATAGCTTTGAAATATTTTACCACAAATGTTAGTGAGGTTGAAAAAAATGCACTTAAATGTCAGTTTGATAAAAGCCAAAAGAACATTTTCCACATGTGTTTGCATTTAGGCATATTGAAACAAGATGGAAAAAGTAACAGTCATTCAAATGTAAGGTTAAAACATCAGCTCTTAAGGATCATGATTTAAAGACATTTCTCAAAGTAATTTTTTTTCTTTTCTCAGTAAGGAGTCGGGCAAATTTATTCAAGTGTTCTTGAAAAGCTGCCCTTTTTCCAGATTATCTGGATATCTTCCTCCTCTCCATTATCTCAAAAATGTACATGATTATACTCAGAAGCATCAGCCATCACAAGGCAAGTGTTTCTGTTGATATTCTGAAGTGTTGTAGGAAAATGAAAAGAAAAACTATACCACTAGAATATTAAAAGGATTATATTTCTGTCAGTAAATGCTACAAATACATACACACATTATATATACATAGAGTATCTTCACAAACCTTAAAATCTGTGTATTATATGATTACTACATATAGGTCACAGAGACTAAAACTTCTCTCTATTAAATTTCTCATCAAAACATTTTAAAAAGTTTCATCTGAGGACAGATAATCAGAAATACTGTGAGAGAATTTCCACCAGTTCAGTAATTCACTACAAGTTTATGCATTCCTCCTACTGTCTTTTTGGAAGATCTTCCAAAAGATTAGCCCAGACTCAAAAATTTTGCAGATACATCTAGGGATCTGCACCATAGTATTTGTTGTAAAACTTCGTAGCCAGAAATAGCTCCCTGCCCTTATGCATAGCCAATAAGGATCAAAAGACATTGCAGGCAGGGAAAAGCACGTAGCATTTGCCGCCTTCATCTCTGGATGTGCCAAAGTATATTCTGGAGCACTAAGGAACAAGGTTATTTCCTTTGTTATTTCTCAGCAGTATTATGAAAACATTTACACTTGCTCCTGATGTTCCCAGTATACATTTGGCAGCTTGTGTACAAGAATACCACTTCCCAAAAGAAGTGTCATTTTCTGTTTGCTTCTTGTAAGTAGCGTGGGAAGCATACGTGTATTCTGAGACCTACAAGTAAATTTGTCATGTCCAAATTTCCTTGCTAACTAACCAATGAAAGGGCAAGTTGTTTATCATATTATAAAGTAGTATACTTCTTAATCCTTTTAATATCAATAGTTTTGTCCTACAATAAAAATGCAGGAACACAAGTAACACTAACAGGTTTTGAAAATAAGACTAGATTTACAAAATCAAAAGCAAATTAGAGATCATAATCCTAATTATGCAACAATCATATGAGACTGCAATAGATGCTTCCCATTTGGCACAGTAGAGACCAGGTGTTAACTGTCAATAAACCTTTAGTGAACGCTAATTGAAACTGCTGTTTCACAAGCATCAACTTATGCCAGCTCACATCAAAGTGAAAATTTGTTTAACTTTACAGAATATTTGCTAAGAATATTAAAATATTAAAAGTATTCAGTCATCAAGAGATCTTAGACCTTAACTCTGCTACAATTTAGACTACCTAAAGCTGCAGTACAAACCCTATTAAGCTGCCTGTAAAGAGCTGACAAAAAACCCCCATATGCACATTCACACCTGCAGACAAATATTTTACTACAGTAACTTTACAATTTGTACTTTTATCTATAAATACATCAAAACAGTAAAACAATAGAAAATAAGTTAACCAAGTTGCAAAGTTTGGGTTCCAATTCAGAGTTGATAAAATATTAGAAAGTTTTGCAGAGCTGTTCCAAAACCAAATTATAAACTAATTGTTTCCATACACTCAGATTAAGAAGCATTTTATCCAAATAACATTCTCTATTAACACAAAGTCCAAAACAATGGTGACACTTGTTAACCACAACCTAAATACATTTTTTGTTCTTTACAATAATACAAATGGTTCATGTCAATTCAACTACACTGCTAAAACATTTATTTTTCTTCACCCATTGTGCTATTTCAAATTTTTACATCAGTGACCAGTCAGTAAATTTAAACCAAGAAAACATTAAAAATACATCAGAATATTTAGGTAGACGAAGACAACAGTACACCTCCACTCCAAGCTACTATTAACATTCAGTGAGCTATAATAATTTTCCTCATGAACAAATACTGAGTGCAGAAAACCCTGCTTTGATCATAACCAACATTAAATACCAAGTAAGATTCCTATTTTAGTTCGCTTTAATCTCCCTGTTTCTCAATACAGCTCTGTCTTGAACATCCTTTAAGATAGTCACCTACTGATAGCGGGTAATAACAGAAATTTCTGTAGCTCAAAAACACAGGCAGTATTTATTACCACAAGCACACATGCACACTCCTTTTTTCAACTTTTTGTTAAGTATGTAATCATATGTCCACAGCTTTATTTTCATTAGCTGGCACTGGAAACTACAGAAGGAATCAACTGTTTGTTTATTATCAACATCTTTGGATACTCAGGGGAAAAAAAATATACAAGAAAGAAGGAACCAGAACTGTTCAGAAGGAATAACATAGAACTACACTGCTTTCACTTCTGGAAAAGACAAAAATCTGGCGCTCCTACAAGCAGCAGAACTTACACTGGTGGGATGACATCCAAGGACTGGATACATAAGAATACACTGCTATCTGAGAAGATGCATGAATTGCCTACCAGGGGGACCATTACAGGATAACCTATAGAGTCAGTGTAGTGTACTCAAACAGGCCATAAACACATGATATCAGGATTTGGAAGCAGTCTAGCCACAGCAGCCTGATGTTTAGGAGAAGTTAATTCTTTCTGCGAAAACAGAGGTAAGTTTTACCATGCAACTTTCCATGCTACTACAGTTAAATTGATTCTGATACTTACACTGGCTTATTCATAGGTTTCTCAAGTGTTTTGACCACAACTCTACTGTCAGCAATGTAGAGATATGCCAGATTTCTAAAATGTAAAATACCAATCTTGACTAAACCGGTCTAAAACCTGCAGATTATTCAGGAGCTGCACACACTGGTAATATCAGAATCATGAAACCATTCAGGTTTAAAGCATTTTGTACAGTGACCACAGCAAACTGAGAAGATGGGTTAAAATGGTATAGGTTGAAGGGTGAACAGGTGCTAATAATGCAAAAATATTTATCTGAATGAGGTAAGATAAAATGTTCTCTTTTATCTCAATATTCCATTGATAACTGGAAAAAGCAAACCCTAACAGCTAAATAATCAAGAGAGAGTAAAAATTATTAGCTCTAAAGGAAATATGCTCTTGCCAACAAAACAGAAAGGCCTCTTCAGACTTGTAATATGCTCTACAAGAGTAAGATGTGTAAAAAAAGAAGGTAAACATATAGATTGTAAGTGGCACTGGCAGTACCAAAGGTGACAAAAAGACTTGATACCAATGCTATTCTTTAAATTATTTCCTTCATAGAAGAGGGTTTGTTTCTTTCCATCTTTCATACAGTTCTCCCTGTATGTAAATCTTTGCATTTTTTTTTTTATAAATGAATCATTTGCACTACCAAATTCTGGAATTTCAATAATACAAAAATGAAACAACCAGATTAACAACTTTAATTACTCTTACATTGAGTTTTTTACTTGAGCAGTGATATTTTCAGCTGCAAAACAAAGCCTCTGATGTTGTATCAGCACAAAACCTTCAAACCTTGAGGGAAGCAGTCAGAGAAGAGACTATGAATTGCACACAGAAAGAAAAAAAAATTTAAAATATGATTTTCAGTTGAGACCCAAAACAAAGATGCTGGATAACTCTTTAAAATAATACACCGAATGTTGATGAATTTGGGGTTCTCTCAAGGATGCAAGGCTTATATAGGGCTTATCTAGTTAGGAATCTTTCCAGAAGAACTAGAGAACATATTCAGACTTCAGGAAGTGTATGATGTTCTGAATTAGAGAATAATACATAGTTGCTTCCTATCTGTAAAAGGTGACTGTCTTCAATTAACCTTCTTTCTCAAAAATGTTTCACTATTATATCATTACCAGGCTCTTCATCAGTTTTCCAGTTTTTGAGATTTTCATATACATCATAATACAATAATAATAGTGACTACATGCTCATTCTTAGAGGGAGATAAACCTCCATTTCAACATATTTTCTAGTTGAAGCTTTAGTTACTTGACAGAACATCTCCTGCAGAGATTAGCCTATTATTATTTGCTACAGACCCTCTCCGAAAGCAAGAAGCCCATTTTCTCCAGATGACTCATTAACAAGCACGACAGAATGAAGTGTTCCAGCCTGAAATGCCAACAGCTAAAAATAACTTATCCCACAGCCTATGACAATTCAGTCCATCTCTTCACTCCATAGGCACAATCTCAGAGGGTCACCTTTTGGGGAAAAAAATTAGCATATGCAATGAACAGGGGGGACACAATCCACCCAAAAATCACAAGTTACAGAAAAGCTGCAAGGGAATAGTACTGCATAAATCATTTCAAAAAGCAATGTTCCAAGAAGCAGTAAAAGGCTAATTCCACAGCAGAACAACAATTCATGGACTGAAAGGAAAAATCCAAACATTTGACCCAAATATGACAACACTGAGAGGCTCCCTCGATAAACTGGTCATTTTGACTCCCTCTATCTGTGTATACCCTGCCACTATGACATTAACAAGACATGTTTAGTGACCCTGTGTTAGTCTTCATGCTATTATTAAAAAGCTGATGGTCAGCTGTTAAGTTTCAGAGAATCACACAAACTCACTGAACAGTATTTCTAAAAAGCAGCATTTCATAACAGGAGTTGTTCATGAAAGAATTTATCTCCTTTCTCAAGAAGGCTGGAATGAATGAGGAAGAAACTTACCTTCTTACACTCAGCCCTGCAAAAACTAGGGAGGGAAAAAAAAAAAATAATTTGTCTTACAGATGTGGGGCATCTACCACTTCTCTGGGCAACCTGTTCCAGTGTTGTGCCATGCTCATTGTATATCTAGTCTAAATCTACCCTCTTTTAGTTTAAAAGCACTACCCCTTGTCCTGTCGCAACAGGCCCTACTTGTCCCCATCTTTCTTATAAGCCCCCTTTAAGTACTGAAAGGCTGCAAAAATGTCTCCCCAGAGCCTTCTCTTCTCCAGGCTGAACAACCCCAACTCTCTCAGACTTCCTTCACAAGAGAAGTGTTCTAACCCTCTGATCATTTTTGTGGTCCTCCTCTGGACCTGCTCCAACACATCCATGTCTTTCCTGGGCTGAGGGCTCCAAAGCTGGACACAGCACTGCAGGTGGGGTCTCACCAGAGCAGAGAAGAGGGGGAGAATCCCCTCCCTCGAGCTGCTAGCCATGCCTCTCCCGATGCAGCCCAGGATATGGTTGGCCTTCTGGCTGTGAGCACATGTTGCTGGCTCATGTCCAGGTTTTCATCCACTAGTACCCTTAAGTCCTTCTCCACAGAGCTGCTCTCAATCCCTTCATCCTGCAGACTATATTGATACTGGGGGTCGTTCTGACCCAGGTGCAGGCCTTGCACTTGGCCTTGCTGAATCTCATGAGGTTCACACCAGCCCACTTCTCGGTGGGAGACTCAGAAGCTACACATTAGCCCTCAGTGGCCTGTACGTCTGGAAAACTGCTGGAACAAAACACCAGTGCATAAGCACCTGGTAGTTAATTGTCACAGTGACCATTAACTTCGTATCAACATTTTCTTTACAAATCAATATGCATTTCTTTCTTCAACAAGATAACTGGCCTAGTATGGAACAGAGGAAAAGTAGACATAATAAACCTCAACTTAAAAAATGTTCCTGGCATTTTCTCATGTGACATTCTCATTCAGAAAATACGAAATAAAACTAAGTATTCTTAAGTTGTAGCACCAGTAAGTGAAAAGCATCAACTAAAACTGTAATTTCCTATATAATCAAACTATATCTCAGCCTTGGTCCAGATGTGATTATCCCATTCTGCTGCGCAGTTAACATTTATTAATCAGGCACCTAAACTTAACAAAACTTAAACTTTACTTAATGTTCCAAATACAATTTAAATTAAAAAAACAACAAAAAAATTCTTTTAAGAAGAAAGCTAGTGAGGACTAGCACAGATAAATCAGAAATTTAAAGAACAAGGACCAAACAGAAACTAACTAGGATTAGGCAGCAGTATCACTGGGGGCAGAAGGGAGAAGTTATCTGAAAGTAACGGAGGATCAAAAATGTAAAAAATCAGTCAGCAACATAATTCCATTGTGGCAGCTGTGGGAGCAGAAGTGTGTATATTTTTCTGGAATATAGTAGTAAGGATGACAAATGTTAGACGCAAGGAAAATGTATTCTTTTCTACTCAATCATAACGGAGGCCCCAACTGTCAAAGTCCTATTTTGGTAGCCTACTTTGAGACAAAAAGCAGTCTGGAGAATTAATTGGAAGGCAAGTAGAATAAGGCAAGCAGGTATTAAAACATGATGTATAAGAAAAGAGTGAAGAAACTGAGCTCAGACAAGAAAAGAAATATCTAGAAACAAGATGGACAGTTCAATAATGACTCTTACAAAGAAATCAAACATTTCTCTATATCCCTTGCATACAGGAAGAAATGAGCTTAACTAAGACTTAGACTACACATTACAGAAAGCTAACCACATGTAGTGAGACACCCTACATATAGGGGGGAGAATCTCCTCATTGAGAACAGTTAGACAAACTTTTAGATATTCCAGCTACATATGTTTAGCTTGGTGCGGTACAATGGACTTGAGGGTCATACCAGCGCTCTGTGTCTATAATTAAAAGTACAGGAGAAAACTGAATGACATTTTCTCAGTTCTTTTATTTCTAGGTTGAACATTCCTTTAATCTTCTACACATAGAAACACAAAAGCTCCCACAGGAGAGAAAACAACATACAAAGAGATTGCAAAGGAGCTCACTACACACTTTTTGAAGAAAACGAAAGTCAACAACTCATTTCATTTCAAACGCAATCTTTCACATTAAGGTCACAAAGATAAAGAATATCCAACTGTTCAAGAAATCAGACAACTCTAACAAAGTTCCACAGAAACTCAAAGCCATCAGCACCACTTCTGCAAATGCTAGAAACATTTCTTTAACTTTCTCTTTCACAAATAAAGAAAAATATTACAAAAATTTGTAAAAAATCAAAACTCAGAACCATACCTAAATCTCCTGTTGGGGAGAGGGTAAAAGGAAAATACATGTAAGAATTAAAAAAAAAACTAAACCCACACATCCTCTTGCAGTAACTGTAGACATTCCATATAGGTGAAAGAGCAATTTTGAATACCTAGACAAGACCAGAATGAGAGTTTTCATGAGCAAATCTGAATGTCCTGAAGTTGATATGAGAGACCAACTTTAGAAAACGTACTTTTTAAGAGGATGTCAAGACTTCATTTTAGTGATGTATCGGTGTGTATAAAGTAAAAATAGTCCTAAAACAATAAAGGACACTGACTTAAATACTATTGCTCATGTATAAGATTTGCCAGGTTGAAAAATCTCCATGTTATGATTGTTCTCTGCTCCTCCTAACAAAAATGGAGGATGTCATCATGCCAGAGTGAAAAGCAACAGCGTGAACACCATAAGAAGCTTTGGTCCCCAAAACCTTAAAAGGGAAATTGTGAGAGGCTGAAACAGGTACAGTGAAGAGTAACAGGCATAATCAAAGTAATGGAAATGCTTTCATATTAATGAAGACAACCAGGACAGTCTAGAAGAGTCAACTATGGAAAGAAACAATAATCTAAAAATTCATAAGTGGAACAAGTTGTGACTATTCACATCATCTCATAATACAAGAGATAAAGGGCATCAATGAACCAAGCTAGTGACAGATTCTGAAGATGGAAAAGAACATACTTCTAGAAGATGTACAGTAAAGCTATGGCACTCTTTTCTTAGCAGACCATGAATGTCAGAAGCATACTGGCTTCAATAAATTACTGGATAAATTAATGGACAAAACATCTAACAAAATTTATTTGGTAGGAAATTCTTCTCCCCACCCCCAAACACCTACCATCTCCATTTCACAAACTCTCTAAACATTATTTGATGGAAGCTGGGAGAATATTCAGCATCAACAAAGAAATTCAGTAATGCTTGCTATATTTCACAGTCCTTCCCTCCAGTTTAAAATACTAGTAACTGAGCTTTTGAACTGACTGGATGTGACCATATCCACATTCTTACATAATACTGAACAGAGGAACATGAGCCATTTCATGTGTTTTAAGTAGCCTTTGACACCATGACACACTGTTTTGTTATTGAGAAGACTAGGGCTACTTGGTATTATTGGCACTTGGCTATTCTTGGGACTAACATTTATGTTAGTGTGGCTGAATCACTTGCAAAAAAAAAAAAAAAGTTTGGTCCTTATGCCAAAGACTGGCCAGTGATGTTCACTGCATTACAGCAATGCTACCCAATTCAAACACATTTCAGCTATATTTTCTGTAGTGCATGTAGTCTTGTGGGATGATCCATAGAGAGCATTACTGAGTGGAGAGCTTGAAAAGAGTGTCTCTACCTGACAGAAGATGGTGGGTGACTCCCCTGTAAGTTTGTATATGCCACTCTGTAGGGGAACACCTCTGCAAGAACCTGACTTTGTTCACAGACAAAGTCTATCCTTTTCTAGCAGGAGTTCCTGACTTATGCTCACCACAGGAAGAATGTCTCAAATTGTGTAAAACTATTTCCCTCTCCAACTTTTACTCAGTAATTATACTGTAAAAATAGTAGAAGAAAGGCCTCCGTCCAAATCCTTTGAGATGACAAAAAAGGAGGATGAAAAACTTATTCATCCTGTCTCTCTCTCGCTAAGAATGACCAGTGGTAGTAAGAAAATTAAACTTTATACACAAAATATACACTAAAGCTTTTTGTCACAGAGCTGTTATTTGTATCAAGACCATGTTTGAGTCAATAGAAATGGAAATACATCTGATCAAAGAATAAGTTGAACTGAGACAACTTGCAACATTTTCTCTTTTTGCATGCCATGTAATTCTCTGAGTACAAAATTTCAACCAAGGTAGATTAAGACCAACAATTAAACCAATTTTATATCTTTTATTTCAGTCTCTAAAGATTTAGACTTTTCAAAAATATGTTCTAAATACATTATTATGAAAATCACAGTGAAATAATAACTTCAAAATTAGAGTTTTCAGTTTTAGTAAACAGTTTGATATCATGGTAAACTCTAATTTGTTTGCTTGAACAGGGTCTTTTCCTAGTGGGTAGGAACAAAGCAGCTTTGAATTACAAACAATGCGCTACAGTCAGTAAAACTCATGAGGTATTAATTTACAGTTTCATCTGTGATCAGTTAAACTGTATGTGAAATCTTAAAACATCTTTTAAAAAAAACATTGCAAATAGCTCAATAAGGTTTTTTTCAACAGTGCTTTAACAAAAACCATACAATATTAACTACTATTGTCAAAACAGAGCCAAATGCAAGTTGTGTTTAAAGCCTGCATTCTAGTAATGAAACAATACTGAGACATGTTCTCCTTCAATAATATCTAAGGAGCTGATACAGAAGTAACAAATACAGTCACCAAAACCACTTTACTCTGATTTTTACTCATACAAGAATAATAACAAAAATGGAAGTAATAATAAAAAGAAACAAAAAAACAAGTATCTGGAAAAAATGTATGTATGCATACATATATATAAAACGTATTATATATCGCAAAATAAATACAGGGATTTTGCTACAGTGTAGATATTTATCTATGTATAACACATGGCAGTTTAACTGGTCTAGAATCAGAGTACTGTCAGCTTATTCTCTTACATCCCTCATCTCTTCTTCTGGCTGAAAAGTGACTATGTCATGGCTTTGCAACATACTTAAAGGCACAACTATATTTGCAGAACTTGCTTTTGAGGGAGACAGCTTCCCAGCAATATGTAATTGTGGTCAATTGTGAATACTGGGGACATCTGGAACGTTTATACTATTCTTAAAACATATTTATATTGCTAATATGTATTTATTTCTAAAAAGTAACTTTTTATAACTGTTGAATTAACTTTCCATAATTGTTGAGGACTGCATCCATTCTACAAAACTTTTTATTTAACAAATATTTTTATTAATAGGCACTCATTCATTACAGAGGGAAATTATAATCTTGAACTTCAAATAGAAGCTCATTATGAACAACATACATCATATAAATACTTGAAAACATAAGGAAACTTTTGCAGCAGTCATCATAACTTGAAAGTAGCTAACATTCTTCACACATTTAGAAATACTTGTTTTGAAGATAGAATACTAAGCCATCAGTTACAAAGGCGATTTAAGACAGTTTTCACAGAAGTTTTTTACTTCCCTATAGAACTAGGAACATAAGCACATACAATTTTTACTGCATAAACATAGATGGTAGAAAGTTAGCCGAGATCATGACTTAACTATTGCCTTTATATCACACAAATCTAAACTCCTGCTGTGGAAATGATGTATCACTTGCTACTTTTCAATGACTTGCAAAGAGAGCTACTGGCATGCTACACAGAACATTCTCACGCACAGTGGCACACACCTAAGAGCATCAGTTTAAGTTATGCATGTGCCCATGCTTTTTTTAAAAACTAACTCCTGAAACAACTAGTCATATACCATGAACATAATTATACCACTATAAATTATCACCTCATTAATAAAATATAGTAATTTGGTTTTCATTCATGAGGTTACCTTTTTCTCCACTTGTAACTGTTCTTTACTAATTAGTAGCAGAGTTAAAATAATTCATTAAAACATAATATGTAACATCTATTTTGAGACAACAGGCAATATTACACAATTAGACCTCTCACGATTCATACATTCCATATATAACTACCAAAAAAAGTGTATGATGCTCTATAGACAAGGGTATCTTTTCGTTACACAATCACCATTCTTTTCATATTGTGCTCTGAACAGTTCTACATAAAAAAATCATGTATGATCATATTGCCAAAAACCACCAGCACAGCAACACATACCTGTTATCAAGACTGAAGAATTTAAGACAATCATACAGCTGACAATTACTGTAACCTTAGTGAAGATGGCAATAGCTGTCTGTATAAATGTTGTTGATCAGTTTTAACCTAAAGCAAGGCCCACTACTTTAAATCACTTTCAGACATAATGAGTAGACACATCCACACTAAACATACTCCCAAAAGTAAACTCTTGTGTTTCATGAGCAATCACCACATTGTTACTGGAACTGATATTTGACTGCACATTTGTTAGCTTAACTCATAGAAAGGACAAATATTTCCCCAAAATGTAAATACAAGATATCACTGGACAAAAACACATCCTGAAAACATGAAATGAAGTATACAATATCCAGAGAAATTTCAAAGACCTTTTTTCCTCCTCGGTTCAGTTTCTGATCCTACTACCGAGAAGTAAAACTTGTTTGGCAAAGATTATTAAACTAAATCAAGCCTTTACAACTTAAAAAGCTCTAAAAGGCTGCCTTGCAAATCTCCTGGAAAAGTGAACTGAAGATGCTGTTCATCTTCTGAACACATTATTTTTATAAAAGGCTTTGTAGGTTTAGGACAGGAATGTGACAGCAATGGCGATGACAGTCAGTCATCAATGTATCACATACAAGCCTCAGATTAAGATACTGGAAAACAAATAAGCATATTTTCCAAAGCCTTTATTGCAAACCACCTGGATTTAAGAATTTTTAAATACGCATTTCATCAGAAGAAATCTTGAACACGGACAGACCAAGAGCATATATAGTAGAAGACAACAAATCCTGGTCATGATTTTTTTGTACCTGAACAGGGAGAATCTCAAAAAGCTCTTTTTTCAGTTCCCTTTCTTTGTAAAGATGCATGTTATCCAGAACAGCAGGCCTGAGGATAGTGACAATTTTCCATGTGTTCTCTTATTCCTGTTTACCAGTAATGGCTTATAACAATTTTTTTACAACCTAATTGTCTTCCTGAATTTTCTCTTGCAAAGGTATCTGAAAACTTAAGATACTTTCCTCTGAGTGATAAAATTTAATTTCATTTATTATTTAATTTCATTTCTACCTAGTGTCTTACTTTGTGAAATACCTATTGAAGTCCCTTATTCCCTTTCAACCCTTATCTAGTTATGCTAAACTATTTCCAAAAGGAATGGGTTTTAAATGACCTCATCTGCAGACCTTGTCTTCTTGTTTGATGGGCTCTCTTTTTTTTCCCTCTTTTTAAGAATTTTTGATTTGTCCAGTTATTGTCTTTATTTGTGAGCACTTTTGGAAACCATATTAGCTTTGTGTGGCGTCTGTATTTTTCAGGTGAACTGCACCCTGTAGCTCACAAACTTTTAGAGTCTCCAGGTGGCAGATTTCAGTCATTCATAGGCCTTGCAAAGAGAGAGGGAAAAAGAGAGCATGTAGATAGCCTTCTTGCACATATGGCTATGTAAAAGAGCCCACCAAAACAGCAGTCCCAATGGTAAGAGGAGCAGATAAGTTAAACTTTGACAAAGAGTTATATATAAGTAAAGGTTTTAGAAGTCTGAACAGAATGACAGCTACTCGGCCACTAGTTTTTACCGTTCTACCACAAAGGCATTACAACTTTTGGCAAATTTAATTTACAACTAATAATTTAAATAATATTAAAAGCGAGACAATTGTCTATATTAGGTAATTATGTATAGCATTCAGAACAACCACCACGATCTGCTTAAATGTATTATATTATCAGTGGTTTCAGCTCATAACAATAATCTGCTCACAAAGAAAGAACTAGATTCAGTTAAACACCCCAAGGAAAAATGAAATCTTTTGTAACACATTATTGAGAAGAAAGTATTTATGTACACTGTTTGGCATCGTGACTTCATCTCCCCACATTTGAATACACCATTTTTTTGGTGAATACAGTAAATCTGTTGTATTACATCTGAACCTGATTAATGATGCACTGTATCAAGCTAAGTAGAATTAAATTAGTGTATAATTGATTAGTGTGTAATTGGAGCAGAGCTGTAGATTTACCAACTTTAATTAGGATGGCTTATTGCAGATAATTTATGTTATCATAATATAAAACAGAAGACAGAAGTACTTGGTTCATCAAAAAGCTTAAGATCAGGTGGACAGCCTCAGATTAGAGAGGCATACAAACTAATGCCTTGCAAAGTTCTTTAAGACATGTAAATCATAACAAGCTAAGTCCTTAAAAGAAAGGCAAATTGCTGATTAACCTTCTACCCTGGATTTCCTAAGCAATTAGATTGTTTATACTAATTCACTATAATAGACCATTCTAATAGAAGAGGGTAAATCTACAATCCTGCTAACATTAAATATCAAATCCTTTTAGTCAGTAAGCAATACTGTCAGACTGAGAACAGGAAGATGATTACTATTCTCAGAAATCAGAAAAAAAGTCCCCAAACAAAAAAAATCAAAACCCACAAACCTTTAAGAATAAAGTGTACAAAGGATACCCATTTACTAAAGCAGCAGCAGGAAATAAGCAGCAGTAAATCAGCTGAGACCTCATCCATATTTTCTTAATACTCCTTTAGATGGTAACTCCAGTCTAGACAGAGGGAAGAACTGCACAATCCCCCGAGTATGCTGCCACAGTAATTATGTTCATTATCTTGCATGCTAACAACAAAGATATAATAATCTACCAGTGAATAATTCATACATTGTCAGGTTCCTCTATGATGTTCATTACTAATGGTACTACTTACACTGCAGCTTTTAAAAGATGCGTTTGCTACATAAACAAAAAATCTTTAAGTTATTTTTACCTTCTTAACCATTAATGAATTTAGCAACCAGTAGAAATTTTTTTAAAATTATTTTCTTATATTTAAATAAATACCAAGCAGGGGAAGTGAAACAGCCAGTGGGCAACTTCAGAGATAAACATAAGTCATAATTTTAGAGGTTAAACCTTAAAATTTGTTTCTTGTAAATTAACAACAAAAGTCAAAAAGCTTTAATAACAATCATTGGTTCTCCCCCCCAATCCCCACCTCCCAGTGCTTGCTTTATTCACTACCAAGATTAAAATATCTTTTCCCTGGTTTTAGCTAAATAATTGTAATCTTTCTCACAGAATCTACACAAACGTAAAATGTAAGCAAACACATTAATAAAACTAACCTACTTGCCTACTATAACCGATAACTACAGTATTTTTCTATTACCAGAACTAAATTCAATATCCCCATACCTAAGATTTTGCCTACCATTTTCACTCACTTTTATCTTTTTCTTTCATTAAAACTGCTGAATTTAGCTTGGAAAAGTTAAAGTGAGTGCATCTTAATCCATTTCAAAGATTGTTTCAGGTTTAGAACTGCCATAACTTGTCTAATAACCCACATATATTACTCAGTTCTCTGAATCAATGTACTTAGATAACTTCAAAACAACTAGGTACAAACCCCCCCATCATAATTTTTTCCCTCCCCCTGCTCTCCTCAAACTCTGTACCAGTCCCTCCTAAATATTTTTAAATGTATCTAATACAGACACATTTTTTACTCATACAGCTTAGCACCAGCGTCGCTTTCTGCATACACAGGGTATTAAAGACTATGATGAAACTCAATAGTAATAATCACAATTGATCATAATGTTCTGATTTACTTTTTGTATGCTTATTATGAGCACTTTCAGCAAATCTATTCACACTAAATTAACAGAAAATCAGTTCTCTGAAATAATTATGAGTAACTATGCAGTTTCATTAGCCCATGTAAGAAACATGATTTTGGCACAATGAAACACTAAAATGGTGAGACTGATAAGAAGTTAATTCAATGCATATGCATCACCAGTACCCGTCAGCATCAAGAAAATATTTAGTGAAAATAAGTGGTTCTCGGGCTCCCCTCACCCATTTCCATAACCATTAATGGAAGATGCTATTCTGTGCACCTCCAGGTGGCTCAGCCCTATGAAACCTCTAGTCTCAGCAAGGCATAGTATTAACGTTAGCATGAGTCCCCTGTAAGAAACTGTGGACATACACAAATCCAAGTCTGTTCTTCGCAGCATTAAGCATCTCAGACAAGTAAGAAAAAGCTCAGTGCGAAGACGTTCACTTTCAGTTCTACAAAGAAATGTTTAAAGTTTAAGAGGACACTGTGAACCAGAGATCGCAGCTTACAGGAACAAACGAATACATTTGTTCTTACTATTAATTAATCAGCTGAGGAAACAGAATTAACTATCTCAAGTGGTTACAAATATTCTATAACATAATAGTATTTATCAATGTCATATACACCTGGTAATCTTCTATTTACATTGCTTCAAGACTGCTATATTCTTAAGTTTGTGCAATTTAACTTTGATTCAAAACAAACAGTGTTTATTTGAACATGACCTAACTATATTTGCTGGTTCCAGGAAACTAGCCACAGAATTAAGTTTACCCAAAACAGAACCCCCAGTTGTAAAGGTGTAGAAACAAAAACAGAAATCAAATTTTACTTTCACATGCTTCCCCCAACTGTTGCTAGAATTCTTGCTGTTGAGATGGACAAGCCAAACACCGAATTGTGCAAAAATGACTATTTTATTGTTCTAACAAGCCTTTTTATAACTTTATTAAGAGTATGTGTCCATATATAATTGGTTTAATTAGCGACTAACAGTTCATGATTGGATTACCTCTTCTCTGTTGCAACCTCGATAACCTTCCTTTCCTTGAGGTCAGGCAGTTCTGGTCTGGCAGTTCCTTAATCTTGTTAACTCAGCTCTTCTCAGGACTTTCAAGACTCTTAAGGGTACATGGTTATCTGCTCAAGGTCAATATCAAACTTACATTCTGATCCCTTGGACCAGACGAGGTCCCTTGGTTGCTTCTCAGGGTTAACTTCAGTATCTGACACCTTTTGAAACTTTCCAGTATACTAAACTTCTAAATTTTCCTAATCAGCATCATCTGAATATATTATGCTAGCATACCATCTCATTCATTACAATTGGAAAAGCCATTTATTTAGAAGGTTTTATTAACTAGACACAATGCTTGCCAACTGAAGCTTCAAAGCATGCTAAAAAAGGAAAGAAACACAATTGTTAAAAATGTGACAGTATGGGGAGACACATTTTAACAAGAAATCCAGAAATATTCAGGTATGTTTGATTTTCAATGGGTTACACTGAAATTATTCCCTGAACAAACTGTGATAGCCCTTTTACTTCTTTCCTAGCACTGCTGCCTCTCCATTATCTACTTTATTATACAAGTACACATGCTCCAGTTGGTCTCTAAATAAATCATCCTCCCATAAGTAAGAGAAACTAGTTCCATTCTTAAATTATGAAATTTAGATCAATTTTCCTGCACTTTAAATCAATGTAACTAATGGTCCAATTTCAAATCAATTTGATGCATGTAATTTACAATAAGGATGCTAGTCCTTCCTCTGGAAGGCTAGCAAATTAATTTTACAATGACTTCACCATTGATTACCATAGGAATTTAAACAAGTTAAGAACATTCAGCTATAAGGGTTTTTAAAAAAAACTAAACCAAACAACCAAGACACGTCCCTCCACCTCCAAAACCCCTTGAAACTTAACCCACAAGCAGCACATAAAAGGTCAAAGTGCTGCTCTTCACCACAGTGATCCAAATGTACTATCAACCCCCTCTCATCCAAGTAGGTCAGTAATTTCATGCTTAGTCTATTGACAATTTGTTACATGTTGGTACTTCTTCCAGAAGTTTAAGAATATAACTGATTTTTCTCTCTCACTCAACATTGGTGCAATAACAATACTCACCAGAAATTCAAATTCACTGGTAACTCAACATATGGCAGACATACAAAAGAACCCAAACCCATTTCAGGCTGAGGAAAACAGTCATCCAAAAAGTTTTAAATCCTATACAGTAGAGAATCAGGCCTCAGTCCAGATGCTCGTCTAACTTCTGAACAGAAATCACAAAACCAAGGCCAAAGAAACAGGTTAGAAGGTTTCAGAAGGAAATCTGAAGATGAATTAACAGGCTTCAAAGTAAGTAAATACAAAATAAAAACAAAACCTTAGAGAAGACGGTAGGTGCATCATCTAACAACTTCCTCCTCCACTCTGTTAAAACTGACATCACTTTCTCTCATGTATCAAGAGTTCAGAGGCTGCAGTTCCCAAATAAGACTGCTTAATTCACTCACAACGTGGGTGGTACAAACACAGAACTATTGTATTTCCTTCTCTTGCTACTCCCACCGATTTTTTCCATGTTCCATTGCTATCTAATATCTGTAAACTTTGTTTTACTTAATTGATTTTGCAAGCAGCAATTACTCTGACATCTAAGTAGTGCAAATGAAATTAAAAATACAAATTATACAAAAAAACCCTGCAGTGATATTAAAGTCTCTATAAAAACAGTTTGTGCTATTGCTGCTAAGCCTGAAATTTCCATTACATGTCGTGTTTTTAGAAACACGTTCTGCAAAGACAATTTGTTTTCAGTAGTTTTAGTGATAGGCAGTCTTGCTCTCCAATTATTAAGGCAGCAAAACATCACTAAATGGCAAAAATGGAAATACAAAACAATACAAGAACACATGGACCATTTGATTTAAAGTACAATCCTCTCCATAGCTATAGGCAACCACTGATAATCCAGACTGGTCATAAAACATATACTTTCAGACCAAGATCCATGCTAGGATACCTTCCTGCTAATGTTAGCCAGAATGTACCCTAACAAAATACCAGGTTTGCCATAGATAGGGTGGAGAAGGGGGGAAGGGAGGAATCAATAGTCAACAAAAAATAGTATAGAAAGAAGGTATTAAAAATGTCTTAAGTTCTTGCAATATTAAGAAATGCATTAGATGACCTAGGGGACTCCACCATGTCCCAGAACACACAAGAAAGTGAAAACCAGTACTCAAGTTCTTGTACATCTCATTCCACATCATGAACTTCAGTTTATGAATATGATTTGCCTGACAGGCATGGAATATATTTTAATACTGCTAAAAGCACAGCACACTCTGCCACAAATCCTGGTGTACTAGCATTACCATTACCTGCAACAACTCTGAGACTTGGATGCAAAACCAAGTTATGCACTGAAGGGAAAGTCTCTCCTAGTTACTGCATGCAGGCAGGCAAAATCCTAAAGGACTGGAGGATTGCAACAAAAAAAAAAATAATCCAAACAGAAATTCTTCCCATAGACTGGTAAACGGATAGCGTTCACTGCCAGGAAAAAACAAGTACTCCCTCAATTGTACCTTTAAGGCTAAAAGCAGAACTTAACTTGAACTGTAGAAAAGGGCAGCAACTGGATATTACTACTCCAGACTTCAGTTTATAAAGAGCAAACTTTTTGTAAAATCTTAACTGTATGGCAACATCTCTAAACAAACATACAAGCATTACTAGCAGACAGTACATGCATTCCAGACCAGTCCTGATTTTTTCTCTTAGCTTTAAATCCCACATTGGTGGTTACTCTTTTCCAAGAACAGAGTGGTGAACTCTTCACCATGTCTTCACTTGTTTATTCTTCAAAGATGATAAATGCTTCTATATACATTAACCACTATAAGCTTAGCAGCAGCAGTCTCATATTTGAAAGGTTTAACAATGCCATCATAATTATGCAGATAACTTGATGGGTAGTGCATTGCCCCAAGAAGTCCTAGGTCTAAAAATAATTTCAAGGTCGTATGTATGGAGCCAATGGTAGAGCCAGATAATTAGCTGGGTTTAGGAGCAGGCATGTACTCTACAAGTATTTTGGGGCATCCGTCTGACTAGCTCTTGCCTACTCCCATAGCCTGAGTTCACAGCAGTTGGGGCTGAAAAGGTATGCTCCTGGAGCATGCTTTCTTTTTTGTTCTGCCCAAAAAGAATTCAGTTCATGTGCTCAGAGATCGCTCTACAATGGAAAGCCAAGGGCAGAAAGTGGGGACAGCTGGAAGATTCAATGAAGGAAGTAGAGGAAATCCAAACTAGATACTGGTATAAATACATCTATTGAACACATTAGTTCAATCTGTCCAGACAGCATCCAGATTAGCTAAGGGTCTTTTCCTCAAAGGCTAATACCCTGATGCGTTTTTAGGATTATATATAAACATCCATCTTCCCACCTACTATTGCTGTATGTAAATCCAATGAATCAGTTTAATTAAGCACCCTTCATTTATGTATTAATATGGAATGGCTTAGATAACCTTCAGTCTACTTAAACCAAAAAAAGAGTGTCATCTACATGAATAGGGCTGATTACTAGAGCTGTAGTAACCAAGCGTATTACAGGTAGCATTATACCTCAGACTACCACAATACTCTCTTCTACCAAAAACACAGACGTAATTTCACCTTCCCACTACAAAGTATACAGAGGAGATAAGGCTATAGCAGGGACTGGCCCCAAAGTACACTACTTGGAGTAAATGACTTCCCATTGTGCCAGCACCGGAAAGGATCAGGGTAACAGCACTCTGCATCCTTTAAGGCCAAGCCTATACAGTCTCATTCCAGACTTACGTTTTCATGATGAAAGAGCAGGAAGATAAGCTAGTCCATAAAATGAATACTTCTTTCTGCTAAGTGAAACTGAAGCATCGAGCACAATTTGGAAAGCAGTAAATACATTCCTTGGGCTAAGATAAATTTGCATATCAACATATAGCACACTAAACCCAGAAATTTTAGATTGTTTAGATATACATATAATACTTACTCGCAAACATTTCTTCAAGATTAAACACCAGTTTGAAGTTTGCACTTAACATGATCAAATGTTCTTCATTAGGATCAAAGTTCACCCAATGCAACAAAGTTGCTTTAAATAACACCAAGTATTCAGAGACAAGTCATGATGTAATATGAGAAATTCATATACTGTGTTCCCTCACATTGAGGCTTTGGGGGTTTAATGCACAATGTAACATCTGCATATGCTTTCCCTTGCCCGAATTTATTAAGGACTTAACAGGGAAAAAAAATTTGTTTCATAATCGTCAAGATACCCCTTGCAGGATTTTCATTCCTTCATCTAACCAGCTTACCTATTTCAGCATGTTTCATTTTAGATCAGTTTGCATGTCTTAAGATCCCAGATTGGTTTAATCTTCGTTTGCTTCTCTTTTGTACTAAAAGCCACTCTCCAACACTCTGCATTTTCTCCCTATCAAGATACTTGTTTGTAGGCTTTTGTCAAGTCTGGGACAACATCTCTAACACTGAAGTTTTTATACCAGAAGAGGACAGCATGTGAGGCAAGCTGTTTCTGGCAGAAGTCCAAGATTTTTACTCCTCTTCTACTTGCACATGTGTCTCCCCACAGTAAAAGGCAGAGATCCCACAGACAGGAGTCAGTCATAGCATGACCAAAATGGGACAACTCCAGCACCCCATCTTTCAGAAAGGGTGGAACAACAGGGTAACAAATGAAAGACAGCTTACAGATTTAACTGTGATATGGAGAATAGATGAAGAATAATCCAGGATAAATGATAAAAAAAAAAAAAAGAACCAAACCATCAGAGGAGCAGTATAAAAGGCCAGTGTTCCCGCTCCTTAAAATGTGCCTGTTAAGGATTCTCAGTCTTATAAGCTATAGAGTTTGAATAGGAACCCAAGACATAAGGGAGAGCAAAGAGGTAACATGGGGCACTAATGCCTAATCCTGAGTTCTAACTGCTTTCATGTAAGAGAATGGATCAAGAAAAAATATCGTTAGGAAAGCAAGGTTAAAATAAACTGAAAACTGGAAAAAAGTTGTAGAAGAGACTTCTAATAATCAGAGAAGATTCATCAGTCTACACTAAGAAGATACTGGAAAACACAAGGCCTCAACAGATGGTATCTTTAAAGAATTCTCTTTATTTATCAAATTAAGCTGGATGCTCTGAAACAATATCTGTTTTATGAAATCTATCATGACTACTGTACATTATAAATTTAAAAAAAAGACATATGCTACTACTACATCTTGGTTATTGAATACCCCATCTATATTCACAATCACACTGACTAAAACATGAGTTTGTGATGTGTTACCTCATTACAGTCAGAAAATGAATCTCTAGTAATAAGAATTTAAGTGAGACAGACCTATGACACACTGAATATGAGACTTCCGTGTGGGAATGTATCTAGGATTTCATACTCCTTTCAAACAAGTGATAATTCTGCTTAGCTATTTCATACAGAAGCTGGAGGGCATAGTAACAGTCACATAATAGAACATAGTCACTCTTCCACATGCAGACCTGATAATCAAGAAAAGAACTGAAAAACTGAGGGGTATCTGAAGTCACGTACCTAACTACAATAATTCATAAATTTTGTACTGAAATTTTTTTGTATGGACAGTTCGTTTTTGGTTTTATCACATAACATGCAGAATTTGAAAAAAAACTACAGACACATAATGTCAACTTTTTTCCCCCCTGTTAAATGACAGATTATTTTATAGTGATCCTACAAAAAGATGCAAAATAAAGTATGATCAATTAAATTATAAAATATATTAATCATATTTCATTAATAACTCACACAGACATGAGACTGTCCAATAAACATTCCACAGAAGACTTTCTACCTTCAGTTACAAGAACACATATTCTTGCAGGTATTTGATCTTGTAGATGATCTCAGTTTGTCCCAAATAGATGAACACAAAGAATGCAAAGGCTTTTTCCGTTTTTAACTTCTGAAACACCACCTTCAGGTATTCAAAAGATGAAGAAATAAAAACATATCACACTAAAAAGGAGTCATTCAGCTTACATTACAGGGACTTTAAATGCAGTAAGATTAACATTAGTTAAGATCTTTACTTACTTTTAAGCATTTTAGGTCTTTTATGCCAAGGGATTTTAAGAAACTTATGTGGAGAGTGGAAAGTTAGAAAAATAACAGTATCTTTAGCTATCCATTTGCTTGTATCAAGTGAGAAGAGTTACATATTCTATTACAAATATTTAAACATTTCTACCAGCTACTGTGCAGAGAACTGAGTAATAACAAAGGGGTTTTTCAACTAGAATTAAATCTCTCCATCTTCTCAACCCTCAGTGCAAGAGAAATGGATCCATTAAATCATAATCCTTTTAGATTAAGCCTTTGACATATTTAGCCTAATACTCGGGATGTCTTCTCAACTTCTATCACCTGAAACATAACTATACATAGATAGCTTGTTTCAGATAAGTACATGCCATAGCCTTCAGCCCAACAGACACTTCAAATATAAGACCAGTAACACCTGTCACTGCTGTAAAAACCCTCAGATGAAGCTCCAAAGTACGCTGGACAACTTCCTGTTAAACCACTGCACTTCAATTTCCAGCAGGAATTCCCTGCACCTTCTCTTGCTCCCCACCTGACACCAAGGATCTCCAGTTAGACCCAACAGTACTGCACCATGTCCTTAAACCTCTGAATAGTTTCCAAGATTTCTCTCAGAAAGTTTGTCTGCCCTTTAGGCCAGCTCCTCACAGTCTAACTTCATCCTGTCTCATCCCAACCCCTATTCTTGAGCAGAGCTCTAGGAAAAGATTTGCCTTCTCTCAGAGAACTCAAGATACATAGCACTGCTTTGTAAGAGTATATACTTACTGTTACCTCAAAAGTTTAAGTCACTATCAGCAATGTCTGTGCTACATAGAGCTAACAGCTACAACAGCAAGTAAAATAAACACAGTGCAAGAGTTAATGGGTTGAGACAGAAAGGACAAAAATTAACATTAAGCACATGAAATAATTGCACCAAAAGAAGCAGATTGAAATCTATTCCTGTTAGAACAGAGACTTTGGAACAGGCTATCTGACAACCAGAAGAAATAAAAAAAAAAAACACAATCAAACAAGAAAAAAAAAGATAGCTACTTTAATCTCAGAAAAGTACAAGTAAAAACGTGAAAGTTAGAACGCCAGGGCAGAGGTAGCATATGTAGCTTAAACAAAGGTCTTCGCCTTCAAGACGCAGATGGAACAAGTTAACAGCTTCTGATTTCAGTAAGCAAAGAGCATATCCAACAAGCAGCCTATTGAAAGATATACCTGCTGAATGTAAATCTGCTTCTTGATCAGATAAATAATGAAGTCTCATTTTTTTAAGAAAGCATATTCTATAGTTGCTACTTCAATAGCATTACTTCTCTGTCATGTTCCTGAAATCCCACCACAGTACCATACCTCTTCACCCTCATCTTCTTCCACCTCCTCCAACCTAGGTGTTTGGCTGGTGACAAAAGAGGACCTGCTGATTTGGGGTTCCCTGCATCGTGGTTGTTCCAGACAGCTAGGCAATAAGCTGCTGGGAACAAATAATGTCTGAATATTACCCACCTTTCCCTCCATTGGACTCTCTTCTTTATCAAGCCACAAACTTGAAATAACTTACTATCCTACACAGTTTTGCTGCCCTGTC
Organism: Athene noctua; assembly: GCF_965140245.1. Lineage (NCBI taxonomy): Eukaryota > Metazoa > Chordata > Aves > Strigiformes > Strigidae > Athene > Athene noctua. The sequence goes on from NC_134041.1 coordinate 43,454,999, forward strand.
AAATATGGTTATGAAATATTGCCCACTGAGCTTAAAAACTATCAGAAGACAGATATAGGATAGCTCAGTTGGTAAAAGAGACAGGCTACAAACACACAAGATGGTGTCTTGCCAAATCTCATAATTTCTTCCGAAGTGAGGATTGACAGCAGCAATAGTTTTCTTATGTTCTAAAGATACATTTTTTTCCTTCCTCTCCTCTCCCAGGCCTCTTAAAAAAGTTTACTTCAATTCCTGTGGACAGATATATGAAAGAAAATGAAAGTGGGAGAGAGACCAAGCACAAAAAAATAAATTGTTTTTAAGCCATCTTATAGGAAAATTGGACATTTCCAGTTGTTCATAGCACAAAGATGAATTTCAGAAATGTCTAAAGTAATTTTAATTCTGAAATCTCTACCTTATCAAACTGCAATCTTTAAAAGAAGGCGCACCTTTTCAAAGTAGCTATTTACTTCTTGAAATGCAAATTTATAAGAAGCATTCATTTTCTCCCCCCTCAAAAAACATGAAGGGCTTTCAAAGGCTGATTTACCTTCTCATTTATACAAGGTAATGCAGTTTATTTGCATAAAACAGTCAAAACTCTTTTTTTTTTTTTTTTTTTTTTTTTGGTAACGCAATAGGTAGCTAGCTATGTAACCCCTGCCGTTTTAAAAGACAGTCCCCTTGTTAGGAAACTGTTCAAAGTGACAATTTCAGTAACTCAGCATCTCTTTCTGGATAATTAGTCAGATTATGAATATGCAGATTTCACAGAGCTGATTGGCTCAAATACATCCCATTCCTCAAGAACACCACCTTCCATAAAAACAACTGTATTACCAAGCAGCAGACTCTCGTTCAAACTTGTATTAAACATTCGTCTGCAAAGCTCAAATACAGATCACATAAGGTAGAGTTACCTTTGACCAACCTTTGTGAAGGTACAGGTTATGGATGACTCTTTTCCTGTTGGCACTGTGACCTGTATAGATAGGATTTCCTTGCAGCAGACCTTTACAAAATCTTTGGGGAGGACAGGGGTGGAGATTTCATGTCATCCACATTATCCCAGAATGTAAGTTAAATAACATAACAATAGCACCATCCAGTGGCAATATCTTCCCTTTAAGAAGTTAATCACTCGCATCACTTACAGTGATTCTGCTGGAGCAACTGTAAAACAGCTAAGTAGGGTATTTGGGTATTTCTACTTCTAATCAGTTTACCGAGCAGCCAGCCATCCGAGAATATAGAATTCTTAGTGGGAAATGCAGTACTAGCAAAGACTTTGAAAAGAGCAGCTGCACATACAAGTTAATTGTGTAAAACCAATACTGAACTTCAACTATCAAACATACGATTCTGCAACTTGTAACATTTACAAGATCTGTAATGCGAGTTTATTCTATTGCTAAAATCCTACAAATATATTTACCGAAGGTTGAAAATGCTTTTTTCCTGAACTATGTAGCTCCTTATCGCTTTTTAGGTAGAGCATGACTCAGTGTCTTCTTGGTATATACTTTCAAAAAAAAAAAAAAAAAAAAAGCAGCTACAACCCACACACTCCTCCCCCGACCCTCCAAGAACCAAACAACTGTTCTCTGTGTATTTTAGGCCTGTTCATTCCTCCTTCTTTTTTTTTATTCATACTCAGTTAGATTTCTCCCTTCTATTCATTTGGTTGATGTCCTATTTCCTCAGAAAATAGAGCTGTTTAAAATTTTGGATACCAGAACAGTGACTCTCTCTACTCATGGTAAGCTCCTGTAGCAGGTGTGAAAGAAATCACAAAAGAAAATAAATGAGAAAAAAGGCTGCTGTACTGTAACTGCCATCTGCAATAACCAGTACAGCAGAAATACAAAAAGAACTGGTTTTAAAGACATTTGCAGGGTGTTTTTGTCAGAGACAATAAACAAACAGTCACACAGTTTAATAGTTCAGTGTCCAACCCTTGACAGAGGCACATCCTTCCAACTCGGGAAAGACTCCCATAAATTACATCAACCACTAACACATGGATTTGGACAACTATGATGGCATGATTTTCTCTTCGTTGAGAAGTGGGCTGTTCACACACTGGGAGGTTTTAAGAAAGCTGCTGTTTCAAAATATTCCCATAGCTGTTGCTGGGATTATACCCCAAAACTTTTATTCTTTTTTAAGAACTCAGAAATCTGTGTGGGACTGTGCCAAAAGAAGGCTCATTTGCTGTTGCATACAGACATGTATCACTGTTGCTGAATGCTAGAAATGTCAGCTGAAGAGATCACCTACTTTAGAAAAGTTATTTAGGTGAGTTCAAAAGCAAATTAGAGAAGCCCATCTCAGTCTTTACCAAATCTGTAAGATAACTTCTCACCAGAATTTAAAAGCACAGTGTTAACTACTGTAGTTGCATATCTTGTTTAAATACACATTCTCAACTTAAAGCACTCAACACATTTTTGCACTAATATTGACTTTCCCAAAATACTTTCTCCAATACAGTAGAAGACTGTGTTTCCTATCTCTGGTAGTCCAGTACAACACCTGCACACATCCTGCTGACCTAATGCTAGGACAAGCAGGATAAAACAATGTGTATTCAGTTTTGTTTACATGGATATTAGAAATTAATAACTGAAATAAATTAATACCCTTATATTCTCACTATCTGTAGCTCTATTGTTCATCCTCTTGCAATCAGAGCCAGCTACATCAGTTACAGAGACAAGGCCAGGCCAGGACACATGTACTGGGGGCAGGGTGCTTAAGATGCTTAACTGGCACAGGGAGTTTATCTCTGTCACCTCCCACACGTTCCTGCACCAGCCTGAATAATGTATATTGGTTTCAGCTGCTCAGCAGAGACACGGGCATCTGCAGCTGCAACTGCACCAGCTGACTCATGTGACCAGAAGGTACCACTGAATCCCTTGCAGCAGCTGCACTCCATCTGTGATCACTAGTTTGGGGACAGAAGCTGCAGTGTATGTCAGTTGCTGTTTTCACTTCTTGTAAAGCAAAGTCATCTGATCATACAGTCACAGTATTAGGGCAGGAGACCCCCTTCAGAACAAGCAGATGGCACGGTGGTTAAGGCTCACAGCTTCTGAATTTGCAGCAAGTTTTCCATGCAGTTTGGAGCCCTGTTTGTTTTGGCCACAAATCCATAAAATTACAATCTTATCTAACAGAAAGCTGCAAGAACAAATCAGTTTAAATGCCTGGGACACCCATATACAATGATTACTGAGCTATATAAATATGTAGATCAGAAGATGAGATATTTCCTGGCAAGTCTTCAATGCTATTCATGATCAGTAAGAAAGCAAATCAGTTTTACACTAGAACACAAACTTATCTCCCTGCAAATGTAAAAAACATACATATATACTTACACTGCTAAGCAGGGGCTTCTAGATGTCCTGATTAAATCAGTCAGTCAATTTTAAGTGATCTTCTCCATCACACTACTAAAATGGTTTAAATCTCAGTGTTTTCCTCGCACTACAGGCTACTCTGCCTGCCCTAGGTTTTTGCCTGTAGGGGTGCATAGGTGCGCAGAACCTTACCCTAGCAAATATATATGTACATTCTCTTTGCATATGGCCTTGTCCTACCAATCCTGGACTGTTCTGGCTCCCTAGTTTGGAACCACTGCCTTTTCTTCCATCCCATTCCTATGCATTCTGTACTATACCCAACCTACTTTTCACTGTTCTTTCTCCGCTGTTCAGTTGACTTATGGGCATTAGTTCTGTGGCCCTCTGCCATTTCATGTTCTTACAGCATGTGTTGCAAAGGGAAAATTCTATAATGAAACAGGACTGGCAAATTTTGTGCTGTGATTTCTAATAAAAGGAAAGCTCATCCATAAAACCTATGTCAGAAGTACAAAGAACTGTTCTTCATAAATAAATTATATACAACTTTGATCACTCCAGTTTGTAAATGACGACTAACTGCCTTCAACTCATGGTGCCCTGCTTACCAGGAGGCAAAGAAGATCCACTCCCAACACAACACAAACTAGCAGCCATTCCAAAACAGCAATTTTCAATTCTCTGAAGCCACATTAGAAATTTGAGTCACAAAGAAACACTTCTGGGAATTCATCATGCAACACTTTTATTGCTGTTTTATGTATCTAGAAGACTTCTGAGAGCCAATTATCTGAATTGTTTAAAGTATCTTCTTTCTTTTCCCAAATTCATTCATTCAAGAGGGGGAAGTCAATCATATTTGAGTAGGGGTTAATTAGTAGTACAGTTACTTTTGAACTTAGAAAACTAAATCCTAAACATAGGAAGTAATAGATGCTGGAAATTTTAAGCTTTTTTTATCAGTCTTGTCTCTTAATTAAACAATTAAACTGAATGTTAATAACTAATTTTTAGTTCTAAAACATACCAACCAGTATCTCCAAAGTGACAGGAAAATTTAATTTAGAGGTAAATATTTATGATTCTGATACTACTTCTCAGAATACTGCACTTTTTCAGCCTTGAGATTAATGTGTTTTCATCTGATGCCTTAGGAATTCCATACTACATATGTCAAGGCCACAGCTGGAAGATTGTATCCCATTTTTGGCAACACACTTCATGAAGTACCTAAAAAAACTGGAAGGAGGCCAGAGGAAAGCAGTGAAATTGGGAAGTTGAGATGATGTGAGCTGCAGGAAGAGATGTATCCTGAATTCTCCAGTCTACAGATGAAGAGGGCAGACTTGAGAATATAAAAATAGAACCAGTAGAAAGGGAATAATCTGCTCTCTGTGTCAATGGACAATAGGACAGCTAATAGAACTGAACTCTATTCAGAACAGATTTAAACCTAGATTTTGTGTGGGGAGGAGGAACTTTTCAGTGAGAAGGAAGCAGCACAGCAAAACAGATTATGCAGAAAAACTGCACTGTTTCCACATGACATCTCACTATTTCCAAAGACCTTTAGAGGAGGTTAGACAAATATCTGTCAGGAATGACAAAGATGCATCTCTAGCTGGATTAAAGAAATGAAACTAAATGATCTCTTGAGATCTTTTTCTAAAGGTCTATGAAAAGAAAGGCAATTAATGGACAGCTACTAAATTTTTTTCACACAAACCATTTAATCTGCTCAGATAGATGATCACACCTCTTTAAAAAAGCAGAATCCACTATACTGAGCACTAATTGGTACTCTTGGGGTTAAGTTTAAGCCAGAAAAGACTGAATGGACAACAGAGACTTATCTATTCTTTCAGTTGCTGATACAGCTTATTATATTTTTTATTTGGCATGCTTACATATGTAAATGAGGATACATTTAAAGTTAAATTATTCAATAGCAGCTTTGGAAATGTAATACACGATGTGATGACACCTTTTTTACAATAGTGTAACAAGCAGAGCATCAGTCAAATTTCTCTGACAATTCAGTTCTAAACTGTCTTACTGAAAAAGATTTTAAATGAGAAAATTGAACTCCTAACATGGCAAAAATACATGTCATGTTATTCATTGAAAAGCACACAAACATCCAACAACAACAGGACTACATCAAAATACAGCTTACTATCTGATTATTTAGGAAAATAATATATATCATTATATCCTGACTATGTCTCTTATGGAATTATAAAAAACAACAAATTACATACTTCATGCATTTAAACAAAGCACACACACACAGGTTCCATCAAGCAATTAATTTTGTTTTTAAAATTATAAGAGTTCACAAAAGCCTGAAGCTATTAAAAAATAAATAAAATCAAAGATACCTGCATTTTAAAATTCAGTTATAGCATATCTGCTGTTACAGCAGGTTTTCCCATTAAAATGCAAAAATATTGAAAGCTTAAATTCTCCATCTACTTTTAGGAGTATCCAAAAAAATGACTATAAACTAAATAATGAATATTTTTACTTTATTTTGCATTGGCCAGCTTTTAGGTAATCACATCAGCAACATGTGTAAATTATTTTAAAGCATATCATTTCAATCACATCATGCGATTAACAAAAACAAACAAAAAAAAACCAAACTACAAAACTGAGTTTAGAGAAGAGATAATTAAACTATCATTCTGGGGTTTGCAATTTTGCTTATTGTAACATATTCTGTTACCATAGTAATCTGAATACCAAATACGTTTGTGGTCTGCATTACAAAAAAAAACTACCACACAATTTGCTTGCTGTACTCAGGTGCATCTTATCTCAAGCTCAGACTGCTCACGCACACAATGTACTAAGTATATATTTCTTATTTTCATTGTTTTTAAATAGTCTCTATGAAAGCAGTAAGCCTCCTCACCTCAAGCTTAAAAGTACTTAAACAAAAAGGCAGCAGTGCACTGCCAAGTTCTTTAGTGGTTAAAAGCTTTTAGACATTTTACATCTTTAAGGGTGGTCTTCAACTACTTGCCATAAAGCGAGCTACTACATAAAGCTCCACCTTGTGGCAAAAGCATGCTGACTGCATGTCCCTTTTCTGGGCCTTTCAAACACTGCAACAATTTCAACGGCTTTGCTGTGTATTTCATTAAAATCTGAACAAAACCAGAATTAAAGTATGTGTCGAAAGAAGATTCTCTGCAGATTCTCCTCCACACATACTATATTTCTGAAATATAATTTCATTAAATAGGTAGATATTAACTTTTTTTTTTCTTATCTAGTGCTGTTTCCAGAGGACTGTGAGCAAAATACAACATGTAAGTAGTACAGTAAAAGAATGGAATAAAAATCCCATGTTAAGTTAAACTTTCATTCCATCTCTCAGAATACTTCACGCTGCAAGAGCTGCATAAATTAATTACTCTGACAGCTCAAAAATATCCCACAGCAGTATCTTTATTTACATTCTCTAAGAGACACTAAGACAGATGGTATATCTTCCAAGGTAGTAAAATGACGAATTAATCATTTCTAAATTTTAGGCTATCGCAAGTTTAGTGCTACATTGCGTAACACACAAAAATTAATACCGTAAAGACAGATTTTGTCCAATTCTAAGCTGTGCGCTTCTGTGTAACAAAGATGTAGAAATCTTTCCAGTTACCTTAACTAAGAAATAGCAGTCCCAGAAGGCTTTACATGCTCTGCAGTTTAAGATTGCATCTTACTCTAAGTATGCATGCCATCCTCTATCTGAAAGAAATCAATACAGATTGATTCACAGTGACAGAAATATGGAGCATTATGGAAAAATTAAGTTTGTGTATTGAAAACTCAGTCTTCAAATACGTCAGTGATTGCACACAGTCACTCACCACTGTATTAGCATCACACTTTGTGCTTATCTGGAGCCAATGCAAAATACAGTTAACATTTTCATATATCATACCATTTTCAAATTTCTTGTAAAATTTTTTAAAAAGTGTCAAGAGAAGTGGTGAAGGAAAAATCTCCTTCTGGACAATCATGCCTCACTGACTGCCCAAACTTCATCTATTGAAACATGAACCCCAGGGGGGGACAAGAGGGTGAAATTATTTCATGCTGTTTGTGAAGCCTTTGCTACAAACACTCGGTGAGCAGCAAGATGAAACCCTTTACAGGAGTTCCGAATACTTGAACTTTCTAAGTCTCAGCATTCAATACAGTGCTGTGAGCTACCTGCTCAGTCTGTGCTTGAGGGTGATTTCAGGAATAGGGAGCAAAAGCAAAAATGTATTTCCTTGCTTTAAACAAAGTATGTAGAGTACATACTAAGTAACAGTAATTAGTATCGGATAGAGCAATAGAGTAACTCAGCTCATTAGCTCACTACACAGAAGAGCTGGGCAGGTCCACACCAATCCAACTATTTCTGCATAAATTTTCCAATTGTAAGAAATCATTATGAAAGATCAATTTAACTCAATAATCAGTACTGTGAGAGCTCCTGAAAGCTCTCAAATTTGAGCTGGAATTACAGTTTGGAATATTCCAAAACATCTTCCCCTTGGAGAATTTTGTTATATCTCTGCTTGTACCACTTATATTATACTAGTGATAATCAAAGTAGATGACACAGGTACTTAGAAAATATCTCTTGAAGGTAAAATAAGAAAAATTAATATACAAAATTAAGTTGAATAATAGCAAGACTACAAAAGAACAATAAATGTGACACTATGAACTTCCATAACTTGATTTAAGCAAATTAAGTTTCAATCTTCTAGTAGCTGTTTCACGTTTGGGTTCTCAAGTCACACAAAATACTTTGGATTCTTCACTGGCTTTCACATCCATCGTTCTCTTTCCTCTCCAGTTCTCCTCCTTCCCACTACCATGGAAGTGTTGTATCACACAACAGTGTCAGACAAGTAGCTCAGGCTACAAAAACAAGTTTCCCAGAGGAACATGAGCCTTGCTCTTATCTGTCAACCATATACCCTGGACAGAGAGAGTGGTGGGGGGTTTTTTTGGTGGCAGGGGAGGGGGCTACAGTGGTTGCCCCCTGTAAGAAGCTTCTCAAAGCTCCCCCAGTCTGAGTCAGACCCACCTTTGCACCAAGACCAGGCCAATTAGCTGCACCTCTGCAATAACGTATTTAAGAAGGGGAACCTGGGAGGAGTTGGGGCAGTTGTGAGGAAGAGGTGCAAGGAGAACATTTGTGTGAACACTGAGGTCAGTAGAACAGAGGAGGAAGGAGGAGAGGTGCACGGGAGCAGACTCTCCCCTGTACCCCATGGTGAGATGGTAGGGCCACCCCCCTGTCACCCTTGGAGGTCTATGGTGGAGCAGATGACAATTTGCAGCCTGTAGGGGGCCCCACATCGACCCAGGTGACTGCACCCAAAGAAGGCAAAGACCTCATGGGAAGAAGCCCCTGTTGTGGTAGTTAGGTGCTGGGAGGATTGCAGCACGTGGGGGTGACCCACACACCTGTGGGAGTGACTCATGTCGGAGCTGGTTTGTGGAGGACTGTCTCCTGTGAGAGGGGGACCAGGCTGGAGCAGGGGAGGAATGCCAGAAGTTCCCCCTCCCCGAGGTGGAAGAAGTGTCAGGACTGACCGCAGCCCCCATTCCCTGCCCCCTGTGCCACTGGAGGGGAGGAGGCAGAGATATCAGGAGAAAGCTGAGCCCAGGAAGAAGCAAGGGATGGGAGAAGGTGTTTTCAGGACATGGTAACGTTTCTCACAGTCCTACTCTGTCTGTTACATGTTGTTGTTGTTAATGTCTGTATTAAATTTATGTTTGTTTTTTCTTCCCCTAACAAGTATTTCTTTTGCCTGTACCATAATGGTAAAAGATCATCCCTCCCTATTCCCATCTCTAATCCTGAGCCTTTTGCTTTATTTTCTCCTTCCCAGTGCTGGGGAGAAAGCAGGAGGGAGTGGTTGTGCAGTGTTTAGTTGCCCTCTGAACTCAAACCACAACATCATAGCTATTATTATCATAAGTTTTCTTCTATTTTTTAACAAGTAGCCAGTGTCATATAAGAATGAATCAATGCTAATTTCCAAGAGCTGCTTAATAATACAGAATATTCTGAGCCTATAAAGCTACATAGCAAAATTTTGCTTCTATACACAAAATAACAGGCAGAAGGCCTAATCACAATCCTGTATTGATACATAAGCACTATTTTAAAAATATTGATCCAATATGTTTACCACCCTGTGTAAGTAATCTACAAATTACTTATTTCATATCATCAATACCAGGATGCAAAATTAAATTACACAATATAATTAACACTTGTAAATTTTCATTTTAAATTCAAGCAGATATAAATATTGCCTCCATCAAAGAAGGAAAAAGCATTTCCACTATAATTTAGATTCTTAATTTTTTGAAATTTTATGCAGGATTGTCTGTTACCAAGAATGTCATGAAATGATTTGTGTAACACTGATTTGCATTGGTGCTGTATTCAAAACATTTGTGTGGGGCCATGGAAAAATAGAGGGAGGAATCTGTAGTAGAAATTTTGTAGCTAATCATAAATCATTCTTCTCATACATGTGAGCAAAGACTTTATATATACAACAGAAGTGATAAAACAATTCTAGAAAAATCAAACTGCAGTTTAAAGTAATTTCTACAGAGGGAGCCAACAACCCAAGGAACAGGATTAAAAAAATGCATTCCAGATCAGCAGAGTTCTTCCCAACCATCTGTCTGTTTCATTACATTCGCATGTTTATTGAATATCCACAGCACATCATCCAGATTCTTACTCCACATAATTCCCAAGCATTTAACGAGAGTTTAATTAAAGAAGTGCTTGATTAGAATAAGAAGAGTGTCAATATACAACAGAATTCATATTTGCTTTGGGAAAAGGTAGCAATTTAAGAGATTGATCATTATAAATTACTTATTAATTAAAAAGTAGTTTAGATGTTTCAGTTTATAGCAATTCTTAAAATATTTGGTCTGGTAAAAATATATCAATTCCACAGTAGACACTTTAACTAAGTTTTCATACAAACCTCTACAACAGGAACACACCAGCTTGATCTAAAAAAAATTAGGAAGAAATCTAAAATAAAGTTGCATAAAGATAAGAGTTGGTAAGCTTTTTCATAAAGCTGGGCACCTTGTTATTGCCATAGCAGTTTTCCACATTACTTCATTGCCAAATAACATTTCATATTATATACTAATCCACTCAAATGTAATTACAAGCAAGGTACATTATATCTAGTAACTCGACAGCTTTGACAGACATCTGTGACAGGTTCATGCATCACCCCAATCATACAAGCCATCTATGTTGTCAGCATATGTTGAGTAGGCCAAAAAAGATTTAAAGCTTAGTATTTCTGATATTTTAGTATCTCCCCCAAAACAACTTTCTACCCTCATTTTCAGGTTTTGGAGGGAACAGGATGAATAAAAAACAAAGGTATTTTAGAGAAACTATACACCAACAGGACACCTAATCCTAAAAGCAACATATATGGAAATATTTTTGAAAATGTTCCTGAAGATAAGCTACACCCTCTAGTGGCACAAAATACTGTACTTTTGTTGCTTCCAACAGCATTAGACGACAGTTGTACCCCTCTATGTCCCCAGCATTCGTATGCTCTCACTGCATACTGAACCATCAATGAGGCATGGTTGCACAGTAAATGGGTTTGGGGTTGAGTGCCTTAGCTTTTGCACTTAAATACTGTGATAGATAGTGATCTATATACAGTAACCCACCCCAAATACAAAGAAATCCCACTACAACATTCCCATGAAGAGGTTCAAATCCGTTTCATATCCTCTAGCTTTCTAACATACCCAGACTACTTCTAAACCCCTACTGTAAATGTCTCTACACTTTCCCAAGCATCATACAGTCCCTCTTAATCCATAAACAGCCCTACTATGCCTCCACCCTTTGAATACTCACTTATATGCATCTTGCGTAAGCAAAACCAGACCACACACAAAAAACCCCAGATGTTACAGATAAGTCAAAACTGCATCAGTCACCCAAATAGCTGTTCTCAAGCTGAAGAGTCCCTCTCTCCCTTGTTCAGGTTCACTATGAAAAATTATTCATATAGCAAGTATGCAGCTAACAATGAAACACCTAAATAAATTTTTCTCAGTAAAACTTGCAGCAGAGGAACATGTCTGCCCTTCCTTCTGACTGCAACACATCAAACAGCTGACTGAAGAGAAAGGAAGTTTATATATATCTTCTTCTTCTTTCTCACTTCACTGCCTGTATCTCTTGTAAAAAGATAGATTATGAAAGCAGGGGTAGCTGTGGGGCACAAAATAGCTGCCACATTTCCTACTTTCTCCTTCAACCAACTTCCAAAATAGTTAAGTATTCCACCACAGCCAGAACTGCTTAAACAAAACAGTTTATAAAACTGTACAACCAGCAGTCAAAACTGTATTAAAACAAGTGTCCTGAAACATTGCTTACAGACTCAGTGGTACCACTAAACTCCAAACAACGCTTTTGAGACTCACAATGAATACATTTCAGTTGCCTGTTCATACAAGCTGGTCAAGCTACCAAGATTTTGCTACAGGCCGTATTTTAGTAAAAGAGAATATTACTAAAAAACCCCCAAAACCTCTGCCAATCCTACTCTACTCAGTGAAAATGGACCCTGTACTGGGCATTGGATAAACAAATTGTTTCTACTTTAAGATCAAGACAATTTGTTATCACACACCATCATTTGATGCAGCTAGCTTAAATTTATTCTCCTCAAAAGCTGCTGATGTGGAACCATAGTAAAAAAAAAAATTCAGCCAGGCAACAAACAACACATGCACACACATGTCTATACTTGGTTAATATGACCTTCAGCTGAAGTCATTCAGTCCAATTCTGAGAATTAAAAATAGGAGCAATTCTTATGAAAGGACTATACAAAGGGTCAAGAGAAATGGTTGTTGGGGGTTTTTTTTAACGTTTATACTTATTTATTGTTCTCAGAAGGGGAAGACATAAAGACATATGCAACATTAAGGCCTCACCAACTTTATTATGTTCAAGTTTCCCCAGCAGTCTTGCAGGACAGAATTCTTTTGTACCCCTCCTCAAAGTTACAGAAGATTAACTGGGTTGTGAGAGGTAGGAAACATCTCCAGGACCTATCTGCAGCCACAAATGCCTGCTTACCTTGTGAAACACCTGTGCAAGCTGAAGATAGTACCATTCCCTCGTCTTTGCTCTTCTCACTGCACAGTAACAAACAATACTGGCACACTTGGCTTAATCATCAACTAAGATGATTTGAACTAATCTGATAATTTTACACAGAGGCAGAGACTCACCACACATTCCACTCCCTGTCTGAGCTGCAAGACAGTAACCTCCCCAGTTTGTGTGCATTCAGGAGCTGATTGCAGCATGGGGGGGTAGATATTTCCAGCCAAATTCTGAAAAGAATGTATATATGCACCAACATACAACTTTAGTGCTAAAAAATTCCTTTAAAATAAAAAAAGTACACACTAATGAAAAGGCACAATTTTAAAAGGCCACTGAAGTCAAAGTGAATTGGAAGCGGGGGAAAAAAAAAAAAAAAAAAAAAAAGGTGATCTTTCATACCTTAGCTCTTAAAATAGAAGTACGATGCCATGCCTGTAAACTAACTCCAGTCTTAGTGACTGTATGTCTAGATAACTAAGATTCAAGGACAAAAGGATCAAGCCAAGTCACTGTGTAGCTGGCCCAATACCTTTGGAGATAAGGCATTTATTACTGAACAAAATTTACACTTTATAAAGAACAGTTACTGAGAAGTGATCTCTAAGAAACTGAAGGACATCTGACAGTCAGAGAAATCATTGTGATACTATTAGATAAAGAATGTCAAAAGAAGTCTTCTTTACTAGGTAAGTCAATATAAAAGCTGCTGACATTTCAAAGACTGTAAGATAAAGTATTTTAAGCAGGGGGAATTTTGGCACTGAACAGGAATACACAGAGTCTAACTTCTTTTGTATTTGACTTAAAAACATTAGGGCAGGTTCAGGAGAACACCTTAGTTATAAGGGCACTGAACTTCTGTTCACAATCAAATCAGCAACAATCACCCTAGTACTAAATTGTCTTGCATCATTCCCTAGAACTGGGTTTTCTTTTAAATATGAAAGCCTATCTAAAAGGATAGTTAAGTATCTTAACTATCCAGAAAAGGATAGTTAAGTATCTAACAACTCATCTGTAAATTAAACCAGAGAATTTAGCCTGAAGGACTGAAAGTGCTCTGTGGTTCCACGATGTTTAATCTGTTTTGTACCATACAGTTAACATGGTCTGAGAAGAGCACACAGCATATTAGAAAGTTTCAAAAACCACTCTTGAAACAACATGACACTGACCTACAAGAGTTTTCCCCAGTGACATTCAGGATGCCAAGGTCAATGGCAAAAGCATGTTCAAACTCCTCCATTCTAACCAACAGCATATAAATAATCTCAGGAGCTACTGTAGCAGTAATAATTAAAAACCAGCTGATTCATGTAGACTGCATCTGATTCATGTAAAACTTTATAGTTTTACTGAATTTTGTTTAATTAAAGGGGTTCAACCCTCAATTTAAGAAGTGACCATGCTGTAAACATAAGTAACTTATACACAATTAAGTAATATGAAACATACTTAAAATGAAAAGCTTAAACAGGATTTTCATGTTTAAACGACTTCAAATGAAATCTCACGTCAAAAGGCTTAGTTTAATCAGTATCTATTGTGCAAATAAAGCTTGTGTACACAGTACAACTTGTTCTGTCCAAAATACAGACCTGTATGTCATTTAATTGGTGTTTAACTCCTCTAACATGCTAGTAGTTTTAATACTTACAGCTTCTATCTTTTAAAAATGCTCTAACACATTTAATGGCTTAATCATAATTCTGCTGTCCACAAGTGCTCTGTCATTAGAGAGAGTGCTCTACATAAAACCAATCTTATCTACTGATTAAATGCAACAGTTGTTGTCTGCCTTTTGCCTGGAGCTCAAGCAGTTTTAAAGTCACAAGTACATTACCATGATGTACAAATATAAATTAAATGTCTTTGTTCATCCTCTGAAAGAACATGAAAATTTTGTTTGGCTAGTAATCCAATCACTAAGGCTTTTAGCAAATAAATCTTTTTCAAAAAAAAATTAAATCTTTGTTACCAGAAGACATTTTTACAGTTTGAAATGTATGACCTCACTGAGATACATCCAAACTTTCAACATGGGAAAACCTGACACCTATAGATATTAATTAATCTTAAACAGTTACCTCATCCTACACATGGATAACTGCTTCAGTCTTTTGGGAGTACTATGAAATAATGCAAAATAATGCTAGTGTAATAATGGAAAGAGACAATTAGGTGGAGGAGCTGAAAGTCTAAAATAGAAAAGAAAATGGTGTTTTTCTTATATCTAAGCATGAAGATGCACACAAAAGGGATCAAATCCCCCATTATCTCTATCTTGAAACAAAGAAGTGTGAAAGTAATCCTAAAAATCTATATCTTATTTGGAAATACTTCTTTTATATGAATATTCCACTAGTCATCATGGAGAAGACACTGAATAAAATTATGTAAGGGCTGACAAATGAAGCATTTTCTACAGTCTTTCATACCAACTATCTTCAAAAAAAAAAAAGCAGTTACATAATACAGATTTGAGGGATGGCAAAGAGAACATTCACATAGAACATTTCTCAGGCAGTTCATAGAGAACAGCGAATGAATGAGGCAAGAAGAAAATAGGAGTTCATGCACTGAGTATAGCTCTTCAGCCAGTGGTATTAATGTGTACAAATTAAAAACAGCAGTAATAAGAGAGACAATTACTTCACATCATTAAGAGCTTTAAAAACAAGAGAATTTTTAAACTAAATTGTGAAATAAAAAGTATTATAGTATTGCCTTTATGTAACTTTTATGCCTACACATACAAGTGAGCAGGAATGTTCCAGTTGTACATCTGTTATTTACTGAGTACTTTTTTCCCATTTAATATATTAACTGATTGAACTAATCAGTCATCACAGAAAGCATACCAAGCTCTGATAAATCCCCTCCACTTTTAAAAAATGTATACTGTTCAAAAGTCAGTAACTTGAAAAACTTCAGTATCTGTTTTAAAAGTTATTTGAAAAAACCAAAATGAAACAACAACAAACCACCAACAAAATCAAAACACACCAAAAAATGAAGGTTTCAAAACAAGGCATACAAACTCAAAATCCCCCTCCCCCATATCTAGATAATACACAGACAATACCTACCAGTCTTTTTACTTTGCATTTTCTAAATACATATACACATGCTTATGCACAGTACCTAGCATTTGCTTTCAACTCAATTGTAGAGCTTTTGGATTTTAGTACATGGTGTGCCAAAATAAAAATAAAGAATATTTTGCCTGAACATGGAAAACTCTCTAAAAATTGGAATAAATCTGAACTCCAAGCTTTTTTTGTTTGGGTGCATCTTTAATGAAGGAGCAGAATAACTGAATAAGCCATTACTGAAATGTTTGATTAAGCTTCCTGTGGGTACTTCTGCAAAACAAAAGAATGATCCATTCAACAATGGATCTTATTTCTTCCCCGGGAACAAGAGTTTTTAGGGTATAAAATCAGATTAGCCAAAACTAGAAAAATTTCAGTATAACTGACAAAGCACTGGTGACTCTTAGCTACACAGCCCAACTGCACTGATGAGAATTTGCAAAGATGAGAATGGCCATGATATCACAGAAGTAGGAAAATTACAATAATGTGTCAACACTGAACCTCAAAAAATATTTTAATTTCTGCCAGATAAAAGCAAACATTTCACTTATACAGAGACAAACTGCAAGCAGGCAGTATCTGTTACTACAACCACTGTTATACATAAAACATCAACTAGGATGAACATTAAGACATTTAAACTGCATGTGTACCAACTGCAGTTAAGAATTTTTAAAACAAATTAATGAAAAAAAAAATGTTTAATTTTTTTAAACAATTAGTTTTCAGACAATTGTGTAATTTACAGCAGACAATATTGAAGAGCAGAAGCTATTTATGAAAACATAAAATTTTTGTTTCATGTCTTTAAAAATAAGATATGTATGTACATAGAAAAGTAATTACATATAACATGCATGTATATCACCATAAAAGAGCTTACAGTTCTTTGTGCTTCTCCTCTGCCAAAATTTGGTCGTTTGGCTTCAGCCCGTACCTTGAAAAAAAAAAAAAAAAACAAATACAAAACAATGCAGTTACTCCTTTGAGAACATAGACACAAAATGTAGGTTTTTCGTTTCAAACAGGCAAATAATTAAACTGTGTAGTATTTGTTGATTCTGGTACCTCCGGTATTGCAAAGACAGCAGCAAAGTTTTCTAAAAAATTTATTACATGTTTATTAAAGTAAACTTAACATCACACAAAAATTTTGTTTTATATCATGGCTTCAATTTATATCAGATATATCTTGCTATATATCCAAAATAATTGCACTTCATACCATAAACTGTAAAGTGATCATCTTATTTGGATCTGACAAAACATGACAGTGAGTAATACAGACAATGTGAACACTAAAACTGGCTGTAGTGTTTCCCCCGTACCAAATAAAACTATTAATACCAAAAACATGCTATAGAAAAAATACACTAACAACAGGCTATTTAAGAAAATTTCTGCAGTCCATACAGGCAACCTCTGATGAAAGGGAGAGCCTGAGACAAAGAAATTTTCTTTGCTAACTTACCCTAATAGGCAATTTTACAGAATAACTTGCCTACAGTGAAGGAACCCCATTTCCGACAGCACAGGCTACCACTGGTCATGCTGCAGGCTGCACTGTCACTCACTTTGGAAAACCTTTAAGAAGTGACCTCACTTTTGTTCTGCCTCAGAACAAAATCTTTTGCCATCTCAAAATATTCCACAAATCTAACTGATACGGTTTTCTATGCAGTTTGGGGTTTTGGGTTTATTTTCTCATTTGGTTGACTGGTTTGTAAGAAGTCAAGTGTCCATTTGATAATTCTATAAACAGCTAACTGCCCACACTCAGAAGGCAGAAGGTTCCCACTGTCTCTGCGCTCTGTTCTTGTTCCTTGCTCCAGTCAACTGCAGAACCATAAATTACTCCTCCTGAGGAAAGATTCTGGTCACCAACCAACAACAGTCAAGCTATCTTGCAAACTGATTTTTGTTTCAAATGAACAGATAAAATATGTTTGCTATTCCTCACAGTATTTCCTGATGATACTCTCTGAAACTTGTTTTTTCAGCATCCATTTAAAATGCAAGCACCAACCCTGGACACATTCTCAGGCTCTCTAGTGCTGCATTCAAACATACAAGACACCGACTGACTGACCCATTTTTCTTGTTTACATATGCAGAGACTGCCTTAGGTTATTTGCCACAGTATCATGCTGACTTGCATCCATTTATCCACTTTGCTGATAAATCCTTCATGTAGTCACTTCTCATCAGAATACAGTGGGGTCCATCCACATCCTCCTAAATGCAGTGTTTGCATTTTTTTTACAGCAAGCAGACTATACTATAACACTGTTCAATAACAGATTCAAGTCACTTGGTTTAATTGCCAAGTCTTCTTTATAGTTTGCCATCCTATCAGTCTTTAAGCCACAGATTTTAACTGTTGTGATCTTACATTTACTTCCAAATCAGCGTTTTCTATAGTCAACACTATCAGGCTCTTTTTCTTTAATGAAAAAGGGTCTAGTCCAACACCAGTCTCTTCATAATGCTGCTACACCTCCCATATAGGTCCATTTGTCATGTCTTAATAAGCATTTTATTGATAGCAAATACTTGTATATCAGAGAAAAAGCAAAGAGCTACTGGGAAATTCTAAAAGGAACATCTTTCACAGGTCAAAGGACACTAAATCTTCTTATGTAACTTGCAACCTTACTTAAAATTAAATCAGGTCATTTGTTAAAAGGATCTTCCTGTCACATACAGATATACCCTTGGCTAATATGCAATCCCTTTTGTAAATGGAGACCATTTTGCCCATTAAAAAAGATACCTGCATAAAGTCATAACTGTTCTTCACTAAAAATAACACTGCATGCTTTTCCTCTGACCAGAAATCAAACTACTTCAGCTAGAACTGAATACAATTTTATTGCTGAAGATATAGAAATAGTATCTATACCTGAGCTTTTTAAAGCTTCTAGATTCCTTGTTCCTTCACTTTTTTTTTTTTTTTTTTTTAAATCCACAGTTTAACCCTCAGAATTATTTAGAGGAAAAAACCCAAATATAACCCTTCACCGCTTAGACTAGTAAGTCAGATACAACAGAAACCATGTAACATAATGGGAATGCTGTTTAACAGATGAGCGATTTTTGCCTCGGGTATGTTACTGACATGCCAGAGAGGGGTGCGGGAGAGACACAGTTGCTACCCCTGAGGTTTGCAGAACAGTTCCTTTGGTGAACCTTATCTTACCTAATCTTTTTCACCACCACCCCCTTCTTTCACCATGAAAAAGGCATTTTTCAAATATTCTTCCTTGACCCCTAAAGATATTTCTTTGACAAGTTGCTATCGGAGGAAGTTTCCCACAAAGGGACATGCTTGTAGAGTTCAAACATTTGTTAGTACTATATGCATTAAGACAGGTTGCATATTATATTTCATACACAGCTGCTGAAGTATTTAATAAATTTAAATGTACAACTAGCACAGTGAACAGCTTACATAATATTTCCCAACATGTGTTTTGTAGGCAAGATTGATAAGCGCCAGTTGGCACTTCCTAACTAATGAAGGTTAGATTTGGGAGAGTTTCTCTAAAAAACATTTCATGAGCCGAGAATATTAAATGTAAAATTGAAGCTAAAGATACACAGTCGAAAAATTTAGAATAAGGACATTTAAAACCATCTAAGCAACCAGAAAAACATACTGTATATGTATTATACATTTACATAACCTAGTAAGTACAAGAGAAGCAAAGAGGCTATGGAAGTAGGCAAAGGAATTGAAGGGACTATAACTTCATCTTTTTTCCTATTTTCTGCCCTGTGAATTTCAAAGCTCAAGACATTCTAGAACATTAGATAATTCTTTTCAACTACGCTATACCAAACTGATACAGTTTCATAATGCTAACAGTCTCTTCATCACTGCTCAATATCTTATTTCAAAAAAGGGACCTTAGAACAAAAACATGCAAGAGTCTAAAGCAAGATTGTAGGTAGGTGTCAAAACAAACTGTAGTACCTGTCAAAAATTATACATTTAAACACTTTGATATTTAATCTACTGGAAGAGTAGCCAATGATCCAGACACGCTGTTCAAAATGGCAGCTGCACACAACCATAGAGATAGACAGAAAAAGCACCCCAACTGCAGTAATTATCACACTGCACAGCTGCATATTTCCACCAAACAGTGGTGCAGCTGCCTGCCCAGATAGGCACATCCTGGTCTCTGAGCATCATAGCTGATGGCTTCTGACAGTCCAGTAGTTGATTGTACCTTGGGTAAAACTTCCCCTTTTGGAAGGCAGAAGCTTTTTCCCCAAACCCAGTTTCTTATGGAATTTTTTAGCCACATCTTGGTCTAACCTCTAGATGTCATCATATCATAGTCACTCCAACATACCCTGTGCTGATCAAAGCTCAAGTGACCTAGCTGCAGATAGGAGCGAAGAGGGATCATTATTCTATCACACATCCTCTAATCACAGTTTAAATGAGAAGTTTCAGCTGCTTTACAATACTCTTTTCAGTGTCGAGATTTTTTTTTTAAACAGTATTCTTTCCAACCTGGTTACAAAAAGGCATGTTTAAGCATTTAACTTACCAGGACAAACGAGAAAACTAATTCCCCTACATTTCATCAAGAAACAAAGACCCAACTCCAATTCACACTCTGGAAAAGCACCTCTCTGTCCTTTGCTACAGTGGAGCATAGTGATACAGGATGTCTAAATTAGCCTGCTGAGCAAGTCGATTTGAATGCCTCCCATCAGTCCCCCCAATTCCATAACTTCAGAACATTAACAAACTGGGGATATATTTCAATGAGAAAAATCTTGAAATAATTGAATTTTAATTATCAATGATGTTTTCAACTTCCCAAGACAGCTATCCTGAACTTCTCAATCTTTTTCCTCATTTGTTTACTGTAACCAGTAACTCTACCAGAACTCAGATCTGAAATACCTAACTGCTGTGTTTCCAGAATCAAATTTTATGTACATGCAGATATATAAAAAGCCCCCTACAACATTATTTCTAAATTCATAATTACATTAATCTTAAATATTTACCCTTTTCCACACATCTGAAAATAAAGTAGCACAGAACCAGACTAAAAGATTATTGTAGGCATTCAGAGGACAGATAGTATACAGAGCCATAATGGCATTTAGGAAATTTTGCTAAATATGAACTAGTTTTTAAAAATGCCAGGGCCACTTGGGAAGACTTTTACTGTGTTTAACAGCTAAATGTACAATTCTGACCAACACATTCTCTTTGGTTATAGTGTTAGGGAAAAAAAAAAAAATATGAAGGCAGGATACTTTTCTCCTCTTGCATATATATGATTTCCCTAGCATTCACCTACAAGTTTATCATCTCAATTTCAGTTTTTGCAGAAATGTAACATTTTTACTAAATGTCTGCTTTTCATTTTTTAAGCATATTAGAACCTGCAAATTCAGCTCTGACTTCTGCAGTACACTTTAAAGATCCTTCTGAAATGGTAATTCTACAACACTTCTTTATTTCCCAACTCCTAATATGAGAGTGTATGAAAATTAATGTGCTTGGACTGTCGTCAGCATTTTTACAATAATGCTTTTAATGTAACAAACAGCCATAAGGCATGGTTCCCTTCAGGCAACATCCAATTTTACAAAGCCCTAACCAAATTAAAAAGAAAACGCGGCCTACGCTAAATATGTACTGGTGAAAAATTCCAAATGACTATCAAGTTCAGATCTGCTCTAAGAAGAAGAGTTTCCTGAAAAACTGGTAAAACTCACCTATCCAGAATAAAAACTGGTGATGAGCAGTTCTAAAAAATGGCAATAGGTCTTCATAGCTTCAAAACGAATTTACCTTTCAGAATTACGGAGTTGAATCTGAAAGCCTAAGCAAAAACTTACATAGAAAAAATAGCAAAAATTGCACAGATATCAAACTAAAAATCAGCACATAGACACTGCTACTTGGGCCAGAAGGACCAAGACAAAAATCTCCATCATGCAGACTACCCAGAAACAACGAGGTACAAAAAACTCTATACATATCAGAGTAATATTTTCACCAATATTTTCAAGAATACTTGTGAAGGAACACTACAGATAGGGGTGTTTTTGCATTAAGTATCACTGTGAGTACTTAGCATATAAAAAAAGATTAATACTACTTCAGTAATACAAAATTATGACAGTAAGGCACCCTAGGAAGCTCTAAACATGTATCTATGCAGACATTCTCTACCTTGTTTGATATAGAAATAAATAAGAACTTTTTGCCACAGTACATAGCTCTAACCTCACTCCCCTTTAAGTGCACTTGGGCTGTGCTATTCCATAAGCTTATTGTGCTTGATATGCTTTGCTGCAGTTACTGTTTTAAGTATTTCTCAGATTGATTAAAAATGGAATTTATGAAAGGGTAGATTTCCAAGATGTTCTTTGAACTTTGTAGAAAAGCCATCAAAAAAAGGAACAGTGCACTTTCTCTGTTGGTTTTACTAACTGGACAAGACAAGTAGAATTTATGCTATGCTAGGCTTTGCTTCATCAATAAAAGACAAGACCTTTTAAGACAGAGCTCTGCAGGACCATTCTTCATAAATTTTCAACAAAGCCATTAAGAAACTTTAAGGACTTCAGTATAGTCTTCTCGTATTTCAGATTAATCTAAAGAAGTTTCCATAAGAATGATTCAGCAATTATGCTGCTTCAACTTTCAAGTGATGTTAAGGCTACTTTAACTGTTCTAAAAAAAGAAATGCAGTCCTTCTTCTGTTGATTTTTCTTAATTATTAATTTCGTAAAAACTAGGACAACCAGCCTGTGGGACATTGGTGCTCATATGTCCTTTTTCAGACTGTATTGACTGCTTTCAACCAAATGCATTTAACGCATCCCACAAGACTTTTCAGGTCAGAAACACAACCATGTGTGAACCTGCTGTAACAGTGCATCCTCATGAGCATTTACAGACCAATGCACACAGCAAGCCCAACAGAAGCTCCTAAAATATTTCTAACACATCAGATTTATGGGGGATGGGTATAGAAGGTCAGCCTGTTTCTCTACTGCTTCCATCTGCAATTTATCAGACAGAATGAGTAATGCTGCCATAACTGCTAACTGCATCTCTTCTGACTTGATCTATACAGAGATCGAAAGGCAAAAAGTGAACCACTTTTCTACAGTAGTAAAATACTACTTAAAGCAAGGTAGTATTTCTGCATTTTTGACAAGGCTTATAAATTTCAGTTAAATCTAATGTACCCTTACTCTTCTGATTAGCCTAGTAATCTTTTTCATGTACATAAATACGGAGTTTAAGAACCATGACTTCTATTTGTTTGGATCACTACTTTAAGCTTACTAAGCCAGATTCTAGAGGCTGTGCATTTTCTAAATCAAGACAAAAACAAAAAACCACAACCCTCAGACCACACCTCATGTATAAATTCAGCAGCCAAATTCATCACGGACCAGATGCAACCAGCTAAACCAAAATTAAAAGTTTTGTGTAACTAGCACATATATACACCCTAGTACAAATATTTGTATTAAGACATTTTTTCCCCCCCATTAAAAAAAAACAAACAGTAAAGGGCTTTGATTCATAACCTGAAAGTCTGTCTCTTGCCTGATTTGCAATGTTTTTATTCTGCCAGTTTAATATATTTGCTTTTTCATTTTTTCCATAAATTCCTCTGTTGCTTTGCTATATAGCCTCCCAGCTTCATCATCTGAAAGGCACCACACTTCCCCACTCCCTCAAAATTTCTCTCCCCTTTAGCCTCTCTCCTATTCCATAATACAGCAGTTGGTCCCCCCTACACCTTTTCACATTCTTTCTTGGCCTCAAATTGACAGCAAAACAGGGACCCCTTCTACATTAATTTCTGGTTTTAATGACAGCTGATCATTATTCATTGTTACCCTAGGATGACGTTCTACAGGTTAGACAATTTTAGAAAAATTCCTTACTGAGTAGATACTGGTTTGTTGCCAAATGAAAAATGCAAGTCCAGAACCTTCTTCTTGAAAAACTGAAAGTATCAAAGAGGGATTTTATGACAGCAATACAATCCCAAAGAAAGCCTGTGTCCAGAAAAATCTAAATTTTGCAATAGTCCATGTATACCAACAAAAGAGGCAACGGCTTAAAAGACTTTTGAGACATTCCTTTAGGGAAGTATTAGGGCTGTGAGAGAATGCACGTTTCGGATTGACCCCAACATGGATCAGTGCTAGATCCAACACTATGCCACACATTTATGAGTGACCTAGAGTTAAGTACAGTAGCTACTCATGAAATTCACAGATGACAGCAGACTGGCAAGGGTATGTAGTGACAACGTTCTAGCAGACAGTAAAATGAACCCACTCAAACACAGTTATTTCAAAATACAGACAGATGCAGAGCCAAGTAGGTAAATAAAAACAATAAAAATATGGGCAGGGGTAAAGGCATGCCACAAAGCAGTAACTTGGGGGGGTAGGGGGGGGAAATATGTGTCATAATTTGCAACTAACCTCACCTGAGCTTCCAACTCATGTCTAACATTGAATCAGTGAACTACTTCTACATAGAAATAGGAAAGAGTAAAACAAATCAAAATGAGAAATAAAGAACAGAGTAAGTGGTCAGCCTCATTAAAAATGGAAGGGCATGAAGTAAGTCAACAGAAAAACATGTAGTTAAGACATTTAGCTTGGAAAGAAGAAATGTAGGTGGGAGTAAAGTACACACTAGTGGTAATGGAAAAGAGACATGAAAAAATAGCAACAGAAGGTTAAGATACTTCTATCTGAAGACTGTTGAAAATAAATTACTTCACAGTTATCAATGACAAAGAATCAAGGTCTGCTAGGGAAAGAGCATGTAGCATTGTCCCAGCACAGAATTACACTGCTTAACAAAACAAAAGCATTAAGGAAAAGTTTAAGCGCAACTCAAACCACAGAACATGGCTGTTTCATTTATTTAAAACATCCAGACTTTAAACACTGCTACTGGAATATAAATATCAGGGCTGAGAGAATGAAGGACCATCTTGGAAAACCCATGGAGTCATTTCTGCTATTATCATTTTTACCCAGTTATTAGTACCCAGTTCCTGTGTATTAGTGTGACTGGAACCTTATTTGGCTGCATCACATCCTATATAAACCTCTGCTTTTCAGAAAAAAACTTGGAATTTCTGGGTAAAAGGGATCTTAAAAACGTTAACAGAAAGATTTTACCACAAAACATTATGAAAATGAAAGATGATTTAAATTTCAACAGAATTAACTTAAAATTTTACACTCCTGAAACCTAAAAGAAAAAAATAGTTATTGATGTCATAAATTAGAAGCATTTTGCTTCTCCAATTTCTCACATGGATACAATCACTAATTTAAATATAAACATTACTAGGTATAGTTTTTCTTCTTGATCAGTGTTTTCCTAAATAGTTGTTTCTAAATTATTAAGCATAATAAGATAGACTCCCCACTGATAAAATGGTTGGAAATCAGGACTTTAATCAGCTATTAATATTATAAGACAGATTTAAAGGGCTTTTGAAATTGTAGTCAAAACAATAATAGGTTTAAATGATTAAAAGGGATTAAGAAAGCCATGAAAGTTCAAAGCCTGTTAATCACCAGGCTGTTGAAAACTATGATCATTTAATAGGGTCAGCCCTATCACTTTGGACTTAACCATATAGTAGTGGCCTTGTTAAAACAGTTCTCAACTAGTGAGCTAAAAATTTAAGACACCTAAACACTTCCAGTATAAAGAAAACTGTTTTTTCGGAAACAATTTTTGAAATATCTGATTATTGAAGTATCTACTATTGAAGTATCATTTGACAAACCCAGAGTAGTGTGGTTGTTGATGCAACCCTGCCTAGATTTATAGATTATTTTAATGGTTTCTTTTAAATTAAGACTCTCTGTATGCCATATATGAATAGCATTGCCAGCTACTCAATTGATTTTCTTTATGCTGGCAAACGAATCCTTCTTCTCCTTCTTCTAAGGAGAAGGCAGACTTGTAAAGCAATGTGCTTTAGGTGTCAGGATGAAGTGTGACAGGCTCTACTTCTACAATAAAATACAGGTTAATACTTTGGACAAACTAACAAAGGTAGTAGCATTACACTGTTGCAAACATAAAACAACAGTGTTAGGCTCCATCAACATGCATTTCATAACTGAATTACAACTTTGTCCCCATACCAGATCTGTCTCTATCTATAAAAGAAAAAATGAAAACAATTTCTAAAATACAATTATTTTAATATCTCTAGTACAAAGAAAGAAATGCCACATCAGTAAAAATCAATTAAGACACAGCAAAAGACAATTATTCTCCAGTTAAGAACTCATAAGCCACAGACAGTCCAGAATATTACTTTCAAGCAATAAAATCCTCCAAAAGGAGAATAGTGGAAGTGCTGAGGCTGTATGGAATCTTCATTGATGTTAAATAATTTATTTTCTTAAAAATGCTAAGAATTGACCTTTTCATCATTCATAGGGACACAGAGAAAAAGACTGATGTATCACATTTAATGCAAAATGCATTGCTCCATTTAGAAATCATAAGGACACTAACAGCAAGTCTTACACACCAGTTAAAACTTTTTTCTTATTTATTTAAAAAATATAGTTTAAGATGTATTGCATTTTCCTGTTACACAATTTTATGGATGTCTTTCTGTTTGTGACAGGCTAGGCAAAAGTATCAATTCCATACTATTACTGCAACCTAAACAAGTCTTCATGATGCCTCTAAAAGCTAGATGTCTTCCAACATCTGTCTGCACCTGAGTACTTCTACAGGACAGTCCAGATTACAGAAACTTAAATAATTGCCATGGAGTTCGTATGCCTCAATTTGCTTTCTCTAAAAATTATTTTTAACACTGACTAGAGCAAACAGCAAGCTACAGAAAAGTGTTGCAGCTACTGTGAAATTCCAGCCATGCTGAAAGAACTTATCCAAGCCACTAAAGGCATTAGCTCTATTGGAAAAAAAAAGTAGTATATGAAAAATGACAGAGAACGTTTCTTTACTGCACTGAAAATTTTAATTTCACCCTAAAAAAATGAAGGAGCAATACCAAGATGGAGATATAGGGCTCTTGAGAGATAAACTCCTTGCTCTGCTACCACTAGAGGATCAGACATAGCCAGAACAGCAATTACTGCTTCTGGGAAGAACTGTTCCTCCTTTTCGCCTCTAGCCATAGCCACTGTTTTGTATCTTAACCCTTCATCCACAGTGGTACCTGCAACATCAAGCCCAGACATCAAGGATCTGGCAGGGGAAAAAGGGACTGAGGTATTTGGACAGTTCTTGCCATTTATGGCCCAGAAGAGCTTCCTGCTTTGGCTGAGTTAAGAGTTTTGTCCCAGGGCTGGTTCAAGAAAAGTGTTTCGAGCATTTCTAATTCTGTGAGTCAGCAGAAATTTGAAATTCCATACCTTCCTATTTTGTAAAGTTGCCAGGCTTCTTTTGACCCCAATTTACATTTAAACTTGGAATGTCCTACTTTTGAAAACAAGTCAGCTACACCTCAGATGTTCCTGGCTACAGCAGAGATTTGTAGTTAGTGCTTTCAGAACAATAAAAGGCTAGCAATTACTAAAGCAACTTACTCATACTAATTAATGTTGTATTTGAATGGTGGAATCTGCTGATACAATTCTACAGTTTGCCATAGTTTATATATACTAGCATTGTCACTAGCACAAAAGCTGCTTAAGAAGGAAGTCTGGGATTTTGCACAGGCTAACTTTTGCAAAGGTGGTAAGATCAGCTGGGGTTTTTTTCCCCTTAAGTAAAGCAGATAACTAATTCCCAGCCCGTAATCCTCTGAAATGTGATTTCCAACAACTCCAAGCTTATGGAATTGAAAGCTAGATTTAAAATATTACAGACATTGAAACTGAAACCGTATCTAATCAAGACACACATCCAAATGCTTTGCCTAATGTAGACCAATTAACAGTTGTGTTCTGTTTAGTACTTTAGTTAATTGTTTTGTACTGCTGTACCTAACATCACAAGCACAATTCAAAACCAAAATAGCTTCAACGAAATACACTAGAACACACTCTTGCAAAATGAAGTTATAGCAATCAGATTTGAGGGAAGGTCTTCAACCTCTTTTCCACAGAGCAGCTCAAAAAAAAAATTTCCCAAGAGACACATGAGATCTTGAAACAGTTTGCTTCTTCTACTGGAAGGCCAGGGAAATATAAATATTAGAAATTAAAAGACTGACATTGTAACTACAGTTCTTGTCTTGAAAACAGAACAGATAAGGTATGCTAGCTTGAAGCCACATAAAAAACGGATTAAAACACTTGCATCCCCATGTACCATTTTTGGTTTTCAATTAATTTTGTATCTGTTGTTGAGACTGCATGTCACCTTTACTCGGATGTGTCAGGCACTGAATTTGGTAGTAGTTTCACTTCTCATGAAGGAAGATGACTATACTAGATGACTATCACTAGAGCGATAGCATAATTTTACAGTGATCTTTATTACCTACCTTCCTACCAGTGGGAAACTCCTGTGGCCTAAAAAGAATAAAACCCAGCCTCAACACTAAGGAAGTAAATAGTCTCAATAATGCAAGAACTGAAAAAATGTCCATGGTGGTATTTGTATTTCTGTAACTTCTTGCTACTGTTCACTTGTTACAGCTTGTCATATTAGGAAGTCATATGCTCCCCTTTATGCTTTGTCATGTGCATCTCAGATTCTTGCACTGAAACTTAATCACTTTTGCTGTCACTTCCTGACAAGGGAACAAATACAAGAAAAAAAAATAAAATCAGTGGACCACTGGAAAAATAATCACCCAAAATTGTTTAGTCATAGCTCCCTAGTCTTCATGTGATAGTAAGACAGACATAAACCCACAAGTTTAAAGTAGAACCAAAAAAGTTAAGATAATTTGTACATCCAAAATAATTTCTCAGCTTGCAAAGACACAAAGCTTTTATAATGCAATTTTTGAGTTGTCCTAAGAGATATAGTGTTGTTTTATAGGATGTGGCACAGATTCAAAATAAGGATCTAATGGTATAGCAGGACACACAGCACAAAAATCTACATCAGTTACTGATAAAACTCAATTGAAACTCATGATAATATTAAAACAAAACAAGGCATACAACACTTTCACTGAAATACTCTATTATCCTATTAAAGAGGGAATCAAAGATTTGTAAATGAAAGATATTTGTTTCCAGCTCTGCATTTGATCAGAACTTACTAGGGAACTGCAGGCTTCATGACACCCTACAGTCTACACCACAGACTTGGGTCTCCAGTAACTGGAAGTATTGACTGTTCTGCCCTGACAAAAATAAAATAGCACTCAGAGATCGGATTTACCCTTTTCCAGCCCTTGACTAAGGGAAAACAAGAACACCAGTAATTAAGAGGAAGACAGGCTGCCTCCACCCTCTCCTGTGGCCACAGCAGAGACCACAGGTCCAATCCTCCAGAAAGGACCAAGACAAGAAGAGGCAAAGCACAGAGCAGGCCTGGATGTGGTTATGTGACACAGAGCACAAGTATAGTATCGGGGATCACCAGTAGCATAAGCCCCTCATAACTTAGGTTACAGTTAACAGTAACACTGACGTGGTATCTACACACTGTTTGGGAGAAGCAAGTTACTAAGAAGAAATACTAAAAACCAGTATTTAACTTCAAAAGGAAGGACAGAATCCCTCTCATCTTAATACATGAGAATTTGGGAAGAAAAGCTATTGAGATTGAAAATTGCCTCACCTGAATGAATCAAAACCAATCAAGTAGTAATGAGCATTATAATTCACTTAGATATCTAATTTTTTAAAAAACTGAAGTTTTTAAAAAGCTGAAGGTATTCCAACCACTGCAAAAATGCTATTAAAAAGCTGTCTTTTCTAAGACATGACAACTCAATTTCATCTACATTAAAAGAACTAAGAATATGACAAATAAGAGTTAATTTTTGACTGGACTTTTCTTCAATTCATGAGGGATCAAACTGTTTCACTATATTACTATAGTAACTAGAAAAACTCTAGCCTTTCCTATGCTGTTGGAAATTTTTGTTGGGAGAAGCAGGACAGGAATGGAAAACAGTATTAAAATTGCATCTTAGCACCCTGTAATTAAGAATGCCTGCAACCATACCCAGAACATGAATCACAGTTTTTATCTACTGTATCCTAAATAAAAATCAATCTTGTAATTGTGCAATCAGGAAACTCAAAAATGAAAAGTTTTTCAGTACAAACAGCAAGTACCACTTTCAAAGAGAAAGTTTTACCATCTAGTTTTGGATTGAAAAACCCAGCTTTTTCCATCAAAGACATCTTCAGCGAGGGTCTTTTCATTTAGTATTATAGTCTAGTTAAAAACAGAGACACTTACTTAATATTCATACAGCTCTTTCACTTAAAAGTTCCTTGTTTGCATTGAGAAGGTAAATGAAACGCAGTATTTCATCAATTGCCTTGTAATGCAACTCTAGAAGTTTTGTTAAACAAATTTTCACTTGGGAGTGGAGGAAAACACAGGTAAGATGTGTGCGTGTGTGAGTCTGTCATGTGCTATTCTAAAGAAAACAATCCAAGCACAAGACATGTTCTATTGACACGTATTACATTAGCAAATCTTCTGAAGAAGTTTGCAGTATATTACTGGGCAAGCATTTAAGAAAGTGAAAACATACAATAAAGAGATAACAAGGAGTGGAATATTTCTTATTCATTAATTCTTAATGGTATTCTTACATCACTTTACAGGTAAGTAAGTAGTTACAAGCTCTTCTGTAATCATTGCTCAAGCTCAGTATATCCTGAAAATATCACAGCTCCTCAGGCAAAACTCTGTCATTGCACAGGCAGAGTTTTCAAATAGCCTTTTCCAAATGGAGCTTAACTAAAATCTTTCATTCATTTAAACTACACATTTAACTAGACACACTAGGAGAGATTATCAGGCTTGTAGTAAACTCTGATTATGTTGTCAGGAATGCTACCAAATTTATGGGCACATTAGTACTGAGAGGACCTTCTTAAGGCATTACCCTGTTTTTGCAAGCAAACACTAAAGTTTTTATAATTTACCAGCAGTCAGATGATGCAATTTGGCTCAACAGTTTCAACAATGCTTTATGTTCAGACCCTGAGATAAGCGAAATTGACTTCCACGGTACAACTCAAAAACACAAGGCAAAAATAAACCTCTCAGTTGATCAGCTTCTCTGCCAAATGAGTCAATGCAATGGATACTTTTAGTAGAAAACTTTCACAAGGATTATTAAAACAATGGAACATCACATAGCAAGCTATCTTCTAAAAAAAAAAAAAAAAAAAAGACAGGGGTGTAAATTTTCAGGGACACATTTTGAAGTAATTACTATGTACTTTCCACGCATTCAGCACTGTACAGACAGATTAAAAAATCCCCCAACTCAAAGCAATACAAAACCCCATTAACCTGTCCCAGCAGGTTGATGAAGCACACAGAGTCAAAGTAAACACGTTAGTAAAACTAAAAAAGCTGTAAGTTTAGGGGTTTTTTTCTCAACTTAAATCTGGCAGCAAAGTCCACATCTGCAGCTTTCACATTCTTTGATCCTGCAACCTCCTAGTACAGAATCACCACTCATATTTCTTAGTCTTCAAGCTCACTTACAAAGAGATTTTGGGAAAGGCCTTGTTTTGTATTGAAGCCTTAAGACTGTGTGGAAACCTGAGTTTGGTGAACAAATAATCACTTCTGATTGTATAAAAGCTATTTAGTCCCTTAGACACTTTATGAGAGTTAACTGCATGAGTGGTGTTTTGATTTTTTTTTTGCTATAGGACATTACAAAGCCTTCTGTTAGATACGAGCAAAGGTAACAAACTGAAAACGTTAAGAATAACACACGGTAGAATGTCTATAGTCACAGCTACATAAACCAACCTAAATTTAATGCAATTAAGCAGACGTTTTTCATTTCAACTGCTTCTCAAACCCTTTCCCTTAATTTATAAACCAAATTCCCACAAGAGCAGAAAAAAGATCAAATATGTACATCATCTTCACTTCCATCACAGTAAGCACCAAAACACCCTCAAACAAGAAAGTTTAATTTCAACATTGCTCTGTTAGTAAAGTTTGTGCTTAACTAATCCATCACCCTTCAAAAGTACTCTGCAGTGAGGAAAGGTAGAGAATGAACAAACATCTCAAGATCTCCACTAATGACCCAACAACTTTCAATGCTGCGGACAAGTTGGTATCACACTGCAGAGGATCTATACCCATACTTGTGAAATTACAGATCAAAATGACAGCATTTCTTCCTTCAGTGTGATGATAATTCTCTTTTCAGATATTAACCATCACCACCTCTCCAATATACACATATTCAGAAGACCCCATTCATTCTTACTCTCCCATTTCTTCAAAGCTGTTTTTCCAGTGAAGAGTAAAAGATTATAAACCCATTTCTTGGTTTACAGATAGTTTGTATTTACAGCAGTGTCACAGATAAGGCAGGGAAGAGAACTATGGAGCAGGTAATACAGGGCATGAAAGCTATTAAAAACTACAGACCTTTATTGAGCACCTTCAATTAACTTGTGCAAACACTGCCATAGACCCTGATTTTAAGGACAAAAAAAAACCCCAAAACACACAAAAAAGAAGACTTGGCTGCTTTGACAACCAACAAGTAAATCAAATAGCAACTTGTAATCCTGGACAATGACAGTGATCAAATAATCAGTCGGGAGATGACAAATATAATGAAATTTGGCATCCAGACTAGTAAACATAGCCCACTTCATGAGATCATGGCTCTGGCAAAGAGCCCAGGAAATAAGAGAGAAATAAAACAATAAGTATTCTTAAACTTGATGTGAGAAACAGGACACATATCATAATTTTACCTATATCTCCACTCCTTTTTAAGAGCACGGACTGAAGGATATTTATATGCTTATACAGTTGCTGCCAATTACAAATATTTTCCTTGCCTTCCCCCAGCTAATCGGGGAAGATACGAGGTTTTCACATATTTAGAAGTGCCAATACTAGCATAATAATTCTGTCAACATAAATTTGTCAATAGTGGTTTTTTCTACCTCCTCAATTCATGCAGTCATAGACACAAATGTTGAACAGCAAGAGAAGAATTGTGTGAACACACATTTCTCAACTGCTGGATGTGCCCTTGATGTAACAAGTAACAACCAGATCTCCAAAGCCTAAAAATTAACTACAGTTAGATAAATGTCAAAAACTAAATATTTGCAAAGCAGAGTGCTACAGAAGGAGCAATGAAACAGATGCCATCTCCTAACTTTTAACAGCAGGACACTGGCGTATTCACAGGAGCCAGAGTACTGAGTTTCTATGGAGTCTTAAAACATCAACATGTTAATTCGAATTTCTTTGTCCACTTTATTACAGTGTAATATACATAGTGTAGATTAAGTTATTCTTAAATGCCTGTTACAATTCACTCGGTAAAGGAATTATTCCTTAAATGTCACAGGTAGAACTGAGTACACCAAAAGTTTTAATGAATACCTGTTAGCAAAGTTACTTTCACAGATTAGCATAGCTATATTTAGCAATTCACCTACAAAGCATCAATCCTTTTTCTGTTCTTTCCCCTGCCACCCATAAAAAGCTGATCTTTGTGCAAGTATCTATATCCAAGAAAAAAAAAAGATAAATACTGTTAGGTTATGGAATTCATGCAAATTAAATTAAGCCCTCCCTTCCCGCCCCCCCCCCCCCAAAAAAAAAAAAAAAAAAAAAGCATTTCTGATATTTGTTTCATGCAGGTACCCAGAAAAACCAAGGGCATACAACAGACTGCATTTACTTCAAGACTGCTATCCAGCTCTGTGAACAGAAACTAAAGTGGCTTTGGGTATCACCAGTTTTGAACAGTGCCATCAACATTGCTAACACTTTTTCAGATTTTTCTCCCTGTAGAGAGATAAGAAATGAGACCCTATCTGATAGAAGCCAAAGCTTCTCTGGCTCAGGCAATGCTAGGCTGCTGGTGTGGTCTAAAAATCTTGCAGCCACAGTGAAGCTATGCTGTGATATAAATTAAGACCACCTCTCCTAGAAATAGTCTAGGAAAGACTTAAAGCTTTCCAAAGCTTGTCAAGAGAGCAAAAGACCTTGGATTAAACCAAAGTCCACCTTGACAGAAGGGTGACAGGGCTGTGCTAACAACCCAAGCCAAAACCACCCAGCCAGCCTTCCAATACTGGTATTGCATGGCAGCAAGCTCTTTTGAATCTGCCAGGGGTAGGGCTGCATTATGTACTTATTTTCAGGTTTATTTATAACATGGGTTGTAGGACATTTAAATATTGTTAAAAAGGACCACTTGAGACTTCTTTCTCAATCTTACACTGTTTCCATTTGCATTTTCTTAATAGGAAACATTAAGTTAACTAATAGTTACAAAAATAATCTGGTTACAGAACTCATTTTAATACTCTCGCATTTCATTGACAATATACTTGCTGATTTAACTTGCAACATCAAATCCTTTATTCTGAACAAAGGTATTTACTCTTAAAACTGGTTATACAGGAGAGAAGGATAACCTAACGTAACCAGTGAAAAAGTTAAATTATAAAATTCTTATGGGTGTTTACCTAAATTCTTTCCTCATTTTCCTAAGCTACCTGCTCAAGTCAGGGCCCAGCTGACCTGATGGCCCCGTTAAACATGCCCATCCAGGTGAAGAGGCAAGAGATCAACTCCAGAGTTACTTGATCACTGCCAAGATACCAAGAGCTGACGCTACATTGCTAGAGATGGATGCACGTCTTCTTTGACAAGAAGAAACAGAGTCACTAGGCTGGTATGATGGACAATTTCTCTGTTAAATGATTCACAGTCCTGAAATATCTATGTTCTTGCACCTCCTGGCAGCATTTGAATCAGTAACTTCATTGTAGCAGTTGTTCTACAGCTAGGTTTGCTATTTTATCTCCCTTCACAAACTGAGGAAGCGTGGGAGATGATTCTCATTTAAGGAAGCACTGCAAAGGTAGTTGGACTTAAAGAGTAGAAACATGCTTGTCTGTTTGTTAAATGGACGACTATGCATACACTCATAAATAAGGAGCTAGAAATAAAATCAGGTACATGTGAAGAAGGTAGACAAGCTTCTCAGTTTTCAGATTACCACCAGAGCTATCACACTTATCAGCTATCAAACTTCTGTTGGAGGACTGCTTATTGCTTTAAATAATGCAATACTCCCCAAAGGCATTTTGGCAGTAAAAGAAATGCTCACAAAGCATATGCTGTTCCAGGAGATAATTTAACTTGTCCAACAGGACTCAACTTTCAGTACATAAGACTTCTAATTATTAAATGAAATTCTGCAGAGCAGATCAGGTCCAGTGAAAAGCACAATGCACGGTTGCAGGATTTCACTGCTGGAATATAGATCCTACTACCTCTCGTGTCAGCAATTTATAAGGATTAGCTGGGGAATATTTTTGGGTTGGGGGCTGGGACATTACTTATGTTCAGAGACTAGTTTTCAAGTTATTTCACTAAAAGCACAAGGCAGAGAATTACATCAGAATAATTTACTTTTTCAGAAATCGAGTCTATGTCTTGAGTGTTCAAAGTTCCAGATGTTTTTGAGATTGATACAACCCATTACATTCTTGTCTTTTGCTTCCAGCTTATAATATCCATTGCAAAATGAATTACTGCTATTATTAAAGGCTTCAGAACAAAATATTTGTGGCCGACAGTACACATTTACAAATAAAAACTCTGCACCTGTTCTTTATTTGGTGATGTGA
Source organism: Athene noctua (assembly GCF_965140245.1). Lineage (NCBI taxonomy): Eukaryota > Metazoa > Chordata > Aves > Strigiformes > Strigidae > Athene > Athene noctua. The sequence continues at coordinate 43,490,485 of NC_134041.1, forward strand.
AATTTATTCTTGATCCAGTATTTCCATTAATAAGAATAACTAGAGAAAAAAAAATCATTAACACTTTAAACATTAAAGAAAGAATTCTGAATACTCTGAAAGATGAAATCAACTTATTGATTGCTTGCAAGCAAGAGAAAGCAGCAACAACAACTGGAAGAAAGTGAGCTCATGCAGAAGGATTTAAAAGCGCAACTATATTTTACATCTCTTGAAAAGACACATCTCTAAGCTGATCAGAGAATGAGTAAACTTAATGCCAACAGCAATTCAGTGATATGGTTATATGGCTGGTAGCATAACTACTAGGCTTAAGCAAGATAACAGACCACACGGTTAGAAGTGGTCCTGGTCTTGACTGATAAACTGGAATATTAAAAAAAAAAAAAAATTACACTTGCACAACTTCTCCTGATGTTACAGAAATTGCTCATTTGCCCCAAAGTCATCACTGAAGAGCACTGTAATAGTACGTCAAAAAGAAAACACTACTCATACAAGAGCTACCTACATTTTACTGACATTGATGATTGCTTCCAATTAAAGGCTAGCAAAGACAGCATGAAGGGACTGGAATAAATAATTGATAGAAAACAAATAAATACCAAAAGCACATGAAAACACTGAAGCTTTTCATTGACACTACCACCACAGCTTCATATGGCTTCTAGCTAATCAAATGACTGATACAATGTTGGCTTCTTTCAGAATAAGGTCAAAATCCCACAGAGATTACATTAGCATTACACAAGCAGGTAGTCCTCTGTTTATTTATAGGCATCATTCTGGAAACAAAATTGACATTTAAAAAAATTTAAAAATTAAGACTTACTTGTCAAGGAAGTCTTTGTCCACAACTGCACAGATATCAAGCAGAGGATTTCCCATTCCAAACAGGACATTTTCACTGTAAGAGAATCAATTATTTCAAGTTAGCTTAGCACTAGTTTATTGTTGCAAGTATAATATGTTGAATACTTCTTTTCATTAGAGAGAAAAGCTTTTTCTTGAATACAGCTAAAGAACAAAAAGATACAGATTTTACCCAGTGTAGTAGTCACATGGAGACCTGGCATATAGACAGAGTCAAATTTGATTGAAGTATCATCCTACAATAATCTTCTTTGACCAACATACAGACTGCAAGCAGTCAAGAATATATAAAGGTATATATTTTGTTAAGCTATCATTCACTCAGATAAAGAATTAGAGCTGCATAACACATTCTGTAGTTTTAAAGGACTACCTTCAGGTTGTAATACCAGATTTTAGACAGGGGGAGCATCAGACCAGATTATAAAAATTTCACTGAACAAATTTAGATGCTGGGTTTACTCTGCTAAAGACCAACAATTAACAATTTAAGTCTGTTTTAATAAAATGAAATTAAGAGACCATGGATTCTGCACTGTCAACCATCTTAAACAGCATAGTCATCTACAGATACAAATCTATGTACTTTCTAATAAATTTGAAATTCATTACCATGACCTCTGCCACATAAAAACAAGATAGCAGAGATAGGATAAACAGCTGAAAGAGCTGGCTTTAACTTTTTTTTAGATTCATTCAGAAACCATGTGTTACATTTTCCTGAATAGCACGTATTTGGGTGATAATGCAGTAATACCAAACGATTAGATACATGGCCCAGTGTCAAGTAGGAGTAAATGCAGCTGTTCTCAAAGGCTGCCTAAAACTACATTCAAACCCATCACATTCCTGGCTAAACTAACACCTGCTGCCTCCAACTGGCAAGGCAAGCCCTTGCTGTAGCCACCAAAGGTAGCTTCAGTACGACCATCAAATATGCCTGCCTCTTTATGTTTCTATCAAGTATTTGCAGAGGGTATTTCCAGCATACTCTCTGCATCTCCATCCCCCAAAAAGTACTACTGTAACACTGTAGTTGGATCCAAATTTTATCTGCAGTTTATCCAAAGATGAAAACAGTGTCAGCTGAACCTCAAAGAAAGTGAGTTTTCAATTGTTCTGGCCCATTCAGAGCAAGATAAATGTTTTAGAGACCCAACATCTGCCTACTAAATGACATATTTCACTAATTTCTACTTAATAGGATAAGAAAAAAGAACATTAAACAAGCAGAAAAGGGATGGTATGGAACAATCTCATGAATTGTGTCCAACAGAGGTTGGAAACTCATTCGCATTCTCACAACTGCTATGAAAAGCCCTTAGCTGACAAACATTCGTCAGATTTGAAGTTACTTGAGAGAAGTAGAGTCAAACTTCTTCCACTTTACGATGCCACATTAGTTTCCATTAAATGCTAAATTCTGAAGTCCAGAAATTAAGAACTGGAAAACATGATTATAACCTTGATACTGACACACAGCAAACCATGCTTGAAGTATCAGACTTTTTGGTCTAGCTTTAAAGACAGGCCTTTACAGTCCATTTCACTGTAAGTGAAAAGCGAAAGACACTGCTTTGTGAAGATGAAGCCAGAAATCCAGCTCACTCCTAACTGAGATGGGTAACATCTTCTTAGCAAAACCTACAAGACTCACTAAATACTTTTGTCAGTGTGAGAATAGCATAACTACGAGTTATATCTAGCTAGAATAAAAGATGAGGGAGAGACAGATGACAGTTAAGAAGACATGAGGATAAAGGAGATTGGAGTTGGAGGCTCAGGACAGGACATTCTCTCCATTTTAAAGGCTAAGTATTGCATGAAAATGAATGAACAAGTCAGAATTCTGAAAGTGCTGAATGCAGATTTGTCCCAAATCATATGCTCCTGTACCTGATGTTTAGCTGATTCTCACATTCTGTGAAACTCTACACATCAATAATTTTATACCTCCACTTAAGAAAAAAAATGCATATCATGCATGACTTCTATATAAGACAAGTATCAGCACTTAAGTGTACGGTATGTCAGAATACAGCAACTGTACTTCAAAAACTCTCTCAAATACAGCTGACATGTTGAGGTCACTACCTATGAAGAAGACACCTTGTTCAACGGAAAAGCAAAATAGAAGCTACCAAACAGTTAACAAGCTGCAGGCTTCAGAACATACTGGTCAATATACTTGAAGAGCATGAGATAAACTGGTTTCGCATCCACAGAATCTCTATGAAGCCAATAATGCGCATACAAACTCCTAATCTGTCAGCAGCAGCAGGAACTAGCACTTTCAGTGCCATTTAACCCAGGCAGCTCTCTACATCACATAGAAGTCCTGTTCCATCTCCAAGCCTTCCTTCTCTCACAGCATTTTATAATCACCCCCATTCAAGTACTCTAAAGGCTCTGCAGTAGGGTGCCATCCAGGATGGAAAGTTTTAAAAGCCAAGGTAGCTATCACTAATCTAGTAAATGTATGTTCAGAAACATTTCCCTGAAACTTCTGGGCAAACTCTCCCCAACTTCAGCACAGTTGTTTCTCAGAACCAAAGGTAGGATAGCAGAACTTGACAGCTTTTCAAGTACATAAAACTTTGAGTACATTAACTCTTCGATGTCTATGAAAAAAGAGACATAGAAAGGTTTTAACACTCAACTAATTTTTGCAAATAATCTAAATACATGAGCTAATATATACTAATAGCTAACTTTGTGTTTTCAATTAACATTGGTTGCTTCAGCTCAATGTTTGAATTAACGAAGTCCCAAAGTACTAGAATTTCCATGCTTAAAACCAGGTATTAACATTCCATTGGCAAAAAGGAGAAAAATCCATACACTCCATTTGTACTGGAGACTGCGGTTGTGTCATTCCCTAACTGACACTGCATTTGGAAAAAATACCTTTCTGAGCAAAAGGGGAAGAGTCTAAACAATCTCTTTCCAAGTCACAAATGTAAAATTTAACAAGTTTAAGCAGACATTTAAGATCACCACTGTGATCAGTGTTTTCTAACACAAGTTTTGTGAACCATGATCTGGAAAGTTCAGTGTTTCTACTGTTAAAGAGAAAGATCTGGCTGTGTAAATCCATAGTATCCATAGTTCAACATAGTAAACCCAACACTGGCTACATTTCAGTGCAGCACAAATCATTTTTTCCTTCTTGAAGAGCTGCAAAGTATCTGCCCTGTTACACTATTGAGATTTTTTTGGCACAACAGGAGGCATAGCAGCTACTTGACTACAGTTTGTTCCTCTGTAGATATAATTATTTTTTTTTTAAAAATCACATATACTCTGTAAAACCACATACCTTAAAAGCATAAAATTAAACATAATATTTAGGATCCTGGAGAATGTTAAATTTACAAGTCTCCAGAGAAAGAAACTGAGATATTAAACTGTTATCTCACCAAGTTTAACGCTTTCAGCAGTACATGTGAACCTTACTAGCCTTATGTTTGCTGTTCAGTCACACTGGACACCTGCATTGATTAAAATTTCACAGATGATTTCCAACCAACTAGACATAAAACATAGTGAAGAAGCAGCAATAGTTTCTTGAAACATGAGATTTCACAATACATATGTTATTTGGGAAATACATCCCCCCACAGACAGAACAGACACTTAGGTACTCCACAGCCTCCTTGACTCTCTCCAGTCCCTCCTCTTACATGGGAGTGCTGGTATCTAACCATCTGAGAAGAATGTTGTTGATTAAGGAAACTAACCTATTACAAAAGAATATTTGGCTAAACTCTTCAAAAAGTATGTGACAACACCTCCACCTGCACAAATTAAGGGCATATCATCACTATGTAGGTGTGTGTGCGAATCTATGCGTACACAGCCACACAGAGTACATATGTATATGAACAGTGTATCTACCTTTTACACTCTAAAAATAAGACATTCATACAAATCTAAAACTTGTTTGGACATAGAAATACACTAGAAAGCAAAACTACAGCAACAACGGTAAGTTACTTTACAGAAGACTTGGATGTACACTGCATTTGCATTGAAACTTCTGACAGAAAGCAATATATTTTGAGTTTGTCATTCAACTTTGACTAGATAAAGTGAGTTGTAATTTTAATTTCAAGCAATGTAATTCATTACATATAAATAAATCTTCACCTGCTAATTATGGCACTTTGTTTGGAGATTGCCAAGACGATTGCTTTTTCACAAGCAGCTAGTGTTTTCATATATTACTCTTATGACAAGTTACAGAAGTAATTAAATAAAACTGAACTGGATGAAAACAAAACAAAAAACCCAACCAAACAAAAAACCCCCACATCAGTACTGAGCTACCCTTCAATCCTTTTTAAGAAGTCAACAACATTAACTGCATCTGAACACTCTGGAAAGCTGTGTCCAATATCACGGTTATTCATTACTAATGCTCAACTGTAGCAGGCATTTTTAAAAACACAGTCCTGTCTCACACTGGCTGCTGAACATTAGCAGTACTGTATCTAACTACCTTATAATCCTGTTATCATCCTGTGCTGCTGTGCACTTCAGTGGAATAGCAACATCAAAATATTAATGAAAGCATATTATTGGTTACTGGCACACAGACAGAATATTATTTTGAGCCTTTGGGTACTGGCATGTCTTGCTTAAAAAAAAAAAATCCTGCTATTTCATAAAAACCATTTTTTTTCTTGTTAATCGTTACAAAAAATTTCTCATCTACATAACAGTAACTAATAGTAAAGAAAGACATGTTGAAAATTTCATCTTTTTTATTGCTCTATAACAGCCTCATACTGCTGTGCAACTGTAACGCACACTCAATATTAAATCTTACGCCAAGACATTTTACAGTCAGAAAGTCTTAATAAAACATCACTGGGACACGCGACTGTCCCAACTGCATGATATCCAGCTGTATGCCTAGTCTTTAATTTACAGTTTTGTATAAGGGGTTTTTTTGTATAAGGTTTTGTATAACCTTTCATAAGGTTTTGTAAGATCTAAAATGGTAGTATTTCTATAGGGTTTGACTATGCCCTTAAAAGTAAGGCCAAATGAGACATGTTCTAAAAGCCTGTTCTCAGCATACCAGTTTCAGTCAAAGTTAAACCCCATATAACAAAAGATTTTACTTTATCAAAAATCATTTATACATGTCGTTAAAACGAAAGAGCAATAGTACCAGATTCATTGCATTTGAATAAGTATAAGCCCTTGACTCAGAACATCCTTCTCTCATTCCCCTTACCTACCCAACAGAAATACAAGTGAACTGGGTAATGTTTACTGTTAACCATAACTTGTTTGACACTAAAAGCACCTCTGAACTATTATTCCATGATTCCAGAGTTCAGACAATTTCCCTTGCATCACTCGTCAGCAAATGAGTTTAGCATATAGACCATAAAGATACAAGTAGCCTGTAGAACTGCTCACATTGCTTTCCTTACTTGGGTCTTAAGTAAAGGCAGTATTTGGCTAAGGAGTTACATGTTTACATACTGACTTAGAGGAGTCTCTTCAGTGAAGATTTCATTCATTATGAAACTTTCATGGTCTTCTAGAGTGATCCATTCACAGGTTCCAGCTTAGAAGCCAAGCCTAAAAGCATTGGCCTTATGTAATCAAGACTGCCGCAGGAAAAAAACTGTTCTGCCACCACCCAGCTCCTTACACAGCTGCGCTAATTCCAATAGTGAGATACGACTGCAATTTCAAAGAGTTACCGTCTGTACTCCTCGGTCAGAAACAGTGTGAAATCTGATACACTTGAGTTTTGAGGGTGTAGAAGACGCGATGGGAGAGTTGCCTTGAACGATCATTGAACTTGGAGTCTGTAGTTGTAGGCATTTCTGTAGCAGCTAATCAAAATAATGACTGATCAAAATAATTACGTGACGAAGGTTACCAGCTCACTTCACAATACCGCCCTGTTTTAAGATGAAGTGCTTTAGGATACAAAACTGGGCATAATAATTCCCTTCACGCATGTCAACTGAAGGGTTTGTCATTCTTCAGTTTTCCCTGGCAGAGTGACATCGCAGCAGCTCCAACAGGCCGCTAAGAGCAGAGCCCGTTACTATGACCCGGCTTCTCAGTATCTGGGGTTCATTTAAAATTAGGTTCCAGTCACGGCACGCTACAGCGATGCTTTAAGGTTCAACCGCGGCTGCCGGAGTCCCAGGACAGCCGCCCTGCCACCACCACGGGCGGGACCCCGCCGCTGCCTTTGACAGCGGCGCCGCCGCCGAGCCACGACGCACGACGCCCCCGGCCGCGCCCCGGCCGCCGCCCCGCCATTCACCTCCAGGAGCCCGGCCCGGCGCATCTCCGCGGGGCTCTCGCCAGGGCTGGCCGGGCGAGCCGCTGAGGGCTGGCATCGGTCCCAGCCGGGACGACCGCTGGCAGCAGTCGGCGACGCCAGCGCGCGCGCCCACCTGCCCGCCAGAAATAAACTCCGCGCGGCCGGGGCGCGGGTGACCCCCACCCGCCGGGCTGGGGGCCCGGGAGGGAACCGGCGCGGCGGGGGCCTCCGTGCAGCCGCCACACCACCTCGCGGCGGAGGGACAGAGGGAGGGGACGGAGCCGCGCTGCCCCGCAGCCTCATCCCACGGGTGGAGAAGGAGGGAAGAGCCGAGAGCCGGGCGCCCCCACCCCGCGCACAGGAGCGCATGGGCGCCCGCTCACCCCCTCCCGTGGGCCGCCGGGCTGGGCGGCGAGAGCCGCGGCGGGGCTCGGCGTTACCTGAGGATGGGCATGGCGCCCCGCTGCCAGCGGCGTCGCCTCCCCGCCCGCCTCGGCCGCGACTGAGCTGCCGGCCACGGCCCGGCCGACCCACCCGCGCGCCCCCGCCCCGCCCCGCCCGCCCGCGCGCCCCGCCATTGGCTGGGCGGCCGGCGGGGGCGGGCCCGGGCCCTCCGCGGCGGCGGGGCGCGAGGAGCCCCGAGAGGCGGCGGCGGCCTCGGGGCACTGGCGACGGGCCCCGCGCCCCGGTTCAGAAGCTCCCGGTACCGAGCGGCGCCGCCCGGCCGGCGCCCCGGGGTCCCTGGCCGCCATCTTTGGTCCGGGCAGAGAGCACGCGCCTCCCGCACACCTCCTCCTGTCATCTCCCTCCCACAGCCCGAGGAGGCAATTGTCGCCAGCGACAATTAAAAAAAAAATTAAAAAAAAAAATCAAAAAACAAAACCCGAAACGTTTCATCGAGGTAGCGAAGAGGCGCGGACTTCTAGCCGTACTGCCCACATTAAAGATGGCCAGCGGAGCCCCTAGCATCGCTGCCCCTCAGTTGTTACGGGACCGCGGGCATCGCCGCGCTCCCGCGGGACCCCAACCTCCTCCCGGCCGGGGCTGCTCCCCAAGCCGGCGGCCGCCCTCCCTCCCCGGCGTCTGCCCGCCGTCCTGCTGCCGCCTCGGGACCGCTCGTTCTTCCCGGCCGCTGACTGACGCCTCCCCCGACGCGCGATTTTGACACACTCGCCAAGAACGCATTTTCACTCTTTTTATTTGCGTATTGGGTCAGACCTTGACGCCGCCTCAGGTGAGCGGCCTTCCGCCCTCCTCGGCCACCACCTGGGCCAGCGAAGACCCCGTCACCGGGTGCTGGGGCAGGGCCGGCCGGCCTGGCGGCACGGGCTCCCGCTCTGGTACCAGAGAGAAGGGCTATTGCACTCCCGGGTTGCTGGAGCACCCGGCAGCCACCTGTGGGACGCAGCTACCGGACATTACTCATCCTTCCAACCTGCCAAAGGGCAAGAGAAGAGACGCGGATGAGATGTGGACCCGTTGGCCACCGTTTGCGGGAAAAAAAGGGCAGCCCTTTATTGCCCAACTGGTTTCTTGTCCGCCTGACGTTCAAGCAAAACTGCCATAGAAGAAAGGAAAAGCATCGGCAAAGCCCGGTTCTTATTCTCGCCCTTCCTACCCGCTTACTCTTCATTTGGCTGTCAAAGTCACTGCTACTCCGTGCAGATTTGGCACCTTCGTTAACTTACCAGCACCAGAAACACTGATTCATGAAACTGATGTCAGAAGGGGTTGTTTTTGCTAAAAGTAAATCCCACGTTGTTAAGCACTGCCATGTCACCTCTAATTAAATATTTAAACTTCCTAATCGTGACTATTTAGCCTTAGTTTCCCTTTCTCTCCATCTACAAAATGGGAATATTGTACTCAGGAAAAATAAAGCCAAACTTTTCAACTATTTTTGATTTTTGTGTGTCTCGGAGAAGTTCACAATGCTCAAGGACCTACAGTGTCACATGAAGGTAACAGGAATACTTATGTTCAATACCTGATGGAGGACAAATTTCCTAGGTTCTGTAAAGTGGACCCTCAAAAATTAACCACCACTTACAAAATTCTCATTATTAAAGTGTGTCAGGGGTCTTGAAAAGTCAAACTAATTGGAATGGGAAATGCATCCATCCCCTTACTGTTGCACCACACAACACAAGAGGCCCCCAAATCCTGGTGGAGGATCTTGAACTTCAGTAAAATGTAAATATTGTATTTGGATATATAATGGCTGTGTCCTCCGATCAGTGTTGAACAATAGATTATTCCTAGTTTAACTGTTCCAGTGCCTAACAGCCAAACTTCTGGTTTATACTTGAAAATGGAGGGCAGGGGGAGGGAATTCCATCACAGGCAAATATAACAATAGTAGTAACAATGCTTGGTGTTGTTGGTCCCATCACTGTATTTTAAATAATAAACCCATTTTTTTAAAAAAATCAAATTGTAAATTCCTTATAAATAATTGCCTGGCTTTAACAAGCACATAAGAATATGTAAAGGCAAATAGATATACATAATGCTAATGTTTTATATTTATAGTAATTTGTAACATAGACCTGCATATTATTAATATTAAGCCATAGAGTACAAATGAAGTACTATCAAATGTTTCCAACTTTTGTAAGAGTTCAGCAAGATACGATCAAAAGTGTTTTTCTAAAAAATTAAACAGCCTTTTATGAAATAGCATGTATCACACCTCAACAGCACCTGTCAAACACACTTTTATAAATCTCCAACAGTTCCCAAGTGCCCAACCACCTTGCTTGTACTATCACATATCCACAGGTTCTACTGGTACTGATGTCTTCAAGGCATCACCCACCACTATGGGGGTTTTTGTCATTTACCAGGGAACTTCTGGAAGTTCTGACATGTAAGTGGAACAACAACAACCAGGGTATCCCCGGAAAAATGGTCATTTATTGCTTACAGTCATTTATAGATTAGTTTTATGATGCTTGTGCCACAAGTTCAACTCATAGTCACATCACATATGTGCTAGGCAGCCAGCCTGAGTTCGCTCAGCCTCCCTGACACCTTCTAAACTTGCTTTGCTTGCGTGGGGCAGATGACCTGTGCTGTCACATGCATTTTGGCTTCATAAATCCTTGAGGGAAATATAGAATTCAGAGCTATGGTATCTAAAAACATGTAATACCTGACAGGGTCTATCTGCAATTTCTCTCAACTGCTTCTGTTACCATACAGTAAGTAAGAGATCTGCATGACCATATGAGTTCCTCTATGTATGATGAACAATAACTCCTCAGGTGATTTCACTCAAACGTTTCCTTTCAAGCATGGTATGAATTAAAAATCAAGTGCATCCCTACCTGATATAACAACAGGTAAGCATGTGAGAATTTTTAAAATTGTGCTTTATTGAAGCAATCCATGAAACTATACATTTTATACATTTTTAACTAGTATATCCAATATATAGGCAATTTATGACTTAGCTTTTGACTTGTGTTATGTTTTACACCACCTATACTTAGTACCAATTGTCCAGTTTAGAATACAAACAAAAAGTTCTCCATTAACTCCCATATTTTACTCAATTTCTTCTTCAAACTACAAAACTAAGGTTAATCTTAGATGAACTGCCCACCCTTATCTCTGCAAGACAGAAGGATGATCTTTTCATAACAACTTCAGCAGACATTATAAAATGGGACTAACAAGCAGGAAATCCACAAATTCTCTTTCAATAACAGCATTTTGCAGAGCTTGCATGTATTTTCTACTAGAATAGCGGTTGTTTTGAAAACTCTTCTACAGAGAGAATTTAATATTTTGCAAAATAAAATAAGATGTATTTTTATCTTCTATGGATCTACTAGCAAAGTATTAAAAATAATTTTTTTACTATTTTTAAATTCCATAGCATAATCCCATTTATTTTAACGCAGCTTCATAGACCATACAGATGTAAGAGCAAAGGGAAGTCTATATATCTTGTAAGTCTTCACCATATTGCAGACATATTTCTTTTCTATCTTATTCTAGTCAAATAGCCTAGCCCTTGAGACAGTTACAACTTCTTTGTACCACTGAATGTACAAGAAACAAAAAACCATAAAACCCCCCAAAAAACCCACCACAAAAATCGTTCACCATAAATGAAATTCCAAGGTAGCATAAAGTCAGCAAGTGGCTTTATGTTACCACATCCTTCAAGCGTGGAACAGCAGTCAAACAGAAATTATTAACAGCTCAAAATGGAAAAAACCCCCCACCTTTCTCTTCACTGAATCCTGAGTAATACCCAGACACATTCCTTCACAGAAAATGCTTTGATATTCTTTAAATAATATTAGTATGCAATTTGAAATTACTTAAGAAGCCATTTATGGAAATAAAAAATGAACAACCATGAGAAAACACAGTGTTCACATTGTATCTGCAAGTTCAATTTACTTTTTTCAAGAAGATAAGGTTTTCCAATATGTTGCCAGCAAAGACTAATTAATGACCTTTAGATAGCAACCCATTCCCTGCTTCTGAAACTGGTTTTGTGAAATATTTGTTTACCATGCCTGTGTAACTAACTACCCAAATCCAATGTTACAACCTTGAATCACAAGCCAGAGTTTTGCTTCAAACATTTCCACATGAAATATACCTCAGCAGCAGCAGAGTAAGCCAAGGTCTTGTTCTACAGAAAGCACATTTCACAGTAGTGCACTGACAATGTATGCCACAACTACTGCATTCACTCAAGCCTCCTCTCCAGGCAGCTTCCTTGTCTGTTTATAAGTACTATTAGTAGATCCAATTAGATGAGTAATTCTAAACAAGCTGTTTCAGTAGGTGAAAAAGGAGGAACTCAGAAATCTCATAAAAATTCACAGGGACTTCTTCACCATGAAATAGGCATATTTGGACTGGCTCCCCTCCCACTGGTAATGAAGCACCCAAGCAGCTCTAGGGACAACACTAGTCCTGTTGACTTCAGCAAGGCAGCACACCATGTCAGAAGCATATGTTTCTGCAGGATATCAGCAAAGACCACTATGTCTAAACTATCATTGTTCGTTAGTATGATTCTTCTGGCCAGGTGGGCTGAAGTAACAAAAGAAAGAGACACCAGCCATGCTTGTGGTCCAGAGCAGAAAGAGCCTTCCCACGACATCCTCTTTCCTCAGGTTACACACTCCTTCCCATAGAGCAAGGAATTACTTTAATTAAAAGGATGAAAACACCATAACAAGCTTCTCCAATACAAGAACACAAAACGGTGGAAATATGACACACACTGTGAGAAACCCCACAGGATCACATCAAAGGCCAGGTGAAGACACGTCAATCTAAACAGTAATTTGAGAGTTACATATCTGAACAATGAAAACAAGTGCCTGAACTCTAAGAGCGAGGTATTTTTCATGCTGCAAGTCATTCCAGTTTTGGATATATTGCTGTCAACACAACTTTGAAGGGAAGGTTGCTGCTGTTATGTCCTAAATAAAGCAAAATCAGCAAAGTCTGTTGCTAGTGTCTTCAAAACTATTTGTCTGTTTTCTACAGGAGTCTAAAGACATCTGAAGAAAAAAGTCAATTGCTTTTATTACTCTGGGAGCAAACACAGCAAGGTGGTTGAGTTTCAGATCTTTCTTTGTACTAAAGGGGCATTAAGAGTATTGACATGGAAAAAGTCACCCACATTTGCAGATATGAGAAACCGGAAAGTGAGAAAAGTACAAGCCATGGAGACAGAAACGGAAATGCACACAAATGGGGAGTGAGGTGAAATTAAAAAAAAAAAAAAAAGCCAGAGATAATCAAAGAGAAAGAAAAATTATTTACTAAATTACAACTGGAAGCTTTGTAAGAGCTAATTTAAAATATTCAGAATTTTCTTCCTTTTGTAGAGAGGAAGGAATAAGATAAATTAAAAGCCAGCTTCTTAAGAAAATTTAAAATGCATGAAATTAGCAGGATTTTTTACAGTCACCAGTATCAAGTTGTCTAAAATCTATCAGAACAGTAATGACAAAGGATTGCTTTTGATAACAATTACTCAGAGTGTTTGATAATTTATTCTGAAGAGATGTCTAATAGTAACAGAAGAGGAATACTGTACTTCGTACTTTTAGTATAAAGTATTTGTCAAATTCAATGCTTACATTGTCTTCATGTAGATAAACTTATTTGTCCACACAGCCAGCCACGTCATGACTATTCAATCAATACAGCTGCTGCAGAACAGCCAGAAGGCCATAATGCATCAGAGGGGACTTCACAGCAGAGGATTTCACAAGTTTGTTAATTTTTTCCTTCTGCACACATGAATATTTCTATACAGACATGTACACAGAAACTCAAAATTTCTACAGAGAATGTCCAAATTCTTTTGTAACTTTACCAGTCTGTTAACAGATGTCTGGTTGAGGTTCTCACAGACTTCCAAGATAAAATCAAACCAAATATAAAAGGATGCAAGTCCTTAGTAACTCTCCTCTGAAGGAATGCCTCATGATGTTTCTAGTAAGTTGATGCTACTGCTCCGTGACAAGCCATTTGCAGATCTGCAAGCCTATTTTCTGTTCAAACAGTACAGTTTACACACACAATGATATTTTATTTCACACAGCAGAGACACAGTCAGAAATCTGAAACAACGCAGCATGCACTAACAGCCTTGCCTAAAGCCCGTTGGTTTTAGCAGGGATTTGCACTCATCAATAAAGACAATGCAAAACCTGCCACCCAGCAGATTAATGTCAGCAAAACACATTGTTGAGCTGGGAATGCCAGTTTGGTTCTCGAGCTTTGTGTTCTGCTCACTGGGCAGCAAAAGCCGGCCACCCTATATTGCTTTCAAACAACTTCAGCTGAACCCGGTCAGCTTTGCCTACCTCATGAGGGAGCAGCAATATTTGCTTTCCTTTGCTTGAAAGGATCAAAGGGGACTTAAAAAAACCCAAACATATGTATCCATGAAACCTGATGTCCCTTTGAGAGAGAAAATGATGAAAAAAAGTACTGTTGATAAGGTACATCTTATATTACAGAGTAGAATTTGAATTTTTATGGCTTTTTTAATATTAAAATAGCTTTTGTGGGAGCTATAGGGAAGATTTCAGTTCATTGCATATGAGAGAATAAGTAAGGTACAAGACCATCCTTGTTGAGTCCATTAGACATGGTCTTCTGAAGAAGCTGGAGTTCTAGAGATCTAAATGTCAAGAACAAGGAATTCTCCTCTAATTCTTGGTACAACAAATATGAAGTAGTTAGTTCCCAAATTTCTCAAGTGATTTTTCACTTCTTTTCAAATCTGTAGGTTAACTGTTTCTAATGCTCCCAAGCATACATAGCAGTGTTTTGCATTAAGAACCGAACCTCATTAAAAATACAACAAAGTCAAGGAACCTTAACTGTTCTGGTACCTTCCGTACCAGCTTTTAACACAGGACAAAGTCCCACAGAAGCACTCAGTCAAACATGTTCTTGCTGCTACCTTCAAACGAGTGCAGAGGTCTGCCAAAGCTAGTCCAAACACCTCACCCGCTTCACGAGTCCAACCTGTGGCCCACAGCACACATTAACTCTACTTGATCACCAGTTAATTATGGCATTTCTCCTCTTATGAAACAGAGCTAAAGTCTAGTTTACATTTCATACTGAAATAATTTGACACAGAACTAGAATACCCAAGCTCTATCAACATTCCTCATGTTTTATCTATCATACCTTACAAAAGTATTACTTTCAGTTTAATCAGTTGTTATCAGAGTATGTCACCACAGCCTTTCATTTCACTGTAAACATCCTTTACATTTTTAACTCAGTACCCTAATAATGTTCTTAAATTTTTAATTTTTCATGTTTAGGCTTGAAGCAGATAAAATGTGGTTTCCTCTAATAAGCTTTATAAACAGAAACATTACAATCACCAGTTTCTTGCCCCACCTTGCTTTAAGGCCCACGGAAATGACTGTTGCTTTTTAATTACAACCTTACACTGCTGCCTGCCATTTATTTGCTTTCAGAGCTCAGTTACATTTTTCCTCTTCCACTATCTGCAACTGAGCTTGTCAACTATTATTAGACCTGAACAGTCACTCTGCTGCCAAAGTATTCCGACTTCGACAAATTTAATAGGATTAGTTCTTTCAGTAAGGACATCAGTACGAAAAGGGACTCTTCTCACCTCAGTACTAATGTACATCTCCTTTATGCTATATTTGAGCAAGTTACTAGTTATGGCCAAGGTAATTTTGGACCTTTCAGGCCTTATGTCATTAATCCTCTTCATATACTGAAATACTTAGAAGGAGATCACCTATTTTACAATTGTATTCATGTCTGAATAATCCCGAGAAAACAAACCAGAAACCGCACCCACACAAGCTCCGCTATAGCTCTCAGTACTCATTTTGCCCTTCCTGCACTGAGAAATCTTGTGTTTTTCTGCTATGACATTTAAAAATGAATGGCTTGTTTCTGTGCAGGCCATCGGTCAGATGGGATTCAGTCAGTGACATGACACAGTGATCACACAAACAAGGAAGTATAACAAATGGCACAGATTATTTCAATAAGAAAACATTTAAATGTGTTCCACGTGTCCTGAAGAAAATGTGTCTGTTAACGGGGATTTTTAGATAACTAAGTTCCTGTCTAACGGGGTCAGAGACACTCCTCGAGAGTATTAATCGGGGCTTTCAGGGGCTATGTTCAAAGACGAAGAGCGCGGGGTGCCGGCCCAAGCCGTGTTTCGGTCCCGGGAGGCGCAGCTGCAGGCAGCATTCCGTTTCACCGCACGCCCCTACCCAGGTGCCGGCAGCTCACTCGCGCCAACCGACCCCGGGCTGCCCCAAGGCACAGCCAGGGCCCCGCGGTCCCCGCGCCGCGGCAGCAGCGCTCCCGCCCGCCGCCGCCCCGGCTGCGGGGCGTCCAGCCTGGCGACGCCCCCGGACAAACGCCGGAGCCGAGCACCGGGACCCGCGGGGCGGCCGCTAGGACGGCGGCGGCAGCGCAGCGGGACGGCCCCGCCGCCCGCCTCCACGTGCGCCCAGCGCCGCCGTGAGCGGAGCGCGGTCCCGCGGCAGGGCTGCCCGCACCGCACCGCGCCCGGCCGAGCCGGGCCCGGCGGGACCCTCCCGGCGTGACTCTGACCGCGCACCGCGGCGGCACATGTCTCGTCCTCCACCGGGGGCAGCACCGGCGGCACCCAGCGACGCTCCGGTAGCCGCCGGGGCTTCTTCGTGAAGAAGAGCCCCTCCCCGCCACCCGTTACCTCAGTTGCTTTTGCTCCAGCTTGAGCTTCTTAGCTTGCGGCTCCCCCGCTGCCATCTTCGCGCTGGGCGGCGTACGGCGCGCTCCGCTCGGCCCGCCAGCCCCGGCCCGGCCCGCCCCGCCAACCGCGCCGGCACCGCCACCGGGGGGCGGGGGCGGCGGGGCGGGCGGCCGCGCCGGGCGCCTGACGGGGAGGGGAGGCTGCATCGCCCGCCGCCTCTGCCCACCGGTGCTCTGCCGCGCTGCCCGCCCGAGTGATTTTAGCGCCTGGGGGGAGCCCCGGCCTGCTGCTCGCCGCCGAGGCCGAGAGCCGGCGGAGGGCGGCTGGCCGCGGCGGCGGGGCCGGTGGAGCTGGGAGGCGTAGCGGGGGGCGCCCGTTATTTGCCGCTCAGCGCAGGCAGCGCCCCGGCCGCCCGCGCCTCCGCCGGGGGGCGGCCCCGCGCGCTGCCGGGCCTCGCCGCCATCTTGGCCGCTGCCCCGGGAGCGGGACGGGCCGAGCCGGGCCGGGGCGAGCGGGCCGCACCGGGCCGGGGGAGGTACGTGGGGCGTGGGGGTGCCCGGGCCGCCGAGGGAGACCTCATCGGGGGGCGTGGGGGCGTTGGTCTTCGCGTTCGGGGGAAGCGGCGGCCGTCGCGGTGGGGCGGGCCTCGGCGGCAGCCGCGGCACCCCCCGCCCGGCCGGAGCCACCTGGGCCCGGCCCCGTCCTCAACCGCCGGCAAGTCTGGGTGGCTGGCGCGGGGCAGAGGTGACAGCCCTGGAAGCAGTGGTGGCGGGAGACGGCCCGGTAGATCCGAGACCTCCTGTTTTACCCGCGTCCGTTTTCATTGTCCGGTGTCCATTTAAATACAAAACGATTTCCGCGTTTGAATAAAAAAAACTGTTTTCCCGGGCTCTGGTGCGTGTGCCGGCGCTTGTCAGAGCTGCGGGTGTGTGGGGCCTCGGCGTGAGGTCGGGCGGGGAAGCGGCGGGGCCGGGCTGGCTGCTGCTGGGGGTCTGTCCGGGGCGGTGTCCCCGTCCCAGCGGGGTCTCCACAGGTTACTCTCGGAAATGCCAAGCCGTGGTGAGAAGGAGGGGTTATGCACGGGGCGGTCACTTGGTTTAGTTTTTAGGGGAGAAGGCACAGGGCTTGCTGGGGGGGATGCAGGAGCTGCCGTTTAAGCTATGTGCAAACCCAGCAGCAGAGTCCCGCCGGGAGGGAGGGGCAGCACCGGGGTCACCTGAATCTTTCTTCAGCAGCATTGCTGGTGAACGTGGTGGTTCTGGTCATGCTGTACTTGATTAATCAGCAAGGGGGTAGCGGGAGTGTAGATTTGCATAATACGCACCGGAAATTCATCCGTTATCACCCACCCCTGTGCACTGCACATCTCTTCTGCCCTGTTCAGTACCTAACAGGGTAATTGAGTGGAGGTTGTTTTTCTTCTATTTCAGTGCTAATCTGCTTTGAAGTAGCAATGCACTTAGCACCTTTTCAGTATGAGGAATGATGTGTACCCGTTAGATGTTGATCAAACTGGAGGAATAGCTTCACCATTAAATGTAGCCACTGTATAAACAACCAGGCAAAAAATCACACTCGAATAACTAAAATTTGTGTTCGTAGGAAGGAGACTGCAGAATGGGAGAGGAAAAGCTATTTTGCAAGAAAAGCACAAGCAAATTACATTATTCATGCAAACAGTAAAATGTTGGAAGCAGTGTTTTACAAAAGAACTGACTATGCCAACCATGAGAATGATTCAGCTGGCAGTTCTGAGCAGATTCTCATTTATTAGGGAAAAAAAAAACATATGAGTGATATTTCACTGCAAATGTCTAGTTTTGTAATTTAGTAAATATTGGGTGCCAACTCAAAACCACAAGCAAACCTCGTTTTGAAAAAAAAAAAAAATGGGATGAGCAGATTCTTTCCCATCTGTGTGCATATACTACCTGAAAATTCCTTGCAGGTGTCAGATTAAACATTAAGACCGCTCCACACCCTCTAGTGCTTAACTTTGCTGTCCTTGTCCAGGAATGAAATTTGCTGTTGTGCGAAACAGCTATGCACCACTAAGTCCCAGTTATTCTTTCAAACAAAGCTCTCCTTACAAGCAGTTCTGCATTAAGAATCTTAGATAGAAACTTTGTCATGAGGATTCATGAAAGATAAATTGAAGTCCTTGAGGTAGAGAGGTCTGAACAGCAGGTGACAAGTGGCAGCTGTGCTTCATGGCTGTAATAATGGGAAGAAACCAAATTAAACCTTTTTAAAATCTTAAGTTCCTTCCTGATATTTCCCTTCTATTTTCCCCCAATTTACAGCTTCCTGTATAGCTTTCAAAATTTGGTTAATACCCAGAAAATAACTGAAATTTTTTAATGCTTTTTCAACATAATGCATGAGAGGCTGCTTTTAACAGGAACTTAGAAGATTCTACAAGAGTGTTCATGAGCCTGATTTTATTCATATAGGGTGGAAGAATTAAAAGAGTGCTGCTAAGATCTCCTCTCATAGAAGTGAAGGGAGGTAAAAATGGTTATATACTTTCTTTCTACCATGTGCGTTTGGGCTAGTTGTGGCGGGTTACACACACATTAGTAAGAGCTGCAATTTACAGCAGGGTTCCAGTGATACTTGTTGGTTCTTATCTAGTATTTCAATAGTGCGTGGCTCTTTGGCACTGTGCTTGTCCTTTCTGGAACCTCGAGTGCCTCTTAAAATAGAGGCTGTGAAAAAGAGCGGTATAAAGCTGGTAGCACTGTCACTCCAGCCTATCAGACTTACTGGAATAGTGAACTGGGAGACGACAATGGAAAACAGTTTACCAAAGAACTACTGAGATGAGGCTTTGATCTCCGGTGATTGAATCCTGCTGTCTTGGCTGTTCAGAGTTCTCCGTGGTTTGCCTGGAATATGACCCTAATTATCAGTCTGTTCCTGAAAATCCTGTTGACAGTAAATGAGTGACAAGATACTCACCTTATTTGTGTCCATTTGGTCCTCACTTACCTATTCAGTACTGCTTTCAGAGAGCTAATTTCTTAAGTGGTCCCTGAGTTGTCCTAAAACATCTAATTCGGATGTAAATTGTGTTAGAAATGTTCCATCTTCATGTAAAAATGTAGGTTTAGGAATGAATTTTTAATTGTTTTATTGTGGTTTTTTTTCTATGAAACTCTTGCTTTTTCAGCTTTTAGAGTAAAGCTTTCTGTTCTTGCAGGTCCCGAAGGGAACTGCAGTTACTCAGTATCTAATAGTGTTGTATTATTCCGGATCTGACATTGTCCTGTTGACAAGAGATGGAACTATCTTGCCAGCAATTAGAAGATTTATACTGGAACTAAATTGAACAGAGGCACCATGCAAATGTATTATTGGAAAGCTCATCAGTCAGTAGATGAAATGCTGCACAAATATGCAGGCTCTGATTGTTACTGGTAAAAGCATGCAAGAAGTTGAAATTTTGTTACGGATACCAAACACCGATTTAAGACAACTTGAGAGTATTCTCAAAGGATACTTCATTTTAAAAACAATTCCAGAAAGTTACTAACAGTGTTTTAAATGAGAGTAAATATAAATAAGATAGTAAAAGTAAATAAATGTATGCTGAACATCTGAGAAGCAGTGTTTAATCTTTAATAGGGATGATCTTGCGGATAAAATATGCATCTGAGTAGTTGTACAGACACAAGTGCTTTACGGTGTTGAGTTAGAGTTGATTCGGTTATGGAAGTTTTGCTTGATTAACAGAGAGGGACACCAGGCAATTCTTAAGAAGGATTGCAAAAATGTTTTTACCTTAATGTGCAGATACAGATACTTAAGCCATGGGCATCTTGTAAGTGAAAAGATTAATGATACTTGCGCAGCAGCAGTAAGATATGCTAACAATGATAGGAGCCTTACAACCATGAAATTACAGAACATTCACATTTTAGTAAGATCTGAGACTTCCAGGTATATCAGTTTGAATCACAATTTCTAATGTGTCAGCTTTTCCAGCCAGTTACATGTATGTTCAGAGCTGCCATGTTGGCTGTCTTGAAAATGTCATTCAAGTGTTTAATAGGACTTCTCTTCATTAGGTTTGCTGTTTTAAGAGCTGGTGAATGGGACTGGGGAGCTGGGGAGCAAAGGTTGTCTAGTTTTGCCACATCTGTGGCATATTTGTGACACATTTTGATTTTCTAGGAAAAAGCTAAACTACCGACCAGCTGGTTGTGACAAAAATACTAGCTTTAAAATAGAAATATAACTGCCTATTTTAGCTTATTTGTTTCTCCAGATTAATTTAAGCATTTACTTTCCATTCGCTTGTCACTAAAGTTCATTTCCACAAATCCATAACAAAGGCTCAGACCATCCACCCCCACTAATCCTTCCACCTTTCAGAGCAGCTGTGCCAAATGCCAGGAACATGGAAGCTGTGGAATACTTTCCCAGTGATAGTCCTAGTTTGAGCTGTTTTCAGTAATTACTACTAGCTCAGTGATCAATTCCTCACTTCCTGGTTTTCTGAGCTTTGACTGTAACTCGTCGCAGTGTTAAGGAAAAGCAGCTGGTAAGAGTCTTTCTGCATTAATTACATTTTAGAGTGCTTAATTGTAGCCAAGGACAAGCATGTGTAATCAGTCTTTTTCCCATGCTCGCAGCCTTTTCTTCTTGCCAATGAGCTCCACTTTTGTCTTGTGAGCCTGCTGTGACTTCAGTCCAGATGTTTCTGTGCCAAGAGACTGAAAAAATAGTAATGTTGCAAAATCCAGATTTAGTCAAAAGAAAAGATACAGACTTGGAAACAACGTATTGAAGGCGCCTTAGTTAAAATATTTAGTTCTTCTGTGAGGACTTCAAATTCTGGTAGGATGAAAATGACTGCAAAGAATCACATTTTGCGTGTCAGAGCAGGGGTGGGAAATCTGAGAAGCAGCAGCAAAGTCTCTGCTGGACTGCTTGTTGTTGCAGAGCCTGTCAGATGCCTTTCAGTCAGGCAGTAGTATGGAAGGCTGTCAGCCCACTGAAAATGAGCTTGTATGGCTTGCTCTGGACAAAAGATGCAAATAATAATCCACATACATCTTCAGTCTAAAGCAGAAGAGATGAGAGGCATGTCCTTTTGAAATAGTCCTAGAAGCACACCTTCAGTATTTTTCATCAAGTGGTTCTATGCTGCCATCTCAAAGTGGTGTATGTGAATGGTTCTGCACAGATACTCCGACGAGTCTTAAATTTTGGTGGTGTGCTTTTGCTACTGTTTTTTTTTAAACTTACAAACTTTGAATCAAGACCTTTACCCTCAAAGTGCTGCAGCTCTTAAACATGCTTTGCTGTTTGGCCACAAGTATTAACTTGACTTGTTGGTGTGAGGAATCTTGCTGTTACTAGATGGATTTCTTATGTTCAGCATTTTTTAATCTTCTTTTCTTTGCCTATCTAATGTTCTGATGAGATAGAAGAAGGTAGGGTACTGAGAAGTTAATTTAGGAATGTCTACATTTCTGAAATGGAATCTGGCACTCAAAAATAGAGTAGCAGGGAGATCTTCAGTATTAGGAGCACTGTAAGCAATTTTTGTTAAATAATAGCTTACATAAGGTATTTTTGTAGTAGTACCAGTTGTAAGGTATCCAATGTGAAATCCATCTTTAATTGGCTGATGCCAATTGCTTGACAGTGTGTGGGATAAATCAAATTACTTAGTCTTGCATATAACAGACTGATGTCCCCACTGCTGTAAGGGCTTCTTTATTATGGTGAGCACTGGGAAGTGTACAAACTGAGCTGCCTGTTGACTGATAGGGCAGGGCTCCTGCCGGTGGGTCTGCCTGCTCTGTACTTAGGCTGCAAGGAGAGAGGTTCAGTTTCCCAGTGCTTCAAATTAGCAGCAGATTAGTGTACTGCTAAAACTTGTGAAGGAGAAAAGGAGTATTTGAGGGGTTTTAAAGGGAACTCTTACTCTAGAAGCAGAACAATTGTGTATTATGGGAAATCCTGTAATTCCTATCTTCCTACCCAGAACACAGGGTAGGCAGTTAGGTGGAATTTTACTGCTCAGTTTCCACAGATACTGTAAAGTTGTGATCTGCCAAGCATGGTCCCCAGGATCAGTTTGCTACTCCAGTTCAGCACAAGGCCACACAAACACTTGAAATGAACACAGCCAGTACCTGGGCAGCTTGGGACAGATGAGTAAATAGGGGCAGTGGTCCAGTGCTACAGCCCTTTCTGGCTACCCATGCCCTCCCTCGATTGTGTATCAAGTCATGGTCTAATACCCTAAGTGGAACTTAGGGCAAAGGAAGAGGCCCTGCTAACACAGCCATTTCGTGCACCAGGAGCTTGCTGTGGGCACAGTAGAATGAAGTGGCAGTGTTAAGGTAGCAATTATGTTGACCTGCTGCGTGGCTGTGCTTGTGAAAAGTATATCGTGACAAATGCAGTCACTTCTGATCAATAGAATCTGTATGAGGATTAACGGCAGGACAATTGTTAGGGCTTAAAAACACTGTCACACGTAGCTGATATACTTTGTGAGAGTATCGTCCGAAGGTGCCTGCAGGCCAACATGGCTTCCCCACAGTGGGCTGTAGATCAAGTCCTCTAGAAACGGAGTCTTATTGGTGCTGCTTGTATGGAAACTCTGCAGCTTTGTGTGCACTTACTAGGAATTGGATCTTGTATTTGTTAACAGATATGCTATTGTATCCATATTAAAATGTACAGAGAACTATTCTAAGCTTTATAGCTGATCACCTTCATATGTTAGGGCTGCCTTGGTGTGGAACAATACTGATATTCAGTGGTTGATTATACTTGCCACCATTGTGTGACTATCCAGGAGATTTTGGAGGGTTTTAATGTTCAGCGCTGGCTAAATTCAGAACATGTTTAGTTGAACTGGATTAAAGCAGTTGTGTCAAGGCTCCTTTATAAAAATGTGGTGCTTACAGTATTAAAATTGTCTGTTTTTTTAACAAACTAAATTAGAGATTAATTTGGGCTGGGAGAGATACAGTAGAAACATGCAATAATGCTTTGTGGCTTTGTTTTCTTTCCCACTCTTAAGCAAATTGGCAATCACAGTTCCCAAAAGAACTTCGTCTTAGATACCATACTGGCTTAGTTGGATATTTCTGTTCACATTATTGGTCTTTTTGTGTCTACCACCAAGACAGTGTGCTCTTAGCCAGAGGTACCTAAGACCTGGCAGGGTCCCAGTGAAGATGAGCACATTGCTGTCATGCATATGAAGGAACAGCTGGAGTTTAGAATTTGAAAAGCTGGATCTTGGCTCCCTTCTTACATCTGCTGACTTCGGTGGAGGGAAATAGCATGCTAACTACCTTCTTTAGTAGTCCTTTTTCACTTCTCTGGTGAGCTTTGGAAGACATACTTTTTGTTTTGTCAAGATCTGTAGGGCCAGACCATTTATTTTTCAGTGTTACAAGTATGTTGGGAAGTCAGCCTAGTACTCCGGGCAGTTTAGATTCAGACACAGCAAGAAGAGCTCACTCTGGATGGGGCTAAGTGCTTATTCCAGTGTTTTGGAATGAGGTTTAATCATACAGTGGTTGGACTCCTTAAAATCTTGGGGGGGGCTGGGCCATTTATGTCTAGATTCTTCTGTTCCATCTTCATATTTGTGTGGCAGAGTTAACATTAGTAAAGGACCAAATTTTACCTGCATTTTATGGCATGATCCTGGCCAAATATCCCAAGATTAATGAAAAAAAACTATGATAGGTTTTTGCTAGGTGTGTTTGGCTTCTCTTGGGTATGCAGAGTTGACTGTTTCAAGGTGTGGATGCCCGGTAACTCTTTGGCCTCTTTCCAGTCATGTTTGAATTCCTCCAAAGGCTGAATAAACTTCAGTTCAGGACACCTCCATTGCCATCATCGGCCCATTTCCACCACCTCCTTTGCGTCAGCTGTAGCACTCTGGCAATATTGCATCAGGAAGCTAATCTGACCGGAAACTTGTTCTTCTGGGACAGTTTATGGCTGGACCAGTTTCCTAATGTAGGTAACTGCAGAGCCACAAACCTGCTCAAATGGTTTTTTACCTGGAAGGCAAAAGGGATAAATAGCCAGTGGCAGGGGCAGCTTCTTCAATAACAGAATTGAGTTTATGCAGGATGTAAGTACCAGGTTAACTTCACCTTGAGGAGCTGATGCTTGGGTTACAACTTGTTTGTTTTGTTTTCTAAGCCTAAGTTTAAACTTGGACCTTATTTTTGTCAGAGGATGGTTATGCTGCAGGTCACCCAAAGCATTACATCTGTCTTATGTAAAGGCTGAAGAGCTAAACAAGTCTGATAGCATTTGTCTCTTCTGTAGATGTGGAGAAAATAGTTTATTCACTTCATTTGAATCAACAACTTAGTTCACTTACTATCTTGTTGAAAGTTGAGAAATAGACTGGGAATTAGTTTCTTAAAAAGGCAGATAAGCTTCTTGTCCCATGAATAAAATGAAGGATCAGTGGCTGAGGCATGTTATTTGTAAATCTTTGATGATATAAGAAAAAACAGTTACATTCCTTATCTGCATTTCATACTCCCCTTTTTCATGAGTAAGTTTTTAAGCATAAAACATCTTATGTAAACATATTTCATGTGTCAAGCATATTTGAGGCAATTTTCCTCATTAAATCAGATTTAAACTTCTAGTTTTGTGTACATTTAATGAATTCCAACCCTTTAGCCAAGTGCAGCTTGACATAAAACATAAGTAAAAGACTAATCACCAGCAAATTTTCTAGTTTAGTGGCTGGAATCTGACAAGCTAAAGATCTGTATCTTTAAGACAGTGCAGTTCTTAGTTATGTGTGTAAATGTTACCCAAACTCCTCTGACATAGGAAATTCTATGTATAAATTATCCTTACATGTTGCCAGACATCTTTAAGTAAGTGTCACCTCATGAGAGTCAGCTTTTTCTTTAAGAAATCAATTACAAATACCAGATGGGGTGAAAGTGGAAATGAAGGGTGCTAGCTTCTTGCTTACATTGTGATATATGTTAGTGACTTAATCCACCATGAAATATTTTGTGGTGGAACATTCCTCTAAGTAAAGAAAATGCAATTTAAAGAAAAGCAGCAAAGCCAGTCTTAAACTCTCAGTGCATGTTCATAAAGAATAACTGTTTTAAGAAAAGAAATCTGGGAGAAGAAATAATGTCAATCCTCATGTCCTTTTGTTTATTTTAACTTCTTTGAATGTGTTTCCAACAGAAAATGATCCACAGCCTGTTTCTTATAAACTGTTCTGGTGATATATTCTTGGAGAAGCACTGGAAGAGCGTTGTGAGCCAATCTGTGTGTGATTATTTCTTTGAAGCTCAGGAGAAAGCAATCGATGTTGAGAATGTGCCTCCTGTCATCTCAACACCACATCACTACCTCATCAGCATCTATCGGGATAAAATCTTCTTTGTGTCTGTCATACAGACAGAAGTGCCACCACTCTTTGTAATTGAATTTCTGCACCGAGTAGCAGATACTTTCCAGGTCTGTCACTATCAAATAATTTTAACATTGAAATAACTCCAAGGGAATTTTTGTATAAACTTCTTTTAAAGAAAGGTAATAAACACTTCTGTCAGTGACTTTCCCCTTTGCAATTTTCAGCTCAAGCACTGTTTTATAGAGTACAAAGGAAAATAAGGTATATTTTGTGTATTCATTTGTAGTTACCAGTGCACGTGCACTAAAACCCAAGTCCCAGTTTGTAAATGATGTATTTTTTCTGTTATCTTTTGTACTGTTCGTGTTATATAGATGAAAAGAAGGAGCTTGCAGTCATGAAGTGCTCTGTAGGGAGGAAAGAGCTGCAAAGTTTGAATCAGTTTTCAACCTATTTCACAAACAGTGTAAATAAAGGAACCTCTGTGAAGACTGAGCATTGCCAAAAGATAGTCTCCTTATTTTACAGGAGTCTTCTAACTGAAGTTGTGCTGATGTTCACAAGTGGGAGAACCTTTAGGATACATAATACTAGTAAACCAGATTACATTAATTTCACTGTTCATTCTGTATTTCTAATTAGATTATAAATTTAACATACGATGCCATCATGTCACTAAAATTAAAAATATAAATATATTATTATATTTATTTTTTTATATTTTATTAAAATTAAACCAGATTACATTAATTTCACTGTTCATTCTGTATTTCTAATTAGATTATAAATTTAACATATGATGCCATCATGTCATTAAAATTCCTTGATATATTGGAGGGTTTCTGTAAGAAAAAAATGCTTTGCAGAATTTTGTTTGCATTTTAACAGGAATAAAAATCCTCTCCTTTGTAATCTCTAATTTGTTTAGGATTACTTTGGCGAATGTTCTGAGACGGCAATTAAGGACAATGTAGTAATTGTGTATGAGCTTCTAGAAGAAATGTTAGACAATGGCTTTCCACTGGCAACAGAATCTAACATACTGAAGGAGCTCATCAAGCCTCCTACAATTTTGCGCTCCGTTGTCAACTCCATCACAGGTATGAAAAATAATTTTCAGCGGTGACTGGCTGCTTAAAAACAAAGCCCCATTGTGCCTCAGAGTGAAAAAATAATATCTCACTGGTATGAATCTGTAAGGTGAAGCCACTGTCCAACTACTTCTCATAATTAAGAGCTGAATAAAAGCAATTTCCTTCTTATTTGCAGTTCATGCCTGGCCCCTTTGATATCCCCAGTGGCAGGACCACAGCTGCTGAAATCCCTCAGGAATTGCAGTTCCCAGCACAAACAGCACATACTGTAGGCAGGTGCTCAGGGATAGGTACAGAGCTAGCCCCAAGCCTTGAATAACGGAGGGGCATCAGAGAAGGTTATACGTTTTGTAAGAACGATTATAGAGAGGTATATAACAGGTATCTAATAAATCTTTGCTGGCTGGGAAGAGATAGCATGAAGGGAAGCAAGTAGCCTGTCCTCAGCCTTCTCCCCAGCCCCACCACCATCAGCATCCATCAAGTTTGGAGCTGGTTTCAAGCAGTTGTAAATGGGTATGTCTGGCACTGACAGAGCCAAATGTCTGTCAGCTGAGCTGGTGGAATCTGCTTGTCTGCCAAGTGGGTGCAAGGGAGGTACGCCGTGAGGTGTCACATGGGGACAGAGATATGCGAGATGTTTGCCTGCACATTGTGTTAGTGAAGGGTAGTAGTTGGGCTGCAGGGCCACACAGAGGTAGTGCTTGGACAAGCTGGTCTTTGAGGTAGCACACTTTAATCTTTGAGTATAAATCTCATCGGTTTGAATTTCTGGGTTTTGGTCTTTGGTTGTTTGGGTTTTTTTAAATGTGGTTTTGGATTATAGTAGTTATGAAAAATATCTGTTAATGGACTAGATGCACCACTGTAAGGGGAATTAAGACTCCTGAACCAAGGGTTGCAGCGTCATTCTTGTTTCATCTAAAGCCCTATTAGAACTCCCTAGGAGGCTAAAGTGCCTGCCCAGGGCAACCTGCATCTTGTCACTGTCAACAGCTCAGCGTGAGCGGGTGGCAGACAGCAGCCAGCCGGAGAGCTCTCCCACCTACCTGGCCTGGCAGCCCAGCCTGCGTAGCGCTGCTGCACCCTGGAAGGCTGCTGAGGGACACGAGGCACAGACACAGCAACTGCTCCCCTTCATGATGCAGCACGAGGGAGGAAATGGTTGCAAATCCTCCCCCATGTGGTATAGCACCAGTGTCGACTTTAGGGAGGGGTTTTCCTGTGTGGATTATTTCACTAGCTCAAAATAATGGAAAACTCTATTTTCTGCCTGCTAGGAGAGGGACTACCTAGCAGGTTGTGTAGAAAAGAGAAATGGTGGCTACCACCCTGTCAGTGAAGCTGTCTGACACGGCCGGACACGCTGCCATATTGGTTGTGCTAAAGCACACAAGCAAGCATGAGCTGTGGCCCTGTCCTGAGACCTCCTTCTAGCAGAGGGAGTTACTTCCACTATACTGAAATTTCAAGATCAGTCATCTAAGCCCCAGAAGTGTTAAGTTTGGGTTTTTTTTTTCCTTTTTAAAGAGTCATCAGTTTATAACTGTGTAGCTCAGGAAGCCCTTTTCTAACACTGGATGGTAATAAGAACCAGGAGCCAAGGGTGACAGCAAGGCAGGCAGGAGCAGTGGCATCACTGTTAAGGAGCCCAGAAGTTGAGCCAACAGGTCAGGGTCAGGATCGGGATCAGATGATAACGGGGTCATCTACAGCTCAGTGATTGCCTGGAAAGTCCATCATGATGAGAAAGGTCAAGCCAGAAAGTCAAGTCCATGGGCCAGGGTCTGGATCAGTTTGGGACGTGATCAGGTGTGAACGTGGCTGTCATGTTGCTGCAGGGTAGCTTGTGTGGGTACCCAGAGTGAGAGCCTCAGCTGAACAACAGCTCCCAAGCGAAGGGGGTGGGAGCCCTCCCTAAGGCTTCTTCCAGGTCTTTCTTCATAAGAACTCTCATCAGTAAATCAGCCCTGAAGACAGCCAGCTAAAACTCTTAGGAGAAGGGGGAGGTGTGCTTAAGGCCCTCACAAGGAGCTGTAATGTCTTGAATTGTAGTGATTAAATCTTTCACAGGATCTAGCCCCACATGTACACACACTCAGACCTCCTGCTAACTTCACCCTTTTATTTTTTGTGCAAAATAGAGTCTGAAAACCATTAAGTCTGAACACATACTTAAAGTGTATTCACATCACCGAATGAATGAAATTTTTGCGGTCCAGGTTCTATTTTGCATTTATTGGGGGCAAATCTTGCTTTTTTTCTTAATTTTGGCAGTTGAAACATTCCTCTTGTGAGTAATTACTGATTTTGACTTCCTCTTCATTTTTAAGGCAGTAGTAATGTAGGTGACACACTTCCCACCGGACAGTTGTCTAACATTCCTTGGCGCAGAGCAGGCGTAAAATACACAAACAATGAAGCCTATTTTGATGTTGTTGAAGAAATTGATGCAATTATAGACAAATCAGGTAAGATGCCTTGTAAACTCATTTTTGTTTGTTGCATGTTTACATTTAGCTGCTGATGTTTAGAGAGAATACAGTCCAACTACCTTTGTGTTTTATGTACATGAATCTATATCTTTAAATAAAAACATACCATTTAAAATTATGTGCCCAAGTGTATTTCTTCAGTTCATCTTAAAATAGCAACATGCTCTAGGCTTTTTCAAGAACATCCACAAGAAATATTCTGTACTTTGATGTTTTCTGTTTGTATATTGATTGTCTCTTAAGAGATATAAATGGAAAAAAAATAGCTGAAGTCTTAAATGTGATGAAAAAATTATCTTTCATTTTTCCTGCCAACAATTTACTGTAGTCCTTGCAGGCCCTCAAATGAGCAAGACAAGAGCTTTCATTAGGTTTTTTCTGATAGCAAGACAAAACTTGGTGGAAAATAGCTAGACAGTATTTGTTTTCCTTATATAGAAACTGATAAAGCCAGATACTATGAAGTGTAATAATACTCATATCTTTTCTGTAAACGAAACATGATATCTTTAAATACAAACATCTTTAATCTGAGATTTAACTTTGAGGAGGAATCTGATAACTTCTATGTAAATGTTGCCAGTGCCAAGTAGAAGAAAGTGATCCATAAAGAAAACTGCTAAGCTGTGGACAGGAGCCTGCTGGTTTGTTCATTATTGGGGCCATCAGTTAAGCTTAAGGCTGCAAGACACCATTTTGTGATGGTATGGGGCAGGGAGCAAATCTCTGATTTCTTCATTCAGTGCTGCTGTTGTAGCAGTAGTCAGTGTTAGTTTGGTTCCATACACCAACTCGACAAATGCTTTGGCCACAGTTATCACTGGATAGTCATAAATATCTATTGTGCAGCTCTTACTCTCATGGATTTGAAATTAAAAGAAGATGGCAATCACAGTCAGAACACCCTGACAGCTGTGTTCAGGCTCGTAGCTCAGTAGGATTCCCCAGAGTAGTATTAGTGCTTAGTCTGAGGAGTTTTAATCAAGACCATGTTTGTATTTGTGTATGTATTTCAAGCTCAATCAGTGTCCACTGAGTGTTTAAATTTTCTACTGAGGACCCACAGCAGTGGTCATGGCTACTCTTTTCTGCTCCGATCACCTGGGGACTAGCAATGCAAGAATCTTTCTTCCTAATCTTCACTAGGACTAAGAAGTACATAAGGTTGCTCCCCTACAATAGGGATATCTTGTTTCATAGGGATATGGTTAACTGCTTTCATCTGAAACAAGATCCCTTCTTCTCAGAAAAAGTATTAGCCCACAGTTTCTCCTTCCCCTTGACTAGACCAGCAACAGTTTCTACATATCTTCTAAAATAACCTTTGCTTGTAGGGCTAATTAGTCCAGACTCCTGCTCATGCCTTTCCATCCTTATAGGGCATTTAAGGAAATGAACCTTTCCTCGGTAAGATGCTTTGTATTCTTGTTTTGGGTTTTGGGTTTTGGTTTTTTTTTTTTTTTGCTATAGGTTTATTTCACATCAAGATGAATATGTAATCCCACTGTTAAAAAAGCCATGCTTGTGAAAGCCAAGGTTATCTGGAGCTTTGTAGCACAAACTTACTGTGTTTTGATGATGACTGTTTCAATGTGGTTCAACTTCCCTGCACCACTACACAACTTGCTAGTTTTCTGGAGACAGGGATGAAAGGAAGATTCAGAGCTTGCATATGCTGAAATTTTTATTTGCTCATTGCTGGCAACCAGTTCAAGCACACCCAGTACAAGTCCTCTGTAACAGCTGGCACAAGTATAATTAGCTGATTTGGGACAAGCTGTTTGCTCTGGCTCATGTGTTTCAGCAAGCTGCCCAGGCCTCAGGTAACTGGAATGACCTTTCCTATCTGTGCTTGGCATGTTCTTGAGTGTTGTGCAAATGTCATCTGTGCCCTCTAGCTGTACTTCACATTTGTTAGGCCCTCGATAATAATGTTGTCAAATGTCTTTTTTTTTTCCCCACAGGTTCTACGGTCTTTGCAGAAATCCAAGGTGTTATAGATTCATGTATTAAGCTCTCAGGAATGCCAGATCTTTCTCTTTCATTCATGGTAAATTTAGCATATAATTGGGAATTTTAATTGCTCAGGATTTACTTTTCTTAAAGATGAGAGTTAAATAATTTAAAGAGTGCAATCGCTACTTCATGTGTTACACATACAATAAATAACAAGTTTTGCATTGTATTGTAGAAGCTGCTGCATTGCTCAGTGGTTGGAATGGCTTTTGTCTGTACATAAAAATACATTCACAGGAACTGCTATGCCAGATCAGACCAGAAATCCATTTAGTTCAGTAATGTCTCAGATAATGGCTAGGAATGATACTTAAGACTCTGAGAATTGGGAATTATGTAAAGTTCAGTAGCTCATTCAAACTGCTGATACTTGTTGAGATTTTACTTACCACTTTGCCACTATTACAGAACCCACGGCTGCTGGATGATGTCAGCTTCCATCCATGTATTCGGTTCAAACGCTGGGAGTCTGAGAGAGTCCTTTCGTTTATTCCTCCCGATGGGAATTTCAGATTGATCTCATACCGTGTCAGTTCACAGAAGTACGTTTCCATTTAGACATGCTGGTTTTTCAGATATACCATCTACTGCTTTCTAACTGAGTAACTGCAGATTTCTCCTTGCTGGGGTGGGAAATCGGCATTGTTGCTAAAATGCATGTTCTCAGGTTTGTCTCATCTGTTGTTCTGTCCCCACTAAGACAAAAAAACAGTTTTTCAGTGAGCTGCTGGTAGTCAGCAATCACTTTTTCAGTGGGATAAATCACACATGATGCAGGGATGTTCATTCCAGTAATTGCTGCTGCTAGATGCTTTGTGGCTAAGCCTCTGTACACATAGAGGACTGATCTTCATAAAAAGAATAAAGAGAAAATGTCTCAACTGCAGATACTTGCAAACTAAGTCCGATTTGACAGGTGGCTGTTCTCAGAATTGGCTCAGTGAGATAACTTTTAAAAAAATAGATAGAGGGAAAGAGATTAGGACAAGTGATTTGGAAAAAAAAATCTTTTTTTCCTGTGATTCTCTGCTAATAAAATCACTTCAGCAATGATATTGAAGAGCTGAGTATCACATTTCACTTTTGAAACAAACTGGTTCTAACTTGAATACCTGCCAGAAACACAAGGACTATTTATGAGAAAGAGCAGAGAAGTAGCCAGGCTGCATTCAGCTACTGTCTTCTCTTTTCAGCTTGGTGGCAATTCCTGTATACGTGAAACACATGATCAGTTTTAAGGAAAACAGTTCTTCAGGAAGATTTGATGTTACCATTGGTCCAAAACAGAATATGGGGAAAACAGTAGAAGGAGTTGTCATGACAGTTCACATGCCAAAGGCCGTACTTAATATGAACCTCACTGCTACACAAGGCAGCTATACGTTTGACCCAGTTACTAAAGTAAGTCATAAATTTTTATTTATTTAAATATCTAAGACGACATTAGAATAAGTCATACATATTGCAGAGCACTGCAGCAGTGTTCCACACGTAGTAGAAAACTCCCTTCAGCATACATTTATGAATTAAAATCTCTCTTTAAAATTTACTTTTTCAAAATTAGATATGCACCAGTTGTGATTTCTGATTTTACCAGTCTCCTTTCCCTTCCCTTTCCCACTCCCCTTCCTTCATCTCTTTTCCCCTGCTCCTTCACCCACCTAATATTTTTCTTTAGTGGATGCTACAGTATTTTGCTGGTGGTTTCAGCTATGGTATATTTTGCAATCTATGTTCCTTAAAGCATACTTATCTGGAGAAAAGGCAGTAGACTCGAAAACAGGTAGCCAGAAAGATGGGGAGGAGGAGATGAGAAAAAAAAAACCCTCTTCCAAAAGATCTGCCTGAAGACACAGAGGAGGGAAAGCAGAGGGTCTGAAAAACTGTATCTTGGGAGTCCTGCTTTCTTGCCTTTGAGCTGGGGTTTAACACCTAAACTTCGTAAAGCTCCTGAAGCTTTTTAGTACCCAGGAACCATTTCACTGAAATGCAGTCTGAGCCAGACCTTTCTGCTGGCTCTGACACCCTGCTCTGAGCTTTCCACTGCCCTTGGAATATCTCAGTCAGCAGTTGATTTGAATTGTAAGTAAAAGCTCTCCAAGTAACATTTTGTTTCAAAAAGAACAGACCTTGATCTTTTAAAAGAGAAAACACCACCAAAAACTCTTGAAGTCTCCTTTCCTCTCTGCAGAAATAAATTATACTGTGTTTTAATCAAGTGCTGGGATAACTAGGTGGATTGTAACTGCAAAAGTGTGTAGAAGTAGTGAGGACTGAGGTTTTTCTGCATTTATCAACAATTCTCAGTTTATGATAAGAACAAAAAAGCCCCTTTTTTGGGTTAGTAAAGTGTCAACTTGATTCTGTGTGTCTTCTCTAAAGTGTAAGAATCAATGGGAAACAAGTGACCCTTAGAAAAGTTACTGTAGCTTAAACATGTTTTGCCAAGTGCCTTGCTCCTGTCCTTCTCATTCTCGTGTTTAAATTCCTAAGACCTTTGTGCTGGTTACTCTTCCTGCTTCGTGGATCTAGACAACGCAGTCTTAACAGGAACCATTACTAAGGGAACAAAATGCATTAAGTGCACAGACCAACTAAAGAATGCTGACAGGGCAAAAGAAATGCTGGGAAAGGAAATACACCATACCTGCAGGAGCCCTAACCATGCCATCTCCCAGTCAGTGGGATAATTCTCAGGGCTACCAGGCTACTTTCTGTACCCAGCCTGCAAACGAAAAGCCTGACATGAACTTGATCTCACAGGTTGTTTCCTAGAAAGCTACTCCTACTATTTACTCTCTCCTTCCTGACAAGGTGTTAACATGGGATGTTGGCAAAATTACCCCTCAGAAGCTACCGAACCTGAAGGGCATAGTGAACCTGCAGTCTGGAGCCCCCAAGCCAGAGGAGAATCCAAGTTTAAATATCCAGTTTAAGATACAGCAGCTTGCAATTTCAGGTGAGTGGGTGGGCGTTACATGGAATTGGTACTGACGGGATGAGTAGCAGTAGGAAATGAAGTGGGAAAATTAATCTTTTCATTAGAGATGCTGATCTGAAATCAGCTTGGTCCAAAACAGTAAAGTCTGGTTTACCCAAACCTGACAGTTACCCTTGCTGGAAGACTCCCTTGCTGGCAATTGTGAATTCCCAATTGTTTTGCTCAAGAAAGACTGTGAGAAGTGTACAGAATAATTTTTCTTTGTTGACTTGTGCGTTAAACATGCAAATTTATCTTTTCAGTGAAGAGTGATGGATGATGATTTAGCATGCTGCCCTTGACTTGCTTTAGCCTTTTCTAGTGGTCAACAAACTCCATTAATTTTAAAGAATGCTCTCCTTATTCTTTCCTTCTGGAGCTGGTTAGATTTTCATCTTCAAAACAATCTGCAAGTAAAATCAGAATGAAGTCTATAGGGTAAGTGCAAAAGTAAATTTAAAGCAAACAAGGCCTCAGTCTGCAAACACTTAAATCATGCAAGTTGTCCATGTATGTGTACAGTGCTTCTGCAAGCAACCTTTGCAGGATTAAGGCCCTAATAGAGCAAAGGCTCAAATTTGGAAAGAAGGAGGATGACTGAAGGCAGTAGATGAGAACTGGTGGTAGTACCTGTCTAGGTAGGTGCAAGGCTATGGTCCTTTTGCTTTCTAGGCTACTTCACTAAGTAATGCTTAGTTGTTGCATAAGAACAGAATCCTGCAATTTCCTGTTAAATTTGCAACCCAATAGTTTAAATCTAGCAAAACATAGTGAATCCAGTGGCTGGATGCCAGAGGTAATGGACCTGTGAGAAAGCAGGGGACAACCTGAAACTTCTAGGTAATTAATAGCTACTGGCATGCCTCTGTTAACAGTGGAAGGATTGCTGGTCCTTGCAATTATGACTGAGAGTGAAAAGAATTCTAAAACTTGTCCTTTGCTTCATCTACATTATTGGAAGCAAGTGCAGTGTGCCGAAGCTGTGGAAGATACTAATTTGTTCAGTAGTTCATCTCTTGGAAGGAGGATGTTGGCACACTGAGCAGAACAGAAAAAAAGTTGTTGCCCTGCCAGGGCAGCTACGATTAGATGACAAGAATGGTCTCTTCTGTTGTTTCAAACCAGATGAACTTGTGAAAGGAAGGAAAAATTACCTTCCTGACTGATCTTAACATGCTTCAAGAATGCAGGACTTTTAAACAGACTGACATGATTTCTAGCATTCTACTCAACTTTCTACTTGTTTTTGTCTTTTTCAGGGCTGAAAGTGAATCGCCTGGATATGTATGGAGAAAAATACAAGCCTTTCAAAGGTGTCAAATATATTACAAAAGCAGGAAAATTCCAAGTCAGGACATGAGAAGATAGATGCTCTACTTCCAAGAAGAAATTCCCCTTAAAAAAACTTGACTGCTTAGTGACTTAGGTTGCTATTAATTAGGTGCCAATTAATTAATAGACACTGATTAGTTTGGAATCAAAGCATTTGTGCACAGCAGCTCTTAAAATTGAAGCATAGCTTAGTTTTTTCTTAATATGGCTTTAAAATAAGGTACTTTTTTTCTAATACACCTTCACTCTTTTTTTACCGAATTGTTGTGCTGGTGAATAGTTTGATATAGGTGATCCACAAAATGTTGCAAACACTACACTGCCAGTCAGATACCAAAGCCCAGAGGCCAAGCACATTGTGAAGGCCAGACAGACCACTGGAGAAGTCTTGTGGCGGCACATTTTGCTGCTTCAGCCGCCTGCAAAGAAAGCTCAGCTATTCTCACAGCCAGCTGCAAGCTGGCATTCCACAAAGCATCTTGTAATCCCCTCAGAAATAGAGAGTAGCAGTGAGAGGGGCAGGGGTCTCACAGGGGCCTGGCCCATAGCAAGTGTCACTCCTGAGAAAGAGCTTCTGATGAAAAAAAATCCTTGTTGTTTACAAGAAATCGCCTTTCTTAAGCAGCATTTGCCTTAATCAGCTTTCATTTGTGCCATCTACAGATGAGCTGATAAAAATAACATTCTGCATTAAATCTGGGAGGTGATTGTTGCTTCAGTAATCCACTTTCTTTCCATTATATCTCATCATCACCATCATTTTTTTTTAATAATACAGTTGCAGAGAGTAAGATCTATTTTTTATGTGAAGCCTTTGCTTTGATTTAGATGTTCCACTTGTTCAAAGTGGATGCCACCAGATTTTTGCCATGTGTATGTTGGAGCGTAGCTTTTTAGATAGCACAATTGAAGTGTCAAGTGTATTTAATGGTTGTGTGCTTTAACGTTATGAAATAAAGGGAACTCTACTGCAAATACATCTTCTCCTGTGAAGTGTTCACACTGTTGTAAACTGTTCATGATGCTTTTCAGCAGGAGACATCTGATATACAATTAAATGTTGACTATTTGCTACATCTTTACTGAACTTTATCCCTGTGCAGCTATACAAAGTTTAGAAAGGGCATTTCGGAGCATGGCAGGAAAACTCCCTTTCATATTTTTTATTTCTAAATGGAGGACAATTAATGTTTAGATTATGACATTGCAAAGACACAACAGTAATTATGCAAAGCTGACTAAACTTCCTTATACACCAGCATAAGCTTGTTATCTCTGTAAACCAGTGTGTGCTCCACAGTACCTGTCAGGTGTCAAACCGTACACTTGGTCTGTACATTGCAGGCTGAGAAACACAAATTCAGAATTAAGGAAGGGTGGGATACTGGAGAATCTTTATTTCCTTAACCTGTTTGGCTTACAGATTGATGACTAGGTGCTAACTTTGCTTCAGGTAAAGAATATGAACTGAAGTCAATCAATAGACAAAATTTCAAGTACTGGGACAAAAAATGGTCCCATCTGAAAAAAGGGGAAACCCATCTGAACACTGGCAGTAAGCCACTTAGGAAATGAGCACATATTCTCTATTGGTAATTTTAGTAGTGTCACTAGGGTAAACTTGCCCACAGACAACCATTGTGTATTTCTGAAGTTACAGCAGATTAGTGTAAATAAAACAACACTTCTGAGAACCAGCACCTGCAAGCAAGCCTTGCATTTGCACAGACACAACACTGGGTATTAAAAGCTACCAACCTCCTAGTCTACCTTTTCCAACTAGAGAAACATCTGTCAATTCATTCCTCATCTTACAGTTCTGCTCTGTGTTTCAGCAGATGGCATCCCTCAGTTACATTAATTTTACTAGAAGTCTTGTCTTCAGATGTAACTGGTAACATCCCAAGCTTCAGTCTGAGTTAGCTGGAGCTGCTCTCTGCATTAGCAGCCTGGAAATGCTGCACAATCTCCTTTCAGAACTGACACCATTAATGATTCCAAACACAATGTAATATCATACTGGCTAGCCTTAATGCCAACACTGCCCTTTAGCACATTACAGAACAAACCTTGTCAACCTTCTGTACCTCAGGCACCAGGGAAGCAGTCACAAATCTGCTGTCTTGGAAAGAGATTTGATCCATACTTCACACCAGAAGTCACTGTCAATGAGAACTGCACTCACTTGGTAGGAAACCACCCTGAGCATGGAGACGGTTTTCATCAGGAGGTGTTTGTTGTGTGAAGTTTACACCTTTTGCTGTAGGTGTGCTGGCTCCCACCATTTTTCCAAACACAGGAAACTCAACTGCAAAATCTGCAGAAGCAGGACTGTGTTCATATTCTCCCTGTAATAAAAAAACTGCACCAGCACCTGTATGAATAGTACAGCTTAAGAAATTGGAGGATGTCATTCCTGAGGAATTAGTACTGCCAACTTCTGATCTCCCGCTCTCTAGGTGTCCAGTTCTGGGAGTCTCTGAGGTTCTCATCCTCTCTCAGATATGGAAAGAACTGTGTGAGCAGTATGAAATCTGAATTTTATCAATTATTACTAGATTCCAGATGCCTTCCAGCACTGTGGGACCATGTTTGGTCCTACAGCAGCAATAAATGTTGGTTCCACAAAGTCAGAACATTATGTGTGCTGGTAGAAATTTTTAGTGAGAAGTAGTGTTTATAGGAGGTTCTTACTGGGACGGAGTGAAGGAAACAGGACAGTGATTCCATGCTGACTGCCCTTGCATTCCATTTGTGAAGTAAAATTCAGATTAATGAGGTGCTGGCCAGAGTAGTAGTTGTTCTCTTATTGACAAGATCAGGCAAATGCCATTTCACATTTTCAGAACCTTGTTCAGTGCTACTACAGATGACCTTCAGGCCTCTGGAAAAACTCCTGTTTTCTCCCACTGGACCACAGCTTCCAGTACTTTTAATTACTAGGTTTACCAGCATGAAAAAAAAGAAACAACTTCTTTTAATCTCCTGTTTGAGAAACTTGCACTTTTTTCTGTTCAGAATATGTAGAAACAACTGTTGCTTTAGTATTTCCGCTGTTTTAGCTTTTTGCTCTTGTTATGGTGTTATCTACTGCTCCATTATCATTAATACTCACAAGCTGACATTTGTACAAATGCATTTTTATTGTTTTAACAGAACCAAAGAAAGGTTGAAAACATT
Source organism: Athene noctua (assembly GCF_965140245.1). Lineage (NCBI taxonomy): Eukaryota > Metazoa > Chordata > Aves > Strigiformes > Strigidae > Athene > Athene noctua. The sequence goes on from NC_134041.1 coordinate 43,529,385, forward strand.
AGACTATACAATACCTTTTGGTTTATAAACAAAGTTTTATAGTGGTAAAACATTTCTAAGTGACATTCATGGTCTTTTTCAAATTTTTGCTGCATTTCAGGTCTAAAGACCTATAGAGTTCAAAAAAAGCAGTAACTGCATAAGGTGGACAAATATCTTAGCTTCTACAAAACAGTTCAAGAACTTAGAGCAAACATTCTGGAAGAGTATCAAAGGCAACCATGATTCATAACTTTCCTGCAAACACTCCTCAATAAACAAAAAGTGATCTTTGGCATAAACAATTATATGTTAAAGGCATTAGTAATATTGCATTAATATCAGTCAAGCAACTAAACAGTGATGCTAAAAAAAAATCTCATGGAGAAGCCGGGGGGGGGGAGGGGAGGGAATGTGAGGAGCATTGAAAATACAGGAAAAGACTATTTGGAAAATCCCTTAAAAATAACCCCTACCTACTCAGTGTTATTTACTATTAAATAGAAATTACTACATTACAATTATGTTAAAGATCTGGTAGAAACCAACCAAATGCAAGACATTCACGTTAAGGCTCTGACACCCCTTCCTTCCTCTTCCTGTTCCAGGTAATTGCAGGAAGAAAATACTAAGGAAAGATCTTAAGTACCATATATTTCATAATACCCAGACAGAAGGAGTGAATTAAAGACAAACATGCTTTCTCTTGCTAAGGTCAGTTTGAGGCAGCTGTATTATAATCAGTTTAACTTCCCTTTTTAGTTAACAGTGCAATGAAGCTGGGGGTGGAGGGGAGAAAGTCCAAGTATAGAGTAACTGTTGCAGACAGGTAAAGGACAGCTGATGATGTTGTGTGTCTCTTCCTTTGAGCTGTTCAGACTGGGCAGTTTTTCCCCAAGGGCACTTCTGTTAAAGGTATGTTAACTTGCTGAAGATTGTTGCACGATCAAGAGGGCAAGGCATTAAGTCAGTGCTGATCTAGGCAGAAGTCTGCAAGCGTTCCTTGCAAGTGTACAGAGATTAATTCTAAAACAGTAATTCTCCTCTCTGTCAAATGCCAAAAGAGACTATGGAGCAATTAAATGAATGGCAGGTTCAATTATGGAAGGATGAATGCATCCCAAGTCCATTTTAGTAAGGGGGGAGGGGGGGGCGCGTGGGGTGGATTTTGTGGTTTTTTTTTTATTGTTGTGGTTTTGTTTGGGATTTTTTTTTAAGATACAGTAACAATTTGTTCATTATATTATTACTTGAACCTGAAAAAAGATTTTCAGCCTCCAAATGTCAAAAACAGTTACAATATCCTGGTATGTTTAGTATATAGGAACCACTGTTTGCTGGTAGCCATCAGACTACCTAAAAAGGGTTTCATGTCCCTGCAGTGCCTGGGTTTCAAAAAGCTTATGCATTGTGGAAACAAGGGCAGCAAGGCAAAAGGTATATTTTAATTGAATATCTTTATATTTTATTTCCATCTTGAGTGGCTGGAATAACATTAGATGGAGGTAAGAAGAAAAATAACAATAATTGTATGTGCTGATTTGGTTTTCAAAAGGCAAGAGCCAGCATGTGGCATTTTCTGGTCCTGGACTTGCAGCTAGCTTAAGAGAACCAGGACTTTCAGCTCAATACATTACTGAATTGAGCAAGAAGGAAAGAGTTCCATGATTTCAGGTCTCCAGCCATAAGGCTCAAGCTGTCAACAGTGTGCCACTAACAGCCACTGCAAAGCATTTCAGTACAGTACAAGAGTTCTGGAATGCCCACCTACAGGGTGACAGTAGGGGGCCAAAGACAGCTCCAGTTTTTGTTAAAAGTACATTTGCCAGGCAAAAAGCAAAAAAAGAGTATCATTTCAGACACAGAATTTTAATGCTCAGTTTACAACTGTTCTGCTGCTCCACCTCCCCACTTTTAATTAAAAGCTCCACACCTTCCATCATTTCTGCATGGCTCAAGAACAGCCAGCTAAAATCCTGTTGAAAAGTTGAATGTTGTTATATCAATGATTGTCCCTAAAGAACTGCCAAATAACCACTAGTGTCCTAGACTCTCAATACAAGCTTGAAGTGAGGTCCATGTTTTATATCATCACATGGTAACTACTGGAATACACAGTGCATAAATGAAATGTGCTTCTGGGAGTACAGAATTCATGAAGAGAATCTTCAAAAGAAAAAAAAAAAGAACTGTCTACTGTCAGAAGCAGTTTTGAAGTGTTTGATATCAAATGCTTTCTAAAGACATTTGAAATGCATTCTCTTATAATTTATACCCTTAGAATGGGGCATTAGCATAAGCTAATCTTAAGCTCATGTATACAGCACCTTTTGCTGTTAATATATCTCTTCTGTTTCCGAAAAAAGGCATTTTATGTTACAGAAAACAATGTAGCAAGTGTTTACTGATACCATGGGGTCTTTCTGACCCAGCGAAGAGTGAATCCAGCATCTGTTCGTATCTTAATGGATGCTGCTTCAGCTTCTCTCACCGTTTCCTTCACAGACTGCATGAGATTCTGGGCATTGTGAACCAACATCTCAGTTGCCTATCAAGAAAAAGAAAAATTTCCAATGTATTAGCAAATACCACCTTTGGGACAGTAGCATGGAAACCCACTGTGCATGAGGGCTCCCAGTACAAGCATCTTAAGTCAGTTTACTGCTGACTTAAACTATGAAAAAGTAAATTAAACAACTCGCCTCTAGAATCTGGCAAGTGTGATCCTGACTCAAAACAAGACTTTCCCATTTCTCACAGTGTATTTGTGCAAAATATGAATAAAAGCTTAGTGTCTCAAAGCAGAATCCTCTCTCTCAGAAGCCAAAGCTGCAGGATTTCAACTGAAAGCATGCATTTGGAAGCTAACAGAACTGCAAGACAAGTACTCAAGATGTTACTGGAGAACAAATATTTTCACTAGAATCCACCGGAGGGTGCTACTACTCCTCCAATGTCAAACCTGCTGTAACGGTAGAAGTGAGTTCTTTTCGTTAGCTCGTTTTTAAATCAAGAAGATTAACAAGTTGCTTATATAAAAGCTTGAACCAGAGTAGCTTGTTGGCTTGGGAAGGAGTGATGTTCCTCTGTTAAACCGTAGTTTTTGAGCCTGAAACCAAGGTGCCATACTAAAATTATCTTCACTAAACAGCTGAGGTAAGCTTCCCCACATTGAGTTCCCAGAACACATCTGATAATACACATTGTATTTTTTCCCCATAAAACTCATCAACAATTCCACACTACCATCAATTTTTACACTTCTTACCTGTTCCGACTCTTCATCGCTGATATTAGTTCTGCCCAGCATGGTAGCTTTGACAGTGGAGAGAATTTTCAGTTGGGTACTGATGGTTGGAATTCGCTCACAGACCTAAGGAATGGGGATAAAAACCACTTCCCATTATAAACTGGGCCAATACATTATTTACTGTTTCAGTGAAACTTTTGGTTCTGTTTTACTATTAGATAGGGAGTAAGCACAGAAGGGATATTTCAACCTTCAAGACTTTCTGACAAATATTGGTAGGATACTTGAATCTTATTTTACTTGCTTTGGAAATTTTGGGGACTGAGCCAACATTTTTCTACTCCTCAAGCATCTGCTTGGTTAGGAATGGAATGACATATATTTGGCTGAGACTGAAAAACTAAGGAGCGTTATACTTCTGCTACTATTCTTTGACACAAATGAATAAGCAGGTGAAATACAATGCAGTGTAGGCTTAGGACAGAGCAGCGTTCATAGCACAGTATTTTTCAAAACCTCTTTGGACACCAGCATCTTCCACTCACCTGTAAACAAATCCTGACTTTGCAGAATATACATGGCCCTAGGATCTAAAAACAGACATAGAACTTGACAACATTTTACAAGCCAAGGAAGATACACATGATTTACTGCCACAACTGATGTGCTCACTCACACTAAGAGGGGAACAGAGAGAAAAAAGTATTTGAGGCATTTACAAGTAAACTCATTACCTGCAAGAGGTTTGTTCTAATGCGCTTGTCAGTGCACTGCTTTGCCACCTCTTTGGCTAACCGAGTGACTTCATCTGATGCCTTAGCAATATCCTTCGCACACTGAATAAGGGCACGCTTGTTCCCACTACCTCCTCTCACCAGGCGCGACATCTCTGCCATTAGCAGCGCCATTCGTTTAGCGGCAGCAATGATGTCATTACCCTGAAGAGAACAACACGAGTTAGTATTCAAGCCAGGACAGAAGCTTCACAGAAGTCAAAACTCAATGGCAATCTACATTTTGGTAGCAACCCTTTCAAGAAGTTAAGGAGGGAAGAACTGTTTGTGAATAGAGAAGAAGTTTCTTCAAGGAACAGGGGACATCTGTACTAATTATATGTTCCTAACACTCAGGAAAAAAGTTCACTTCAAAACTGGAAAAGAAGTGTTAATGAAAAGTGTTAGTTTGTCCATGGAATGAGAGTTACTGCTCTGCTGGCTAGGTTTTAAGATAAAGCATGTTATTAGCATTTGAAATTTCAGATTTAAAAAAAAGGTTTTTTTAAAATTAAAGTGTGCTAAATAGCTTGTTAAACCAAATAGTGCTAATTGTTAAATAGTGCAGTCATAACAGTTGAGCATAAAATTCAGTGGCATCTGAAACTGAAGCTGTTAAAGCATCAGCTATGCTGCTATAATGCTAGAGGATAAATGCAAGACAGTCTGTAACATACAAAACCTTTGTCACAGGTAATGCAGAGATGCAAATATTTTTTTAAAAAACCCAACTTACTCCTTGAAAATAAATATTCCTTTTTGACATAATCTCCTCCTTTAAAATAAAGCTTCCAGGAGAGAAGAATATGATAGTTCAAAAGATAACCTAGTGGTATTTCTTACATTAAAATCCAGATTCTTGTACATCAAAATTACAGTCACAGAAATACTTCCAAGAAATATTTGAAACATGTGAATTAAGTATGACCCAAGGAAAACTGTTTCCTACACACTGTTATAGAGAGAAACCTAGTACAGGAAAAAGCAGACCTAGATGATCAATTGTTAGTAGTCTGTTAGTATACTTTGATTCACCTTTACAGTAAAGTTGTTAGACAAAAGTGAACTATTTTGTGACATGAAACATCCCTATTGTGTGGATGAAGTATTAGTAGAGTGAGTTTAAGTATTAGCAGGCTCTTTCCTTGGTATAATTCCACAATTAATGACCGATGAAGTCCGGATCAAAGAGTATACAGCGAGAACCCAACTTAGCAAATGTATTCTCTATTCCTGTGCAAATACTTCATGACTCACTACTAGCAAATTCAAGAAGACATCCCAGATATTTTACAGATATAGGTGACACAAAAAGCTGAACTATTCACTACTGTGACCTAATAGCTAAACAGTTTGCTAGTATAACCAGTTAGGATGCAAGTGACATAACAGAAAACTTCTCCAGGTTTTCACATAGGAGGATCAAGAAATTAGGACCAGTGTCATTTATGAAGCCCTCTAACAAGTTATCCAAGCATCAGAATCTGAAAAGGACAAGAACATTTTTAAAGCCCTTTTTATTAAGAGTTTAGTCTATCTATCTATGCAAATACACACACACATACATATACATACACACACCCTTAACCTTTGTTTGTTATGGGACACCAACCTTATTTTTTGCAGCATGCTACAAAAAGTGACCAGTCTTGCAAACATTTGTGCTTAGACAGAAGAGACAGGCTACTTGTGAATGTCTGAACCTCATGTTAGATTTCCACTGATTTCATATAAACACAATCTCAGTTCAGCAGCTAACAGCATTCAGCACAGCTTCTTCAGAAAAAGAGTTCTCTCAAGACCAGCATTTGCAATACAGCCAAGTGCAAGCCAGCAGACAGTCAGTCCTCTTCAATAAACACTGCCATACAAAGCCATTCCTTGTTGGAAGGTATTGTAATTGATGGCGTCAATGAAGGCAAAGCACAATAGACACGTTAAATGACTTCTTGAATGCTGTATACTCTGCTGTATCTGGAAGTCATTAAGAAACCATTAACCGTGGCTTCCCAGGTAGCCCAAATGAATGGAAAAAGAATGGGGAGTGGGGAGGGAAGACAACCCCTATTAAAATTTGAAAACTGCCATAACAAAGAAGAACGGGTAGATGCAAAGGGAGAGGAAGCCTTTGAATATTAATAAGTGACCCGAATCAAGCTTCAATCCGGCACTGACAAACAGATCTAGCAAACTTGTGAAGCCACTCTCAGTCCTTAAAATGAAGTGCAGACACACTGATTCATTCAGAACGGCGGGGCCCAGCAGGGATCACGAGTGATGCACATGTGTCAGCGTTCCCGATGGCTGAGTGCACGCGGATCAGTCCCCGGGAGACTCAGGAGTACCTTACTAGACCACTTGGTTGCTTCCCGATGTAGAGACTGAGCAGCAGCCAGAATGGGCTGGTTAACAGGCTGATTGGTTGGCATTAACAGCAGCTCAGGCTCGTAATCATCTTCAATGTCAGAGGGGAGAGTGAATTCAACATCTGCATCATCCTCCTCATCTATATCTACACCAGCCTCAGCCGCTTCATTAATCACAGTCACATCAGGCTTTGCAGGTGGCAGCAAGGGTGGAGAAACAGGGGACAGTTAGTACAAGAAGCAGAATTTGGTAGAAGAGCATGAACTGAGCTGTTTTAGTGACCAAAACATCCTCTTGGTCTCTCAGGATCTGACAAGGCAGCTCTAGGATCAGGTCAGAGGGAGGAGGGGAAGGAATACAAGATTAGCAGAAGGAAACAAACATTTTGCCTGTGAACCAAAGTTACCAAAAATATTAAAAAGTTACAATTCAAAGATGGAGCAACATTTTTCATCTGAGCATACAGCTTGTACAGACAGATGCTGACTTGCACAACAACATTTTTCTGGCAAGACAATGGTGAAATGAATGGATTTTCTGTTTCAATGAAAGCCATTTTAACTGCATAGAAGCAGTCGCAGCAGCTGATGACTGTGGTATTTGTGCAGATAGAGAGCTTTGTATGGAAGCCTGTTCATATATATGGGATAAGAAGAGCAGGATCACAGAAAAAACAATGACACTGCTTGCTGTAGAGTAAAAAAAAAAGGTGGGATGGGAGACACTGTAGAAGTGAGTACTGAAGTACTGGCAGATAACATGAAAAAGAACAAAACTGGATTATGAGAAGAGGAGGTGATACTGAATGTTATGAATGCTGTGAATATTATAGTTCTTAGACTGAAATAGAATTAGTAGAATAAGAGGATTATGAAGCATATGATAACTGTTTTGCCACAACATGTTGTATCCATTACCTTCAAAAAAAAAAAAAAAAAGAGGATTCAAGCAAATATATCGTGATAGGCTAGATCCCAAGGAAGAAGTAAGTGTAATAACAATACAGGCATTTATAATACATCAGTGTTTCAATAGAAAAGTATTCAACGTTTACTAACTGTATTTCTTTGACTAAAGCCAAGTGTGATAAAAGTCAAACTACCCTTAACCAAAAACCATGCATTTTCAACTGTGTTGCTTAAGATATGGGCTTTTTTAGGGAAAAAAAAAATAATAAAAATCTACACCAATGAAAACAGACAAGTTTTGGAGGAAAGTGGTAACTTTCTTATATACTGCCAAATCAACTCATCTTCTATTTAAGTCTTAATCTAATGAAAAATTTAGAAATATGCCTCATTCTCTATCCAAATAAGGGCAAAAGCAGGGAAAGTTAAAGCAGTAGTGTTCAGCTTGTGCTGTCCATGAGGAAAATTGAGTACATAAAAGCCCAGAATCCACTCAAGTGAAAGAGGAGCTTTTGTAAAGGAGAAAAAACAAATTGATTTTAAATCTTACAAGAATGAAGAATGTTATCAACATTTTTTAAAGTACTTGTTCATCTCCTCTATAAGCGTAACACATGGTAAAGTACCAGTAGACTGATGTAATTGGGTAAAAAAGCAGAAGACAGTTGATACACAGTCTATTGTTATTTATTATGAGCAAGACCTTATATTTCTGCTTTCTAGGTCTAACATATATTCCTCAGTAGCACTGTCCATCAGTCCCTCTTCCACCCAATAAGTGACTTCAGGGACTACAAAAATGTTTTTAAAACTTCTTCCCCGAAAATTTACTGTCAGAATAACCGTACTCTTACTGGTGAAATGGGATTGCTAAAAAAGCATTAGGAGGACAAATGCTAGGCTAACTTACTGGTTTTAACAGTTGCACTATTTAATTCGAATGTATATAGTATATATGTAGGTAATTTAGTATGCATATAGTAAAAGCATTTTATCACCTATGGGGTATTGTTAAGTTCCCATTGTGGGATTCAAACATCCAAACACTTTTAGGGAAGCTGAAATTAAGGCTTTTGGCCTCAAAACGACCTTCTGAGATGACCCGTACATTCCAGTACTATCCCTTTAGTAATATAAATATGTATTTGGTATATCCAGAAGTATGGGGAAGATAGAGCTTTTAAGTTTATGGAAGAGACACTCTAACAGATTTGTAGGACTTCTTTTGTATTTTATCTGTACTTCCAAAACAGGTATTCCTTAAGCACAAAGTGCAGAAGTTGATTGTGTAAGGTATTCAAGTTTATCTTCTCATTCACCATTCATTTTGGTGGAGAAAAAAAGGGGAGATCTTACAAAGCAAATTTTGACATTTATACCTGCAGAAGCCTGTATCTCAGAAGTTCTTACTCAGTTGCTGCCAGAGGAAAAATGTAGCTCTTTGGGGGGTAAAAAAGGGGGAAAGCAAAGAAGTTATATTAGCTTTTATAGGACTGATGAATTCACACTTCTTTGTCATAGCACTGAAATGGTGAGGCCTTCATAGTGAGTGTGACTCATTATAAAGAAGCATGAGACTGGGCCATCTATATATGCTCACTTTTTTGATCGTAAACACACCAGATTAACTGTAAAGTAACTCGCAGTTCCTTCCAGAATTAAGACAAACTGGCTCATGATTCCTGCAGCTGGCATCTGCAACATCCATACAGATTTTTCAAAGTCACTTAAACATAGCAATCAGCTTGTCAGCCTAGAAAGGCATAAGTATTAGTGGCTCTCTAGGCAATACTAGCATCAAGGATCACAAACAGCTTAGCATACAAGGCATATTTGTGTTCACAGAAGCATGTTAATAAAGCATTCTAGCAATTCTATTAGAACAGTTGACCCTAGTTCACTCCAAACTTGAAAGGGTTTCTAATTCTTCTTACAGCAGTGTTTTTACTATTTAGTCTATAAAAGACTTTCTTTGTCATTGAGACAATTTACTTTGGACCAAATGCACTGATCCAAAAATAAAAAAAAAATATTTTTACCACAAGACACATATAACAACATCTTACCTTGCTAGACCATTTCCGGGCTTCATCATGCAACTGCCTAGCAGCCATCATCATGGGCTGATTAATAGCTTCTCCTGCTTTCTGCTCCGGGAACTCTTCATCCTTTTCTTCAGGTGGTGGTGGTCTGGGTGGGGGAACCTCACCTTCTGGAAGTGGTGGTTTTGGAGGAGCAAGCTCATCAGCCAGCTAAGAAACACAAAAATCTCAGTGCAGTGAGACAGTACACAGATTGAGTAAAGAATGGTGTCATGGCAAGACATGATTGCATGACCTCATGCCTTTTTCCAGTTTTTCAAGTGCATCCTGTTAAACTAAATACCATGTTTTAATTTCTTCTTCTGAAAGCTGGATCGGCATTTTTTAGATTTAAGGCTACTTGTAGGCATGGCTGGCCAGACAATGCATTTTATTTCTAAGGAATAAAAATATACTCAGTAATGCCATTGACAACTGTGTATTACAAACTATGCTGCACTTACATTAAGCTGCTCAAGGTCAGGAGGAGGAGGGGGGAAATCTGGCTCCTGAGGCTGGAAGGCTTCTCTGACTTTGGCCACAGCTCCCAGAATTCTATATCCAGAATCCAAGAAACTCTTCTGCAAACCTGAACAAAAATCCCATTACCGGTTTAATACTATTCTGTAATATTTAAAACCGCAACACTACCCCAAAAAAGTACTTCTATATACACTTTACTCATTAAAAGATGCTTAGAAACTATCAAACTGTTTATAGTGGATTTACATGTTTGAAATGTTAATGTCATATGTAACAGGCATAAAATAAAGCCTAGGATAAGTAAGTCACTATCAATAGCCACAGTAATTCCCAAGACAACTTTTAGAATAAAAGAAATTATATAATATTTTCTTATATGAAGTAGTACTACTGATAACTAGTAACAACTACTTCTAATAAAGGTTATGAAAATCACATAATTAACTAGAATGCTGAATCCTTTTCCCTTAAACATGCCAAAGGTTTTTGCTTGCACTTTAAGAGAGCAGGATTTAGCAGTTAGTGACATGACCTTGATTTCACCAGTCTGGGATTTTAACTGTACATATTTGCATAAAAGGGGATACACAGCTGTACAAGATAAAATGAGCACTACTTTGTTATCTTCAGCTAGTAAAAAAAAACATTTGAAATCAGCTGACTGAATCCTTACCAGGATCAGAAATGTTTCCTGCCACAGCTTTAGCATCCATTACCATCGGTGATACAGTTTTGCTTAGCTCATCAGAGGCTGCTTTAACAGCCTCCCGGAATTTAGGGTCTTCTGAATTTTCAACCTCCCGTTTTGCTACCAGTAGGATGCGGTTTGCTCGTCTAGCAATGCTGGTGGCACCAGCTACCAGCATCTGAGGTTGAATATTGGCCATTGCAACTTTACATTTATCAAGATCTTTCTTAATAGCCTCTTCTGATGCATCCAACAGAGATTTAGTATCAATGGCTTCATCCACCAACCCTAGAATAAAGTTTAAACACATTAATATTCTAGTTTTATCTGTGGAAACAAGATAAAACCAGAAAAGTAAGTATTTCCAAACTGTGGGGAGAGGCAGAAGCAGGCATGGAAATGAGACCAAATGTTATGTGGTACCTCTATCACAGTAATCGTGCTCAAGCAAGCTCCCACTAATAACATCCCAAGCTCTTACTCATCTATCATGGAATGTTGCTTGAGTCAAGAACTGTCTTATACAACATATGCAGCAGAGATTGCTTCCTCTCACCAAATTTCTTTAAGCATATTCTGTACTTTTTCTACCTCTCCCATTCATTCAAAAGGAAATATTCCTCTGACTGTGCTTTTACCTAAGGGTGATACATAATGGCAAAGCAGTAAGATTCAAAATACACACAATTTAATTATGGGGATGGGGAAGCAGGTAGTACACAGTCAGGAGAACAGCAGACCAGTGCAAAGGATCTGCACTCTGGAAGGACTGAAACATTAAAGTGTTTCAGCAAGATTCAGTAGATCAGTAGTTCTGTTTTATTGACTACTTTCATCCAGCTGTTACATAATTTTTAACATGTTTTCTTACCCCCACTTATCTGTTCTCATTCAACATGCCAAGATGACAAAAAAACCACAAGTTGCTACAGTGATATACTGCTAGAATAGAAATTGCAATACAAAGTAACAGTATTCCGTTTTTCCGCACAAAAGAGCTAAAGCGATATTTCCCCCCTTACAGCTCAAAATTAACACATATGAAGCAAGCTATTTTGTTCATGTTGTAACATACACATACTTCTGGAGCCTGAGAGCACATTCCCATTTCTGTTCTTTTTAATTAGCCACTACTCTTAATGTGTGTTACATCAATCCTGATAGAATGGAGAAAAAAATCCATACCAGCTAGTTAGCCACAATTATCTTCTTCAACAGAAATTCCTACTTTACCTGTCATTTTTTCTACATTATCAATCCATTGGTTTTTCATGGTCTCAAAATGTTCATAAGCGGCTTGATTTCCAGGATTTCTCAGGAGAATACGAGCAGCTGATACTACCTGCCAATGGAAAATGTTTTTAATTATGGAAGTATCAGTATATAACATCATCACACATATTCTTGAAAAAGCATTTGTTTTTTCAGGATAGGAAGCATAGCTCCTCATTTGGAATACTAGTTCATTAATTCTAATTCAACATCTAGAGGCTTGAAGATTTACAATGCTTCTGGAATTTGCTAATGAAAGAATACTTCCTTTCTGGAACTTCAATTACATGTTAATATATCTTAAAAACACTTCTTGAAAGCAATGAAGTACAATGCATAGTAGACAACCAAAATTTTAGAGGGGGGGGGGGGGGGGGGGGGGGGGGGGGAGAATTTGGAAAAAAAAAGTCATTAAAGAGCATTTTTTTCACTTACATAGTTTACTAAGCCTCAGAGTAACTTTGTTTCAAGGATAAGTCACTAATACTTTTGTCCAAAAGTTGAAGAGTAAGAGATATCATTTAATCAGTTTGCTCTATTTGTATCACATACACAAATATTTGCCGTTCCCCTTTCCAAAGTGTCAGCACTATGTTACTTGCTGGTATTAACATCTTTCTCTGAGAACAGAAGCATAAAGAAAATTCCACAGCAGTCATCCCCAGCCCTTCAAGACTAAGGAAGCAAACCTGTGGCGTAAGTTCTCTTGCTGATTTCACCGTTGCCTGAATGCCCTCCACAGTAGTTTTATTTGCAGTTCCAACTGCAGCTGCTTTTTCTGCTGTAGCTCCCAGTCTAGCAGCATGGTTTTCAAAGTTTGCTGCTCTTTCATCAAACACCTAATGGTCAGAAGAGAAAACCATTAAAAAAGCCCAAGTTCCCTAACAGAATACACGATTTCTTCCAAGTGCCAAATACCAGAGACACCTTCATAACACCCAAATTTCATTCGTCTCTTTTGAGGATACAAGAGGACACAAAAGCTCTGAAGCTGTTTTATTTTTCTAATCTTTACATTACTGGACTTCCTTCTTTACTAACTCATTTGGGCAACAAGGGATACTACCACATCTTATAGCTTTGAGGTATTAAGTACACTAATTCCTGATGACTACTTCTGTAACAAATACTGTGTTAAAACTATTTTAGCTCAGAGATTAATCTTCAAACCTATAATCCAAAAGTAGCTGGGTTTGGAAGATAAATAGGGGATTTTATCATAAAAATTGAAGCTTCACACTGGAAAAAGAAAATCCCTCCTTCCACATGTCCTTCCTTAGTCATGCAAGACACAGAACACTGATGTAAAGCTATCCTGTCATCCAGCTAAATTCCCCAAGGCCTTGGGAATCATTTTGATCATGTTCAAATTAACTAGTCAGAGCTGCCAGACACAAAGTTTTAGATGCTTCATATGCTATCAGTAGCTCTGAAGTACAGGAAATATTATCCAGCAAGAGAACAGGTCAAATCTGTTGATCAACCTTGGAATGAATTTGACTATTTTAATCAGCTTATATAAAAGTTGAAATATACAACCCACTAAATAGTGTGCCAGTGATTTTTGCACAAAAATTTTTAGCATGCTGAAGGCAACATGGCACAAACACCATAGGGAGATATCTTTGCCATTTATGGAGTCAGGGACAATACAGTTTCCATATATATACAGCACAATTTGTCTCCAAGAGTCCAGAGAGATTTGCATGACAATCATTATGCTATCAGAATTAATAAGCATGTATCACAATCTTAAAAAAATACCAATTCATTTTTCAGAATACTGATTCATTTTTCAAAATACCAATTCAGGTAACATTATACAATAACTGAAGCTTCACATGGGAAAAAGACTGCCTGGATATACTTGCCTCATCTCTATTGGGAGCATCAGAAGGAGCAGTGGCTGCTACTGCCAACAATTTAATAGGAGTTGTGGTGTCACTAAAAACATCGGAAACCTCCTGGGTCATTGCCTCTTGCATTCGTGTTTTAAGATCCTTAAAAATAATATATAATTGTTAGTATAGGATACAGAAATATTAAATTTGTAGGGATACAAATCCCATAAAACCTCTTCTTGCAAAAAAAAAATCCCATTACAATGACAGCTATTAAGATAAAATGATCTTAAAAGCATTAAAAGCAATATGAGAAACTTACATACCACTCTGAAGCAGCATCAGAAGCTATGAACAGTAAGATTTGAGACCTGGTCCCTCAAATTTACAATGCTAGGATACTGTTTTCTTTTAAAATTACTTTTGATTTTACTTCTAAATTGTTCATTTGGAATTAATCCCTTCGGCATGATATCAAGGCTTTTGTAGAAAGTTTGCTTTAAGTATCTCGGCTAAACCAACAGGTTTTTTTCTGCACTTTTGATGTTATTGATGCCTCATACAAACAAGCACTTTATCAGAGGAGTGCAAATACTTCAACATATCATGTGTTGCACTGCACAAGAGCAGATTTTTACCTTCAGTGAGTCCTGAAGCTGAGCAGCAACTGCCCTGGCCTGCGGAGATTCTCCCTCCCCTCTTGCTGCGAGGTCAGCTAGCTGAGCAGCCAGTTGGTCTACACGGTCACACTTGGCAAGCAAGTCTTGACGATAAGGTCCCATCATGACATTGGCTAAACGACGACCTTCTGCAACCAGACCCCGAATTGCTGCCTGGCCTACAGTGGAAGAAGTCATGGTGCATTAACATACAGTGGAACAAAAAAAATTGAAGGCATAAATCAGATGTAACATGAAGTGAGTGACACTTCAGAATTCCTGGAGTTTTAAGAACACCTTTCAAGATAGTGGAAAGGATCTTCTGCAGTTCATTATTGAGTAACTGCAGTTCAAACCCATACAGAAATTAAACTCTCACCAGTTTCTTTTTGCTTATTACAGCAACTCTGGCTAGACATGCATCCTTTTTAACTAGGGTGGTCTCACAGAAGTTAACCATTACAGCTGACAGCTATTCCTACATAACTAATCTGTTGACTCCAACAGAAAGCACCGGCAAATTCCAAGCACTGTAACTCATCTCCACATCATTACAAGTCATTAGACAATGAGCAGGAAGAGGGGGAGAAAAGCCAGGAAGAAAATATAAATGAAAAAGTCAAATACCCTCTCCCAGAATTCCAAAAATCATGGGTAAGATGTGCCAAGTGTTCTGGATGGGGAGGGGGGACAGAAGACCATCTTACAAAGCCTTCACAGTGTGTCAAAAGCTTTTATGTAAAAAAATTTATTTTTACCATGGGTGATTTCCTTCATGCGCTTACAGAAGCTTCCTGTTCTTGCAATTAATACAATAGCATTCTTCTTTTAAAGGAAGTCATTGTATATTAAGTCCTTTAAAGATCTACTGAAGAACCATTTTAAACCAATGCTAACACACAAGTAATCCAAGTTCATAATCAAGTTCAAAATCACTTAGAAGTTGTCACAGGACCTGACTACCCAAGAATCACTCAGCATTGCCACCATCATTTTAGAACGCTTATTAGCATAGCTAAGTTTGGTGCTGTTGGAATGCCCCAAGATGTTTTGCATAAATCGAGTGCAGCCAAGCAAGTACACTTCACACATCAGTTCAATACTTCAATACATCTTGCCTAGTCTGTATCTGCCAATTACAAGTACTTTCACCATCACTTAGCTGGGTAATTCATAGTATGACTGCATGTAGATGTTTGTAGCAGCTAACACTACTGAAGTGGTTCTCGTGTTTATAAAATAATACATATTCTGCCTTGTTACTTCAAAATTCAGTGTTGAAGCACTATGTTACAATAACAATGTGTGTTTGCAGTTATTTGTGACATGGTCATTACTACTGCAGAGAATACTGAAGTATTTTCACATTATCATAGCACTGAAAATATCAGGCCAAATTCTACCAGAAGTGCTGTCAAGACTGAAGACAGCACAAATCTGATTTATATTCTTAATATACCTTTCCTATAAGCACCCTGCCACGTGCCAATGCAATTGAAAGACATTTAAATGAAAGAAATTGTACAATGACATCATGCTACAACTAGAATTTTATTAAACTAGAAACACTAAAGTCATGGGACAGGCCACATCTTGCATCTCTACACACATTTTTGTCAGATGTATTACTCCAGATTTGATTAAATTCTGTAGTATATATCTAGTGTGGAGAAACTTCAGTTTCTTCAGCAAGCTTTCAGTATGTATGCAAGCTTCATAATTAACTAGGCACTTACAGGTTCGAGTTACCTTTGTTTCTTTCCAATTAAAAATAATAAAAATTAAGTTTAGATTTCGCACTTTTTTGAGCCAATCACCTCACAGGTGTTCGAGAGAAACACCAAATTTAGGAAGGCTTTCAGCCACTGCCAAAAACATCTCATGAGACTTATCTACCGCCTTCTCGGTTATCTCAATCTGTGGGAAATTTGCTCATCAGAAAGTGTCAAAACATGGAACTCCACTATTCTGTTTAAAATGTTGCATATAAATTTGCACTTCACAAGCATCCGAGCTATCAACATCATTAAATCTTTAATTCAAGGATCTGTCATTGGTTATTCACACAACAGAAGTTATCTTGACAGAAAAAGGTGTAAGAAAGAGGTATTAGAGGTTTGCAGTTATACTACTTCTTATATGGCATGTTTCCACTTGTCTTTATCAGTTGCACTGTTCAGTGTAACTGCACTTACTCAGACTTAACTGCTATGGAAGAAATTACTGAACCCAGTTTTCAAGCTTCATGCACCTACTTGAAATGACATCAGAAGAAGTTAAATAAGAAATTTCAGAAAAGGTTTACAATAAGTTCTCAGTGGAGCAATTCCTCAACCATAATTATATGCTTGCTGAGAGCATGCTTGGATTCTCAGATCACCTTTCTCTTTGATTAAGCAGCATTTTCCTCAGACTAATCAGAAATCATACAAGTGGTATTTTTAGATCAGGCTTATGAATGTTTTTCTCCTCTGTGAAGGACTTTATTTGCTGGAGTAGGTAGAAATTCAAATTCAAGATACTATATTTACAAAGTAAGAGCAAGGAGCAGTCTAAAGTTTTTCTGTTCTACAGGACACGGTCTCCTATTCTTCCCCAAAGTTTTCCTTCCAGAGACAAAGAGAATCATGGGCCAGCTTGATTCAATAATACTTCATGCAGAGCTTGGCTATAAATCTCCAGCCACAAACTGCAGGTGTCAGTAAAGAGATCAGTAAAGAGATTCCACGCATCTCAGAAGCAGTAGTTTCAGTAAGTAAAAATTACTTACAAGTTTTACCATAAACCGTGAGGGGAAGAGCACACAGAAACACTTACCTACTCCCCGATCAGCAACTGTAGGATTGTCTATCCACCTTTGAGCTTGCTCAATCTTGCCCTCCAAATGGACAGCTGCTTTAACTGGCCTAGTATTTGCTACAGCCCTGTTTGTTTTGGACTGCAGATTCTGAAGTGATGTGGCTATTTGCTTAGCCAACGCACGGGCCTCAGGAGAGTCACCTTTCCCGCTAAGGATTAAAAAAAAATATAGTCATATAAAGGTCATTCACAGCTAATCCCAAATTCAGCAGGCACACAATGGGAGGTACTTCATCTTTTTAAACAAGGTTGAATTCAACACTCGGGTCTCAGAGCAAATATTGCAGATTTGATATCCATAAATCCCTACCTCCCCTTCTCTGCTGTGGTACCCAGACATTACATATATTCAACAGATCACTGAGGTGGGGGAAGGCATGGTACTGTCATCGATAATACTGATGTATGACTTGATTTCCCATACTCATGGCTGTCTTATGAACAACTGCAACAATGCCACACATTACAAGCAGAAAAGTAAGCAGCAACAGACCCAAGGCTATATACAAACTTGAAAAGAGGTAGCACATTAAGACCTGCAACAGTTAAATCTCAAGAGAAACTTGATTAAAGTGTCTAATGAAGAAAGAAAATTATTTATCTCCATATTTGCATCTGGCCATAGATAAAGATCACAATTTATACAATAACTGTTTCTCTACTTCTGTTCTCAAGCATCCTCTTTCATAAATGTATTTCTATATCGGTTTTGCAAAGTCATATCTTTTATGTAGTTTGCAATTACAGCTTAGAACACTGGCACTGACTGAAGTGGAGATGTTCCACGCTGCTATTTACTAAAATGCTTAGCAAAAAACAGTGATGACATTTTTCTGTATAAACAAATTTAAATTTCACATTCCCTTGTTCCTTTAAAGTGCTTTGACAGTACAGAGGAGCTCACTTCGGTCTTTGGTTTGCTTGTCAAATATTCCGTAGGCAGTAGAAAGAAAATACTTTCTAGGTAATATTTTCTAGTTACTCTCTTTTTTTTTTTTTTGAGAAAGATAGCACAAGTTGAGCTTTGGGATAAAATCATTAAGTTGAAGCTTTAAAAACGATACCATATTTTATAAGTTAAATTTTTAAAAGGATCTTAAAGTTAGCTTCCTCTTGCTGCCCAGAAACTGAAGAATTCATTGCATTCAATTTTTACTAAATACAGGATAGAAACTCAGAAGTATAAGATGATGACCATTCCCAGTTCTTGGAGGAAAATATATTCCCCAATTAATCATCAATATTCTGAGTTTGCTCAGCACTTTGAACTGCAAATTAAAATCATTCAAATAAATTAATGCTGATAAGGCTAATACATACTGTCGTCGCAGATCTGACAGCTTAGCTGTCAAAGCAGAGATCTCCCCTAAGGACCGAAGGATATCATCTCTTTCTTTAGGCTCCTCACATAATTCTGCAACTTTCCTTGCTTCAGCCATAATTCCCCGAATATGTTCTTCTCCTTCACTGCCCCCATTAGGATCCGCAAGCCAATTCTTAGTAGAAAGAAGTTGTGTACAAGTGAAGGTAAACAGTATTATTATTTATAGAGACTTTTAAACAAAAAGAAATACTAATACAGCTTTCAAAACTTTATTTAACAGAAAATACTTTCCAAAAGCAATTTCTGTTTATTAAATAGATACCATGAAGTTGCTCTGTTGTCTGGCAGATTTTCTGTTTTGAAAGAAGATGGCAAACTAGATGAAATCTACCCAAATATTTCACATTCTCTCTCCCCAACATTTGCCAACAGTATTTTCAGAAAGTAAAATTTATCTAGTAGCTTTAGAGACTCGTGACCTGAATTTCAGGGAAAAAAAATGAAAACAGATGCTCTTGTGCAGTGTGGCACTCTTTACAGAGCTCTACCTAGAAACTTTCATTATCATTTCATTTGAAATATACATAATAATAATGTATATTTTCATTTATAATTATACACACACACATTTAGATAAAGTATATACAGAAGGTTCATTATCTGATGGCCATCACCACTGGGTAATAGGCTGACCATTATGGGAGTTAAAGGATCAACTAAAAGAAAAAGCAGTTTCATTAACATTGCTTTGCTTCTGTCATGAATACAATGTTCTAAATACTGAACTCTACTCCCAAAAAAGAGCCCAAGGAAAGTGTTCTGGTTTTACCCACGGGTAAATCTGTGCAGTTTTAAATTCCTCTGCTCTTTTCTGTAACAAGATCAGTTTATGTCTAAATTTAGGGTGTTCCCTCATTTTAATTTCATAACCTTGAAAATTTCAGCAATGCTAAAAAAATTATGTAAAAAAATATCATAAACTGTAGCAAAACTCACAGCACCCTGTAAATCACTGAATTTAAGATTTTTCTTTGTAAAAGCAAGTATTTCCTGTGTGTTCTTCCTAACAAGTAACTGTGTTGTGTTTGGAAACAACTACAATAACTCAGTTTAAGAGGTCTAACAGCAGCAATGTAATCATCTTCTGGAGTATTTATTAAGTCATTAGTGGTACCTGAGCAGCATCAATCTTCTTAGCAATTGCCTGCTTAGAGTTTGTCATGGCCTCCAGTTTGCGGGCTGCATTCTCCACTTTTGCAGTGAGCAAATCCAGACCTTGTGACACCTGCTGTGCTTTCTGCATAGCCATGGGTGTAGCACCCTGTCCTCTGCCCAAGACAAAAAGAGCATCACAGATTCAGCTCAGGACTGAACAAAGCTTTTTTCTAATGAAGAAGAAAAGTTCCTTGTGAGCATTCCCAGCAATTATTGCAGAGGTACAGTATTTAATCTTTTTTTCCCCCTGGGAAAACAAAAAAACTGAGGAGGAACACAGCAGGAAGAGTTTAAAACTAAAAGCATATTTTCCCCTTTCCAGAATTTGGCATTTAACATCCTCAGAAGAATGAACAAGTTGAAGTGTCACAAAGTAAGGCTATTTGAGGATACAGTTCTATTAAAGTACCCAGGGCAAGGCCTGTTATCTCCTCATTTATAGATTACTGCAAGTCAGTCAGAACCTGCAGGAGTTATGTCTCACCATACCTAAGTGAAGACAAAGTCTGAAAGTGAAAATGTCTTAGTGGCCTCTATCATGTTGACAAAGTAGATTAAAGGTTATGGGCTATTGGTAAGACTTCTTAAAATGGCGAAAAGGATGCTAGCAATACAAATTTACAGGACCGTAAAAAACAATTTGCAGCACTACCACTGTTCAAACTCTTAGGAGTTAAAAGATGGATAGAAAGATTACTTCAAATACATATGCCTGAGAACATTAGATTTGAATAAGAAATCTCATATCCCATTCCAAAATAGCCTGACTACCGGAAAGTTTTTTGAGCATATTAACTTTATCAAACTACTATCTTTAAAAAGACCAGAGTACGTGGAAGGATGACAAGCATGCTACTGAGATGCTAAGGTGTATTAACACAGTCAGGCCAGAGTCTCAGAAGATGTTTCCTTATACCTTATTTCTCACAGGCTGAGTTGAAGTCATGTACATATTAAACCAGCATAGAAATGAACTCATTTGTTAGTGAATCTTATTTCTGTCTCTTCCTCCACCTCCAAAAATCTCACACAATACAAAGCTGACACTAGCCCCTGCTTTACAACAAGTTTAGCCTAATTCTAATACTCTGTGCAAACACTGGTTCAAAGAAGCTCTTACATTCTCTAAGGTCAATCACAGCTGGAAACCCAAGTAAAAATAAACTAAAACCAGCTTCTCACCCACTACCACTATTACAGCTAATACAGATCACTTTAATGACAATATAAACCAGTATTTCTGAATTTTTGCCTTTTTAGCCTTTATATTACAAACTAACAACTCTTCATGGAAATAAGTTATAGAACTATTCCAAGCTTGTGTATATATCATTGCAACACTTCAGAGCCTAACAGTCTACAGATTTAAAATTATGTCAGGGAATCTGTTTTTAAGGTAATCCAAAACACAGTTCTGCAAATAATTTTCATTTCCCCACTTCCTGCACTTCACTGAAGTCAGAACAGGCACTTATTTTACCTAAAAGCTTTTTTTAAAGAACACCCCAAACAAAGAACTCCAAACTTGTATTTCTTTTTCTGACAATTTGAAAGACTCATTAACATTTCAGGGAAAATATTTTATCACAGAAAAATTACCTGCATCCCTAATGTATCACAATAATAGCTTTCTTGGGTTTCTGGGTGTACTATTTTTGGGGGGTGGGAAGGAGTGTTACAACAAAACAAAGAAACCCATGTTAGAGCACTCTAGCTTAACAACTTACTACATTGATAAGCAGCTGAAAAATTCCTTATACTCCAGGATGTATATATAGTGTTCAAACTATATGGAATGGTATTTAGCTCATTCTCTTTACACCTTTACAAAGGAGTATCAAACTTCCCACTTTCTGGTAAAAGAACAAAATGGCATAGTACCTAACACCAAAACAATACAGCAAATGTAAAGAGACTCATCTGCTGCCTAAAAACAAAACCTCTTAAATTCAAAACACCATTGCGAAAGAATAACCAATTTCTAATGAAGAGGCAGAAAACTGATAAAGGGCTCTGGTTAAATGAAACTCTATGCAAGAAATGCAAATGAAGTTCAGCAGAATTTATCAGTGACTGATAAACAACTTCAACAACTACTGCTTGTGGTCTAACATCTCAAACAGCTAAAAACTAGAATACTCATATATATTACAGTCACCAGGTTTAAAATTTCATTTCTGACTAATTTGGAGGAAGGTTATGTGTTTGACATTAAACAAACTCTGAATTATTACCTGAGCAATTTTGCTCATCATGTTATGTAATTAAGATTTCACATGTTAAAACATATTACTCTTATCAGAAGAGACTGAAAGAAAAAAGGCAAAACAGAGCTACTGGCCTACTCTCTTACAGGTTAGGAATTGACAACTGCATGTTCAGAAAACCTGTTTCAATAGTACTGGAAAACTGTCCATTAAAAGTAATAGATTTACCTAGCTCGGAGGTCAGCCAGCTGATCAGTCATCTGGCCCAGCGTTTTGCATGTTCCCAGAATCTCTCTGCGTTCCTTGCCTGCACACAGTTCTCCTGCTTTTCCAGCTTCATCAAGGATCTGCCTTATTGCTTGCTCACCAGCATCCCCTAAGATGCAGAGTCAGTTAGTAAAATAAACAAGATATTCCTTGACATGTAAAATGCTAGTCTCATCATGTCCCACCACATCAACTGCACTAGGTTCAGCCGTGAAAATACATTTATCAAAAACTATGAGATATACACCAAATGTGATCATTATAATGGGATGATATTTCTGAAACAATATAGCATAACCTTAATGTTCATCATGTGCCATATTTTTCAAGTCATTTAATCATAGTTATTATAGCTTAATTTCTATTAATATTTCATTTGTAGAATCTGTAACTCAAGCTGAGAAGGAAAAGAGTAACATGGCAAGATTCATATAGCCTTAACCTCAGCCAGTTGCAAATTTGACTTGATTTTGGCTAAAGAAGATGCAAGAACAACATTCCTTTTACTTGCAACCCACCCAGATCCCATAAGTATCACACCCAGTAAATAATGATTTGCAGTTAAGTTCTACAATTATCTTCACATTTGTCCTTAGCTACTGAATTCTTCATATTTTATGTCATTAATTGTCAGTGTCAATGACAGAAGGCTTTGAAAATAACTTTCAGGTTTCTGGAATTAAATGTGGCAAGGAGAATGAGGTCATAAGTAGCATAAGCAGAAGCTCCACAGATAATTCACTTCTGACGTATATACAACTGTATTATTTTGGCTTCAATTTTGGAGGAAGTCTTTCAAAGTCCAAATGGAACAGGCCTCCATCTGGTTTTATTTGCTTTAAAGATGCATACAAAGGCAAAACCTTTACATAAGTAAAGGTGACTGTAGTTACAGTATTTATGGCAGATTTTCATGTTGAAAATTTTAGGTCAAGACAGAAAGAAAAATGCTTAAAGAGATTCTGTTTGGCAAATCTAAAGTTACACAAACTTGAAAATACAAAAGAAGGTATTTTAAGTATTAGCAACTACTGAAGTTAAATACTGTTCAATGTAGTTTATGGGGTTTTGTTTTTACTAGTGGACTGCAAAGAAAAAACATTTATGTTCTAGAGAGTATACTATTTAGGCAACTGAAAACAAGCAAAGCTTTCCAGGTCATTTAGACA
The DNA here is from genome assembly GCF_965140245.1 of Athene noctua. Classification (NCBI taxonomy): domain Eukaryota; kingdom Metazoa; phylum Chordata; class Aves; order Strigiformes; family Strigidae; genus Athene; species Athene noctua. Next base: position 43,552,727 of record NC_134041.1, read on the forward strand.
CAACTTGTGAATCTCTAGTATCTAAAGAAAATAATAAATACAGGCTCCTCAAGAATGATAAACTACATATGGGTTATTAATGCTTAAAGGCAATTTTGTCTTAAATAACGTAATTATTCAGACTTATTTTTTTTAAACATTACCTGGAGGTGCATTTGGATCTCTCAGCCAACCTTTTGCCTGGTTCATCTTTGAATCTATTAAGGCTAAAGCTCTTTTCATGGCTTCAGTATCCTTTACAAAAAAGAAACCACCAAAATGATTCTCAAAATCAAAGCATAAATAGTCAGCACAGCCAAAGCAGACAGAAGTTCTATAAAGCAGAGTCTACTTACAGAAACACACCCATATAAGCAGCTCAAAACTCATTTTAAAACTAGCAGGTCATAATCACTTCTTTCAAATTAAGGCAGACATTTTCATTTCACTCAAAATGCAGAAAATATGCATGCAATTTTAGTGATTTTTCTATTTCTTTATTTTCTAGCGTTTAATTTCTAAAGTCAGAGCTCTAATAAGCTTACATCTTGGCGTTAGTTCCATTTTTTTCCTTAATGTACATCAGATCACATAGAAAAGTTGTAACAATGAGATTAAACTTTTCAAAAATGAAAATTGGCCAATGAATTTTACTGCTTACTTCAGTCTACAAGGATGTACATCTACATTTTTCACCTGCTCTACTGTTTAAAGTCAAACAGCTGCTGTTTGCAGAAAAACAGACTGCCAGCTAATTCCTGGAATTCTCAAATATGGAATTTAATGTCTTAGGAGACAACCACATGTATTCCCATGTGGTTGTTTTAAACTCAGAACTCCTCTGCCAGGATCATAAGAAAAGCTGCTTCTTTGAGTATTATACTGCTATTATCCAGCACCTCTGACCTGAGAAGAAAAAAACCATCCAGTTCTCATTCCTGTGCATACACTGTTAATTGTTCATGTGTCATCTCTCCACTAGAGGCCAGAAGTTTTCTATCTTACACAAATGGAAAGACAATGAAACATGTAACTAGTACCTTAAGTAGAAAGTTGGGAAAAAGCCAAAATAGCTTTTTACCACACATCATAGAGATAATCTGAAATGCATCTAACATTCCATGGTATATAGATGATGAAAAGCAGCCTAGCTCTTGCTCTCCAACTGAATTGGACTATCCATGTCCCACTCTTATCAAGAGGAGCCTACTAGCATCAACAATCAGTACGTGGTATAGCATGTGATATCCTGACAACACTAAAGAACTGCTGTTTTTGTGGAGTTGTTCACTCTGCATGCTTAGGCTCAAAGATACATCACTGTAAACATTCTGTCATTTTTATTCATGCTTGTTGGTCTGTCAGCTATTCGTAAGGTGCTATAATTCAGCAACCGACTTTCTAAAAGGTCATGCAACAACACTGCTGAATATTTTTAAAGGTTCTTGAATCACAGCCTGAAAGAGAGCACCAAAAGGAATCATTTTCACCTGGATGATCGGTTCTCAAATCTAGAAACTGGGTCTCAGAGCTTAAGTCGGGACATGTCTGAAAAAAACTTCTACAGGGTAAGATATGCAGCCAGGGGTGGTGTGGGCACATTCTTTTAGAAATCATCTTCTCTACAGCTTGAGAATTGTGCATTTAATATATGATAAGAGACAAGTAAATAATCACTTAAGTATTCAAATGTATATAAAAACTTTCCTAGCTATGAAGGTAGGTGTTACAGTTTTCTATTGTTTTATATGTGAAGTTACTTCAGTTTGGAACTAATGGTCTACTGCAGGCCTGTCTATCCAGAAATAATCTGAAACAAAGAACTGAATTTTTTAAAAAGGCAAGAAATGTTGCTTAGTTTATTGATGAGATGATAGGTATGGGATGGCTGAGAAAAAGAAGAGTGTTGGGAAAACTGTTTTTGCCCCTCCCTTTTTACTAACACAGGCTTTTGTGTTGTCTTGGCTGCCTGCAGAATTGCAGTTTCAGCAAAATTGTATAGAAGTCTCTGAATCTAAAGTCTTGTATCAGGGGACAAAATCAAGGGTATTCTAGCTTTTACACTCATGATTTTGTAACTGCTAGCACTATCCAAGCAATAACAATCCATCTGTCCTATCATATGAAGACTATACGACTGGATTGCTCTGCAGTGTAAATCTTGCTACTCTGTGTGACTCTGCACTCACATTTGAAAAATAGTGTTCCGTTCTCCTATTTAAAAAAAAAAAAAAAATCTGGTGAAATCCTAGTGTAGCCAAAGTGTTCCAGGACAACTGCTCTCAAGACAGATTTTCCATCTTCACAGCTCAAACTGCCACAGCAAGGAATTCCTCTCAGCTTTAGCCTGATAAAGAGCTTTCACTGCAGTAAGACAAGTAATTTTTAAATAGAAAATCAGAACATATCCTTAACTAGATTTGTTGGTACTGTACGTTTGTTTCTGCCACAGGTGCGTCTGGTGTCAGACACTCTGCAAGCAACAAAGGTGTAGCAATCCTGAAATGTCTGGACTTACCCAACAATTCAGGCTATTAAGCAGAAAGAAAAAAGGAGAAATACTCAATTTAAACAAAACAAAGCAACTTGCTCAAGGGTCTTATTGCTTAAAAGTGCCGTGATATTCCTGATTTCTGAAACTGTTTAAATGCCTTGTTCCTTCCTAAAGCTCTAAACATGTTTAAAATTTTGCTCTTTGGGATTTGCCAGCATAGTATCAGTTGCAATGAAGAAAAAAAACCTACAGCTATCCTGCAAAAAAGTTTCATATAGAGCAGTTTTATCAGCAAAAATCAATTCTTTCCCTCCTCTCCCCACAGCCCCTCTGCTGACCACAAGAAATTTATTAACAAAAGCAGTACTATTACCTTTCCAGAAGAGATAAACAAGTTAATCAAGTTAAACTGCTAGGGCAACATTGTCTAAAGGGAAAAGAGCAAGTTGGCTTTTTGCAAATCAGTTCCTAAAGTAAATGAGCACTTATTCAAGATACCTTCATGCATCACTTCTGCCACTACCAAGAATATCGAGATTATTCATAGAGCAGGTGGTATTGGCACTGCGTTGAAAAGGAGCAAAATAAAACCTACACAATCTCTTGTTGAATATAAAATACAACCTCTGACTCAGTAAAGTGGTCTAATGTAGCAATATCTGCATTTCATTACCAAAGAAGGAAATGTTGAAGGAAATAGGCAAAGACAGCCTTCTGGCATAATAGATGGCTTAGTCACCACCCAGGGTTCAATCCTGCAAGATACGAGATACTCCTCAGCTTCATACAACTTTTAACTCCCTCAATTTCTGTGGAAATGGAAGATAACTGAATTGAGTATTACCTCAAGTTCATTTAAAAATAAACACTACCAAAAAAAGAAAGCTAAACTCCCCTGTAAAATTAAGTTCAAGGAAAAGAGGTACAATGCTATGAATGGGAAAAAATAAATATACCCTTCTATTTTTCCCCAAGATTTTGTCAGAGATCAGTATTTTCTCAGCATTTCGATTCTAAATCATCATACTATTTTAAAAAAAATCCACTTCTGGTGCAAGCAAAAATTATTTGCAATCCAGTAACAGTAATGCACATTTCAGAGTCTAGAAAGACCAAAATAGTTTACAAAAAAGCCTGCAACTCTGGCTCCACACACTTCTTCATTCTTCACTATCTCTAGGTAGATTTTGTAATAGTTCAATGTATTAACATCAACACAGAATAATAAACATAAAATAAATTACAACATCAACAATAGCATGTACCACACAGGTAAAAATTCAAGGCTGTGCATCCCCAAACACGCCTTACTTTGCTCTAGAAAAGCATGGGGAAAATATCTTTCCCTTGAATGCCAGGCATAAAATGCATGCAACAATAATCTCAAGTAGAATTTAAAAAAGCTCCTCCATTTCCCTCCAGAAAAATAATGAGTCAGTCGTTAGATATATACCCAAATACAGGAAAAGGTCTGTAATAGGTGGCCATTAGCAAACTAGTTCCTGCTTCTTCATCCCACTGTGTTTTTCAACGCAAATTTTTTGTCATAATTGCTTGGTTAATGCTCAGTGCTACAGTTCCAAACTGTCAGCTTATCTTAATTCAAAAAGAAAATACAATTAAGAAGTTCTTAACTCAGAACAGAGTGATACTTCGATTATACTAGTCCACACAACATATTTATGCATTACGTATAATGACCAATATTTTCCCTTTGGAAATACTGCTACTACACCGTTTTCTTAATAAAAAAACTTCTATTAATCTGCCTCAGTGGGAAGAAGAGTAAGAATTCCCTAAGGCTAAATTGCCAACTTGTTGCCACATTTTTTTTTGCCAGAAAAATTACCAAATTTGTTGTGCAAAAAAACCAACACATACTCATATTTTGCAATTAAATAAAAAAAAAATAAAGCTGAATTGAAAAAATGCATATACAGAACTGAAGTTTTAGGTGCAGACCAAAAGAATATGAACCATCTGAACTCAAGGAAGGCTGCTGGCAAAATACTACAGAATGGACAAAATTCCTGATTTAATAAAGCTTTCTGGGCATACAGAAAGCTTGCTCCTGCATGACTAGATCCTTTATTTGTTGCTACAGAGACTAGTAACATAAATTAACACAAAAGCATTCAGCAAGAATGTGCTTCAAAATCTTGGGCTAACTCTAATCAGACTCAGAAAGACAGTCTTAATGCAGTTCAGCTTTCAATTATATTCCCCTAGTGACAGCCAATTCTACATATAGCTAGACAGAGCTATTAAGATCCTTTTAAAACCTCTGTGTGTATATATACGTAAGTATAGTGTCACAGCTGGCACACAAATAAGAAGTTGCACAGCACACAGTCTGCACACAACACAAAATCCCACATGCATGCTGTTTTGGTTTTAGTACAAAGTAGAGGTGTAGGGTGTGGAAGAAAGCTTACCTTCTAAAGGTGAAAAAAAGGGTAAGAAACAGGAGAACAAAAACAAAGATGCATAAAGGAGTCATAATAAGGAAGTGATAGTGACAAAATAAATCAAAAGGCAAACTAAGGGTCAAAGTGCCAAACAATATAGGCCAAAGTGATTTTAATGCCTAGATTACATCAATGTTAGATCTTCTGCAAGATTTCATTTGTTAATAAGTCTGGCTTCAGGTCTCTATTTTCTTTAAATATATTTACAGTTACTTGTTGTTCATAGCCCTAACCCTTAAAAAAAAAAAAAAATCAATTTACTTCAAAATATCCCCACAAATTGACAGGAATTTCAGTTACAAAGCTACATTTACTCATAAGACCACAACAACACTTTTACTGTTCTGTCAGACCTGCTTTATGTCTGCTAGACATTTCAAGTATCTTCAGTAGGTATCAGTTAAGAGCACCACTAAACTCCAGGTAAGCGGTTGCAGTCACTTATACAGCTTAACACTGAGTTGTAAGGAAACAATACTGCCCATACATTAACCTCACAGACATCATACCCACCCAGAGGCTATTCAGTCTAACATATATTTCACTGAGACAAGGCAAACACTTCAAATTTACTCCCATGTCCAGACTAAAAATGGAGCAGGGGGACAAGGGAGAGAGGTGTTCAAGGAGGGTTCCCCAAAAATTGACTAAAATTTGCACAAGAAATATGACAGCAGCATATCTTTTCTAGTAGCATCTAGGAGAAAAGTCTCACCTACAAATGCCTACCTACAAGACCACTTTAATGTATAGAACAATAACTTTTATACCTAACTTCCCTCTGTCAAATATGATATGTAGGGTAGCTATATATATATTTATTATATATATATATATATATATATAAATAAAAGAAAAATCCTTCTCTGACAGCAATACACTATATTCCATGATCTCCTAATCATGCCAGAACTAAACTTTGAACAAATCTAAGTCTTCTGTTTGACCATCCAGGTGCAACCACTAAGCCAACTTCAAATGCCACACTTAAAACTCATTGAGAGTGAGCTAATTTTGAAAGATACATTAATATCTCTGAAGATGTTCTTCAATATTGAAGAGATCACATGATGTGATTACATAGTGTTACAAAACTGATGCACAAACACACATTTCAGTCTCAAAACACAAGTTAATAAGTGTATAACATAGTAGATAAAAATTAGATTTCTATATACAAATGTAGGTGTGAAACGTACCTTGCTTGCCCAGGCATCTTCATCCCAGGAAGTGAGTTGTAATACACGGATTATTTCATTTATCTCGGCACTCATTTTCTCTACTGTGAAATTGCGATTTTTCAAAGCCTCTTCTATTCCCTGGCTTTTAGAATTTTTCGTGGTTACAAAAATCTTCATAGCTATGAGAATACCACAGATTAGAAAATGGTACATGCAAAATATGATCAATGCTTAAGGTAATCTCCTACTGCATTTATATGGAGGTAATACATTTTCTTTTGTATGGACCAAAAAGATTGTAGTTTTACTACAAGTAGCAGAGTTATTTTCAATGAGTACAGGAGCAATGTCATGAGTGGCTTTTTAATAAACATAAAACATTGGAAATCCCCTTCAAAATAGACAATTCAGAGTGATATTAAAAGTTAAAGCCAAAAATACCTGAAATAAGTACTGGTAATAGCTCCTTCACAGTATTCATGGAGTTTACCAGCATAACTCTATGTTCCTGATGAGTTAATTCCTGTTGTCTCTCATCAATCATTTTGGCCATCTTTGTCATTCCTAAAGATTCAAGTAATTAAACATAGTCATAAATAAACGTAATACTAAGTCTAATTTGCAACAGTTGAGCTTTCTAAATAAGAACAAAGTATAATGAATTATGACAATTATTCTGAAGTTTAAAACAATGTTTGAATTAGCAGCTGTTACTTAAAACACATTCCAGATGCTTCAAAGAAGCCACTGATTCAAAACAGCCACTAAGCAAAGCAGAATGGACTCTTCAAAATTCTTGATTTAAAGCCCCAACAGTAAAAAAATAGGAAAATACCTCAAATGACTGCTTTGGGACATGAAGTCACATCATGAACTCTGGAAGCTAATTCACAGGGTTTTTTTTTCCTTTTCTGTTAAGACTTAATCAAAGCCTTAAGTGTGAATGGCAGAAAAAACAAAACATCAGGGGTTTGTTTGTTTGCCTTGAGGTTCTACCAGAGTTCAAAAATTGTATTTATTTATACTTCAGTTCTGCTAGAAATGTTTCACTGTTCTAGAAGGGTGGAAAGAATTAAATTTAGTCTAGAGCAAATCTATTTTCAGTAGCTAAAACTTGTGAGGTTTAGCAGATAGCACACATGAAAACTTCAGAGCTTCATAAAAGTTTAAGCTGATTTAAATTGGTACTATTGTGATCCTACTCTCTCTCCTACAGGAGATAAAACTAGAAGAAAGCTCTATACTCTCTGGCTGAATTACTTTTCTGCTGGCTCGCATCTTAATATAACAAAAAGGTTAAATGAGCTTTAATGACAATACTGAGAAGTAGTAGAATCCTCACACTGACAGCATAGAGGAGTAAATTGTGCAGAACCACTTTTTCTTTCAAATACAAAAGCCTAAATAGATGTTCACGTTCTCCTCTCTACTTCCAACATAAAACCTATAAGCACTTTGTTGATTTTAAGTGTACATACTCATATTCCTGTTATTTATATAGTGCTTACATTAAGTTTAGATGCCCGTTGATACAGCTGAAGGGAACAAGGACCAGAGGCATATAAAGTTTTGTGGGCCTGGGCATTTACCTTGGAGGAAGACAGTCCTTCTAGAGCATTCCAGAAGCACAAGATTAGCTATTTATTCAGAACACCATGAGTTTAGAGAAGATTATTTCAATAAAGTACAAGCCTACATCTCATTCTAAAAAATTGTGACTGAGCCAAACAGAGTAAACTGAAGTTTGGGGAAACTTCCATTTTAAAGACATGGAAGACAATGACCACAGAGAAACTGAAATTGTATATACCAAGTCAAAGAACAAGTTTCACAGAAAGAGAAGATTGCCCTTTCTGCTTCACCTTTTCCTGTTCAAAACGAGGCAAAATCTATTTAGTTGAAGGTAACTTCTCAGAGGACATAAAAAAAGTTCAGAGAACACTATACCTTCACATGAAACTTAAGTTTTTCACATCCAGAAACAAGTACACACGTTAAAAAAACCCAAGATAATCTACAAACGTGCTCTGTGACATGACAACTGCTAGTCATTTCATTTATGAGCTAGTTATTCTTACTCTACATATGTATTCTTATTTATATATAAAGTACTAACTGGACTCCTGCTCTGTTTATATAAGCATTCCTTTGTTCAGTGTAACTTCAATTCCAACATCTTCCTATATTACCACCACAACATCTAGATCTTATAGAACGTTTTTGTTAAATACCTAAACAACTTTATGACTGTTGAAACTAAAGCATTAGAGTAGTAGATGACAGAGATTAATGACAGTTTTCCACTATAGCATCCCAGTGTTTCACTTACCAATCACTTACTTCCACCAGTGAAAGTGTGAGTTAACACAGCAAAGTAACAAGTAGTGAAGGAGCATCAAATAACAAACAAAAATAATTTCTGTAACAGATGGACTTTTGTATTATACTGCAAGACAGCTACTTCTCCAACCTCATTAAGATGCTAATATATGATATGTAGCTTATACTATTCCAGGAAATTCCTACTAGGCCTAACCATCTCAGTTAGTACAGACATTTTACCAGCTTAATGGACTTCATAGCTGTGAGTGCTTAATTACACAGCTTTTCCAGGGTTTTTGTATTACTAGCACATGCTTTACTTCCCTCACATAATATAGTGTAGGAAAAGTACAGTACATATCATCTACCAACATCTTGACTCTTCTACGTTCTTACAAGAGAATGTGAACTAGAAAAGCATCATCATTGGCGCTCTAGTTTGAAACTGTTTCCAACAGACACTTTCAAAGCAACTGCTTTATCATTGTCCAAACACTCAAAACTTGGGTGAAGAAGGTGCTGGAGTGAAAAAGAGGTAGTGGAAAAGACTATACTTAGTATGTTTATGATATGCTGTAGCAAATCAAACCTGGCCCTAGATTCTTTGTGTATGTCACCAAATCCTCCATAGTCTCTACTACTTCCGCCACAGTCAGATATTCCAATATTCCTTTGCAGACACGGATGATTTTACGGACCTAAAAAAGGAACATTCCATCATTTATTAGCTGAAGCTAAGTTACACTTGAATTAGAAATGCAAGCCTATTATTAGAATAGAACAGGTATAGCATTTGCTAATATGATGTGTGGGCAAACACAAAGGTTACTGATTATGTTACCTACAATGCCATTACTCACAAGTGCTGTATTGACAAAGACAATATTTAATCAGCATATCACTACTCAGAAATGCAAAATCCTACTTCCAGTGTTTTCATTTTGTTTGATAAATGAAGGATAGCATTAAGAAAACAGGTTATGAGGAAGTGCATTTAAGTATGCTGGCATGCTTGAAGTTTTTAATTGCAATTTCAGCAATTAAAAAATATTTAACTTAAATCACAAAGCACAACTACATAAAGCAGACTCCAAACTTTCCGGGGAACTATTATTTACCATACAGCTTTACATATGGATAAAGCATTATCCAGCACTCCGGTGGGAAAGGTTGATCCAACATGTTAAGCTTTACAGAAAAAATCTGTGAAGACTGTACTTTATTTACCTCTGGACATCTGCCTCAGCCTAACTTTTTCAGTTCATACTTGATTCCAAAACATTCTCTGTCAGTTAATCTTCTACCCTCCTGAGCCACATTATTTCCGACAACACCACATACAATTCTCATTGAAGAATGAGCTAATTAACATTTAATTCCTAACAATTATATGCAGTGTTCAGTGCCTAGAACAGATCATAGTTTCCTCTGTTATTTCAGTTTTGTCCCAATGTTAGTTTATCTTGAAACATAGTAGGATAGAGACATGCCAACTTTGTATTTGTGAAAAGTCAATTATTCCAGACTAATATTCTTCTTCTGGTTAACATGCAGTCATCAGACTAGTTCAATGAAGCATTAAGTCTGCAAAAGTCAACTAATTTCCTAAACACTGGAAGCAGGGAGATTAAAAGCTATTCACTTCCTTGCAATTCTGTCCTATAACACTTGTAGTACCTATTAAAAACTACTTAAAATAATGAGTAATCAGAAGTGCCATGGAGAAATCCCATAGCATTCTCTTCATTTCAGAGAAACATGCTAACAGTACTGTGAGCTGATTAAATGAGACAAGGATGCCATATTAGACTACTCAGAACAGCAGCAAGAGCAACACAGTTTCATAGATTAACAGACTGTTGCAGATGTAAGATTTGGAATTAACATCAGCATTTCCTCACAGTAGCATGATATTTTCTATTTAGAAATAAGAAAGACTCCCAGAAAGAGGATCACAAAAGCAAGATTTCTAACAAAGAAACATTTTCAAGTGTAAGACACTCAAAACCCCTTTTTAAGTTTTCTTGCAACTCCGGCTTTTTTGTCCATCTTTAGATGGACAAACAGCATCTCTGAACCACTTTTTGCCTTGTGCAGCAGCCAAAATGTAGCACTGTTAGATCTATCAGAACTCATCTTCTAGCTGACCATCCAGACAGTCCAAATTTGTATTACCTTCCATGCCCCAAGGACAATTAAGTTGCTAGGGCTAATGAGTCAGACAGACCTGTTAGGAAGTGGCCTACAGCTTTTCAGTGAAGGGGTACAGAGAATACAAGGATCAGTAATGGGTATGGTGAAGGGAACACAGGAAGATGTAAGACAGGGATGATGGGATCTGGACTTTTTGAGGAATAATCGCAGGCAATGCCTAAACATTATGTCATACAAAGATGCTTGTAACAAAACAGAGCAACAAGCCTAAGCTCCTTCTGACAGAAAGGAATGCAAAATATCTTTCAGTCAAGGTAAAATGATCAAAACCCCATTCATCTGCTCAACAGTTTAGAATACCTAATTCAGTTCAGTGGGTATTTGAATTAATCATACTACTGTGCAGATACCTATGTCAGTCATGTTGGGATTCCTACCTCTGCTTCATCAAATGTCAGGAGTAAGTCTGATGTTCCAGAAAGGATGCCTCTTGATCCATCAATTAGATAGTCACGAGCTGGTACTGAATAAGGATCTGCTTGCAGCATCTGGGCTGCTCGAACAAGTTTGGTGCAGGCATTCTCCACTCTGTGGAAGGTCATCAGACAAAACTTGCCGATTAGTTTCTGTCTATATGACAACAGACTTGAGAAAACATTGGATTTGTTTTAAACTTTACTACTTAAAGCACTGCAAGCAAACTGATCATTCTAAACCTTTATAGTTTAAAAAGTAGAGTATTTCTTGTATTTATTTTAACAAGAAACTGTACAACACATTTTCAGAAGTCATGCAATCTTCCAGCGTAGGCAACGTTTGAAGTAGTCAGTACAGTCAATACAATGTCATTAAGGAAAGGCCCCAACATGGCAAAACACCTTTCATTCTTAATGACAAGGGCAGGGGACAAAACAATTATTCTTTTAGGACTCTACAGTCAAAGCAGTTGTTGAACTTTATCAGCCTTGTATTTGCATTGTCATTCAAGAACCAATTGCTATTAATAAATATTAAATGATAGATACACATTAAGACAAAAGAACATAGTATTAAGAAAACCAAGACACTGGGCCCTGCTCATTGAAGCTGTAGTCCAGTTCTTCAGGGTGTTAACACAACACAAACAGCATTTTAAATAGCCACAGGATTCAGTGATATGGTATGAATTTCAAATGCTGCTTGCAATTCCAGACTTAAAGAAATGAGGTTTTGCAAGATATTATAGTGTGTAATTACAGTAACACAGAAGGTACTACAATAAGCAAATGAACTCTGAAATTAGGTTCCATCAAGCCATTTAACAATCAACTTTCAAATATTAAGAACTGGAACACTGAAAAGCTTTAGGGTTTATTCTGTTGTAATTACTTCATGACAGCTTAGAGAAACACAAAATTCAGACTTCACTTCTGTGTCAGCTGTCCTACTCGCAACTGTAGTTACTGACTACACTTACTTTGACTTTCCTCCATTCTCTCCCATTTCTTTGACAGAAATGTAAGTGTAGTCTAAAACATAGACTCTATGCATGTGAATGCCATGTGCTCATTCAAGTTACAGGAGGTTCCAACAAACATTAAATTAAACCCTTTTACTACAATAATACTACATTTTATCACAACTTTTTTGTTCCTGTCATATAGCCTATTTTTTACTGATCACCTGAACATACTCTTTTATACTTTCAGTTAAGTACTATTGGAAAGTTACAGTTATGCCATTTTCTCCCCTATGTTCCTTGTTAACACAAATGGCAGAACTTAATGGTTACATCCAAATTTAACTGTAAAAGAAATAAAGACACTCATTACAGGAAAACATACTCTTTTCAGAAAGTAAAGTTTTCACCTAATGGCTCCCTAGGGTAGACTGAATTAGGCCCGCTGACCCTATCATAACCCGCTCTTTAGTGAGACATCTACTCAGGACATCAGACAGTGGTAACTCATAACCGAGTAAGAAATACAGGAGGACTTCAAGGCAGAAAGTGAGAATGGTCTGCTCATTACTATGCTATGTACTTAGTTGTATTATCAAAGTCAACTGACTTCAATAAATTAGATTTCCACGCTTGCTTCTCAAATTTATTCCTTTCAACTCTGCCAAGAAAGGAATTAACAAATCACCTATTCAGTCAGTTCAGAGCTATAGGCTCAGAAATACTTAATTTCCTACAGTTCAATTTCATGGTCATCTGTTTATTGCTAGTAATTATCTCAAGACTGGCTTTTTCATTTGTAAAGAAAGGAAATAACATAGATGTGTATTACCCCAGAAGTCACCATAAGTAACAAAAATGTTTCTAACGATTCAAAGTTTTCTTTTACAGTTTTTAGAGTTGAACCTCCAAAAGGTAAAGTTGCATTTTAATTCTACAAAGTCTATTTTGTATAAACTTCTCAACGCATTTGGAAGACTTCAGGAGTGTGCACTATGTGCAAGAAAGCAGAGTGGTGTTTAAGAATCAGACACCCTACATCCCCTGCTAGGAAACAAAATATTAGAATACAAGGAAAAAAAGTAATTCAATTAATTTAAAAAGCAAAACAAAGCAAAAAACCAAACACTAAAAATATTTACTGAAACAAACCACTTATTCTATCACAAGAATCAAAAGTTTTGAATAGAAGTACATTGCCATGGTGAATTTTCTAATCCCTGTATGATATCACAACCTAAAAAAACCCCAGCTTTATAAAAAAAATTATATTTATTTTTGAGGCATGATTACAATAAAGCTATGTTAACACCAGCCAAATTCTTTCTGGAAAAGACACAGGTCATGACATTTCAAACCATACTACTTATGGTAGTCAACCAGCTTTGTTTCTGTTAGTGTTCCTTACAAAACATGTGAGGAAAAAGTTTAGTTTATGCTAAACTACCATTTTAGGTTTTACCTTTTAGGATTGACCTCTGCTTTTCCCAGAAATGGTTGCCCAAAAATGCCAGACAATGTCTCTGATGTTTGAATAATGCTCTTTTCAATTCCTAATCACTTAAGTTATAGTGAGCACATCCATTACAGTTTAGATTACTTGCAGTTCCAGCAATAGAAATTAAAAAGCAAATATTTTACATACTAACTTATTAATACAGTTACCAGCAATGCAGCTCCAGCTTGGCAACCAAAATAATGTTAATATAGAATAACGTTACTGCTTGATTTATCAAATGAGTTTGTGTGTGCAAATTAAATGCAGACAAATTTTTATTCTCAGTGTAAACAAATCAGGTGTCACCCTATTCATTGCCTAGAGATTACAGTTCTTTCCTTCTTTACAAGAGAAGTATAGCAAGTAATATGAACACATTGCAAAACATCTGATGTAAATTACATGCATTAATCATACTCCCTAGTGATTAAGACAATGAAGATAAAGAACACAGCATTTTTAACTCTAGGTCAATAGTTCCAATGTGGTTTATGTCAGTAGCAAGCAAAGGGATGCATGATAGTTTCTCAGCAGCCAACAAACTATTTTGCTGCACAACCACACTCCTACTGAAAAACTTTACAGATTACCATTATATATATTCATTAAGAACCCTCAGTGCCAGTCTCAGGCAAACCAAAACCCAAGTCTTTGAAAAGAATAAGTAGATGTTCTCTCTCATCCTCCAAGTATGGTTCCTTCAAGACTAGTGGTGCTTTTGAATGGACAAAACAAGCACAAGGAATGCCGTGCTAGCACATGCACATTGCTCCTTACCCCATCATCCATGCACCAGTACAAGTTCTGCCAGAGCACTCCCTTAAAGAGGAATGCCAATTCCTAAACTAACACTTCAGAAACAAAAAAGGTTTGGGATTTTTTTTTTTCCTTTTCCTCTCAGGAAAGAAAAAGACAACCCTCATCTCTCACTTCCAGCATCCAAATCCTGCCCTTCAAGGCAGGAAAAGGTAAGGCTCCCTTGGCAGCTCACCTGTGACTGTCACTTGTCTCTACAACACAAAGATATCAGTGACAATACACTCCACAGTGTTAACAAGGAACTGTTAATATGTACTAGTTCATTTTGATATAAACTCCAGATTAACAAAAACAACAAATGCAATAGGTTATCATTCATAAAGGCCACTGAACATTCCTAGCTCACATTACTGCATCTAGGATAGTAATACTGTGTAAAGTAGGTTTGATTACTATGACAGTTTTGTTTCCCATTTTTCATTATATCACAATTCAAGCACTCATGAATTGCTGCAGAAAGTTCTTGGACCCAGCATAAAGTGGTACTATTCATAAGTGCTTGTATCACATTGCTACAGTAATTTAACTATTTAAGTCTCCACAATCTGCTAAATGTTGATCAAAGGCTGATTACAGAATAACAATCAACAAAATCTCTTATCCTTAATCCCTTAGTTGTCCAGGTGAACAATTAGCTAATTAACTAGAAACTTTATACCTCCTAAAAAATGAATACAATCAAAATTACATGTTTGTATACAACTCATCAAGAAGTAAGAAAAAAGTTTAGGCTCATTTCAATACATAAACACTCCCCTCAAAAAAAAATCAGACCCCTCTACACTCAAACAAGATCACACACCAGGAACACAGCATAATAAACTCTGTAATGGATTGTATCAAAGGCCCATTTAGCTCAGCATCCTGTCTCCAAAAGTAGCTGCAAGTAGATGCCTAATGAAGGTTAAGAACAGGATAAGCATTTATCAAGCTTCCTCTGGACACTCTCCCATCCTCTATTTTAAGTTCTTGGGATTTCCTGCAGTTTGTCTATTTGATAACCCACAATGGATTCCTCTAAGTACTTATCTATTAACCTCCAAACCTACATAAAAAATTTTAACAGTACATGACTTGTTGTATGAAAAGGCGCTCTCTATTCTTGGTTTATAAACTACTAGCTTAAAGCAATGCCCCCACCAAGCTGTTGCACAGAAAGAAAAGAACAAGTTTCTATCTTCTCCATGCAACTCATACTCCCTTAGACATTTGTCAGGGCCTCAATCCCCTCTATCACTTACCCCAGGCTGAAAAGATCCAGCCTACTTACCTTTGCTTTATAGAGAAGCAATGCCATACCTTTGTTCTAAGTCCTTCTATGAGCTTTTCCAGTTCTAATACAGCCTTTCTAAGGGACCAAGGTGTGAGAGGAAAAATATAAAATGACATTTTGGTCTCTTATTCTTTGCTGATAAACCTAACATTTGGTTTAATTTTGACCACTACTGAGCACATGATGGATGTTCTCACCAATCTATCACAGCTCCAAGAACTTGCTCACTGTTGGTAACTGTAAATTCAGAGTCAGTCATCCTATCCAACACTAGACCTGCTGCTCTCCCACAAGTACGTTTTAGTACTTCTAAAATAACATCATCCACACTTAATATCAAGTCACTCAGTTTAATAAGGTCCAGCTGTAATTTCTCAGAGTCATCCACTAATTTCACTACCCTGTGTAAGATAGGTCATCAGCAAGTACTTATGCCTCACAGTTCATCCTGGTTTCTAGCACACTTGTAAACACGGTGAAAGCACAATCCCAGCAGAGATCTCTACAGCCCTACTGATTACATTGCCACCAGGGTTAATCATGTAATTTTTCCTTTCACTTGCAATTTTCTCTTTTCCATACAAGAACTTTTCTTATTACACTGTGGCTACTTAATTTTCCTAAAAGCTTTGCCAAAAAGCTCAGAAATCAGTGTATACTTGGATTACCCAGAATATCACTTGGATTACCCTTATCCCTGTTTGTGATATTTCTAAAAACACCAACAGATTTATAAGGCAGAATTTATCTCCACAAGAACACTGTCAATTCACCCAAAGCAAATCATATGTATTTGTGATCTGTTAATTCTATTCTCTAGTGTAGAATTTCTAGCCATTTGATCCAAAGGTATGTCAGACCTATAGACCTCCTTTCCCAAGATTCCCCTAGAAAGTTTCTCAGGCAGTAGCATCACCTTGATTGACATCCTAGATGGTCACAAGTGAAAGACTGTACTTCGCCAATAATTCAGTTGTTTCATTCTTGAACTCTTACGCTAATACCACCTGATTCTAGGCTTTTTTTATTATTCATTTTGTCAACCTACAGTGCAAACTAAATCCTTTTTCACTGCCTAACATAAATTTTCTCTTTAGACATCATCTCTGTTATCTATTTTAGTATTTTCTTAGTTGCCTTAAGACTTTCTTGTTTTGACTATCTTCCTGTTTGGGAATACAGTAAAATATTCAGTCATTCTATATACATTGGACATCACTAATTACATTCAGTAGTTTGCAGGGCAAAGACACTCAGTGAAAGTTTGTCAGTTGGCAGTAAGAAGTTTGGCAATTCCACAACAAGAAGTGATGTATGATTTTTAAGACTTAAGGCAGCAGAAGAAAGTCAGTTGTCCTTGACACTGAGCCATGGAATTAAGGGTATCAGTCACTGTTCTTCACATGTCTTAGATTTTCAGGCAGCTGTATCATGCACCAGCTGCCTACACTAACAAATTCACACTCTTCCACCAACAAAATTAATAGAAAAGATTGAGAACACCACATTATCTCTAACACTGTTAGGCAAAACTACAACAGCACATAGATAAGTATCCCTGTGACTCCGATTATTTTTCATTTTTACATATGTACCCGCATATACAGAATGTAACAGAAAAAGTCACTGCTGGCAGAAAGGTCGTTCCTAACAAAGGTCAGCCTCAAGACCGCAAAGAGCTAACCAAACATAAGTGAATTTTCTAATCTCTGCAGCAGAACTAAGTGACAATAATCTAGCATTGGAACAGGTTCCTTGTACCTACAGTAGAAGATTTTTAATAAAATGAGTTTACTTGATAAATGCTGGTGGCATATCCCTTTTCAAGATCTGGTCTTCTGTTGTCTGCACGGTCTCTTTTCCAACCTGCAGGAGAAAGATGTCATACTTAAGATTCAGAATTTCACTGCAAAGCCTAGAAAAAAAAACAAAATAGCAACAAAAAACTGATTTGTACTAATGACAATTTCTTTCACTAGGTTTGCTGGTACTTTATTTTTGAGATTAATATACTGTGGTTAGCCTAATGCTTATATCATGCGCTGTTTCTGGCCAACACCTCTACTAAATTAACCAGTGTGGGACACAGACTTTTTCCTCTTCCCACTCTCCCTAGAAACAATACTGTTTGCTGCACGTAGTTGTGAAAACTTAATCACCATGAACTCTGTAGGCTTCCCTCCCTCCTATTCCACATAAGTCAGAAATCAAGTTCAAAGTTTAAAAACAAAAAAATTACCTCCATTTTGCTATTAAAATTAGTCTATTAGAAAAATTTAGTTAATTACTGAGAATACACCCCACATTCATATCATTCTTTAAGCAAAAATAATTATGCAGAAGCTAATAAAGAAAGAGATAGAGTAAGATCTAGACTTTTCGACACACTAGCTCATGTTATACAATAGAAGTCTTTATAATTGGTAGCTGGCTCTCTGAACTGTGAGATCACCAACTTGACAAAATATTTCCAGCTCCTTTGTTCACTGTATTTTCCAGCTGAATAAGCTATTCAGGAAGGCATCACAAAGCAGAAGGTCTTTAACCCAGACACTAGTTTGTGTTAAGAAATGCCAGGCCTGCTCAAGCTAGACAAGATAGCCCTGAAAATTCCTCATCAGCTGGTGTTTAAAGACTTGCTGGTTTTTGACAGAAGTTGTAGTGTGCCAGTATGCACAGCACTTGCCAATTCTAACCCTGTACAGCCTTCCAAGAAGCACCATTTCCATTCAAGTTTACACTGCTTGCCAAAAACTGTGTCTCCCTAGTCTGGTCCTTTTCAGAAGAGCTTTACAGAAAGAGATTGGCCTTAGTATTTTATTTGGTTCAGAGTCAGCCTAGCCTACTTTTATTAAAAAAAAAAAATAATCTATTATTACTAGACTTACAAGCAGTCACACAGATATTTATAAGCAAAGAAGGGAAGAACAGTGAGGAGGTTAAAAGTCTTCAATTTTATGATAGGTTTCTGTCTCTTATGTTCATTGTAGGCTCACTAACAGTGTGCTGGGTTTGCATAGTGGGGTTTTTGGTAGCAGGGGAAGGGATTATAGTGGTGGTCCCTGTGAAAAGCTTCTCAAAAGCTCCCCTGGCCCCAAGTCAGACCCATCTCTGGCCAAGGCTGATCCAATTGCAATGGTGGCTGCACCTCTACAATAACATATTTAAGAAGGGGAACCTGAGAGGGTGTTAGTACTTGTGAGGAGGTGTTACAAGAAGGACACCTATGGGAACGCCATGGTCTGTGGAAGGAAGGAGGTGGAAGAGGGGGACATGCACTAGAGCAGAGAGTTCCCCTGTATCCTGTGGTGAGACAGCAGGGCCACTCCCCCACTGCCACCCATGTAAGTCATCAGAGGAGCAGAGATTCACCCATGGCCTGTGGAAGATCTCTGAAACTCTGTGGGAAGAAGCAGCCCCCCCACTGTTGCATTCCTCCCAGTGCTGAACTACAACACATGGAGATGACCTACATCAGATCATCTTGATAAGAATGCATGCTGTGGGGAGGATTCACAATGGAGAAAGTTTGTGGCTGGCTGTCACCCACAGGAGGGATGCCACATGGAACAGGGTAAAGAATGCAGACAAGTGGTTCCCCTGAGTCCTGGAGGAAGAAGAGGCAGACTGACTGCACCCTGCCTCCCCCTGCCCCTGTGCTGCTGCAGAGGTAGAAATATCAGGAAGAAAACTGAACCTGGGAAGAAGGGAGAGGTGGGGAAAAGGTGTTTTTGAGATATGGTAACACTTCTTCCTGTCCCATTCAATGTGGTAAGTGTCATTATCGTTAGTGTTTTGAATTAAAGTGATGTCCTTTTTCTTCCCCTAAGGAGTCTGTCTTTCACCTGTGAGAGGTTGCCTTTTAACGGGTGAGAGACCCCTCTCTGTTCTTATCTCCATTCCTGAGCCTTTCGATTCTTTTTTTCTCCTTTCCAGCACTGGTGGGGGCTGGGTGGGAAGGGGTGAGTGAGGGCTGCCTGGTGTTCAGTTGCCCTCTGGGCTCAAACCACCACAAAGAGCCATGCATCATAGTGCACAGCAGTGTTGCTTTGACACCTAAACTCCACAGCAATGCCTCAGGTACAATGTCTTAGAAATGTATCTCATACCGCATTTCTTAGGACAGGGTTACATGACCCACCCTGACTGTTTGTTCTAATTATTTCCATTGCACTCATGAAACATCCTTTGTATTTCTCACCTGTTTGTATGCACACATGCATGATAATTTGCGAAAGTTTTGGATTACACATGGTTCACACAGAAGGCTGTCACCAGGTAAAAATACAGAGTAATACTTCATTTCCAAAGAACTATGCCTTCAAGATTTGCTTCTTGCAGCTGTACCAATCTGCATATAGTTCAGTATATTAAGTATATTTCTGAGGATATACAGTTTTTAAATAATGCATGAGAAAGTTTAGAATGACCTTCAAATTGAAGCTACCCTCTTGTAACCATCATTATTGGTATATTGAACAGAAGCAGCTAAGGACCAATGTCTGCCGAAGTTACACCACATCAAGTGTAAGTTACTTCTAGTTTTATTCGACCATACAAAAAGCATTTATTCATTCAGTCTGGAAAGCATAAGAGGATCTAGGTTCACTACTCCAGGAAACATTATCAAGTAATTATAGATCTATGCACACTTTATATATACACATACATATACAGACATTCTTTGCTATGGCTACCTAGTCTCTTTAGTCTTCAAATGAAAGCAACATACAGGACATGGGTCAACTTCCATTTTAATTTTTTATGGGGAGTTTTAATTTCAACACTGTCCTAAACTATGAAGGCATTTCTCTTCAAAGTCCAAAAAAGCAGAAATACTCATTCCTCCAATATCCTCAGCACTATATAGCATGCAGACAGGACCCAAGATTTCAGGCAGATCCCATGAGGCCTTGTGTTGGGTTTGGTAGCAGGGGACAGGGCTACAGCCATGGCCCCTGTGAGAAGCTTCTCAGAAGCTCCCCTGGCTCCAAGTCAGACCCACCTCTGGCCAAGGCTGGGCCAGTTAGTGACCATGGCTACACCTGTGATAATGTATTGATGAAGGGGAACATCAGAGGAAACATTGGAGTTGTGAGGGAGACACCCATGCAAACACCAAGGTCAGTGGAGGCCAAGGGGGAGGTTTACCAGAGCAGAAACATCCCTGCAGCCCACAGTGAGAGGGCAGGCTGTGCCCCTGCAGCCCATGGAGGTCCACAGCAGATCAGATGCCCATGTACAGCCCATGGAAGACCCCACACCAGAGCAGGTGGCTGCACCCAAAGGCAGCCAGGACTGAGGGAAGACTGTGCTGGGACAGTTCATTGCTAGGAGGGTTGCAGACCCTGAGAGGCACCTATACTGGAGCAGTTTTTGAAGATCTGCAGCCCATGGGAAGGCCTTATACCAAAGGAAGTTCAAGAAGGACTGTCTCCCACGAGAGGGACCTCACACTGGAGCCAGGGAGGAGTTCCCCCCAAGGAAGGAGGAGCAGCAGAAACAACAGGTGATGAACTGACCACAACCTCCCCCCACTGGTGCAGGGGATGGTAGAGTTAGAGAAAGTAGGAGCAAAACTGAACCTGGGAAGAAGGAAGGGGTGGGGGGGAAGGTGTTTAAGATGTGGTTACACTTCTCACTGTCCTACTGTTAAATTAAATGGTGGTGGTGTAGTTTAAATTACATTGATGTTCTTTTTCTTCCCCTAAGAAGTTTGTCATTTATCCATGACCATAATAGGTGAATCATCCCTCTCTCTCCTTATCTCCGTTCCTGAAGTTTTTGTTTTATTTTCTCCCTCTGGGCTCAAACCAGGACAGGCCTCAATTAAAGAAGTCCCATATCTTTCTAGAAAAAAGGAATTTTTACAGTATTTTAAGCACCAGTACAGCATACACTCACTGAATCCGTTTAAATATAAAATCTTGTGGATCAAAGGAAAGCATTTCATATTTACATGGCCATTAACCTTTCCAGAAGTTGCTCTGTGCATTTGTAGCCAAGGTGTAGAGATGGCATGTAAAGAACAAATGTACTCCACATACCATTCATCAGACAAAGTCTCAAAACATGAAGCCACATTGATGACTAAAAATACACAACCACAAAAGAGTTTTGTGGGTTTTCCTTTTTAGCTTTGTGGTTAGGGGGGTTTTGTTTCTTGCTTTGTTTTAATAAGATACTCTTTCTTCAGACTGAATTTTACATGGCCTACGCAATTTTTAGACACACAGCTGTGTAACACAAGGTGGAGAGTCACTCAACTCTACCCTCTTTATACTCCAATATCAAGGGAATAAAGATTTTTTTCCTTAAAATGTAATATCTACACATACCCCATTCAAACAGAAGGCTTGTCAAGCTCCATGCTAGTACAGAACAATTATCTGTGAAACCTGTATTTTATTTCTATCCAACAGTATACATGGGGAAAAAACCTTCGGTTTCAGATATTCTTACCTCCTAAAATAATCTTGCCCTAGCTAACTGGGAAGCAACAATCTCCATCGAATAGAAGCTTTTAAGTAATACTGAAGTGGCCATTATTCAAGGTTCCTCAGAAACTGCACTGATTACTACAGTAAAGAGACCATAACATCTTGAACACTGTACCTGCCCAGAGCAACACAAAGTAAGGGAAGCTCTCAAGCAAAACTTACCAAGACAGTTTCATAGTTACAACATCCACCCACCCATATTTATTTCCATACTCTTTGGGATACTAGAGGCAAATCAGCTGAATAAAGAATGAGCTACTTTCCTGCTTGCTCCCTGCTACTCAGAGAACAAGAAGCAGACAAGTCTTAAAATATAAAGAAAATGATAAAGAAAATGGGGGACACAAGTCAGAGGGCATATATATGGTCTCTGAAAAGCCTTCTAGGAATGCAGCTGAAAGAACCAGGAGATGACAGATTTCCTGCTGCTTTTAGCTTTTAACCTTGCTTGTAAGTCTTTCTTATGCACTCTTGTCTGCCAATGATCAGTAAAAAGATCAGGACGTTTTAAGCTTCTTGCTGGGGAGTGTTTTCTCCCTAGAAAAGCAAGAGGAAACTTTTCTGATCAGGCTGAGGTTTTCCCTTGTAACCAGTTTTACAACTTTTTGTCATATCTGCTTGTATTGCAAGAAAGACAGACAAGACGAAAGCACCCCACAAGGTCCCTTTCCTGTCTTCTTAGCCTGCTGGACATAGCAAAAGAACAACTGTTCAGTGAAAAGAAATAGTTTCAGCTTCTGTAATTCTCTAAGTTTAAATAGACACATAAACATCCAATAATATCTAATTATCTTAACATCTAGATGTTTGAAAGTACAGACTGTATGTATCTTAGAATAAACCATGCAAATATATAACATGGGACTCTAAAGTTTATTGTTTGGGGGTGGGTTCATTTGTTTTGGGTTTTTTTAAACAAAGATTTTTCTAAATGCCTATATTGACAATACCAATTTGACAAATGCTGAAGTGTAATTTTCCTTGCAGCTTATAGGATTTCCCCAGTTAAAAAGGAAGATGATCTTAGAATTATTTCTTACAATCTTCCAGAAACTAATTTAAAACATCTGTCATTTTAGCAAGGAGCCTAAAAAATACTCTCTCACATCATCATCCAGTGAACACATACAGCTCTAGCTGTAACACCAGCAGAGCCCCAGGTTTCCCTCAAGAAATAAGCTACAGTATGAGGTTTGCATGACAAATCAAAGTACCACTCAAAGTGATTGAGTCTGTAGCCTGTAAAAGTGACTTTACCATAAGCCATCTCCCATTAAAATCCAGTTACTGGTTTATGCATTCTTCCATGTTCTGCAAGCTTCCAGGAAGAATAGTGACATGACAATGAATGTTAAATCTCACATCAAAAATTTGTTATACATCAGTGCAGTTCCATAAAGTTCTCTGCAGATTCTTTCTCTATTTCTTTAAACGTTTGTCCTGAAAAAATTAACTTAAGTATGTGCTGTAACTCTGCAATAACAACAGTTTCTACAATGCATATCCATGCCTAGAATCCATCTCTAAACAGAATTGCCAGTCCTTTTCCCCAACCCCACTTTTTAAGAAAGCAAAACTGGCCTAGATTTCAAGACTATGAACAATCCATCAAGCAGAGCTAGAAGCAAGCCAAAGTTATGCTGAATTTATGCCTATTCCTTGCTGAATTTATGCCTATTCCTTGCTGAATTTATGCCTATTCCTTGCTGGCATAGATGATATACATTTGCAGTCTAGACTAAAAAAATAATAATACATGAACAGAGAATTAAATCTTCATGAAAGCATTTTGAATTCAGGTTACATACTATGGGGCACTGCTCACCCATGACAACAGAAGGAAAATCATGACTGAAGTAAATGATACATAGCTGTGTAGCCTACACCTTTTTACAGAGTTCATCCCTACCCACAGGGCTTGTCCATTGAAGTTGCTAGAAAGCAGGTCCTTCATCTCAAAATGAGTTCAGAGACAGTTTGTCTCAGTGGGATCAAACACAGGAATGGCTCAATAACTGCTTCACAATTATTTCATTTTCCCTTTGTGAAACCAGTCATTGGAGCCAAATAACACAGAAGGAAAAGAGCTCTGACAACCAACGAGACAAAAAATTGGAATTAGCTATTTACCTTCATCATTGTCAGTCACAGTACTTTGATTGCAACCCATGTTCTACCTTTATTTGCAGTATCTAGTAGGTCTAGTTGTTGGTATTTCAAGCTCTTTCACTAGCCCTTTTAGAAATACAACTTTTGGAGTCAATGTTGTTTTATCATGCCCTGACCCTTAGCCACCATAATCCATGTGGTAAACATTAGCAAAACAGAACTGCATATACCCTGGCATAGCAGCAAAGCATAAAACTTTGCCAAATAAACAACTTTGGGGTACATCATGAAGTGTCTTAGTCCCACCTCAATTTCATAAGTCACACAAATGATCATCAGATGACAAACAGCTTCCAGTAAAGACAGAACTGTGAAAGAAAAAGCAAGCAATGTTAAAGTGTTTTTAGAAAAAAAAAAATAATCCAAGATAACAAGTGTACAGATCACTCATCACAATTTAATCCTTCTCATTCAATAAAACTGAAAAAAGTCAGTTATAACAAGGTACCACTTGGGAGTTTAACACAACATTTTGTTTTTACTTCAAAGGCCCTTTCAGAAGCATTTAGCAAATAAAATTTCCATTTTTTTCATCATTCCACTCTCATCTTGCTTTAAATTCAAAATATGATTGATAAGTCACTTGGAATTAGTGAGTTTAACACTGGTTTAAGAAGGTTTAAATTCTTCTAGTACTATGCAGGGGAATAGGCCAATGCAATTAAGAGACTGAAAAATAAGTCCAAAAAAATATACAGCTGTATTGTCTTCCTGCTTATAGTTTAGTGAGCAATGCACATATACTACCAGTGACATCAGTCAACAAGACGACTATTCCTTCAAGCCAGACATGAACCTAGAGACTGATAAATCAGAGCCTATCCACTTTGCCTTTCAGTTAATATGGAAGCTGTATACCAGCTTCTGGTTTTCTCATGATTACCCTGGAGACTGCATTCCAGGCATAGCAAGGTACAATTTCAAAGTCATCTGGCAGTAAGTCAAGTAAATTAGAACACTCCAACCATCTGGTCTCTAATAGCAGCAAACTGATCTACCTGTCTACAATGGCAATTAAGACAAATTCAATTGGCTTGAGGCTAGGGAAATCCTGCTGTCCAAGTAAAATACGTAACTATGAAACAAGAACCATACGGAAACCGAAAACTGACATCATTTGGGTATCAAAAGACATTTATTCATGCTGCTAATGTCTACTAACTCTGTTACCAGTACAGAGCTGAGACTTGGATGGTTTAGCTAATTGCAGAATGCACAACTTAAAGGAAACAAAAGCATATACTGATGATGTGAGACTTTTTACAGAACTATTATAATTTGGAAGTTAATTCTTTAACCAAGAAAGTTTCTTCTTCTAAACCAGTACTCCAGAGTTAAAACTACTTTAAGACATTGTAACTCCACTTCACTCAAGCAAGTCAGCTCTGATGTTTGAGCACATACAAAACTCACCTGGAAAAATCAGATACAGCAATTATCCTCTACAAATTAGATTCACAGCTGCAACTATCTACGTTTACCTTACAAGGAAGTGGAAGAAAGATTTCTTTCCAGATACAGATTCTCACAGGCCACTCTGCTGCATTTCTAGTAGAGGTAAATATTGTACTGCACAGTCTCCAAACCAACCCAAGCTGTAGCTTCACATCAGTAGTAACAGACTTCCTCCCCAGGCTGGTTTTTTCCTTCATCAGAATGACAAACTAAGTTAAGGGTGGCCTCTGTAATAATACTATTAAATTGGTATTTCACTTATCCATGTGTTGGCACAGAAAATATTCAAGTTGCTGAAGAAAGAAGACAAATTAATACCTATGCTCTATTACTTCCTGAGTAAGTTTCAGATGCAGAATATTAGTTAAGTTTCTCCCTCTCAAGGTTCTAAGGTATCTGGCTAATCAAGTGCAAGGCAGATGTCCATTATAAATTACTTAATTATAAAATACATTGCCACTTTTTATAACCCATTTTATTTTTTGAAAACGCTGCTAATTTGACAGGTTGTTAACTACAAGAAGCATTTTAATATACCACAAATGTAGGTTGGCTACCAGGCACTGAATTTTGGGATCTTCTATTTGTTATATGCAAACTTGGACTGACTCCTGAAGACCACAGCTCAACACTGATTTTTCCCTCTTCCACAGAAATAAAGGGCAGCACCCCTTACAAGCTCCCTCCTAGAGCATCAGTGGTTTCACAGTAACAGAATTTTTTTCCTAAGTTTAAGACAGCAACAGTTTCCTGCAGTAAGACAAAATTTATAAACATGAGAAGGAAGAAGCAG
This sequence comes from Athene noctua, assembly GCF_965140245.1. Classification (NCBI taxonomy): domain Eukaryota; kingdom Metazoa; phylum Chordata; class Aves; order Strigiformes; family Strigidae; genus Athene; species Athene noctua. The sequence continues at coordinate 43,579,270 of NC_134041.1, forward strand.
TTCTGAACACCTTTGATAGCAGGGAGGAGGAGAAATACCAATCATTGATTTTTAAGACACAACAAATCAGAATATGCACTGACTTTCAGCACCTGCTAGGGGCAATGCATTTAGCAGTAGATAAAGGAAAGAATACTCACCACCCCACTATTTTCATGACACTGCTTTTTAGCATGTTTTAAATGTAACTATTTTGCCAAAGACACTGTCATAACACTACCCTTCATTCTAAGCAATCCTGAAATGTTTACGATTCCCACCACGTCTTCCCATGACACTGTTTCAAGTTACTGACTTGTTCTCATCTGCCTGTCATCTGTGCTGGCTTATTTATCTGCAGCCTTGTCAAGCAAGTATCTATTTCCATTACCTTGATGAGTTACAAAAACTAGATGGGTTTAGTGCTAAACAAAGTACTGAGGCAGAGAAGGAATTTACATAAGAGATGCTACCTTAATCTATTTACTTAAATCAATCGCAAGTGCAGAGTTCTCTCTTTCACTGACTTTGTTTCCCTCGGGAAACACAAGGATTAAACATACTCATTTAAAATTTCCTTTATTGATAAATTAATACTTTTCACTGAGCTTTAAATATTATATTAAAATTATCTTCATGTGTTCACTAATATATGGTTGAAGTAACAGAAACTCACAGCATTCATCTTTTGGCATAAACACAGTAAATGTTTCTTCACCAGCATGATATGTACTAACACAATATATTATTATAGTGATTGTCCACTTCTGTAGCATATTGGACAATTTGTGTTTCATAAGAGTCTGATTTTACTTGACTAACAGTTAATTCGTTGCTCACGTTAAATGTAATGTTTTAATTAGCTACAACAGTATCTAGTTACATTAAACAGAAAAAGGACTAGAAATGGTGGGCTGTTTTCCAAGGAACAGTGCTCATTTTACAGCACCATTAAAAAAAAAAACTTCAGTGTGTCAGAAACTTGAAATCATGTTATTGTTTTCCAGCCTGATTTTGCCTTCAGTGCTTCTGACCACTTGTACCAGCTCTGCAAGTAATTCAGCATGTAGAAGACAACCCACTTATGTGCAGAGTCATCATAATGAATTTGCAAACTGTTACAAAGCAGACACTCAACAGAAGTAACTGATAGAGGATAATTAAAAAAAAAAAAATCAAAGAAATGTCTGATCTGGTATTAGTTCTGAGTTCTTTTACCGTAATTCATTAGTATTTTAGAACTCCATTGTGCCAGGCACTGTACAAATACATATCATCCATAACAACATTTAACAGCAGACCATTGCTGAGTCACATTAGAAGAATGTTGACAAATGAACTCCACATTAGAAAAAGGATATTAAAGTGCCACCAACACTTGATAGTATGTAATTGCTACCACTTTGAGGAGTTATAGGTACCATTTCTGTTAAAACCCTTTTAGAAGTTTAATAGAAATTAATGAAAAATCCTTTAAATCTTTGTAAGGTAAACACATTTAGAGACAAGTTCCTTTATATTTGCTATAAGAATGTGGTTGAAAAGAGAAACAGCAGTATTGCTGCAAGTCTGACTAAAAGCATCTCCTATAACAGGAAGCTACACTCTTTTCCAACATTTTGTCCTATCTAAGGAAGCTGGCTCCAATTTTAAAAGCAATGGAACAGAAGAGAACCACTCTTCTGAGCAACCATTATACTATAGTAAACAGGAATACAAGTTTTTGGCCAGCTAACAAGCAAACTGGAAAAAACATCTGAAGAAAGGAATTGCAGTCAACTGTGAAAGCAGAAGCTATATGCATCAAGTTCACAAACTGTTTCACAGCTTCCATTCACTTCCTCCACTGCCACACAGTATCAAGGTTAGTTATCAGCATCACCAAAATATTTAAAACTAGTAAGCCATGTGCAGGGAAGTCTGCTTTTTGCAAGAAAAAAAAAAAAATGCAAGACAACTATGTGAAAATCTGCCACAACAGCTAAACAACAACTCTTTGTAGCAGTCAGTAACTCCTTCAGGGTTGCAAAGTCTCTTTAGCATTTCACTATCCTGAATAATTGGATAAAAGGTCAGATTCCAACTGCTCCCCCTCAAAAAATTGTCACAGCAAAACTGTTATGCCACAAATTAGCTTCCAATTGAGAGATAAAACACTTTATATTCTATACCTTTGAACTACAATAATCACTGATATCAAGCTGGGAAGAGGAAAAAAACCCTATCAGCCAAAAAAAACATTCCTTTCTGTTGCATGGGGGCGTAGAGTGCACCTGGCTGCTCTGGCAGCTCCAAGTGCCAGTGGAGTCTAGTCAGAGAGATAAGGAATGCAGGTTTTCTCCAGCATTAACTTTAGAGAAATAAAAGAAATGTCATGCTACTACTTTTCCCCATCAGAGAAAGACTGAAGTCAAGCTGAAACTTACCTAAAATTTAGTGAGGTTCTCACTCCCCACCCCTTTATTTTTTTGAGAAAAAGGGAACTTCTCATAAGTGCGACAAGAAATCAAGCAGCACTTTTCCATTTGCTACAGTTAAGTCAGTAGTTTGGCAGTTACCTCCCCTTCACAATTCTGGTTTTTCGTCATTGTATCAGGGCAAGCTAAATAAAAAGTGACCTTTTTGCTACTATTCTGGAGTTTGAGAGAAACCCTATTTGATTATTTCTGTTATTCAGCACAACTATTATGCTCTAAAAGCTGCAGAGACTGCTAGGCTTGTGAAAGTGATTTTAGAGTAGTCCAAACGCTAGTCAGTCTACTAACTTGTTCTCTCACCTAAAACCTCGTAAGAGGTTATATGAAGTAATTTAGGAAAATGTTTTTACACTTGAGAATAAGTTCTCTTTCAAGTATTGAGTGGTTTTTGTGACCCGTTTTAACAGAATCAGATTTTGAAGACTTAGCTGAAGGACAGTTAGACACCTGTATACACATTCAGAGGCTGAAATGCAATCAATCTTGAGCAAAGTTACAAAAACAAGATCTTTAAAAGCAAAGACACACAAAAGCAAGTAACTTTCTCAGGAACTTCCAAGTAGATGCTTGAAGCAGCATTTTTTTAAATAGTGATAACTCTTAATATAAACATTCAGTACATCACACACTTCAGTATTAAAAACATCTGCTAAGCAAGTTATGATGACTGCATGTACATATGTTAGCAACTGACAAGGTTTCCATAGAGTTTAAATAGGAAGGTTGAACATGTCACCTTGCATACAGCTAAACCTTAGCACTAATTGTTTCATTCAATGATGTACTACTTGATACTATTTTGAGATTAACAGTTTAACTATTCATTGCTTATGCCCAGGCAAATATTTTACTCATTTGAGTAGTTATTTTATATATAGATATTTTACTCATTTATGAGAAGTTGTTCAAAGCATAACCAAATCCACCCAAACACTCTTGCAACTTGTAAGTTACCTGGCTGTCACATGTACTGACTATCAGTCTGGTTGAAGTCTGTTTCTGCTCCTTCCAAGGTAGTATTTGTGCAGGCAAACAAGACAATGCCTGCATAAGAAAAAGTTTTATTAATGCCTTCCTCCTCAAAAACAGTTGAAGTATACAGCTTCTTCCAAACTCAGGAAAAAGTTTGAAGACAGCAGAGAAAGCAACTCAGTTGGAATAACTGGAGTTCCAGATGACATCTTTTAATAGCTTCCCTGCTGGACAGGAGTCTTCAGACTCTTCTGCAAATGAAGAGCTGATACCCAGAAAATGGCTGAAAGACTAGAATGGACAAGGAAGTTGATATGGACTTTCCTGGCTCAGCCTTTAATAAGCTTCCTGGTTTAATGCACCCGTTTCTTACATTACATAGCATCTATTTGATGAGAATTTAATAAAACTAAAGACAGAAGAAAACAGTCATTACTGTTTGCCATTACCACAAGGACAGCTAAGGTGACACTTGTGACTTACCCAGTACAGGCCAGAATGCTCCTCATCAATAAAGGGGTTACAGAAATAATTGCCATTGCTCATACTAGTACTTCAGCACTTGTGTTACTATACCTGTTTAAGAAACTAATTTCTATAGCTATTTTCTTGTGCACTCCTCAGCACTTAAGAAGCGACAGCCTTGTCTCTTTTCATGCAAAGACTCCGCTACTAAAATGCAGTTCAAGTTTAATACCATTGTACTTTACTATTCCAACAGAAGACAAACATTGAAAAGAGCATAGTCTGGTACTGCCATCAATGTGTCCATTAAAAAGAAAAGACAAAATGCAATCTTTACTATCACCTACTTTAAAAAGATACATTGCTGGATAAACACCATCACAAGAATATCAAGCACGCCTGAATATCCTTATGAATTGCAAATGCAGTTACATTTACATTAATTACAGAACAAGGCTTTTGGTCTTTGCCTACTGCTAACCTGAACTGAGACTGCCTTCAACTAATCCGTAGCTTTTAGGACAGTTAAATAATTTAGACAATTCTGAAATTAAGATAGAAGATTTACTGTATCCTAGTCAAAGTGACCAAAAACTGTCACAACTCTAGTACATAGAACACTGAGACCAGAACACTTGCAGCAATAACAAACATTTTAAGCTGCATAAACAAAGCTACCCTAGCATAAAGCTTATAAAGCTGCCAAAGCAGCACTTTCTCAGGTCTGTTATTTCCTTTATGCACCATATGTACCTGAGGACAAAGACTAAGCATAGTTGCTCAAGTCAAACCTTCTTAGGCCATCACAGAAAATCAGTTTAATATGAAAATTGCTTACCTCCACTGCAATACTGTACAGAACTACTGTACTTTTCCTATCATGCACTGTAAGCTCTAAATATCGTCTTTCATTAGTAGATAGATACAAATTGAGGAGCCAAAGATAGGAGGCACTCTGCTATTAGAAACAAGGAAGAAGTGGTTGGGAATGCAAAGGCCAGGTGCAACCTTAGCTGCAGTGACCATGAGATCGTGGAATTCAGGATTCTGAAAGGAAGAAACAAGAAAAGTCAGACCCTGAGCTTAGGAACAGACTTTAGCCTCTTCAGGGACCTACTTGGAGAAAACCAATGGGATATAATTCCTAGAAGAGGGCTTCTAGAGAGCTGGTTGATTTTCAAGAATCACCTCCTCCAAGCTCAAGGATTGTTCACCCTGAGGAGCAGGAAGTCCAGCAAAGGTGGCAGGAGGCCTGCATGGATGAACTGAATGCTCCTCACAAAACTGACATAAAAAGAAGGCACACAAAAGGTAGAAGCATGGACAGGTGACTCAAGAGGAACACCAATACACTACCTGAGCATGCAGGGATGGGGCCCATCCCAAAGACAACCTAGAGTTGAATCTGGTAAGGGACATGATGGACAACAAAAAAAATGCTTGTGTTAAGTACAGCAGCTGCAAAATGAAGACTAGGTAACATGTAAGGCCACTGCTGAACGGGTGGGGGGCCTGGTCACAACACGGAAATGGCTGAAGTACTCAGTACCTTCTTTACCTCAGTCTTTACTGAGAAGATCTGCCTTCAGCAACCCCTGTCCCCAAAACACACTGAAAGTCTGGCACAAGGGAAACTTATCCTCAGTGAAAGAGGATCAGGCTACATTCGCTCACTATTCTGTGAGTGTAACCACTGATGGAAAACGCAATGGAGTTTTATTACAAAAGGTCTCTTCATAAGGATTCTAAGCCAACAGCAACAAGACACACAAGTTTTCTACAGGAATGGCTTGTTTCTTTTCTCCACTTTTACAGGAGAACCCTGACATGAATCAGTTTCCTACCCTACCCATGAAGGCAGGGTATGGAGAAACTTTCAACACACATTCTCTCAGTGAGAAAGATCATCATCAACTAAGAGTCAATATGAGCTGACAGTTTCATTAATCATGGAAAGCCTTTGGGAGTTGAGGGCTTTATTTCCTTCTTTTCCCTTTCCAGTTATCCACTGATAATTATTCATAAGCAAATAATTATTCTGAAGCATCAGAACATTATTTACTTCAGAATAAGAGATTTGTTCCAGAGTGAGTTCTTCAGTACACTTTTACAGAAAACTTAGTTCCAGTCTCAGAATAGGGACAAGTACAACTACAACAAAGACCCATCTAGTTGCAATCCCCCTGCCATGAGCAGGGACACCTTCCACTAGACCAGGTTGCTCAAAGCCTCATCCAACCTGGCTTTGAACACACCCAGGGAAGAGGCTGCTTTAGGCAACCTTACACTGCCACAACTTCCCAAATATGATGGACAGTGGCTCAGCCATTTCATCTGCCAGTTCCCTCAGGACCTGTGGATGCCTCTCAGCAGGTCCCATGGACTTGTGCACAGTCAGGTTCCTTAGTCTAAAACCTCATCTTCTCCTGCAGTGGGCAGTTCGTCATTCTCCCAGTCCCCACCTTTACCTTCTATGTCTTGGACGTTGTGGTTGGAGCACTTCCCAGTGAAGACTGAGGCAAAAAAAGTTGAGTACCTCAGCCTTCTCCATATACTGGGTGATCAAGTCTCCCGTTTCCTTCTGGAGAGTGCCCACATTGTCCCTAGTCTTCCTTACCTATAGAAGCTTTTCTTGTTGCCCTTGATGTCCTTTGCCAGATTCAATTCTATTGGGACTTTGGCCTTTCTCACCTGATCTCTGGCTGCTTGGACAGTTTCTCTGTATTCCTCCCAGGCTACCTATCCTTGCTTCCACCCTCTGTAGGCTTCCTTTTTATGTTCGATCATGTCCAGGAGCTTCCTGTTCATCCATGCAGGCCTGGTGTTCTTACCTGACTTCCTCTTTGTTGGGACGCATCCCTCCTGATCTTGGAGGAGCTGATCCTTGTATATTAACCGGCTTTCTTGGGCCACTCTTCCCTCCATGGCTTTATCCCACAGCAATCTACTCTGCCAAACAGATCCCTGAAGAGGCCAAAGCCTGCTCTCCTGAAGTCCAGGGTAACAAGTTTGCTGTGCACCCTCCTCACTGCCCTAAGAATCCTGAACTCCACCATTTCATGGTCACTGCAGCCAAGGCTGCCCTTGAGCTTGTAGACTTGAATTATTAATCAAAGTAAACAAAGGAAGGGTTTTCCCTCTCTACTGATTCCCTATCCTGTTTTTCATATTCTTACAGATGCACTAGGCCTGAAATTACTACAGGGACAAACTAGACCTACTTCCAAATACTATGCACTTTGCTTCTCCCACCCACGCCCAATTCAGTTTTGAGTTGCTAGGATGCTAGGCTTATGTTTTCAAGAGATATTCATCGGCAAAATATTTGTAACTAAAACGAAGATCCAGCCTTTATTTCATCAGTTCATCTCATGCAGCAAGTCATCTTGTATCCACAAAGTGTTTTCCAATATGCAGGTAGCTGCAATAACCACTCATCTGTGGTGCATCGCCATGTGTCAACACAAGTTGTTACTTTAGACTCCAATTAGAGGGCAATTTAGAGTTAATTTTCTCTTACCTGTTGTCATAAAAATTAAAGAAGTTACACAATTAAACATTACAATTAATTTAGTAGATGAACTTACAACAGTTATAAGAGATACTTTACTGTTCAAATTAGATAACAACAACGTTCCTTAGTAAAAGCTCCTACTGCTGTGTTTAAAGATAAATACCAGGAAGGTTATCATTTTGCAGGAATTAAGAACCATAGCCACAGAGGCAACTTCTGTATCAAGAAGAATTGCTTCTCAGCATTTGACTGAGCAAGTGATAGAACAGAACCTGGATCACTGAAGGAAAAAAGTATCACATTGCAATGTGCCTTAAGGTCTAGCCTGCAAGTCTGACTTGCTTTTCAGAGTGAGAAATGGCAGCAAAAGATTGATATTACTAACTGTAGATACTTTATTTTCATATTTGAGGTGAAAAAATACAAAGCCAGTAAGACTAAGTAAAACAATACAATCAGAAACAAGAGCTTAGAAACAACACAGACAAGTTATACAACAGAGAAGTAGAGATGAATAGCTAGTCTTAGCTGTATGTGAAGCCACTACCAAAATTGAGCAATACTAAAGGCAAGGACTGACTAGGACCAGCCTATTCTCTCCTTTGGAAAACTCACTGCCAAAAAAAAAAAGTGTAATTTGGCTTTCATTTAATAATTCTAGCAGATTCAGAACAAGAAACATACCCTAGCATTTGCAACCACCAGTTAATGATTATTTCCAGTAACTAGCATTAACACCACATGTTTGCTAACATATCTTGAAAACCACTGTTTGGTTCTGCCCCCACCCTCCTCCAGTCCTCTTAAAGACTTGCTTCATGAATTAAAATTTCAACTATATTGGGAAGGGGAAGACATATGTCAATTACTCCACTTATGTTCTGAAGCTACACATTTCTAAGTGTAAAAACATACCGAACCATGTTTTATTTGGTTCACTGTTTTATTAATCTCCATAAAAGGAATTCCATGTTTACAATCCAATATCACTACATGGGGAAAAATACCTTCTTGTTTCAAAGCACAAAGCAAAACTACATGACACTGAAGTTACAGGCAGCCAGGAACAAGAATAAATTGCTTGACATTGGCCCTTAATATGGATTTAACAGCTCCTCCCTCACTGGTGCACTTAACATATGCTTTCTGCTGCATAAGTGAAGTTTTCCAGAGCAGGAATGGTATATACCATATTGTTGGCATATAGAATTTTTTAGTCCAAGTGCCACTTTAAGGTTATCCATTCCACAATAATATTCTCAGGCTTTATGCCCAAAAAAGCAAGCTGCCTGTAATTACTAATGGAGACAGTCACCATCTCTATGCACATTTAAAGAAAAAGAGCATATTCCTTTTAAAGCTGATGGAAGACTGGTATAAATTAAGTCTCTAAACATAACAAAACAAAGATTATTCAAATCAGAAGTTGATTTATCACTTATGTAAAGATAATTCCTAACAGATAAAAGCAAGAAAGTAGTTTATGATGTGCGTTTGTTATTACAAAGTTGCTTTCTGTCTGATTAAAAATTAATCATTCTTCTCCCTGTCCCTCCTATGCACACACCCTAATGGGTTTTATTCACTTTCTCAGAGCATATGGCCACAGTTCCCACAATATGTTAATTTGGCCCTTAAGAAATTGCAGGTACACTGAAGTAGAATGTTCTATTTCAAAAAAGAAGGAATTTTTTATTATTTAAAAACCACTTTCTCTAACACTAATCACAAGTTTCTACTACACAGAGAAGACCTAGAAACCTGTGAGGAAAAGACATTCTCTCATGAGATCATCAAGGTTCTTCCGATACAATAAACTGGAGATGGGGAGGTGCAGATCTATACATACCCCCTCAGAAGTTAAAAACATCCAGAAAAAAAATTCAGAAAGTTACAACCCCTTGAGAGCCTTTTTCCTTTCTTCTCCATCCTTTTCCAAGACACATAAATATTGCAAGTTAATTCTCTCAAAACGGAGAGCCACTAACCCACCCTCAACAGCTCACTCCTCTTATGTACCCTGAGATACAGGCAAGTCAGCTACAGCAGAAGAAAACTTAGGGATGAGGACGCTGTTTTACTGTCCCCTCTCCACAACAGTCAGATCATTTCTACTCACTCTCAGTGTTTAGCCATGTATCTGACTTTCACTGCTGCAATCTTCACAGGGATTTCAAGGCAGGGTGCATTTTTCACAAATTCATTTATATAGGTGATTTCCAAGTTGGTGGTTTGCAGGTGGTGGTAGGCAATTTACAGCCTGTCCAGGGAAAATGCACAGCTCTTTCTGCAACCCCAGGGAACTTCTCACTTAACAGAGGCCCATGGATATGCACCCAGAACATACCAATTAATTCAGGTGATTACTACTTCTTCACCACTGAGACAGAACAGCTGCTATAGCTACACTAAATCCTACTCTTCCACAGTTAAGGCTTTTTGGTAAGTTGTTTTTAAACTTTATGTTACTGCCTAAGTACTGATACAGAGTTTCACCTGTTCTGAGTGTATGTTTGTGTGGATTTAGTTGTGCCTAGATGGGGTGGGCTTCAGCTGGTGGTAAAGAGACTGACCACACAACTTTAGGAAGTGGCAAAAGCCTCTGACATGAATGACTGACCCAGTGCTATAAGGGTGTTGTTCTCATCAAGTACAGTCTTCAGTTAAGCTTCACCTTACTCTAGACTGCATTTATTTTTAAAAATAGTGCTTGGCCCTGCTCTACTTAAAGGACACATCTGATAAACCATGACTACAAGACAGGTTATTTATAAGCTAAGAGACCCTTACTGATAATTAGCCTGACCTGCTAGTTGTGGTTACTGACTGAAATGCAGATAGACGTCAGCACAGTTTCATAAGCGTCAAAATCTCAGTAGATAAATAAAAGGTATATCACAGCATCCACTAAGAATACATTCGAGAGATGTATTAACAATTTAGAGAGTAAGCACTTTTTCCCCACAGAAAATAATAGAAATTGGATGCATGTAGACACTTATGAAAGATTCAAATACAACAGGACAGCACCTATAGCGTGGAGGATAGAAACACAGAAGCTGCATCATCACCTAGAGAACTGCTGGCCTTTCAGAGCAGATCTCAGTTCTGAAAGATCTCTGCCACTTCATCTATGACCATAAGTGTCTTAAATCTTTCATTTATGAGCATTTCACACTAGTGCCACTTTCATCCGGCAACTCAAGCTCAGTCAAAATGAAGGTCAGAAAAACAGGGTAATGGTCAAGTATTTTATCTCAGCTAAAACAGATCAGATCTTTCAGAGCACTGACCTGGTTCAACAACCCAGCCTCTAAAAACCCAACATCTCCCTGTGTTGCTCATCCTGCTCCAATATTTAAATTTTGTGTACTTACTAAGTCCCTTGTCAGGTTCCCTTCTATTACCTTAATTCTCACGCACAGAATTATTTCCCTGTCAAACTCAGCAGCTTCACCCATGGTACTGCTGGTATTTGGCAGAGCAGGACCAACACTGCTCTAAAGTAGTTCTTTGAAGCAGTGGAAAGAAACGACAAAAGCGGGCTACACCTGTACTGATAGAAAGCCAGAATCCATACAAGACAGTAAGTGAATTGAGTTTAAAATATCAAAGTATAATCTGCTTTTTCTGTTTGGCCATAATATAACATTACTCTGAACATAAATGCTTGTAAATTTACTCCTGGAAAGTGGAGATTTTTCTTCTCCATGAAATAGAGTTGGTTGATATATGTGTGATAGGTTTAAGTCTTCTGCATCACCATTAGTCATCTTTGATAGAAATCCCTCTTTTTAAAAATAGACTAGAAGTTTGATTAATGTTTTATTACCAAAAAAAAAAAAAAAACCACCAGGAAACCACCATATGGTTCACTTCCTCCCAGTTAAGTTTGGCCAGTTAGAATGCAGAATTTTATTTCACTGCCCACTATACTAATAGTATATTTAACAAGCTCCAAGTTATTCCCTGTCTATTGGGTTTGATTATTCCCTCCCCAAAACCAATTCTGTTGTCTTACAGTGTTACATCTTTAGCTACAAGAAATACCAAACCAAACAGCAACCCTCCCGTAAGAGGCACACATCCACTCCAAACATCAGCCAACAAAAACATTAAGATCTTCAGTTTAAAAAAAAACAATTTGGGACATTATTAATCTTGTGACACTAATCTAAAGCCTCTCCCTCAAATTCTTGGCTCCAATCAAAGGTTATTTTTGTGCAAAAAAGCTTCTGCCACTTACTTCTACATGCAAGAGTTTAATAAGTTACCTTTACCTTCAGAACAACGCACTGAAAACACAGCTCGAGACAGGAAAAAGAACTTTAATTCTATTTTTCCTAATGTAGTCAAAGCTGTATTCTAACAGATCAGGGCATCTGCCTTTTAAGTACCACCTCAGATTACACCACTTCTATTTGCTATTTGTGAATTAACACTGAAAAATAATTCAACAGTGTTCATTTTTATCTAGCTAGCATGCAAGAACAGAAAACCACGTTTCCAAAACCATTCAAAAATTAAGTAAGAGCTGGCATTAGTAAGCTGCAGAAACTAATCCTGTTTCTGCATTTCTCTAATAAATGCTATTTGATCAGATCAGGTTTCTTTCAAGAGGGAAAGGGAGAAATAGTCACACAACCCAGTGATACAGGCTAAACTCAGAGAGGCAAAGCGTTATTCTGAAGTTTTCCTTTCAAGGAAAAGTATTTCATACACTCAGGCTTCACACCCTTACAGCCAATATACCTATTATTACATCAGTTCACTGCTGCAGACCAATTGTTCTTCATAAAAACAAGAGTTTCAGCTAAAGTCAGCAAGAAACACAAGTATTTCAGACAGTACATCCTGCAAAATTCATGGAGTCATGGGGACCAAGAGCTGTAGTTACACTGTAGTAAACTGCAAAACCTCAAAAGCGGCAAGTTATTCTAGCATTAGCAAGTACTAGAGGCCGAAATCTGACAAACACATCACATACATTAGTCATCATACACCAGCTTCCTATACCCACAAGCCTCATTATTTCAGTGCATTAATACATCAGTTAATAGTGACACAGTATTATAACTGTATGCAACTACTTTATTTTAAGGTAAAGCTTGGTCACAAAGCCACGAATGACTTCAGAATTTTATAGGATTCAAAGTGACCAAGTAATTCTGATGTTCAAAAATGAACTCAGATTATCTGTAAATGAACTTAAGAGTAAGTGCAAGGTAAGTTTTACCAGGCAATTCATAATTAAATAGAGAACTATGCAGTGCTTTCTGTATCAAATGCAGTTGGTTATAAAAGTACTAATACAACTAAAACGTTTCAAATGTGTTGATCATTCACTTCTCAGACTGAAATGTCCATATTGCAAATACAGAAAAAAGACGTGCTATGTATAGCTACCTAAAAGAAGTCGAGAGATTCAAGCCCATTTCCAGCCACCTTTAGCTTCCCACAAGAAAACAGTAGCTCACAAACAGAACAAATTACGTCTCCAAACTTCTAGAAACCACAGGTCTGTCTCTCCTCGACTCAGGCACTGCTAACGAACTGCCAGCCTTCACCAATATAAAATCATTATCAAATGCCCGGAAGGTTTTGTTTGTGTTTTTTTAGGACAGGAACACACCGAGTAAATATTTTGCCTTTTATAGTGCATACACTTAAAATAGGAGTTTCCAAGACAGCAAAAAACCACACAGCGTATCAGAGACATCTGTGAGGCATTTCAGGGTATGCTCCGCATTGAGTGGAGAGGACGGTATAAACAGCAACAATCAGAGCACTTTACTGCACTTTGCCATGATGCTGTCCCCCAGGAGGAGAAAAAGGCAGGCTTCGGCCAGAAATATGGTGACCAGCCCACTGTACCGGACAACTCACTGCCCTGCAGCACGGCTCGACGAGCTCCTTCGCCGGCCGGGGCGGGAACAGCCGAAGGCTGCTTCAGACAGGAGCCGCAGAGGTCCAGAAAGGACCAGCTTAACCCCTTCCCGACCCCCGCTACCAGAGGCGCCGCCAGGGAAGCCGCTCCGTTACGGGGCGCCGGGCGGGACGGGGGAGGGGTGGGGTGGGGGGTGCCCAGCGCACCTGTGCGTGACAAGCTGGGCCAGGCGGGCTCCGCAGGACCCCGGAGTTGGCCGCAGCGGCCAAAGTTGCTCCCGCGAGGAGAAGCGGAGGAGGCGGGCCGGCCGCTGCTACTCACCCGCACCAGGTTGCTGACAGCGGCCTGCACGGCGGACACGGGGGCGGTGAGGTCCGGAATGGCCTTGCCGTCCACCTCCCCCTCCTCGTGCATGATAACTAGGTGGGAGATCTGCTGGGCCACCGGCTCCAGGATGCTCTCGATGGTGCGCGTGTGGAAGACGGGCATGGCGGCGGCAGGGCGGGGGGGGCCGGGGCCCGAAGTCCGCACAAACTCCTGGCAAACTCTGTCTCTGCGGGCTGGCGCCCCACAGAGAAAGCCGCGGCCTCCGCGCGAATAGGAAAATGAATAAGAGAAAACCAAGCCACCACGCAAACCTCCTCTCAGCAGCCCACAGAGGTGGCTGCCAGTTAAGGCTCGCAGAGACGGGACTCGAACTCACTGCCCTCTTGCCTCCCCTTAGTATCGCCCACCCCGCACTGGCACCGCTCCTCAGCCAGGCGGCGGCTTTTCAACCACCACAACCTACCCCTCCCACGGCTCCCCTCCCCCTCGGCCGCCCTCGTCCAATGGCCAAGCCGGAACCGCCGCTCCCAGTGGTGCAATGCCACGTCCATCAACATTCCAGGGCCTCCCTCCCCCTCCGCCCCCTCGCCTCTCCCGCACCACCCGACTTCCCAGCCAAGCTTGGTTGCGCGGGCGCTGGTTTCCCAGCGTTGGGATGACGTCAGACATTCTGGTGTCCATATAAGGCGACGATTAAAGCCGGGGTGCCGGGAGAGCGCCCGCGGAGCGGCGGCGGGATCCCTGCGCCCCGCCCCTCCCCACGCTGCGCCGGCGGCTGAAGGTCGGTCCCTGGGGCTGCGGCCGGCGCGGTGCGTGTCGCTAGGAGCGGCCGAGCGGAGGGGAGGGGGCGCCTCCCGCCCCTGCCCGCCGTTTCGGGGGGCTTCCCGCGGGGTGCTCCCCCCACGCCGCCAGCGCCACCTGTTCCCCCCGCCCCGGCGGCGGCTGCTGCCGCCCTCCGCGCGCGTGCCCGCTCTCCCCACAGCTTCCCCTCCCCGCGGGGCGCCCGGAGCCAGCCCCGCCCGGCCCGGCCCGCCCTGGGCGCGGTCCCGACGCTTCCGCCCCCCCTGCGGAGAGGCGGCGGAGGCCGCTTCCCGCCCGCGGGGGGAGGGGTGGCCCCGCCGGCCGCCCCGCTGCGGCTGAGGGGACGCGGCGGGACAGCGGCCGCCGCCCCGGCCGCCCCCGGCTGGGAGAGCCCTGGGGTCAGGGCCGGGCGGCGGTGGCCCTGCGGGGTGGGCGGGAGGGAATCGCGGCCGGCGGTTTCCACCGTTTTAATCTCTGGTGGTACCGGCGGCACGGGCGCTCGTTCAAATATATTTCGGTGAGCGACGTGGCTCTGGGGGAAGGAATACAGACCGTAGCCGGAGAGTGACGTGAGTTCCCGCTTTCCCGTAGCGCTGACGCTGGAGCCCGGCGGCGGCTCGGCCGGGAGGGCAGCCGCCTGCCCCGGCGGCCCGCTCCGGCAGCGGTGTCACCTCCGGCAGCGGTGTCCCGGGGCCTGCAAGTACCGCTGCCAGGCTCAGCAAAACTCGCGCTGCGAGCTCGGAACGGAGGGCTGCGTTGCCCGCTCGCCGGCGCTGCCCGTGCAGCAACTCCTGTGACATGGGGAGTACTCGTTGTAATAAAATCAAGCATATGAGTGAGGGATTGCGGGCTTGCAGTCTGTCCTTTTTCCTTTCCTTGATAACCTAAGCGCGGATTTGGAAAATTATTGCTGCCTTTTAGGTGTTTTTTTCTCTTTGTCCCGGAGCTGCTATTTTAAAGAAATATCAATATTCTTGTCAGACTAGCTTTCACTCCTAAATGTTTCCGAGCAAACAGCATGCTTTCTGTGCAGTGTTTGAACACAGCTGGTCCTACCCGCAGACACAGGGACGTATAGAAAGAGCAGTTCAAACAGTAAGGCTTCTGGCGTGCACAAGGATCTGTCTTTATAACTTCCAGTACCAGAGTTGTCACTGTTGGAGCTACAGGTATAGTTAAAAGTTGTAGGCCTAAAGAGCTGAGAAAAAAAGGTTTTGTGCAGGGTTAGAAATCTTAGTAACACCTTTAACTCTGAATTTCATTTTTTGATGTTCTCTTTTAGTATGCTGGGAATCGTGTTTAGGTGTGTGTATTTATTGAATCTGTAACAGTAGAAGTCAGATGACTAATTTCCATGTTGCGCAGTCCAGTTTTGTTTGGAAAGAGGTATACCTGTAGGCTTGATAACAGATAATCAAATTATTGGTATTCAAAACGTACTTAAAACATCGACCATGCATCATAGGAGTATTTTATGCTGCCAACTATTGGCTATATAGCATGTACGTATCATTTCTAGTATATGCATTCCCAGCAGTGCTTCTTTAGGATACTATGGATCAGTAACAAGGAGCACATGTGAAAATCCTTCTGGATAGTAATATGCAGCATCTGGGAATTACAAAAAGCAATTAGTCCATGTTATGAACTAATAATCTGCTAAATTCTATTTTTTAGAAGTATGCAAACCACATATTTAGTAATTTGTGGGACTTGCACATAAGCTCTCTGATTAAAAAAGATTACTCTAAGTCTGGGATCGTGTATACTGAGTTCTGGCTGAAACATGCATGTGCATGCATATGTTTTAAAGAAAAAAAGAAGTATTATCTGGCCATTGTAAAAGGCTGTCCTGCTGGCTCTAATAGCTACAGTTACTACAGTAAAATAAAATATAGAACAGATGGTCATTTTTGGTACCCTTCTGAAAATTCACTTGTCTACAGGACAAAAATATGTGTGTTTGCATTTGTATTTGGGGGTGTGTTGGTATTGAGAGTTTGTTTCACTATTTGGGTTATATTGGTGTAATTTTTGCCCAGTACTATGTAACTGTACTGTAGGCCCATCAACTGAAATTTTCTGCCTGCTGTGGCTATCTAATTTTTGAAGCCACATATGGAAAAATTCCAGACAATTTACAGCAATACATGTAGCTGTATTTTTTCTTTTTAAGTAGCACTTTTACAGTGTTTTCTCTTTCCTTTGCAGTATTCAGACCTGTCACATTGATGTCATGTGAATAACAGCTTTGCAACAGGTACTTTTAAAAAAAAAAATCAGGTTTTTTTGCCCTTTGCACTATTTAGTCTGTAATTATACATTAATTATGCTACTACTGCTTCTCCACTTTGTACAGCTTCATTAAATCTCCAGATTTTAACATTGTTAGAAAGTAAAAATGGATTTGATCACAATATTTTCCGTTTATTGAACTCAAGGTGGAAATGTATGAATTCTTTTGTCCTCTTCCAGCATGGTATTCCACATCAACAGTGGATTACCCACTGAGAAAAAAAGATGCTGAACCTCCTTTACTTTCCACACACTCAAAATCTTAGTACTGTTAAGAAGTAGTATCTATTATTAGCATGACAGTGGTGACTAGCATCTCAAGTAAGTTAAAGTAGTTAGAATGAAAGGATGAGCTTTTAAAACACTCTTTAATTGTCTTTCACTATTTCATGAGAACTCAGGTGAGTCCATTTAAACCCATTTCTGCAGAGAACGGGGATGTCAGCAGATCTTCTGGTTACAAAAATCTCCATTGATTTCAAGGACATAATGTCTCTCTGTCCCAGATAATCGGATAACAAATTCTCCTTTTCTCACACATAATTAAGTCTTTTAATGAAGCAAATAAATCTTATTTCTACTTCCACTGAGGTGACATATATGGATACAGAAGTGATAGGCTTTGGTAGAAAAAGAGGGAACACTTACAAACCAATGTAGCTGCAATGCAGCCCCTTCCACAGTATCTTTCCAAGAGTTCTGTATTTTGTGGTCAGGGTGCATGGCACTGCAACTGCAAGTGGCAGCAGCAGCAGAACAGACCTATTTTCAAAGAGCTTCATGAACTTACAGTTTTATGTAATTATAAGGTGTTTTGCTAATATTAATACTTCACTGAAGTGCATGTGTTGGCTCTAAGCACTAACCTACATTTTACATTAGTTATTTTAGTATTAGGCAGAGAAGGATTAGGTTTTCTAGGCAAATGCACTTGGCTATGATGAATCACTTTTCCCTGGAATAATCTGCTGTTGTTCCTTGTCTGCACCAACTTCTAACTTTTCTGAATAACACCTGAATAGCTGCCTGAGGAAGTTTACAGAAACACTGTATTCACATATTCCATAATTTCGATTTCATTACTGTCTTGATGTTATGAAAATTTAAGCATATGTTGAAATTTAAGGAGTAGGGTCTCTTTTTATGAGGTTTGGGAAGATTGGAGACTGATCAGTGGGCATAGACTGTAAGGTCAATGCATTCTGCAGTTCTTATCAAGCCCTTTGTGTAATGTAAGGAGTAAGCAATGGATGATTGAAGTTTAAAAAAAAAATTCTCTCTGTGGTAATGTCTGCCTTAAACATAAATTTTAAATTTGTCGTGGGTTTCTTATAGAACGGTGTTACTATATTGACAGCTCTAGCATGTAGGTGACTGGCACAGAAAGAATACATTTCACACTGAAGAAAATACAATTTAGGGGAAAGAAAGAGCAGATTACTAAGGAGGTATGACAGTCTAGCTTCACCATAATAGTCTGTCAGTGTGCTATGACGTTATAAATATGACTTCTGTCATGAAACTAGGTTAGGTTCTGTTTAGTTCTGGGTCTTAGCTGTTGGTGTTCTAGGAACTGCAACAAGACCAACATTTAAGCATTTTTCTCCACTGACTCATCATCAGTCACTATCTGAGCTAGATGGGAGCAGCCTATTAGGATTGGAAAATTTAAATCGCAATTGTCAGCCATCTCTTGAAAAATGACCTTTATTTCGTCATACAAGGCTGCTTGGTTCCTAGCTGCCATTCTGTAGTTTGTTAAAACAGTGGGGCTTAGATTTGTGGAGAATGTTGCTACCAATTCACTATCTCCTTTAAGGAGTTTCTTGCTAGAGGCTCTATACATCTGTGTAGCATCTACTGGGAAACAAAGAGTGCAAATGTAGTTTATTTTTATATCTTCTTAGTTACTGTGCTCTGATCCCAAAACATTTTATTAACTACACTGCATTCTTAAGCGGTTTATTATGGACTATCTTAACAATTGTAACAACATAAGAATGTTTTTTAAGAACATACAACATGTAGAAAATAAGGATGAGCATATTAAATATATATTTGTGTATATATATATTAATGCTTATTCTAGAAATTGCTACTTAGGAATGAGGTTCAAAAAACACATTTTCCTACCTTTCTTCTGAAAAATTCCAGACGAGAATATATTCTCATGTATGTAGAAAGCATGCGTGATAGTGAATGTGTAGTTAAAATTACACAGTCTATTCACACTAAATGCAAACAAGAAGTCTTTCTACTCTTGTGACAAAATTACTGTGAACCTACGATAGACTTTGGTTTTTCAAAAAGCAACAGGTAGTTTTCAGGAGCTTGACTCTGTGATTGGATAGATGAGTACCACTACAAGAAAAAAAAAGAAAAAAACTATTCCTATATATCCCACCGAGTATCACATTTGTTATGGCAGTATTTTTTCAAAAACCATTTTTAGTCAATGAGAGGTGTATACTTGTTCTCTGAGTATAGGCATGCTGGCTCAAAGCTTGTCAATATAATTGACTATCCGGTAAACAATTTAAGTGCTTTATTCACAGTAGGTGACCATTTTAACAGTCTAAACATTCATTTTACCACTAGAGATTTTGGTTAATATTTATGGTCATGTCTACATATGGACACAGGGAAATTGAAGCAAATAAACTGAGGATGTTAAATGTCTTGCAAGAATATTAAACCTCATTTGAATGTTGTCATTCAGCTTTAAATGGCCTTTGCTGCACCATGATTCTTTTCCAAGTACATGCTTCTTGGGAGTAGTAAGACTCTTGTCTTACTTAAAGCAGTTTACAGAGCTGCTGTATTTGCTGGCTGAGAAGTGGTAACTGACTTCTTGTATGCCCTTTGTGCATTTCTTTAAAAAGTGAAAAGTTGGTTTAAACCACTCCTGTTGATCAGTTTAAGCTTCCCTGTTTTACTTTGCACTGAAATGGAGATACCTCAGCTGAGATGCCTACAGTAAGTTCTCAAATTTCTTTCTCTGCCTTGTAAGAACACATCTTGATAGTTCTTGAATAAGTATTTTTGGATATAATTATGTACAGTTCAATTTCAAGGACCCCTGTATCCAATCAGCCTATAAGATGACATATGCAATACTAGCATTTTTTTGGCTACATGTTTCTCGGTGCCTGTTGCAGCTCTGCAGGCTTTTTTTCCCTCCTGTAATATTAGGCACTTGTATGTATCAACTCCTTTCCTATAGTTCCTCATATTGGATTTGATTTACCAAAGTATTAAAGCATGTGTGCATTGGTAAGTATAATATTAGTCTGAAATTTTAAGTGTTTTGCTGGTTTGGAGTCTCATAAATTATTTATATCCCTACTGCAGAATGAACAGGCTCAGGGGTTTCTGCAATTTTGTGTACGTTCCAATTCACCACAAAGCCAAAGCCTTTGAACTGGACAAGACTTCTGGTAAAGCCACTGTCTAAAATAATACTATATTTAGTAATAATGAACTCTTTGAATATATGCATGTATGTAATTGCTTTTTTACTGGGTAATCGTGAAGATCTTTAACTCTTTCATAGATTATGTCTTAAATAATTATCTTAGCATACATACTAAAGATTTGTATCTTTGTATTAGTAGATATAGGAGTTTACTACCATCAGCAAGTACTAAATGGCCAAATTAGGCAATACTTTAAAAAGAAATTGCTAGATAGCGCCAAATTGCTGTATATATGTATAAACTCCTTTTGTATACAGTGGAGATCTCAATCCACAGAATAAATCACATTGACATACTTCTGAGTTTCTCATCTGTGCCGCATTCATTAATTCATCTTGACTAAAACTCTTCTAGTGTCCCAGACCTCAGAGGAGCTTCGAGTAATTACAGTAAGAAAGAAAATTAACCTAATACAAAAATACTCTCTTCTTCCTGCCCTCAGATCCTGAACCTACAGTTATTTTCACATAATTGGACCTTGTACTTGCAGAAAATTCTGTAGGACTCATTGTAAGATTGCTCTGTGAAGGTATACGTTTTGTTCTTCATAAAAATGCAATGGTGTCACAGAAAGGACAGTGTGTATTCAACACTGTGCCACTCATAGGTTTAAAGATCATTAGGACCATAGTAAGAGTTTTATCCTGTTGGAAAGGGAAGAATCCAGAATTACATTGATCCATGCAATGCTTCTGTGCTTGAAAAAACTGTCCCCATGACTTGTTATGTCCAAAAGATTTGTTTTAGAATATTCTTAAAGTGTACTGAAAACATGATAATCTTTTCCTTAGTCTCCTCTATAGTTAGATTCATAGCTATTAAGAATTAAATTGTGATTCTCTTACACATAGAGAAGATCTCTGTGCTTTGCCTTACTTTCCTGTAGGGTTCAAGTGTCAGTGGACTGGATTTTTGCCCAGTTACACAGGTGAGATTACCCATGTGAATATTCAGAGATAGGAATGAGAGGTTCTTAAATCCTGTCCTAAAGGAGCTTGGCTATAAACTATTAGTTCTCTTACAATATTTTAGCATAATTCCTATTTCAGGTATTATGTTCCATATGATATTATGTATGCAGTCCACTGACAAAAAGTAACATTTGAATAATAAAAGTTTTAACATTTTTTAAAACTAGCAGATGTTTGGGTTCTGCTGTCTTGGAGCTGCTGCAAGGTGAGAAGCAAAAATTAAGTGCTACTAAGTTTGCGGCAGATGCCCTAAAATTTCAGGGGTGAAATGAAATCGACGTTTAGGTTTTGGGCTCTGTGTATAGAAAAATGCCTCCCGATACAAGGCAACAATATTTTCCATGCGAGTGTGTCATTCTTTACTGTTGCATACTGTGTCAGCATTGCCAATTAAATGTGATACACAGTGGTAAAGTGTGTGCAAACTGCTGCCGAATGAGGGTCAATAGCCTCAGCAATGTCACACTGCGCAAAGCATGCTGTGCTTGTGAAACATTTTCTCCTGAGACAAACTTTCTGCATTCATTACAGATTTCCTTGCAAAGCAGTTAGCCAAGCCTATACTCACATTTTTCACTCATACTGTATTTGATTTACATCAGCTGAAGGAAATGGTAATGTGCAACACTGGCTGTGGAATTTAAACAGAAACCCACAAGGGATCTCTGTACTGCAGGCCAACTTCCAAATATGGGAGAAGAGAGGCAGCCGTAGTAGCTTGGGAAGCCATCCTCCACACAGCAAGGGACAAAATACTTGGGGGTACATGAGCTCTTAGAATTTGTTCAGAAAGGTAACTGCTGTAATGCTTTAGTCAGAATAAAGGAACGAAACACAAATACTATGATAGAAGCAAGAAGCATTGTAGAATGTTAACTGTCTAGCACCTGAACAACAGAAGTGCAGCTATTTTTTCAATTCTGTTTTTCAGTATGTAATAGTGCACTTACCTCAGATCCAAACGTGTATCCATACTCTGGCAATGCCAATCTGTTTTCACATTTATCAGGAAGACTCATAAGAATGCTTAAGAGATTAGTGGGACTTACTACCAGGTCTGGTTGAAATTCTGCCAGAACAATCTCTCCCAAGAGAACTAAATTCACCAATATTTAGACCCCACATTCTGTAAATCCTTATTCAAAGGCTTAACAAGAACTTTTCATATACATTTAACACAGGGAGGACCTTTTGAAAAAGCCTCAAGAAAGTAGAGGATGAATAGATTCTAACTACTAGGTAATAGATTGATTTGTATTTATCTGTTGCAGATTTTCGATGCTTCTGACTTCCATAAGTAGCAGTAGCTGCATGTCATCCAGGCACACAGAGAAGCAGTGGCCTACAGACCAAAGGAGTGCAGAGCCAGATGAGCTGGGGCAAGTCTGACAGAGTAAAAGGCTGCAAAGTGGTTCACGTTTCTAGTGAGCCACTGTTTACAGGATACTTTGTAAATGGTACCTTTACTGGCTGCATTATAGACAATGCGTAGGACTTTTTGTTAGCATGAGGATAAATATGGCTTTTAGAAACAATCAAGGCAAATGAGACCAAGTTCATATAAATTGAGAAAGCCATTAGAAAAGCCCTCTTATGGAGGTGGGCTTTTTATGAAAGAAAATAATTTGTAGGCTATTTTCCCTTACTCATTGTGAAAGAGTTGTTTTTCTAAAAGAACATCTCAGGCAAGAACACCTGTGAAAGAGATAGGGTGCTTGTTGTCCTGGGAGACTCTGTTAAGGTCAAGACGGAGGTAAAAGGTTCTATTTTTCTTTTCAAACTGCCTAAACAAAGTATCCTGTGTTCTACTGGCAAAAGAGATTTGATTGCACTGTGTTTCAAACTTCTGAAACTAACTCTGCTGTCTGAACAATAATTGAATTTGAGTTCCTTTAGGGTGGTATATTGTGGTGGTATATATGAGAGTATATTATTTATATGTCCTAGGCAAAAGCATCAACATTTCTCTCTGGAGATTCTAAACAACTTCTTGTGTGTCTTCATGCCTTCCTTTCCTCTACCACTGCTGCCAAAATAAAGATACCATATCCGAGTTGTAATGAGGACTCCTAAATTTCAAGTCACAAGTCTCTCAAATTAGGATTGTAATGTTAAAGTTGAGTCATAGTGATTCAGCTAACGTGCCATCAGTGAAAGACTTAGCAGGAGTGCTACTAAATTACACCATTAGCTTTCAGAGCTGTCAAAAATAGGAAATGTTGCAACTTTGATAAAGTTGTTTCTAACTACAGAAATTTTGTACTTTATTCTGTAAGAAGACATTGCTTTGGCTGTTGTTTGAAAGCTGCATTTTACTGCTCAAAAGGCTTAAACCCTAGTGCCTGATTTGGTTCAGCTTTTCACCTTCCATCCCTGTACATGATCATGGAGTCCAAAAATCAGTCTGCAAAGAGGTAAAAGGCCCTTCCTTGCAATACACACTTAAACTGCTCAGACTTTAGTTGGAGATTAAAATAAATACTATGTGCTATCCATAGCTGTAAGTGACAAAATAAGGGGTTCTGAATGTTAAGTGCTTACGACTTTTTAGTAGAGATACATTTTCACTATATTATCATAAAAAGATGTTATTGATTCCAAAAGTTTGTGCAACAAAGTCCAAAATGTTCAAAAGCTTCTTGAACAAATTCACAGTAGATAATCCCATCAGGGTCTATGAAACACAGAGACACTATTTCTGCCTCAAGAAGATCCTCAGCTTTAGAGGTTTCAACTGGACATGTGTACTTTGGGAATTGTTATTTTATTCTTGCCTTGCTTTTGTACTCTTTCATAGACATCTACTCTAGTCCACTGTCAGCTGTGGTAGTGTGTTAGATGACACACGTGGCCTGACTCTGTGTGTCTTTGTGTTGTTTCTGTAAAACGATTCTGCTCTAACACCTCAAATCGAGAAAGAAGAACCAAAATTAGTGTCAGGCTAATGAGAACCTTCAGGGTGATGATGTGCAGTAGAAAAAGTAACTGGTTATCTGCTATTGCTGTTACTTCCTCTTTTCTGTGTGACTGAGCTTTTCTTCTGCTAGAATTGACTCGTCTCTGTTACAACAAAGCTACATATCATATAAACACAGCACTGTTCCTATTTCCAGAGTAGCAACAATATGAGGGAAAACAGAACACATGCTGCATCATCGTGCCCTGACCCTATGGACAACCATGGACACAGTGACCTGAGAGGCACAGCTGCTGGTCAGGTCGTAGAGTGGTCTTGCATCTAGTCACGTGACAGAGACTGCCTTGCTAGACAAACCTCTAACCGCCATGCCTGTTTTCACACTCAAAACACAAGCTGTAAGAGAAAAATTGTGCATACATTAAAGATACCTATTTGTGTACTCCCATGCACCTTATTTACATTACATGCTTTATGATACTCACTGTGAGATACAATCCTTGCATCTCCTTCATGTAAGTTGGGAGTAAACTTGTGGCATCTCTTCCAAAAAAGAAGCCTGGAAACAACCTCCCATGGCTTCCTGCAAACCTATTTCCTTTCCAATTTCTAACTGTCTCTAACTAACATAGCCTAAAAATTCCATGTGTCTTTAATTAGGTTTGCATTTCTCTTGGAGACTGGGAGAGAGGGCAGAGAGAAAATAATGCAATAGAAACTCAGGGAAAATTAGATCTGAAAATGAGGTAAAGAAAACAGACTCTGAACAAAGAACTGAGGGAGAAAAATTATTTTGGGAAAATCATATAAGCATTCTACAGACAGGACTGCTTTGAGTATCTGAGAGGTTTCATGAAGGGAGGAGATTTTATTTTGTCTGTGAAAAGACAGTGAACATAGACTTGCTTTTAGCAATGGAAATATGCCTTCTATATTTTAATTTTAAAGTAATACTAAGGGAGAACAATAATATGAGTTTAAACTGAAGCAAAACATTTTAAGAAATCCCCCCATATCTGAGTAGATACAGTTCATGCATCTACAGCACAAAACTCTTGGGATGTCAGCTTCCTTCAGCTCCCATAGGAAATCAGTGTTTCTGTAGCTTTCAGGAAGAGTTAAAAATAATATCACTAAGTGTATTTCCAAATGTGACAACCGGCAGGGAAGGCCCTATGCTGCACTTGCTGTTGTCAGTAAAGCTCTGTACAGGCAATGTGTTTCTGAGAGCTGGTTGCAGTACTTGTGTACAGGATGTATCACCTCGACACAGTTACTTTCCACATCTTGCAAGAGGGAGGATCCTGGGGATAACACAGTAACCTTCACTACTGAATGCTGCAATCTGGTTCTCCTTTTAGCTGTCTAGTTGCAAAATATAGGATCAACATCAGTTTAAGTTCTGAAGTACAGAGAATCATGGTTCACAGATTTGCATGGCTCAAACCCTAAAAGCAAATAGCTTTCAAGTGGTTATAGAAAGGGCCTCCAAAGCTCCTGGCTCTAACAGTCTGGGGACCCCTTTGATTTCTTGTCAAATGTTCAACACCAAGATAAATGTTAGTTGCCACATATTATGGTAGGAAGGAAACCTGCCAGTGCAAGAACAGATGGCATTACATGAAGACTTCTTTACATGGAACATGAAAGAGAGATTATTATGTCCAGGACACTGATCAGCTGGGGAGCACAACAGATAACATGGTCTTTGGATTTGTGGATTTGTATCTGCAATGGGCTTAAGAAAATTTTTGTTCCATTCCATGCTAGCAAACAAGTGTTGTTATTCTTATTTTAAAAAATAAAAAGTGAATGCAATAGGAGCACAAGTATTTTTTAAGAAATAATATCACAGATACCCTATGCCAGTCCAAAAATCCAAAGCAGTTATGCTGATTATAGTAGAGAGAGGCTTGTGTTTACTTTTTTCACACAACTTTAATAGTGGGTGCAAGCAACTAAACTTAGTGTATGAGTGGGACACCATGGCCTTTGCATTACATTTCTGCAGATCATACTGAATCATGCAATGGTCTACACCACTGTGGAGGGAAGGAGGAAGAGTAAATGGCTGCTGCCATTCAGCTGTCTCCATCATCCACAAAGTGGGAAGGAGTAGAGTTGCAACCCAGGACTGACCTTGGCTTGCGTCTCTAAGAGAACATTAGGAAAAGAGCAAATAAAACTAAAAAAACCACAAAAAAAACCCCAACCAAACAAAACCCAAGCCAAAACCTAACCCACAAACAACCCAATGTGCTCAATGTGCATAGTTTAGATTCTGCTCAGGGTCTCTCCAGTCCAGGAGAGCATAAAGACTCAGGAGTAGAACAAGAAGGAGTGTGGACATACAGGGAACAGGGAGGGAACTCCCTAGTAAATCCAGGGCCCAAAGAACAACAGGTGCCATAGGTCAAGGGTTGAGGTGCCTTGTCAGAAAAGAGCTATGTAAAGAATCTTGTCCAGCACTTGTCCACAGTGTCCCAGGCTTGGTTGTTCTGTGACAACATCTAAAGCTGCCAATATCTTTAGAAAAAAAAAAAAAAAAAAAGGCAGAAAAGAAAAGTAGGAAGAAGAAAAAGACAATGATAACAATGATGACATTCATTTGGAAAGGGTTGTTTAGGAAAGATTCAGCTCTGGGACAAGCTGTGGGGAAAAAAAAAAACAAACCCAAACACCCAAAACAACAGAGTCCTAAGGAAATGAGTAGCCATTATGATAAAATGATTGGGTTTTTTAACGGAGAACAAACTAAGTACATGCAAACATAAATTGAAGTATATTTAAAATGTTGGTAATTGGCTACAATCAACTTTGAGCCTGCAGTAAAATATGTTAAATACTCTTAAGTTACAGCTTGCTTTCAGTACATCTGAACGTATGGACACTGCAGGAGCACTCCAGGGAATTAAACATGCAGCTGGTAGTACTGCAGAATGAAGAACTGTGCTTCTTCCCTCCATATCCAGTATGTGGCTCTCCCACCCCACTCAGAATCAAAGGAGTTTTATTTCTTTCTGCTGCACTGTTTCCCCTTCTGCTCTCTGTAGGCTGAATTTCAAGCATGACAATACATGGGAAACAAGGTAGCGCTGTCCCCCTGGACTGCAAAATTAAAGAGATGGCAGTTGACATCTTAGAAATGTATTCTCTTGCAGTTGCCACAGTCAAAAGATAGCCTTTACAGTGAGAAGAGGTAATTTGGCACTACTGCTAATGCTACTCCAAACTTTTCCATATGCTTGGAATGCTCCAGAGCTTTGTGAAAATCTCCAGGCTTCTTTTCTTTTCTCTTTTTTTATTCCCAGCTAGCACCCTACAACCACACTGTGTGTGGACTTCTTAGTATTCCAGAGGCAGACAAAGATACTTTTATTCAATATAAGAAATAGAAAGTACTTCCTATTTGCATTTTCCTAGGAGCACAAATACTTACACAGACTTTTTGTAGAAAAGTAGCAATCGTCATATAGATCACATCACCAACCTGTCAAGTCCAATCAGATTGTGGCCAGTCCTAACACTTTCAGAGGAAGGTGTAAGAAACCCTACTTAGGAATTCCCACCCAAGGTAGAAAAACTGGGGGTTTTTTCCCCCAGTGAATTTCATCGGATAACAAGCAGTGAATTTCTCCTGTTACTTGTCTTGTAACCTGAAAGGCTGAGCGAGCTCATATCTGCCATGACATAGTACATGCTGGGTCAGATTTTCGATGCATGCATTCCACTATATATGAAAATCCCACCAGGGTAGTCTTTTTTACAGGCTGTGTGGTTCACATACTAGCAAAATGACATTCAGAAGTACCTGGACTTACAAAGCTGCTGAGCTTGCAAAACTTCCATTGTAGTCTATAAGAAATACAAATACAACACATAATGGTTTGATATTATCAACAGTAAATAGACCTTTTGCTACCAAAAATTACTGTTATTAAGTAACAAAGTATTGTTTAGCAGTAATAGTAATATCAATTTATAGTAATATCAGTTTATCTGCCAGTAGTTTGATATCCCTGTTTGTGAATGTTCTGTTTTCTCTGCAAGTAATGGTATTACTTATATCTGTTGATGGTCTATGCAAGTTTATTCAGCACTACATATTTCTCAAAGGATGGGTTAGTTATTAGCTAATGTGCAGTACTTTCTTCTGAGGTTGGCATGGAATAAGTCCTTAATTTAGAAAAGAAGGAACTGAGACTATTTAAAAATAAACATTTCTTCATTCTTTAATAGTGCCTGGAAATTACTGGGTCGTATTTTTAGGCTTAGTCTGTGGAAGGCTCTTTCTGAGCCCTTTGAGAGCACTGTTTCTATGTGCTTTTATTTTACGTGACTTGACATGAACACAGTCATTACACAACAATGTTGATTGCCTTACTGTTAATGCACTCAGATGTGTTAAGAGGTGGTCTCAGAGTTAGCTTCCCAATTTAATGCTATTATGGGTTTTAGCCAGTGGTCTTGGATACAGCACTGAATTAACACATGAGTAAAACTGTTGGTTCTCTTCTCCTCATTCTGGATATTATAAGCTAATTCTTTTAACTTCTCTAGCTCCAGTAACACATACAGCTGAGAATCCATCCTCTTGAGTTCTTAACTTTAGGTGTTAGATTCCAGATAGAGATGATGTGATACTACTTATGTCTTGACAGTCTCTTTTCTTAGGCACTCCCATTCTTGAAAAGTTTGGCATAGTTATAACTTCCTTACATGGGGATGATTTATTTACTGTATGCAAATTATACTATTGTAAGACTTCTGCATATCTCTCAAATACTTATAGGACTGTTTGAACATGTGAGAGAATATGTAATATTAGCTACTAGTTGTATATGCAAAAAAACCCCAACAGACCTTATACCTCAGTCTTCCATAATTTCTACATAAGCTATGATTTGGCCCAGATTTCTTAAGGACTTAGCCCAACTTTGCAAAATTTTATCCAAGTCCTAAGCATGCAAGGTAATAACTTTGCTGGAATCATCATCTCACTGAACTAAGCAGCAGAACTTACACATATTTTAATAGAGCAAGGAATTTACCTCTGAACTTCAAAGAATTTATGTGATCTGGGAAAATATCCACAGACCTTTTTCACATTTAACCATTACCAGGGTTTTTAATTTTTAGGAAACTTGTAGAATTAATGCAACAGAATTATGTGTTTAGGTACATGCACATTATTCCCAAACACATTCAGTCTAGACCTAAACCCTTGACTGTCCAGAGATGCTCCTGGATATTGCAAAGGAACAGAGCAGGAGCTGCCTTTGGACTGTGTACATAAAGACTCCGAACACTACTTAGTCTGTTGAAATCCAACTTCTTGCAGCAAAAGAATTCCTTCTGCTATACAAGTTCCAGATTCTTACTCAGCTATAGATGTCGTCAATAGTGTTTGACCACAGTAAGTAGTGATATGGTAAAACAGTGCACCCTAACTCACCCTTTTTGTGGTAAAGTGATTAGCAAACTGCACAGAGGTTGACGTGCATAAGGTACCTTTGTGAAGAGTCAGCGAAGAATAAGTAATGTATGGGACACTTTATAACTATGATGGAAGTTGAGAAATATCCATTCAGTCATGAGTGTAGTTGACGAGTTTTAACATCTACCAAAACATCTTCCAGAATCTCCAGAGCTTTAAAACACTCTGGGAGATGTTAAGCAGCTCATATAGGCCTCTGAGACTGAATTTATATAGTCTGTGTCATTCCAACATGCTTTTGGGTAACAATAGTCTATTGCAATTACAAAACTGCTGTTAACATTCTCCTGAGAGGTGAGCATATCCCCTTGCTTATGTTTAAACCCCTGATAGGAAGTGCCTCAACTGCAGCTGGGAGCAGTGCCACCCATCTGCTAACAATTTACAGAGGTGTCACAAACTACAGAGTAGAGCTGTAAACTTTTCCTAGTGGATCATTTATCTCCTTTCCCTAGCAATCCTAGGAATAGTCTGGCCACTTCATGTGGGACAATACTAATTTTCTATTTGCTGAAGAACTGGGCATACCAAGTAGCACTCAGAAGGCTAGCAGAAAGACAAGTATTTCTTCTTGCAGTGGAAGCTGTCATGGAAAAGTAAGTAAGGCAGTGTAAACTGTGATTTTATTTACATGTTATCTGCAAAGACACAAAGGCCTTGTCTTTATTTGGAATTAGGCCTGTAGACACTGACGTAGAGAAAACAGGACAAACTCTAGTCTTGTAAGAGAGACCTCAGACTTGTGCTTTTCTCAATCCTGGAGTAATCTCCTCTCTTAGTATTTTTTGTCCCTTTTTCTTGTGTGAGTTTACCTTGTGCAGAAACACTAGAAGCTGCAACTGTGGCTTACGCTTCCCATATAGCTAGAACAGACCAGATAATGACACAGATTTCAAATGGTCTGAAGTGTTGCAACAATGTGGGCTGTGACCTGAAGTCAAGTTTTTTTAAGAACAACACCCCAAAGTGTGCAACTCATTGTGAATGAGGCAAGAGTTCTCAGTTCAGAGTATTTATTA
This sequence comes from Athene noctua, assembly GCF_965140245.1. NCBI lineage: Eukaryota > Metazoa > Chordata > Aves > Strigiformes > Strigidae > Athene > Athene noctua. The sequence goes on from NC_134041.1 coordinate 43,609,867, forward strand.
TGGAGTAAATATTTTTAAAAAGAAGTAAAAATGGATCGTGTATAAAAGCCAATTTAAAATCCCCTCTAAAAACCGGTCACCTTTAATCACTTCAAAAATATTAGAACAGTTCATAGCTATCACTGGGAATTCAGTGACAGGTCATGAAACAGGCTCCCTTCATGCCGTGTGTATCATCACTCCCATTTAGTCCACTCGCTAATCTAGCTGTTATTAACTCACAGTCTGAAACAAATTTGTCACCTACATCTGTACTTCTCAGGCTATAGCTTTATAGCTTTCTCTTGAAGCTGACATGGTGGTGTGGACAAGACTTTAAAACAAAATACTTATGCAGACAACTCATCTCATCATGCCCACAAGCCCCAGTGTCAGCCAGCAAAGCTTTAAAGGAGTTCCCCTGTGACTGCAGTGTGTTCAGACACTCAGTAATGTTCTTTGTTTGAAGACTGGAGTGTTGTTTCTGCCTTTTCTTCTCAGAAGCATAATTTTGTCTGCTTATTATCTGATGAAAAAAACTCCACTCATTACATTAGTTTAGGTATTTTCTAATCTCCACTAACTCAGCATTCAGTGTTCCTGACTCTAAAACTTTAGAAGTTTTCTTCTTAGCCTTACTATTACTATTAATAGAGCACTAGTTCCAGAGTTCTCTATTTAATACCATACAAACTCTTAAATGAATATGTCTAATTCCCATATCTATTTGGGGGAGAAAAGGTCTAAAAGTATTTTGAGTCACAACACTTAATTACAACACTACACTTAATTAGAATACTACATGACTTCTCAGTATCTGACTTACTTTCTGTTGTCCCCATTAAATGTGCTCGTTTATTAATGTATTTAGTTTGCATTGGGCTAATCTTTATCAATGGCCAGTACAGGCCTAGGAAGGGATTCAGAATTTTCCTCTATTTAATGTCAAATATGTCTGTACTGTTGCTAATATCTATAAATCTGTTGCAAAGGAATTTACCGGTGCTCTGATTGCTTCTGAGACTTCGTAATCTCAGAGATGGTGACCCTTAGAGAATACCTCATATAGCTTGGGAAATTAGCCTTTTAGAGCAGGATGCTGTAGTTCATAAATAGGAACTCTACTTCTGCAGGAGTTCCTGTGGTTGGGGCCTTGAAGGTTCTACAGCGCTTCCCTTACTGAGAACTGTAAGGGAAGTTGTATCACCTTTTCCATCTTTAAATTGAAGATGTGTGTGATGGTGAAAAGCTGATGGCTAAACTTCTATAGAATCAATCAATCAATCAATCACCTTTATCATGATTTTTTAAAAATATTTATTTGAAGTGTCAGGTCATTTGATGGCTGATGACAGTTCATACTTTTTAAAGTACTGTTTTAAAGTGCAATTTGATTCTGAGAAGGGATTATGAAGTGACTTTGAAACACTCTGTTTGAACATTGGTAGCTATCTCAAATCTTATCTGTTTATAAATAAAATGCTATTTCTGACAGCTACCGCTACAAATTCTGATTAGAAAGTGAGAACTGAGGGGGGTTGTCTTCCCATTCATTAATTTCTTGCAGTAAAGAGCTCAATTACAATAGAAAAGATACAACATGAGAACCTCTGTAAACACTGCCTATTTGAAGCCTTGATAGCTAGAATAAAGAACATTTTTCCAGAGTGGCATAAAATGTGCAGGTACAATAAGAATAAAAGCAGAAGATGACAGCTTTTCTCACCAGTGTTCATAAATCTGGTTTGGAATATTCCTTTAAAAAATAAAAAATTAAAAAAAATACCCAAACAAACAAAAAAAATCCCGAACAGATGTGATTGTTTTTTAACTGGCATTTTCAGAAGTAATGAAAATCTTAATATAGAAGGTATCTTTTGCTCAGGAAATTGGCTGTAGTGTATTCAAACAGAAACTTAGCCCAATCTCTGAATTGAAGCTATTTGAAATAGATAATCAGCAATGAGGAGGCTGTTGTAATTTAAGTTTTGTAGGGACACTGAATTATTTTACAGAATCCCTAGATTACTACAATCTTTTGAACAACCATTGATTGTCTACAATATTTTGAACAACCATTGTCTACAACACATGTAGACAACTCACCAAATATTTTCTTCCAGGTTTCTTGCAAGTGTAGTGCATATTTATTGCAAGCTTCCTCTTCTTCAAGACCACCAACTGTTGTAACAACATGATATACTATAGTTGCCAGAACTGCTCTGTATTTCTGAAATCTGTAAATCCACACTTGCTAGCAGTCATGCACAAAATAGGAGGAGGACTCAAAAATAGTAAGGCTGATGAAGATTGCAATAAAACAAAATCAAATTTGGTTTAACAGCAACTAAAGCTATGAGGTTTTGACCATCAGATGTTTTTTGCTTTAGTGGAAAAAAGAGATTTGGAATCTTGCAACATCAAAACCTAACTTTTCATCCCACTAAGTGATCTGTGAAAATACTTTCTGTCTTCTAGAACAAGGCACACAGACCGGAAGTATACAGCTGTTCTTTTTCTGTGGGAAACTAAAGGCAGATTCAGAGTTCCTTGAGTCAGGCTTTTTCATTGTTTATTTGGAAAGACCTGGATTTCTGTTGTTTTGTCAGTGTAAGTCATACAAGAAGAAAATTTGTCAAAGTGTGATAGTTACATAGAGAAAGATCCCTTTTCCCCTCTCTGTTTCACTCAGCTGTCTCTGGCTGTGTAACTGGCACATGCACAATTGAACTCTACTGCCCCTGAGAAAAGCCTGTAGGAGATAGCTGCTAGAGATATTAAAATTTCAGTTTGGTCCTGTTTTCCTTTATCTGTTGACAAAATTATGATGCCTGCATCTCTTTTAGGCTAATCTATCAAAGAAGCTTCCCAGAGTTTGTTGTGCTGACACGCTCTGTCCCTGTGAGAGAGTGTATATATCAGTGCTGAATTCTCTCTGAAGTTTTAGTTGATAATTATATTCCCTGCAATGTTAAAGACTAGTTCAGGGTCAGGAATGATCATCAAAACAGAAACAGAATAGCCTGTGGTCCCATTGGGAAGGCTATGCTGTCTTGATACCAGTATCATTGCCAGAATGTTATAGGCTGGAGTTGTAGTGTCTCTTGTGTGGGAAAGTGGATTGTTTATCTGTCACAGCTGCTGTGTGTCACAGTGGTTGCAGGCTATTTCTTATTTTGGGGGAGAAAATGGAAGGTGGGGAAATGGGGCATCTGTTAACAATTCCTAGACAAGTATGCCTTGGTTGACACAGTGATCAGAGCCCTTGATGGTAACTCAGGAACTGACTCTAATTCATCATAAGACTTGGCACCACAAAACCCCTCAGTAGGCCACAGTTCTTATATGGTGCTAAGACCTTGTACTGGCTCTGTACAAGTGATAGATATCAGCACCCCTGCTGTGTATCAAGCTCAGCAAGTGTTGATGAGGTCATACTCCTAGTTACTGTAGGAAACAATATGTGTATGAGGAGTGAGGGTTAAGTCCATGTATTGACACAGTCTCCGTTTTGTCATGGTGTCACTTCTGAACTGTTAACAGTCAAAACTGCCCTCCATCTAGTTTCCCGTCTTCCTCACTGAATTGTGTGCAGCTAAACTATGCTCTGTCCAGTGATTTTCTTGATTCTTCCTGTTGTGCACTGCTAGGAAATTTTCCTGAGCTGCCACAATCCTAAAATAAAGAAATCCTTCTTCCCACTCTCCAGCCCTACCGTATCCTCTTTGATATGGAATCTTTTTTGTCAAAACCAAAACATATTCAATTATCTTTCATAGCAGATCCTGCTAAATGAATAGTTATATATTGCTGTGGCTCTTTTTCTGTATACATACATTTAACTTACTTCCAGTATTATCAGGGCAGGAGAAAGACCTCATCGTGTGATGCTTATCTGTACTTCACCTTTTCTCTAGTTCTTGCAAAACAATACTAGTGCCCAATTAGTGCACAATTACCCAAAATATTGCAATTACTTTGTCTGTCTTACCTCTTAAGGATAATGGCAATCTGCATTAACCAGAATCACTGCCCTTAATATGTTCCCTGAAATACAATTGCCATGATTTTATGAACCCAGTAGCCAAATAAGATTTAAATTCAGACTAGTTTGACTCAATGAATTCCAGAATATCATGACATAATGCTGAAAAAGACAGAGAATGTTATATTAACCTTATGTAAATTTTTAAAAATGTTATTTCATTTTAAATTAAACATTCTAAGTTGATAAAAGTTTGAAAAGACAGGCAAGAACTGGGAGCACAGTACAGGGAACAGTTGATATTGACTATTGTTTCAGTAATAAACCTTCTGCTTAATTTGATATGATCATTTAGTATCATGATGGTTAGGGCAGTAGGAATATCCTCTAATAAAGAATGTCCTGCTCTATGTCCATTCCCTCCCCCTCACAGTGAAATCTTTCACAAAACTATTACAGGTAACTTGAGAAAAGCCTGAGAGCAAAATTTATAATGCAAGAACACATGAGTAAATCCCACAGTGATCAGAAAACTTGACTCTCTCGTGATCATTATTATGATTTTGGGACTAGCAGAAGGGAGAAGCATGGCTTGAAGTTCACTAAGATGTCCTATAGACAAACATTTTCTCATCTTCTAGAAAGCAGAGCCTGCTGCTGCTATTCAGTGATGTCTTCCTTATACTGACTTATTTCTTGAGATTACTCTCAGAGTGCCAACATTTCTTTCAGGTAAAATAAAAATCTCAGGAGTCCAGATTTTTGTGGTCTCTTTCCAGCTCTGCCACTGATGTCTGTCTATTATCAGACAAGTCTGAGCCTCCACGGCTGAAAGAGGTTTAATATTTACACATCTCAGAGCAGTGAGTCACATCTTAGTTCTGTCCAGTAAAGCACATAAAGTTCATCCTCAAATACAGAGTTATTTCCAGACAGGGCCCCTCTCTGAAAAATGTTAACAGGTGGAAACCCTAGTAGATAAATTAAAGTCTGCTCTTCAAGAGAGGGTTATTTATACCACCAGCCTGGGTTTGGTGAGTGCAAGTGTACCATGCAATGATATACAGAAAGCATTTATAGCTAGAGTGCTCTGGACCTGTCCCTCCCCCATTTTTAAAGCAGAAGAGAGAAACAGTCTGATGTGTGTGTGTGTGTTTGTGTATTAGTAACACCTACATAAGGATGTTATTTGATTTCTAGGCACAGAAATTATTTGATCATGCAGACTGAGAGAACTGGATCAGAGGGTCCAGATAGAGGCCATCTAACACCAAGTCCATGGGTGCTTTGATGATAAGGAATGTACAGAATTATTTTTCATGAAAATGCAGCTTGTCTTTGTGTGGTTACTGATCACAGTGAGCTTACAGCCGTGTGAACATATCTAGAATTTTCATATGCTTATATATGAGAAGATGTCTAAGGAAAAAAGGCATTTTTTTCCCTCGACCCATTTTTTGCTTGGGGAAATATTATTAATTTGTAGCTTCTCAGAAAATCTGTGCCTTTTTCCCAGTGTCTAGCTTTGTTTTTTACATTGGAGAAACAATGCATACCCATGAAACTGAAGAATTTTTATGCAGAAATTTGAGCTGGTAACTGGATGGTAACTTGCTCTGCTGAGCAAGAATGAGACCTGATCACTCGTGCAGTTCCCACTGTCTCAACTCGAGTGGATGGGCAGTGACCTGCACACTCCCTCGACCTGGCAGCTCTGGTCATGGCTCATCATAGTGACTTCAATGCCTTTGACATGACTGTCTGCTCAAGCACTTGAGGCCCACCAGTGCCCCTTGTGTGTGGGGGATAGCAGTGTCTTGTAAAATGTGTGTGTTCCTACAGTGTTCCTGACAGAAAGGAAGGACTGTACAAAAGAAAGCCCACAACAACAATGTAAAAGGGTAAGTCACATTATGCTATAAACAGAGTTTAAGTTCAGGAATGAGGAATTCAGTGATGAATCACGTGAACTCTCCTTCCCACTTACTGAATATATTACATGTTTTTAGAAAAGTCTGCATTAGTAATACTATAAAAAGCTACTTTTATTCAGGGATTGCATTGCATATCCACAACTGAAAAAAGGGAGGCTGTGCTCCCCACATGCTATTCTAGCTAGGCCACTAATCACATATTTAAAGAGAACTGTTCTGTGTATTTTCATTTCTTGGTCTTTTCTGAAACACCCAGTATGAACGCCAAATAGAGGCATGTTTTTGATGAGTATCTTTTCTCTAGAAACTGGGCTGAGAGCCACAGACTTGCTTCCAGTGAACCACCAAAGCTTCTTTTATTTTGATGACCTAAGTTGCTGTTGAATTTGGATGAACTCAGACAAGTTTATATGTGAAAGTGTCTGTCTTTCATTGCTAATCCTTTGAGCTATTCAGTCCTTTTAAATCCTCTTCTTTTTAGGCTTAAAAAGGCTACATCTCCATCCAGACACTTTCAATGTTCTGCTTTCAGGACTTAAAACCACAGTTCAAGGCTCTTCCTGTATTTAAGATAATACTGATAACTGCAAAGAAATCTTTTTAGCAAAGATGTTTGAAACATCAGCCAGCATACAGTCTTCTTTCTATTGAGTTATAGATGTGCTTAATTAACTAAAATACATCACTTGCATATTTTAAAATCATCTTTTCTAGGAGAAGACATATGAAGCACGTAGTCAGGTTGTCTGATGTCTTGCTTAAAAGAATTCTTCACCAATAAATGACAAAACCTCTTTTCAAGAAAGGAGACAGCAGATCATGTCATGATTTTCAAGGTAACATAATGATAGATTGGAAAACAGGAGAACAGCAATGAAATAGAATAACATGCCCGAGTTCAAAATAGTCAGTGCGTCATATAAATAGGCTTTGAGACAGGGGTAGAAGAAAGTTTTGTGTCATGGGCTCTGACATGTTGAGCATGCTTTGACACTGCAGCCTTCTTTCCAAACCTGGGCAGTTGGAGGGGTCACCATTGTTGTGCTGTCACACTGGAGAGAAGCACAAGTTCCCCTAACAGAGCTACTTCAAGCTCTAAAGTGTCTGAACTTCTGAAAAATTATTGCTTCCTTTTTCTTTTTTTTTTTTTTTTTCATTTCTTATTTAGTGTCATGTTGAAACCTTTTATGATTTTAACAGCCAAAAAAAAAGTATAAGAGGAATAAGTACGAAATCAATGACATAGTAGTTATTAAATCTGTTAAATTCTGCAGTTTCAATGATACTTAGTATCTTCTGACAAAAGATTCCCAATCTTTATCTTTAAGCTTACGATTTGAATCGAGATGGTGATCGCTGACTCAGGTAAATTTTAAGAAAGATGGATGGTGACAAAAAAGGTATTTTTCTTCTTTTTTTGCTTTTTTTGGTTTTAGTTAAAATCAAGCTCATCACAGAACAAAGTATGTTTCCATTAAATTCTCAACAGCAGAAGTTGCCAGCTTTTCCCGAACAAATTACAACTTCTAGCTACTCACAGAAATTGTTCTCAGAATGCTCTTTTAAGGTCAAGAAGAGTCAAATGTAATCAATCATCCAGGAAAATGGAGCCCTGCAGACTCAGAGGTCTGAACTTGTCTGCACAGGGAACTCTGTGCTTGCTTAGTGTAAAATAAAAGTGTTCACAGCTCCTATGAGCAGTAGGGCAAGGAAGATACTTAATTTTTTCGGTACTTCAAAAAGCATTTTAAGAGACACTCATGTAAGTGCTGTGCTCATCTGGTAAGGTGGCATGACAGTAGTGTCTACCATCCTAATCTGATATTGTTACTAGGCAAGCATATTCCTACCTCTTATCATATATTAAAAAGGTATCAGGAAATGCTATACTCAAAAATGGAGATACAGTTCAGTCTTCAACAGTGTAAGTTTGCATTTTTCTCTGGTGGAAGTCAAGAATTTTTTTAAAATTACCTTTAACCTTTAGAAGCCTCCAGAAAGAAGTGCACTGAACATAGACTTGCTTTAGCTTTAAGTCCTTTCTCTTACAAGTGCCCCTCCTCCTACAGTACACAAAATCTGGTGCTTTACAAGTCCAAAAGCTATGATACAATATGCTTTGCATCCTGAAACATTCTTCTGTGCTAGCTGGTGACTCTATCATGGAGATTGATGCTAAAAATCTTGACACATTCCTCACTGTGTGATGCAATATTTTAAATAAAAGAGAATGGTTCAGTTTAAGGCATGCTAACAGATGAAAACAAATTTTGGAGAAGTAGAGCCTGACCTCCCTACTGTGTTTTTTTCTTCCTGTGCCTTAAACCAGAAGCTTTAGCAAAATGTTTATCACAAAGCTTCCTTTGTATGGCTGAAGAGGGAATGCCCTCGTTTCCGTGAACCCTGGGGGGCTCCCTGAAACACCCCTGTGTTGCCCTGCCTCGCTGGCCTCCTGGGAGCAGCCCGACTGAGCAGAACATCAGATTCGTTCCAGACGCTGCTAGCTGCCAGCACGTTGTAGGACTAACTTGCAAGGAATGTTCCCCTTGGCAGGCAGCCTCCTCCTGGCAACAGCACCAAATGATATCAACCATAATTGTTGCTATTTAGGATTTTTCTTGTTGTTTATATGAATCACTGCTAAGACAGCTAGGTTATCCCAAATCTTTGAACAAATCATACAGTGGGAAGCCTGACAGTAGGTAGAGGATAATATAAGCTATTTTGAACTGAATCTACAATTTTTTGAGCTGAGCGATAAAAGCATATTCTGCTTGAGCTTGAAACTCCAAATCCAAGAACTGCTGAGTCTTATGACTCAAGCATTGACACTGTCTTGCTATGTATCCTGGAAGAAGTTTCTTCAACGTTTCTCTTGGTTTTCTTTTACTTACACTTTTCTCTATTTTCTGTTATTTTGCTTTTTGTTCAGCTGCTTTGAAACTAATGTAAGCAAGCAGGCCCACATGTAAATAAACATTCCAACGTTAAAAATAGTATCACCTGTATGCAATGGGTCTGACTGTGTATTAAACTCTGAGTTTCTTTGTGTGTGGATGAAATATATAAATAAAAATGGTAACTCTGGTTTTGCTGAAACTAACAAACAATTAAAAACATAACAATGACCCTGTCCTTCTATTTCACTTTTTCCAAATAAACAAAATGCAAATATCCCAAAGCATATATGAAATTCCTGATCTGGACACTGCTGTAAGTGCCCAACGGCTCTGATCTGGGTTTGCACTTCCAGAAACCTTGGGCATGCTCACTGTCACAGGCATTCTGGAAAGTGTCGAGTAAAACAGCTATGCACACACAGTAATTCTGGCATGTCCTAAAAGCAGGTGACTTTGCTGTGCAAGTACAGTGCCATATGAATGCATGCAGCTTTGATCAAGAAATCCCAAACAGAAATACATTTGTCCTTTTCTGTGTGTCGCTACTAAAGCAGACAAACCCCCTCATTTTCTGTAAGAGAGAACACTATATGCGGGGTGCTCCTGTGTAGAATTTTTGGACGTCTACCATAACAAGCTTAGGCAAATAAATCTACTCTTTGATGCTGTAGAATAACATTCTGCAGCACATGTTGGCTAGTAGAGACTTCTGTGGTAATGCGTGAAAGGTAATTTAAGTTCTAAACAAAGAGGTTTGTAAGTGTTTTTCTCCACTTTGTGTGACTGACTGCGGGATAAAATAGTATACACCTCTTCTTGCATTTGCACAGTGTGTTTAGTGCCTCCACAATTATGTTATATAAATAATACTGCTCATTTAAACTTACATAAGTAAGCTGAGTGCCAATAACACTCATGGCAGAGTTTGAGTTTTGCATTGCTTTTAGATACTACTGTGCATTTTATTCTAAATGCAGTACTTCATACTTCATTTTGCAAATGAGAAGCACCTATCAAACATCACTATTTATGATGACAAACATGAACTGTACTGTTCAAGTAAAATATAATGCTCTGTTAAAGTTCAGGATCTATATAGTCAGAAGAGAACAAATTCCAATGTGGGGGTATAATGTGATTGTGACTATCCTCAAATATTGCATTTTCATCAGGTCACCCTAAGCTACATGAAGAAATGGGTTGTTAGTCAGTGTAACAGACAGACCAGAGATGTGAAGCATAGGGAGATACAAGAAAGCAAGGCACCACGACTACATTATGCCATCAGAGATCATGCAGCTTGTACAGAAATAGAAGGTTTGAGCTGATTAGGGACACTCTGCCAATGCCAGTGCTTTTTGTTGCCTTCAGACTGGCAATGTGTCAGAGCAGGCAACAACACTTTGTGAGGAAAGACAGGATATGGCTTAATACAAGGCACAGAGAGAAGTGAAAGAGTTTTGAGGTACACTATGTAGGTGATATGCTCAAAGGAAAGGATATGGTAAATTTTTCAGTCTCAAACATAAGACTGAACCCTGGGGAATGCATACACTGGGGAAGCAAGCAATCTCTCTACATCACCACAGAGAGTGCATCACTGTGCATCCTCACTCCTGGTATCCAAAGCAGCAGTCTGAGGCTCAGACTGCAAAGGATGTACAAGCTCAGTTGTTTACTGTCATGACACAGTCACTTAAATGCACAGAATTATTTATTGTATCTTGCTTACTTTGTTCCAAACTCCAGTTAGCACAGAACTCTGAAAACACAGTTATGTGGAGGATAGATGAGATGCTTTATTATGACGCAGTTTCAGAATCAAGAATCAAAGGACTCTTTGGTGTAATCCTACCTAGAAATTTTTGTGATACAAGTGGGAAATCTTCACGTTTCGTAAATGTGAAGTACAGAAACAAGAATCAGTTTGTTAGGTTTGAGGCCATTCTGAATGAATGGATCTAGACATACTGATATTTTAAATAGTAACCCACTACAAACTGGCTTTTAGTTGTTCAGGTTCCCCCTTCTTTTTTTTAATCATTATAATTTTTAGAAAACAGAATGTAGCCAGGGGAAGGATAACAGGGAAGTTGTGGTTTGTTTGGTAAATACTATGCTGAAATGTTATTTCTGTCTTTTCTAGTGAAGAAAAGGCTTTTCCAGGATTGAATTATTTTTTCCTAAACCTGTAGTAATATCTCAACTAATTTACCATATATGTTCAGCGGTTGTCTGGCCCAGCCAGGAATGTGAATCTTCTGTTTTCTCACTGTTACTAACTTAGAGATAAAACCCTTCCATATTTTAATTACTGCAAATCTATCAAAGTGCCAACCACAAAAATACAACTAGTTTTGTTTTCTTTAATTGTTACTTTGTTACAATAAAATTGTTTTGTCTTCCATTACCTTTCCTCTGCCCTGAAGACAGTATCCAGCAGATTGCAAGATCCTGGCTGTGTGGCATTATGTATGATCTGTTCAGGTGTATCTTTCTCCTTCATAAGAACAGACTTGTTGCTGCTTTAGGCCCTGGATGTTCTCTGCCAATGGTTGTGACAGTTTTGAACATGCCAGGAAGGCGGTGGCCAGAGTGATGATTTTGCTTTAGCAGTGTATTTCTCAAAAGCCATCCAAATGCCATTGTGATGAGTGGCTTTGAAATACGTATTTAGGTTTATAAACTTGCAATTAAAGAGCTTACCTGTTATGTCAGAGCAAGAGAGAATTCTTAGAAATCAATTGTAGAAAGCCTGAACTAGCCACAAGATAGATTTTTGTGCATTGTCCTTTCTCACTTCTGTCTCATATATGTGGTGGTTCCTGGTGAGCCGACTGTAACAGAACATAACATTCTTTTCTTTTTTTAAAATGTTTGTCTTTCTTGAACTATTCTGTTCTTTATAGAACTCTGACCATATCCTTTTCCTAACCTTTTTCACTAATGTCATTTCTTTTTGCACAGTATCTCACAATATCTGACCTGAAGTCAGTACAGGTGCAAAATCTGAAGAGTATTGATACCAAAACATTAGAGGATTATAGTTGTGTAGAGAAATATGTAAGCTGGAGCACTGCTGGAAAGCAAACCAGAAAGATCGAAATTACTAAATATTGTCTACACAAGACTACTGCCTTGTGCATGACTATTCTTGTTTTACTATAAAATGACTTGCATCAGAAGTGCAACTCTTGCATTGGCTATTGTCGCAGGTCACAGCGTTGCTGCTTTCTTCCAACTCACAACCAATTAAACAGAAGGAAAAAGAGAACAGGCAGGATACAGACTAGCTTAAATTTCTTAGGTCTTTGTCCAAAGTCATATTCAGGATCCTTATTTTGACAAGCACTGCTGAAATTGTGTAGGTTTACTGCAGGGCAGGGCATCTGGCTTCATTCTGTTGCACTTGTTTGCCATAAATTGTAACATTCTTCAATCTAATGCCTTTGTAATTATACTGATAATTGCTGCTTGGCTGTCAGGGACACTTCCTAAAGAGCATCTGCTGCAGGAATCTCCAAAAATAGGGTGTAGCACGTGTGCCTTTATGATCATTAGTATCTAGCAGTTTTAGCGACCCACCTGACTACGTTTTGCTCTTTAGGAATGTATGTTTAAACAGATGTATTTTTAAATTAATGATATCTTCTTCTCTTGCTATTGATAATTTAGGAGCTTTCTGCACTTTAAACTCTCAAATTATACTCTAGCAGGTAGCAACAGTACTTAAATATAGCGTTTTTAGAGCATGGATTACAAGGCACAGAATTCCAACCCGGAACAGCTGGCTGATAAATTACAGTGCATACTAATCAGCATGTCATGGTGGAGGATTTACAGGGTCAATAGCAAGTGCCAGCCAATTACAAAGCAAATACATCACTATGTCTGTCTCTTCAACCAGAGCACTATCTGTATAGTAATTTTCTTCTGCACCCACTAAACTGTAATTTCCTAGTAATCTGGAGAAAGATGCTCTACCAATAGGGAGACTGATTCTTGGGGGAGAAATCTGAGAGTGCTTGGACATTGTAAGCTGAAAAATTTTAATGTTCATAGTTCAGCTTCAAGAAATAAATTTTTACCTTGACTAGGAGATATTGTATTTTCCATTTGTGAGATGGAATAATAACTCTAAAAAGTGACAGCATCTTCCAGATCCTCAGAATCAAGTTATGATGTGCTTATTGTCTGAGTAGATGCTTGGTGCTTATAGAAGAATCTCTGCTTCCATTTCATACAGGAAGCCAAGCATCAGACAGCATCTAAGTGTGTGTGGCACATGCACGTGAGAGATGTGCCTGTACACAAATGTCAAATTAAAGTAAATGGAGAAGGATGGGAAAGATGACTAACAAAAAACAATTAACAGTGAAACAGAGCTGTAGTTTGTGGGTTTTCCTCATGATTTTTCTTGTTCACCAATGGCTAAAGATTTCTTGCTGAGGGAGATGTTAGTTCTGGCAATTGAGAGTGCATCTTATCACCTGTAGAATATAATGCTTCACTTTTTGTAGGAAAAAGGCAGAGCTCTAATATACAGCTCTGATTTTATATTTTGTCTGGTAATGGGCCATTGTGTTCTTCAGCAGCTCAGCAGTGTAATACTAATTGTGGATGACTGATGAGCAATGCTAGCTCATTTAGCTAAATTTACAATGACTTTACGCTGAGCTGGGGCTTTCTAGGCATCAGTAGAACTCCTTTTTGTTGCTGCCTTGTGTACATGCTGCTAGGCACCAAAGCACCAAATTTCAGATCTAAACCTGCACTGACCAAACAACAAGTGAGGAGAAGTCTGAAGGGGGGAATGTTTCAGTTTCTGAGAAACTTTCACTGCCTCCTTAAGTGATCTATTAACTAAAATTGTGTTTCTGTTTGTTCTGAAAATTTCCACATATGCTTCTGTTATATGGATCTATACTGTTGATGAGACATAAACTTGTAAGGAAACGACTAAGCCTTACTGTGACTAGTTGATTGCTACGGTTAAAGATGGTACTGGGTGGATGTGAATTTATGGAAATACAGCATACTGCTGAGCCCATTGTGGCTGGGGCTTACCAGTCAGTGAGGACAATATCTGTCAATCTGCTGAAGGAAACAGAATGAAGGGGGTGTTCATAAGATATACTGTGTTTCTAAAAAGAAGTCATAACTGACATTTCATTTGTCTGACCTTGCCTTCACTTGTCTGCATTTTGAAATTTTTCTGTCACAGCGCATGGGGGCTCCCAGTAAAACGCACTCCCTAACTGTTGACTCACATATAGTTGTTTCAGACTTTCTGATTTTTTGCTTATGCTGTCTCAAGCTTGGATCCCTAAGCAATAGCTACACAATGGCACTGGCAGAGAGAAAATGAATGTATTTAAATAAATAAGAGAATGCTGGCCTCTTACTGCGCAAAATTATGAGAATTTTCTTATTTAAGGAATGAGTCACAACACATTGACACAAGTTACTTGCTCAGCTCAGTTGTTCAGCTGCTATTATGTCTGATTTTGATTATGCATGTGTTGCAATGTCTAATTTAGGGGAAAAAAAGCATAACACTCACTTATGTATAGGAATTTTTTTAAGAGCTAATGGTATTATGGAGCCTGATTTGAGCTTCCAGGAGTGCCCTCTGACTTCCAAGGACTACAGACATTTGCAAATGTAATTATAAAAAAATTGTTTGGAAGCACAGATGGAGATCAGACAAAGGAGCACTATAAAATATACTTAGAATCATTGTTCCACCTCCATGTTTGTAACTAGACTTTCCTTAAAACTAAGTTCATGGAATACATGTTGTGTGTCTCACAGGGATCCTCAGCAATCCCAAGGGATTGCTTCAGGGTTAGCTAAAGAGTGTTCTTGCATTATTTACCAATGACTCATTTGTAACCATCTGCCACTCCTCTTCCTTGAGTAAATATTGGCAAATGTTGTTGCTGCAAAAACAACAGTCAGCTCTACATCACAGCTTTCTCAGATACTGGCACAATGGCTGTGCCAGGATAAGGCAATGAGCTTATCTGGAAGCTGTAAAAACCATCTGGGGCTTTCTCACATTATATCAGTCAGAGTAACCCTAAAGCTGTGCCATTTGATGATGGGAAAATGAGGACTGAGGTCAGGAAATAGCAAAGATCTATCCCTCAGTTGTTTCTGTTATGCCAAAGGGCTTGATCTGTTTTACCTTAGCTGTTCTTAATAGCTTCTGGCTTGAAGAAAAGAGCAAGTGAAATCCATTGGAGTTCTCATCTCTGGGTGAAGCTTTTGGATGCTAGTGATACCTAATGTTCTTGCTTTCTTCAGCAGGACCATGAAGGAGAAAAGATCCCTCATGTGTATGTACATATATATATTGCTTTCATGCTGCGACATGCAGTTATATCTAATTTCTATGCTTTCAGCTTCTCCATCTTCATTGTAGAACTGCAGAATCCTCTGTGACCTGATGTTGTATATCGATTATTCAAAAAGTGGCATCTTGGTGTAAAACAGCAGACAGTACTTTTTTTCTGAATTCTATGAGTTGGTCTATTTTTCTTACACAGAAATCAGTGATCCAAAATTATATCTTCATTGATTTGGCACTCTCAACTTTCCCAAATAAGACATTGCAAGATCCTTAATGGCTGTACTTTTGAGAATTAGTAGGGGACTGGCTCCTTCTGTTTGCTTTCAGGGTAACCTTTCATGTTCGCTGCATTTTCAGAACACTTTGAATATATGCCCAAAACCACCAAAGACATTCATCCTGCCCCATCTCTCTTCAAAGGCTATTTCAGTCACTCTCTCCTGAGCAAATGAGGTTGTTTTAAGAGGATTATTTGTCTAAGTATCTTTCTTCCCTCTACGTTGGTAGCTATTCAATGCATACACAGTACTGAGCAACACAGCATGGAGGTGTCCTGCTAAGTCTGGGCCATTTAGCTTGGCTTCTCGAAGCAGTACAGTTACAGGATCCTGTGTGTGGCTTCACCTTTTCACCTTGGCTAAAATTTTCAGCTTCATGTTTGACCATGCTGAAATAGGGTGGTCATGCTGAATAGGGTGTCAGTAGAGTGAAACTCTGCCTACCCAACAAGAGGAAAAAAACCCCACATTAACTCTTTCATATATTGATGTGTTATTCTGGTGAATTGTGGTGGTAGGCATTGGGTACTTGCAAGCTGGCTTTTCAACGAAGAAGAAACAAGTGGTGTGGAAGTCTGCTACGTCCTTCTTGCTACATGCAGGCTAGTAAACGAGCTTGTCTTCTAAGACTTAAAACTTGCTTGCACATAAAGAAAAAAGATTCTTAAGAGATGGTGGTGATATTGCTGGGTAATATGGAGACCTAGTTTGTGGAAATTAGATTTTCTGTAAAATTATTGAGTAATGTGAAAACTCTGAGAAACAGGCAGAAGGAGATATTTAAAGACTAGGTTACAGCCCGCTGGCTGACTACAGCTTGAAAAGTAGGGCTACTGACATGGTGTGTGGAAAAGCCCATTTAAAACCATGCTGTGCCTGATTTAGAGTGATGTAGGATGAAAATCTATAGTAAATCCCCATAATCCACATTCAAATATTAGAGCAGGGGCTTGTATCAGATTGTCCCGAACCCTTGTGTTATTACAAAAGTATTGAAAGTCTCTGCCTGTTTTCGCTGCAGAAGGAAAATAACACTAATTTTGTGAGCTTGAAAGATTCTGCAGGGCAGAATTAAGTTATGCTAGTCTAGTTCTGTGTTCTTGTGGTGTAGCATGTGAGAGTGAAATGCAAATGTTAGCAATATTATAACCACTCAGACTTGTCTTCTGTTTGCTTAGGCTTTACTGTGGATAAACTTTAAAATACATTGCATCACAAATATAGTTATACAGAGTTCAAACACGTTAATATTGTGCAGACTTCTGTATCCCTTCTCTCCCCCATCATCCTGTAAAATCACAGGCTGTTCTTTGTGACTCATGAGAATTTTTCTTTTCTTTCTTTGTTTTGTTTAAGGAAACACCTGAGTTATGATTTTACTTTTTTTTTCCTCTGCAACCATGAGGGATACAATTTTTCTTATAAAGGAAAGCTTAAATCCCTTAATCCTGGGCTTTAAGCAAAACACTAATTATCTTTACAGGTTTTCATAGCTTTTGTTATCCCACTTTAGGATGAATGGTATTATTTCTAATTAAACACACTGTTAAACACCATTGGTACTTCCTTTAGTGCTATAAACTCACAGAAAACTATTTAGCTTGTTCTGTGGAACAGGATTCTTGTTGATCAGGCTGCTTGTTTTAAACCAAGTCTGGTCTGTGACCATGAGAGAGATGCTAAGGTGAAGGAAGACAAGAACATTGCAAGTTCAATCTTCATATCTTTACACTGAGAGAACAGTAAGTGAAATGGGGAGCTAATTTTAAAGTTACTTTCTATACTTGACACACCAGCCCCAGCTGAGAAACATAATTGCAGTTGATTTAATTACTGTGCCATGATCTTTCCCAGTATGATAATAAGTATTTAGCAGCTTGGTGACACTGGGATAAGGTTATCTTAGGAAGCATTCTGTGGTTTTATTTGTCATTATCAGGGATGTGGAAGTACCCTTTGGACTCTTTGTACACAGATAATAGAAAAAACCCCACATATTTGCTGCAAGTCGTCTTCCTTCTAGTTCTACCAAGATCAAGAGATCAATGTCAGCTGAAGAGTTGAAGACAGCTTTCACAGGGGAAGGTTGCTTTGATTGTTGGTATTTGCAACCAGCATACTAAAGTTTTGTAGTCCCACATGGGAATGACTGCTTATGAAAACTAATTCCTCATTCCTTTGGTTTATATAGTGTTGTTTTGCCAGTTATTAGGCCTAGCATAAAGATGAACCAATAACCAATTTGTATTTGATACAAAAGGGTCAGTACATGGGTGAGCGCTGGGGGTACAAGTCAGATTATACATAATCAACATCAATTCCATTGACCTCAACAACAATACCACATGACCAACAATGGGTGGAATAAATGGTGAAATGCAGTCTCCCATAGAAAGGACAGGAGACAACCAAGTCAACAAACCACATACATAAGACCAAGGAAGCCACATACTGAATCTCTACACAGCCCACCTTTACAAAAGCCAGACCTGACTGGAGCCCAGCCCCAGGGAGGCAGGAGATCCTTCCCCAACAGGGAACTCTGCACAGGGCATCCACCTCACAGACAGACACTGCCCCTTCCTGCAGGTGTTCCCAGCTTTTATCCCCAAGTGGGACACCTGACCTTTGTTTACTTAATGTGGGACTCCCGGGGCTCCTTTACCTCATGGCTCTCCCTGCAAGGCCGGCTGCACCCTGGAGGGAAGCCTAAAGGTAAACTCACCCCCCTTTGTGAAGGGCTGGGGGAATCATCTACATGTCAACCTTAATTTGGGGCTTGGGGTTGAAACCCCAGCATTTCAAGTGTTTAGCTTGTTTCTTCATTTATAAAATATTGATAATGGCTAACTGGGAGTGTCAGAATGTTTTTGTATGAACGTTTATCTTCACAACCATTTTTTTAATGCATTAAGTGCCCTTACAGATTCCAAATGGAGACTCATCTCCATGCTTATTTCCTTTGTGTTGAAATTACCTGTTTTAATTAGTCTAAATGCCTGAAGAGTTTTATGTCTTCATACATCACTAAGCTTATTTTCCTTCTGAACATACAAGCAACCATCCAGGTACAGAATACATGGCATTGCAATGTTGTTCACCTGGCTTGGTAGTGCAGCTTTTGCAGCAAATTCAATTAAGGCATCATTTTTAGGCTATGTGATGATAATAAATTCCCCGTTTAATAGAAGTTATGATCTGATGGTTTTTCACATGTCATTTTAATTAATCAGTATAAGTGCTAATGAAACAATGAAGTGGTTGAGCTATAGAAAATAACTATCTTCTGCTAAGTACTATGCAAGAAAGAATAACAGCTCTTACCAGATGGATGTATAATTAATGGAGCTTCCCTGAGTTTATGGTTTTCAGCTTTTTTTAATTTGTATTTTCATTAGTCCTAAAAATGTGTCACAAAATGAAGTAAAACTACCAAAAGCATGAAAGTCTCATGCAAGAGGTTAATGCTTAAGTTGTCTAATTACAGTCAATAGAGGATGGGATTTTTGTAAGTAGGATTGAATAGTCTTCCACTACACCTTGAAATGGGATTCACTACTAAAGCCAAGAACCTACACAAAATGTAGCCCTTTGCTTCCATCAGAAACAGAGGAGACAAGTTATCTGGCTTTTGCATGATGTGCAGGGCTTCCATTCTCAGTATACATCAGTATCAGAAGCAAAGCTGGGACCGGAGGCATTCCTCCCTCAGTCGGTGATTGAGCTATATTCGCCACTTGGAGCTGGGGAAAGTTGCAGCCAAGTTGGTGACTAGTTTCCAGTCCACATGAAGCTGGCAGTGCCTGTTTGCTTCTGGTAGGCTTCACTTGAGTGCAAGCACTATCTAATTAGACATGGAGAGATTTGTTGAATTATATTCCCTTTGCTCACTTGGTCGATGCTCGGAGTATGAATCTTTTAACAGATATTGACTCATGGGACTCCAGCTGATGAGGGAGAAGGTTTTGCATCTGGCATACTCAAGGTCATGTCATGGATTCACGTGTTTGTGGGAAAGTGCAGAGCTGCTAGGCAGCTGCCCAGAAAATGTGCATTGCTGCCATGTCTGCTCCTTCTGAAACCCCAGGAACAAGGCACAGCAAAGAGCTAGAGGAAAATCCTGGCACTGCAAATACATGAAATGCAGACTCTGTGGCACAAGTGCAAAAGTGCATAAACTGAGGTCTAATTGAGTGAGTCATATGCTCGGAGCAATGAGACTTGACAGGTCTAAGTGAGGAAAGCCCCAGAAGGGCTCTTCAGAGAAAGAGCACTATTGCTACAGTGGTTGAGTTCATTCTCAGCCTCTTGGTAGAGCAGCAGCCTAGCCCTGAAACTATGACTTGCAAATGTTTGCAAAATATAAACTGTATAGGAAGTTCATACTTGTGCATTCTGTAGTACCTTGAATCTCTTGTCTGAGAGCTGTCTTTGCAGGCATTTGATTTCACTGAGGTATATTTCTGTTTAATGACAATCTGGACTATAAGGTAAGAGAGAAAGTTGCCAGATTTTGCCTCTGAAATGAGTACTTGGTCCCTGTGAGATTCAATAGGAGCTGCTGGCATTGAGGAGGATAGGACTGAATATTTGGGCTTGATCCTGAAAAAAAATGTAAAGTCCTGCTGTTTTATTCATTAGGACATAATCTTGACAAACAGGATTTGCATAGGATTTTAATTTTTTTTTTTAATGTGGAACATATGTTATCATGTATTTAATTTTTGGTAAAATAGCTGTTTTAAAATGATGTGCAACATAAATACCATTTTTAAATTTGGCTCCAGCTGAGGGAAGACACATACAAATGAGAAGGAAAAAGATGCATGATGAGAAATCTGACCTTAACTTACTCCCTTGCTGAGTGCCTGCTCTTTTACTCGAGAGGCCTATAAATAATAGATTTTTAAAACATTTAACTTACATTTTAAAAACATTTAACTGAAATCATCAATGTATTTGAATAAATATATTTAGCCCTTCCTTTCCAACTAACAACTGCCATGGTGTTTGGTTCCTCAACACCGTGCTGTTAAAGCAATTGCAGGCTAATCTTTTTTACACCTACCTGATTTTTGTCAATTCTGAGTAGTCAAGCAAGTCCTACAGCTTAGTTTTTATTCCTCTCCTGTCACAGAGGCAGAGAAATAGCCCTGCTGCTAGTCTTGTTCAATGATGAAATTGCTCTTGAGTCTCATTAATATAATGAATCAATATGTTCTCCTGAACTGGCATATTTTATGTTCTTAGTCTCTGCTCCCTAGGAAGACACTACTATTTAGGGATCAAATCTATCCAGTGAAGTAAAAGGAAGTGATTTTCCCTCTCTTTATATATTTTTCTAGCTAAGGAGTTTTCCATGCAGCATTCTAAATTATTCAAGACTCTATAGCCTGTGGAATTTTCAATCTGTTGGAAACAGCTGAAAAATAAAAAACCCATGCTCCACTGGCTCTGCATAGAAGAGTCTGCATTTTAAACCAGAGCTGCTGCATACACTGTAGCATGTGCCTGTATCGTTTGGTGTTGACATCTGCATTATGATGAGGGGAATTATTCAAAGCCAAATTACTATTCAGGGTGGTAGTGTGAAACAATGAAAATGAGATTGCTAGAGGGAAGATATATGCAACAGTTTGTATAGTCAGGAAAGAAAATCGGGTTCATTTGCTGAAGCACTGCTTTCCTCTTTAGCAGAGTTTAACCCCTTTGCAACAGCTAAAATAAAGATGTGACATGTTTCATGACAAAATGCAAAATGTAAGTGCTTTCTATGTGCCTTTTTAACTGATGTAGTTATACTGTTATGGACTTGTTTTGAAAATGTCCTGTGGGATAGTAAATTCTTTGTTTAGACATGGGTCTAAAAAGAAGACCAAAAATCACCACTTTTCCTCTTATTAAACTGTGAACACACTGTTGTGGGTTTTTTTGGGGTTTTTTTGTTGTTGTTTTTTTTTTTTCCTTCTGTTGCATATGTAAAAATGTCTCCTTCAGTCTGTGCAATTTGATCTTTGGCGAACTGGGCTCGTGCATTGTGAATATTCTGCCACATCCTGTATTGGTTAGCTTAATAGCTTGGAATATTAATTTCTGTCCCTGAAAACATTTTCTTCCTTAACTAACCAAGACAGTCTGGCTTGTGAATACTGAAATATAGTATTAGAACTAGCAGTTAGTTTCTACAAGTTTGTAGTAGTTTATAATTGCTTTAGAAGTAGGGTCCCAACATTCTCCAGCTACCCAACCTTTCAGATGTCCTAATAAAACTTTTAGAAAGTCATCCTTGCCTTGTACCCTACCTCTGCAGGATTCAGAAAAGGAAAAGAAACATCCATAGATTATAGATTCCTTCCTACACTTAAAAACTATCTACAATAGCAATAAATTAAAGAGTTTCTATATAAATCTTGGTCAGAAATCCTGCACATCACATCCTGCCCATGAAACAGGATATTTGTATCACATCACTGTTTTACAGCTCATTGGCAGAGCAAGATTTGCACCTATTCTTGAAAGGTTTATGCCAAAATGTAGCTCTAGCCTGATTTGCTGCCTCTGAGACCCCACTCCTTTTTCTTATATTGTCTGTCCAGTTATTTTACAAGTGGCTTCAGCATCTTGGGTCTGGGGGGCTTAGGTGGATGATAGCATTCCCATTTTTTTCTTTACGTCTTGAATTGTATGCCAGACCAAACACTGGCATATGGACACATTTGAACTGTATGCTAGGTAAGCAATGGACACTTGTCTTTTTCCTTGAAGGCTGTTTGCTTATCTGCAGTTTAGCTTCCCTTACCTGTCTTTTAACTGGTAGAAATAACAGCTTTTACATGTGATTACAGGAGCTCACAAAATTCCTTATTGATCAAAGAGATTATTCTAAGGAAACAAATAACTGGAAATTCAAATTTAAGACCTGGGACAAATTGACTAATGCTATTAAGCCTGGTTTGCTTTTATTAATGTTGGGTTTGTTAATTTATTGAGTCTTTATTTAAACAAACAAAAACCCCTGAACTGAGTTGTTTCTTTTCCAGCAAGATGATGTTTTTATCAATGTACATTCACAATAGGGGAAAGAAATTAATTGTTACAATTCTCTGATTACTTGAGAAGGAATTATAATAAAAAGGTACTTGGGATTTTTTGATAAAAGACAGTGAAGAACCAGATATTTTAAAAAAATCTTATCTTCATGGCATGTAGTGCCTTTTCTTCTAATGGAATTCTGCACTTTCTTATAGTAAGATAATCTATTCTACTTATAGTTGCATGATGTGCCTTTTATGTGTAGAGGTAGAAATACTTACCCAGTGAATAGAGAAATTTTGCAACTGTTAAACCTATTTTTGGAGATGGACAAACACAGAAGCAGAAAGCAGACACATAAGTTAGAGCAGGTTCCACACTGAAGAGACCAGGAGTACATTCAAGGGTACAGGAGATACACCCCTGGCTCTTGCAGTGTCTGCAACTGCTCTTAGCCTGACCATCTGATACTGAGGTCTGAGAACTGCATGTTTGTTAGCTGAATCGTGATGTATCTGCACTGTCTTGCAAAAGATCTGAAGAGGTTATCAGCTATGTAAGCGCTCTGAAAAGCACGATAAGCTTTGGTCTCAGGGAGGTAGAAAATCAGGAGTTGTCCATGAAGAAAGACACTGATGGATGAATTAACTTATGGGACCCAGTAAGTGTGTGTTTGCAGTAAGGTGCAGAATTCTGTTTTCATACCTATGCAACAAGATACCAGTTGTCCAGACCCTGTTCAGTGCCCCAGTGTTACATGTTAAATATCCCTCATTGCTGCGGCTTTAATAACCTTCTCACAGACACTGGAAGGCTGCCACCCAGAGTGCAACCTGGGCAGTAACAGTAGGAGATTATTCATTAAACTTCATTCTTCAGCAAGGCCTAGAAATGACGGCTGTTTAATCCCCATCTTTTTCATGACAGAGGTTTTTCCAGTGTAATGCCATCTTGAGTTTATGTAGCATATGTTAATAGGTCAAATGCATCTTGTTGAGGAAATTAATTACTTGACTGTTACCTTTCATTTAATTTGTAGCTGAATGCTTTAGAAAAATTTCTACACTCAATTGTCTTCACATTTTCAGTCAGAATTTATCCTTTAAGATAGAAAAAAATCTACTTATTCTTGGCATGTGAACCACCAATTTTTGTTAAAGATATAAATTCTAGAAATAATTTTGAAAGTTACTGAATATTATCAAAATTATCTATGTCCTCCTTTAACTTCTGTTTCAATGCTGATTGCCACATCTTAATCTCATCTGATTTCAAAACATGGTATATCATATAATTGTGGCAGAAATGACTATAAAAGGAATGAACGATTTGGCATAATTTTAGCATGTAACTGATTTGTCATGAAGATCAGTAGTAACCTAGAAACGGGGTAATCTTTGTGTGCTGTTCTCTTGTAATAGTTTAACAGAGTATGTAACAAATCTATTTAAATGTTACAAAACCAGTTTCTAATGGGGATAGGTAATTTGCGAGAAATGCAGAATATCTCAGGCATTCTGACTGATGTCATGTTTGACATATGTGGAATGAGATTAAATAAGTGCTCAGTTTTGGTCTGGAAAAGTAGCATTTGCTTCCTTAAGCAATATTGAGTTCTGTTCATATGTCAAGGAGAAAATAATCTTTAAAGTGCTATTTAATGGGATGACAAATTAGGATTTTTTTTATCTTTGCCATATATTTCATATTTCTCTTATAGCAATGTATTAAAAAATATGTAAATTTGATAAGTCACAGCCTGCAAAAAGTTCTTGACCTTACAATGTATGTTTTCCAGTCATAGGTGTTTTAACAGCTTTGTATTTCCCAGATCCAGAATGATAAGGATTCCTAATGTTTGTGTCATGGGCTTCATACAGTTTGTCAATGAATGATAACACAGATGGACACCTGGAGGAAAGGGGTGTGCAGACTTATTTCTTAAACATATGCAAGTGCTTTCTCACTGGATGTTCTGTTAATCTTTGTGTTACACATATTTTAATATAGTAATGCCATTTTTACTTTCAGAATGGGGCTTCTTGAACAAAGTGGTGTTTTGTCTTTTTAGCTGTGCATTGGTGCCTGAATAGTTTACAATAATTACCCAGTGTAAAATCAGCTGTGTTCTGGAAATATTCATACGCCGTCTGATGGAAGTGCATTGTCAAAAGTCATTTGACAGTGCTTCCCTTCCCTGCTTGAACGTGTCAGATGTCAGAAGTGAAGACCCATGAGAAGTAAATTATAAAAAAACCTTTTGGCTATTACCTGAGCAAGTCTGCATTAAAGTCAGAAAGCAGTTGAGGACTGAGTTCTCTGAGCACCTGTAGAAAATCCATGGGTGTTGTCTTGAAGTTAAAACTTTCAGCATCCCAAATCCAAGAGATTAAACCAATTCAAACCAAATTGCAGTACTTTGTTGTAGCTCGGGTCCAACAAAGCGCTTGTCTCTGTGTGTGGCGTGTAACGGAGGTGGGCTGGGGCACAGCGGCCAAGCGTGGAGCCAGGGATAGCTCAGTGCTGGGCTGGGGGTTCCACCCGCAGCCTCACCAATAGCTCCATCCGAGGAGCGGTAACGCCTCGCAGCTCTCAGGCCAGAGCCCTGAGCTGGCTCATACTTAGACGTGGTCACACGGCCTGAGGATAATATGAAAATTCATATTTTCATAATCGGGGGTGTCCTGGTTCAGCTCGGATAGGGTTAAGTTTTTCCCGCAGAGAGGGGGAAGGGATCTCCAGCCGGGTTATTCATACCATGCTGGTGTCAGGTCCAGGGGCGGAGCCTTTTTTTACTTGCTTTTTGGCGTGCTCGGTGGCGGCGGGAACCTGTTTCTGTGACCATTTAGCGGTATTTCTCTGTATATCGTTTGTCTTGTTCACTATTATTGTTGTTTATTGTCGTTATCATTGCTACTGTTATTGTTCAGATTGTTTATCACACTGTTGTATTAAATTTCTTCTTATTTTAGCCCGGGTTTGTGCCTCGCTTCCAGCCTGACCGGCTGCGGGTGGGGGAGGGGCAACGGCAACGTGCTCTCCGGTCCCAGCAGGGCTTAAACCATTACACCTCCATGACCATGGAGAAAACATGAGGAGGTGGGATGGACAGCCCACTGCTGCCCTAGCTGCACAAGTAGAGCAGCTGAAAGGGAAGACCATCACAAAAGGGGAGTCCTCCAAGAAAAGCGCAGCTCCAGTGTCTAGTCAGAAATCCCCCAGGCAGAACAGAATGGTGAACGTTATGTCTGACCCTCTTGAGGGGACCAGTAAATCATTTTTACAAGAAGTGAGTGATGCTGAGCAGGATTAGAGGGGCCCTGCCTCCAGCCAGGTGGAGGAAAGGAATAATCGGATTTACTGGACAGTGTGGATCCGATGGCCTGGCACATCAGACCCACAAGAGTATAAGGCTTTGGTGGACACTGGCGCACAGTGCACCCTGATGCCATCGAGCTACAGTGGGGTTGAATCCATCTGCATCTCCGGAGTGACAGGGGGATCCCAGCAGCTGACCCTACTGGAAGCTGAAGTGAGCCTGACTGGGAGGGACTGGCCTAAGCACCTCATTGTGACTGGCCCAGATGCCCCGTGCATCCTGGGCACAGACTATCTCAGGAGAGGGAACTTCAAAGACCCAAAAGGGTACCGGTGGGCTGTTGGTGTAGCTGCCCTGGAGGAGGTTGAACAGTTGCCACCTTACCCGGCCTCTCAGAGGATCCCTCAGAGGTGGGGTGGCTTAAGGTTGAGGAGCAGCGAGTGCCGACTGCTACCAGGACGGTGCATCGGCGGCAGTACTGCACCAACCGAGATTCCCTGGTCCCCATCCATCAGCTGATCCGTCAACTAGAAAGCCAGAAGGTGATCAGCAAAACTCACTCACCCTTCAACAGCCCTATATGGCCAGTGAGAAAGCCTAATGGTGAATGGAGGCTAACTGTGGACTACCGTGGCCTGAATGAAGTTACGCCAGCAATGAGTGCTGCAGTGCCGGACATGCTAGAGCTCCAGTATGAACTGGAGTCGAAGGCAGCCAAGTGGTACACCATGACTGACATTGCTAACGCGTTCTTCTCCATTCTGATAGCGCCAGAGTGCAGGCCACAGTTTGCGTTCACTTGGAGAGGCATCCAGTACACCTGGAATCGATTGCCCCAGGGGTGGAACCACAGCTCCACCATTTGCCATGGACGGGTCCATACTGCACTGGAGAAAGGTGGGGCTCCAGAACACCTGCAGTACATTGATGACGTCATTGTATGGGGGGACACAGCCGAGGAAGTCTTTGAGAAAGGGAAGAAGATAATTGAAATCCTCCTGAAGGCTGGCTTTGCCATTAAGCAAAAGAAATTTAAGGGGCCTGCAAGGGAAATTCAATTCCTAGGAATAAAATGGCAAGATGGGCGTCGCCACATCCCAGTGGAGGTAATAAACAAGATAACAGCCATGGCCCCACCAACCTCTAAAAAGGAGACTCAGTCTTTCCTGGGCGCTGTGGGGTTCTGGAGGATGCACATCCCGAACTACAGCCTGATTGTGAGCCCTCTCTACACGTAACCCGTAAGAAGAAAGATTTTGAATGGGGCCCTGAGCAACAACAATCCTTTGAGCAGATTAAGCAGGAGATTGCCCAAGCAGTAGCCCTCGGGCCAGTCCGGGAAGGGCAGGAGGTTAAGAACAGGCTCTACACTGCAGCTGGGGAGAATGGCCCTACCTGGAGCCTCTGGCAGAGAGCACCTGGGGAAATCCGAGGCCGACTTCTAGGCTTTTGGAGCTGGGGATACAAAGGCTCTGAAGCCAATTACACACCAACTGAGAAGGAGATACTGGCAGCATACGAAGGAGTTTGGGCTGCCTCAGAAGTGGTTGGCACTGAAACACAGCTCCTCCTGGCACCCCGACTGCCGGTGCTGGGGTGGATGTTCAAAGGAAAGGCCTCCTCCATGCATCATGCAACCGATGCCACGTGGAGTAAATGGGTTGCGTTGATAACACAACGGGCTTGAAGAGGGAACCCCAGCCGCCCAGGGATAGTAGAGGTGATCACGAACTGGCCAGAGAGCAAAGATTCCCGGATGTCACCAGAACAGGAGGTGACACGTGCTAAGGAGGCCCCACCATATAATGAGCTGCCGGATGAGGAGAAGCAATATGCCCTGTTCACTGGTGGGTCTTGTCGCATTGTGGGAAAACATCGATGATGGAAGGCTGCTGTGTGGAGTCCCACACAACGGGTCACTGAAGCTGCTGAGGGACAGGGTGAATCCAGCCAATTTGCAGAGGTGAAAGCCGTTCAGCTGGCTTTGGATATTGCTGAGCGGGAAAAGTGGCCAAGGCTCTACCTCTACACCAACTCGTGGGCAGTGGCGAATACCCTGTGGAAATGGCTGCAGCAATGGAAGCAGAACAACTGGCAACGTAAGGGTAAAACCGTCTGGGCTGCTGAAGTATGGCAGGACATTGCAGCCCGTGTGGAAAACCTCGTTGTGAAGGTGCGCCATGTGGATGCCCATGTACCCAAGAGTCGGGCCACTGATGAACATTGACACAACCAGCAGGCAGACCAAGCTGCTAAGATTAGAGTGGCTCAGGTGGACTTGGACTGGTAGCGCAAAGGTGAACTGTTCATAGCCCAGTGGGCCCATGAGACCTCGGGCCACCAAGGTAGGGATGCAACATACAGGTGGGCTCGAGATCAAGGGGTGGACCTCACTATTGACACCATTGCAGAGATCATCCACGGATGTGAGACATGCTACAATCAAACATGCCAAGCGGGTGAAGCCCCAGCGAAATGGAGAGCGATGGCTGAAATATAGATATGGAGAGGCCTGGCAGATCGACTACATCACACTGCCACAGACCCGCCACAGGAAGCGCCACGTGCTCACAATGGTGGGAGTAACCACTGCATGGCTGGAAACTTACCCAGCACCCCACGCCACTGCCCGGAACACCATCCTGGGCCTTGAGACCCAAGTCCTGTGGCAACACGGCACCCCAGAGAGAATTGAGTCAGACAACGGGACCCACTTCCGAAACAACCTCATAAATGCCTGGGCAGAAGAACACGGCATCGAGTGGGTCTACCATATCCCCTACCACGCACCAGCCTCTGGGAAGATTGAGCGCTACAATGGACTGTTAAACACCACATTGAAAGCATTGGGAGGTGGGACCTTCAAAGACTGGGACATGCATCTAGCAAAGGCCACCTGGCTAGTCAACACAAGAGGATCTGCCAGTCGAGCTGGCCCGGCTCAGTCGAAACCTCCACATGCTGCAGATGGGGATAAAGTCCCTGTGGTGCGCATGAGGAATATATTGGGAAAAATGGTCTGGTTTAGTCCTGCGCCAGGCAAAGCTAAAGGCAAACCCATCCACAGGATTGCTTTTGCTCAAGGACCTGGGTGCACCTGGTGGGTGATGCAGGACAATGGAGAGGTCCGATGCGTACCACAGGGGGACTTGATTCTGGGTGAAAACATGCTGTGAATTTTGCTGTGCCTTTGTTAATTATAGTTTTGTTATTGTTAACTGCTAAATGGCAGCTGGACACGACGCAGATGGTATAGAATAAAGGGGTGGGTTATGTCCTGGTTCAGCTAGGAAGAGGTTAAGTTTCCCCAGCAGAGAGAGAGGGGGAAGGGATCTCCAGCCGGGTTATTCATACCATGCTGATGTCAGGTCCGGCATGGGAGCGCAGGAACTTTTTCCTTTGTGGCTTTGGTGGCGGGGAGCATCGCAAGCGAGCTGTCTGTAACCATTGCGGTATTTCTCTGTATATCTTTTGTCTTGTTTACTGTTATTGCTGTTTATTGTTGTTATCATTGCTACTGTTGTTGTTCAGATTGTTTATCACACTGTTGTATTAAATTTCTTCTTATTTTAACCCGGGGTTTGTGCCTCACTTCCAGCCTGACCGGCTGAGGGTGGGGGAGGGGCAACGGCAACGTGGTCTCTGGTCCTGGCTGGGCCTAAACCAACACAGGGGGTTACAGCCTCCCATCACTGCGGGTGTCTGGGGTGTCCTGGGGAAAAGGCACCTTCCCCTCCCTGTGGGTTTTGTCTGACCACACGCCCGCCCAGCTGGCCTGCCCCAGCCGAACGGGGACTTCCAGCTGCTGTTCCCCAGGGCCCCGCTGTCGCACAGCTGCTGCCGGGGGAGGGCGGAGGGTGATGCTCCAGCACATGCTCGGAAGCGGCAGCAGTTGGCGGGCACGTTTTAACCATCCAGAGCTTTAGAGCGAAGATCACTGTCATCACTCCCACTGAAAAAGGTTATACCTCTTTGTAGGCAAGATGCAGTACTGTCGTGTTTGCTTGTATTTTACGTGCCACTTTATCTTTGCCTATGCTATTTTAGCCAAACTCGTGTATTGTTGGAGGAAAACAGTAATGTGTTTTTGCAATCCCTTCTTAAACACTTTTCCCGCTGTTTCCATGCCTTCCTGTGAGCGTGACATGAAATGACTGGCCTTTTTTTTTGTTCACGAAGACTCTGTTGTCCCTTTGTTGTGACAATGGACTCTCATAAGGGCAGCATCCTGGCCCTTCTGCCAGTGCTGCCTGAAATCTGTTAAGTCAGGAAGATGCAAGATTGTAAGTGTCAAGGCAGAAACTCAGTCTTCTTTGGCAGTATCAGAGTCAGAAGTGCGGGGTTATATACGTAAATGGCTAAGTACCTACTGTTTATCCCTTGCTTACCTTTTCATAAGTTCCGAGGTGGAAGGGGAGCAAAGGTTATGCTATAAATAAAACCACTTCGGTGTATTTACGTGCACAGGCTCAGTAAACCGTCTGTATTGCCTGCGAGGGACAGCGTCTCCTCTTCTGAGGCTGCTGCCCCATCTAGTGTCAGTTGTGTGCACAGGTACCTTGAGAGGAGGCGAGAGGCTGCTCCTCGCAGTCTCGGTTGGTTTTCGATTGCAGGAAACTTAAAAATAGATTTGAACAAAAGCAAGTGCGACCCATCAAAGTTTGAGTGTATCTAGGCCAATCAATGAAATACATAATTACTTTTTCTTCAGATATTCATAGAAGTTTTAATAGAGAATAGTGACATTTAAAGACAGGGAAGCTGCCCTATATGCTGAGAGCTTTGTAGGTGTGAGATTGTTTCCTGCAAACAAGAGGTAAGTTGGCCCAAACAAGTAGGACTTGTTTGGAAATAAGAATTCAATTGCTCTTGTAGATCATTCAGTAATAAAGATGTCTTTTGGACTTTTCCTCAGTGCTATATTTGCATTCTCCCTTTAAAACATTATTTCCTTGATAGCTCACAAATCCTCAAACTGATCTGATTACCCATATCTTTGATCTGAGGGCTTTTAAATTCCATTTCTGTTGATGAATCTGTATAAAGGCTGTCACCATGCATCTTTGTTTTCATAGCAAGATTCTGTAACTAAAAATACAAGACTAACAGTTCTGTTTGGCAGTGGTTTTGTTAATATGAAACATGAGCCGCTGGCTCCTGTGCAGTGATACCAACTACATGGCTGGGGTACTGGTAATCTTCTAAGTAAGAAAACTCATAAATAAGAAAGGCCACACCTCGATTCCTGTGTTCAGTTTTGGGCCCCTCACTACAAGAAGGACATTGAATGACTCGAGCGTGTCCAGAGAAGGGCAACGAAGCTGGTGCAGGGTCTGGAGCACAGGTCGTACGGGGAGCGGCTGAGGGAACTGGGGGTGTTTAGTCTGGAGAAGAGGAGGCTGAGGGGAGACCTCATCGCCCTCTACAGCTACCTGAAAGGAGGGTGCAGAGAGCTGGGGATGAGTCTCTTTAACCAAGTAACAAGCAACAGGACAAGAGGTAACATCCTCAAATTGCACCAGGGAAGGTTTAGACTGGGTATTAGGAAGCATTTCTTTACAGAAGGGGTTGTTGGGTGTTGGAATGGGCTGCCCAGGGAGGTGGTGGAGTCCCCATCCCTGGAGGTGTTTAAGAGTGGGGTCGACACAGCGCTGAGGGATCTGGTGTAGTTGGGAATGGTCAGTGTTAGGTTAATGGTTGGACTGAATGATCTTCAAGGTCTTTTCCAACCTAGATGATTCTGTGATTCATACAGAAATGCTCTTTGCTATTCAGAGAGCCCACAGACTGTAATTGTAGTTGTAGTAGCTGGACAAGTAACATACCCTGAAAATGAAAAAACAATGATTAAATAGCATCCGATCTTGATTGTTCCTATAGAAACTAGGATATACCAGCAGCTATATCTACCTTCTCAGGCTGTTGAATACAGGAGCTCAAATTCTGGAGATCTGCAGGATCAGTTGATGAAATACATCATATATATACATGTAAAAACTTCAGCCTTTGTCATGAATTGTTGGTAGGAAAAAATGTAGTAGAAAAGCTCATGTATTTATGAAATTCAGACCTTGTTACCACACTGTCTTTGTAGCTGTAAAGTTATCATATGGGGAAAGATGATTAACTTAATCAACATAAATGCCAGCATAGGTATGTGTAGCCTGGCACTTTAGTCCAGTATATTTTCATTGAGTTCCTGAGAGATCTTTAAATATTGCTGCCTCCTGACATTTTCAATGCTGCAATTAATAATAAATATTTTTGTTACTATTGCAAGTTTATTGCTGACAAATAAAGACTGCTGACATAGATCACAGTCAGGTGACAAACTTCACTTTTAAGCTTTGCAATTCAAAGCACTCATAAGGTAGCATCCCTGGGCAGCTGGAATCCACTGTCCCTTTATCTCATTTCCACCATTTGTCAGCATATACGTTTGACAACTCTGTTGCCTCTGAACAGTCAGTATTTTTCCTGTCCATGTGATCATTTTCATGCTTCAGGAGGACATATGTGTATTTTAAGACTAGAATATGACTATAAAAACAAAAACTATTCCAAACTTTTTAGAGCAAAGCTAGTGGCTTATATAATTTCCACCCTACATGTTCTGAAAGTCCCTTTAATGTAGTTTTAAGGCTACATTATCTAAGGCTACATATCTAAAAGTATTTCCATAGCCTGGTTTCAGCCACAGAATATGATCAATTTCTCTGATTTGTCTCCCCAGGTAATAAACAAAAGAGCTCTTGATACTTCATGACTTAAAACAAGCCTACTGTAAATAAAGGATACAGTTACTGTAAAACAGAATTGTCCTTAGATGCTAAAAGATTTCAAATGTAGGATAAACCTAATTGCAGTTATTTTAGATGAAATTGGGTTGTTCTAGAAAAATATTTCAAATTTATCTGTTATGTCTAGTTTGAAATGAAGTTAGCAATCTTTTGTTCTTAAAGATGATATGTAGAATGTGGTGTCTGTGATCAAATACAGGGTGTGATCCCAAATTCAGGGTGTCTAAGGGAAATAAATGAAGCAGCCAAGCTTAGATTCATCCTCTCTAGTGATCTTCTGTAAAAGTGAATACTTTAAATATTTGTGTTGTGCCCTGTCTTCATATGATAGCATTTCTTACCCCACGTTTTTGAGGGATTCTTCCACCTCAGTTTCTGCCCCCATGCCCCATTAGGCATTCAAAGCCAAATCAAACACCCAAACAAGGATGCCTAGGACATATTCGGTGAAGAACCACAATTGTAAAATGACAGCTAAGATCCTTCCAGAAATAAAGCAGAAGCTATTAACCACATAAGGAGGTAAAAATGTCTTCCCACTTGAGTGATGGCACTTGAATTCTGTCACTGATTTAAATCTGATAGTTTCTCTCATTTTTCTGAAAGAAATAATTTCTGAGACAAATCAATTCCTTTTTGAATGGCAGCTACTTAAAGCTTCTTCTTGTCCTGCAATGTTGGCTCAGGTTCTGACTAGCAAGTTCTAGAGAAAAATACAACTGAGATGGTCAAGGGTACCTGTTCAAGGCAGTTCTTCATGTGGCTGTGGTTGCTATTAATATAGCACATTAAGCATATTTAAAAATAAAATAGTTACCCAACCACACCAATTTTCAATGTGTCAGACTTTTGCAGGTGTGTTTGAAGACGAAGGAGTTGGAACATTAGTGAAGATTTTTTTATCATGGGTGTTGATGTGCTGTAATGCCAAGTACATGCTGTGATCTTCATGGAACAGCTGCAATTTCAACAGCTGTAGTGATGTTCTGATTTATGTCACTTGGGGATGTTTTGTTTTAACTTAGAATAAAGTTTTGTGCCACAACACAAGAAATTATAGGGAAGAATTATTAAGTGGTGATTCTTAATTACTGCTGCTGAAGTTATGAATATGCTGAATTTAGAACATCTGAGCTGTGACTAGCAGAGATAGTTTGCTTCATTTCCAATAAATGATGAAACTGCCAGTGGATGTTTTTTATTTGTAAATGTGTCCATCTGGTTTTCTGGAAGTATACTGTGACCAAACAGGCATCAGATCCTAAAATGCATAAGCCGCGCCTAGCAAAGTCTGGTGGTTGCCTGTGATTTTCAGCTTCTTTCGTGATTGCCTCCTTATGATAATACTGTGCTTTGGAAGGTTTTATCACACCCAGAGGTCTTCAGCTTGAAACATACTGAGGTAATTCATGCGTATGATGCCAAGTCATAGCATTACGTACCAAACACTTTCCAGTTATTCAGTAGAGAAACAACGTTTCCACTATCCAATGGGGGATAATAATTTCACTCTCTTGCCAGTTGCACATGTTATTCATTGAAAATATTTTGCCCAGTGGGACATGGAGACAATTAATTTGATTCTAGTTCTGTCTGGAATATTATTTTGTTAAGAGTCACTGAAAAGTTTGCTCAAAAGTTTTTATAGTTATTAGTCTACCATTAAGAGGTTTGCCTTTAATTGTTAATTCAGACATCCAGATCATTTTCTCTCATAGGAGCCATTTTTTTAAAGCCACTTTTTAAAAAGACAGTTAAATTGTGTAATACTATTTCTAAAGTTCCTTGTGGTGTCTATATTTTCATAAAGTCATCTCAGTCACTGAGCATGCTCATTTATTTCATAATAAAATGGGGAACCTGAGATTAGATGATTTCTCAAAATCTCTTCCATTTTCATCGCAGGAGCCTGAAATAACAGTTTATCTCTGTCTGAATTGTTCTGAAAAATTCCAGTGGAGGAGGTTCAACACCACTCAGTGCCATTTATTGTTGTGCTTCACTACTCTTACCAGAAGAGTAATTTCATAATACTTCGATTCAGTTTCCCTTCCTGCAACTAGGCTTACTGCTTCTCACCCTGTTTCCCATAGACACAGAGAACAGTTTATTCCCTTCTCTGCCACAGTCTTTTCCCCTTTGAAGAAAATCTTCCTTGTAGATTTTGCTACTCTGGATAAAATAAACCAAATATTTTCAGCCTTTTCTCCTTATCATATTCTAGACCACTGATCATTATTGTTGTGTTCTCATCAAGAAGAATGATGCTCAATGCACAGCTGAGTGTCTGCCTACTCCCTAAGTTTACAAGCTGTGCTCTGGTGTATGTGTCAGCATGTTTACATTTTTTCACTCAATACTTTTGATTTAAATCCATCTTGTGGTCTGCTATGCCTTCTGCATTTGCTTTAATACCGGTTGTCACTCATCTACATCTGTGCATTTAGTTATTCCTCTTTGTCTTAGCTTGTTCATTTCCAATAACTCTGGTTTCCTAAACTCACTCTGAATTCTGTTGGGATGCTGGTATATTTGCAGTCCTTCCCTGCTTCAAATATCATTAGTGTATCCTAGAGACAGATGCAGCCTAAATCTGAATTTTGCTAGCTGGCTATAGCTGTGGAACAGGACACAGGAATTGAGCATACTACTTATGTGGGTCTGTATATCTTTTCATGCTTGACTCGAGAGTCTATATCTCATTTTACTGTTGATGAAGTTCATAGCACTTGCTCCATACATTTGTTGCATTTTCCCTTCTTAAAATTTCACTTCCTTCACTTGCCAAGAGGTTAAACACCACAACCCAAATTCTGCTCAGATTGCCCATTTGTGTAATTGTATGAGATGGAATGGATTTGGAAGGAGTATGCCAGATCGAGTTTGAACCCAGAGTTGCTCTTTAATGAATATGCATTTTTTCAAGTATGTTACTTACTTTTTTTTACTTTGGCTTGAGATAGAGGTATCTGAAACTTCAGATTACAAGTTTGATGAATGCAGAAGGGCTTGATTCTGTTTTCATGGATAAACTCTGTTCTCAGTTGCCCCAAAGCAAGTGCTGTGGTTGTGTCAGAAGTGAGACAAAGGCTCGGTGACCAAATAGTCATATTGTGCTTTGTTAGTTCAGGTTTCAATATGCACAAACAAAATCCTCCCACACACACAATTCCACATGGAAGTGGTGTAACGTATGCAAGAAATAGGTGACTATATATTGTGTTTCATCATAACATAGTTTATTTAAAACAGATTTTATTTTTAAGCGCTTTGAGTCACATTTTAGTTTCACTTCCATGTTTAAAGCTTCAGCTATATAAGGTAAAGCGGTCTGTCCATTCAGGATGCATCACTTCCTTTTAAGAACTGACAGGTTAAACTAGCTTCCAGTGCTCTGGACATATACTACTTTATCCTCATTGCTTAATATGTTTCTTCTGTGAAAGTACTGAAGATAAGTAGGGACTTGAATTCATATTAGTTATGTTCCTAAGGCTTCTGAGAGTATGATCTCTTTTCTTTGGCTGATGCCCACCTCTCAGCTGTTTCCAAATGCTTGATGGATTCCCATTCTTCTCCTTTCTGTCTCCTGCCACATACCTGAAATCAAGAAACAGTATGCTTAAGTAAGAGCAGATTTATTGTATCAACATTTGTCTTGCATGTATATTAGTACCCACCAGATATCTAATATCTTCCAAAAATCTCCTCTTTCTAGTATTTCTCTTGTCATTCTGCAGTGGTGTTTGCCAAGCTCCATGTACAGTTCACTAGGCTGTTTCTCTTCCTCTTCACCAGCACCACAATCTGTATCATCCTCTGCTCGCTCTCTGTAAGAAGGGAAAGAAAATGTTTCTTCTGGATCCTGTTACAGGAAGAGTAAGTTTTGCAAAACAGTGCTCTCCTCTTCTGCCTTTCTTTTTCACAGACACTGATAACTAGTCAGCCCGATGATACTGTAGTTGTGGGGCCAAAGGCATGCAGAGAACATTGAAAGAGAGTATATATACATATATTATATCAGACAAAACAGAGATGTCTGTACACTGTATGTTTGTTTAAAGATTTAATTTTTGTTGGGGTAGTTCATCTAGCATAAAGAACAAATAAGACTGCACACCCAAAGCAGCATCTAAATTTCCTCTGCTCTCAAGAATCTCTCTTTATTCATACTTTCTCTAGACCTTCCTAAATTTCAAAATGAAAGAGCCCTAAATGCAAATTTTGTTTATTGCTTCTTTTTCATTCTTACTTATATTCATAATGATTGCTGTAGTTGAAATCTAAAGTGTATTGACTTTATTAATAGAAAAAGCCCATAGAAGTCTACGACAAATGTGCTGTTCATTACAGTGATGATAATATGCAATCACCCTGAAAATATTTATATTCTCTACCTGTTGGAAATCTGTTGGGTTTAGTACTTTGATAAATGTTCAAATGAAACAAATACTGAAGTGAGAAAGCTGTAGCATCCCAAAAGACATGATTAAAACACAGTCTATTTTCATCTAAAACTATATTATCATTGCTTACTTTGTGCCCAAAGTATTCTTTGTCATCACTGTTCTGTTGGTTACTGTCTAGAAAAGCAGTGAAGAGGTGACTTCTCTTCTTGCACAGTCTCCAGTCTCACAGTCTCTCACAGAAGCAGTTAAACAGATCTCTAGAAACGATGCAATTTTAACTTCCTGCACAAACTTTAATCAGCAGTCCACAAACAGCATGCTTTTGACAGACAGCTACCACTCACAGTAGTAACCTCTACTAATAAATTTCTGTTTGCAGATCTGAACCACAAACCGTATTGCCTAAGAGTTTACAATCCAGTATTGTTGTAATAATTTCATGTTTAAGTAGTGCTTGCTGTCCCTGTATGAGACCAGGATGTCAGCATGTTACTCACAATACATTCACATGGTTGTCAACTCTCTCTCCTCCTGACAAACCATACCCGGGCAGATGTGTGGGAGAAAGGAAGTACTGTCCCACCAAGGGAAACTGAGGTATAAAGACAAGTGACTTAACAGATCTGGAAATAGTCCAGATGTTACATGCTTCAGTCTTGAATCTAAAGTACAAGA
Source organism: Athene noctua (assembly GCF_965140245.1). NCBI lineage: Eukaryota > Metazoa > Chordata > Aves > Strigiformes > Strigidae > Athene > Athene noctua. The sequence goes on from NC_134041.1 coordinate 43,647,533, forward strand.
TTTCATTAAGATTCTTACTCCTGTCATTCCATCACCAGTGTGCAAGGTTCATGTACCCAGACTACAATAAGTTACAAGATGTAGCATGCTCCTCACAAATATCAGTATGCTTTTTGGAAAGAGAGTTTAGTTTATGCATTTTACCTTGGTTTTTGAAAGGATTGCTATAACCGAATTTGTATCTGAGCAACTGAATTCACAGTTGCCTTGCTATGAAGTGAAGACATCAGTCAGTCTAACAATGAGTTGAATTTATCTAGGTCATCTCTATTTGATTAAAAAAAAAGGAATAATAAGTTTTTCTCTCTTTGGAGGCTTTTTACATTCTTTGGTGTGTATAACATGACAAAAACCCAGTTGACCAAAATGCTATTATGTGTGCTTTTAAAAGAGCCCGTTCTGCTCATTTGTAGCCAGAGCACTACTTATAGGTCACAACAAATTTCTTGCTCAAGATTTTTCAAAAATGTTCCTGAAATCTGTAGTCATTCATCATTAAGCAGCTAGTCACTGAGACCAAAAGGTTTGTATGAGAGCTCCACAAGGAGTGATTGCACATATACATTTGAAGTTTTTTTCTGAATTCTTGAGTGAGCTATAATGAGAAAGTAAATGTTAATACAGTCTGATCTACAAAAATCAGTTAAATTTTGCTAGTGGTTCTCTAATTTGAACCCAAATTCTTCATTTGAGAGAGATGGATAACTAACAAAACATCTGGGTACTAACTTTTTTAAAAACAGGTCAAAAAAATGGCAAGTCAATTGGCTAGTCTGAGATCTTTTGACTAGTAGCTACTGAAGTCTTGCTGGGTCCCTCTGTTATTCAGGGATGTATGGGATTGCTAACTTCAGAAATTAGCCTGCTAATGAAGCTGCTAATTTGTTCCATGATGACTATCTCAGTGTAGGAAGCCATTTAGTGCTTGGCAGAATATTGTTATGATATGTGCAAGCATTTTACTTTCATAGTTACAAGCATCACACAGATATGTGGCATCTTGATGCTGTGATACAAACTCTTCTCTGTAAAGCTGCTATAAATCCTGTTTATACACTTATCTCCAGTCTGTCTCATTTTACAGCTTCCTTAAAAGAAAAAAAAATCAAAGTAGACAGTGAATGCTCTTTAGAATGGTGAAATAATGCTAGGATATCACTGTGTTCCCTTAACAACCCAAAAGAGAAGACCTTGAGAATATTTTCTGCCTTTGTTGTCTGTCCAAATGAAAGAACTCATCTTCAGTGAAGACTTACTTTGAGTTTGTCCAGAATTAGAAATGCATCTAACTAAGTATTTCTTTGTTCTTATCACTCTCTACTATGAAATCTGTTCTAGCCAAACTTCTTTCTTGAAAAAGAAAATAACTAAAATATAAATCAATCTCGCTGTTCAGCTGTAATTTCTACTACCTAAAATTTTGCTTGGCAGTACTTGAGGTCAATTGCAATCACACCTCTTCAAAAGTTAATTGTCCACAAAGAAGTACTGAGGAAAGCTGAAATTATCACTTTCATTTTAGTACCTTTTTATGATATTGCTACATTGCATTCTTTCACATGCAATAGCATCTTAATGAAGTTGAGTGAACCTTTGAAACTAAATCTCTTGATCCCCCCACCAAGTGATTTGGATCTTATTGCAGAGCAGTTCTGGAGCATGAGAACACTATTCCCTTAGGGTGAAGCCTGAACAGGTTTTGCTTTATACTTCCACCTACTATTCCACAGGTACTTGAGAAGGGCTTGTCCCCGGGGCTAGATGCAGCATGGATATTAGACCCTCAGCACTGTTGTTCATCCTATGCTCTGTCCTGCTAGCGCACACAGTTTTTTAGCACTCTAGCCTACCGCAGAAGATATTTCTCATATGAAATGCTTTAGCAAACAGGAAGTTCAGACATTTATGTTTTACTAAAGAACTTTATGGTTCAGACTTTAACTTATTAATGGCCATTCTCTTTCACATTATACCCTTTTCCTTTCAAGAGAAGAGGGACACATAAGAATAACAGAATTTTTTTAATGATAGTTTAACATCCATAATACAAACAATAAGTTAAACACAGTAAAAATAATTAAATAAAGCTTGAGGTTCCAGCCCTCATACAAATAATTCAAATGTATAAAAGAAAGACAGGTTTCAAAATAAAACTGGCATAAGTCTTGGGAAAAAAAAAAAAAGTAGTTTCCATATGATATCAGTTAAATTAATGGAAATAAAGTTCTGACTTTTGACATCTGCAGCATTCAATGGGTGCTAAGTCCTTAAATCCTCTCCTGGGTGCATAGGTAGATGTTAGGGAGGTTGTATTATCAGACTTCAAGGCAACTCAGACACCTTCAGGTGTGACCTAGATGTCCAGTTAAGTTTCCAATTTGCCTTCTTGCAGCACAGTTCTTAACTGGAATACATTAAGAATTTGTAATGCCAACACAGCTACAGGTGCCATTCTTAAGATTTTACTGTATGTCAGGTCTGTAGCAATGAATCCTATACACCAAGTGTTGCCTCACTTTAAGTAGACTTTGGTCCTTCACGCAGTTTCTTTCACTTTCTTCTGCTGCAAAGCCTGATCACTCTCTCAGTACTGGTTTTAACAGGTTGCATTTTTAGGGCTTGAGTTTAGTGTGATGAGGAAAGATTTTAGACTCAGGCCATGTATAAAAATGAATATTTGAGTTAAAACTGTACCAATACTTCCAGACAAAATGCTGGTTCATAAATGAAGTGGGCAGATAACTTGATATGCATAGTATTGTGCATGGGAATACTCATTTAAATGTTAAATATTTTAGCTTCCCGCTGAGTGGTTTTCAGGTAATTCAGAGTAGTAAGATTATATCAACCGTCTCTCTCTGCCTCAGAAACACTGATGTGAGTGGCAGACCACACAAGCATTTAAAAGGAAATGCCTCTCATGACATTCAGGACTTCAGTGTCCTGGTATCAGGATAGGCTTAATCTTGTTCATTTGAGTCCAGCTGTAGAAAAAAGGTCACTTTGGTTCGGGAACAAGACGACTCTTGGCAATTACTGCATTCATACTGGAGTCAATCCAGTTAAGGTATTGAGTAACTCTGGTGTAAACACCAGGCTTGTTTTCCTTTGCACAGCCATCTCCCCAGCTGACAATCCCATAAAGTGTCATCCTGCCATTGTGCTCACAGACCATGGGACCACCGGAATCTCCCTAACAACATAAAGAGAACATATTAAGTCATTTTCTGCAGATGGAGCCTTTGTAACAGAGAGCCTGTGATTGTTTTTCTAGAGTGAAACAAGCTAGTAAATACCTATGAGTTAAAGTTTTGATTTTTGAGAATACTACATAGGTGGAACAGAAGGCTTAGCATCTGCTGCTACTTGAACACAGTCTATAAGGTAAGGAGTTCTCTAGTTCCCGCCTAGAAGGGCACAGATAAAATAGTTACCTCACATGCAACACTCCATCCTAAGTTTATAATCACAGATATTAGGCTAATGATAAAAGGCCAAAGCCAACACAGCCAATTATTTATCACAATTGTTTCCCTGTCCATAAGGTACACTTAAGGACTACACCTGTTCTTTTTTGTGGCCAGTATGGCCACTCTGCCCAGTAAGGGTACAGCAAAGTAAACCTAGGTTTGTGAAAGGCTCAGTCTCACCCTGTAATTCACCTTTTATCCCTTTGCAGATCTATAGTTAATGTTAAGAAAACACAAGCTGAGACTGGAATAGCTGCTGTATTCCTCTGATGCATATCAGCCATTGCCTGAATAGGTTGTAAAATAAGCCATTGCTGTTCCTCGTGGCCTAAAATTCTGAATTTCTTGCACCTCCGAAGAAGGGTCTGGAGGGGATAACACCTAACTCTAGATCCCAATCTTCTTCCATATGTTTGACCACACTACATGTCAACTCCACTGGATGTACTAAAATCCTGTTACATAAACAAGAGATTCTTCTTACTAGTAGAATTGTAAGATGCCACCAGCTGATCTATATATGGATACATGCATTTAAAATTATTTAGAACATAAAACAAACTAGTTTTACCTTGCATGCATCAGTCATCCATGTGGGATCTCCAGCACAGACCATGTTGTCAGTAACTCTGATATTGTCATAGTATTCATATTTGCATTTTGTCTGTGATATTAAGTTTACAGTGGCTGACATCAGTCTTTGAGCATAGTAGATGTCATCTGCAAACAGAAGATTATTTAACTATTTTTTCATCATCCAAGACAAAAACAAAATAACCCCCATAATACATATTTTCAACACCTAAAAAATTAGCATAACCATTCCAGTTCCTATTCAAGGCTCTTAATTCCATCTTATGCAGTACTGGTTTACTTTTACTGTTAATGAGTAAGGTTTTCCTCTTTAAAACAAGTGTTCCAAATGCAAACTATTGTGTTTGGTTTCTAGAGGGGAAAAAGTTTGATAGTTTTTGAAGAAAGTTCTGCACAAATGCAATCCTTTGTTAATCCTCCAGCACAGCTTTATTTTTTTCTACTCATCATCCCATCAGGAATGAAAAAGTTGATGTGTTTTACATCTTGGCTTACTTTGTATGATCTCAAGTGTGAGAAGCATCAGATAGGAAATGCCATGGACAACCAAAGATAGCAAAGATCATCTTTGAGATATGCACATGGAGTATATCTAATAATAGAAAGGAATCTTTTTTTAATCCTTTGCAGATCATGGTATAAAAATATCCAGTTCTCACATTGTGGAAATAACTTTGGAAAGAAGAGTCATTCACTTACAAAAATCTTGTTTTCCATAGCCAGATATTTCACACCGGGTATTGTCTCGTAAGTAAAGGTTCTTCTCTGGCAAGCAGACTGTTCTGACATATTTGGATTCTACAGCACACTGTCCAGAAGTTGTTCTTATCCTTATCAAAGCTAAGAAACGAGACAGAGAAGGTAAAGTTAAATTTGTAAATAAAGTTTTTTCCCTCAAGTTCTCTGACAATAGGAATATCAGGTACAGTTAATGGCAACAGTGGCAATTACATTTAGTTCTGGTTACACTGGGTTATTCTCATTGCTTTTGGAATAACACTGGGTCATTGTTTAGCAACAATAAAACTAGTTTTCCAGCACTAGAATTGCCAAATGTTCTAACTTGAACTTTCTTCCTAGCAGGATAGAGGTTGATAGCTCAGGGAAGACTCTTCTGCAAGTATATCTGCAGATGCTTTAAAATGTCAGCTTTCTGACTGGCTGTAGTAGCAGCCACTGCCCTGCTAAAGAGGGGGCAATTTATACTGTACTTCTCACCAGAAGGGCTTATGAAGCTATTCTTTGAGTCTTTTTCCTTAGCAGCAGAAATTTGGAAGGGGTGGTAGAGTCTTAAGTGTCAAGTGCAAGAGTGGCAAGTCTATTCTGGGAGAGTTGCAAAAATTCATCTGACTTTGTTGATTGTGATTTAGGGATAGGCTTGTGAAAGCCAGAGAGACTTATAGAAGTCAATACTTATTCAGGATAGCCCTCAGCTAATGTGGTACCTGATTTGGCATTCCTCTACTATACACTACGCATGCATTTTTTTCATCATTTACTATACATACAGCGTATTGTCTGCAGACATAGAATAATATGTTAGAAATAGGATGCTGGTCACCAATGCTTATGAAAAATTTGCGCCTTGTACAGGTTCAGAGATAAGACAGGCTTATAGCTGACTGCGTGCCAGGTAATGTGTCTGACACATAAATTTGGTTTGTGGCACAAGTGGAAAAATCTTGCTCAGTACAGGCCTAGTTCTCAGAAGCACCTAGTTCCTGTTCCTTCATCTCATCTCTGGTTCTACTTTTTAGAAGAGGTATGCCACAATTACATAGCCTTCAGCTCAGTGTTTTAAAGGCTCATATTTAGATGACACTTACCAATATCATTCTCATTGCCACCTGTGTCATCTGTGAAGTCAGGGTGAGGGATGATGTCATCAACCATGAATACTTGTTCTTTATCATCAGTAACATTCAGTATGGACTTTCCAAGAAAGACTTTGTAGATGGATTTGTTTTGTTTTTTTGACCTGAGTGAGAGTAAAAGAGATTCAAGACTATGAGTTTCTGAGAGGTCAACAGTTCAGATCCAGTCCCAGTTCTGTTTCATGTTTACGTTAATGCTGACAAGAAAAAGCAAAATTTAGTCAGCTTTGAAAGCTGATCCTGTTTTTTAAAGGAAGGCATCCCAATTTTTCATTTGAAGTGATGAAGATATTCAGGCATTTTTAAATGCACACCTAGCTAGCTGGTACTAGTGCCAGGCATTGGTGATGAGAATCCTCTGCAGAATGCTAGGAGGATCAACTTTCTACAGGAAAAACAACAAAAAAACCACCCATAAATGTATTGCTTGACAGCTCATCACCTTTCAGTGCAACTTTTAAGTTTCGTGAACAGCTAAGGTAAAATGAAACCCTGGCTCCAGTTCACCCTAAAATTGTTTAAATTGCATAATCCACCAAAATGTTGGCATCTTGCTAGCTCATGCTGCTAGAGTTGAACTCTGAGGCATAATGCTTAGGGCTGCTTTTCTTGTTTCGCTCAATCTTACTATGGTACATTTTGAAGGGTTGCTCAGTGAGCATTACACAAGAAATCAGTTGAAGAAAGTTATAGATAAGAAGGATGCAGAGCTGTAAACTTACGGAGTATGAAAACAGTGTGCTGCTGTAAGCACCCAGCAAGGGTCAATGAGGCTGCCACCACACAGAAAATGGTCAGTGCCTTTTATATTTTGGAAGATGCCAGCTACCCAAGGCTGAGACTCAATCTCTGCCTGGCTTCCACCAACAATCTTGAAGTACTTGCTGATGCTTCTTTGACCACATGCATGCCCTATGAAAGGAGAAATTTTGTTCAGATGTTCTTACAACTAAGTCCAAACCTTGTGCTATTAAGAAAAAAAAAAATTCACTCTCTTAAGCTAGTGTTACTTACCACACTTCTCTATGTTGCAGGGTGTTTCTTGAATGGCAAATCCCTTCTTGGTGTAACACCAGGGACTGTTCCTTCCATTTGGGTTTCTAGAACATAGAGGAATTGTTCTTTTTATAATGACAATTTTAAAAAATTATAGTATCTTAGAATTTAACTGTCCTGAAAGGGCCAAAACTGTTCTGTTGCAAGACATGCCAGAGAAAATAATTAACAACTGATTATTACTGTTGCATACTGGGAATTTTACAATATGATCAGCTTCAGTGGTGAGAATGCTAGATGCTTCAAAGAATTATATTCCAAGTATTTTTAGTCAAAATTAATCTCTAATATTTCATTAACACATGTACTATCACTTGAGGCATTTCTGGGCCTGTGACAATCCTAGAAAGAGTGATGCTTTACTTACCTGCAGTAGCTGTGTTTGCCCAGTCCAAGCTGCAAAGCATTCTTCAATTGAGCATGGTAACGACCCCTCCTGATTACTGAGGGAAGGTCCCATGGCAGACATTCATCTTCCATGGCCATTCCTCTGTAGTCTTCCCCATTTTCAGTATAGCATATGCTGTTAGTATCTGGTAAAATAAATATTTTGTTAGCAGTGTGTTCTTGTTTATAATTGTACTGAGACAAAAAATATGAAACCTTCTGATGAAAAGAGTCAATGCATTACACTTGAAAACAGATGATGCAAAGATCTGGACTGATTATATATTCTTATTAAATTTGTTCTGTATGAATTCTGAGCATCAAGTATCTTATGCTTTAAAGTATGCATATTGCTCTTTAATAGTTTCAGTGTACTTCACAATATAATCAGTTCTTCTGATTCTGAACACTCCTAAACAAGTTCACTTTCACCCCAAATGAAAACATTTGAGTTAGCCAACATTAGTGAGGAGGCAAGGATAAAAAAAAAAAAAAGAGATCCTGATTTTGTACCTATATTTAGTTGATTCTCCTCACTTAGTCTGATAGCACAAATGCTAAAGGATATCCAGTCATGTGTTTATGGGTAATACTTTCACTTGGCATCTCATTTTAGTTCTTTTCAATCGATTTAGTTAGTACTAAGGAAGATAGATTACCTAGTTCACAGTGAATGCCAGTGTATCCTTCTGGGCATATGCAACGATTAATTCCACTAAAGAGGTAATAGGTTATGCAGGTTCCTCCATTCAAACAGTGGCATTCTGAAAGTAAAAGACATCAATAATTAGAGGCAAAACATTTGCATGAAGTGAAATGTAGTTGCAAACTAAGTTTCAGGCATTTAAGTATCCATAAGAGTCTTCCTTCTTGTATGAAGATGTAATTGCAGGATAACAAGTTCTTTTTAGGTTCAGATAGAATAGGCAGATATTTACCTTTGTGATCTGATCTGTGTTTATAGGGCAGTTTGTAGTGCTTCTTGATATAAGCCTAGGGGAAAAGAAAAAAGGATTTTAAGGAAACAGTTTCTTTTATGCGGTTTGATTATCCTTTATAGGCCCAAGCTCTATTCTCTACTGGATACATTCAACAGTTTAGTTTTTTGCAGGTAGTTACCAGCTGAACCTGCTCTGTGGAATCTGGTTGTAAATGAAAAGTAGAACTCTACATGAGCAAAGCAGAATGGGGAAGAAAAAGCCCTACACTACACAAAAAACTCTGGAAAAACACACCAAGCGGGTCCACTGCATCAGGTTAACATTGCAATTATTTCTACTATAAGGACTTAAGCAGCTCTCAATGGTCAGTGTCCCTAAAACAGGAAAGGAAACTTCTCCCTCGCTACCTCTCAGTCACCAAGCAGTGCAGTGAAGAAGCAACATTCTTCAGCTGTCTCTCATTTTGTTTGGTGACCTTAGTGCTTCATGTTTGTGCCATGGAATAAAAGCAAGTAGATTTATACAACAGATTCTTGCCCTGTACTTCAGGTACTGCCTCTGGTTTGCAGGCTGTATATTTCGTTTGCCATGGAATTAAATAAGATTAGGCTTTTAGTATACTTTTCCCAGATGTTAAGTGGGCTTGTCTGAATAAAACAAGTTATGGTAACAATATAACTGCATAATGCTGGTGAATAGCTCTGCTGATAGATATCAACTGTCATACAAGTTGATAGTCAAAAATACCCGAATCCATGTATCTGTTGGTCCCATTTTAGCATCACACTTTCAATTAGGGGAGGTAGAAATTTAGCTAAGGCCCAATAACCACTTCCATGGAAGACCAGTGAGCTCTTGGTACTCAATGCCCAGGTCTAAATTGCATGAAGAAAAAAAAAAGCTAGATCTCCTGGTTATTGCATGTCTTCACTATCTGAATGCTAGCAAAACATCTTAGGGTGGAGCAGAATCAGAACAAAAACCAAAGGGTTCAAAAACATATTTCCTGGAGCTGTGTGTGCAGCAGATGTATATGTAGATGCAAAGGCAGCAAAAAGGAGAATTCAAGTCAAAAGCCTACTACACTGTCCAAAGTAGAAGTATAATCAAAACTAGAAGTGGTTCCAAGTGAACCCCCCCATTTGTTTCAAAACTTACAGAATCCAGTCCCATGACAAGTGCACCCAGGGTTACTGCGAGGAAGATGAGTAACTTCATGTTGTTAGTTAACTTCTCACTTTGTTCCTCTTCTATCTATTATTTTGATTCTGAAAATAAAGAGGAACTTAGTGTCATGTTGTAGCTTGCAGCATCAGCTTTCTGGCTTCTATTGTCATCTGTTGGTTTCAGATTAAGTCACAACACAATTAACAGAAGATTTAGGCATTGACTTGCTGTGGAATATCTGCTTATTATTTCCATATATTAAATTAGAAGTTATTGTTTGAAGCTTTCCTTGCACATTTAACAATACAACCAGACTTGTTTAGAGTTCAAAGGAAGCAGAGAAAGGGAAATTGGAAACATCCATACTCTGTTTCTGCAGGGTAGACTGACACAGTTCGAAATTGGCGGAGTAACTCTCCAGCTGTTTGTACCTGTTTAACTGATTATTAACTATCTTGCAACAAAAGCACTGAACAACTACATTCAGTGTATGAAAGGGAAAGGTCCTTTTCTCATTATCTCTATAGTTGCTGACTGCATCTTGTTGATGCTAGGCACTTACATAAGCTTGGCCACCTCACTGATTACCTCTGACCGCTGCAAACTCTTGAAAGTCTGCTCTTGGTGTGACCTCACTTATTTACAGTATTAGAGAGGCTTAGAACATGTTCTGTCTTGATTTCTCATATGCATCTGGATCATGTACCCAACTATCTATAACAATCTTCCCAATAGCAACTGTTAAAAAACAAGCTTATAAAAACACCCAGGGAAGATAGCTATTTAAGTACCACTATGCCTTCTGGGTTTTTCTTTTAAATTGCAATGCCAAAAATGAGATTTATTTTTTCAAAGTGGTCTCAGTTCTAGAAAACTGCAAAACTTGATTTTTTAAAGATTCCATGGGAATCTTTGTTATATCTACATCAGCAAGCAGTGCAGTAGGAGAGGGGATGCAGAATGGAGTTGGTGCTGAACACCTGTTCCACACTGCATCTACTTCAGAGGTTTTTACATTCAACCAGTTTTAGTTTGGTCCTGCAGACTGAACACCTGCTGATATTCAGAGTGCATCTTCCAGTTTGGTTTTATTCAGAAGAAATACAGCACAAGTACTCTAAAGCCATTTAGTGGTGTGAACAAAAACATGGGGAATAGAGATCACTGGATTCATTTGGAAACAGCTGACATGATCCAAACCAAAACGCTAATGTAGATGCACCCTTTGCTTAAGCAGATTTCATAATGCAAGAAAGCAAATCATGCCTCAGGTACTCAGGCATGCACACTGTTCAGATTCAGCCGTGATTTCAGCAGGTATATTTTCCCTTAAACGCTATTCATATTAAGATTATTTTTAGCATATTTGGCAGCTGTGCAAGCAATTCATCATTTATTACCACAACCTTAGCATCACATATAGCAGCAGTGCTGATTTCTTGTGAAAGCTACGATATGCTGTAGCATGTAGAACATCTCTTCCCCACTACCAAAATACTGCATCACAGGAGATTATTTTTTTTTTTTAAATTTAAAGCGCAACCACTCAGTCCTCTTGGACTTAAACCTGACATTTTTGCCCTTAAATCATGATAGGGTTGTAAAGGCACAGCACTTACCAGCGCGGAAGCCCCGAGGAGCGATGCCGATGGGCGGCTGGCGGCGGCGGGCGGGCGCTATAAAGGCCGGCGCGGGGCGGGGCCGCGGCTGGTGCCACCGCCCTGGGGCGGGGCCGCCCCCCCCGGGACCTGCGGCCGCCTCGGCCCGTCCCTCGCTGCGGAGCGGCTGCCGGAGTGACTCAAGGGGGAAATTTTAAATGCTGCTTTTTAGTTTCGGGGGGCGGGGGGATACGGTCAGGGCGAGCAAACGGCTCGGTTCGCAGTTAGATTTCTGTAAGGGGCTCCCTGGCTCCCCGCGGCACTCAGCGATTTCTTAGAGGCGTTTAAAAAAAAAAAGAGAAATGTGAGGGGCAGCCGTGAGAAGAATGACTTGTGCTGAAACATGTCTAGCGAGATGAACAAGCGTGGTGTATCCGATTCATACGGCGCTACCCATAATGAGAGAAGCACAAATGATTTATCAATTAGTAGAGGATTAAACTGATTCAGGTGTGGGTTAAACAGCCCACTGGGAGGGGGTATTGGGCCAGAATGTGTGCCGGAGGCACCCAATGTGTTTTCAGAGAGCTGAAACGCAGGACATTTGAGGCGAACAGGGTGCATTCCTCATGCCAGCTGGAATCTGTTAGGACACGGGGCTCGCAGCAGGTGCTAAACTCACCTACTCCAAAACTACTTACAGCTCTCCTGCCCCTAAGCATCATTCTGCTCCTAAGAAATTGGTCATGGTTTTCCCATCATTTCTATTTTCCAAAGACATAGTCAAAGTGGGGTCATTATTTCATAAGATGTGGGTGGAGATGTGAATTGCCAGACATCTATCTAAGAAGGCAGGTCCGGTGAAATAGCCTTTCCCAGCCCAGTCAAATCTGTTTTTTCACATTATGCTGTGATGTTGCAGCAACGCAGTGAATAACAGCAAACCCATACATAGTATTTGTGGGTATATTCGTAGGGTTTAGCTTCAGGTAGCGCAGGTGACTAAGCTGAGGCAGGTCTCCATAGTCTGTATAGCTGATGAAGAGCAGTTTCTTCAGGGGCCAGGTTAGAGCAGGAGTTGATCTGAATTTCCCTCAAGAGGAATGTTCATAATTGGAAAATTTAGAGCTTAAAGAGACAACCCTTCAACATTTGACATCTAACTTCACTGGTATGAGTATGGCTTAGCTTTCTTCTTCCCTCCCCACCTTCTGTTTAGGTCAAGTCTGTGGTATAACCATACCTTTATTTGGGTACTGGCCACTTACATTCTGTAATGTACACACACATCCATTTCTGTTCAGATCTTAAAGCTCACGTCAGAACAGACATCATGTCTGCCAAAAGCATGCCCAATTCACTTCACTGAATGGCAGGAACTGAGTCAAGAGAAACAACTCAAGCTTAAAGTCCAAAAATAAACCAAAGTAAGGAACAAATCTTTCTGTATTTCAGGAGAGTCCTTTTTCCTCTCTCTTTGTGGTGACTGAATATATCAACATCCCAAGCAATTAGATCCTCTAAGAAACAGGGCAGAAAATATCAAGGTAGAATCCCCATGGCATGCTTCACTTCAGAGGAGTGGCTGTGGAGTAAATTTATCCTAGGGAATAAATTCCAGGGAGAGGAATAATCCAGATTTTAAAAGCAGTCTGGAACATGTACTCACTTAACGAATTTTCATATATCAACCTTACACATAATAAATAAAGAAATGGGTCATGGTTTGATTCAACAGGGAGAGAAGGGAAGGGACAAGGTGCAGGGAAGAGGAGGGCTCCTCAAGGCTGGACAGCTCCTCTTCTTCCTCCTCCACACTCCCAAGGCGCAGTGCTAAGCCCAAGGTGCTAGGCCTTGGTGGTTTCCTCAAACTCTCTTTCTGGAAAAACAGTCAGCCCTAGAGCATCTGGGTTTCCTCTTTCACATTTGTTGCTCTCTGAGAAGTGCTGTAGAAATGTGAGCAATTATCTTCAACCTGAACCTTTGACCAAGCTGTGTAGATGTCCACTGTTCCTCATTTGCCCCCTAAAACCTGAAGGTTCATACTTGTTTCCCAGGTCCAAGAGCCAAAACCTTTTGTTGTCTTCACTCTGGCACAAGATACAGCAAGATACAAAACTCCCTTTTTCTACCATTTGTCATATACTTAGGTTTTACTGAAATACTCTATTACTTTATTCTCAATAACAAAATGTATCTAAAAGGCCACCAGAAGTGACCCTGGCTGTGGTGTTGCTTTGTTTCAATTGGACTGGTAACAGTTACTACTCAGAAACCCTGACATGTTCACAGTACCGCTTTAGTGCTATCAAATTCCTTTGGTCTGAATATTTGCACCTAGATAGGTGAATTAATTATAGTTGAATGACTGAACTGAAACTGTGGTTTAGTGGAGAGATATCCAAGGTAGCTGCAAATGGGTTTGCTTTGGTACTGCAAGTAATCTCACAACAAACAAGGCTGCATGATCTCTGTGAGCATTAAGTGACTCTTAGGGAAGCAGAAATGGATGAGAGAATTTCCAGTGCTTGAGTTCACCGAGCTGACTGGCACAACAAGTTCTGAAGTGAGGCTTCAGGTGAAGTAAAGCATTGGACCCTTGTAACGTGCCCTGTCTTAAGGCAGAGACCTTGGAAAATCTGTAGCTTGGCAGTTCTGGCAAGACCTCCACCTAACCTCAAAGCTGGACCTGCCTGCACAGATAGGAACTGCACAGACCCAGGGAGTGGGAGGGGTAAAATGGAAACAGTTCTGCTACCAAGGGACTTTCGGTGGTTTCAGGGTCAGGATTTATTCATTGCTACATGTCTTGAGAGTTCAGAATGGCCCTGTTACAAGCCATGTTGTCTCTCCAGAATAAGACTGTGATAGGGTAGAGGAAAAGAAAGTCTTTGTAACTCAAAATCCAAGTTGCTTGGGAAGAACAGTGAATAAAAGAAAATACCTACAGGACTCTCAGTGAAATTTACTTGTCCAGTAGATACTGAGTAATGACAAGCCATGGGGCTTAAGAAAGAAACTCTTGTACAGATTCATGAGCAAGTTTTGTATGTTGAGAACCACTTCTGCTTTCCACTATTTAGTTCTTTTTCTTTGTACATGTCTGTGGTTTCATCACTCTGGTCTCTTATTTGAATGTGGCAGAGGTGTGGGCAGGATAGGAAGGGGGAAGACTTATGAAGAAAAGAGAGGTGTTACAGAAGGGGGTATGGGTGACCTTATAGAAGATACTTGACTTGCTTAGTAGGAGTACAGCACCTAAACAAGAAAATACAATTCAGAAAATATAAAGTAATTATCTCATTTACATAGTCAGGCTGTTAATAATAGGGCTTTATATATTTCTCTTGTCCATACCTGGATTACAGCACAAAGAAATCTATACACATATTATGAGCTGCTCATGTGAATCAAGTCTGTGAACCCTTTGTAGTTGTATACTACTTCTCTCAAGCAGAGATCGGATGCAGTGGATCCAACCCTGAAGAGCTAGTAGGATCAGACCCACAGTCAGGCAGTTCTTGGTTTACTGTGATTCTGTGATTTAGTTTTCAGCTGCTGATAAAAATCTTGCTGATTCTTTTAATTTATAGTTGAAGTAACTTGAATGTTTCAGACTAATCTGCCAGCCTGACTTAGCAAATTTAGAAAAGATAACATTCCATTCCAACTAGATAAGGACACAGACCCTCTTAAAGAAATACAGGGTTTTTATCTCATGGTGGTGCACTGAAAGAGATTGTGAAGTTTGCATTGTTTTGCAGAAGTTGTCAGGGGTGGAGGTATTATTAGTTCCAGTGTTCATTTTCACAGCTGATGATAAAATATTAAAACTAAAGAGAAATACTATCCATGACACATTGATTCTAGTGGTCCATCTGTAAACTCCAAAAGAATAGAATTCATGGAGAGTTAAATAACCTGTAAATATTAGGAAAAATAACTGCCACAGATGTACTGTTCTATCAGGAAAAATTTCCCTTACTGTGGTACCCTGATATTCCACACTGATTTTCTCAGTCGGGGACACTCGCTAACCAAATAGGAATTTCCACATGCTTAAAATTACAACCATGATTAGAAATCTGCCCTAAACCTGAAATTCTGCCTCTGTGAGCAGGCATTTTTGTAAGCCCCTGCTCAAGGTAGTGTGTCTCAGTGCAGGGGGAGCAGTCCCTTCTGTCAAGGCACTTTCAGACTCAGAGCTCAGACTAGCCTGAAGCTTCTTATTGCCTTAAGTCTGGTGGTTGTGTGGAACACTTTCTGGTTTGTATCACATATATAATATCAGAATTACTCCTTTGACTAGTAAAATATCTGTTTTGCCAACATGGCTTCCTGTGAAATAGGAAAAAAAAAAAATCATTTGCAAGTTCTCTCTACTCGGCAAATTAAGAACAATAAGTCAAAATTTGCATATGAGCGGTTATGCGTGCCTAAACGTCTGACATCTCACCTAAAAGAGCAGGGTTAAGCCTCCCATTCAGTATTTAGTTAGTGATTAAGAATACAAAAGCTAAGAAAACACCTAGATCCTTTTGACATGACTTGTGATCTCTGTAATGATAATAATTTTGTTGGGTTTTATTAAAAAAAGAAAATAGCTTATCACTGAATTACATAGTTTCAACTACAGGTATAGAATATAAAGAATACAGCTATATTTACAACTGCTTTGTGTATTGGAATGCAACTTCAAAATCGAACAGTATCGTGTTACAGTAAATTTTGGATTATGGCAGAAAGGATTTCAAGGCAGTCATAAAATGTGTTATAATTTTAAGGAAAATCTTCTAGTATAAAGTTGTTTTAGAATATTCTAGCTTCACCTTTAAAACGCGGTCACTTTTACAGTAAAACATTTTGTATTATCCCTTTGATAATAGCCAAGTTAATTCTTTTAATCAGTTCTAGCTCGTGAGATAATAACAGGTATGACTGAATAAACCAATAGATTTTTAAATTAAAACCAATAGATTTCAAATGTTACATTATCACTGTTCATAATGTTAAAAATATACAGCTTGCTCTTTAATCTTATACTTTCAAATCAGAGCTTGTATGAGTCCCAGGAATTTCCAGAGGAGCTGATTTTAAGTCAAATGTGATTCATAAAAATTCTTGTACTTTAATGACTCTTGATTACTTGTCAGTTGTTTGTGGTTGAAATCTGAAGCAAATGGTGATCTCATTTCCTTTAGGTATAATTCAGCTACTCAGGTTTCTTTGTTGATTTAAAATTTTGTTCCTTTTCCTTGCTGCTTACTGTTTTTCTCTTATCTGTGTTATCTGTGTGGGTAGAAGTAGCAGAGTGTATCAGCTGAGGGCCACTGGACTGTCTCCAGATGCTTGTTGTCATTATTTACTGCTTTGCGGGCAGCAGGAGTAGGCAGCCTTTATCTTTAAGCCAGTGTCATCAAAAACTTGCAAACTTGCTTCAGTCTCAACAAGCAACCAACTGCTGTTGGTTCAGCTGTTTTATTACACGAGGAGAGAATGTGGTTGAAGCTTTAAAACAATACAATCCCTCTCAAGCACAGTTTTGTTGAATATTCCAGCTGTATTCTTCAAAGCGACTGACTCTGCTAGAAGTTGACTCTAGGTACAGGCTGAGCACCTTGACCACCTGCGAAATCCCCTGTCTCTGGTTCCTTTCATTCATGCGTAGAAAGCAGCTACTTGATGAGTGTTGTTTTTTTATATACAATGGTTTGTTGTTTCAGTGAGCTGTCCGGATACGGATATTTTTTTGAACAGCAGTGATCACATCTGAGGATTTCTTCATCAGCTTGCTATGCACCTGCTTTTAAACTATGTCTTGCATCTTATTTGGCATTTATGAAAATCCATTGATCATGAAAATCACCAATCTCTTTGACATTTGTTGAAATGGCTCAGTTGAGACAGCTAGTATCTAAAGCAAAGATTAGTCTGAGCTACAGACCTTGCATCCAGATCCTAAGTAGCTTAAAACTATGTCTGCATTTAGTTCTAGTTCTATCTTTAGTTTCTAGTTGCTAGTAGCACTGGGGGGAACCCAGAAGAGAACGTTTCTGAGTCTGAAGGTAGAAGGCAGAAAGCAAATACAGAGTTTTTTAGGGGTTAAGCTGTGCTTCTTTTGGTGAGCTTAAGTGTTGAAGTAGAATATTTTTCAAGGGAATCTTGTGTCTGCCTGCCATTTACTGATCTGGAATAGCACATTGAAATCTAACACTGGAAATTTACAGAAACAGCTGGCTTGGACTATTATTTCCACAGTGCGTCAGTCAATCAGATTCACATTCTACAGGAAAACCAACAAACTGGGAGTGCGCCAGTTGGCAGACTTCTGGAGAAAAAAGATTTGCTAAAAACTGGGAAGAAAGCAAATTTTGGGGGCTGAGTTCTGCATGCTATATCCCAGTGATGGTGTATCCAGGGAAGCAGCATACCCTATGTCCCTCTGCAGTACAGCTTGAAAGAGAAAATTGGCACTGCTCATCTCCACGAGAGGCTGCCTCAGAAGATCATTTAGGATTCCACTCCTTCTTCCTCTGTCTTGGGCTTTCCTACTCATGAAGGAAGATAAATGCCTAAGCTAGCATAGACAGTTCCTACCTACATAGAAGGAAGTGGTGATTTTACAGGCTGTCCTGCCAAGTAGCCCTAATACCATAACAGATGTCTTAAGTGGGGAGACAATTAATTGTTCCTGCTCTCAGTAGGGTGTAACACTGCCTGCTCTTACCAGTTTGAGAAAACAGCATGTTGTGTAGGTCTCAAATCTCTCAGGTAGAATCCAGGGGTGCAGGATCTGTGGCAGGGAGCTCTGTCTGCCCAGAGGGCAGCAGCTGGGCTGAGTGTATCCTTTGCTGTTCACCTGAGATGCAGATTGCTTGCAGCCATGGCACAGAATAGTGCTACAATACTTAAATGCAGGATTGTTTCGAATGTAAATGTCCAGGTTCCATAATGGTGGGCAGCAGTATAAATTTCTAAAGCATTAATTATCTAAATAAATATAAGCTACAGAAAAATAACTTTGTAACAATAACACTAATGACATTAGTCATGGACTGTTCTATGAGGTACTGAAAAAGCTCTGAAGAAAGAAGACACCCCTGTGAATCTACAGGTGAAGGAAAAGAATACCAGATGCAGAAAGATGGGAGTGTAGAGAGCCCATAGGGCAGTACTGCCCAGTGTGTCAGGCAGCGTCTTAATACATTTGCAATTGAACAGCTTTTGACCAATTCAGACAAAAAAGAGTTTTAAGGAGAAAAAACAAGTTGCTTCCTGGGTGCTGTTGAACAACAGCATTCTTCCTGCATAAGCTCATAAAGAAACTGTGCTGAGAAGAAAGGGGAAACAGAATTAGCTTGGGTACTCTAATAACAGCATGTATCTTGGGTGCTCTAATAATAGTACTTATCTTTTTCCCCCCTCCCACTCCTTTGAATGTTTCGGCTGCAGTATTCTTTTTTTTTTTTTTTTTACTTGTTAGCTTCCTGTAACTTATTTCTAGTACAGAAACTGCTACCTTCCCTAATCTTTGTTTGCTGATTGTTGTTTAAAGTTTATAGAGTTTAAGTAACTACATCTCTAAAGAAAGTTGTGCTTGCTCTTCTGCAAGAACTTTAACCCCTATCCCATCTATGGCAGTCGCAGCTTTTATTGATGGACAAAGGGGAACAAAAAAAATGAGAAAAAAGAGAGATTACAGAGCCTTCTTGTATATGATAAGCACAGAAAAAAACTTTTAAAAATACTTTTTGTTTTCAAAATAAGACTTTTTTTATCCTTGTGCAAAGTCTTGCAGAGGTCATACTATCCAGTATGTCATACTATCCAGATAGACATACTATCATCAGTACCACCAAGGGTATTTCTGCCAAAAAGCACAAATACTTACTTTCTGTCTCCCTCCTCTGTCACCATTAATTTTTCTTGGTGATATTGACCACTTATGCCATTCTATGATTTTGGTTAGAACTGTTGGAAATGACAATATTTTATTTCTCCTGAAATGTATGTGGGTTTGAGCAAAATATCTCCAATTGAGATACAACAAAGCCTCCATCATTGCGAGTTTTTGAAACAGCTTTGGAGTGCATCTTCCCTTTGTTCCCCAAGAGGTGTCATGATTATGCTCACTTGTCTCTATGAACCAAGCAGTGGTAGGCATTTACAGGCAAGTTGGAGAAGGCAAGGTGTAGAGCAGAGTCCATGCTAATAAATCTGTAAGGCTCAGCATCTTGGGCTGCAGCTGGTACTGCTGTTGTCATGATCAGAGAGGCAGGGTGGAAGGTGGCAGTTGGGTTGGGGGGAGAGGGGAAGAGACAGTGTTAAGTGTCATTTGCCTTTCAGAAACTGCTATGTGGTTTAGCCAGGAGAAGTGTAAGAAGTGTTATTAAGTAGCTGGCAGAAATGGAAGGAGAACACAGTAGCAAAAGAAGGTTGTGCTAGAAAAGGTTGAAAGCCACTTATCCATGGACATAATATCAGAAAAGTTAGTAAGTGGACAGTGGAAGCTGGCCACGCAGGTTATTCAGGAGGAGTCAGCATCGAGAGGATGAATGTGAGAGGACAGGCCTAGAGGACATAGGTCATGAGGTGCTCTGAGAGTGAAAACAAATTATATATGGTTGACTCAGTGAAGAACAGGCAGATGAGACAGGATGACTTGATCAAAGAGAATTCCATAAGAGAAGCCTTTGCAGGAGCTTTTCTGAGTGCAGACAAGAGAATCAGAATTACATTTGTCAAGGTTTCGGACAGGTAGAAAAGTTGCATTGCTTTCAATGATAAAGAAGGTGGAGGACAGTGGTTTAGGGCCCAAAAGGACCAGGAAAGATGGAGCTCTGTCATAACTGAGTTTCATGTTATGAAAGATCTTACAAAAGGTGTTACCAGACAGATGTGCGGATTTACTCTTTGACAGAGTGAGGGGGGTTTACAGCAGACATGTAACATCACCTGCATAGAAATGGCAAATTAGTTCATGTTTCCAAGTGATATATAAAATGAAGGAAAAAAGGAAACCAAAAGAGAGCCGTTTCAAGGCAAGAAGTGTTGAGTTAGAAGAGTACAAAGAGAGGCAGTGAAGGAGAGAGCTGTGGAACGTAACCAGTGATGTATAAAGGGATCTCCCAAGCCCACGGAGAATGAGGACAGAGCTTTGCTTCTGAACAGTTCTGGTGAGAATAGCTACCACTCCATGCAAAGGACAGAGGAAGACTGGAGAAAGTCTAAACTGCAGTTGGAGGAGGAAATCCACTGTTAAGTTGGTATTTGGTGAGCTCTGAAGACATCAGTGTGTGAAAGTGTTGCAAGTAGTCTAAAGAGTGGGATATAGTTAAGGTAAGACAGACAATAGGAAAGAATTGGATTTTCCCTCCCGGCACCTGGTGATGAACATTCATGTTGTAGTCCAATAGGAAGGCTTTTGCCAGCCTGTGTGAATTCCCCTGAGACAAATGGAAATTTCTAATATAGTCTGTGTAACACAATTAATTATATGGAACTACTTCTATGAATAAGCATTACTCAGTGGGAGTAAGGAATGTCAGGACAAATCCTAGGCTGCTGTATTATGCTGTACTGAATATTATTTAAAACTACCTTACACTGCACTGAATATTATTTAGAAGAAAACTAGCTTATGGAGATCCTTGTCTTCTGTTGACTTCAATGGAATAGGTCTGGGGGCCAAAATACTAATTCAGAGACCCAAACCCTCTTCTGAAACACACATCTATAAGCTCAGGTACTGAATAACATGTTTATACTGGTGTAACAAGAAGCAGTATTTGGCCTGTAATAATTCATGTCTGTTTTCTTGTATCCACAGAATTATACAAAAAGCCCACTGTAGAACATATGTTCCAATGAAACTGCTTTTCCTGGAAAACTACCTAGCTGTCTCTTGTGCCTCATAGATCTCCCATTTATCTATCTGCAGGTCCTCGTTCTCATCAGGACAAGGTGATGAATGACTCCTGCCCTAGGCCACCCTCTTCACTGAAAAAGCTGAGAAGAGCCTGGAATCCCAATCTTTCCTCTCAGTGTAGCTGCAATAAGTGGATGCTGCTATTGCTGTCTCTTTTGTCAAGCTCCTACTCTTAGAAGATAACTTGATATGAGTCTTAGCGCAGGTGCTGAATGTCAGCTGTGCGATGGTTCTACAAAAGCATGAGCTCATATACCATGGGACCTGTTAAATGTTTTTAGGGCTGCTGTCATGGGACATAAGGACGTCAAATACCTACCTTAGGCATTCTGAACCAGGCCAAGCAACTTTTTTTTTTTTTTTTAATGTTTTCATGCCTAAATTCAATATGTGTGGAAATTAAGCTCATAAGAGTGATGACTTTCAAGCTAAATTCCAATAAAGGCAATATAGGCTACTAGGTCACTTGCTTGCTTCGGATAGTTTTTGGTGATTAATGCTATTCTCCTGCCTTTCGCTCTTCCCACTGTGTGATTCATATTGAAAAAGTAATTTATCTTGTATTAGTAGGTGATTCCACAATAGTATTCAATGCCAGGCAGAGGCATTTGCTGTGACCCTCGAAGCAAGTCACTACATTAACATGAGATAATTCTTGAAAGTGAGGTTCATTAAACTGACAATGCAACACGGTTATGGTTTCACAGCTCTTAGTTCTGGAGCAAGATAATTTGGCACACTTGGATCTCTGTGTTTCTCCTATTGCCTTCCATACACGTTTGATATTTTTCTCCCTAGCTGTGGTAAGCACTGAGAAGACTGATTCCTCAAAAAGATGAGAAAATGCAGAAAAAGAGGAAAGATAAAATCATTTACGGAACATAAGGAAACCACAGTTTGAGCATGTGATATTCGAGTCTGTGCAAGCATATATATCAAGTATTATAACTTGAAACAGTTTGTGTAAGTAACTTCACACTAGACACACAAGCAAACTTTACTATAAGTATCTTCAAAAAACTGTCAGAAATATAAATATAAGCTCTAATATGTATCTATGTAGTACAGACACTTTAAAAGGCAAAAGAAATATTATAAGCTATGTTTTGGTTATTAATAAATGACATGGACATCTCCCAGCAATGTAATAAAAGTGAAAATAAGGGTACATACATAAATACCTGTTGTGATTTTCATGTTATGAGAGGATTTCTTCAGATGTTAGATGGACAAATGCTATTAGAGCCAGGAGAGTCCCAGGAGCTGTGATTCATCAGGACATCTAAGGTACCTTTGGTTTGACAGGTAGTTCTCTGAACCCTGATGTGAGATTTACCTTTTGAAGCAGTAGTAACACTTTTTTTAAAGAAGTCTTTCTAGGAAAAGAAGGAGCCAGAAAGTTGAGCAACTGGAAGTCAACATCATATTTTAATCTTAATACTTGTCAGAATAAAAGTGTTTATTGCTTATAAGCATTACTTTCAAGCAGGTGCTTAACAATAGGTGTGTGTCCTTACCTGATACTCTATCCCAAAGCCTCAGAATGGTAGATCTTATGCAACAACTGAAGGAAACAGTGAACTCATGAGTTCTTGTATAGTACTATTGCCATCTCACCTCTGCTGAAACCTGTATTCAACAGTAGGACAATTTTCTGCAGCACCATGTTGGGTTGTGGCTATGGGAAATTCCACAATAATGTACTTAGAAGCAGAAGTTTTGGGTACATAGGAATATTGTGAATGTTATGGATCTATTGTATAAGCTAAGAATTATATTAACTGCAAAAGATTAGATTCAGATCTTCGTGCCTGGCGCATACACAGCCCACCTTATGTCATCTGAGAATTTCTAATCTGAATTTTCAGGTTTGCCAGTGGTTCTTTGTTTCATCATTCAGGTATAGGATAAGAGGTCAGTGCTGTCACTCTAATGGCAAAATAATGCCCTAGTTCCTTGTGCAATAAACTTAAGAAGGAAATCTGAATGTGTTAGCAGTTCATGGTTAGGCTTACATACTTGTATTCTCAGCACTACTCTCTTTTTGGACAAACTTCTTCAGAAATCTAGTTAATGGAGCATCCAGACTAATTAAATCTTTGATCACTCTTAGAATGAAAAGTGACTTACTACCTACTACCAATTAAAGCAGATACCTGGTGTAAAATACTGGCTTCTTTGGCAGGCATGCAAGTAGTCAAATGTATTTTAAATAAGCTCTCAAACAAGAATAGTTACAGCTAGACTAACAATGAGAAATCTAAACAAAAACATCCATTACTTCTGATTACAACTTCATTTCATGCATATTCCTACTACTTGATAAACATCTTTATAAGCACAACTTGCCAAAACTTTTGCTAATGGAAATCATAGAAGGAGAGTCACCGAACTGTAGGAGAATGCCTAGGCTTGGCTGTGCTGCAGAACCAGCTCAGCTGTCCCATGTACAGCTGAAGTGGTTAGCGCTGGCATGCAAGAATGACCTCATGATAAACTCACTGTCCTCACTAGGAATTAACCATTTAGCTACTTGCAGCCAACAGAGTATCACCGAGAGGAAGAGACTGCTGTATTTCTTTTCCATATCATAAGAACAAGTACATTTACCAGCATTATTGACCAGAGACTTAGCAATGAATTTATGAGCTGGGAAAGTCATGTGCAATATGTGCACATGAAATTATATGTGTAATTTCTGATAATAGTACCATGTAAAATTCCCCCACTAGTACTTTGTTTTTAAAATTTGTAATATTACAGGGACCTGAGAGTCGCTTGTTTTGGTTTTGTCTGTGTTGTACACAGCCTAAGATATAGAAACCAAAATCTCAGAAAGTTTTAGCTCTCATGACTTCCTGATAAGGAAAAATCATCCTATTCAATAAGATGTCCATTCTGTTATAATGAAGTACTTTGCAGCGCTATTGAAGAAGACACAAAGCAAGAAAAGCATAAAAATAGACATGCTGTCTGTTTTTTCGTTTGAAAAAAACTTAGTTTGTCTTCCTAAGAAAAATGAATACCATATAACACATATGAAATGCTACTGCATATGAATAACCTCATTCAAAGCCTGTGGAATGGAATAGTGTATTTTGTTCAAATGCTACACAAACTGCATATATCCTGCAACTCTTTATTGTCTTAAGCTGTGAGGTTGATTCTCAGCTAACCAGCCAAGCACTCCTTCGAAATACTCCAGGCTGAAACAGTCCCGCAGGAAGTGGTGTTTGTGATTCAGTGAACGGCACCTTGCCCACTGACTCAGTGTTGAGCCAGTGTCCAAATGTGTTTCTAGAGTATGGAATATAAAGTCCTGACTGTTTGTGGCCACTGGGAAATTCATTGAACTATTGACGAGAATAGGGATATTAACCACAACATCCCAGAGTCCAGACAGGGATAAATACAACTTTCCCCCGCTTACTTCATTGGGAGAATAATTCTTCTCCTTTCCTCTAAGCTTGTACCTTTTTCCTGCACTTAGCTGGTCACCATCGTCTGTCTAGGCATGTTGGAAGGATGAGTGCCACAACTCAGATGTTCAGTCCATCTTTCTGTGGGCACTGCTGGCAGTGCCAGGCTTGGCACCTGCAGTTTTGCAATCCCATGATTTATCCCACTTGGAGACTGTCTTTGAGATGGACACCATCACTGTAAATCCGTCTGGGCATTTTCAGCTAGTTCAGTTTTGCAACTGAAGGGATGCACTGAGGCATTTGCAGTACATTTCCTCTCAGGGCTCGTGACCCAGTAGATGTGCACAGTGACTCAGAATGGCCTTTTCTAAACAAAGTCTTAATTTATGGATAAGACTTGAACAAACCTCAGCAAAGTTTAAACTGGAGATGCTCTGCACAAGTAATGTTTCTTACTGGCTTTCACATGTTTAGTACAGAATTATTCTCTACTCAATATGTTTTCTGTTGTTTTGTTTTTGGGGTTTTTTGTTTGTTTGTTTGGTTGGTTTTTTTAACACCATCATTATATAGAAAAAAAATCCCAAATTCACAATTTAAGAAAATTAAGTCCTCAAAACAGATGTCTAATGTCATTCATCCGCACACTAATTTGTGTGAAGGTTTATGGCAGCAAATTTTTGTACCCAGATTTACAAAGTAATGCCAGGACCAGCTGTGAAAGATCACAGCTTCAAATCTGAAGTTGTCCAACAGACAGTGTAGGTGCTGTGATCCTGCATGTAGTTGATGACACAGTGCTTAAATTGTAAATCTTTTTCATGTTTTATTGTTCACAGAAATATTTTTATCATTTTCTTGATTTTAATTTTTTTGCAATTATGGAATAATATCTACCCGCATTTGACAATTTTAGAGAAATTTTAGTAGTACTCTTGGTAATGCCTGTTTTGGACCTGCTAGCATTAGTGTTGAGATCATTACTAGCTACGTATAAATGGTTTGAATTTTGTAGCAGGAAGATGCCTTTGGACCATTTAGTTAATCTCTGTAATCTGTATGTAATGGTTAACTGAGTTCTGGAGTTATGGACCATATGAAATGGTAGATAGCTCATTTAGCAGGTGGATGTAGGTGGAGTTTGTTTGTCAACGTACCTCCGTTAATGCTGAGAATGTGTTTAAACATTAGATGTACCATCTTAGCAAGAAGATGGGGTTCAACAAGGGTGATGCAGTAGCTTCCACTGCAGAGAAAGGGACATAAGCATGCAAAATTCAGTTCCCTGGGCACAACAGTACCAACTCTGAGCACCTGCTGGAACTAGGCTTGCAGGTCCAAGCACCTTTGTTCTTAAAGGAGTAAATCATTCCATCAGAGTGAGGAATAGGATATTACTCAATGTGAGAAACAGTGGCAAGATTTCACTCTGAAACATGTCATATAAAGAATGCACTGATCATGCACAACACACCAATTAATCCTGGTCTCTCCCCTTCCCTTTCCTTTATCTTTCCTCCACCCTCCAAAACAGAATTTTCCACCAGATCATGAAGGAAGTGAGGGAGCCTGGATGCTACCTTGGGAGAGAAACTAGAGGAAGGGCTGGGTCACTTAGTCAAGTGAAGGGGAGGAGAAGGAAATGGTCAGCAAAAAATAAGGTTCTAAATGCAGGGCTTTGGAATAGAAATATGTTGAAACACTTCTAAATAAACGAGGAAAGGGGATAATGTAGGCAAAGCCATTTAATCATATGCAATTAGTAGCGGGAGCTTTCAAAGTCTGTGGCCTTGTGTGAGACCAACTGCCAGCAACATAATATAGAGTGCCAGTTCTCATTATGTATTGAACCAGAAATGCCAATCATTATGAAATTCCTGGTACCCCTTTGTCCTACCATCCACCCACATAGCAGTCTGCCTATTCTGAAGTTGACCATAACTCCACCTTGATGAGAATCCTTATTGATGCTGTCATCTATCATATCCTGCCTGTTGCAGCATCTTTGTGGCTTCTCTCTCCCCCTCAGATATGATGATTTAGGCTGTCCACATTATGATAGTTTAAAAAACAAACAACAACAAAAGAAATTGATCACATCATATCCCATTACCATATTGGTGTACATTTGTATATTAGCATCTGCTTATTTAAAAGAACATATAATTGCTGGTCTTTGTACTTTGCAAACATACACTAATATATTTTATGTTAGTGCATCCTAAGTTAAGTAGTTTTTCATTCAATTTTTCAAATTTTACTTAAGTGTTGATTTTAAAGTATTTCTTCAACTAGGACATTCTCTGCCTGTAGTTCTGTGAACAATTATAGAAGGCAAGCAACTTGCTTATGAGCACACTGGGGTTTTGTGCATGTATTGTTCTCACCTTGTAAATCTGAAAAGACTTACATGGTGCAGAAAATTAAAAACTTTTAAAAGCTCTTCAGTCAGAAATACTGGTATTTTATATCTGTATTTCCATAGCGTGGATGCTCACAGAGTGCAGGTGATGACTTGGGCTAGTTGGCAAGAGCGGTGTGGTCACAGACAGTGGAGTCCCTCTGCAAGCACTCTGGCTTCCTGACAAATTCAGGTCTTAGGGACTGGCAAAAGAGAACTGAAAAAAATAGTAACATTGTTATTTTGAGATTTTATTACTTGACTACCACTTTCCTAGCCTTTGGAGAACTGTGAAGATACAGATGGCATGCTGAAGCAGTTATTCATTTCAAGTCATGGGGAAAGGTTAGTAGTTGAAGACTTACTGGAAAGGTCTTACATTGCCAAGTAACTAGGCGGCTCAAATCTCTTCTAACTTTAGGGACATTTTTTACAGCATATCAGTGAAAACTCGTTGAGTAAATAAAAGGCATTGTCCCTTCCTGTACTAAACCTGGTTCATGAATAGGATTTGTTGCCACTTCCTGCACTCTGCTATTTCTGAGCCTCACAGGATCACAAGCAAAGCTGTTGCATATCTGATTAAGGACTGAAAGGGCAGACTTATTTCACCCTTTCCTTGGAACTGCAGGTTGAAGATAAAATGGCTAAGACAGACGTTTTTTACTGCTTGAGAATTCAAGCATGTGTCAGTGCTTATAGTTTGCGAGCATTCACTGAGTTTTGCAAGATGAGTGTCTGGCATCTCTCCTTGATGTCTCTTTACATTGCTCTTATACAACTCATTTGCTTACAGTGGACCTCTTTGCTTTATGTAGCCTCATCAGAAAGCAAAAAAGTAGATGCTGTCTCACCTAACTTTAAGAATTTTAGCCAGGGTACACACAGCTCTCTGGGATGAAGATTAAGAGAGACTGAGGGTCAAATATTGAGGAGAAGCATGTCTTTTATCCACAGGTCTTTTTAGGTATATCAGGGCAACTTCCTCATTTCCTTCAGATACATAAATAAAAACATCATGTTTAGTGGCAGCAGGAAGTTTCTATTTCTTTCACTTCCTGGGAAAGTATTTCTTCATTCTTTCTTTCCTGTAGCAAATAAAGCTCTGCTAGCAGATCCTTCCCCAGTGGTTCACACTGGCGAGGAACGATTGTCAACTCATGCTCTGAAAGCAGCTGATTGAGGTTGCTTGCAGGTGCAGGATAACGTTATTACATTTTCACAGCTCCCTTTCTAGCCATGAGATTTCTTTCTGAAGTGTGTGGCAATAGGCATAGTCACTAGATGTAGACCTCTGTCACCCATATTACTTGTCATCTAGCTGAAGATGCTCAAATAGGAGCATCTTACCTGACTCTGCCTCACATATTTATTTGACTTAACTTCTTATCTACAAATGCAAGGGGAAAGTAGATTTTTCAAGGTCATAAGCAGCCAGGGTGAGGAGTGGGACAGAGACCCGCCTTTTATTCTAGTGCTTGAATTCTAAGCCAGAGGTTTCCCAAAATGCTGTCTGAAGAGGACTTGATTATTATTTAGTACAAGTCCCCATTCTGTTATTTCCAGCTGCCTCAGAAACACCTCAGAATTTTCCGGCCCACTAGGTATATGTACCCATCAGCAATTATCAGGAGTACCACAGATAGCAAAGACAGACATCAGTAATTTTCTTGAAGCCACTGGAAACAACTGTATCTTTAGCATTACAGACATTTATTCATATCACTTACTGCACTTTTCTACTACTTTTTTGAGTTCCCATGGGTTGCTAGGGAGGTCATGAATGTGAATGAGAAGTAGGCATATGATGGCAGCTATGAAAGTAAGTGTAGGGCAAGCTCCCTGTTGAGGTGGAATTCATTCGATCAGGATATTCCTGAAGAGTTCATAATCCTTTGACTGGCCATGTTTCATGGATAAAAAGTTGAATAATTTAGAATGGATGATATTAAAAGTTAAGAAAATTTCATTGTCTCTAATGGAAGTTAATACAAACTTAGTTCCTTTTCATTGTCCTTGTTTCAAAATAAAATGTTAGAAATGAAAGTCCAGGTTTGACTCTTTTCCTCTAACTCAGCAGAAGGGAGCTCTGTTTCCAAATTCCATTTTTAAATGCTTTTGCACAACCAGTTTCAAAACATGAGAGCAAGGAGTTGATAGTTTTGACCTTACAAGACTGGAAGGTACCAGACATCCTGAAACCTGTTCAGTTTTGCAGATGACCAGGCAGGAATGAGTTTCATTTTGTGAAATTGTAGTTCAATTCTTTCTACTAGTAAAGTGAATTATTTGCTTTCACAATAAATACATTTGATTGCTTTCAAGAAAAAAGCATCACTTCTTTCATGGAAATAATTTTTTCTAAGAAAACCAATTATTTTCATGCAACTGCTCACCTCAAAAAGTAGCAGAATGTTCCCCAAAGTATTATTCCACAAAGACCAAAAGCATCTGCCACACCTAGAAAAGATGTAAAAAGAAACTGTTCCATGGAGGAAGACTAGAGCTCTTCTTTCCACTGCATTGGAGGGTAGGATAGGAACTAAACCTGTTGCTAGTGGGATCTGTTTTGGTGAAGGTGACTTTTCTTGGAGTTCCAGATCAAAAAACCAGCTTTCACCTGAAAGTAAGGTGTGACTGGGTATTGCCACACAAGCAACAATAAATGAAAGAGGTTTATCTGTCTCATATTCATTCTAGAAGATATCTGACATGTAAGAGTCATGGGTTGAAATGACATCATGTCCTCACAAGGGAGGAATCCTGGCTTACTCCAAAGACATGCAAGAAGAGGGGTTTCTGTCATATGTTTGAAAGTAGTCTGTGATAGTAAAATAAAAAATTTTCAAACTCTAAATCAAAGGACTTAATTACCTGGTATTGCATTAAAAAGCAAGGTGCAAAACATATTCTATTCTATCCTATTATGGAAACTATTTATTTTCACCCTTACAAATGAGCCAAACTTTGCAAAGGGATATGTTTCAGGGAATGTTAGCAGTATGAATTTCTTCATACAATGCCCTGTGTGTTCTCAATCCTAGTCTGCAACATGACAGAACTCACCAGTGCATCCTACTGCCTGACATTTCATGGGCATTTGGTCACATCATGTTTGAACCCATTTTGTGTAAACAAGAAGGGGCTGTTTAGTTTTGTTTAATTTTAAAAGATTTTTAAAGTATGATAAGAATACTCCAGTGAGTTGGAATAAGTTCCCTGTGGAGTTCAAAGTCATTGTTGGTTTATCTTGTAATCTAGAACTGATACCTACAATAAGTATGACTTAGATACTTACTTTTAACCAAGAAGATACTAAGTTATCTTCTTGGTTAAAAAGGAAAGAATAAGGTTTGGGCTGCCTTTCTTTAAAATAAAATAGTAGAAAGCAAGACAGTTCTTAAAATTCTTTAGTTAGTAGATGAATAACCAAAGAGACCATTCAAATATAGGAAGGCTGAGGCAGTTACCCTGTTAATTGTTGAGAAAAAGTATTTAAACGAGCAGGCTTTGGAGGAAAGATACATAGCTGCCATGCACCATGTCCAGTTCTTGCTAGAGTTGACCCACATTAAGAAACATGGCTATTTTAGGACAGAATCTGAAAAGAGCTAATTAACAGTAAATATTCATTTCACACAACGTTTCTGATTTGTATGCCTTAATGTAAACTCCCTGCAAACTGTATCTGAAATTCCCTGTAATTCAGGTGGGAAGCACCGTTGGTGTAGGTATTCCTAAGGTAGCTTTACACTTGCCAACTTAGCCATGTCTAGTAGAGCTGCAGGGGCATGTAGCTTTCATTGCCAGGCCCAGAGTCCCTTTTGGGCATGTGGAGCTGAAGCTGCCACAGCTGTGCTGGCCACACTGAAGATTCATGCTTAAAGTGTCTTGGGATATGTCTATACATGTTGCAGTGCCACTAGGTTGCCCTGTAGGCAGATTCAAAAATGTGAGTCCCAGTCAGACCTCTGTTACAGAGGTATTCAAGTTACAACCATTTCCAAGACACTTTTCTGTGAACTGCACCACTGTCTCAAATCTGTAGAGAATGTCTTGTTGATCTCCGGTTCTCCAGCACATCCCTTATGCCAAGGCTTGCAAACAGATCCCCTGAGCAGCACTATCCTGCTGTCTGCTGAAGTTCCAACCCAGTGATGCACTGATCCAGCTTCCAGTCATAAAGGTGGTGGAGCGAGTTAAGTTCTCACCTAAAGCATGTGCGTTTCCTTGTCCTACATAACTGTTGTATCTCAGTCCTGAAATTAGTCAAGCTGTACATGCTCCTGCCATTCTGTTTGCTGAGGTACATGTAACATACTGTGTTGGGGAGATATGTCATAAAATTGCTTGTTGACTTCATAGTGCAGGAAGCTCTTCATTTAATCAGTAACCTAGAAGAGGAAAAGCAAGGTGGTATGAGCAAAGTAGCTGAGTGATGGAGGACTATAAATTAGTCATATTTACTGTAGAATATTGTATTTACAATAGGATGTGTTCATAAAATAGGTGTTTGTGGATGCTTTCTGTGAAATTTGTGTGAAAGGTGTTAATGACTTGTCCATTTTCCCTCTACTTCTTGTCCTATGGATAGCTATCTTCCTATATTCAACTATTTTCCCCAACTACCTTATTGTGGGCAATCTTCCTGGAAGGCCCAGAATATACTCCCACAAAAAGACCCTCGTATTATCAGAGACATGCCCAGCAAAGACCATTAACCCAACTAACTCCCCTTTCATCAGCTCCCTCCATGTCTCATGGTTTTTGCTTCCCTCATCTCCTCAGATTTTTTACTGCTTGTGGCAATGATGTGGTTGGTTGCATAGATTGTTTTTCTGGTCTGACTGCTGTGTGGAGCTGTGAATGTCACATTGTGTCACTCCACAAAGATGGGGCAAAAAGGAAGGGTATCCTTTACTTCTTTCCTAGCTGTATGTTGAATACTGCTGATTTGGGTATGTGAGCCATCAATTTATTCACAGTAGAGAGTGACTACAGGAGTGAAGGGATCACAACTTAAAAGTCTAGCGGGTATCTTTCAACCTGTTTTTATAAGATCAAGTTATTATCTTCTTTCAAATTACAAAAGAATGGCAGGTTTGTTTGTTTTTTTTTAAAAAGTGTGAAAGTTTGGAACAGTTAAAGTCTTGTACGTGTCTTGGTTTCCATCTATGCATGAAAATTTCTATCTCATAATTCTGCAGACCATAACCAATGTAGTTCTGTAAAACAGGTATAGTGAGAACTCTTGCTGCTGTTTTATAACTGCTGAACTGGAGGTAGAGCTCAGAAATTAGAGAAATGGCTCACATTACCAGCTGGGCTGAAAACTCAGGTACACCAAAGTTTTTGCCATAATACCCAGTCCGCAGAGAGCATATATTCACAGATGGACGAAAGAAACTGTTGCGTTGTCCACAGTCTTAAATTGTTCAATAGACTCAACCAAAATTTGTTATTAAAAGTATATAAACAGCTTACCTTTTTAACTTTCAAGTGTTTCAAAAATAACTCAACGAGTTATATCTTCAAGTTCCTGCTTATTGTTTCCCATGAGTAAAGATACAGTGAAGGGCTGTACAATCTTGACAGTTGACAGTAATTTTGAAAAGACGCTGTGGCAATACCAGATATTGTGCTTGTCACACTGTGTTCTAAAAGTAAACTATTCACTGTATTATAGGAAGAGAGCAGCATTGCATTTTTGCTACTAATGTATGAATGTTACTTAAATAATCTGAAAAAATTCTACAAAAATTGTAAACATCTTTCGCTGTGGTGAAGTAGCTCAGTATCAGACTGGTCATTAGAGTGATCATTTACAAATAGTGAGTCAAAATTTGTTCCTAGCTACACCCTCACAGTTCCACTGACGTCACAATTTTTGACCTTCGAACAGTTGTATTTACAGCTATCAGTGATGCAATTAGGAAATGTAAAGATGGCAGTATTGTATGCTACTTCTACCGAATCATTAGCTGTAATAGAAAGAGATCTGATTATAAGAACACAATTAGTAAGAGGAAGTAGCACTAATAGTCACAGCCACCAAATACTTTCCTGTGGTGCTTTCAGTCAATAGGGGCTCCATTTATTATTTTTTTCCGTAATGAAGATGGCCAACTATTTTCAGCTTCTTGAGATTAACTAGGAAGAAGGTCATCCAAGTTTCAGCCTGGTTTCCAGTCAACCTGTAAAAATTTCTACCACTAAAAAAACAACTAAAAGTCATATTTTATTTGCCTTTCTCATTAAGCAAAATTTTAAATGCTTCCTAACTGGTAGGTCAGCTTTTGTTTTGCCCTTTTTAAGGATAAGAGATAAAATGGAACCCATGTCTATAAAACTGGCATACGCAGTGTAAACTGGAGGAGAGATCAGCCTGCTGCTTTTGCTGTCCCCAGGTGTATATGAGGGATGGGAGGAAAGCCATGGTAGAGACTGGTATAGCTAAGGGCATACCTTACCCTCGCTGGAGCTGTCATCTCCCACACCCTGATCCTTCCTTTAAAGACAACCACAAGAGCACATCTGATTGCTTGCAGCTCTGGTCATTACTCATTTCCAGTTGTGCCCTAGCAATCACCTGCTCTAGGCAACTGCTGGCACTTTACCTATATGAAAAATGACCCCACTCAGAAATGTAAGAAGTCTCTATGCAAAGTCTTACAGTTCTCCTGAATAGTCTTAAATTTCTGTAACGCATGGTCTAGATGAAAAGCCCTGAAAAACATACTATGTTTGTGGGGGATGCCAGCTGTAAATTGCATCTGGTATTCTGGATAGATGGTAGTATGAATACATGGTTTAGCTGAAGCAGGAGACACCAGAAGTTTAAATTTTTTTGCTTATAGGTCAATGGAAAAACAGGGTGTAAATGTATGTCTTGTGAGATCCATTCCAGGGCTATACTTACAGGTATCTTCAGTGAAATCATGTGAGCAATGAAATGCCCTGAGGGCGGTGTGTGTGACTCTGTGGGATGTGTTTGGTTTCATTATTTCCACTTTTAATAGCTCCATAGTGATAAATCCCCTCAACTATTATTTCTCTCTGAAAGAGAGCATTAAGAAAAGTAGCCTGCTGTTCTAAAAACTACTGAATAGTTTTGGAAAAAATTCATAAAGAACAATAAAGCCCCTTGAAATTGAGGCCTTTTCAGATGCCTGTATTTCTCTGAATTCCATATCAGCCTTTCCTTGGAAACTTTGGGCTTATAGTTTAAAGTAAATGATAAATATTTGTATTTTCATGTTGTTGCATACTCCAGATTCTTTCAAGGCATTTAATGTGTTCCAGTTTGTAAATACAAGCTGTTACAGGAATCCTTAATACCTACAAATTGGAACAGATTTGTTTTTTCATGAAATTTGAAATAAAGTGGCCTGTCAGTCCAGAGTATACAGTTCTCCCACAGAAGCTGGGACATTGCTCTTCCTCTCATGCCATCTGTCTCTAATGGAGTTGAAGGAGTTCTGGATCATTCATGGTAAATTAGTTTAGTTAGGGTGTGGAGTAATTTTTAAGATTACATAAGGGATCTCAGTATGTGTGGTCTATATTTAGAATAAAAAAGCTAGCGAAACTCATGTGCCATACTAACTAGTGATTCAAGTCCATAAAGTGTATGGAATTATCTTGAGTACATTACAAGTGCTGATTTTTTTTTTAAAATGTGAGTGCTTCAGTGCCCCCCTCTTAAAGATTCTTGAGTTGGCACTTAAATTTGATGAAAAGTTGACTTAAGTATCTTAAGCTGACCAGCCAAAACTTATTTTTCCTTTTTTTTTTTTTTTTTTCCAGGTATTTTTTGAAAACTATATGCTTTTTCTTGTTTTGGTCCTTCAAAAGCCTACGGTAGAGTAGGATTTTGTTGTTTTAAGCATTTTCTAAATGCATAGAAAGTTATGCTTTCAAAAAATTCACAATTTAATACACCATTGTTTGGTAGGACAGCAAATGAGAAACTAAGGTATGGAAAATTCAGCTGACTAGATCAAGGTCATAAAAAAGAAATCTGGAAAGAGAAATCAATGGCAGTACTAGAAAGGTTTCCCAAATCATTTTCATCAGCTGCAAAGTCAATCCTATATATCTCTGTTCTCCTTAAATGAACATTGCTTATAGACATCTCCCCACCTAATAGATTTCAGAAGATGTGTGCTGGAATATTGACAAATTGAGATCTCCAATCTTAAAGATGACATGTCTGTCAGAAATAATCTTTGCTATGGTATGATATGGTGTTAATTTCTGTGGAGATTAGGTGTTTGCATTTGATTGTCCAGTACATTAACTCAATTCCTCCATTTGAGATGTTAGAGTAAATCAGGAGATGTTTACTTTCCACTGATACATGGTATTGGTATTCTAGCTGGAATGTTCGCTGGCTGCCAAAAATATATTTATATACTAGTTGTTTGGAGAGCACAACACTTGAGAAATGAAACTTCAGGCTTTAAAAAAACATATCCACATACTTAGCAGCAGTCTCATCTGCTGCTTCCCAGCTTCAGCAGTATTATCTGCCATTATCTGTCAATTCCTATAATGAATATCTCCCCCAGATGAAAACCTGGACTATTGTTCTTTGAACTAAGATCAGTCAGTACTGATAATTTTATATTTTTCCCTGTCAGATATTTTACAGATCCTACGTCTTTCAAGCAAAATGTTGTTCAATGTAAGTTGAAGTGTCCTAAAAGAAGAGCCCTGTTAGGGAAAACAGCTTCCTGTGTGGAAGGCAAAGTTCAGCAGCTGGTAATGGTGACATCATATCCATCTGATCTCCGTGAAATGATGAACAAATTGTAATTTTAACTATTGGAAATAAGAACTGCCACAGAACACAGATGTTAGAGTAACCAAGGGCTATGTTTAAAGAAAATTACGAGTGTCTTCATATTCTGGTTTATGACGATAGATGTTGTGAGTCAGCAGCAAAAAACCCCCCCAAAATTCTGTAGAATTCCTGTCCCTGGGTTGGAAAGATGCATAAAAAACTTTTTCCTGCACATTGTACCTTTACAATTAAACCTTTACAAAGTTCTTTTAATAAACAAGTTTCATGTGCCAAGTATCCAGAGACGAAAGGATTTCAACAATTCTTCTGCCATCAGTCACTCATTTTCATTTTGATATGTCTTGCAAAGGAAGGAGAAAAGGCTAAGGATCTGCTAGTCTTTCTCTTGCCCTCAAAGTGAGATGACTGAAGACTAATTTTTTTCAGGCCTGAAGGGCATAGCTAGTTTGAGTACTAATAGGGAATATTACAGGAACTCCAAGAGTTGAGAAGAAAAGATACTTTCCCAGGCACCTAAAAAGGGTAATACAAAGATCATTAAGAGACATAAACTGAGAAGTTTTCCTCTGCTCTACATGCACAAAGTCAGTAGGGAGTAAGAGAGGTATGCTGGAAGAAAGCAAATATCATGTCCTACTGAGACAAGAGAAGGTACAATGGAGATGCTAGTGCCTGCTAGAAAGAGTAGAAGTATGTTCGGGGCCTGCTGGAAGGATAGGAGTTCAATTTTGATCAAACCAGCATCATTCTGAAGTCCAGATAAACATTCAGACCTTCTGGACCATGGAAGTTGAGAACTAACTTTCAGAATTTTGTGATTTTTTCAGAATGAAGCTAAACATGATTTGAAACCTATTTGCTTTCTTCGTTGGTCAAAATAGTGCTTACACCTCTTCCACGATTAAAGCTCATTAAAGCCCATTTCCTTTTCTTTCAGTATTCTGCTGTCCATTATTATATCTATGTATTTAATGTAAAAGAATAATGTAGCTAAAATAAAATAAAACAGGTGGGTTTAAATTCCCACCTGGTTCTGTATTTTCTGCAGTAACTGCCACTTAGTGGAAGGGGAGTGGCAACATGAACCTATACAGTGCACTGACACACACTCCATGCATTGTCCTGCAGTGAAGTACTGCGCTCACTCAAGTGGAGAACTGCGTTCATCCCTAGGAAGATGAAAAGTAGACACTTTTTTGTATCACCATTCCCATTTCCTGACTCTATTAGTCATTAAAAATCTGTAGAAATTCTGAATCAGACTTCCACTTCTCTGGAGATGTTAATTTTAATGAGGAAGAGAAAATAATAGGATATTGTGTTTGTTGTTTGGCTGATAAAGATACCCTTTCTTCCATGCTGATAAGGATTTCCTTCCTATGATTAATATCTCCACCAGATGAAAAGCTGGAATAATGTTCTTTGAATCAGAATTGGTCAATACTGATAATTCTATATTGCTGCTTGTCCATTATTTCACAGATCCCACATATTTCACACAAAAGCCTGTTCAGCATATATGCAAATTATACAGTTAAAGCTAGAGGTTCTGAAGATAAAATTGTCACACTTCTTATATTAATCTCTTATGCTTATTTGAAGTGAGGTCCTGAGTGAGCTGGAGTTCAATGAGATTTTTCATACCATTCTTTAGAAAATGCCTACCTTTGGCCTAGTTTATTATAGAAATTTTTATTTGGAATACTTTGCAGATTAAGCACATAGTAATTTTATGAGCAAAATAAAATATATGACTATCCTTAACTCTTGTCCATTCTAGCATAGTAGTACCTGCACAAAGATTTCTACTAGTATAGAAATATCATTAAAAATTCCCATTCACTTGTAATTGGTAGCACTTTCTAATGCAAACTGAAAATTTCCTTTAATCTGAAATTTCGCAGTTAAAATCTGTGAATCTTACAGATGTATTCCTAGGTTGCACATAATACTGATCACTTTGCAGCTCTCAGGGAGGAGTAATGAACAGGTGCTCTTAAACTGGCATATTTCATTACCTTAACTTCACCAAGATCAATACAGGATTTATGTACAATAAAACTCCTTGCTTTCTGAGAATCATGCACTTAATTGACACTCCAGGACTGGTTTTAATGACAGTTAAGCATCATGAATTCCTGTATTGCTTGGAGCTCTACGTTCTGCCCATGCAACTGACCTCTTTAATATTGAAAGCTTGTATGTTTTACTGTCCTCGTCAGAAACTAATCTATAGGATTATTTTGTTGTTGCTGACATGCAAAAATAGGTTCTGTCACTTGCAGTCACACAGACATGTGAGGTTTACATACCCAAAAACTTTCAAGGGGCAGATTTTTGTTCTTAAATACATTTTAAAAAATCTACATTTGAATTTATTATGTACAAAAGATGCAGAATTAAGTTCAGTAGTATGAATTGGGGGAAAAAGAAAAAAAGTATTTAGATGATGTCTTTTCTTGAGTTTCTTTTGATGTTTCAAAGATGTTTGAATGTATACTGAGGATCTGTTGTACAGTATCTTTTAGTACCAGTGTTTCTACTGGTGTCAAGACATATGTAAACCAGATCTTAAAGTGTAACTATTTCACCGAGAGACTTCATGACATGCCAGGTCTGGATGATAAAATTGGATATAATAGTGTGCAAGTACAGCTTAGTAGGCATTCTTCCCCATATTTGTGGGCAAAATGATAATGAAAATCATCCAGGTGTATGGAGATGTGCCTCTTTTGATAGTACTGGTGCCAGAGCAAGGACTGACTGACAGTTTTCCATCCAATTATCAAAGAATTGAAAATCCAAGTCTTACATGAGTGAAACATTGGTTGATTTAGTTGTTCCAAACTCAGGATCTGAAGAATAAGGTTTCCCTTCACAGTACTTCTTGACATTTCACATATATAGGGCATAGCACAGCTCTCCTGAAGCACATTAATGTATCTCCTTAGAAGGACATACCATATTGCCTCTTCACAACTGTCACCTTATCTGAACTCAAATCCATAGTAGAGTATAATCCAGATGCTTGCAAACCTATTAGTTGTCTCATTACCCATATGACTCGTTCCTCAGAGCCAAGATAGAACTAAGCTTTGTTTGCATATTCAGTATTTTGGATGGCAAGGAACAATTTTTAAACATATCTGTCCCTACGTAAGTTTGCTGATCACCACAGCAGCGAAATGATTGCAATAGCATGAGCGAGAGGACTGCCTAACATCAGTCAGATTTTCAACATATTTTTCACGCTGCTTCCTTTATTTACGCTATTGTAAATAAGTTTATGCAATCATGACTTGACGCTAAGTCTGTCTTGCTTTACATAACTGTGGGCAGCATTTCCAAACAAAGTAGGATGTGACTTAAGTAGCTTTTAAGACCAAATATGACTGTCAACTTTGGAGGGTCATCTTTATCTGTTTCCTCTGCATAGATACTGCATACCATACATTGTAGTTTCTCTTCCTTTTTTGCAGGTTTTGTTAATGACTATTAACCATCAGCCAAACTACATTTTGTCTTTCCTTTGAATTTACACTTCAGATTTTTACTGATATATCCACACTGCTTTATGAACTTTGTGATTTTGTTTCAGGTTTTTCCCACCTGGCCTGCCTTTTTTAGCAGCCCACTTCTGTGGCATTGAAGCCTGACTCATTTGACACCTGTGCTGTTTCAAAGAGGCATTGCATTGGTACGACAGGGTGGTCTGCGCTCCTATATCCATGGTTGCTCAATTTTTGTTAATTTAAATTCTTCTAAAGGGAATTAGAGCTAAATACAGAAGTTTCAAAAAAAAAATTTGCCCCATTCCTTTCCAAATAATTATTTTGGCTACATGGTAAGGTTTGAAAATCCACTAAAGCCACACAGAACTCTTTGAAAAATGAAACCAATAAACTGGAATATAAATTATGACAGGAATTAAGAGGGAAGATATAATTACAAATAATTCAGAAAATGGTTAATGTTGTAAAATCAAACAAAATAATCGTGCCCACTTTAAGTTTATTGGCAAAGGCAAGCCCATGACCGATTTGGTTAGCCTAGTGGATCACAAGGTGTTAGGAAATAGTTAGGAAATTTAGACAATTGCTGTGATTGCAAACTTTCTGTATCTATCTTCTCTTTTAATTTTGGAGACACTTGTCTTGGGCCTGCTTTCTCCTTGTAATACATATAAAAAATGAGATACCAAAAAGAGGTGTGCCTGATCAAACTAGTAGTTCGGAAAGAACTAGCACTGTTAGGAGGTAAGAAGCATCTGAAACTTCTGAATGACCTTTAACATGAAGGTATGGGAATGTTAAAAACAATGCTGCTTTTCAATTAAAATTGCTGCTGCTGAAGAGGATCAGAAGTAGTAAATATAACTCTTGTGTTGGAAAATATTCCAAGGTTAACTGAGAATATTTTATATTTTTAAAATCTTACCTTTATTCCCAACAATTATCTGAAACTGTAGCTAAAACAGAGGGAACTCTAGAAGAAGCTGTTCTCAGAGGATGAAAGAATATAGGTTTTGCAAGGTGAATCTTTCTTCTTTTATCTGAGAATTCTTTGAATATGTCAATAGAATGAAGAATGAATATGAACCAGATGATGTAGCTTAATGTGTTAAAATTTTGATTTTAATATCCTAAAGAAGTTAAATAATCATGTTAAAAACCAAAAGATATTTAGAACAGAAATTGTCTTTCTTCCCCCTTACTGGTATGGTCACAGATATTGATGTGGAACTAAACCCCGACTACTGGTTTGTTCTATCATGGAAATAGTCTTCTTCTCAGATTTGGCTTCAGTTGTTGGGTTGTTTTGTTAATTGTTTATGTAATTCATGGCAAAGCTGCATATTTTAGGGACATGTTCAGAGACGTAGCCTAACCTAGGAAAGAAAACAATTCTCCCAAAAATTATGAGTATATGGAGAAGACTGTCAAGTTTTTTTCTTTATTAGTTTTAAAAGCTCAGTAATGGTTATACAAGTCTTTCTCTTTTCTGTATTAAAGATACTGTGATAGTTTGAAGTATCTTGAGTGCAATTCTGGCATTACTTAATGTAAATTTATGATTATAACAATATGAATGTTAGAGAAAAATGTGTTGAAAAGGACAAATGGAGTTTGTTGAATCAACATTGAAAATACTGTAACACACAGAGGCAAAATTGTTTGTGAAATTCCATTCAAATAATTTTCAGGTATTTGTGAAAAGGTTATGATACGCTTATATGACCCGATGACTACATCTGAAGAAATCAGAACTGACTCGTGAAATATTTGCAAACCAAAAAAACCTTCAGTGTAAATGTTACAACCAAACTTATTTACAGTGCAGTCCCTCTTTTACTGGGTTAGACTTCTTGCTGTATGCAAAAGAATGGGATTTTCATGGTAGCCATTGTTACAGTTAATATTATAAACCACCTTGTAATGTCCTTTATTCTCAGACACTGGTAATATACTGAAAAAAAAAGAGATGTTTCAGGCTAAGACTCTGTTCAGAAAGACTTTTTCATTGAAAGTGGCATTTGGGAGTGCTCTCTCAAAAGTTAAGTTATGCTGTTAAAAGCCTGAGACAAATCTGAATCTTACTATTTGAACTTCTGTACAGGTGAAGCAACTTTTTCTTGCATTTGTCAAATAAACTTGGACTGAAGTGAATCTCAAGATGCACAAATGGCCTACTGAGCTGAAGCTGGCATGCTTACAGGTTACCTGCCTTCAGCTTGTTTCAACCAGTTAGGTCAACGGAGCCCTGTATTTCCTAAACTTTGTTCGTTTTTTGTCTCAGGTCACCCGAGGGTTATTTTAAGGAGTTTCATAAAAGAAGATAAAATCTACAAGTCCAGCTTTTCTCCAGGATATAATGCAGATGTGCAGTAGTTTACTCGGGAATTTAAACAGTTCTCCATGAGTCAATGTCCCCAGTATTGTTCTTGGCACTGTTTTTAGAACTGAGGTTGCTGGGTCTGTCCTCTGTAACCATCTCTGGTTTTCTGTGTTTTATTACTTTGGAGGCCTTGTTTAGAAAACCGTTCCTGTTAAGCAGTTTGTCTATTAATATCCTTACATTTAGGAACATAACATATGTTTGAAATTTCTTGTATGTTAACGAACTTTGATCTGAAGTGGCAAATAGGAAAGTTCATTCAGAAGGGTTATTTCAGATGCAGAAAGGCATGTAAAAGTTGTCATATTACCACACCAGTATTTCATGACTTACAACTGTCTTCATCAAATTGAATGAAGGATAACTGTCTTTTCAGACAGATTTTTCTAGGCAGTAGAAGCTCTGTCCGTGCTGGTGGTATGTCTTGTCTGGCCAAGAACCCAAGAGCTCCTTGGCTGCAGAATTACAGTCCGTGTTCCCTATCGGGATTCAAGTTCTACTACTACTTGTAGTGCTTGAACTGTTTAAAGCTGGCTGCTTAGCAGATGGTGGGAATGTCTATTTCCTTCTCTTCTGCAGCCCGCTCTTTGCAGGATTATAACTAGTAAATGAGGTTCAATCCTTGATCCCAGTATCCTGAACCCTGGGTCTGGATGAGATTTATATATACTTTATTTTTTTCTTATTTTGAATCCTTCAGTCAGCATAGAAAGGCTCCTATAAGGATCTTCATTATAGTAATTCTTCCAGTTGCGAAAATGGATCTTTAAGTTCAGATGTTCTCGTGTGGAAAATGTGTTTATTGAATCTAAATATCTCTTACCTTATGCAAGTCATTGAAGTTCTTTTAGCAATTATAGCAGCCATTTTTACTAACTGAAAGAAAATGAGGAATTATGCATTTCCTTGTTTTCAGATCCTTTTGAGATTTTACAACTACTGGAGGCATCTTCCAAATAAAACCAAAATAAAATGCTGCTAAAATATTGTTAATTTTAAAAGCTGTGTGTAATAGGAGCAACTCTCATGCATTCCAGCCAACATAATATCTAGATTATTCCCTATTTACTGATGTATTGGCAAGGAAAAGACTCTTTTAAGTCTATTGTGATGTACCTGTTAGTGACTTTTTTTTGACAGTCATGGTTTTAACCTTGCAGTATTCTCAGGAAATAGGGTCTGAGGCACAGGGAAATTGGATAAACCTGCAGTCAAATTTAAACGATTAACTAAATTCCTAGGTATCTGAAGGCAGTTTGTCTCACAGAGGCTTTGTGCTGAGTAATGGATTATAATGAAGGAATTAATTTCTGGAGGGAGTAATATTTCTTAGATCTGCTGTTAGTGTGTCAAACACTTCTCCATTTCTATAATAGGCATAAACCAGAGAATTTTTGTTGTTGCTGTTGGACAGAAGGAACTTGTGTCAAAGATTAAAGAGGAAAAGGATGATTTGCTTGAGGTTCTTTTTTCCCATGTTAGTATTTTTATTTTTCTGCATATCATAACAGGAATAGATAATATTCACATCCTCATGGTCTTGTGAGAAGGAAGTCATCTGAGAGACAGAGGCATGTACATCACTTTTTTAGATTTGTTTTCTTTTATAGTCAAATTCAGGAATGAGTCATCTACAATACAATGTCCTGTGTTACTCTTTCTTTCATTGAATTATAAAACAAATCATATTCAAAGGAACCTTAGGTTCATCCCTCGGTCCAAAAGCAGGGTCACTCCATTTATGACTTTGTTTCACCTGCTTTAAAAAAACCAATGATAATAAAGACAGTGTATACTCCTCATCAGTTTATTCTGATGAAAACCTGGATTACAGTCACTGTTGCTGAAATCCATTAGTTCTCGTCCTGTCTACCACAGGCATTTAAGCATTTTAATTCCACACTCCTCATGTAGTTTAACACTGCTGTGGCATCCCCCCTCCTGCCTTTTTCTGTGACTGATGCAGTGTGTGTCTGATCTCTGCTCACAGGCAGTGTTTCCTGAACCTCTGAATGCATTAGTCGGTCTCCTTCTCTCTCTTACTGGCCCGTGTCCTCCCTGACACCTAGAACTGCACTCAGTGTTTCAACTGAGGATTTATGAGTGCCTAAATGGGTTGTGAAGCAGGATTATTTCATGTGTTGTACAGACCATACTCCAATGTAGACACTTCAGTACAATGCCTGCATTTTTCACAGCAGGATGATGTTTTTGACTCATCTTCTGTGAATTATTATAACCTTGAGATCTATTCCCACAGAACTGCTGCCAGGACAGTAGTATCCCAGCCAGTGCCATCTTCTCATTGGAGCTCGTTTTCTTGTATTTACCAAAAGAGATTTGCATTCTTTTATTTTTTATTTGTTTTTTCAAGTTTGCCAAAATTGCCTTAAGTTCTAACCTGATCTTCACTAGTATTTGAGCCCTGTATGTTGAATAATTATAATCTCTATTCCACCCTCCTTGCTGTTTTGAAAATATTGAACAGTCCTGGGTCAAGGACAAACTAGTTTTTAAAACACCACCAATGAAACCCTAACCCATATCAACTCTATGGCAATTAGAAAACCAAACCAAAACAAAACAAAAAACAATGCCCCTTTCCCCTCCCAAAAAAACAGGTTACTTTGATTGGCTCTGAAGAACATTTACTGTGCCAGGATAAGAAATCTGCTACTTGTCTATCTCTCAGAGGCTGTGCTAATGATGACTGAGAAAAGGAATGCAAAGAGCTGCCTCCATGGCCAAAGTGGAATTTAGGTATGGCTCTAGGTTGTCACTGCTGTGATGGTTCTTCTCTTCATGGTGGGCAGAATGACTTTCAAATGTTGACACAGAGGACTCATGTATTCTTTCACAGGTCTACAAG
The DNA here is from genome assembly GCF_965140245.1 of Athene noctua. Lineage (NCBI taxonomy): Eukaryota > Metazoa > Chordata > Aves > Strigiformes > Strigidae > Athene > Athene noctua. The sequence continues at coordinate 43,691,941 of NC_134041.1, forward strand.
TACCACAAAGGAATAGGTGTCCTTGCCAGACAAAGGCAGCCTCACATTCTCTACCATAATCCCTATAAAAATGTGAGACTATTTAGAATTACTGCCATAACTGTCCCACAGTTTATCTGATGTTCAATAACATTATCAGTCTTAACACTTAATGTACAGTGTATAAAAAGGAGGAGGAAGCTGGGAATTTCCTTGAGAGTTCTGGGAATGCATATCAATTTGCTCAGTACTTAGAGCTGTGTGCATAGTGGGGAGAAAAGGTATTGTTTACAGCAGAATATTTAAAGTCTCATGATCTGTATTCTCTCTTGGCTTATTTCTAGTCTATCTCATTTTAGGGAAGCCATCATAACGCTGTGCTTATATTTTCCTGTTTGATAAAATGATCCCAGAAATGTGAAAATGAAAGAGAACTTTGAGAGGTCATGTAACCTCCTCACTGAGGTAGTATTACTTATATACAGATAGAAACGGTTATAAATTCCTGAGATACATTTGTGTTCAAGTCTCTGGTGAATGGGACTTAAAACCTCTCCATCTAACTTCCTTCAGAGTTTTTTCCATAGCATTCCGGGGTTTGTACTAAACCTCAGCTTCTGCATGTTGTGCTTCTCAATTTCCTGCTGCTAAAGATGGAGAAGAGTTCAGCAATATTCTTTTTATAACATCCTTTCATATGTTAGAAGCCCTTTACCTTTGTGTTTCCTCACGGTCCTTCATAGTTGTCTCTTCCATACTTTACCACCCCAATTTCTTCAACCTTTCCTTCCAGGGCATGTTTCATAGTTGATTTGTCATTCATACTGCCTTTCTCTGGACTTTGTCCAGTTTGCCTACATATTGATTTTGTTTGTCTTTAAAACAATACCGTACTCCTCCTCACCAGCACTCAAAAGCATTGGATTGTCACCTCCATTCTCTAATCTGCAACAAAACCAATAATTTGGAACAAGATGAGATTTACTTTTTTGTAGTCATCATATTGTTGATCCCTGTTCAGTGTGTGACATTTTGGACAAGTGCTTCACTGCTCTTTTGCTAGTAAGCAATTATTCTTCATTTTGAATTTGTGTGCTTTCATTCTTCCTACTCAAGGGTGGTAGTTTGCACCTCTCTTTCTTAAATTTCATCTTACTGCATTCAAACTTCCTCTTATCCTAATCAAAACAATTCTGAAAATTTGTCCTGCTCTACAGAGTGCTTGCAATTCCCCCCAGTTTTGCACTCTGACAGATGTTATAACTGTAATCTTCAATATGTCATCCAAATCGTTAATGAAAACATTGGCTAGTAACAGTCCTGTGGGAACTGACTTAAATGGGTTCCCCATTTGCAAGTAAAACACAGGTAACTACTGTATGTATGCCACCTCATAGCAGTGTCCATCTAGACTGTATTTCACTAGTTTCCTTATGAGAATATCATATGGGATTGTGCTGGAAATGTATCTATTAACTCCACTTTGACAGGTCAGTAGGTCTCCTGCACCATAAAGGAAACATGGTTTGACATGATTTGTTCCTGACAAAGCTGTGTTGGCTCTTGTTAGCAGGCCTTAGGCTTACCTGGGAGCAGAACGGATTTCTGCAATAAACCCAAACAAGACATACTTAAGAGCGGATACTACTCCAGTAACACAGTGTGTCAGCTGAAGCCCCATATGTGATTGATAATTACATGACTAGTGAGGTACAGCAAAATACCTAGCAGCTACACAGGATTAAACTGAAAATATATGGAGGCTGAGAGAGTATTAGGGCAAAACTGTCCTGTTTGCTTAGCTTGTTCCCATTCCTGTGAAGATCTAGATTTTATAATCTCTGTGGGAAAGGATAGTGGTGGATATAGCCTGACCTTCTTCAGTCATTATTACATAGTCAGTAATAATCCTGTTTGCATTCCCCCTTCTCTGTTAGCATCATCTCAGTCTAGTGCTCTGGAGAGCTGTAAGGTGGCACAGAGAGTTGGATTAACCAGGTCTGTGGAGCCCGGTGGGATCGGGAGGGGAAGCTGTTGTGTCCTGTTTTGACAGGACTGGGGAAGACCCACTGTGTGTATACTACAGGAACTGAAGGGGCAGGAGGACCGTGAGCAGCAAAGCAAAGTGAATGTTAATAATATATTCTTCATTTTTCATCTCTGATCTTACAAAAGTAATCATAATCTTAAATTTGAGATTAATTTATAATCAGTATGGTATGAGTGCACTGTGTAATTAAAACGCACATTGGCTTGGTTCAAGAAATCATGCCTTTTCAGACCTGCCTATAAGTCATATGTGTTTGAAATTAAAAATCTGCTTAAATGCATTTCTGAACCATGGTTTATGCATTTAAAGTATTTTAATTGGAAAAAAAAATCTTCAGTGTTTATACTTCATCATGATACTGTGTAACCCTGGCAGTTCTAGGAATTTCTCCTCAAATTCTTGTTTATCACCCATCGACCATGGTAGAGTAGAAACAATTTGATTATTTTTAGCAGCTTGCATACACAGCCATGCAAATCTAGAAGATAAAGTTGTCAAAACTCCTGAATATAAATACCATGGAGTCAGGCTGGAACAGATGGAGAAGTGTCAGCACTGTCAATGAGATTAGGGCAGCCAGACATTCAGGGTAAAAGTAATTTATTGTAAGTGGCTACAAAGTAGTGAGCAACATATGTAGTGCAGAGGGTTTGTATCTGGGGAAATTTTTATTGCCTTCTTCCATATTTGCTCTCGCAGTCATGACAGCTAAGCAAAAACAGGAGGTGAGACAATAAAACAGCTCAATGAAGGGTGGATAATGTTTTTAAAACTCATGTTCATGTCCATATTCAATTTTTTTATTCATAGCTCCCATTCAAAAACCCATTTGTCACTTTCCAGCCATCCTCTCTTTTGAGAACAGGCATTGGATCATCAATGACTTATTTCCAGATATTGCCCCACCATCTTTCTGCGGTGGAGATTATTTCTTATTACCATTGTGTGATTGACCTCCTTAGTCACAGGCTGTCACTTCTTTCCACAGAAATGGGAAGACATGAAATCACTACACATTTGAACCCCCTCCTCATCCCCTGAGAACATTTTCTACAGAAAGAGCTAGCATCATTATAGAATTTTTAGAATTAGTCCTTACCGTATGGTTTGAATCAGACCTTTGCTAAGATAACCCAGACAGTAAAACCAAGCTATTGTAATAGAAATGCAGGTGTCAGATGTAACATCAGGCCATGAGTGGCATTGTAGGTGGTGCTTCTAATTAGTTGCTTTATTATTTCACTGTTAGTAAAGCGCTTTGGTCTGAGGCTTAGGAAGTGTGCCCTTTAAGGGACCATGTATCATCCCCTGTACAAGTCTGTTACATTCACCAAGATAATATGCCAGATTTGCTAGACCTAAGTTTTATCACCCAAACTATCGCCCAGGCACTATTGGTCATTGGTAGTTCTGACATCAGAGTGTTACTGAGAAGAATCCACATTCTGCAGACATTTCAATAGACCTGGTGCATAGATGTGTTAGTAATGCAGTAGCCCCTTAGTAACAGTATAGTAAAGGACACACTAATAAAGAACCTGTTACTGACTAATGCAGGCAAGCTCTGTGTAGCTTCAAAGGAGCATTGATACATATATTGCATTTTAATGGTTTGGAGGCCTTTTGTTTTTCTTTACAAGAGTGAATGTTACAGTGATGGACCTATCTTAGTGCTGGTTATTTGCAGTGGGAAGGAGATACATTGATCAAAACAGAAGAACCAGCATGTCAGAGCACTATGTTGAAGAGCTCTGAGGTCTAAGGGGAAGTGTTCCTTCCTACAGGCTGCCAAATCTGGTGCTCCAAGCAAAGCACGTGTCTCTTTCAGAGACAATTTCCTGTTGTTAATAAGTGGAAGTCATCTGCAGGGGAAATGATGCGTCTGTCACAAGTTTGAAAGCCCAAGGATTTGACTATCCAGAGTTTGAGGACCACAGTTGGAACTGCAGCTGGCAGATCAGAACTGTTCTGCAAAATTCGGTTTCTAATTAACTGCATTGCTCAGATAGCCTTTTTTTTTTGTTCTTTACCTTCTGAACATGTTACTTGCATAGGAAATTCAGAGGTTCTGCTCCTAAAGCCAGTTACAAGGCACTATACTCCTGGGAAAGGAGTAAGTTAATCAATTAAATCAGTCACAATCAAGTAATGCAAACCACTCCTTTCTCCTGAGGCTGGATGCATGGAATTTGAAGAATTCCCAAAATAAGCTGCCCAGCAGTGTTGCACCCCCACCTCCACCCCAGTACCACAGACCCAGGGAACACTAGAAAGGGAAAAAATGGATTTTAGTTTCAGAAATTATGAAAGTTACAATAAAGAAAGAAAAAACCCCAACAATTTAGAGTTCATTCTGTCTCAAAGACTCTGAGTCTGGTCATGTTTAATAAAACCATGGAAACATTTGAATAGTTACATAGGCACCATGTCACAAAGTGGGCCCAAAGGAGTCTGTGTAGTAACTCAGTCTTCTCGCCTGGCTGAATACTCTTATGAGCTAACTATGAGGGAGCAGCAAACCACCCTCCAGTTGGTCAGTATTGCCAAATTTCACAATTTCATGGCAAGACTTTCTACGGTTACTATATTACTTCAAGGTTCCTTGGTGTGTTGGAGCAGTGGAGAACCTCAGTTGTATTTTTTTCACCTTCCTGATTATTGGAAAAAGGCTTGAAGCATGGATTCAGATAGGAAATCATAGGACCCACAAAATGTTTTGAATGTATTTGGAAAATGACATTAATGCAAGCACAATCTTTTTTTAAAGCATTTGAGGTGAGAATTTTGTTCCCTCCGGTCACTATCAGGCTCCTGATGGATGCAGCATACGATACACTATATTACAGCAAGGTAATGCCATGTCATGACAAAGTAATGATGCAAAATCTTGCCAGCTGAAGATTGCAAACTTGAACTGATGACCTGTCTTCCTCTCTTGGACATTGGTCAGTAGAGCCAGAGAATGAGTTGACAGGGATGAATCTGCTTTTCTATGGATTTTGGTTAATTTTTTGTAAATCCCATTTCAAATTCAAAACCACCAACATTCCTATAAACATGTTTCCTGAAGTCCTGGCCTCTGCAGCAATGTTTTTCAAGAACAGGCATCCACCAAACTGCTTATAATCAACAGACACTGCAGTGAGTCACCACTATGATTCAGTGACCTAGTTGTAGTGCACGGGATTGTAAAAACGGGTCCAGATTTTCCTCTGCCACTTGTAGAGGGTACACTCTGACTGTCAGCTTCACTACACCAAAATGAGGGATGTGGCCCTGGGTGATGGATACGAGTAGGAACACACAGCCTGTCCTCAGAAGGTGCTCCACAGGCTGAAGTTAAATGAGATGCCATATGAACTTAAAAGCAGAGACTGCCACCAGCAGTGACAGAATCTTTACAGTCCTGAGCATACTGACCAGTGCTTTATAACCACCAACACTGGCCAGTGTTATCCTTACATTTTCCGATGTACAGACAGTTATGGACACAGTCAGATGGGGCTTTCAGGCAGTTTGTACAGTTGCAGTTCAACCAGCTATTAATCTACACAGCTTTTCTTAGTGTTACAGTACAGAGAGGGAGGGAGGCCAGCTATTTAAATGGCAGAGTTACCCAAGAAGATCCTTATCTATAGGTCACTTTCCCCCTTACTATCACTTCCTTTTGTAAATATTTCTAAAACAATTGGCAAACATGTTGTCACTTGCAGACATCAGTAGAAGTTTGATGTAAACTAGGAGGTTGATATGAAGGGTTGGTTACATTCTATTTACACATATCCCACTAAGAACTGGATGAACCCTGTTTCACAAATAATGTGGAAAACCCGCAGTATTCCAAAAACCACTCCATGAAGATGTGCAACGTAATAAAAGCAATGTGGAAATGTATAGAGAAAATGTATGCATTGAACAGGCAATGTATCAGAAGCTGCACAGCACTTTGGCATGAGAGAGACTATGAAAAGAGATGAGGCTGGCCAGTAGAAGAAAGAGGCTTGCAGAAAAGAAAGTGGAAAAGAAGTTGCTTAGCTGCAAAAAAAGTCAAAGGGTGAATGTTACGGTGTGGTGCTCATTCACAGACTAGCTCCTCAGAGCTTGACCACCAAATTGCTAGACAGTGAACTCAGTGAATCACAGGTTAGAGCAACCAGATGTCATAATAATTAATTCCAACTGTACAGTAACTGAAAACAGCATAGAGGCAGTAATTTCTTGTTGACAACATTAATACAACATCATTTTTAGGCTGAAAAGCCTCAGGTTTTATAGTTCTGGGTAATACAAAATTATTAAATACTTGTAAAGGAAAGAATACAGTTCTAGATTCTGAGACAGGTTTTGCTATGAGACAAGTCTTTGCATATCTCTGAAGGGACTAACACAGCATCCATAATTCTAAAATATCCCTTTTAAATCATGTGTCCATGTATAAGGCAGGGCTTCTTCACAGGCACATATATCTATCCATTATGAAGCAGTAATTTCAAATCCTCTTCAAGAAAATATTTTGAAATTTTATAAAGGAATTCCAAGAACTTTGCTATGGGAGTTCTGTCTTTTATGTCAGTTCTAACTTTACATCTTAATGTAATGATCCTTGAGGTAAATTATTCTTAGGCTGCTTTTTTTCTTATTTAAAGGTGATATTTTGATATACATCTTGGGGATTTAAATGCCCAAACTGCATTGAAATGCCTTAGGGCAGAGCACACAGTTCCTGTAAAACCTGTTGCCTCTATTAGTATCTCCTGTGTTCGTAGGATCAAAAATGTAGCTTCTCATCTGTGTATTTCTATTCTATTTCTCACTTTATTTGGAGGATGTTAAAAATGAGGAAGACAAAGATTGTGCTTGTTGATATGCATAACAGTGCATGAAGGGTGCTGGATCTTCCATTTTTTAGGGTGAGAGCCTTTCCATAAAGTAACGACAGTCGTTTGCATCTGATCTATAATGTTCAGTTCTTTTAACTGAGTGTCAAATTATGGTTCCTCAGGATACCACAGGAATTTGATTAAGTGGAGCTACTTGTTTACACAGTGCAAATGAAAACAGAATTTACCTGCAATTGAGAGACAATTGAGAGAGATTTTCTTCATCATCATCATCAGAATACTATAATTTTTAAGATTTTTATGTAGTTAATTGTAGATAGGTTAAGAAATTGTTCATTAAAGACTTTATAGTTGTTGTCATTCCACTCGTTTATCCTGTCTAGCAGTTTAAATGAAAAAGTCATAACTGTGTTTTACAGTTCTTATGTTTGCCACAAGAAAGGGGGGAAATGGAACAGAGAATTAAGGCATTAACTTTAACGGGGGCTTGAGGGGGATTTGGTTAATTGTTTGTGTTTTTTTCAGTGTAATTGATACTTGGTACCATAAAAAAAAAAAAAAAAAACAAAAAAACCCAAACACAACAAAACACAAAACAAACCAAAACAAAACACAACCAAAAAACCTCAGACAACCCTCTAGCACTTAGTATCTTTCATGTAACAACAAGCACATCTTCTACAGTTCAGCACTTGTAAGCAATCCCAGAATAGCAAACCTGTGCAAACAACTCAGATCTTCTGAGAAACTTTGAAGTAAAAAGTTACTTTGTGCAAAACTCAGCGCTTCGTGACCATTCAGACAACGTCAAACCAATGTTCTCAGCTCAGCACTTGCCTGCTCTCCTGCAATAATAAGCCAGTGTGAATGTATGACCGAAGAAAACCACTGAAACAAAGATTTCATTTCCAAGTTCACCAAGGAATGAGTAAAACCAGATTTTGTCATTTACAGATAAATTTTCTTACATACAGAATAAAGTGCAAAAGGTTATACCTGGGCTTTTGGTATGCTGCAATACTTGTAGTTAGTATGCAAGATGTGATTTTTAATTTTTTTTTTTTTTTTTATTTCCTTGCCAGAATCCTGAGGCCACATTAAGCAAGGGAGGGCGAGGCAGGCTGGGATAGCCGTCAAGCAGTGATTAAGGATTTGCTCCTTTTCACAACAACTTTGGGGTCATAATTCTACTATTCACTCAAATGTTTTCAGGGCACCTTTCTGTCTTTTAGCTGTATGCTGCAGGAAACCATTTCAACTTGTGCTGCTTGTGTAGCAGTGTGACAGTGACAGCTGGACTAACTGCTCAGGTCTGCAAAGCTGTGTTCCGTCCCCATCCTTTTCCTCGTCTGAAACATGACTCTCCTTTTCCCATATTCTCTCTCCCTATTTCTGACTCATTCACTGTTTCTTTTTATATACAGAACGGAATGATTCCAGTGCAGGAGAGGTCAGAGCGACTTCTGCAACTTTGCGCTGCTCATACAAAGGCAGTATCTAGCTATCTCATTCACACAGTGCTATGCAGACTTGGAGGACCAAAGTATCTGGCTCACAGCAGATTATTTTCCTATAATATTCAGCTCTTCTGTATGTCTCATCTCCTCCTGGTGGTACTGGAGGAGGGGAGGGTCTGCCTGGAGGGAGAACATCACAGCTGGATTGGCATCTGTCATGTGGCAATAAAAATAGCAAATCACTATTACGATTTCACCCACAAAATTATTATATAACCCTGAGTTATACAAGATTCAAGCTTTTTTCCTCCTGTTCATGAAAGTGACCTTTAATGACCGTTTTCTAGTCAGACAAACACCAAACTTTTGGAAAAGGAAAGTCCAATGACGTACAGAATGTTCTCAGCTCTGACATAGAGCTGGGAATCAATCTAACAACTGGATTAATGACGAACCATCATAGTCAGAACCCATCTTACAAACTGAAGTTAGCCTGTGGAGTATTTGTCAGGAATTTAACCAGAAAAAGTCTGGAAATTAATCTGGAACACAAACAGCCTTTGTTCAGCAAACTGCTTACATGTTCCTTCAGGCAAATTTTTCCTTTGGCTGGATTAGCTAAACAAATAACTATGCAGAATGTTAACTCCTGGGTTTGCAAATCTGAATGAAATTTATTTCCTTTACAGGTGCACTGTATATATGAGTATGTCAAGACAAGATCAAAGTCTCAGTCTTTGGGACTGTGTTTTGTTTCAGTAAAACTCAGGTCCTTTGAAACACAAGGGAACTCCGGTTCTGAGTTTTCAGCAGGACTACTGGTGCTCATCACCAGGTGGTTAGGAAACCCTTTCAATACTACTGAAGTCCTGTTCATATTTTCGTGCCCTTTAGACAAGGAAACAAAACTGAAATAAGGGACTCAGAGTATTTTAATTCCAGACTTCTGACGGAGGATGCTAACAAGCTACAGGGCACTTGGCTGAACCAAGTAACTCATGAATAAAAACCATGACTGAGGACTATTGAAAATATGGCTTTGGAGAGCCCTGTAATAGTATAAACTATAAATAATGATTTAGAAATCCTTTTAATAGACAGTTAATCAATTCAGACACACAGGACTGTGTGTGTGCAAGTGTCTAGTAGTGAGCTAGCTCCTGTACAGTCAGAGTGAAAAAACAGTTTTCTCAGGAAAAAATAATGTAATGTAATTGTCTCTGTATGTCTTTTAGGAGTTTGCAAGGGAATGCCAACATCAGCAGAGCTGCCTCCCCTTTTCTGCAGTATCTTAATATGTTGTTAGCTCTACTTTAGACATCAGCTTTGTCCAAAGGTGTTCAGTGGAACCTACATTTAAGTGAGTCTGAAATTGCAGTCTGCAAATATTAGGCAAATTGTTAGTACAGGTTTTTCTTTCTTGGCTAAAATCCATACTGTCCTTTAACCCAAGTTGCTTGTGTTATGTTTTTAATTATTACCACTCTATTATACAGACTTTTTCAGTGATGTAGCAACTGTATACTCTCTTTCTGAAAGTGTCCTGCATACTTGATTTTTTTTGCACAGTGCCTCACAGACTCATTCAGTCCCACCACCTCTGCCATTAGGAAGTTTATATATTTCCCATGCTACAGGTGCACACATTGGTGGGAAGGACAACACTTCTCAGGGTTGTGGAGGAAATCAGCAGCAGAGCCTGAATGAACACGTAGTTGACATCTCTGGATGTCTGGTCTTACATTTCAGTTGAGAATTCAGGACAGCATCTCAGAACACAGTGCAAAAAGAGCCACCTTCCCACCAGCTGCTCTCCCAAGGGCATGCTCCTGCACTGAACTCCTCTGGAGTCTGAGATAAAATGAAGAGCCTGAGTCTCTCAGATGCCTTTGAGATTGCAACCCAGAAGCCCATTCTTCACCACAGGGCTGTTTTCGGGCAGCTAGCTAAAACCAGAACAAAACTACAGAAACCCATCCATTGTCAAAACTATACATATTTGATGGGCTGAATTTTGTAGAAAATCTGTGGCTTTTCTAGAGTCATTCAAATTTTTGCTAGAGAGAGAGTGAGGCATAATAAATTACAGGTGAGACATGCTTCTCTTCCTACTTTGAAAAAAAAAAAAGTAAAAAAATGAGCTTGAAAACATTTGTTGCTGTTACACTGTTATTGACATAATGAGGCAGTGAAAAGCAGCAAGAACAAGGAGAGAAACAGAAGCGTGCCCTAATCAGCCTGCATAGGCTGTCTTGCTGTCTCATGAGCTAGGGATTAATCTGGGACCTCACTCCACAACCGTGCAGGTGATTCCATGACCACTACAGACCTGCCTGTAGCTACTTTTGGACTTTCGAAACACCCAGTTACTGTTCACAGGCCTGAGTGATGCTCTGGCTTGCCTGGGCCTATGCCTTGTTCTGTAACATGTAAGTTGTGCAGGTATTGTGCAGCTCATTGCCCTAGCTGACTTCCCCTGAATTCCCTTCCCCATTGCCTTTGGTGGCTCAGAGTGGCAGAGCTGAAGTCAATGAGACTGTCTAAGGAAGGAACTGGTCATGTCTACCTTTCCTGTTGAGCTCTTTTCCTTTTACAGCTATAGTAGACCTATTAACACATTAGAGAAAGTTGGGAGTCGTTTGCTCTTACAGAGTACTTGCGCATACTGTAATTGAGATGTTTCCCAACACCCCATCAGGCAGACAGAATGATTGTGAAAACATGCCTGGGTGTTACAAGGGGATTTTTGCCTGTTTGAGCATCACGAGTCCAAGCACACATTAAGGTAGACAGGGAATGGAGGTGCTGAATCTTTCAGAAACCATTTTGAAAGTTATGACCAAAACAGCAAAGTAAAGAACAAAATAATGAGCATGTACTAATGCAGATACACCCTGCATCAAGGTGAGAGGAGTTAACAATTAAATAGGCAGCATGAACTTTGAGGAAGGACTCCTCAAAGGTTCTATGTGGGGGCTGAAGAGTTTTGTGAATCTGGAGACATTTGCAGAGCATGAGCAGGGAAGAGTGCAGCTCATTGTCAGCACTTGGGACTGGAGGGACTGAGAGCTCTTTGGAAAGAAAATGGGATGTGATGAAAGCAGAGCTCGGTGACGCATACACAAAACAGGACAGTGGTTTGCAGAAACATTCTTGTTGTGCTGGCTTTTGCAGAGATTGGTTTGGGTATAGACACACCAGCCAGCTCCCCAAGAAGGGAGAGAGGAGGGTAGCAAGCAGGATGGATCCATCAAGGAGGGATATGGTCTTATCCTCTATCTTGCTCCACAGACATTTCACTACGTTTCTCCAGTCTACCGTGCCCCATATATCCTGCCTTTCATGAACCCCTACCTCCTATGTGAAAGGATCACACAAACAGACAAGGTATGGCTGAAGGGAAAACAACAAATGACCTGTGATCCACATCCAGAAGAGAGGAAGTCCACCTCCCTGTATTTCTATGTCATATCTTACTGTTTTACACCTGCTTTTCATGGTTTTGTTTCCTACTGAATGTTAGCTCTCCCCCAGCTGCAGCTGCCTAAAAGGCAGATCTCTCACATACGCCCACATTGCTCAGTCTATGTGGCCAAGCTGATCTTTGATCCTGGCAATGTTCAAATTCTAGTGTCATGGAAATCGCACTTCCAAGATAAGTTACTCACTATCTTACCTGTACCTCTGTGAATAGAACTGAGATTACAGGGTCATGGGGAGAGAAGACAATGGTAATATAATGGAAACTAGACAGAAACCCCACCTTCTCTCCTGATATATCTTGGTGACATGTTGGGATTGTAGCTTTTCTTCCAGCTCTGGCTGTCTGTGGAAGACACCCTAGCAATGAGAAGTTAATTCTGACTTCTAGGCTATCCATCCTGTGTCCTCAGATCTAGCTGAAGAAGAGACCTTATAATACACTTTTTCTTTGCAGTGTAGGGAATTACAGCTCTGTGTGGGAACATATATTCCTTTCCTTTGGTTATTGGAGGCTTATTGGCTGTTTGACTGAGAAAAGCTCAAGCAAGCAGATGTGTTAGGGTAGGCGTGGTCATCTCGTCTAATAGGCTTTTCTGATCAGAAGAGATTATTGAGGACTAACCTTTTTAGAATGTGAGACAGCAGAAGCTGTCTGGCTTGACTCATGGGATTGACAGAGGAGTTAGTAAGTTTACCTGAGGACATTCTGAAACATCATGAGACATGCTGTAGCTAAATATAAAGCAAGTCAATTGGTGCCACCCTGGGAAACAGAACTAATGGGTGGTGTGGTACAGAGATAGTAGAGCCTGCTGAGAAGAGGGAGATAGACTCTCCCACTGACTTCTTGCAAGGTGTCAAGGCAGTCAGGCTTACACACAGTTGTAGAGCTGTGGCTGGAGCTAATATCCAGTATCTGTAGGATGCTGGGGAGGTGAGGAGAAATGATAAGAAGATACAAGAATTAATAGGACAAGGAATACAGATAGTTGAAAGTTGAGAGTTTCAAGGGATTCCAGGAGTACTTAAGGTTTTCCATCTTGAACCTGGGATGATTCTTACTTGAACTCAACACACATCAAAATAGGCAGAAAATAGACTTCTGCTGGTCTCCTTTTGGATTGTATATTGATTTGATTAGCTAGCCCATAGCAACGATGCTGTAATACACATAAGCCCAGATGTTTTCTGATAATAAAACTGTACCTTGCTAACACTTAAAGAAGAAAGATGCTGGGTCTTCTCCAGGAAGAGAATGGTTGTGTCCTGCAAGAGATGTGGCTTAATGAAGCAGGAGAAAATCAGCCAGCCAGAGTATTTGCTATACAAAGCCAGTCTCAGCACCAAATGACAATCTCCAAAGCTGGTTACTGTATTAAGCTTCTGTTTGTCAGAGATGCAAGAGTTGTGTTCTGATTTTAAACCTGCCTCAGATCTGGCCTCCAGTTACGGATGTGGAGGAACTGTGTTTTGGAACTTGACCCTACCCACAGGTAACTCTTTCACTGAATAGTTCAGGAATTTAACTATTCTAGCTACCTCTGAACGTCTCTTCAAATTGATTCTCATTGATCAAATTGGGCCACTGGTGCTTCCTTTCACCCACTACTTTCTTTACTTTTTCTTTCTTATTTAGAACCTCAACTGTTTGGGGTTTACATACTCTTGGCTAGGGCAGAGCACTTCAGCTTCTCATTAGTGCTTCCAAAGCTTAAGGGAAAAAACAGAAATGTGCAGCAATGTGAGCATGTGTGTGGATATGATATCGTCATCCATGAAAGCTTTCAGTGACCCCAGAAAAGGCATGGTGATCACAGCTTGCAGGTGGGACTGTCACCAAAAGAAAGTAATAAATCATTTGTGCCTGATATTTCTAGTGCCTGATCACTGAGCTGCACGAACAAGTCACACAGAAAGTGGCTTCCATAGTGGAAGATAAAGCATACTAATTTCCTAAATGTGAAAAGACATGGGTTTTATTATCTTTTGGCCGACTTGAACTAGGGGATATATCTTGAAATATAAGTAAAAAATCAACTAAGTATCTGAGTATCATGAGATTTCTGTTTTCGGCAAGCTAGTAGAGGGTGGGGAGACTCCCATGTTAGCAATTGCATGAAAATTACAATATTCAATGGCAGCACCACAGAATGTTCGTCTCCCCATAGAAACTGGTTTTGCTGCTACAAGCACATTCATGTTGAGATCATTATCTACTCAACAGTTCTTGATTCCTTGTACTTAAGAGGATATGCTGTGTCTGTTTTGAAAGTGGATGGCAGAGAATATGAAGACTGACTTTATAGACAGGTATTTTAAAGTAGTATAGCACATTTATTTTAAACTGGAACACCAATAGATTTTATATACACTTACATCAGAATCACTCTATCCACCCCTTCTGGAGTTAAAAGAAAGAATATTACAGACATAGAACATAAAATGAAATTCTTCTGTATGACAGAAATACATATTTTAGAAGAGCTGTTATTCAGGACTAGCTGTACCTTTGGACTTTTCTTTCAGACCTTTTCAGATCTAGTTATTTGAATGACAGTACCCAGGTCTTCTCATTTTTCTGGGTACAACCATGTTTCAAAGGTGTTTTCAGCCTGTGGTTCCAACCATCATTGTTCTTCAGATTCAGATTCACTCTGCTTGACCACTTCCAAAGAACTTGTTTGGAAGGGAGCAGTGATTTTTTTCATGTTACAAGGACCCAGAAATAATTACTTATTATTTATGCATCCAGAGAATAGGAGTCACAGAAGAAGGACAAAACAGTAAAAGGCCAGCATGCAAATTATCCTATTAAGCACTTAGCATCTTCTTTTGCATGGAAACAGGTCCTGCTTATTCAGGTGTCACTACTCACGGGGAAGCAAAATCTAAGCTCTTGCCTATCCTATTCTGGAACGATCTTCAAAAATTCCATTAACAACTGCATATTCTGTAGCACTGTTCCACTGGAGATGTGTGGAGCTTGATCAGAGGCCTTTGACACCTGTTTTGGTATCAGTTATGTGAAATATTTTACTTTTTACATGTCGGTATATGAAACTACCATTATTAAGTTTAACTCTTAGCACTTTGCAAGCAATGCAGTAGCCGTCAAACAGACAAGAGAGTCAGATAAAGATCACCAGTAGCACCCAGGTGCTCCACAGGGAAGCTGCAGCAAAGTTTATTATTGTCTCTTGTGTTACCTTTTAATTTTGCCTGGAGGCCAATGCTGAAATCAGGTTTCCAACATGCCAGGAAATTTACAGCTACTTGCTAAGTCAAGTCACCCTCCTTGCCCTGAAGACTTTCTATTCTAAACCAGCACTCTTCATTTTACAGAAAGGTGATGCATAAACCCAGTCCAGAGTTAGATTTTGCATCAGGTTGACACTGACTTACCTGATGTCTTGCAGAGCATCTGTGAGAGAATCAGAAATGTTTTCCGGAAAGCCATGAGTTTCAGCCATGTGTCTTTCTCACCCAGCCTCTTTTATAGGCTATAAGACAATGAGTGACTTAAGTTTTTAAGTCATCCTAGTCAGTAGGGGCACTTACATTTATTTATAAAAGCACCCAAAATTGCAGATACAGTGGATATGCAACAAACCTGTTAGAAGTTGGTATCTCTTTTCAGTTCCCATAAGAATGAATATTCTACCAAACATCATGTTTTCATGGAGATTAGATTGGGTTTTGTTCTGTGTTGTTTGGTTGGGTTTTTTTTTGTTTTTTTTGTTTTTTTTTTTTTTTTAATTTTTTTTTTTTTTATTCTATTGAGGAGAAAAACTCATGGAAAATCATACAGTTTATTTCATCTGTTTGAGAAAGAGCAGGATGTTTTGCTGGTTAATTCATCATGTGTGAAAAATAAAATGTTGCCAAAACTTACACTGAACATACTTCCTTAAGAAAAGCAAGTTAAATTACATTAAGCCTCAAGGGATTTTCGTCACTGTAGAAATGTCAGGCTATAGTTTCTACTATACCAGCAGGTTGGAATGTCCATACTTGCCCAGAATATTGCTTCTGTCTTATACATCCTTGTGAGTTTTATTTAACATGCCAGTCTCTGATTACAAAATAATTTTTTTTTCTCTTTTTTTTCTATATGCAAGATTTTTGGAAAACTCATCTAAAATCCTTTTAGACAATATTTTATCTTCCTGTCTACATATATCAAAGCTTGAGCCAGAATTCCTTAAATCTTCTGAAATATCTGTACATGAAAGGAGCACATACTGATGAACTGGAAAAATGCTGAGGATTGATAACATCTCAAGTAGTTCTCATATCTTCATGTTGCTGGGACATGAAACATGAAATGGCACTTATAACAAAAAGTTAGGCATCTGCAGGTGACCTGTGTTTGAAGTTGTTTGAAATTTTTATCAGCTCTCTTGATGTCTGTTTTACAGATGTAACCTCTCATCTTGCAGACAATGTATATGGTGCACTAGGTAAATGTACTTACTACTTAGAACAGAAGAATGGCGCTTGCCTCTGCAGACATTCATGTCAGTCATCACCATAATTTTTAAAGTGCAAATTTTCATGAAGCACCTGCATGACAAAAAGTTGGTAGAATTAGCCTTTAATTCCTTAATGTGTTTTAAAATTTCTTCAGGATTTTCCAGCATGAAAAAGGCTCTAAAAAGACAGAAATACAAATAAGTCATCAGCAGTGAAATGTGATGGTTGCAAGTTTTATTATTTGAGTGCTGACAGGTCATTTCCCCTTTGCCTTTTGCATAGAGTGTAATATTGTAACCAGTCAGCACCAACCATTTGGCTTGTCAGCAGAAGGGCAGGGAAATCACACACCAGGCAGGGAAAGCTTCTTTGTTTCTTTCCCAGGGAAATCCATGACAGGAAACAAAGGAAGAAATTATAAACGGTGATCAAATAAGATAGAATCATCCACTCAGGAATTTCATTCTCTTTTCACTGGGCAATGAGAACAAAAGGCTCAATGTTTAGCTGCTCTGATCCCAAGAGAGCCAAGTCAGTTCTCTAACTGATCACTGGGGCTTTAATAGTGACTAAAAGCAAATGCAGAGAATGGTTGTGCTCCAAGGGGAGGACAAGTGGAGCAGGTTGAGGATGGACTACACCTCCAGAAGCCATGAAGCACTATTAAAGAATCCACCTTTGCAGATAAAAGTTTGGCTAGATATTAGGATTTTTTTCTCAGTGTGTGTCAGTCTGACCTATGAAACAAGGTGCAGCACTTCAAATGCACAAATATGTCACTGAACCTCAACAAAGCCCTTAATTACATAGTGGTTAGGGAATTACTGCATTGCTAGGAGCATGAAGTGCTCAGTAATATCCCACAGCTGTCTGGAGAAATCTTTGTGCTGCTGCCAAATTGTTTGTGGGGGACATTAAAACAAGCAGTGAATTCTCAGCAAAAAAAAAAAAAATAGGCTGAGCTCCTTTACTTACAAAGAGTGCCTGTCCTTCTGGGCTCCAAATGTGGGCATTCCTGCCCTGGTGCCCATGCTGGTAAGAGAGAAGGGCTCTTAAATATTTATCTGTTTCAGCTTTTGAGGGGATGAGGATACGTCTTTGATCCATGCTTTATATCGGTGTGTCTTGGCCATTTATTGTGTACCTTGTCCATTTATCTCACCTCCCTTACAGAATCACAGAATCATCTAGGTTGGAAAGGACCTTGAAGATCATCCAGTCCAACCATTAACCTAACACTGACCATTCCCAACTACACCATATCCCTCAGCGCTGTGTCGACCCCACTCTTAAACACCTCCAGGGATGGGGACTCCACCACCTCCATGGGCAGCCCATTCCAACACCCAACAACCCCTTCTGTAAAGAAATGCTTCCTAATATCCAGTCTAAACCTTCCCTGGAGCAACTTGAGGCCATTACCTCTTGTCCT
Organism: Athene noctua; assembly: GCF_965140245.1. Lineage (NCBI taxonomy): Eukaryota > Metazoa > Chordata > Aves > Strigiformes > Strigidae > Athene > Athene noctua. The sequence continues at coordinate 43,709,656 of NC_134041.1, forward strand.
GTTGCTTGTTACTTGGTCAAAGAGACTCATCCCCAGCTCTCTGCACCCTCCTTTCAGGTAGCTGTAGAGGGTGATGAGGTCTCCCCTCAGCCTCCTCTTCTCCAGACTAAACCCCCCCAGTTCCCTCAGCCGCTCCTCGTACGACCTGTGCTCCAGACCCTGCACCAGCTTCGTTGCCCTTCTCTGGACATGCTCGAGTCATTCAATGTCCTTTTTGTAGTGAGGGGCCCAAAACTGAACACAGTCATCGAGGTGCGGCCTCACCAGTGACAAGTACAAATATCATTAGCATGCTTGAGTCCTCATGTAGGCAGACATAACAGCTGGAGTGTGGATCCAAGGGAAGTGATAAATTATCAGATGCAAGGGATATATCCTCATTAGATGTTATTTTAAAATTTTGTTCAAAGCATGAAACTAGTGGAGACAGAAACTAGTGGAGACAGAAACTTGTGACATGCAGACAGCTTCCTTGAAACATAACAATCTCATATTTTTAATGGCAAGAAGCTTATGATTTCCAGCCTGGCCAGTGTACAGTGAGAAAATCCCACAGGTATGGAATGGAAAGATTTGGTTTTGGTTACAGAGTTGAAGAGTTCTGCTAGTTAACCTAAAAAAAGTAACATCAAGCAAAGCAGGAAAACGTTACTATCTAGATCCAAATTGTTTGCTACCATCTTGTTTTATTGCTTTAGGTAAGTCAGAATTTTTCAGTTTCTCACCGTACATTTCCATTTAGTGGACTATGCAGCTTACTTACCACCTAGACATGCTGTGTACTTTGACTAATGACTATGTGAAGAGCATTCTGCTGTCCAAGATAGATGTTTTAGATGTGCAAGCCAAAGATGTTTCTAGAAGAGGAGAGTCTGAACATCCACAGTACATAGGCTTGTTTTTTTTCCCTTTGTAAATCTTTTTGACAAACGTATGTGCAGATCTTCAGAGTCAAGCATTCTCTGAAATAATGAAGAACTCAACTGAGCAATTAAGGGGCCAAATTCTGTGATGAAATAACCTGACAGTTGTGTCAACAGCACTGTCAATCACCAAGCATCAGCCCTGGGAATGTCAAATGCTGTTTCCTCAGGGTTTCTGCTGCACAGGATTTAAAAAAAGAGCTCTGCAGGTCAGAACTGTTGTAGCAAAGTAGCCTTTGATTATATGCCTCTATCCCATTTTGGCTCTGTACTGAATTTTCAGGCCTGCCACTCCTTGCTGACACATTACCAAGTCACCTCCGCTTCCGTGCTTTTGCTCTCTTTTTCCCAGGCAGGCCACCCACAAGGTCTTTTTGAACAAGTGGCATTCAGAGAGCCTAAGAAAGTCTCCTCTGCAAACTGGAACTATTCTTCAGGCAAGAGAGAAATCTACTAAAACTGCCGGAAATTTTTAACTGCTTTTAAGGGCCATCAATGCAAGTGCTACACATATTCATATCCTTTTGTGGAACAATACATATGGCTGCCTGTGAGTCAGAATGAATTCTCTTGGCAACCAACAATGTTCAGGAGGTGAATTTGACAAACGCTGTTATTCAGTGCCCTTCCGTCTCCATTTTAACCTCTGCAGCCATGAGGCTCTTGAATGAAGTGTTTGTGTCAGACAGCATTCTTATTAAACAGGAAGATGGCCTTTCCTCCTGCCAGTTCTCAGTGCATTTCCTGCTCAATTCTCTGGCACCGCTCACAGAAATAATTGGTAGATTGGCCTTACCTTGCTTGCATAGGTTTCTGTTGTCTGTGGCATGAGTACAGCTGGGGAAAAAGTTCCAAAATGCAGGTGCATCTTTGGAAACTCCTGACTTTTCAAACGCCTTTGCCTTCAGTTTGTTTCCTATCAAGATTTTGCATGAGTTCCATAGGAAACAGTAGGGGCTGATCTCACCTTATAATGTGACTGATAATGTGACTCTTAGCAGCTGCAGCTAAAAACCTGCCGAGGAAAAGAATAGCACGGTGATGGTTCCATGTTTCCTTTCACGCTGCTTTCCAACAGGATGATCTTACATTCCTTCATTGTATTTATTGTTGATTAAAGGCTTCCTTTATAGGATGGCTTATCTCCTTCCTCCCTTAACTAGTGTTTAACCTTCAAGGAGCTAGTTTGTCGCAGATGGGGAGATACAGATGTATTGCAAGAACATTTGTCTGTTTGGGACTTCATGAATATAGAGTAGCAGTATATCATAATATGCTGAATACCTGGTAATGTGCCAACTACATTTGGAGCTCTCAATCTGTTCTGTGGGTGGAAATCAACCGGAAGACCAGGTTTATTCCCACCTTCTACTCTGCTGGGAAGAATGTTGGTGGTGCAGACAATTTGGTCCAAATCTATTCCTGAAAACTGTTAATGGAATTGTAAGGAAATGGGACTCAGACACATAAACACTCTTTGTGTTTTAGTGTGTTTGAAATTGAAATTTGAGCCTAAATATTATAGGGGAAGGATATCTCTAATGAGAAAAGTGATGAATGATTCCTTTTCTTCTGTAGAGAGCAAGAAACTCTGGCTGCAGGCTAGCACCTTCGTACACAACTGTCAGTGTGAAGGTGAATGTGTTTGACAGTGCTGATTCACGTGCTATGTGATACTGCATTTCAGCTTTCTTACTGACAGTGGCTTGAGTGACTCCAGAGAAACCAGTCTCTGTGCTCAACTGATCAACTGCTTACAACTTTATTTGCTTAATTAATTTATCTTTTACACCTGTTCTCAGGCCTTGCGTTTTTTTGTGGTGAGGGTTAGCATGCTGCTGAAAAAATATTTGCATTCAGAAGCCACTGTAGTGTGATTAAGGAATTTTTCATACCATATCAACCTTTGAGAAGGAATGCCTACCTATTTGACCAACCTGATCTGTGGATCATACTCTTAAAATGAGTCATTGAAATTCTTTAATACGTAATGAATTGTGAGGTATCTTTCAGTTCTTTTTTTCTTTTCCTAAGGCAGAAATGCCTTAGGACGTGGGTATGCAAAGAACATATTCACTGTATTCAATCATTTTACAATTTTGGGGATTTACTTTGTTGTGGGATATCTGTATTAGAGAAGGTTGGGAAAAAGAAAGGTATGGTTAGTTTAGCTGAATACTGAACCCAATTAATGAAGCTGTGCAGCTTCAAGTGTAAACAGATTCAGTCACTTAAAATCTAGTTTATATAAAGCTAACTTATACCTATAAGTGACAATTTAACTTATAGTTAGACAAAACATGGGGACATGGATCCTATTCATAAACACAGAGTTGACATTTACACAATTACCCTCCTCAACTTCCTGCTTGAATCTACTCCTTGGTTACCTGGTGCTTGATAATTGGAAAAGCAGGGCACATACACCACCCTCTCTAAGTAGTGTTGGTGGAAGGACCTTATAAACAAAAAGCTATGAGACAGGTATTCTCATTCCCTTCCCAATTCATTAAGCAATGCTGTGCTTTCTGTTGTGCCTGTTTTCCTGCTCTCCTGTGTGCTAGTATGGGGGTTTCCTTTTCTTCAGGCTAAGACAAGAAAGAGGTAATGCTGAGGAGCTAATAAAAAAATTGCTTATGATCAGCTGGGAAATTCACAGATACCTAGTTACAAATGACACCTACTCAGGTTGCCTGGATAACGAGAGGTCTAGCCCATTACAGAATCTGTTAAGATGGTTATAGATTTCACATGCCTTTAGCAGTGTCATCATAGATGAAAGTATTTGAGCTACCCCGTTGGCACCCTGCCTTTTGACCTGGCTGATCACTGAGAGTTAGGATATCAGCACAGTTTCCAATCTCTTCCCTCACCCTGAAAACACACATAAATTGCTTTAGTGTAGAGGCCAGTTTTATGCCTTGGAGGGACCCTTGATTCATGAGTTGCAAAGCTAGGTTTTACTACTAGCTTTGCCACTGTCTCACATGTTGGCTGTAAACACCTTCATTACTGTTGGGTTATTTAAAATTTCCATCCTACTAATTTAAGGTTTGTCTGTTCTTATGATTCTTGTGGTGTTTTGTAGAGATATTATTTATTTTTGTTGCCAATGAAATCTATTAAAATGTATGCAAATTAATTTCCTGAATCAACATGTTAAACATGATCTTTTAATGCAGGTACCTGCAAACGCTGTTAATAATCAGAAATGTTAGCTGTCAGGCCCAACAAGTGTCCATCTGTTGAGCTGAAGATCTCTTTCCCAGCTGAATGCTGTCCATGTGCCATGTCATCTGCAGCTTCTCCTCTGTGAGAGGAGGGTGAAGGCCTAGCCTACAGCTAAAGGCTGGGAGGAGGCTTCCTTCCTTCCTTTGCTCAAAGGTGGTGAATCTGCTAACACTGTATGCAGTGTTTACTCAGGCAAAAAGCTAAAGAATACAAAGACAAGACCAAATGGTCACAAAGGTGGCTGGATGGATGAGATGTACATCTCCATTAGCATTTACATGGCAGAAGGTATTCAAGAAATGCCATATAGGGAAACCCCTGGAACAGACTGTACAGACAGTGTCCAGTGGTTGTGAGTATGTTTAGGCTGGAAACTGAAAGTTCTCTGACAATCGCAGCTAATAGCATGGAGCGCCTTCCCAAATGATGAAATAAGACAAAAATCCTGTCACTGTTTCACAGAGAAAATTGGTCATTTTAAGAAACGGGATTTTATGAAGTGGCTTCCTTCAATAACCAGGGACAAAAACTGCATGTCCCCTTGATCTGATATTCTTAATGTTTGTTCTCTAGCAACTTAAGGCATTACTTTCCTAAGTATTCTTATACTAAGGTTCTTGTATGTGTGCTTTTGAGCATCTGTGTTTGGATAATTTAATCTTTGTTTTCATCTCTGCCACTGAACTTCTTCAAGGAAACCAAAATAATTTATAGTAAGAAAAACAGTCCTATCAGGCACAGGCTGAAGACATAATGGAAATACCCTATGCAGCGTAATCCATTTTTAATTGGTCACGTCATTCAACTATGAGTAGTTAGGGAAAACGCTGGAAACAAAATGTTAGGCCTCAGAAATGCCAAAATGTGTTATAAATGTATGCGTATAGAAAATTAGTAAATCGGTAAATTAGTAATATGGAGAATCTCAGCAATCAATTATCATGCAATCATTGAGATTATTTCAGCGTATTACAGCTATACATGGGCCTGAAACAATGTATTTTTTGCTTTGGGTTACACCATTAATAATTGTAAATTTTTGATTCTTGACTACTATATTTACCCAAAAGGAAAACTAGCTTTTTTTAAAGTTAAACTACTTGGAAAAGCCAAGGTCAATCTAGATTCCATCATTCTCCCTGTAGGCTAATATGGTAATTAATGTCTGTTTTTTAAAACAGAGCAACTATTCAAAAACTTTCTTTTTTTATTCAGATTACATAGGGTGTAGGCACAGCACAAAACTATCCTACCATTTTGCCTCTACATTTCTTCCAAAGTTATTGCCTTTGTCCTATCTCATCCTTAGTCTGCCCTGTGACAACCAGTGAGGTTATCTGCTAGTTGCACTGGGCAATTTTCTGATATCTCTTAAATGCTTCAGCTATTGAATAGCTGTAAGAACACTGGTTATAGAGCAAAGCCCCATAATTACTGTACAAACACAAGACAAGCAGAGGACCCGGTGCCTTCCCTCAAAAAGTACAAGCTAAATGAAGCAACATTTCAAAGTGTCTATGCCTAAATGGTTAGCTTGTAGTAGATTTGTTTTGAATCTTACCTCTACAGAGTAGAGTGACAAGTATCTCCTTATTCAGCCAGTGAAAAGGATTTTCTGCCTGCCTTTTCCTCTTTAGATAGTACACAATGCGTTGCCTACAACAGGGAGTTACAACTTTGTGTTCTCTCCTGAGTGTGTTTACCTGGGGTAGGATGACACAAGGTGAATGTTGGTTGGTGTTCATTAGCATTGCTCCATCTGCCTTAACAAAGGCAGGCCAATATGGCCAATATGTGTGAGCCCTACCAGTGTAACGGGCAGGTTTGTTTCAGACTGACTTGGACTGTTTCGGTGAGTCAGGGGTTGTACACACTACACCCCTACAGACCTCTGCAGCACGCCAGCTAGCTGTGCGCAGTGAGGAGCTGGTGGTATGTATATGTGCCGAAAGCACTCAGCAGTCTCCATTTTAGATTACAGAAAGTTTTGGTGTGTATTTCCCAGATTTAGTTAGTTCATTGTTGAGGATCAGCTAGGCAGCTGCCTTGTAAGAGCAGAGTTTCAGGGAAGATTTTCCATCTAAACACAAATTTTTGGATCGATTCACAATAAGGTTTAAGCTAGGTCATCATAGGCATAGAAGAGGCTTCTGCTCACAGTAAAACAGTCAAATATATTTGTTTTTCCAGGATAAAAAGTAATCTAGAAACCTTTTTCTTGCATCTCTGCTTCCTTTGTGAGAAGGTAATAGGGCTGCTCTGAAGCCTGGGGTTCAGGGAGCAGCAGGAGGTGAGCTGGCAGCAGGGGCTCACCCTCAGGCAGGCAGGGCTGTGTGTGCATGGGCTGGAGTGCAGCTGGCCGGCACGGCAGGCCGGGCAGGAGCAGGGATGGTACCCAGCCTCAGCCAAGCACCCAGCTGCCAGGTGAGCCCGCAGTGAGTGGCACGTCCGAGGTCAGGCCAGGAGGTCAGTGGGGCAGGGAGGTAGGAGACCAGGGACATGGCTACCCTCAACACAGCTTGGGCAAGGACCAAGGCCGAGGGTCTCAGCTTCAGGGGCAGTCCCCAGTTTCCCAGTCTGAACACAGATTACAGCTGAGCACCATCATCCCAGACCTGGAGTACAGGCAGCTAAACCCTGGGGCAGGGGAGGTGCAGGCAGGGCCCTGGTGGGTAGAACTTGCACAGTCCCGTGTTGCACTGGCATCTGGGACTGGGTGGTGAAGGTGGCCGGCACAGACTTGTCTCTGTTTGTTCAGACCTGCCTCTGGTTGTTTATGCAAAGAAATCTGGAGTGCCTGTTTATTCATAATGTTCATGTCAGAAAGGCTATGGCTTTGGCTGTAATTTCGGCAAGGTATGTAACTACAAGTGGTTGGATTTTTTTGGTACAACCTATTTGTTAAATTAAAACAGTTCAAAAAACAAAATCTTTTAAAATGGTGAATGAATGATTTAACCATTCCTGATGTGTGAGAACAGCAATTAATCATATCTAGTATAAACATATTGTTATTCAGCCAAATTAAAAGGAGAGATAACATTAAATAACATTATTATTTACACAATCCAGAGGAGGAAAACAGGTCTCAGAGAGGTCAAACAAGAGGTGACCCAGCATGTGTGAGGTCAGTCTTCCAAGAATTAATATATGGCACATGAAAGCAGACTGATATTTTTACATTTATTTTTTCTCCAGAGGTACTCAACATCCACAGCTTGCCTTGAAATTACTTGGAAAAATCAGTCTGTGTTTGTTACCCATTTATACTTCTAAATAGATATGTAACTTCTGGTTCAGCAGTTTGCACTAAGCAACTTGCATACAGAGAATTCACACCTAACTCTTATGAAGAAATAGAAATTGATATCCATGATTGAAAATCATGTTTACATCCAGTTTTATTGTAAAGCATCTGGTTATCCAGGAGTGACAGAATGAAAGGAGTAGCTTTGCTCCATTGCTCTGTTTGAATCTGCCAGTTTCCACAGTTGCCTTGCTGATGTTTTTTTTTTTTCTGATTTTTGTGCTGGGTTTGCTCACAGCTGCAAAAAAAAGCTGGCTGTGGGGTCTGTGCAGTACAGCTTTGCTGAGGCAAAGCTTCCCAACCCACTAACGTGTCATTCTCATTTGGCTCATCTCTTGCTAGTGAAAAACACTCCACATTTGGGGCTGAGACTCTACACAAGCCCCAGGAAGAAGCCTATGCACTTGGATTCCAAGGGACTGGATGAAGCAAATTGCAGCATTTCCCATCACTCAAGAGCACCCAGCTGTAATCAGCACCCCCATTGCACCTCCAACCCACTTCTAGGTGAGTCAAAGTCCCAGAATACCAATTGCCTAGCGGAAGGAAGCAATGAATTTCCTTCATACATCACCAGCTGGGACTGGGATCTAAAACCTTTTGGGAACAGCCTCCGGATGGACATTAGCCTGGAACTGGAGTGTTCCCAAGGATTTGAAGAACCCCCTAAGCCCTCAACCAAGGTGCATTGCTGACGACCCATTTATAATGCAAGTACTAAGTCACTAATTCCCAAGACAGTTCTCAACTGGACCAAATAACTTTTGCCAAACATGATGTTCAGTGTTGCTCTTACTCACAACAAGGCATAATGTAGTAGCTGCATAGCTGTGTAACTAGAGCTAGCTGCTTTTACTGTACGTTCTGATAAGAAAGGACATAGACCTCTGTTTCTGCAGCTCCATGATAAACAGTTAATCAAGCTCACTTCTCTGGTTGTGTAGGGCATGCCTAATTCCTTTCCTTCCCCACTCCCTAGAGTACTGGCAGAATTTTGCTGAAAAGCCGGCACGGCACACTGTGGACTAGATCTGCTACAGAACAGAGCTTATTAGTGCAGTTCACCCGCCTCTTCCAAATATCACAGTTGTCTTCACATTTTGAAAAGCAATTAAAATCAACAGCACGTAACATATTACAGATGTAGCAAACATTTCCCTTGGCCATGGCAAGCAGCCCTGGGAACTCTAAACTGCAAACAACAGCCCCTCCTCCTGTTTGCAATGAGGATGCACGATTAGGTTCAGCAGCAGAAGCGATTTTTTCCCATTTTTTCGTTTGTCCTTTGTCAGCCACCTAGGGAGCCACAACCTCCAGAGTATGGTGTTTAGAAAAATTAAGTCCCTTGAGCAAACTGGGGCTTATTGTTCTGGAGTTTATGAAAAGCATAAACTCTAGTAGAAACAATCATTAATCATGGATTGTTGAGAGGGATACACACCCTGCATAGTATTCATTTCTCACTGGCTACAGGTTTGTCTGGTTAATCCCACACACTGATATTCACTAGCTAAACGAATACACCCACAGCAAGAACAGAATGAATTTGTGGGGTTGTTAGTTGGCATAACTTCAGTGACTGTTAACAAGTCTTCATTCTTTATATACCAGTTGTAAGTCATAGCCCAATACGTGACTTATAGGAGAGATAAGTGCTATCATCATCTTGCAAATGAAGAGAGAGAAGCAAGAAGTGTAGGGCTCATCTGAGGCCACTGTGGAGCAAGCAACTGAAAATCTGACAGCTTCAGGCCCATATTTACAAATGTAAATTGTCTGATGGTGTGGGTCTTGTCTTACTGGTCCCAACTCTCCCAAGGTACCTTAGTTCACAAACAAATCCTCTATTTGGAAATAACTTTTCAAGAATGATGTCTCACAGCCTGTGTTATGTTTAAATGGGATGTTGCCACAGAAATGTTCCGTGTTTCATGTCGTATTATCTGTTTGCTCTTTGATCAATACCTCTTTCATGTTGAGTTTGCAATTAAGTGTCTTTCAGAAGATCCCAGCTTTGAGTGGATGTGTTGATTACTTGCCGGGGTGCTGCAGGAATTGGACTGCGCAGGGCGGTGATTTGTTGGAGGAAGGCAAGCACCACAGCCAGACCGTCCCTCCTACACCTCAGAGCTGTACCAGACCTTATGGCTGGTCAGGGCCCGCGTTATCATCTGCGCCGCGGGCTGTGCTTGGGGCTGTGCTGGGGCAGAGCTTGGGTTTTAGATTTACAGCAGTCCTGAGCTGCTGTTAGGATAGCAGAAAATCCAAACCGACGTAACTTGTGCAGCCTGCTTAAACCCACAGATCTCATTTTAAATCTGTCAGTGTAAATGTTTGAACAAGTTTGAACGGGTTCTGCCCTTAAAATTTTTGCGTGAAATTTCATAGACTGATAAAGACACAAAGTACAGCTCAAAAAAGTCTCCGCCCTGTATGATTTTGAACACCTTACCCATAAAAATAACTCCTTTTGTGGCTTTGGCCACGCCTGAGCAGCAGGCAGAAAGCAGTCTGCCAGCGCCGGCAGGTGCCAGCCCGCCGAGCCCAGCGGCCCGGCGGGGCGGCGGGGCTGCGGGGCCTCGGGCCCAGCCGGCCCCGGGCTCCCGGGCTCCCGGCGCCCAGCGCGGGCCGCGGCGGGCGGGAGGCGGCACCGGCCGCGGGCGCCCCCTGGCGGCCGCCTCCGGACCCGGCCCGGCCGCCGCTGCCCCCGCCCCGCCGTGCGGTCCCGCTGCCCGGTGTCGAGTGGGCCCCGCACCCGCGCCCGAGCGCTCCCGCCACCCCGCAGGGCACGGAAGGTAGCTGCTGTCGCCTTCCCGGAGCGCCGTAGTCTTTCTCGCCCCGGGTCCCGCGTGTCAGACATCCCCCCGGGTCGCTCCCCTCGGCGGCTGTGCTGTCGCCCAGCACTGCGTCTGTGAAAGCACACGGCCTGTTTAGAGCAAAGCCTCCCGTGGGACCAGGATTTAACATTTTGAGCCGGTTAGGAAATGGCAAAGGGAATTGCATTACTGCAGATGTCTGTGTGTGCTGCAGAGGGGAAGGTTGGAAAAGGCTTTAAAGCCCCCCCAGGCTTCAGAGGAAAAGGATGTATCAATAAAGATAAACCAAGTGAGAAAATCGTGCAAAAAATTGCTCTGAAGGTGGCAGGCACTTTGATATCTTAGGATGGGTTCCCTCAGTTCTCTCAGGGGCTGCGTTACCTCTGCTGAGGGTTGTGATCAGTTTGTGCAGGCCTAGGTGGCAATCGGAGGGAGCACTCGGAGCCCTGCTCGGGATTATGAGATCCTACCCAACTCCTCCAGGAAGCACCAGCCCAGCCCATGCTGCCCTTCTCCCCCAGGGCTCAGGCTCAGGGGTGGGAATGGCTGTGAGTGCTGCTTATGAGTTGGTAGAGGGCAGGGTGGACTGCTTGGGAGGAGCGTGTTTCTGTAGGTAAGACTGGTCCCGATCTATTTTTGGGAAGCCCAGGGCCGCAGCAGGGATGCGAGGAACTCTGAAGGACCATGTCACCCTGTTCTTCTAAGACCTGTTAGCCTGATACTCACCTAGCAAGTCTGAAGCTACCTGGCTTGGTGAATTCCGGGGGAAAATACCAGGACTAGCTTCCTAATGGAAAGTATATGTTTATGGCATTTATCACAGTTGCTTTCTCTTCTTTCTTCCCCTGAACCCCCTTGTTATTTTATACGCAAGTTCCACATTGCTTTCATTTGTTTCCTTTGGAAGATGTTTACTTAATCTCTGTTAGAGCGGTGTTCCATATATTTGGCTGTCCTTGTTGCCCTTCTTACTTGTGAATGGTAAGGACCAGCTAAGAGTCCATCACTTCGTACACGAGGCTGGGATATTTTTTCCACTGGAGAATCAATTGACATGCATCTGCAAGAAATATTAGTGCAGCCAAATGAGAAGCAGCAGAAAAAAGCAACAAGAGCTGAAAAGTGTGGGATGCTGCCTTCTGGGGGCAGTGTGCGCTTGTGTAATTACAGTAACCATGATCAACTTTATTTCTCAAGTGCAAACTGTGTGCTTGTTTTTTCAAGAATTCCTCTTTTGCTGGAACTACCACCCCATCAAATCTAGTCTGGCTCTTTAGACCTCCTGTGCTCATTAACAGTGGGGTCATTACTTGAGAAATTAAGTAAATACTTCCCTTACCACCACCTCCAGTTCCCAGACTTTTGTCTCTTTTTATTTTAGGTATCTTTGGAGTATTTTTTTCTGTGTTTCTCAATACATACGTGTGTTGATTTTTCCCTTATTACCCTCCCAGATGCTATCTGGAGGGACCCTATAGAGATACCCTTTGTGAAGGCTGAGCTTTCAGTAAAGGTTATCTAGGCAAACTGCTAAAACCAGCAGTTAGAGGTTCTCCTGCCTATAGTTTGACACATGACAGAAGAAAGTGGCACCTTCAGCCTCAAAAACCTTAATTCACAGCAGACCTCTCCTGGGTGCTGAAAGATATGCTTTGGGGTCTTTGATTTCTCCTCTGTTACAGTGTATATACTAAAACAGTATAGCATAATTATTTTCTGAAAAACACAAGAAATTAATAATTGAGATAGATCGGTTTGTTTGTTGTAGTACATCCTCATGCTTATAAATCCTTTGCATTAGAAGCTTTCTGAGATGGACACAAAAAGAATGAGTACCTCATAGCTAGCCCAGCCTGATGTTAAATCTACAGTCATTTTCAGGAAAAATTACTTAATTATGGTGGGATAATGGGGTAAACATCACATTTTGCCTTGTGCTTTCCCCCCTCCTTTTTATACGTAATATTTAAAAGACTGTTTTAAATAGATTCTTAGAAATTTAATTTTAAAATATATACTTGGCTATCTTGTATAAATCAGGTCTTTTCCTCAAATATGTTAATGGCTTTCTGTCAATCCTCCTTTAAACAGCTAAAAAATACAGAGTGATAGAGATAATTCTGTAAGTGCCAAAAATCTCTTTAAACCTAGTAAACTGAATCTAAATTATGGTTTCTGATTTCTCCCTTGAGGTAAAGAACACAGAAAAGGAAAAGATAAATATCTTCTGAGCCCTTTCTCTAAATAGTTTTACGCCAGGATTAGGAGGTCTGCCTATGTAATGATGTCCAGGCATGGACAATGTCCAGGCATTATTGCAACTCTCTTATTATCTCATTCTGCTGTACATCACTATGTAAATACTTGCTGACCTGTGCAAGTAAGTAGCCCATCTCCAAAGAGTTCTGTTTACCTCCAAGAAGGCACAATAACCATTCAGTAGAGGAGATGATTTATGATGAAAAGGCAGGGTCACCTGCTTCAAGATCCTATTGTAAGGTTAGACTTAAACAAGGGAACGCTGGTAAATGAGCACAAAGAGGGTTTTATGGGCTCAGAACACAAAAAAATAAGAAGGCGTAATGTCAAGAGCAGGACACACAGACCCACAGCTGAAGCTGATTGAAAGGAATATAGTTTTGCAATGTGGGTAGTTCATAACCCTTAAACTGGAAGTGTTTTCTTAGATAATTAAACCACAGGATTAAATAGTCTAAAATTACTGTTATGGATGTGGTTTTAATTCTCAGGCAGTCTAGAGATCTTGTCTTTACACCTGGGAGGGATTTATGTGTCCAGTTATGCAGCCTTAGCCAGGGTTGCAGGTAAGTGACCTTTGCAGTGAGCATGCACCACCGCCGCCGCAGCCAGACTCGGCAGCAGTGCCGCAGGGCCAGGCTGGCTGCAGACCCCAGGTGTCTCTGGGTGACGCTTTCTTGAGGACACCCGAGCATCTCATATATGTGACTGGTGATCAAAACTCTTCCAGTGCAGCACAAAGCTCAACTGAGGCTCTCCTACCTTCCTTTCTACTAACATTTTTTGACTGTTAAGGAAGAAATCTGAAGCCATTTGGTTTGGACTGTCTTTCATGGGTTTATGTACTGTGATTTCCTGATGACGTTTCCTTTTCACTGCTGTCTGTAGGACTTGAGATCTTGCCATACTGATGCTTGTTTTATAAATGCTAAATTGCATTGACAATACATTGCTATTTCTCCTACAGTGGCCTTTCTTTTTTTTGGAGTCAGTAGTAGCAGGACTGTTCTCGTATTTGCTAAAACTTTTTCACTTTCCTTGCCTTCCACACAGATGTTCTACGTCTGTTTCAACTGTATGTAGCTTGCATATTTTTCCTTGCTGCTTCTTAAATCTTTACTACGTCCCATATGCATTACTGGCTGGCCTTCACAGACTAAGTACTCAGCACTGTGTCTCTTCCCTTTCAGCTGGGTGGACTCACATGGGGATAGGTTCCCACAAGCATCATTCCCAAAGGGCACATGTCCTTCTAAGATGGTCCTGAAAGCAGCAGGCAAGTCCTGCATGTCGCTTGTCTTCTGCTCCTGTTCCTAAAACAGTTCCAGAAGCAAAAACAATTCCAGAAGCAACTTACATGGACAGGGTTCCACACAAGCCCAGCACACGCAGGACGTTGTTGACTGCCAGCCTGTTCTAGCATTTGGAGAAGTTATGCTGGAAACTTGTATTCTGAATGTCATCGTTGCTGGGTCTTGTTGCAATAGCTTAAGGCTAGAGGAACCATGTGTTGTGTGTTTGAATAAAACATTTTACTGAAATGGTGGAATGGTAGACTTGGGACAACCAGAAACCATTGATATTATTTATCCTTTTCACTTAATACAACACTTTCTATTGTACTGGCTATACACTTTGTAACTAACAAAGTTTTAGCTCCAGAAAGGCATTACATATTCTTGTCTCTGGCAATCGGATAAATTTCTGTGAGGTTTGGTCTGTTAGCAGGTGGACAAATAAGTACATATACATTTAATGCACAAAGGGTGCATGGTGACTCTAAAGCAGCCACATCTCTAAATCAGCTGAGCAGCAATCATAGCTCAAAACTGTGTCCATCACAATGTTTCATATACAGAAAGGAACAAACATTACTCATAGTAAAGCAGGTCTGTTAGTGGTATTGGACAGTCACATGTGCCCCAAAAACTGGTGATCTAGGCAGCTACCTTTATGATATCAGCGTTGGTAAACACACTTTAGAAAATGTTGAAGAAACACTTTCATTTACCAGAAGTGCATACTAACCCAAGGGAACAAGAGGATTATAACCTCTAGACAGAAGGATGAAGACATAGATTGAAATAAATAGGCAATATTTAGGTTTAGAGAGTGTTTAAGTTGTTGACAAAAAAATATGGGCACAATATGAAGCTATCCTCAAAGCAAGAGAAATGGAATCATATGGGAGCTCTGAAAGTTGTATGTGTGCCTATTAAAATTCTGTTTCACTCTGTAATGGTATTTCTAGTGACATACAAGTAGGTTTTTAGCTCCTCTGTTCCCCCTTGCTGCAGGGAAGTGCAAACTGGGAATAGGATTTTCAAGTCCTCAACTGGCATCATTCGTCAAATGAATTACACTGGCTCCTGGGCCAACACCATCCCAGCCCCCGGCTTGGGGGCTGTCCAGTGAAGTCAGTCCAGACTGTGCTTTCACCTGCCACCATGCTTGCCTAGGAGCAGAGACAGATGCCAAAACTGAGACAGATGTTATTTCTATGGATCTTTTTACTGCCAGCAGGTGTGATTTCCATGGGGAGCTTGCTCTTCCCTTGAGAATGACAGTCCAGTGCTACAGCCATGTGGGATCACAGAGTGCACATCCTCTTCCAAACTCACTCAGAGCCAAAAGCTAAATGAAGTTTGCCCCATAATTGTATCATCAGCATTTAATTTCTCATGTAAATATAAAATGTTTTGTCACTTCCTCTGACACACCCACTAGCCTATCCTTCTTTGCTGTAGGGAGCTCACTTTAAGTCAGTTCCTCCCTGTTGTCTCTGGATCCTCGGCCTTTACAGATTCTGACTTTTTTGTGTGTGTGTCTTGAAATACATATATATAAACGTCTTTAATCTTTCCTTGCACAGTTTATGGTATGTCTCTGATTTTTTTCCCATTTATGGGACTGTAGTACATACATACACATAGGCTATGCACCATCCAGTTGCATGTACACATGCAGCATGAGTCACCTTATTCACATCTTTGTGACCAGAAACACAGTTCTGCTTCATGCATTGGCACGCACTTCTGTGATTTGCGGGTACTGAAGAAACAAACAGCTGTAAACTAGCATCTTACTTGGCTGTGGTGATGTATTTTTCGCTAGTGCTTTTCAAATGTAACATAAGGTCATTAAACATGGAAATAATATCCTCCTCTGCAGTACAGAAATTCCTTTAGATACTTTGAGGGCTTCTGAATGTGCAAATATTTGTGTTTCCACGGTCAGGTGTATTTGCCTCCTGCCCTTCAAAGGCAGGAAGTCTGTGTCACTGCAGGACACTTAGTAGTGGATTCTTAATGGGGATCCCAACCCAAAATGACAGATCTTGGGTGGAATTTTTTTAGTCTGTCAAGAACCATCTTTTTTTCTTTTGCATTTTAGTTTTATTAACAAGATACAAGGAACACAGTACACTCAGAAGGAGGCATAGAAAACAGTAACATTCACAGCCACTCCACAGGAAACTGTTGCAGGAGAACAACAAAGGTTTAGTGAGTTTTTAATTGTGAATGGTATGCTGTCCTGAAGACACAGTTCTGAGGAGAAATCTGGTGAGAACTGCATGTGTAATTCTGAGTGGCACCACTGCATTACCTTCATCCAAAATCAAGATCAATAGGAAAGTGTCTGCAGCTGTTCATGTTGGAGGAACAATCTGAATTCTGCCTTTCTGTGGTGGCTGCATTCCCATGAGGTCATGAGAGAGTCACTGTCCCACTCTCTGCCTCATTTCTCTCATTGTAAAACATGATTTACTTTACTTACTCCCACAGGTTTTGTGACCGTTAATGGGGAGTATAAATCACTGTTTTACTATTGCTCTGGCTGGGTAATCAGGCCCATCTTTCTCACTGCGTGTCCTCTGTTCATCGCATGCAGGCAGAACTGAACCCTGGAGAAACTGGAGAGTCCAGCTACTGGTCGGAGGCCTCACTGTGGTTCCCAAATACCCTCTTGCTGCACTTGTTGGCTCAGGCTATGTTTGTAAACACCCACAGGCCCTCTCCTTTGGATTGTTCCTTGGAGCCAGATTTTCTTTTGATGTTAAACAGGATGTGTGTGTTAATTAATTTATTTTACTCAGGATAGGAAATCGCTGCCAATGTTCTTTGAAGAGTCCTGTGAGCCATCTCTCCCCTCACATAAACATTCAGCCAATGTTGGTTAAAATGTTTATTTTTTTTAACTATGCATAAATGTTAATCTGGCTGTTTTACAGCAGAGAGGTTTTAGAGGCTCCTTTAAAAATGTCAAGGTCATGTTTAAACAGTTACTGTTTAAATTGAGGAGATGAAACACTGGACCAAGAGGATTCAGACATGAAAAAATGAAAACCAGTATTTTCCGCTAACAGGTGTTATTTGAGAGTTTAGTGCTGGTGAAAGTGATGGCGAAATACTTCGGAGACTGATTGTTTCTGCGTCTACTTCTTCGTACTTGCATCGTGGACACTTGGTGAAAATACACCCTTCCTGCATTAGTCCTAAATTGAAAGGGCTTCTGCCTAGTGATGACAGGAAAGCACGGCTCTGTAAACGTTGACTTCCTGAGACTGCCAGGAGGGGCCAGTTCATGCCAATTACAGCAGGGACTTTTGTGATGTGAAAGCACTCTACTTCATGGTTTAGAATGGTCTAGGAGGCTGTGATGATTAAATGTTGCTTGTGAGGTCTCCCAGATTCAGGGTAATCTCTCAGGAGAAAAGGACTGAGAATCCTAGTGCTAGATTATTATGTCATTTTGCATATTATAATGCTGCACTCCCACTTGGCTAAGGAGCACAGGGCGCTTCTTTTCAAAACCATAAACTTTCAAACTGCAAGTTTGGCAAAAATAATCAAGATTTATGGAATGCTGTTAAGTTATATTTAAGATGGAAGAAAGCAAACCCCTGTATTTTTTAAAATTACCTTATCCTTTTTTTTTTGATAACATTAAATAACTCTGGTCTGGGTTTGATGTTGAATTGGTAGGGTGTTATGATTTGAGACCTGATGCAGTTCAAACTGATCAGCCTATCACATGTTATCAGACATGTACAGTGTTTTACCAAACAAGACCAGACAGATGCCTTGTTCTGAAGAGACTGCAGTTTGAGACTGATCTTTCAAGATACTGTATGATGGCTGATTCCTGAAGGGAATGATTTGGTCTCTTTGTAATCTCAGGTGTCTGCATACATGTCAGTGCAGGTCTGGCGTCTAGCACTGTTAATCTAGGACAATAATCCACAGCCATTTAAATCAAGACCTAACGGAGAACTTAATGGAAAAAGTTTAGTATCTCCCCAAGGACTGTACCATAAATTCAACTGAGATGACAGGAAGGAATTGCAAGATGCATAGTGTGAGATACATTACGTTTATCTTTAAGTTGAATTCAAACATTGCTGGTAATGGCCAAATGTTATGATGACTTTGGTGGTTTTCCCAGTGATCTGTGCTCCATTTTAAAAAGCAATGAAACAAAATTTCTTGTGGCTGGCACTACATGGAAGTCTTTTTTTTAGCGGTAGCAATAGATGGCAATGACTGACCCACAGAAACCAAAGGGCTCATTTCTCATTCCTTTTGGTTATGGGTGACCCACAGCAATGAGGGACTCGCTTGTTCATATTCTTCTCAATACTGACAGACAGAATTCAGCTCATGAGAACTGTCCATCCATCATCTTTCTTGCAGTATTAGCCTTCCCCTTGACAGAGACCTTATTTCAGAAAAAGAGGGAGACCCCACTCCATGATGTGGCATTAGTTTTCAGTGATCAATACCATTAGGTATGGTTTATAACGCCATACAATAATTTAAGTTGGTGGAGATATCTGGGATATAGGGAGAAATCCATGTTCATCCTTTATGTAACAGTCATTGAGTCACACAATCTTGTTTAAACAAACAGTGTGAATCTTAAAATAGCCTCTGGACATTCCACTGTGATGGCCATATTCAAATGAATGTTCAAGATGTTTCCCCACTATCGTATACCCACACAGTAACCCTTCAGTGGCAGCAGAGCCATCTAGAGACAGTATTAAGCTACACTTGGCACTGAGCACACAGATCTGTTCACTTGCTCTGGTGAAGCAGGCAAATCTGCTTGTCTATTGTACCTCCACCAAGGGAAGCAATAGACATGAAACATTCTGAGGTTAAGCTCATCTGAGGGTGATTTTAACATACCAGTTATTGTTACTGGATAATTATTAGAGGAATTAATGGAATATGACCTTGTTGCCATATAAATGGTGGGAAACCCTGCTCTTCAACTGATTAACAATTGACATTGGCCAGTTTCAAGAAGATAGGAATGAAAACTCAGAATTCTTTGAATGCAGTATTATTAATATCGCTATAGATACAGAACTAGAGGAAATTGTTCTTACTGCTCAGAACATTTGACTGATTTCTGTAACCCTTGCTGGTGTTTCCTATAGTGTCTTACTGATACATTTCAAAGGATAGTTTAGATATGGTGAAAGCATAAATATTTTGTGGAACTGATCAGTTAAGAGAGCAGCCAGCAGACATTGGAGCTGAGCACTCAGAAATTGTTTAGTGGTGTCTCTCTAGCAAAGAAAGCTTCAAAGAGGAGGCTGGAAAGGCTACTCTTCTGGAGCTCACTCAATTTCTAACCTAGAGCTCAAGTTAGTATTGCAGGGACTTGGATTTTCACATAAATTCAGGCTGCTGCAGCCCATACTTGTATGGGTCTGCAGGTGAAGTACTCAGCTCTTCAAGACTGTCGATGTGTTACCTTCCACCAGGCTTCGACTATATCATGTGTACTTGTGCAGGAATCCAGAATAGGCTGTGAAATCGGTTAATAAAACTGGTATTAATCCCTCAGTAAAGGTAGGATAAGGCTCCAGAGAAAAGACTGTGTGGAGTGAGCTTATGGCAGCTAAATAAGCTGTACGTGTATTGAATGCTTCCCTTTCCTAGTTGGGGACCTAACTTGTACTTCTGAAATCCAAACTTGCAAGCACTTCAAGCTGAGAGAATACCTCATGTCTAGATGGCTTGCAAAACTCCCAGTGAAAGGCATGTGTCCCCATGAGTCACTGGGGGAGCCGGGGAACCAGTCAGTCCATCAGCAGGCACACAGGGCCTGCCCAGGGGCACCCAGGCACTGAGATCCTGCCGGATCGTAGCTACCCCCTCCTTTGTCTTGAACTCCCTTGGGGGCAGTGATCCACAGCATTGAAGAGCAGATGTATAGAACAGGGATGGCCATGTGAACATACCCACTGACCCTATGTCATAACAGGAGAGAGCATTCAGTGACATTAAAATAGAACAAATTTGAAATGATATCAGGTTATATGTTTTATGAGCCATATAATTAACATGCGACACTCAGTGCCATGGGATATTATTGACTTAAATAGCTTAGTAAGTATCAAAAAGGATTAGGCATTGACATGAAACAGAATAGCATATGCACCGAGACAAGCTAGGATCAAAATTACAAGGGCTACCAATCCTTGTGCTTCAGGGCATATTTTGATCATCAGCTTGGGGTCAGGAGGAACGCCACTCTCTAATCCAGTAGTGTGCAGTATGCACGTGGGTTATAGTTATACAGATGTCTTTATTGGCCTGTTTTTATTCCTTTCCTTTCTCCTCCTCTGTCTTACTTTCATCCCCTCCTGTTCCCCCTCCCTCACATTTATTATCTGGAATAGGTCACTACTGAAGACAAGACGCTAAACTAGATGGATGGCTGAATAGTCTGTACTAATAGGGTAATTTAGTGTTTGCTTCTCTCTAGAACTGTAACGTTTATTTCAAATATAAATTTTATATTCACTCGCTAAAAGTTCCTCTCTTTCCAACCTTCCTTCTATGCACACTACTTTTTATTTTTGTCAGCTAAAGCTAAAAATCCACTTAGGCTCATTAGAATCATGATTTTTCAGAGGTAACAAATGAACCTCAATTTGTGAGAAGGAAGACAACAACCAAGCATAATAAAGGAACTTGATTTTTCTCGTAGATACTCAACAATTGCTCTAAGTAAAAAAATTCTTGAGAGATCTTGTATCGTATAGCCAACATAAATAATCACCTATGAAAATAAGGGGTTTTCTTCTGTGTACATGACAGTGACTCTGTGGATAGCCACAACAAAATGATGCTTGATTTGGGTAACACTTTGCATTTTCCTCTGTAGAGACTTAAGCAAAATAATTGTTAAGAATTTTAACACTTTTTCTCCCTTTCACCTGCCAAAAAAATTCCTCATTTTAAGATGATACAAAAGTTCACACAGCTCTAG
Source organism: Athene noctua (assembly GCF_965140245.1). Taxonomy (NCBI): domain Eukaryota; kingdom Metazoa; phylum Chordata; class Aves; order Strigiformes; family Strigidae; genus Athene; species Athene noctua. Next base: position 43,730,481 of record NC_134041.1, read on the forward strand.
AGGTTTGGGTGTTTTGTTTTGTATTTTCATTTGTTACTATAGTGAAGTAGTGCCAGGAAGTCCCACGTAAGAGCAGGGCAGGTTGAATTTTATATTCTGTAAATTCCTTGCCTCTAAATAGACAGACTGGACAGCAGTAGCACAGTGAAGAAAATTACTTGATTCTTTGTGGGACCCCAAGTTAACAGCATAAAACCAGATACCTTCTATTTAAAAAATATGCCTACTCATTTTATTTGTTGCTTATTGCTTTTTTTCTTCTTGTCTTCACCCTCCCAGACTAATTTCTAATTTCACCCATTCTTAGCCCTCCCTGGTCTTTTATTTTTGCTATTAACCTCAGCCAGTGCTGCTCCACTCAGCACACTGATATTGCTGCCCTCTGGCTTATTCAACCTTGCTGGAAAGATGCTATTGTGCAGCTTCTCCAGCATCCTTCCCATTTTCCACAGTGGTCAAATTCCAGTTAGTCTCTGCAAACTCATTTTGTAGTCCTTTACTCTGCTTCCCTAAAGACCAATGCTTTTTTGTTATTGCCTTCCCACAGATATTCTTCAACATGCCAAAGCTGACCTTAGGCTCCATGGACAGATAGGGCCTGATCCAAAGTCCATTAACATCAGAGGAAATGTCCATTTACACCCAAGTCCTTTGTATTTTATTCACTTTCTTTAGTGCCTCTTACTCAGCTCCAGTTATTAAAATCAGATTAATCCCTTACAGTTCAGTGTACTGTATAAGCCAAACTGTGCTATCAAAAGACAGAGGCCAAACTGCTCCTCTGCTAATGTGAAATCTGCAGCTGGCTAATACTAAAAGCAAGGTATCACTTCCAGATTTCAATCCTGCATAACTGAGGTCAGAATCTCCCTTACTGTTCATTAGCTGAATCTCCCGTTAATAGCACACAGGCTTGCTCAAAACCATGTTTACTGTTCAGATATTTCCTAGTCCCTACAACATTATTCTGACCAGACACCATTCAAAATTCACCTCTGTTTGCAGTTTTACTCTCAGTACAAGTAGGCTGCTATGTCAGCCAGAACATCAATATTTCTTTCTGTTGACACAATACTCTCTTATCCATATTGCCACCCCTCCTCCTGCTTCATTTTGTCTACATTCCTTTTGAAAACTCTACTCCCATAATTTAGTCTCCCACTCAGTACTTGGTTTAATCAAGTCTGTCACTCAATTTATATCCCACTTCTCACTTAACACAAGCTTCTCAGTTCGCAATCTGTTTCTGTAGCACTTGCTATGCATAACACATGGTTAGCTTTCCACACTTGGTCCTCTGTTCGCTTTCTGATTTCCAGACCTCACTTTTCCTTGTAACACTTGAAGATGAGAAACTTCCTCTTCTGTCTCCCTCTTTTTACGTTCCTCATGTATTTTTATGAAAAGCCCTGCAATCAGGGCTTCTTAAATATCATGGGGTGCTTTGCGTAGGGCACAGAACAGTCTTTGAGTCCAGTTAAAAGTTTTCAACTGCAGAATCTCACTACGTTTAATACATAGCTTTAGGTAAACCTCTCTTGTTGCTGTATTTCTTTCTCATGGCTTGTACCCCTTTCCATGTTCATCATCTTTCCTTGGTTTGTAGGAGGACACAGGACAAACACACGAAAGCTCAGATTCTCTCCCTCTGGCTGCTCATTCAGCACAGCGTGCTAAAAGCTTATCTTAAACACCCACCCTCAGTTTTTATGTGGAGGAACAAAGAATGGAACAGAGTCCTTTTTCCAGTTGTTCCGTACATTTTAACACAGGGGACCAGGTTGCGTATATCTTGACTACATTGCCTAGTGCAACCACAACACAAACTTTAACAGCTCACCTTTTCTTCACAAAGAACATCTAATGTCATTCTGGATGGTGGAAGTGTGCTGCAAGTTGCATATCAGCAACATTGCCCACCACTGCATCTAGGGTCCCATTCGAGTTTCATGTTATCAGTCATTTCTCCTGGTAAGGACCGTGGGTTGTCAGACTGTTTTCACCTCTTCTGCAACTCTTCTAACTGTTAGAGAAACTCGTGAACCTCTGATTAAGGCTGTTGGAGCAGTTCTAGCTCGGTAGGAGGCAGATTCACTGATTGGCACCTGTTGGATAGATCATTTGTTAGATCTCTCCATTATTCTGCTGGATCAGCAGGTTTCCAGGTTTAAATGATGGCATGGTGCAAGACGCAGAACGCTGTTGTTTCATAATCACCCTCTAGAAGTATTTCTTTGCTGTAATAGTACTGTTATGTTGTCCTACTTTTGCTATCTACTTTCTGCATAGGCTGGGTGAATTTTTGCCCACTGCGTCACTTAGGTGTAAGACTTTGCAGCACTGGGCTGGCTGCATTTAACGTGGAGTCGGAGAGTGGGGGGGGGGGGAATATGCTGGTGGCTGCTGTCAGTGCTTTTTGTGTGACTGAGTAACACGACAATTTCGTAGTCCAGTCACAGAGCAGTAATGCATGGTACTTGTACAGTACTTTTCATTTTCAGATCAGTTAAATACTGTTCCTGGCTTACAGTATCTCACCCGTCTCTCTGTATGTTGTTAACATAGCTCACGCTCCTGGTCGCACAGGAGAGGCCAGAGCAGTCCTTCCCTCTCTGGCTGGATCAGTGACTGCCCTATATAAATCTGCATATTAAGCAGATTTGGTAATTGTTCAGACAGACTCACTTAAGTAAGAGGTGAAAATAAACTTGCTTATAAAGGCACCGCAGGCAGCACTCTCGGCTCGTATGCTACTAGACTCAAAACAGAGGCTGGTTTGTTTTCTTTTGCAGTTAGAGACTGACGATTTTTGTTCACCTTCTGCGTCGGAGTCCCATCACCATAAACCATACGCGTGTGCGAATGCCGGACTCGCTCTGTGGCAGTTTCCATCCATCTCGCGCGTTACCGCTCTACCTCTGCGCCACATGGTTCATTTCCTCGGGGACTCCCCCGCGCACCCCCAAGGTCGAGCAGCCCGACAGCCGGGCAGCAGCCTGGGCCCAACTCTGCGGTGGCTCGGCGGGACTTGGGGCTCCGCTTGTCCCGCTCGCGGGGGGCAACGCAGCGCGGCGCGGCGGCTCCCCCGCGCTGGGCGGTGGCCTCAGACTGCGGCCAGGCCGGGCGGCAGCGGCCGGGAGCTGCCCCTCCTGCCTCCTCCCCCTCCTCCGCCGGCCGGAGCGCGCCCAGAGCGGCAGGGAGAGGCCGGGAGAGGCCGGGCGGCGGCTGCCTGCGGGCCGGCAGCTCCCGGGCCGGGGCACGGAGGGGCCGGCTCCGCCGGCGCTGCCAGCCCGGCGCTAGCCCCGCCGACGTGCGCCCGGGGGAGGGCGGTGGTGGCTCCCCCCCTTCTCTATTCGCCGCACGCAGGAAGTTTATCCGGCCGCGGCTCTCCCCGCCCCGGGCACAGCGGCCCCGGCCCGGCGCCCCCCGCGGGGGGATTTAAGAGAAATACCGGCCCGGCGTGCCCGGCCGGGGGGCTCCTCCCCGTCCCGCAGCCGCCCGCGGAGCGAGTGGGGAGCGGGCGAGCCCGCCGCAGCCCGCCCACCCTCCGCGCGCGGGGCCGCTGACTGCAGTGCCCGCGGCGGCAGGGAGGCGGCCGCGCCCGGGCTGCAGCCCCCCGCCTCCCCCCCGGCCAGGCGGGCGGCGGCTCTGCGGGCGGCCCGGGAGCGCCCCCGGCGGCCACACCCCGCGGCGGGCCGGGGCCGGCGGAGGGGCGGAGGGAGGGGGCCGGCGCGGGGTGTCTCCGAGCCAGTTCTCGCGGTGCTGGCCAGGCTCAGCCTCCTTCCCCTCCCCGGCGAGCGGTGACTGTGCACGGCGGAGCGGGGAGCGCCGAGCCGGGCGCGGGGGGAGCCCGCGCCGCCTTGCCGAGCCAGGAGGGAGGCCGACGAGCAGCCCGCCCGGCCCGTCCCGGCCCGTCCCGGCTGCCCTGCCCCATGCCCCAGCGGCACTGAGCCCTCCCGCAGCCCGAACATGGCCACCACGGCAACGTGCACCCGCTTCACCGATGAGTACCAGCTCTACGAGGAGCTTGGCAAGTACGGAGCCCGCTGCGCGCCCCGCGCCGCGCCCCGCCGCCCGCCCCGGGCCCGGCCCCGGCCCTCGCCGGCGCTGCCCGGAGCCCCGCGCCGGCGACCCGGCTCTCTCCCGGCAGCCGAAGGAGGATTAGCTGCCGCGCTGTAATCCTGCTCTCCGTCCGCCCCAGCGGCATCGCCGCCGGAGGGAAAGGTGTCTCCGTCCCCGGGTCGTCCCCGCCGCTGGATGGGGTGTCCCCGCAGCCTGCCTCCGGCTGCGCGCTCCTGTTGCACCCCGGGATTTCCTCCCTCTCCCCTTCGCCCTCCTCGGGACCGGGCTGCCGCGTCCTCCTCCCCGCACCGTCTCCCTGCTACACGTTGCCGTTCCCTTCAGCTGTTTCTGCGCTGGGACCCGGCGCTGGCACCCGGCGCTGTTTCTGCCGCTCCGCGGTGCCTCGGTCCCCACTTCCTCGTCCCTGCGAAAGGACCAGGTGCTGCTGCACCGCGCTTCTCCCGGCCGCTCTCCGCGCTTGTCTCTGCATTGGCAGACCTGCTGCTGCAGCCTAGGACAGGGCTTTGCGGGTGGACCCTGGCGGGCAGGAGAGCGGCGGCGCAACGGCCGGAGTAGGATTGTGGGGACTGCGTTCCTGGGTGCTGGTGCTCCCCCCCTCCCTCCCTCCCTTCCTGCACCAGCTGCCGGGCTCTGCTGCATCTCTTCTCGCCAGCCCGGTGTCCCCGTCCCTGCCCGCACTGCTGCAGCCGTGTGTCACTGAGCCCGGGCCCCGGTGCTGGTGCTCACCTTGCTGCTTATTGGTTTGTATGTAGAGGCTGAGGAAGGGGAGGAAAAGGCAGGACTCTGCAGTGTCGGGAGGATTCATATTTTAGGCTCTCTGTAGGGCTAACTGTCTTCTGGAGCCCTTGTGCAGCTTCTGTTCCCCTTTCTTTAAATATGTATCTTTGTCCATAGACGCAGGTTTGCGTTCCTGGTCTGAAGGACTTGGAATTTTCTGCCAGTTTTCTCTTACTTGTCCTTTTCCCTATTTTGGATCTTTCCCATAAAGCCAGTTGTTACTCTTTTCCCACCCTGTTTTACTGGTTTTTTGGTTTTTTTTTTTTTTAAAAAAAAAAGAAGAGAGTGCTTTCAAGCTCTCGTCTGTGTATTCCTGTAGATTTTGAGTCCCTATCTTTTCACCTTGTTTTCTGTTGTATTATTTCTTTTTGTCCGCACAGAAATCCTTCTTCCCTCTCTCTCAGACCCCTTCTCCAAGTGGCTCTTTGGAATAGTTGTAATAATATCAATAGTTCCAGCTTGAGAAAATGTACAAAGCCTTGTAGCTTCCTACTCACTTCATTAATAGGTACATGCTTATCCTCATTTTGCAGGTGGGTAGAGAGAAGTAAGAGAACTAGTAACTTCTGCAAAGCGTTGTAGCGATTTCGTGGCACTTGAACATGGGAGAAAAAAGTCCTGGTTGTCTGATGTAACTGCTGGGGATACTGTCTTTGGGAGATGGACTTACCGGCTAGTGCTTGCAGCGTTGTTCTGAGCTGCTTGTCTCCTATTCATCAATCCCTTCATGTCCTGTTTCTGTGCCCGTATGGTCTCTCTCTTCCCTGCACAGTGTGCTGTTCTTACAGTGCTGTCTGTGAGGGGGCTTGAGGGGTCTTCAGGAAGCTTGAGTATCATGTAGACTAGGTTTTATTTGCTGATCAGACAGCATGCACTATTCATCAGAGTCATGTGTTGTTTCCCTCCTCTGTATGTCTTCTGGCCTGTCCTTAATCTGCTCTGGGGATAGAAATTGCTGCTATTGTATTCTTATTTTCAGTTTCATAGCTCCTACCCTCTTTATTTTTCTTTTAGGGGAGCCTTCTCTGTGGTCCGCAGATGTGTAAAGAAAAGTTCATCACAGGAATATGCTGCAAAAATCATCAACACAAAAAAACTGTCAGCCAGAGGTTAGTGTCTCCATCTACCCTTCTTCCTTTTATTAATAGAAAACACTTCACTGGAGTCGAAGCTGTAATAAGTTTAAGGGATCTGTAGTTGCTTGTCTCAGTCGTTATTTCAGCATTACAAAATAATTGAGTTGTGTGGCAAAGAGGCGATTGAAAGGAGGCAGCGTGGGACAGTAGGAAAAGATTTCTGTACCTGGAAATGGGTACTCTGTGAAGTGATGTTGTGGTTTTTTTCTTCTTGAGATTTTTCTTCTGCAAGTTGAGCTAGAGGTATGTTTATAGAAGATTTATGTATGTGTGTGTGTACCAATCACTCATAATAAAGAGAAGTGCTGGAGACTGATTTTGCTGAATGCCTTTTCTACCTAGGAGATCTGTCTTACCAGAACAGATGTGATTTTTTTTTTTTTGGAAGGATAGATGCTATATGCCTTGCTTCTTTCATGCTGTAGTTAAACAAGGTGTGTTTGGAAACAAACAAGGTTGCCTTCAAAGACAGAAGTAGGCTGGATGGAGCAATCTTGTGAATTTGACTTTCAACAAATTAGAACAAGTATTTGCTGTTGTTGTTAGTCCTGGAGCCTGCCAAAACCTGAGACCACACTGTAGTCTTATGAAAAGAGAAAAAAATCTTAACTCTTCCCCCAAGCTGTTGGTCTTCTGTTTTCCAGGGACATATGTATGCACAAAGGGTAGTGTACCTTGTGTATCTTCTAGTGTGTAGGGAACCCTTACAGGGATTAAGGTTGCTTTGTAGGTGGGCTGGATGAGGGGAAGAATGAGAGAAACTGAACTGCAGTAAAAGGTGCTGAAAGCAGAGTGCGACAAGTTGAGATGCTAGAGGTGACTTGTTTCTGGAAGAGGTGAACAAGACGAGATCTAAGTCTATAGAGGCCTTTCAGATTTAACAAAATGAATGTCTTAAGGCCCTTGACTGTCTTGCTAGTTGAATAGATGGCTTAATAGGGGGGTTGACTGAGAAATGAAAAAAGAGCGGGAGGAGGAGGCAAATGATCTTGATAAATCGAGAAGTGAAGAATGTTTTGCCTAATCCCTATAAAAGAGAAAAATAGAATATGTATTCTTTCTTTTGCTGGAATGTGAAATGTGATGATAATAGCAGAAGACAGCTTGAAGAATGGTGAAAAATTTCCATTTGCTGTAGTTTGCATGGAGAAGTAGTGTCAGGAGTGTTCTGTGCCATGAAGGTTGATTTTTTTTTTTTTTTTTTTTACTTAAGGAAGTAAGCATATGTGATAATGTGGTGTTTTGGTATCTAGCTTGAGTGAGGTCATGTTGAGGACCAACCAGCAGAGCCCAGAGCCCTAGATTGTTTAGGAGATGGCTGCGGATCTTATGAGAATTGGTGTCCCCTCCATGGTCAGGTGACAGTGCCTGCTGATGTAGATGGGATATCCTATCTCCTGAGTTCAAAATTAGTTCAACTTAATATGGGAGAGGTTCAAAGGATGGCTTTGCTTTGCTGACAGCCATTAATGATAGGTTCGCTCCACAGAGTTCCCTGTGCATCCTGTAGTGAGGACTAAAGCTCAGGAGAGCCATCTTCTCAGATGCTAGTGGACACAAGCCTACTCAGAGGAGGGAGAGGGTAGCTTGATAAACTGATTGCAAATGAGAAACCGTTTTCTTACAAATGAAGTGGTATTGAAGTTAACTCTGCAGACAAGAAAAATTGGGAAAACAGCAGGATGAATATAGTCGAAACAAAATTCAGAAACATAATAGCAGAACTCCAAAAGTAACAGAACAACTGATTGAGTAAATTTTTACGTGTTTGGACACCTAATGAGTTACAGAGGGAGCAATATATGGATTCTAATTGTTCTTCATATTAAGGTGATGATGGTTTTATGACTGAGCAAGTAGGAAGACTAAGTATGGGTGCATACAGCCCATGTTTTGGTCTACTACTTACTTTCTAGATCTCATACCTTCCTATTTATAAAATGCATTGAGGATACTGGCCTCGTCCTCAGCTACATAACTCGGGGCAGCTGGCAATGATTTACTTAAAAAGGTATTGCTTAGGTAGAGGGTAAGCATGGGGAGATCCAAGAAAGCAAATAGACATTTCTGCTAGTACAGAAGAATGTCAGAAACAGGGACTGATCAGGTTTCATTGCAGTCTTATCTGAGGACTAAAGAATCTGTATTTACAGTGAAGAGTGGATGGTGACTTCAGCTGATTATATAGGTTCCTCAGTTATTCCAGCTGTCTTTGCTGATAGCTCAAGTGGTTAGTACAAAAAGGGACCGAATATTTTGATAGGAACTTATTGAATTCACCTTGGAATAGGTCTTCAAAGCACTGAAGGAAAAATGCATGCTATTTAGACATTGCAGCTGTAAATCAGTGATTAGCGAGATTTGATTCAGCAACCTGAAAATGAAAGTTTCAGGGAAAGGCATTTTAAAAAGCTGTCTCCCACGGGAGAACTATGGTGTTAATTCTGCAGTATCCTGGATATATGCTGGTTGATGCTTCCTTTCCCCAAGCTGGCAGTTCTCCCTTGGGAGGCCATGTCTCTGCCCAGCGCTACTTACTCGTGGGGCTTTCAGGTGCACCCAGTGCATGCCTGTCTGTCACACAGGTTAACCAACCCACCCTCCTGACCTGCCTCCTGCGCTGTTGGTTTTCTTCTAGGCTTGGTCACAGCACCAGAATATTCCCTCATGTATGAACAACCTGCCCCTCTCCAACTTAAGCATAGCTACATTTAATGTTTTGTACCTTCTCTAGCAGAATTTGAACCTGTTTGTAATAACTGCTACTTCAAGAGTCAGTGTCTTGCTGCTGCTGAGAAGTATGGCTAGCCCGTTGCTGCTTCACAGAAGTTTTGCCTGCTGTAGTGCTTCCATTGATTACGTCCACGGAAATAGTAGCAAAGCCTTGCTCTCCTTCTGTGGTACTTACTGTTACCTTTATTTTTCAAGACTCTTGAAGAAATGCTAGGTAGCTGACTGGGAAGTGCTGAATAGCTTGTACAAAGCTGAAAAGGAGGGAGACGAACACTTCAGGGTGATTTGTATGCGTTTAAAGGGTTCTGTATTACTTGACATGTTTATCAAACTGTTTTCTTAAAGCAGTAAAGAGTTGAAGTGGCACGGTGCTGTTACAGGGCTTTGCTGTAAAAGCAAGGAGGATGAATGTGGTGCTGGTCTTTGTGAAGGGCGGTCCTAACAACTTCAGTCTAGTAAGCTTCACCCTTTGTAAAACACAAAGTCAGATGTTGAGAGGAGAGTCTGTTTCTCTATTGTCTATGATTTTTGGATTCTTGTTCTCATTCTTTTTTAATAAATCATGTCAGTAAGAGCTGGTCTAGATTAAAATTCATATTTCTGCTTTAATGAAGTATTTGATATTATTCATATTGTGTTGATGCTTAAGACTGCCCAGTGAAGAGTATGCCAAGAACTTTAATGTTAAATAGGGGCCAAATGCTTGTGGAAAGGGAGGGGAAACAGACTTCACCTCAGTCAGTGCTCAGCTGACATATAAAAGCAGTGGTTATTACACATGGGGGAAATACAGTGCTTCAGTCATCTGAAGTCCCTATGGGATTGAACACACAGGCTTTTACCAGAGCTACAGGTAGAGGGAAGTAATAAATCCAATTTTTTGCAAGTTGTTTTGTGGGTCACCAGAATGCTTTTTGAAGATGAAAATTCATAGGAAATAATGCTTCAGTTCCTGGACAGCAGTGAAGTTCAAAAAAAAAAAAAAAAAAAAAAATTGCTTGCAGTGATCAAAAGGATCAAGAGAGAACAGTTGCTTTAATAGCAGTAGGGAAATATCCAGGATTTGACTCTCCAGTATGTAGTTTAAGCGATGGTCCTGCATTGGAAGGAGGTAGGCAGAGCTCTATCGTGGTAATTTTTAGGATGTTGTTTATACCAAATAGTGTACAGTGATCCTACCACCATGTGTAGGAATTTTGGCTCTTGTTTGTTTGGGGTTTTTTTGGGAGAGGGGAATCTCTGTGCATTATTACATCTATTGTAAATTTCATTTGCTGCTGAAAATCTGTATCTTTCAACTCTTGCAAGTGACATCTCTTGATGGAAAAGTGAAAAGCAGCTGTCTTGTAAGTTAGACCGCCTCACTGCTTTCTTCTTGTTGTGACTTTGCTCTTGCCTGTGGAATAAAGAGGTGGATTCTCTCCCTTGCTCTCCATTTTTCCAAATTTGTAAACCAGATTAAAATTTGCAGTCTACCCAGTTATTTTGTTGTTCCTGTAGGAGATTATGTGGATTGTGGGAGGAGCAGGGAATTACCTCTGTGTGTCAAACCCTGACAGGAAAAAAGCGCTCTCTACACTTCCAGCTCAGCTCTTTTTCATACACCTCTCTTCGCCTGGCTTTCAGTTCCGTAGTGGTTGCTGATTTGGGCTTTACAGTACGTTTTGTTGGAGGTATCAGTAGTAGCTTTCCTGGACACTGAAATGTGGACCTGGAATACTGCAGAGGAAGTTTAGCAGCCCCAGTCCCTACCCTCTACCTTGCTCTGCTCAGTAAATGTTCTTATAATAGCAGGTGTTTGCCTTCGGATTCTCTGGGACTGCTCCCGTGGCTGCCGCGTTCGCAGCGCCGGGGGTGCCGCACAGCCGGCTGCGTTAGGTGGGCGCAGCGGTGGTGCAGTGCAGCCCGGCACCTCGGCTCCGGGGGAGAGCGGGGGGAGCCCGCCGCGCCGCTCCCGGGAGGCTGCAGCTCGAAGCCGAACTCGTGTAGAAATGTGGAATGCGGTAGGTGTCCTCTGTGCGTGCCCGGGCTCCTGGGCTGGGGACAAATGTCCCCTTCCGCGCAGAGGACGGCAGGGCAAACCGCGTCTGCTCGGCTGGAGTTGCGGAGCAGCCCAATAGGGTCTGGTCCCTTGGTGTGTGGGGGGGCTGCCCTTCCCGCAGGGTGGGCCTTGGGCTGGGTGTGGAGAGCTCCCCTCGCCCCAGCTCCTCCTCCGCCTCCCGCCGCCGCCCGCGGGGAGCCAGAGCGATGCTGCGCTGAGGGGGCGCACGGCGGAGGAGCTGAGCTGCAGGGAGCGACTTGCTTGGCGGTCCTGGCGCGCGTGGCGGGGGTCGGAGCGGAGGGCTGCGCCCCGCAGCGCGGCGGGGCCGCCTGGGGGAGCGGGCGGCTGAACCCTCCGCTCTGCACCGCAGCGCACACGCGTGCGCGGGGGGGGGCGGGGGGGCTGCTCTGCTGATGTCACAAACTGCAGCCCGCTGCCGCCCGCCAGCAGCCTGCCTCCCACCTCCTCCTCCTCCTCCCCCCCGCCGCCGCCCGCAGCCCCCCGCGCAGGGGAAGAGGGGTTCGGGCGGTCATGTGTGCCTAGGGGAAGCGCCACTGGAAGAGAAGGGGTGTGTGTAAAAGCAGAGACCCTGACCCTGGAGGAGAGGCCGGGGCTCGGAGTTTGCTGGGGCCGCCGGGGGTCAGCCTGGCTTTTCGGCCGCCCCGACCCAAGGGCGCAGGCAGGAGAGCGCCCTGGCATGAGAGCCGGCAGAGATTGGCGGGGTGGCGAGCGGTGGAAGCCTTGCTAACGCTGTGGCTCGCTCTGGCCAGAAGCTGGCTTCCTCCCGCTGTGGATGCCAGTGATGGCTGGGGTTACCCCAGGTTGCCTCTCAGTTTACGCTGTATATTTTATAAAGGAGCTGGAACAGAGCAGACAGGATTTCAGCTCGTGTCTATCTTCTTAGTGGTCACATTGAGTATTAAATTTCCAGCAGTAACAATGGGGGGGGGGGCAGTGGGCACACAGATTGGGCAGGAGCTCCTACTGCCTCCACGTCAAGTGGGAGAAAGGTGCTTGGCAAGAGAGTTTGGTTTCTTGTTTTCCCAGTATAAACTGGATTTGTGTACGGCAGAGATGTGATTAGACGTAACTCCTGCACATGTCCCAAAGCCCTTGGCTCTAGAACATTTGCTCTGATCAGTGAGCCACGACTGAAATACTTCCAGGTGTCTCTCCAGTGAAGAGTAGTATGTTGGGCACACTTAAGTATTTGGGGCAGTGTGGGCTACTTGAATTTCTTGTAAGAAGGATAGGGTGCAAAAGCTATGGATTTTTTTTTTTTGTTGGTTTTGGGGCATAGAGTGGAAATTTCACTGCCTCCAAATTTAATCCTTCTTTGGACAGTACCAAACCATCACTGCCAGAGGAGGACTCATCCATAGATCATAAGGAAATTTCTGAAGAGTGCTTCACCCCCCAGACAGTGCATCAGCACCACAGTTTTAGGAGAGGACTATGAAAATCTTCTTGTTCCCTTCCACACCCTGAAAGTATTTTAGTTTTTCTGGCCCTGCAGATTGGATGAAGACAATTTTTAAAAGGGAAGCATGCTATTATTAAAAAAAATTCTTTCCACTCTGCCATCTATGAGCACCATCTGTCTGCTTCACAACCCTGACAACCAGGGCATCACTCCCTTTTTACTAATTCTGGCCTGTCACCTGTTTTGGTGTTTCAGGTGTTTCTTTTTCTTTTCTCTGATCTTGAAATATCTTGATTTTCACCAAGATAACAGACTTTACAAAATTGTTAATTTGCCACTGTTTGACTATGGAATGAGATATTGTGTTGGCTGGGACAGGGGAAGAGGGCACTGTCACCTGTCACCAGGATCACCAATGCAGGAAAGAAGCCTTGAATGTTGTAAAAGGAAATGTGAGGTGAGACCGTTTTGTGTTTGCCTGCAACAGGAGTGATGTCAGTGCTCAAAGTAGTCATCCTGGGGAAAGCAGAGAGGCATTGGTTTCTGATGGGCAAATGCGTACTTAAGATTTTGAAGTGCTTGCTAGATTATTTTTTTTTATTGTATGGGGAAAATGTCAAGCTGTAACTTAACTGTAGTTCCTGTTGGCTCTTATGACATGGGGTCCTATGAGTTATGCGGACCTCCGGTTCCTTTTTGTACATTCTTAAATTTAATGTCTCTTTAAAAATCACTGTATACTTCTGTTACAGCTCCCCAGACATTCTGGTATTGCTGCCTACATGATTTTTGGAGAACAGTAGCAGAATACTTCTGAAGAGATGGGCTGACAGTATCTTTAGAAATCAGCTTTTTGAACACTGAGAGTAGCCAAAGATCAGTGGGGCGTGGATTTATCTTTCTGGGGAAACTGAGTTTATAGTTGTTAGATTTTGATTCCTCATAGCTTTTTCCACCAGTTTTTCTCTGGCTCCCTTTCTTTCTGTTTTAATTTTGAATTTGTCTTAAATGTTCATTTGTCTCTTGTGGATTGGTTATTTTAACCAGTGATTGTATTAATCCATAATGCTTTGATTGAAAATATCCCTTTAGTGTTGCTGCTTTACCCTTTCCTTCCTCCCAGAGAATATTGCGGGATTCCCATTGCTCCCACCTGTTAGAAGAGCAGAGTGGCGAAGATGGTGGCTGGTGCAAGTGGCTAATTACTGATGACTCAGAAAATAATTCAGAGATGTAAGGAGAGCTGGTTAATGTTGTATCTTGCCTTTTTGTGATGGGGTCAGGAGAGGAGGAAATAACTGGGGCTTTACTCCTGGTGTTGGGATACATCTTGCTCTGTTTCTGGCAGAGTCAGAAGAATTCCCTGTCTGAGATGTGAGTAAATACGATGACCTTTCAGAGAATGTGTGCGCATATAGATGTGGTACTGTACTCTCAGCACTTTTATGTTCCTGAGAGCATGCGTTACATATCTCTCCAAAGCGGTGACCTGCTGTCCTGCTGCTTTAATCCAAAGTTCCCATCTTGAGTTAGCATTCTTCGAAGCATCCTCAGCCCTGGGCTTTCAGGTGGCTGGAGTCTGCTTAGCAGTGACACTGGGACAAGTCCAGTTAGTGTCCCCTTTCTGAGAAGGGTTCTAGCTAATCTTTTCTTGTTGCTAGAAGGCACGGGTGATTTGACCATTAAACACAAGACCCTTTTTCTGCGGGGCAGCAAAGGTAGCATGTGTCTTTGAAATGCTGTTGTTAGTGTGATTTTGTCAGAGTCCCAAAAATTGAGCTGAGAGCCATCTTGGAGAAAAGAGTAGGCATTGTGGGAATGAAGATACAGTTCATTTAAGAGGAAAACAAAACCCATACAAACAAATTTCTAGGGAAGGAAGGTGGCTGTGAAGGTGAGCCTGGGAGTGGGCATAGGTCTTTGCAGTCCTACCGAGCCAAAGGCTAAATGTCAGAGAAGGCAGGGAGTGGCAGCCTGCCTGCTGTGCCAGAGCTGCTGGGTTATCTCTGGGGGGCTGTTGCCCCAGTGGCAAACAGGGACTGAAAAATTTACCAGATGCATGTGAGCCAAAGGATTAAACTTCCTCAAAGGAGTAAAGGGAGGGGGGGAGGGGGGGTGGTGATGATGTATTATGGAAGGACAGCATCCTCCTGAGAAATACCAGGCTCACTCTTCTATAGCCACTGGGATGGTGGTGGAGAATGCCGCCTGGCATTCCTCCTCTATTCTAAACTCTGGGCAGTACTGCTCTGACAGATCTGCTCTTTGAAGAGGAGGTGAATGCACCCTGCTTTCACTGGGTAAATCGGCAAGTTTTGCATTGTTTGGGCAAGTGAAATGTAAGAAGTGGGAAAAGATGGTGTCTGTTCTTTCTGTCTTTTTTGCTATTCCCTATACCCACAAATAACTCTAGTTCTCTACCTTGTGCTTAGAGCTTTTCTGCATCAGAGTCGGTGCAAATAATCAAGTCTCAGTGTTGCCTGCAGGTTTCAGACAATCGAACATGAAGCTAATCAGCCTGCACTAGTGTTATCGATAATGCAAGGCTGTTGTCATTGAAAATGTCTGATGCAAAACTGTGTCAACACTATTAGGGCTAGTACTGGTCTTGACCCTGCATACTGCTGTTGTCCCTGCTAGCTTCCCTTCCCAGAGCTGGAGTGGTGTCCCTGCATATTAGACCTGATAGCATGGAAAGGAGGGCCTGGATGGTGGGCAGGTAGCGTGTGAGAGAGGCCAGGCTTGAGCAGTTTTCCCACCACTGGAGTCTAAGGGAAGTCCTAACGCTACCCTGTGCTGCAGCCTCCTTTGCGGAGGTCGATCATTATAAAGACTGGTCCTAGAAGAATTAGTCATTTGACTGGGGAACGAGGAGCTGGTGATGGGGTCTCTGCCCTCAGTGCCCCATAGCTTGAAATGTGGTACCAGTTGGTTGTTTGCAGTACTGCCCATTATCATGGTAGCTTTTTGCAGGCTGCCTCAGGAAAGACTTGTGTCATCATGCCTGGCAAATGCCTGTGCAGCAACACACATACTAGCATAGAATGTTTGTCTGCAGACTTAGTAAGAAAGAATTGCGGTAATTAAAACTAGTGTGTTTTGTTTTGTTTTTCTAGAAGGGCTTCTTCAACTTTAAACTTTTATTTATGAAAGGAGGCATTAGTATTCGTGGAAATTAGTGGTATAGGTCTTTCCTGCTAGCTCAAATCCCAGTGGGCTTTTTAAGCCCCTGTGAATACAGACCATGAGTGAGAACAAAGATGTTAAGGCTCCAAAGCCAGTTCCTGAAAGCTTGTGGAAAGAATTCTTTCCTTTCCCTTCCCTCACTTCCACTCCTCTTCTAGGCACCCCAGTTAGCTGGTGTAGGCTGCAGCTTGTCTAGTGGAGTAACTCAGTATTTGGATGTGCTTTATCTTCTGCTTTTACTGTGTCATCTCTGGTAAGTCAGTTGGTGTAGACTGTGGTAAGTGATAGCCGTGAAGAGAGAGATGTCATTTTTTGATGTTGAAGACAACTCTCCTTTGAAGGAGGAGGAGGTTTTCTCAATCCCAGGGGAGCATTGAGAAAAAGAGGACTGACACAGCCTGAAGTCTGAAGTGAAAAGAGGAGGGAGAACAGCTTTAAATACATCTTTAAACTTAAGTGCACAGTATTTTTTTCTTTCCTCTGAGCCCTCTTTTACAGGTGGAACTGATTGTAAGATAGCTCAAGAAGGTGAGTTTTACCCTGACTTCTCTCTTGAAGGAGATTATTTCCTGAACCTGTTGCTTTGTTCCAAATCTGCCATACATTCCAGAGGGGTCTGCAGTTGGTGGTCTTGCTTCTGAGTGGGGGATCTCCTTGCCTGTGCAGCAGAATGTAGTCAGTCTGCAAAGTTCCCTGCAGCTCTGGAGATGTGAGAGATATGTGTGTTGATCCTCCTGCTGTGCTTGCTGCTAGAGATATGATATCATACACCTGACTTGAAATGTGACTTCAGAGGGGATAGTCCAGTGCTTTCTTAGGGACACACTTACTAGATGCACATTTCAAATAGCGTGGGTGCCCTGGAAGCTTTTACAGGGAAAACAGCTTGTTAAACCTCTTGTATTGGTCTCCCGTGCCTGCCAAATATACTTAGCATTTCTACTGTAGTGTAGCAGCTGTCATTCTGAAAATGCCCTTGTGTATCTTGTTCTTTTTTTTCTTTTTTTTTCTTCCTACACCCTTGTGTAAAAGCATATAACATTTTGTGGGTGATGGGCCAAGAAATCACCCAGGGTGGCTGGAGGAAAAGATAGATATGGAATAAGCAAGTTGTCTTTAGTGCCCACTGTAACCCACAGGGACTTGCTGTAAGGTTGTTCTTGGAGGCTTGTAGAGAGGTCTGGTGATGCCAAGCAGGAGTTCTTTCTGTTGTTTGCCTCAAGAGTTAGTGTGCTGTTAAGTTTAATTTTGCCTGCCTTGGGGCCTCTCCATCTAAGCTTTGGGTATCAAATGTCCTCTGTTGAGATTGTGTTGGAGGGATTAGAAGACTTGAAGTTGTGCAGCTTTATCCTATAACTTGTGCCAGTGCAGAGACAAAGCTCAATCGTGATGGATGTGCTTCTTCAGTGCAAGTTAAAGTAGTGATTCATAGCTCTTGTGTTACTTTAAATATTCCTGATTTTTAGACTGCAGGATTGAAAAGTGACTTCCAGCTCTGCCCATTTTTGTTTGACTAGTATGTCATCTGGCCTAGAATCTGCCAGCTCTGCAGATTAGGATATTGTGTTGTGTTTACTGCTTGTTATGAAGTTGCCCAGGTAAAAAATTTCAGTTGTTAGCCTGATCAGTGCAGAGCAATGATCCACAGCCTTCTGAGACTGCAGAATTGCTCCTGCACTTAATGATGTAGAGGAGCAGACTGTTGGTCAGCTCGTCTTTTCTGTGGAAGCACTTCTGTAGCAGCAGACTGGGAGTCAGGCTCTCATAACGCACTTGTCTTCTCCAGACAGCCAAGTTCAGCATCAGAGATATGAAAAAAGAGGAACAAGGTAGTTTGCTTTTTTGATAACCATTATCAAATACTGCTGACAAGTCCAGGGGACTCTCCCTGCTGCTAGCAGTTTATGTTGCTGCAGAGCTGGTTACCCAGCTTTAAAGAAGCGCATTATGCCTTGTTAACTCTTTGTGGCTGGGTACACTTAGTTTCTTCAGTAGTCCCAAAGATGAGCTTAAAAAGTTTTCCCACCCACCACCTCACAAATGGTCAAGAAGTTTCTTGTCTTTCCTAGGTTTTTCGGCCTGCTTATCTCCCTGATGAAATATGAAATGTTAACTGCTGCCATTTTTTCTTGTTCGAAGAACAAGCTAAAACTCCTTCCCCATCTTGGAAACAAAACTCGGGTCTCACCAATGCAGTTAGCTTATCTGAGGAGGTGGGGGGGGCTGGCTTGGGAATGAGGAAACATGCAGCTCGACTGAACCAGAGGAATTTATATTCTTCCTTCTGCATCTCTGAAATCCTGGATCCTGCATTGCAGTGACTTGGCAGAGACCTGCTTCCCTGCCACACTGTTACCTTGTCTGCTAACCAGCTGTAGTCTGATACTTATTTAGCCAGTTCATCCAAACCCGCTGGCACTTGATGTAATCTGCTGATGGGGAGAAGAAAGGAGCTCACTTGGCGGGATTTCTCTTTAAGCTGTACACTTCAGGACTCTCTGTGCATACTGGGATTGAGACAGTCACTGGAGTTCTTGCATAGGTTGCGGTGGCTGTGAATGCAGTGGAGAGGTTGCTGGTATGGCTGTGTTGCCTTCGAAGCAGCTCCATGCCCTAGTCTCACTTACTATATGTCCAGTTTAAGACAATTAAGCAATGCAGCTGTTATCGGGGAAGTTCTGTAAATCAAGAGAGAGCAAGCACAAGCAAGCCCAGGGTCTGCAGTTGTGGCTGGGTTCTCCCCACAGCACAGGGAAACTTGTTTAGAAAGACTTTTTACAGGAGGAGGAGGAGGAAGGGAGAGCCCCTCCTTTCTGTGCCTGTGTCTGCACCAGCTATTCAAGAGCTGGAAAATGTATGAAAAAGCACACTGAGTTAGCAGCCCTGGAACTGGAAAATCCTGTCATGCTTTTTCCCCTTCTCACACTGCCACAGAATCTAACCAGGTGTTTGCTTAGGACCGGTCCTGTCAGGATGTCTTTATTGCCCACTCCTTTCTCAAACAGGATGTCCTGTTACAATTTGGAGCTTGTGAGCTTCTGCACGTGACTCAGAAGCTCACAGAGGCCTCGTGAGTCCCAAGTTTATTATTCTTCACTCCTCCATTGCACGGGTTGTCAGAGCGACCACTTGCTGGTGCAAAGGATGCTGGTGAGTTGTGGGGATGCTGTGGTGCCAGGGAGGAAGCCCACAGATGGAGTCAGCTGGAGTGCCAAGGCTATGCAGGTGTTGTACCCGACTGGGGACAGCTGTTGAGTGACGTCGTACAAGGAGGAGGAGAGGGGCTGCATACTGTGGTAGCCCTGCTGCAAGTGGGGCAGATACACTCTGAGGGGAAGCTCAGCAAGGGTTGCAGCATCAAAGTGCATGTCAGAGAAGCTGGCTGGAGAGCATGTGGCTTTGAGCACATGGCTGAGGAGTGGATGGTTTACTGTCCTGCTCTTTCCCTGCCCCTCTGCTTCTCCAGTGTGTAGAAGCCCTTGGAAAGACTGCCTGGGTATCAGCTATGCCTGGGAGTACTTGTAGGATTGTTTGCTGGTTCCCTAACCACAAGTTTCTGAGGATATTCTGGTGAAGAAGGTCCTCCGTGTTTTCTACAGTTAAGTAGCTGGGAAACGTGATGCCTTCCCACAAAGATCCACAGAGGTATCTGGAGCTCCCTGGGCTAGAGCTGGAGAGGGCCCCACAGGACCTTCCTTAAAGGTGGCTGCAGGTGGGGAGGATGCTTGCTCTTTTTCACTCTGGTGCTCCGTGGGCAAGGCTCCCTCCTTCACTGCATTTAAAAGTATTCTGGGTTTCTACTTCCATTTCTTTATTCTGCTTTGGAAACCATCTCCTATTGACAGTCATTGGTGATGTAGTTGAAATTGGTGTATGATTCACCACCTGCTTTTCCTCCTCTGTTTCCTCTCTGCCTCTCTTGTTTGTCTGGGCTTTTGTTGTCCCTCTTGTAATAACCTAATTGTGCTAACCATGTATAAGCAATGTTCCCTCCTCTTGCCGGGGGACTGGCTGACTTGTTGTAAGAAGTTATTTTTAGGGTTTGCTTCCTGGGATATTCTACCCGTGGCCAGTTATGGTGATGAAAATATCACTGAGATGCAGAAAGGACTCGCAACTCATTGCTAGCATGCTGATCTTTCTGTTGTAAGGGTGTTCATGGGGGACAGACATGAGTCCCTTACCACTACATCACCTGTGATTAGGGAGATAGCCACAATGACTGTGCAGCATGACTCCCTGTGAAAAGCAGACTGAGCTTCCAGGGTGATAGGTTATGTTGCAACTGAATTGGCCCAGGGGAAAAGAAAAAGGAAAGAAAAAAAAAAAAAAAAGCACGTTTATTTGCTTGCACTAGAGTTTGTTTCTGCCCTTTTTCTTTTTTGTACATGGGGATGTCAGTGCTGCAGAGCTCTGTGTTGGTGGACAGGGCTGTCCCTAACAGGCAATTTGCTCCTTGTACTGGATGTATTAGGTTGCACTGGGTTGCTGCCAAATGCCTGGTCTAGACTAGAGGAGAAGGTGTGTGCTTATTCTTTTTAAATGCTTCTCCCACCCCAGATCTGCCACTTGTAACACCTGAAAAAGTTGATCTTTATGGCAGCTATAGCTAGCAAAGCATGAATGTAGTACAAACAAATTACAGAGCCCAGCTGAATGAGGCCACAGGTTGACAGTGTGAAGTCTCTGGTGACAGTGTTGGTTTAAGGAGCACCTGCCTCTTTTCCTGGGGATATCTGTTCATTTCTCTTTATCACAGCAAGCCTCTTTCCTCTTCCTTTTGGATCAGGAAACCAAGATCAGAAGAATCCTTCAGTAAGGAATTATTGTAGTGGTGAGGATGGGAAGGCATTTGGTTTCCAGACAGGTTTTTCAGAGCAGCCATAGAAGTGGTTGCTTGGGTGTAGCTCTGGGAACCAGGATCTCCTGCAGTTGTGCATGTGGAGTGGTACGTTAGTGCACCAGACAGCACACCAGCTGGTGGTGTGGGGATAGCTCTTGTGTGCCTGTACTGTACTCCTGGAAGAGGTTGAGACCCCTGAGTGGCTTTGGATTGAGGTAACAGGGAATATTAATGTGGTTTTCAGGCCTGATGCCATTGGGACTGTGAAACTGGGTGGCTGTGGTGCAGGGGTGGTGGCAACAGTCTTGAAGGGGTGAGTGCTGTGCCTGTGCAATGTGCAGCCTTGCCAGCTGCCCAAAGGGGAGCCTGTTTACAGAAAGACTGGGAGACTCTCCTTCCTGACTAGTTAGGATCTTCAAAGTTATCAGTGCTTAGAAACTGTTTTGTGTATGTTTTGAAGTAATCCTTACACTTAAAGTTGCTTTAGTGTATGGTAACTTTTCCGCTTAAAATGTCGTCTTGCTGTCTCACTTCTATACAGTATCTAGAAGTACCTTTGCACTTGGCATCTACAGGATTGAATTTCTGGACTCTTCAGGGGCTGGAGGCAGCCATGCTGTCTGTTTCCTCCCCTGCCTCCTAACTGCTGTGGGGACTTACTGATACATGGTGCGTTTTGCCCTTTTGTATAGAAGTGTTTTGGTGGCTCTGCTATAGGTGATATCTGGCGTGGCGCATATGTGTGTTTTAAGTCTTCGCTCACTGAAATTTCTTGGTAGCCTGTTCTGTATTTACAGTTTTCTTTGCTTAATTTAAAGTTATCCTAGTATTGCTAGAGGAACTTAGTCTTAAAATAGATGGTTCGGCCTTTTTTTTTTTTTAATTATTTTAGTCTTCTGAGACTTGATGTTTCATCTTGTCAGAAGAGCGTATTTTGACAGAGGTATTATCTCTTTTTGGAGAGAAGTCATTCAGCACTTGGATGCAGAACCATTCATCTGTGCCCTCAAGAAGATTTTTTTAATTTAGTTTGCTCCTCTCATTTGTGCCCCTCAGATACCAAATCGAGGCAACATTTTCATCAGACTTCCCTCTCAACTGGTTGGAACAGCTGAAAAATAAGCAATAAATGTAGGCTTGCTGTTGTATAGACACAGGCCCCCCAACGTGTCTCATGCAGTGTAGAATGGCATTCTGCTGAATGCCAGTATTAGAAGCATGCAGAAATTCTGTGTTTGTGTTTCCCTCCTGAGCTTTCATCATTTGGGTTCAAACATAGATTTTCTTGGTTCGTTCAAAAGAAATCCAGCTATTTGATGACCAGTGACTGCATTATCGTATAGCATTTTGTTCAAGGGCCACATCATACAGATATGTTGTTGGAAAACTGGGGGCTGGATGCAGTCAGTCTTCAGTCTTGGACAGCCCTGATGGTGGTGGCTGAATTGAAGTCTGTTGGGGTTGTATGAGAAGGAGCCTGCGTAGCCCTCCTGAACAGGGCAGCCTTATGGTTTCTGTTCATATGTTGGCAGAAGTGAAGTCAGTGACAGGAACTTCCTCTTCCAAGTAGAGTTTTTTCCCCACGGTGTTTTTAGGGCTTTGCTCTCTGTATGGAAGGGGATGGGTGTTTAGTCTTGTTCTCCAGGAGTTTAATTGTGCACACCCCTTGTCCTTCCACTGCACTGTGCTCCTCTGCACCACCACAAAAATGTTCCTGCAGCTTTATTTAGCTATGTACACTTAGTCTTGCTTTGTTGTTTCCCCCATCAACTATGTAATGCATCAATAGCTTTCATTAAGCATTCTTTTATACTTCCAGTACCACTACTGGGCAGGGAAGTGTTAGCCCTGTTTTACACTTGGAAATACTGAAAGAGATGAAAATTTTCAAGTGCTTTCTAGAACACGTGGCAATTAGCCATAACAAGTTAGGAAAAGAGTCCAAGTCATATTCTTTGCTATAACAGTGGTAAGAATAGTGTAGGTAGAAAAAAGACTGCATTTGGCAGGAAACTAGCATGGGCTAAAGCATGTAGTATGAAGAGGAGTTGTAGTGTAGTTTGGTTGCAGGAGTAGGACTGTGATGTGTTCCTTGTACTACTTTTTCCCTGATTTACCTATTGTTTATGGAATACAGCTCTGAAATATGCTGTTGGGGATGCCTTTGGATTCTCTGTCTTTCTATTATTTCTCTGGGTGATAAGAGACTGTTTGAAAACTAGTGGTAATTGCTGGTGGTAGAGAAGGCTCTTACACAGATGACAATAAACAGCGCATGATTTTTTTTTTGGTGTGTGTTTGTGAAGACTGATCAGAAAAAGTAAAGAACATCACTGAGATATAAAATTGTTTCCTTGTATCAGTCATAACTGCAGGAATGGGGACACCTGCAATAGGTTGCTTTCTGAAGCAGGTTAGAGTAAGGTGACAAAAGTGAAAACTTAGCTCTCTAGGATCAGCAACTGTACCTAAGAGTGGAAATAAGAGCAATCTGATGACAAGAATTTAGATAAATTCTAAAACTGGCTGCATTTCAGGATCCAAGTAATTAAGTCAGTTGTGAAAATTTAGATTAAGGGATGCTGTCAGAAAACCGTTCCCATTCCCCACTCACTGTGTCTCTTTGACTAACTAATCAGTCTGTTTGTGCAAAGGTTTCCTACCTCCCAGAGAATTTGTAAACATTCACGTTAATGGTTAAGGCATTTGAAGTCTTTCCAAAGGAAACAGCTGTAGATTCACAAGGTATACTGCTGTAAGCCCTCTTGATCACACGATAATGTCAAACTAATATGAAGTCTACGAGAGTAGAACATCCTTTCCCACCCAGGGAGAAATAAAATCTTGGATGCGTTTAAGAAGATTACTGTTAGCTCCTCAGAAGGAATAATGAGAAGTTATGGGACAGAACTGAAGACCTATCATTAACTGAAAGCTGGTTCAGGGGAGGGAATAAAAAATGGGAGGGAATGACCAGAAAGCTATTGTACACTTAATAGTGTGTGTGCTGGGGATACTGCTCTCATTTCAAATAGTGTGATTCAGGTTTTGTTTAGAAGGCAGTTAGAAACCATGCTGTCGAGGTGCTGGAAGGAGTATCCATATGAGGGGGAGGGGGGGGGGGAGTGGAGGGAAAAGGAAAATACTAGGGAGAGGTAGAATGTGATCAAGGTTAATTAAAGTGTGCTGTGAAAACTAGTTAGATGTTCTTGTGTGCCCTTTCTGTTACAAGAGACAAATGTGATTATGCAACAAACTGAAAAATTATCTTTTCAATAATTCATTTCAAACTTTTTGCCTTGAGAAAAATATAGGTTGGGAAAAAAGCATGAGAAACTTGTGTGTAATTAAAGTCGGCATATTTGGGGAGGAATTATTTTCAAAAACTAAACGACTTACAGACTTACTTCTTCAGGTTATTTGTATTTGGCACTGGGAAATTAATCTCTTCTCCCCTTTGTACAGGATGACTGGGACAGTCCTGAAACATAGATCCGTGTCTCTCTGTTTTTTTTGTTTTGTATTTTTATTGATGGTTGTTTTCTTCATAACTTCAGAGAAGAATACAAGCTTCCCTTTGGAGATGTACCCTTTCCTAGCACCACAGCAGGAGGGTGGAAGGTGGGGGAAGGGGTGGAGGTTTGACTCTAGCACTGAGAGTGATCCATCCTATTGCTTGATTTTTAAAAACAAAAAAACAATAAAGGACATCCAGCCACTATCCTTTTTCAGTCTGTCTTTTCTGCCATCCGGCTGTCCTAATGTTCCAGCACATTGTAAGTTGAACTGTCGCTGTTCTACCTGAATTAGCAGGTTTCAGCCACCATTGGTTAAGGAATGCGAGACAAAATGAATTAGTGGTCTGGCAATGAGTGTATATTAAATTTAGGAGCTGACAGTACTGCCCATTGTGGCTTGACTTTCTCCACTTTTGGAAATTGCATTTGTCTTTGTTTGCACTTCAACTTTGTTTTCTTCATCTCCAGCATGTTAGACCGTGTAATGCTGCTGAGGACTAATGCTGGTGCATGGACCTTTGCTAGCACTATTGCATGTAACTTTTTGGCCTCCAGGTTGCAAAGAATTTTACTGCTAGTTTGTTAGGGTGTTTTTTTGGTGGAAGATGGGGGAGAGGATAGCAAGGGAAAGCCTCAAGAACCAGTAATGTAGCATCCCATGATGCTGTTTTTAGAAGTTATGTGTGGTGCAGGTCTACATAAAAGACACTTAGGAAGCATTTTTTTTTTCCCCTAGCTCTTTATTTGCTATGAAAAGGAATGTTAATACTGTGAAGAAGGATGTGAAGCACAGTCCTCCCAGGCTCAGTCCTGTTAACTGCCTGGATGTGGCACATGGTTGGAAATAACTCTTTACACTGAAGATATAAACATTGTTCTGCTTCTGTCTGGGGATGATATGCTGGTCACCTCCAGACAAACAGGGTGTCTGTTCATTACTAGAAATTCAGGTTGATTTTTAGCAGTATTTGAGTTGAAAGCATGAAAAGTATGATGTCAAGCCTTCTCTGTGGAAAATTATAAGTTATTAGCTGATTCAATGCACAAGTTGTAGGGGTATCAGCTGTATTATTAACTGAAGGCCCTGGTAATTCTGAAGGTTTTCTGGAGCACTGAAACACTACAACAAATTGGATAGGTACTTCTCTCACTCTTGAGTGGGGTTTTTAACTATTGCCTGGGCTGTCTCTTCTGAAAAAGAAGCCTGCCAGCTTCCTCTGTGCTTAGTGGCTCTATAGCTTCTTAGAAGTGAAATTTTTGTACAGCCTTCTTTTTTAGGCTTCCAAGAACACATGTTGTTTCAGACTTTGAGCTGAAGTGGGAGTTCACTATCCAGAGGCTCTTTCGGGGGGAGGAAAAAAAAAAAAGTTTCTTTTAAGTTGCTTATGTACCTGAAATATAAGGATGTGGTCACATATCTTTATAAATCCATGATGTGATCACTAGCACCAAAAAGCTCGGAAAGTTTTTCTTAAGTGAAAAAGAGGTGGGTTTTGCTTTGTTTTGTTTTCCAATTGCTGTATTTTAAAATTAAATTCATTTTTAAGTCATGAGGTATATGCTAATTGCAAACTGGAGATCTTTACAGCCATCCTTCTCTTAACTGTCAATTCATTTGGAATAACTGAACCCAGATGATGGGCAAATAGTACTTAGTTTTGAATTATCTGTATTTATGGAAAGGCAAACTGTTTCCTTCCCTCCTGCCCTTGCCACAATAAAGGCATTGCTTTTGTGCAGTGTAAACTGCATTTACTAACGGTCTTGCACTTAAGAGTTTCTAGTTAATGAGACCTATTAGCAATAATGAAAAATGGCATCTTTAAAGTGCAGACCTAGTCAGAAAAATGATTCTCCAAGAATGACTGGATGTCTGTGTACTCTTTCTTGGCTTATTTAATTTAGGGAATGGGGGAGGAGCACAGTCTTGGCTCTGAAACTAATTATTCTCCTACAAATGTGCCCATGATCAGCAGTTCCCACTGGGGATTTGCAGGGTTGGGGCTTCTAGTACTAAAGAAAGAGCTTCCCAGACTGAGCCTAGCTGAGACTGGAGTAGACTTGACTTTGCTTTCCCAAGCCTCAGCAGGAGTAGCAGAAGTAAAACCAGCTTTTTGTCTGCTGCAATGAGCACATCTGAATCAGCAACATAGCACTGCATGGAGTAGGAAAGTGATGGTTTTACATAATTATTTATCTGGCTGTGTGTGTGTTTTAGTGTGTTGCCACCTCTGTATCATGTGCTGTTTTAGCTGGAAAGGGTATGCATTGCCATTCAATACGTGAATAATTCTGCTTAAGGAAAGGGGAGGATTGGCAACAACTACTGGATTTGAAATACAAAAGAGCCCCACATTCCTGCTTAGGATCTGACATGAGAAGACTGCATGGATGATGTCTGCTCATATGAATAAATAGTAAGGAATTACAGGGAAAGTCTAGAGAAGTGGAAGCTCCATTTATCTGTGTCTTAGTGTCCTCCCACTCAGTACTGTCCATACTAATAATTTCCTTTTGAGATAGGACAGCCTGTCATGCCACTCTGAAAGCTTGGAATAGCTTCCCCTAATATGGGACCAGCTTGTCCATCCTCATTGAAAAGGATTTCTTGGGTTGTTCTTTTACTCCTTTGTGCTAAGTAGTTCTTAAGAATTACAACTTTATGTGGTTATAAGTGTTCTGTATATTGGGAGAACTTCCCAATATACAGTGGGACAGAGTGGGCACGTTTTAGGACAGAGCGAAGATTTTCACATAAAGGAGATGTTTCTTCTCCTTTTTTGGGAGTAGCATTGATTGCTGAAGACAGACTTGATTTCTTGATTCTGTAACCTGGCTGCCAACTCGAGCTAATGTTATCAGACCCTTTAGGGTTTTAAATGGACTTCATCTTAAAATAAGGCATTCTTCTATTAACTGCTATTTTTGGCAGGATCATGTACCTGAAGCTCAGTGGTCCTAGATGGATAGTCAGCTGCTAGCTTAGTGGCGATTCCTCTGTCTCTTCTTCTGGTGCTAAGCAGAAGGGTGTCAGTGTCTGCTCTCAAAGGAGCAGTTTCTGTGCTATAATGAAAGCAATTCAAACCACCTTGCCCTTGCCTCTAGCAATTGCATCTTCCATGTGGAGGCAGAGGGGTTTTGGGGAGTTCATGTAATTTATCAGGATGTGATACATACTCACAAACCTGCCCTTTGTGGAAGAGGGGGATTGGAGTGTTTGCCACCGAGCACTCAAAACCCCACTGTAGGGACTATTGAGCCATCTGTGGGAGAGATTCAACTGCTTGAAAAGAAAACCGACTTCTGAAGCTGTTCATGTGTGGGAATTAGAAACTGGTGGATGCCTGGGGTGTGCAAGAGCATTGGCTAGCAGCTTTAGTTAAAATGGAGCTGAGAAAGATGCTGCATGGCAAGCTGCTGCATCCCGGTCGAGCTGCGAGCCTGCTGAACAGGAAGCGGGCCAGTGCATGGAGGAGAAAGTGGCTGGCAGCCTGACGGGGAGCAGACCACTAGTGCCGCTGTCCAGAGCGCTGCTCTGTAGGAGAGAGGAGAAATTAGCTCTTGGTGAAAAATGTTTTGTGGCCTCGTGGCCAAAAACACTCAACAGTGCCGGGCTTGCATGCATGCAATTTGGCCAGATTTTCTTTTCCAGGTCTTGCTCTTCTGCTGTGTATTGCCATGAGGCTAAGATTTGTGAATTTTAACTCAGAATTGCAAGGATGTGTCAATGCTGTTTTCTTAGGCTGTAGAGATGGAAGCGCTGAGCACCCATGCTTCTGCTGGGCATAGTTTATCTTGACATACCCAGCATTGCTGAAAATCAAATTTTTGGGTATTCCTTGGAATTGGACATTTAATCGTGTGTTCTGTAATCACATCTTTGATGTGTCATCACTGTATATTTGCATAGACAATATTAATTCTGCCATTTTCTAAACTTTAAGGTATTTTGTAAAACATTTTTTTTGGAGCAGAACTTAAGTATTACTTTTTTTTAAAAAAAATTGTGTTATGCCTACAGGGTCACGGTAAGTGTTTTTCCTCTATCTCTTCATTGGCTTGATCAGTGTTGCAGCCCAGGGTTTTGTTACTCATGCTACTGGGTTAACTGTTGGCTGGTAGAGAAGGAAAGCTTTTACATCTTTGAATGCTTCACTAAGAGACCATGCCTTTGCAGTAGCTGCCACTTAATCTCCTACTCTTCCTATGACTTCTGAAAAGTGTGCAGAAAAGCATGGGGAAGACAAGACACAGTTTGTCGTAACTTACCATCTCTTTCAAGGTGTCTGGAATGTCTTTTGACTGCAGTGGGTCAGTATAAATGACTGGGTGCCACTTGAAGATGCATTGCAAGTTTGGATATCAGAGCTTAGTCTGTAAGTAGCTGGTGTTGAAGAGGAGGTGCCCTTTATTAGAAGTGTCTATAGAAAATGGGTATCTGAGGCAATATTGCCCTTTTCCTTAAAAAGAGGGTAAAAGATGGTGGGCTATCTGTTGTCTGATCTTGCCTTACTCACAGCTTGTGTGATAAGCAAGTTACCTGGTGTTCAGGTGTTTGTTCAGTTTTGTTATAAAACTCAGTCAGAAAACCCAAAAGCCCCCCCACCCCTGGCCTCCATTTGTCTGTTTCCATTCTTCGAAGAAGTAGCTGAAGTCTAATCAAAGCAAATCTGATTGGGCAGACGGTGTCTATGGTAAAGCAGAGAGTCATATTGCGCCTCAACCTTTTAAAATTCAGACTATTTTGAGTCTCAGATTGTGTTTCTGCAAAATGGTGTATTCTCCTTTTGCTGCTAAATTAGACTAAATTAATTGCTGTTTAAAGCATCTGAAAATCCAATGCCATAAGTTGTTGTAGGAAATGCTGGGTGTTCTTTTTGCAGCCAGTACGAACAATCTGGATCTGTGTTTTATTTGAAGGGCATTTCAAATTGTTTATCTGGATTCTTAGTCATGACCTGTCTATATTATAACGTGTATTTTCCACGTGATAGAGACTTTAGCAATTTATCTGCTGAGCAGGATGATCTTTCCTATAAATGTACATGTAAAATATTTGCTAAGAAGATGTCATGTTTTGGGTCACTCCAGTCTCTACTGAGGTAGGCGATTAGAGATGGTGTTGTGGTTTAACCCCAGCTGGCAACTAAGCACCACCTAGCTGCTTGCTCACTCCCCCCTGGTGGGATGAGGGAGAGAATTGGAAGAGTGAAAGTGAGAAAACTCGTGGGTTGAGATAAAAACAGTTTAATAAGTAAAGCAAAAGCTGTGTATGCAAGCAAGGCAAAACAAGGCATTAATTCATCACTTCCCATGAGCAGGCAGGTGTTCAGCCATCTCCAGGAAAGCAGGGCTCCATCATGCGTAATGGTTACTTGGGAAGACAAATGCCATAACTCTGAACATCCCCTCCCTTGCCTTTTTTTCCCCAGCTTTATCTGCTGAGCATGATGTTATGGAATATCCCTGGGGTCAGCTGTCTCAGTTGTCCCCTTCAAAATTCTTGTGCACCCCCAACCTATGCATTGGCAGGGTGGTATGAGGAACCGAAAGGGCCCTGACTCTCTGTAAGCTCTACTCAACAATAACTAAAACATTCCTGAGTTACCAATGCTGTTTTCAGCACAAATCTAAAACATAGCCCCATACTACCTACTTGGAAGAAAATTAACTCTACGCCAGCTAAAACCAGCACAGATGGTCTAATGATGCCCTCTGAGCTTTACTAAGCATAATCTTATGAACTAAACTAGGAGAAAATATTTTATCTTTGTAATAATATTTCATATGCTGAAGGATCTTAAAGTACCTCCCAAGCTGGCTGTGCTAACAGGACAACTGAATTGCAGTCATGGGCTGGGGAATCACTGAACAAGGCTGTATCTCAAATTGGAGCTGAACCCAAATGATACTGTCGAGTAGCTCAGACATGATGAAGACAGTTAACTTGTTGTGAATATGATGCTTCAGCATAAAATCAGAAGAAATAATAAAGCTGTCTTTTTAGGGGGCGTGTGTGTGGTTATTGCTTTCTCAGAAGTGTGAGGAACAAAGGCAAGCAGACAGGTTTAACTTGTACTGATGAACACAGGAAAATGTAAAATAAATATCTGTGGTCTATACTGTATTTCTGCCCAAATATGACTCATTGTTTCTCTTGTCCGAATTATATTCCTGAGACCATCTGATGACCACAGAACTACAGGCTGATTTTGCATAGTGGTTAAGACTCAAGGGTGCATCTTGATATCATGAAGGCAACCAGAAGTCCCTAAGGACAGCCTCTTGTTAGAATAGCTGCCTCGGACAGGGCAAAATGTGTTTAAACTCAGCAGGAGGCAGAAAAGACTGGAAAAACACCTTAGAGCTGCAGATGTTTGGTTTTCTGAGATACACTGCCCTCTTCCTCCTCTGACTTCTGAGAATGAGCTGTCCCAAGTCCTCCTACGTGGGGAATCTGCTTGTTTGATAAACAGAAACTCCTCAAAATCCCCTTTTCCTGGTAGTCTGGGTGTTACCCCTCCCTGGGCTGAATGCTTATCTTGTGTTCCCTGTGCTGCTGATCAGAGAGGCCAAGATGGGTTTATCTTAGCCCACAGCAGTGAAGGCTGCCATCAGCGTGAGGCTAGTGCAGCGCTCCCTGCCAGCCCTGGCTCCTGGTAGTGTCACCTGTCTCTTCCTTCTGAAACTCCTTTCTTCAGTACCTGCAATGGCAATTTGATAACTGCTTTTCCAGACCCATCTTAACTTTCTTTGTTCCTCTGGTGCCATCTTTGTGATTTTTCTCTTAGAGTGCAGAGTTATACATAGGCTGTAATAAAGAAAAGTTTCTCCATAAGCAGTCAGTGATGTGCTTTTATAGATACATTACTCTAAGTTATTTTCCCTTTAAAGCTTTCATTTCTTTTAGTCACCAAGTGAAGTGTCCTATCATTCTAATACTTGAATAATTCTTGATGTGTGATCTCCATTCTGCCCATGTAGGGCAAACTGGGAGCTTTAACAGTCTCAGATCATCTGAAGCTTTAACTTCAGATAATGTAAATTCTTTGGTGCTCTGGCCTGCCAGTTTCCCGACCAGCTAGAGAGATAATGGCTCTGTATGCTTGTAGATACAGGAGGAGATGCTGCCTGTTGCAAGTTCTCCAGTATATTGAATGGATGGGAGCTACATGTAGAGTTGGGTGTCAGTACATTCTGGTTCTGGCTGTCCCTGTTAAAGAGCAGTAGACAACCTGACGGATATCAGACACTGTCTGTTGTTCTCATTGGCAAGGTCCTTGGTTTTGACTGTAAGCAGCCAACTGCATAATTGCTTCTTGGGAAATCAGTGTGTTTCACTAGCTGCTGACAGCCTGCCTTTAAAGCAGTGCTGTCTCAATAGCAATGTCATATTTGCCTTGCTATAATCCAGATCACATGCGATATCCTGGTATTACATGACTGGGGGTTTTCTTCTTTCTCTTAGGTGCAGGATCTAGGACTCCTCAAGTCCTGGCTGTACTGCTGAGTGCATGTGATTTTTCAAATAAATCACTTTATTCTCACTCTGCTTTTTTTTAATATGTGAAATTGGATATTTTTCTTCAATATGTGATGAGGGGATGGTAAATGTTGATCTGCATTTTGTACTTACAAAAATGATGATCTCTTACATGAGTGCTGGGAGTTATAAAGGGAGAATGTTGGGGGACTTCTGATGACCAGTTGTCTCTCATGATGGATTGGAAATTAGGGGTAGACTAATTCAGTCAAAGACTAGAACATCACAGAGTCTGATGTAAACCACTTGTGGGCACTAATTCTTGGAGTATCATAGCAAAGGATAGTGGAATTGTACCCCGTAGCTTCATAAGCAGTTGCGGCTGGTGCAAGCTGTGTGCTGCTGCTGAAAGAGGGAGCCTTTCTCCTGACCGTTTGTTCCCTCCTTGCACCAGCACGAATTCTTTATATAGTTACATGGTGAACCAGGTTAATGATGGATCAGTTCAGCTATTCAGTTCAGTGCGCTGCTGCACAAATGCTTGCGCCAGCATCAGAAGCAAAGAGGATACAGGGCCGTTAGGAAACATGCAGGGGAAGGATGGGACTGCGGTGACTCCCAGTGTTACAACAAAGGGGCCTCTTCTGCACCTGCTGCTGGACAAATCTGCACCATAGGCAGTGCCAGGAGAGTGACCACCTTCTTAGAGATAGTGCAAAAAATCTGGCTGTATCTTACCTGTGGACTTTTGGGGAAGAAGGTGAGGGGAATCAGTGCTGTGGTGGGACCTTTAGCTCACACAGATGTACTACTGGAATCCTCAATTCCAGTAGCTTAAAGGAATCAGAGCTGCCACTGCATCTCTATACAGCTGAATTCCTAAAATACCAGCTGAAGGCTAGATGTGCTTTTTGGAGGGAGCAGGAGGTTCTTCAGCCTAAACAGTGTCTTGCTTGATGCTAGCTTTGCTGTTTTCCTTGCTGTAGGAACTCTTCTAATGCAACATGCAGGAATTGCTCTGCTCATAAAGTATGTTTACTGGTAGACATGATCCAGATAGAAATGAAGACCAGCGGTGGCTAGCATTGCCTCTAGCAGAGAATTTTAATGTTCTGAAAGCGTGGACTTGATCTGATGGTGTTGTTTGCCCCCTCTCATGCATGCCTCAATTTCACTCTCTGAGGTGCAGGTATTGAACCCAAAATTTGGGTCTGACATTGCTCTGATTATCTATCTAAAGCCACTTGCATGGTTGGAGAGAATGTCGCACAGTCTTAAGTTTGCTTGAATGAAGAGATCTCCATGTACTGTGTCTCTCATCTCTTTGGGAAGTCATTTCCTACGATTAGAGAGCTAGGTTCCTGGATTGGGAGCAGGTTTCTCTGTGATCCCTCACAGTGTCATTGCCTACATGGTGAGTCACTGGTAATGCCTGAGGTCTTATTTTTAGTTCTGTTGCTGCCATTGGCCTGAAACCATTGGCTGGTAAGAGACTTAAGCGAGGAGATAAACACATTAATCTCCCTAGGCCTTCCCTCTCAGCTGCTGCCTCTGTGCCTTTGCGCATCTCAAGATGTAGCTTTTCCTGGACCATCAGGCAGAATGATGTCCCATCCATACCCTGGTGGGATGCCATTCAAGTCTTTTCACTATTAAGCTCTGGAGCTGGGAGGAATGCCCTCCGTACACGTGGGTTTGCATGTGCAGGCAGGGCAGCGTGCTTTTTCAGCAATGAAGGCAAGCTGGGCAGGCTGTTACTTTCCACCCTGCCACCTTTGCCATCAGGGTTTTTCAGCAAACATCCATTCTTTTCTTGGCTCCTATCACCACACTGCCTTTCCCTCTGTTCCCTCAGGAAGAGTCCTGAAACAAACTAACAGGATTATTTTGTAATAAGCTTTCTGTAGCAATTGAGAAAGTCTGTCCCTTTTGGTGAGCCTTTAAAATGTCCTATTGGATTCTTGGGGGAGGTCACTGGACTCAGTTATGTTGTAGGACTCTAATAATAGTTTGTGCATTCATTCTTAGTCTTCCTTTTTCACTTGCTTTCCTGACATGGCAAGGTAGTGGATATGGGAGTACTGGTGAGTTCTTTGTTGCCCAGTAGTGGACTGGTGGTAGTGCAGGCTAAATAGGGAGTTTTCTTCTGCCCCTTCTTTCTCATGCTCTTTCCCAGATACCTCTGATCCTGCTAAATGAACTAGTCTGCACATCCCAGGGTTCCAGCTCTTTTGTTTTCTGTGCTTTTTCTGTTAGCATATGCATCTTCAACTTCAGGGAGTCCTTTGCACAGATTTATACCATGTGAATTTTAAGGGAAGAAAGGAGTGTGTTCAGCTGTTCTTTACTTTTGTTAACAGGGTAGATTATTTTTTTAAATTATGTATTTTGAAGGTTTTGCTTGTAGAAGAGAAATGAAGGAAAGTTAATCAGCTGTCGGGGACTTGCTCTTCTTCCAGCAACAGTACACCTGAACCCTTGTGGACCTTGTTGTTCCAGAAGTCCCAAAACACACATCCAGAGCTGGTAGCACTGTGTGATTGTGGCTGATCTGCTTCTCAGTTTCCTTGGCTCAGTGGCCTCAGGTAGCCAGCCATAGCTCGTAATTTGAGTAAGGCTCAGACTCCCGACCTCCTGGCAGTGTGCTGGTGATACAAGCACATGCTTAACTCGGATGGAGTTCAGTCCTGTTGATTATGACTCAGTGTCATTCTTCTGACCTTCCTGTTCCAAAGCCCTTTTCAGTTCTGTGCCCTCATTTTGTTCCCACGCATGTCTTTGAGAGTGGCCCAATCTTTACAAAATTCAGAAACAGATTTTTGAAAACCTCTCTTCTTTCTGGTACCTGCCATCTGGAGAGGAAGGGATGAAGTTCTGGGTGTTTGAGGCCTCCTGTTTTTCTTGGCAATCTCTTCTCTGGTACAATTTGAAAGCACTTCTGTCAGATCAGGGAGAACATTAACTCAACCTAGGGATAACATGCTCCAGTGTGGAGTTGAGGCATAAGTTGAACAAAGTAACTACCAGTATTTTCCCATCTGCTGACTGATGTGATGTAAAAGGCAGCTGAAGGGGGTGACCACAGTTTTGAATATGGAGGAGTGCTGTCAGCATGCTGAGGTGGGGGACCAGCCATGTGGGAACAAGTTAGTCCTGTGTGTGATTGAACTTACCTCGATCTTCTCTGGAGGCTCTGAAACTTACGCAAAGCTGACTCTGGTTTGTTTCCTCTCCTGTAGTGCTAGTTTTGAGAGCTAGTGTATGGGAGCAGGGTACCTGTGGATTCTGGCAGCTTGTGCTCAGAGACCACTATAATGGGAACTATTGTGTGTGTATTTGTAAATCTCTGCACTCACTGAGCTGGAGATTGATGTTGCTTACTCACTGCACTGAAAATGGAATTAGCTGTGGGCAGTGGAGTTGTGAGATAGGAAGTGTAATCACTTCACCCACATGTGCTATGAGTTCCTGGAGCTGCTCTTCATGTGTCTCTCCCTTTGGATATGTCTTTCTATTATTAATATTATTGTAGAACTTGTCTCTAGATGTATTCAGTGTTTGACTGGGAAAATGTGCATGACTAGATAAACAAAGCGTAATTGGCAATCTCTCACCATGTGTCTGTATTTTTTCCCCTCTTTCTCTCCATTCCTCTTATCCTGCTCTAGTCTGTATATACAGTACTGAATATCTGATACTAATGAAGAGAGAGTTTGTTGTCTCTGACAGCAGTATACAGAAGGTGTGATTGCAGCATGAAGGACATACTTCACTAACTTTATTCTCAGCAGTGTAGAGGTAATAGCATTGAAGTCACATTGATGTGGATTTCAGTGTGGGCTAGCAGCTAAGGCACATATGTAGGTACCCAGCAGGCCTGTACAATTTGTGTTAAAGTCCATGAATCCCACTATTACTACTTCTGCTAGTGAGTATAGTGCTAACATGGATATGTCTATTCATGCTGCGTTTAAACCTTTGATTGCAGAGTAGATATTTCCATAAAGCTTTGAGGCTCTTTTGCAAGGACAGAAGGTGCCCAGCAGGAACAGTATCAGAAGCTGGGTGTCTGTCTCCTGCCTGTGAGTGCCAGCTCCAGAGGAAATTGTTACGCAGTTTGCTTACAACTTCAGTTTTACTCCAGCTCTCACTCTGCTGCTGCACTTTTAAAGTGAAGGTCTTGGCTTCCTAGAGAACAGCTGCTTATGGTATCCCCTTGCACAGGGTCTTGTTCACTAAAGCCCAGCCTCCTGGAACTTTTCCAGCCTGTAACCGTATAGAGAAAAACCTGTGTCACCACTTGAGTCCTTATAGACAACAGCTTCTCTGCAGTGCTGGATATGTCATCATCAGATCCTACAGAAGGGTGATTTCTGTCCTTTCTCTTAGTTGGGGTGAGAAGGCAGGTGGATGGAAGATGCTAGCAAGAGCCACCCATCTGTCCGATAAGGGCAGAACAGCAGAGAGGGCAGTGGAAACCCTGGGGTTTTGATAGCCTACATCTGTGCTAATGTGGTGTGTTAGGTATGCTGGTGTTTTTAATGTCTCAAGGTCGAGAAAGTTAGTACTGTGGATGTGGTGTGCATGGGTAATTACCATGACTTTCATGGCTTCTGAAATGTGAAAAAGGGATCTGAAAACTAGGAAAGTGACCAAAAGCCCAGTGATTCGTGTGTGCTGCAGCATGCTTTGCTTTGCTCCTCCACGCACCTTTCCTGCCAAAGGGAGACAAACTGTGGTGACGGCAGGGCTGAGCCTAAGACCACCTTTGGTCTGATTCTTGGAATCAAAATAACAGATACCTGCTGCTTCCCTGTGTGTTTTGGGTGATAGTGAACAGGTGTTGACAGCTGTATTTTGCTGGTACCTAAGTCTTGACAGAAGGTTCACCAATGATGATCGTTGCAGCAATGGCCATACAGAAGTTATCCTCTTGTCCCTGCCAGAGACCTTCCCTTGCTACCTGGTTCTGTGTCTGCTGTGTGCTTCCTCCAGTTCGCTGAGTGAGTTTAAGAGTCTTTCCTCCTGTTCACCTGGAACCTCACCAGCTGTTGTTCTGAATCATAAGGGTGTTCGTTCTTTCGCTCTAGACACCACCATGGTTTTGTTCTAGACTGCCCTTAGCATCTCTTCTCAGGCTCTCTGAAACTGGGTGTTAGATGGGGAAGGTAGTTTGACCTTGCTGGATGGGATGCAACTTTCCTGTGTCCATAATGTGGTCAAGTGATGACTGTGAAAATCCTTGTTAACCTGTTCTGCTGGACTTGTGTAGCTTTTGTTTCTGGATTAGACAAAGACTTTTACCCAGGAGTAGAAAACAGTTTATATGCAAACCGATGGCCCAGCCACCTTCTGTGGTTCCTTTGCAGTAGCCTCAGCTCCATTTGAGCTGCTGTTTCTGCTGGATGCTAGAGTGAAAACGTGTCCCTCATGATGCAGTTCCCTCTTCCCGAGACACATGTCCCAAATGCTCTACACTGTCCTCGCTGTGGACCTCTTTGAGCATTCAGTTTTCCAGTGTTCCTGTTGCTCCTCAGTCAGATACCACTCTGGGTATGCTGCCTGTGTTGTCCTTCTCCTTTTTATTTGTGGTTTATGACAACTGTGTTGTGCTCTGGACCTTGCTTCCCACTCATGCAGGGAGGATGGTAGTTCCTGTCTCTGCTCCCATGAAGCTGTGTAGGAGATGAGAATTACCACTCAGCTTTTGAATGAGGCTGCAGCCAAAAGGGAGTTAGCCTCTGACGTATGGATGATGGGATGGTGAATGCACAACATCACTGATGGCACGTGGGCATAGGTTAAGAAGGTCAGGATAGCAAAGCAACATCTGCATAATCCCTTTGCTGTTTTGTGTGAAGATGAATGAGTGGCTGGGAGGGGGGAGGGGGCAGCAAAATCACTGTTAGCGGGGCAGATGTGAGTGTGGTTACAGGCTTGATTTTGTTTTATTTTTTAAATAGGAATTAATAGATTCGTGGGACAGTAGCAGTAAAACATGCACTAAGCTGGCAGCCCTCAGGGGTTTGAGAACTTCCCAGAGTTTCTCAGATGAACTGGAAGCAGATTCCCCACAGCTCGGAAGCTCTCAAAGAGTTGGTAACAGCTCAGTGTTTGAAGGGACAGCATATTCCGTGACACGTCTTGCATTCCCCAGCACGTGAAGCTCTCTGCAGGTGCCCGCAAGAAACACAGCCACTGCATTTCTTTGGCGCTCCCTCCATACCGAGGGGCAGGTCCTGCTAGCTGCAGCCTTTCCCAATGGCCATAGCCAGCACGGGGAGGAGGCGTGCGGGAAGAGACAATTCCTGTTTGATTGCTGGGGGTGAGGTACGCTCAGAGAGCTGGGGCATGCACAGAAGCTCTGCAGAAGTATGTTTTAGTCCAGACACTTCAAACTGCCCTGAGTAGGGTAGGGTCTCTGTATTTTAGGCTTTCTGCAGCGTGCTGTGACTTAAGGGAGGAAGAGAGGAGCGACTGCCTTTGCAATAACTCTGATGTGCTTGCTTTGCACTCTATCTTCCTTTGTGGATGAGCTTTCATGTGAGCAGTGACAGCTACTAGAGAAGCTGCAGTCTTAGTATTTTCCTGCATCTTCCATCAGAGCTGGTGGTGCTGTTTTGATGTGTTTAATAGACCAAACCCTGAGAGGCAGTGTAGGCTAATACTAATGGGAAGAATTTATTTTCCACCTGTGTCTTCCTAGTTGGTGTCTGCCAGAGAGCAGAAGGCAGCACCTGGGTGGAGGGATGCAGGGACTTCATGCCATTGTGAGTGCTTTCTGGAATTGTGTGCAGTGGCTGTGCTTTCAGGCATGGAGGCTTTGTTGCACATGGAAGCTGGGAAGACAGAGCCCTCCTCTGCTCCCTCTGGAACAAAACCAATGGATGACTAATGCAGTCTTTGTAAATACAACTTATCCTATCAGTGACTAATGAAGGCTTTTTTTGTTTCCTTCCCCTCCTGTCTCACTAAAAGAAAAGCAGTTCTCAGAGCAAGGTTGCTGATGGGATCTCTTTCTTCTTGTTTTATTTCAGTGGTGTAGTAGAGTGTGGAGGTCATTTACAAAAGGCAGCTTATTGCCCCTTTTCCTCATGTGAAACTTAATTCCATATGGTAATTTGTGTATTCATTTTTGTTAGTCACGGCATGCTCCTAAAGCAATCTTCTGTTCCATATGCTGATCTTTGCTTCTCATACTGGAACCTGTGTCATGTCCACAATGCAGGAGAGTCAAACCTTGCTTTAACTTTTTTCATAAAATCTTTGACAGCATGCCGTTAGTCACATACATTTGGACCATGCTCAGATGCTCATTCCTGATTGTGTGCCTGGTCCTTGCAAAGGGTCATGCCATTTTTCTCTTGGCACTCTACCAACAGACAGGTTCCCACTTGCAGGTTAGGAAGCTTGTGGGCTTGCTAAAAGCTCTTGGAGAAAGCTTATTGTTCTAGTGACATGCTGTCTGGCCCTTGCAGATACACACAGTATGTTAACAAGCTACCCAAAAGAACTAGAAACAATGTTCACCAAGATGTTCATGGAGATACTACTCGTGTTTGGTGTGTTGTTAAAAAGTAGGACTTGTAATTCAATAAAAGGCTTCCTTTTAGATTGAAATTGTATATCAGATTATAACACGGAAGTTCTCTGAACTCTGCTCTGTGAATTGCTTCCATGGTCCCAAAGGCATTCATCATGGGAGATGGATCCGTAAGGGACTTGAACAAGAATGCTTGAGTGCTGTCTTGGATTTGACAAGCAGATTCCTGTCTGGGCTTGTCACAATGACCTTTTCTGAAATCTAGAAAATTGCTTGTAAGTTTGGTCAGTTTGTTTTGCACCTCAGCTATTTTCAAGGCAGCAAGGATGGGAAAAGGGTATCCTACTGCCATCAAATGCTGTCCTTGCAGCACTGCCTTGTGAACCTCCTGGGGGAGCAAAGGAGAGCAGTACTTGGCAAGACCATGTGTCCTTTTTGGAGGATGTCATCAAGTACCTTTTCCTCCTTTCCTCTCTGTGCAAACCAGCCTCTGTTGCATTCATCTGGCATTTCTGTGGCTGCTAGAGCAGTGGTTTACATGTCACTGCAATATTACAAAAGAGAATTTTCAAGAAATTGACTTTTTACTTTTAAAAATTTTTTTTCAGTCCTTTGTCTGGCAGGTGGGTGCCTTCTTTTCTCTCTCTTGCTCTGCAGCTCCCATCCTGCCCTTCCCCCAGCCAGATCGTGACCTCATTCTTCTGTTGCTCTCCCTTCCTGTCCTGGTATGACACTAGGTCTTCTCTGCAGCCTTTCCCCACCCCCTCTTTATATCCAGCTTTAGTTGCCACTCCTGTGGCAGGGTGGCTGCTTCCTTTTGCCTACGCTTGCACTTGCAGGTCTCCTGGGTGCTTGCAGAAGTGGAGTTAGCCAAGTGCCATGTGTGCTGACTTCCACAGGTCATCAACAGTGACCCTCAGCTGTCTTTCGGGTACCTTCTGAATTAAGATTTATATGAAGCTACTTGCTGACTTTACTATAAAGAGCCAGAGCATGCATTTTCTTCTATAGGCTTTTTCAGTTTGTTGTTCATGTTTCAAACTGAAAAATTGATTAATTTAAAAGCACAAATCTATTAGTTAACATGTGAAGTAAGGAAGAAGTCCACAAGTATTGTGAGATCAGAGGAGTGCAAGAGGGAAACTTGGATTCCAGAAGCATGAAATCTGTGCTGGACTTGGACATTAAATCAAACTCTGGTCACTAAAACATATTTGCTGTTTAAAACCTAGTATAATTGCTGGTAGCAGAACAGCATCAAGCTGTTCCTCTTAAAACCATTTTTTTCTCTGAAGAATATAGACACGTGCTCTATTCCACACAGGCTCAACAATCCTAGTGACTTCCTCCTCCCAGAGACCTTTTTATCTCTGAGTTCTTGGGTTCCCTGACAGCTTGGTGAGGAATCTGTTGCCCCAGGTCCCAGAGTTTGGCTAAAGAAATGCCGCTTTCAGATATGACAAAGGGTGCTTGATTGCACAAGCAGGACCTGAGCCAGTTGATATAAATCTGCCTCTAGCACAGATGTATAAACACCGGGGCATGTGACATATGTTTTGTGCTCAAGACCAGATGCTCAGGGAAGTTAAGCAGAGATTACACTGGAGTGGTATTGGATGGACCAAGACAACCAACAGAAGTAAATAAAGAAGTTTTCCCAGGTCTCCAAGTCCACTGCTTGGTTTGTCCATTGCTGTGTTTCCGTGTGATATTTTGGACACAGTAGAATGGGAGGCTGCTCTCCTCTGGCTCTCCATAGTTTGTTTAGCCCCTGGACCACTTTCTTTTACAGCAGGGATTTGCTGTGTTTTAACTTTGCCAGAGCTGGGTGGGAGACAGGCCTTTTTAAGGCAGGACGTCTTTGCATTTTCGGGCAACTTTAGAGGCCTCATGGATACATCATGTCTTGGGCTGGCCTGGTTTTTGGCACATGGGCATTGCTAACCAGATGATTGCTTGGAAAGGGTAGCAGCATCAAATGTTCAGGAGAATCAGTGGGCTGGAGTACCCAGCTGGAGACTGGACACTGACTGTAGTCAATTTGCTTAACCTGTCTTAGCATATGGTATGCAGTACTTCATGTCATGGCCGCTTTGTTTTATTCATTCTCTTGCTCTGTTTCTCAGTGTGAGCTGTGTTGGTCTGAAGGCTGCAGAAATGATAATTTCTTTCCTCTTCACTGGTTAGTATTGCAGTAAATGAGTTCAGATATGCTTGTTTTGACTGCAGTTTCCTTAGGGAGACCTAGTATCAAAGCATTCAGGCAATTCTGCCTGTCTAGAGGGCTGTAGAAAGACTGCACAAGTAGTTTAAACTGTTGACCTTTCCTTGATACTTAGTTATATCAGTGACCCTTTATGAAGCTGTTGTATGTACATATACTTGGTAGGATTTACTGTTATCATAATCTTGATTGAGACAGGTGTCCTATGGAGCATCTTATTTTCTGCCTGTGCAGCTCTCTTCTGTGCATATTCTTTGCTTTTAACCATGTGTGACAACACTGTAATCCTTCCATTTTATGTATTAAAAGTTACAGATGAAGAAGTTTTGCAGGTGCACCTTAAATGATGGGGTTTTTGTGTTAGGGAGTGGGAAGACCACGGTAGGATAAATCTTCAGACCAGAGGAATAGACAGGTTAGGCAAAGGAGAAGCTATTCTTTTATTTCTTTGCATTCCATGAACTACTTATAATAACAGTTTGGAGGAGAAGCCAGTACTATCTCAAGCAATTATAACTGTGAGAACCACCATGTTTTACCCAGGGTCCTCTGTTTTGTCATTTCACAACCAAGAGCCACGGGGGAAGTTTTCAGAATTGTGTGACGTAGAAGATGGAATTTACAAATTGTGAAATTTAACATCATTAGCCTGAAACTTAGAGTTTGTGGCCTGACGCTTGCTTCTTGGTGTGAATATCAGCTAGCCGGCTTCTGTTGCTGAAATCCTCAGCATCCAGCGTGTATGCCAGCACTGCAGATGCAGAAACTGGACACTCTGTTCCTTCAAGGTTCTTTCCTTTTCTCTCCCCGTTTCTTCTAGTGTGTCCATACACTTATGAAACTAGGGGAAAGAAATCTGTCACACACTCAATGGGTGAGGATAGTTAAAACTTAAATAGCTCTCCCATAAGGGTTGCATCTAGCACTACGGACTTACTTAAAACCCTCCATTCATAAAGCGCTGAACAACTTTACTGCAGGATATGCAGCTGTGGTGCCTCAGTAGCAGTTGAGGCTTGCTTTTGTGTGGTAGAGATCTAACTAGCTGGAGTGTCTGTTTTAAACCAGTTCACTGTCCTTGTAGGGCAGATGTTACACATGTGATTTTGACTTGATGCAATTTGCTCCTAGTTTTGATGTGTTTTGTGCTTTGGGTGGTTAGCAGGCTTACTGCTAATCTTACTGCTCCTTCTTCCTAAACTTCAGCACTGAGGTGAGGCAGTCCTGATGTGATCCATCAGAACTCATGGCTTGAGTGGTACAAGTGAGAAGCCAGCACTGTAAGCAAACTACTGCTAGTATAGGGACACGGAGCAACTTCTACACAGTGTATTCATCACTATTTTTCTTTTATTATCTATTTGCTTTCACATTTTTTGCAATCTTTTCCTTATCTAAAAGGGAGGACTTTATATTGCATCCTCACCTGCCTGAGATCCCAACCCTTGAGGAGTGACTTCTGTAAGCAGGAACAAGGACAAGAAGAGACATAAAAGTCTATTGGAGCCATATGGGAACCTTGGAGACCTAATGGCTGTTGTGACTACCTCTCCTGCTTGCACACTTGCACAGAGATTGTGTTGTTCAGTGCAGGCTCTATGCCGGCCGGGAGAATAGCAGCAGGGATGCTGTGGGCTTAAGAGTTGGTTTGCGGCACCCATCATCTACTGGCAGCAGCATTTATCTAGGCCAGCAGGGATGCAGGGAGCGAATGACTCACTCAAGGATTCATGAGCGTTTCCCCCCCTCTCCTCCCCCTGTTGCAGCTGTGTCTTGGTCATCAGCCATTTGGGAACTAGCTGCTTTATTTGGTTGCTGTTTGCAGTGGGCAGTTTCTGTTAAGGTTGTTAATTTTATCAACTGCCTTGGAAGCTCAACTGACTTTGGATAACAATTAAAATTGCCTTTTCTGCCTTTCCTCCTTCCCTGCTCATAGGGCTGCCACCCAAACAGCTGATCTGGCACTGGACTCTTCTGAGGAGGTGAGAACAAGCAGATGGGCCAGAGGCAGAAACTTCCTAAGCTGATCAGCCAACAGCGTGGTCACTGTTTTAGGTGGTGGCTGATGTTGTTAGACAGAATGCCCTCTCTGGGTGCCACCTTGGCTGTGGTGACTGGAGGGTCTGGTGGCATTGCTGCAGCTGAACTGAGAAGCACATTTCATGGTGTGGTGGAAGAATGAATGTGGGGAGAGTGTGAATTACAGGAAATTCTTTAAATAGTTGTAAAATGAAAAGCTGGTTACTCTGATCACAACAGTTAGTTGATAAACTCATCAGAGGCTACCAGGTTTAGTTTCTGTTGAACTGTGGGTGACATGGTCAGTAATGCTTCAGGCTGTTGCTGAGGGTTACGGCCTGTGAAGGAGATCAGCCTGCCCTGGGCAGCCACCATGCTGTCCTGTGCTCCCTTTTACCAAGGCCAGTGAGTCTTATCTCTGAGCTGGGCTTTCTCTTCTCATGTGATCCCTTGGACTGCTTTTTTTGGTGGGTGCTCTGTCCTTTCCATGCTCCATACTTTTTCTTGTGGCTTTACTTTCCTCTGGATGCTTTAGTCATCTTTGTCTCCTGTTGGTGTTTCTGGCTACAAGTTCCATTAGTGTTTTTCTTTTAGAAGCACATTTTATGCTTGCATTTACTCGGGTCTGGAGGACGTACTTTCTAGGTCTCCCTGCCTGATGGCTATTGTCACTTCAGATCCTAGCTGTGTTGTATCCAACACAGACTTGGTGTCCCTAAACCCTGAACAGTGCTGCCTGCCCTGTCATAGCCCCCCTTCCCTGCTGGGTCATGGAACTTGGGAATCTCTTTTTGCTGTAGAGACCAATCCTACAGCACAGATTAATTTTTTTTTTTTCTTTTTTTAGGTAGAGGGCTGTACTTCTGTTTTCCCATGTTCCTCAGCTGAGCTGTGTGAGCTGTGTATTGCTATGCTGGGGCTGCAGCAATATCTTCACAATATACCATATTCAAATGTCTGTAGTTGTCCTCTGCTTGCTGTGCTGAAGGACTGCAGTATTTGGGTACACTGTTTGATAGAAGAACTGAAGGAGAGAGGCTGAGGAAGGGGCAGGGATCACTTTTGCTAGCATTCACCTTGAAATGGAGATAGTAGTTTTGGTTC
Organism: Athene noctua; assembly: GCF_965140245.1. NCBI lineage: Eukaryota > Metazoa > Chordata > Aves > Strigiformes > Strigidae > Athene > Athene noctua. The sequence continues at coordinate 43,774,594 of NC_134041.1, forward strand.
CCAAGTCTCATCTGGCTGGACCAGCTGTCCAGGTAGCGATGGCAAAAAGGGAAGCATAAGGAGACTTTTTTACTATGCTGTGTGCTGGGAATGGTGACTATTGGGGAGTCTCTTTTAACAGGGGGTGCTGTAGTCTGTATCCCACCTTTTGTGCTCCACAGAGCTTGAATGGAACTGTGGAGGCTTCTCAGTTGTTGGCCATAGGAGACCATGCTCTGCTGTCTTTTTGTTTTGGTCTGAAATTCAACCTGTGTGGGTCAAAGTAACTTTTGTAGGGTGGAAGTGCTTTTCAGGACAGAGCTGAGGCTGTCTGGTGGGTAGTGTGGGAGAAGCTTTCTCTTGACACTATTCCTCATTTGTGTGTTCTGTAGAAAAAGGAGGGTTTAATCTTAAAACATGTTGGCTTGATTTCTTAACCGCCACCCCATTAAAACCCAATCTCAACAAAGAAAGTTGCTTTGTAGATATCAGTGTTAGTGCTTTAATAACTGTTGCACTGCATTTTATTTCTCCGACACACCTCCCTTTCCTCTTTCATTTTTTGCTTGGAATAGGCAGCAATTTACAGATCTGCATGCTTTGACATGAGAGCTGTCATTTCAACCCCTCATCCTCAGTCTTTGTTTGTCGATCAGTATATGGGGTGGACTTAATCAGTGAGGATTGTTGTTTTGGTATGTCTGTAATTGATGAATCTTGCCATCTCTTGAGATTCAATAAGTGTCTGTCATCTTGATACGATATTGTAGAATTCAGTGCCAAAATGCACCACATAATTTAGGTCCAAACAATAGCAAAAGACTGGTGGGGGGAAAAAGCTGTAGATGGCCTTAAAATGAGTATTACGGTAATGAAGCAGCATTAAATGCCCTCTGGCAAACAAGATCTAAACTGATCTAGCCAGGAGCATTAAACATTCATCAAAACAAGAAATAACCTTAGCCAGAGAATAAATCAAATCTCTAGCATAACAGCTGCTTTTTTGGAAAAGATGAAAGTCAAGCGCTTCTTTCCCTGGAAATCTGAAAGGAGGGAAGGTGACTACTTTCAAGCTCTTGTGCTCGCCAGACAGGCCAGATCTGTTTTCAGGTTGTGTTCTTGTCAAGCGCAATGCAGGCTTTGTTGGGTGGCATTTCCACCCAAACAGGCTAAATGTAGTTTTTTCAATTTTTTTTTTTTTTCTTTTTCTTTTCTGAACACCAGACCTTGTAATAAAAATCTATTAGGTCCTAGTGTGGCATTGAGGTAGGATTTCATGCTTCCCACAGTGAGGTATTGCAACAATGTTAATGCTGCCCGTATCAGTTTTTGCTTTGAGAGACTACTCAAAATCCATTAATTTGAACTGTATTGGTTCTGTCATCATTTCTCTTTCTGAAGAAGGATGAAAAACATGGTAGTGAGAGGCTAAAAATTCAAAGATCTGAGTTTGTTCACAGATTTGTCACTGACATGGTCTCTGGTTTCACTACATCTGCTTTGCTCCTCCATCTCTTTAAAGACAGGGAAAACCCCTTTTACTTCAGGGGTTTTCAGACTGCATAGTAAAAGGTTTTTTTACACACCTGGAGATTCTCCAACAAAAGATGCTATGGAAGTAGTTGTTTTGGGAGGATTTTTTGTTTTCCAATAGCTTTTTTTTTCTCCTTAAATATATGTAATCTAGAAATTTGTCAGAATTTTTTTTCTCAAAGTCTCTGCTTGTGGTCTGCAGGTCTATCTAGGGACAATTAAAGAGCTCTGCAAAGGGCATCTGAGAAAAACATTATTGCACAGCTCTGTGTGAGCTAAGAAACATTGCTGTGCGTATTGTCCTGTCCATCTCATTGCAGAAAGTGTGTAGAACCCCTCTAAAATGTAGACTGTATGTTTATTTCAAAAATCACTTGTCCCTTCTTAATCTCTGCAAAAGCATGTTGGGATGCTATTTATTTAAACACACATTCTACAGCCAGCCTCTTAGATCTAAAACACTGCCCCCACCCCCCCTTCCTAACCTAAAAAATGTAGTTGTGTGTGTAAATTAGCATTGTAACTGCAGCCTCCTGCCAATTAATCCCCTAATCCACAATTTTTACCTTTCTCTGCATGGGAGACCACAGCATGCTGTGCTGCTCCACACCTCATTTTCAGAGATGAGATGGGCTCTTGAGTTGCCATGTCAGGACATCAGACATCGTTTGCAGTATTTCTTGGGGGCTCTCATGCTTCTAGTGGGATAGGAGGAACCATCCCAACACCTGTGGAGCGGCAGAGCATGCTCCTCCTCTCTGTCCTACCTTTAATACTGTATTTTTAAATGTTTCTCACCACCTGTTTTCCATGACCCATTACTGTTTTATAGGAAAGATCAGCTCCTTGTGTGTAAGCCTTCAGATGATCAACTGGGGTTCGAGGCTGGTGTCTCACTGCTGCTCTGATTTCAAGGCTGACTGCAGTCATGAGATGCCAGGCTCTCTGTTGTGCATTTGCTTTGCATCTCTGCTGTGAGACCATCTAGGGGAAGGGGTTGATGGTGAAGGAGGGCTGTAGGGGTAGATTTTGCTCTTGGTCTCAGCCGGTAGAATGGTCACATGAAACAAAAAATACATCAGCTCCCCTCCCCCACGCACTGGTTTCTTGGCTCTGCACCCAAACTAGCGGCTGAGCACGTGATTTACTTGTAAAATGCAGTTAAAAAACAAAACAAAACAAAACGGTGCCCTTGCAGGTGGGACACCAGGCATGGGAGGGCGGGACTGTGGCTGCCCTGCGTGTGGCCGGGAACTGCCGTGAAGGGAAGGGGTACCTCTCCCTGCTGAGCTGCAGGAAGCTGGCAGAACGCAGCGCTGCCAGCCATGGGCATGGGGGGGTGGTGTGTGCTGCAGGATGTGGGGCCACAGAGGAAAGTGCAAGCTGCAGGAGGCAAAATGGAGGGGAACATGCTGAACCACAGCCTTACTGGGGGAAGGAGGTGGTAGGTGCTGCCTGTGGGGCAGGGGGAAGGAAGGGGAGGGCTCTGGTGCAGGTGGTGTGGGGGCCTGTGTTTTGAGAGTTAGGCTAGACAGTTACTCTGAACTGAAGGTCTTCTTATGGGATACAAGGTCTGAAGTGAGAGCAACAGAGGATTGTACTGATCTTTACTCTTCTTTGGTGCAAGAAAGGGGAAGTTGTTTGACCATTTAAAGCTGTGGAGCTCAGCATCTTCTGGTTTGAAAGCTTCATTCTTTCTGCTAGTTGTGTTTGTCTCCCACAGTTCTTCCTTTCTCTGGGATGTAGGCTCTCATAAGCTTTTGAAATCACACTAACCCAGTATGCCCAATGAGAGCTAAAATATGCCATTATGCTCATCTCACAAACCTGGTGGGGGCCTTCAAGCGAATGCCCCGCCAGGCTGGACAGCATGGCAGTTGCGCCATTCTTAGGGGGAGTAAAATTACACCGCATTGCTTCCTGTGTCAGGTCTGTGGCGGGTGCAGTTAACGTCTCCTGGCCACAGCAGATAAAATGAGATAAAAGAATTCCTGCCCTTTGCTGTGCTGCCTGTCAGTATTGGTGGTTGGTGATCTCCATTGCTTCAGGTCAGGATGTGAAGGTGGCTGCTTTGTTACTGTCTGTTGGCTGGAGGGTGTATTGCTTTAGGGGGGGGATACAATGCACTGTGCAGGAGTGATTCCCAGCACCTCCTACTGCAGTGCTGGCTTTTCTTGTGCTTCATCCTGCTCTGAGCCAGGAGGAAGTCTTGTAGAAGCAAGAAATGGCACTCTTTGCAGTAGCCAATGGAGCAGGTGGTGAATTGGTGGGTAGTTCTAATGGTTAATTGGTAGAATTCTTGATTGTTGCAGCAGACTGTAGGTACTGACTCCCGTGGCTGTAGGTGTTAACCTAGCACACAGTTTGGAAAGTAACCTCAGAGGTGAAACATTTCCTTCCCACCTGTTCACCACCAAACCTGGGAGGGATGTTCTCTCTATGACTTGCCTTCATCACGGTAGCATGAAATAAGCTGATGGCTAGAAAGAAAAAAGTCGGGCAATGAAATTCATATCAGGAGTGTCTTGGAAATTCTTCACTGGCTTTTAGTAACTGAAGTAACTGGTTGATGGGGAAAGCAAACAGAATAAAGCAGAGTTGGCACAGCCCTTGTATATCCCACTAGAAACATGGTAAGGATGACTGGGGCGATGAAGAGACATTTCTCTTGCTAGCAAGAGGAACTGGTATGGCCTGAGAGGATATGTGGACCAGAAGCAGGGGTTGTATGTGAGGGATGACATGTGTGTCATGTCAGAGCTTATTGAAGACTTTGATTGGGGCCTGAATGGTGCTTTGGCCCGTGTTTAGTTGCTTTGTAGGCAGATACCCTCCGCTCTCCTAATGCAGTCATGGTGCTGGCTCATTTTTCAGTGGCTGCACTGATACTGAGGCTTCAGCCTGAATTCACTGGGCTTGATTTGGCCCATTGCTTTTGGCTGAATAAGACTGGGAACAGCTTTCAAAACAGCCTGGAGAGCAGTGACTCTAGGGGCCTGGGGCTTGTGGGGAAGGATGGGTCATCTGGGAAGGGGGCATAGATGCTGTGGAGGGTTGTCTCATCAAGGGGTTTACAAAATCCTGCTGAGTGCTGTAACTAGCTCAGAAGGAGGTCCCTTACCCACATTCTGAGTTGATTTCAAATGTGAAGCCAAGGACTATGACTTCACTGAATGGCTGGGGTGCTTGCTCCTTCCCTTTTTGTATACTGGTGCATACACATACATTCAGATTTCATGTTGCTTTGCAGTGCTGGCTTTGGTGAAACCGTGGGATCTGCTATCGGCAAGAACCAAAACGGAATGGTGGGAGTTGTCTCAGAGAGAAAACCCAGTCTGGCTTTATCTGTGCCTTTGTAGGCAAGGAATGGCATGTCAGGCTTGAGCATACTTAACCCCCATGTGTTCACATTGTTAATTGTGACTGAGATGTCTCTCACCTATAGCTGTGAGTCTGTGCTGATTCAGTAATTTGACCTCCTTTGACTTCTGAAGTTCCTGGAAAGTTGCTGGTGTCTGTGAGAGCCCAAGCTCCCAGCTTCATCTTAATGTGCATGTCAGGTTGCTTTTCTTTTGCCTTATAATGTGTACAGTAGGTAATACTCCGGGTATACATACATTCCTGCTGAAAGCAAGAGGACAGGAATTCTCCTTCCCTTAACCAGGTCCACCTGCTGGATAACTGAAAGAAGAATATTGGACGAGTTGTTTGCTGATAAACTGAAAAATATGCATTTGAAAAGAAAAGTCAGCTTTGAATGACAGCAGGCATAGAAACTACAATGGCAAGAGTGCACACTATAACTTTTTAAAAAAGATCTATCTCTTTCAGGTATTTTTAATACCTTCTGTTTATATCTGCCTTCAGTTAGATTATCTTTGCAAATTAAGTACGAGGTGATGAAATAGTGGAAAAGAGAATAAACTTCTCTGGCTCACTCCTCAGGGTGCTTGTTAGAGATAGACATCTAATTACTTAAACCATCTTGACTTCTACTCTGTTAGTTTACTCTGATAGTCTAATTTCTGCATTACTTGAACAAAACAGTGGAAACTCTCTTCTAAGTTCGTGTAGTTTGTTCCTTTTGTTTGTTTTGTTTTTCTAGTACAGTAATACCGAGGGGTTCACAGATACTAGTGTTTGGAAACAGCTTGTTACCAACTGTGTGAGCTTTCTGGCTGTCTTTAAGGTCCATGTGTGTATGTACTTTTAGGGATAGTATTACACTTTTATGCATGGATTTGTTTGTTTCTGGGAGACTGGGAGAGCGTGGGAAAAGGCTGTTACAAGGTAGTAATATTTAGTGGTTTTGCTAGAGGAAAGGCTTTGTCAGAAAGTATGTCTGCCGGCATTTCTTTAAAGAAGTCTTATATTTGTTTATTGTGTCCTACTGGCACTTGAACCTCCTTGTTTGTCTGTAGCTGAAGGCAAATGATGAGGATTTTACCACCATCTTGTTTCTCTAGCTTTCACTGAGCGAGAAAAGTGGAGTTTTGCTGTTTTATCTTCACTTGCTCGTTCCAGCCACGTCTTCCCCTTAGTGACTTTATGACTCTTGCACAGTTGCTGCAGCAGAGATGCTGGTGGTGGTGGTAGGGGACAGCTTCCCCTCTGCCCTTGTGCTTGGGACATTGTGCCACTGGGGTTGTTCTGCTTTGGCAGGCTGTAAGACAGACTTTGGCTTTCAGAAATGTCGCCTGCAATGGGGGTAGTATGCTGTTACAGATTTATTAATTTTGGCTGGTCTTTGAAATGGCAGTGTAGAAACAGTGAAATGGAAATGTCAAAGTCCTGTGCTGCAAATAGCTGGAGGGAGGGAGGGAGAGAGCATTTGGGAAGTGTTGTTATGCTTATTTTCTTCATATTTCTCTTTAGGCATCTGCTGCTACCTCTGTCAGAAAGGATACATGGAATCTATGGAGGCCTCTGGTCATTCTTAAGGCCTAGGATGATATTTTGTTTCTACTAACTTCTACAGAAGGGGAGATGGTGATCTGAGACTTGCTGGTATTCCTGTTTAAATGAATAACATGGTGGTGTGGCATGGCATACTGTCCTGTGCAACCCAATTGCAAATGCTGAGAGATCTCAGCTGTTCTGTAGCACAGTCTTTTTGGAAAAACTAGAGAATATGGAGGAAAGTCTGTGGCCTGGAAGTATGGGATGAGGGAGCTAGCTCTCTTCCTGGGAATGTCTCAGAGAGGAAGTTTAAATTTAAACAAGCAGAGAAAAGCATGAAGGAACCTGAAGGCTCAGATTAGTCTCACACTACAAAAAGTATTTGATGCAAATTCGATTTCTGTCTTGAAGCAACTCAAATGATATTTTAGCAGCTGGCACCAATTGACTATCTCCCGGAATTGGCATGATGACAGCAATCAAACTGAATTTATTGCTTTGGGTTTGATTCCTCTTCCGGCCTCTTCCCATTCTCAGAAATGTAATCTAGAATGTATTCCCACAGGAATGATAGCTTCAAGCCTCTAACAGCAAAGATGTGCAGAAATGAAAACAGGTGAACTCTAGTATGCTGGATTCTTCATAACAGTTTCTCATCAAACAGATGATTCACAACTAAGCATTAGTTTTGTTGCTGCTTGTTTTTACTACACTTATGAAATAATCTGCCTTCCTGTTGGGGTGACTAAACTTTTAGGGTGCTAAAAGTTGTGCCCCCCCTTCCTTTTTTTTTTTCTTCTTAAGGCAGGTGTACTAAATAAAGAGTGAGCTTTAGCCACAGGACCTCAGAATAGCTGCAGTTTGGTAAAGTAAGCCAGTAAACGCTGCTGTGGGTGTGCTTCTTTGCATGTGGAAGTGTTTCAAAACAATGATCTGTTTCTAATTCTTGTTGAAGTAAGTATGGTAGAATTGACTTTTTCCACCTCATTTTCTGGTAGGTGTGAAAATAATCACTTTCACTGATAAATCTAGGTTCGATCTATTTCAGTAACTGTTTTGTCCACTCTTTCAGTTAGTTTTTAATGCTAACTTCTGCTTGCTAGGAGAAGGAACTGCCTGAAATAGGTGTGGTTTTGCTGATGTTTGTTCCTAGAGCAATGAATGTCAGTGCTTCCTGGTCAGGTGGAGAGGATGGGGCACAAACGGCACATCTCTTTCAACCTCCCTGGTCACTAGTCCTTTGAGAAGCTTGTGGCAAAACTCCAGCTGCAGAGCATGTTTGCGCAGATGCCTGCAGCTGAAATAAAACCCCTCTCCGCATCTCTCGGGAGCAAAAGTCAGTCAGGGCATCGTAGCTATGTTCGAAGCTGGGAGGGTTTCATGCTGTGCTGCCTGTGCAGGGTGGCAGTGTCAGCACCTGGCACCTAACCATCTTCTCCTGCTCCCCAGCTCAGGTTCAGCCCTCACTCCCCTTGCTTGGAACTGATCTCCTTTTTGGGTTTGTTGTAGGTGTCTTTCTCCAGACTCTGCCTTTTGCAAGCGTGCCTCAGCTCCATGCAGACAGGTCTCCCTGTGCTACCCTGGCAGCCCAGTCTCCTCTGCACAGCTTCCTATCAGGCTGATTAGGCGCCGTGACCTTTTTCTTAATCTTTTTTTTTTTTCTGTTGTTGTTATGTAAATGTTCTCACTTGACAGCTCTAGACTACTGGGATTTGTGGATGTCCTGTGCCCTGTCTGTGTGTCTGAAAATGTTCTTCTCCAGGCCTTGGGTACCCTTGGAGAAGAAAGACCTGGTGAGCAAAAACCTCCTGCGAAGCAGCTGTGCATGTAGTGGCTAGAGTAGGAAACCAGGAACTGATTCCCTGAAGGATGGAGCCCAGAAGTTGGGTCTTGCGTTACTCATCCATCTCTGCCACTGCATCTTTGGGGTAACAGACTGAAGTGATTAGACAATGAAAGGATTTTCTTAAAAAAGAGTAAGAAATTTGCATCAGTATAAAACTAGTTATATTCCCCACACTGCTGGAGGCTGCCAGGTTTTCATGAAGTAAAGCTGGGTGCATTTTTTATTTCTGTTGGGTATACCTTTCTTTTACATCATGTTAACCTGTTTATCAGCTGAAGTTTGGTGCATTTAGGACAAACAGGACAAACTATCATGGTTTTGTTCTGCTGTCCTCTGTACTTGGGCAGGGTTGGTTTTGCTTTAACTTACTTGGTTAGAGATTTTTACAGCTGTGATGTTATTAATTCCCAGAGAATGGGCTGCATGTTTGCATAAAATAAAGTGGTTTCATTTTTGCAGGTCCTTAACTCTCACAAATGATGCTACAATCATTCTTGTTTTCTCTTAAAGTAAATGCCTAGACAAATCAAAACCCAACCCAAAGAAGTACCAGTTGTCTGAACAGACAGTTTCTTCTAGGGTATATTCTGAAGAAACCCGGTATTAATGTTACTAGAGTGACACTTAGCTTGGTACTTGCAGAGCAGTAATGTTAAAGGTACTTGGGTTAAATGTAGCCTCACATGCTGAACAAGATGCAGAAATTGTATCATATAAAGGACTAATAAGAGAAGTAAATGTTCACACCTTAGTTTGTGTATCAAACATGAGAAATTTTTCTCCTGCTGTTTTTAAGCACCATCTTATGTCTACATTTTGAATTTTGCTACAAAAAAGCTACGTAGACTCACTTTTCTGTTTGTATAGATAGTCATTGCTTCAGACTGTAAATAGAAGAACTGTCCAAATAGCAAGATTCTCTTTTTTTTTTTTTTTTTTTTTTTTGTCTGGAAAACAGTAAATGAATATTAGATGAGTGTTTGTAATATCCTGTACTTAAGCGTCAGCTATTGTTCAGGGCTAGACAGCTCTGTAACATACCAGGCAAAGAGCTTAATGAAATCCAATATTTGGAAACAGGAGGTAGATGAGTTCAGACTTGGAACAGCAGTGCTAAATTTTAACAGGAAGGGTAACTAACATTTGGAGTATCTTCTGTGGGTGTATGGCTTTATCACTTGAATGTGAACCCTTACGTTTTCTGAAGGATAAACGGTGTTTTAGGCAAGTTATGGAAATTGCTAGTTGAATTTCATAGATTGTGAAAGGTGGGAAATAGGTTTAATGTTGGAGGCCTGGGATCCTGTAAGGTAGGTCAGATGTGTTGCTTTGTTTCTCTTAGCTATGAGGTGTACTTCCACTGTGCATTAAGAATAAACACTCCACAAATGGCTTGCAGAAGTAAGTTTGGTCTTTTGGGCAGAGGGAGAAGAAATTATTTGCTTTGCAAGCTCTTGGTAAGGCAGGGATCTGAACCCATGTCATCCTTTCATTGTTACTCAAATACAGTTAAGAATACTTCATATTTTAAAGGTTTGGTGAGACCACGTATAAGAGATGTGTGAAAGCCCAGCCTTTGGCTGCTCTGCTGCTCTCACAGAATTTTGTTTTTTCTGTCTCCTACTGGGAATACCTGTCATTAAACCAGAGAAAGGTAGAAAAATTGCAGCTCTTTCTTTATTTCTTACACATTTAGGTGTACCGGGTTGTTCCCCACAAGTAACAAATCCACTCTGCCACTGATCCCTGAAACAAGAGTCAAATGCCTACATGTGCCAAAGGCCACCAGACGGCGAAGAAAGATTTAAAAAAGGGCTTTCTATGGGGGTGGGGGGGACTCTTTTTGAGTCACAGGCTGGGCTGTGTTCTGGTGCCACCTGCAACAGGACGGGTGATCCTGCAGGAATGGGGTCCGTGGATCCTCCAGGACTTGCGGCAGGAAACCCGCCCTGCCTGACCTTTCACTGCTCTGGTTGTGGCGGCTGGCTGCTGCGGCTGGTGCTCCTGGGGCTGGAGTGTGCTTTCTCTCTGTGAGATGTGCTTGAGTTTGCCTATTTTGTTGCCCTGGAGACAGAAGAGTGTGGTATGCTTCCCCCCTGACCAGAAATAGTTTCCTGTACCTTGTGACTGGAGTGCTGTACTCTTCCTCTGGTCTCCAGCCAGGCTGTGTGGTGCTGGAGGGATGGGGTGTGGGGTGATGACCTCTTGTCACAAGTTCTGGTGTGGCTGCCCATGATCACTAGCTGCCCTGCCCGCTCCCCTCCCTCTGCACGATGGTGTAGGATTTCAGGGGAGCAATTGCTCTTGATTTACATCTCCCATGGCATTTTGATGGTTATGTCATTTTGTTTGAGCCTTGCTCCTGTCAGCTGTCTGTCCTGGCTGTCAGGACTTGGTGGCTGAGTAGCACGTGGTGAGAGCTCTTACCTCTCCTTCCCCCTTTGCTCAGCTGTTTTTGCTGTCTGCTTCCCCATGTCCTTGTACTTGGGAACAGATTCTCAGCAAGTGTAACCGTGCACAAGGGCAACGTGATCTGGGTGGATGAAGGATCCCCGTCTGTAGGAGTTCCAAGTAGAGCTGAGAGGGTAAGTAGGGAACTCGCAAGACCCAGGCGTGCAATCAAGCTATGGATAGTTTATCTCAGACTGTTGTCCTGCTGTGAGAATCTGGCCTGAGTGCCAAGTACGCAGCACAGTCTGTTACCTTGCAACTGTGTTTTGCAAAACTCTATTGTGAGAGATGCTGCTAAAAGGGAAGCTAAGGCGCCCCCACCCCTCCCCAGCAATGCAGGTGAGAAAGTGCTTGCACTGCACCAAGGCCTGGGGAGCATGGAAGCTCTCCAGGCTTTCTTGCTGCCTGCTACTTTATTGGAAAGTGGTTCTGGCATAGAACTGTAAAATATATGCAGCAACAACAATAATTTCCACGATTGAGAAGGAAGGAGAGATGAAAGGAGTAATTTACCTTCCCCCCATTGCTGAACAGTGGCAGATGAGGATGTAAGCACATCTCAGCGCTATAAAATATTAATTGGGATATTTTCTACAGTTCAGCATTGGGAAAGAAGACAGAAATCCTGCAGTGCCCTGAGCTGCTGTTCCCAGCCTGGGAGAGAAAAGTGTTCTGAGCTGAGATCTGGCTCAGTCTCTGTTTCTGCTCATGGGGAATAGAACAGTTGCCCAAAGCCTTCCTTTACAAAGGGGAGGGAAGACTGTGCAGAGACCATGGAGTTGCACAGGCTGTTCTCGGGCAGAGCAGTGCAGTGTGGCTTTGTTGAAATGGGTCTCTAGTGGGTTTCCTATAAATTCGAGAATGCTGCATTCCAGTGATCTGCTGAGTAACTCAGCCAGCCAAGGGTCCTGCTTACTCATGCAGAGAGGACTTGTGTCACAGGGGATGCAGAAAGGTGTGTTTTCAAGTTTGTGTGCTGAAGATCTATGACAGAAGAAATGTCAAGAGCAGGCAGGGACTGCTGCTTCCCCTTGCCATGTTCTTTTGATGGCTGGACAGAGGAGGAAGGGCTGTCCTTGCTGCTTGCCTCTTTCTAGGCCTCTGCATCCCTAGAAGTCTAGAATTTAGCAGCTGCCAGGGCTGCCTAAAAGATTTGCATCCATCAGGATCCTTTCAGTGAAACTGTTTGTCCAGAGTGACCATTTCATTTGACAGGGTGGGGGCTTTGTTGTGAAAGTTCAGGAGTCAGTCATTGCTGTAGTGAAAAATCTCCTGTCTGAGCCTCAGTGGCTAAAAGGCCCCCTGGTTCTTGGCTGAGATAGACAGAGTTGCTGTAGCTCCCTCTCCTTTCCTTGCACTCATGCACGTTCCATTTCTAGGAAGGAGAAACCATTTTTTACTCTCTTTGATATTTTTTTCTTTAATCCAGATGATGATTGTGCTCACACTGATGTTGCCTTTGGGCCAGAATAAGCATACTTAGCATTTGGGCAGAAATTCTTGCCTGGAGATCTTGGAGTGCTTGATCAGCATTTCATCAGCAAGTCTGTCCATGGGTACCGAAGTATGGTTACCTTTACAGTTCACTGGACCTGACAGAGTTCCATACTTCATGTGATGGCTGTGCACTAGCAGGAGCTGTGTATTTCTCCCTCCTACTCTCCTCTTCTTCCCCAATGTTTCTCTGGAGTGGAAGCAGGTCCTATTCCCATTTCATGTGGGCTGTTCCTTCAGCCTTGGACAAGGGGTTAAGTCTTGGAAGGGTTGTCACTGGAAGTGGCTTTGCATATTTGTGAGGCTGATGGAAGAGCGCTGCTACTCACTTTGAATCCAAGAAGGGAATAGCAGTTTAATGCTAGCTCTGTAGTGGGAGGAGAGGTCCTCCTGCAGCCTCGGCTGCATAGCCCTTGCTTGAAATGGCTGTGAGGTTTTGGGAGACAGTCGCATGTCAGCAATTCACATTCATTTGGATGTTTGCTGGGTCACTGTGTTCCTTTCTCTGTTGAATATGAACAAGAGCTTAGTTCAGAGTTGTGGTGCTTAATGCCTTGTTTCTTATTCTCTTTCAGATCACCAGAAACTGGAACGTGAAGCTCGAATCTGCCGACTTCTAAAGCATCCAAATATTGGTAAATCTCCTTGGGCTCAAGGGGATGAGGGTGAGAGAGGAGCAATGTGTCTCATCTAGCGCACTGTGAGAGAGCAGATGTATTCTGAATGTTCACAACAACTAGTCAGACTTGCCTGTTGAAATCGCCTCAGTTTCTCTCTTTGACGAATTCTGCATATGATCCTGTCCAATTCCTTAGCATCCTGGCCCAGATGTTCACTAAAGTATCCCTGCTCCTTGGGTGATGTATGACTCTTGGTTGCTCATCTGACATTCTGCGATGGGAGTGAGCTGTGGTGTTTGTTTTCCCCACACCTGTCTAAAGTTAGCACTTTTTGATGTATCCCTTTAAATGTTGTGTTCAGTGACATGGCCAAAGTTAAAGGAAGGGAGGCTAATATGTCAGCTCTTGTCAGTGCAGTGGCTACTTCCTCTAAAAAAAGAGACCAAAACCAAATTGCTCATTTGGCAGTGGTGGGGAAAAAAAAAAAAGAAGTAATGAAGTAAATGGAGTAGTTTTCTATAGAAATACAGGAAGAAGCAAAATAAGGCACAACTTCAAACCAAAACTGATTTATTTACTGAGCTGTAGAGGGAAGGTACGGATTTTTATCTAGTTTGAAAGTGCCATCAAAGCTTATCCTAAGTTTTCTTTTAGAGAAATTTCACATTGTTGGAAGTTGCTTTGAGCAAAAAAAGTTGGACCATTATAATCCCCTTTTTAGGATCTTTAAATAAAGCCTCTAGAATCCTAGCTAAGGTCTAATTTGAGTTCATTTGTTTAAGAAAACATGAAGATATACCAAATTGCCACCTTCAACCAAACCACTGTTAAATATCCCTGTTTGGGAAACAATGCATTACATTGTCTTTCTTTTGCATAACCCTATCTGTCAGTGTAGATAATGTTTAAAGGGCATCTGTCTGGTCTCCTGACTTTCAGCTTCGTAATCATTTACCTCTATCATCTGAAGACCCGAGAGAGGAAAGGTGCCTTACAGCATACCCCATGAACTAGCATCTGTAGCCTGTTCCATTTGGGATGAAAAAGCAATTTCCACAACCTTGGGACCTCACAAAATGCAAAGCATCTTAGTAGCAGCTTTTCAACAGAAAGAGCTTTGTTGCATCTGCGTGTAGTTGTGGAGGTATTGCATGAGGAGAGGAGCAGTGGCCACCTTCTCCAGTAACTTGCACTGATGCATAAATTTGGTAAATTCAGTGCTCGTCAATATTTATTGCTGGTAAATTTATTGCTTGGCAAATTCAGAATGACTAAAACTCATATTAGCTAGTTATTGAGCTTCATTTGCCCCATAAGACTTGTTGCACTTAGTTTAGTAGGGGATACCACTTTTTATTTTGACCTTAACTTCGTTTTCATCATCTCTCTCTTCTATAATTTCTTGCATCCTTTCTTGCCTGGCCTCTCACAGAGTAAATCTTATACCTAAGAGGAAAACTACTTCTATAAGTAAACTGCACCAAAAGCAGAAACATATCACATTCCTGGTTCAATTCTACAGCTTGTTCCTCATCTGTAATGAGTGGCATTGCATGTCTCCTGTTGTGTTGTGGTTTGGAAAAGACAGTATGGGGGAGTGTCAGTGGTTCTTGCATTTTTTACAGAGCATTTCTTGTCTTCCTAGAAGAAACAGTTTTTCTTTTAAGATAAAGAGACTAGTCATTCTAAACTCAATGGGTGGTCACAAATAGTAATAAAGGAATTAATTTTTATGCCTACAACACAGGATCAAACTGTGTTGAATAAGACATCAGGAAGACATATGGTCCATTCGGCAGTCCTGCAAAAACCTTTTATACCTGACTGGTTCCAGGCATGTTTGTTCTTAAAAACCTATAATACTTCCACAGCCCCTAGTGGCAGTCTTTCAAATGTTTAATTTTTCTGTCGGTTAGACATTAGAAAAAAATATTTTGCTGCTATCTTAGCTTGTTGTTTCTAGTTCTGTCTGGAGTATATGTGGAAAGTAGTTTTTCTTTCTTGTAACAGTCTTTTACATATTTGAAGACTGTTAATCATGTCTCTTTAGTCTTTTTCTTCAGACTAAACAAACCCAGTTCTTTCAATCTTTTCTCATATGTCATGTTTTCTAGACTTCGAGTCTTTTTCTTTTTTTCTTTTTTTTTTTTCTTTCCCCTTCCCTGGACTCTCTCCAGTTGCTTCATCTTTCTAGAAATATGATGCTGAATACTGTACATAAGATGAGAACTAAGGCCATGTCAGTGCTGCCTAGAGGGAGAATTGCTTCACCTGTCCTGCCAAAGATACTCTTGTTTTGTACATCAGCCTGTGAAACTTGCCATTTATATTGTTAATGCATATTTGTTTTCTGACATGTTATTGCTCCATACTACTTTCTTCAGAACTTCTGGCAAGCAAATGGTTTTTCCATCTTGCATAGATGAGGATTCCTGTTGAAGTATGCATTACATTTGTCTTTATTAAAACAAATAAGAAGAAATCCACTCTGTGGGTTCCCCCTCCAGGTTGTCAAGACCATTTTGATTTATCTTCTGATAGTGTAATAGGGTTGCAACTCCTCCCACAGTGACGTGATCTTTAATAGCAATGCCATATATTGCATCATGTAGACAATTAATAGCATTGTTGAATACTGTTGGACTCTAGACAAACTCTTGAAGATATCACTTGATACTTTGTTCCAGTTTGACAGTTACCAATTTCGAGTATGTTTTTTCAATGAGTTGTATACACCATTGTAAGCTAGTTATGAACACGTATTTTATTCTAAATTGTGTATGCAAATAGCACCTAAGATGCTGTCAGAGGCCTTGCTGAAGTGCAGATGCTACATGCATTGGTGCTTCCACATTCCTTGGAATTGTTATGTTGTCATAGAAGGGAAACATGTTGTTCTGACATAGCAGTAGGTTTTTTCCTTGAAATTTGTATTAGCAGTTAGTAATCACCTAGTTACTGCTGTTCTGTGTTGTCAACTGTTCTGGATGAATGCCTGGTGTGTTGCCTCAGATTGAGCTATGCTAGTAACACTGCATCGATCCTGAAGACTTCTGCAGATTTTGCATGTGCTTTAATTTCCCCATTAAGTTTTGTTGTTACTGTTTTTGTTGCAAACTCTGTTGCAGCATGTCCTGCCTCTTCTATAGTGACCTGAGCCTCTAGTGAGTCTGGGGCAGAGGACTGAAAGTTAGGATACTGAGAGGTCAGCTGCTTTTCTCTCCTGTCTGTACACAGGATATAAAACAAACCTGTTGTTGTGTTTGTGGTTCTTGTCCATTTGCTGCAAGACATTTGATTCTGCTATGGAGATTCTGGACTGCAACACACTGACCATAACACTGCTACTCCAATAAAATAAAGGTTATTCCAGGTACAAAGTAATGGTGATATTTCCATTTATTGTTGCTTTTTGTGAAATGACCACTTCCTGAGTTACCCTAACGTGTCTTCATAAAATCTCAGCCCTAACTGTAGGCTATTGCTCTGTAGTTGGGTGTTTTGCTTGTCTTCAGATGCACATTATGGCCAAGGTAATCACAGTAGAGTGATCCTTCTAAGAGCTTAGTGCTGCAGTAAGTTTTTTTTGTCTGGACAGAAGAAAGTTGACTTGAGGCTATTTTCTGGTTTCTGACTTGTGGTATGTACCATGTCCTCATTGCAAACCATCCATCTGATTATGCCATTATAGCTGGTCACCTTAGACTTTAGTTCAGTAGAGGAAAGACTTCCTTCCTTAACTTTCAACTTTTTTTTTTTTTTCCCTCCTGACAACTTCCTAGAGTATTTTGCATTCAGTTCCAGGGAAACCATTTGCCAGCCATGCTCACCAAATACAGTAGAATTGGATGGAGATCAATCAGTGCTTTGTTCACCATGTTTTAAAGGCAAAAAAGATGTACCCATTACTGAGGATATGGAAGTGTTAGAGGCAGAATGCAACATCATTAAAAACCCCACTGTCTGTAAGCCGATAAAAGGCCTGTTGAAGTTGGCAAGAGTCATGGCTCTGTGGGGAATTCCACTTCTTGAACAACTTACTGTTACCTTACTGTTCCAGTGATTCACTTATCTATAAATCTTATGGGCATTTGACATGTATGTATCCAGGAACACATAGAAGAAAATTATATGGCTCTCTTCTCCCTTGGTCCCTGCTTTGCAGGAAAGAAGCATGTTTCTATAAGCACACTCATAGCTCTGATCCTTCATTTGCAGACACTTTCCTGATTGTGCCACTGAAGCTTATGCAATGGTTAAGGTAAAATAAACTTCACTATTGCTTTCTAGTTGTAGAGCTAAACTTACAAAGTATTGAATATCAACTCTTGCTTACTGGAACAACTCTTTTGTCTTCTGCTTAGTTATAAACTTAATTCCAGTCAGTCTGTGTATTTCACTTTTCAGTCCTTTAATTCATTCACTACATAGAGATTCTCTTGGGGAGCATTCAGCTTTTTCCTGTGCTTCCTGCTACCCATCAAATACTAGAGCAGTGACAGAGCTGGGAACCCCAGTTATCTTCCTGCGGGCTTGTTCATTGCAGATGTGAAGTTCAGCACAGTGCTGAAAGTGACCTTTCCTGTCCTAGGACTTGCAAAGCAATAATGATGCAAATTTTGATAAAAATCCTCATTCATAATTTGAAAACTCTTCTTTGATATTCCTGTATTCTCTTACAAGAGTAGGATTGTGTCTTGTTTAGTCACCATGAAGTCTGTTCTCTGCGTGCATTTTGTCCACTGTGGTGTTAGGTGTTGTCCTTCTCCTCCTCCTAAATTTTGTTAGGCCAGTCTAAATATGTGCTTCCTCTTTGTATCTGTCATCAGATGATCTATACTTTTTCTTAGATATTTTTAACCCAACTGTTCAAAGTAGTTCTTTAATATCTTTTGTTTGTAGTTCAAACTGAGCATTTCTGGTCGGTTATTGTGTCCCAACTCGTGGCAGCCTTTGCTGTGAAGAACTGCATGCACTTAGGTCTAGAATAATGAAAATACATATTTTAAGAGAGACTGGTAGTAGCCCAAGAACCAAAGCCAAATTCTGTTTCTGATTTCTGCCTTCATATCCTTTGCTGAACTGCTTCAGAGTTAATTTATTTGAGGGAATTTATAGCAGTAGTGAAATGCTGTCCTCAGCATCTACCAGAGTTATTGCTTTTTCAGGTTTTTCCTACCTCTGACTTTTTCTCCAAACTATACTTTCACCTGAATTCTTTTCATTTCAGCTTCTATCTGTTGTCATCTCTCAGCAAGAACGACAATTTTGGACATGTCCTTATTTAAAATGGGGAGAAAATGATATAGAAATCTCCTGTGAATTAGAAGAATTTCTCTTGACCTAGTTCAGTTTTATATTCTTTGACAAGTCGTCTGTCCTCCTAGTACCTTTGTCTTGTGGGAGTGATTTTGATGGGTGTGTATAAAAAAAGGTCTCCAGTTTGTGTGCCCTTAAATGCTGGTTATGGTCAATGTGGGAATTGCTGCAAGGACCAAGAAGGATGCTTTGCTTCTCTGTGCAGCCCAGCTGGAGAATCCCACAATGCTCACGACTAACCTGAGTGAGAAATGGGGTGCTTTAATCATGTCTGCAGACCTAATAATGAATTTGGTGTCTTAGTGGTATCAGCTATATCTTCAGGTTTGCTCATTTCCTTGTTTTGAGATACTACTCTTGATAAGCAGGCCCTCACTTTTTCCCCCCCTGCTGCCCCGTAGAATGTTTTCCTAACACCTTTTCCCTGACAAGAGACTTGAATCGCTTCCTTAAGAAGAACAAGAAAAAATGTAGGCTGTGTTTGGTGTAAACAGCAGATTTCCTTGTTTTCATTTGGCTGTAGACACTCACACTGCCTTTGCAATTGGGATGGAAAGGATGTTATGTGCAAAAAATAGTTAAAGTGCTGGGGATTCTCCAGTAGTTTGGCCATGCTTGCTGCCCTGTGGAAGCTCAGCATTTTCCAGGTGGGATGCTCCCATGCCTGGCTGGCTGTTTAAAGCTGCTGTCCTCTGATTTCTATTGCTGGGGGACCGCTCCTGTTCTTGGGTGAAATTGGTGTGGAGAGGGGATGGTGTGGGGAAGCGGGGGCTGATGGTGGGAGAAGAGACCTTGTAACAAAAGTTATGCTTTACGGCTTTCTCAGTTACTGAGCAGCTTTTCCTTGGAAGTGTCATGGGGCTGAGAGGGCAGCAAGTTGCAGTGCTTCCTAAGAGGCCAAGCAATGATGTTCTTGGCCTTATGCCATTAACTTGCTCTCCTCCTCTTCCTCCACCCCCTCAGAAAAAAAAAATAATCCAGAAACACCCCCCCAACCACCAAACACTCTAAAAAACCCCAAATATAATATCAGAGTGCAATCCTGCAGGAAAGTTTGAGCCTTTGAGCTGCAAGTTACCGTTTATTATTTCTGGTCCCTGTGCTGTTAGGGATTTAGGTGAGTGACCATGCAGGTCTAGCTGAGAGGAGGCTCCTGAAAACCCCAGGCAGTTCAGCTTTTTATTTCTCATTCTGATTCTCCCAGTTACTTCTTTTACTACCTATTGTTTATTTACTTCTTGTTTTCTCCTTGTTCAGCTTCCTTTTCCTATGGCTTTTTCTGTAGTTTTAAGAAAAACATTTCTTGATACTCCATTCCCAAATTGAGGGGGATTAACAATGGCATTTTCTTCCTTGCCAGGGGATATATTTGTTCTGTATGTCTTTGTGGTCTGTCCTAGAGAGAGGTATTTTGATTCCATTATTTACCTATTTAGCTGTGACACTTTACTGTATGAAAGCATTCCCTTAAAAAAAACCAAACACAGTGGGATGATGGCCAAACTCAGTCCACTCAAAGGTATAGCAAAAGTCAGAGGAGGAGGATTCCCCTACTTTTTTTTTTTTTTTTTTTTTCCTTCCATATCTTTTCTAGTTAGAGCACCAAACAGGACAGAGAGACAGCTGCACGTGCAAGCAGCAGCCTGCCTTTTGAACCAGGCAAGTGAGAAAGCTGTTGTGAAGATCAGGTTAATACATCAAGGTTGAGGGGATGTCAGGTATACCTGTCTGGTTGGGCAGGAGCACTACTTTGCAACACCAAAGCCTAATTTGTCCCTTATGGCAGAAACGTGTGTAACAAAGTTGCAAAGCCTATATGAGACCTGAACTTTGTCACAGCCTCTATCTTTATTTTATTAATTTTAGTAAAGTGGGGATGTTCTCTATGGATTTTCTTTGAGATACCAGGAAAGTTGGCTTGTTATTTTTTTGGGGGTTTTTAGAAGCAGCTCTTCTATAATACTAGTGGTTAAAGTACTCTGCTTATCTGGTATGTGGATAATCAGAAATTATTAATGGTTGTGATTGCACTGTTATCAGGAGAGTAGAAAATATTCCTGCTAATGTAGTCTTTTGGCTCATGTAATGTTTAAGTAGGGCACACTAAATGTTATGTATCATGTGCTGAACTTCAGCCTTTCAATACAGACATTACAAAATCAAAGGAAAAATTACATTTAGTTGGCACTGAAATGTTTTTTTACAAAATACTTTGTGGTTTTTTTACTTTTGCTTTTTACCTCTGCAGAAGGACTAGTTTCGTACCAGGAAAGATACTGTTGTCCCTATAACTTCTTTCTAGGCTGTGAACTTATGTGCAGAAGGGAATTTCCCCTGACTTGGCACTGTGTATGGCAGGAAGGGCACTACTCTAACCTCTTTTTTTAATGCCAGAGTGTTAAAAAGGTTACAGTGAGAACAATGGTGAGGGGAGAAAAAAACCCAACACCTCTATGTGCCTTTCCACACTCCCTTGGGACTGTTCCTTGTCTGTTTTTCCAGCGCCTACAGCAGCTTGGTTCTGCCTGAACCAGAGCAGAGTGTTAACAAGTCCTTCTTCTCTTCCATTTTCCAAAGCTTTAAAACTGCAATTGGTGTGAAATGCTGTGGGCTTGGGGAGTTTCAGGAAGCTGGTATATATCCAGCATAGTGTAACCTCTCTGTGTCACATTTGGAAGGAGAAGGGGCGAAAGAGTCGACATTCCTAAGGGACTGGTTAACAGCAGCATGGGATGTCCTGTTAGCTAACTGTCCTGCTCCTGTTAGTTACTACTCTAACAAAGCTGGTCATTAGCTGCTGGAACAGATGATTTCCAAAGGATTACTTGCATTACACAATTTAATGCTTTTTAATAGCAAATTTTTAATTAAAAGGAGAGTCCTTTTGGAAGCAGCCTGAGCAGCTGCAGCTGAATTCTGCGTGTTTAATGTAATTAGAGAAACAGCTGGAGTGGGAGCTGAGCACCCAGCTCACAGGCAGTCTCAGGTTGGTGGTGGCTCCTCGTGGGACAGGCATCCTGAGTGGTGTGAACCGTGCAGGAAGCATCCTGGCATGCAGCCAGGCTTGGAGGTGGTGGGACAATTCCCATCTTGGCTGCCCAGGCTGGTGAGCAGCTGGGGAAGCAGAGAGTGAGTGGTAGCCACCTGCGTCAGTTCACTTGTCACTTGTGCTGCCATGGACAATAGTGTTCAGTTTGCAGTCTGTTGGGCTACGTGTATTTGTATCTGTAGTTTCAGCATCTCCTGGCACGTTGGAGAATATCTTTGGAAGAGGGCATCAGGCAGGTTTTAGTCTCCAATTTTATTCTGCTGTTTCTGGCATGCACTGTCTCTTGAAATATGCCCCTTGTGGTATCTCTTACCTCCTCCCTTTCTCCATGATGCAGGCAAATGTCTGATGTCTGGTTGGAAACTGCTGAGAAGTGAAGCTGTGGCTTTTTCTAATGAGTGGCTGACCTTTCAGTAGCATTGTTCAGTCCAGAAGATCCCAGAGCACTTTTGAGTTTGCATTACTAAGGCTGTGTGAAAGTTACTGTGGTGCAATTACTGTGACCCAGGAGACAACGAGAAATCTCTGTTGCTTTGTATTGGCTCTGCTGCAGGTACTGCAACACAGGTAACTTGATTTGACAGCCCCAAATATTATATAATCACAGCACATGATGTGTGTTGGTGCAGAGGTAGTTGGCTAATGGTGTCCTTCGCATTCCCGTAATACCCAAATGCATCACACTTAGGAACACCAGTGAACCTAGATTTATCAGACAAGATTGCCCTACCCCGTAGTTTGAACACCGTCCCTAAAGACAGGCAAAGACCATTGGTACATTACAGCAAGCATATTTCCGCCCATGCTACCTTTTCCTAAGCAGAGATGAGCAGTTGCAAAGTGAAG
The DNA here is from genome assembly GCF_965140245.1 of Athene noctua. Lineage (NCBI taxonomy): Eukaryota > Metazoa > Chordata > Aves > Strigiformes > Strigidae > Athene > Athene noctua. Next base: position 43,796,630 of record NC_134041.1, read on the forward strand.
ATACTGGGAATTGTTCTGTGAAATTCTTCTGCTTGTGTACTTGCCTTTTGCTGTAACTTCAGTAACTACTTTGCTTGCAGAGATTTATTTGCAGCATGTTGTCAGAAACCACCCTGTGTTACAAGAGCCTGCCTGTCCCAGCCGTCAGCTGAGCCCTTGGACAGGCCTGCTCCACTGTTTGCTGTAGACATGGGATATATGGGAATGTTCATCCTGGGACTTACATAGCAGGCATACGTGCTTCTGGCCTGTTATGCTTGATATAAGAGTTAAAAAGTAGTAATATTCAGCACACTGGGCAGAAGAAGGGAAGATGTGGGTCAAATCTAGGCTAGGCATAAGTCTGTATTTGTAACCCCAATATCAATTGGCCTTTCATATGTGACCTTTTAAAAATGAGATGCCTGTTGCTTTTCAATATCTTTTTATATTCCTGTAGCTCAGGTGAATGTTTACAAAAATTGAAAGCTCTTTTCTGATTTCTTCATGGTTCACTTCAACTTTTGCATTCAGAGTCTTGCTTTGCATGACTCAGCAGCAATTTGCATTGGTTGTTAGGCTGGTACAATTCTCCTCTTAAATTCAGTTGCTTTATATCATGCTCTGGCATCAGAGAGCTGTGGCTGCCTATACAGGGTCACATTTTTCAGGCAGGGAATGCAAACCACATGACATGACTGTTACCGTATCGGTATTTCTCACTAAAATGCTTAATTTTCTGTAGTTAATATCATAGTTTATTAGTATTATTTCTTTCTAAAATAAAAACTACATGTATGAGGATTTTGAAACACTTTGAAGTATCAGCTTGAGGTTTTGTTCTTGAGACAAGATTTCCAGCAAGACTATGAAGGCAGCAGGCAGAGAAAAGTAATACTTGCAGCAGATATTCTTAGAAGGTGTTTGAACTCCTGGTATCCAGCTGTTGTTAGGTTCAGTAGAGACAGCATGTCCCCTTGAGCCGCTCACTGTGGTATCATGCTCTTTGCAAATGCTTACACCTGCAAAATACAGAAAATAATTTGTGTAACCTGCATCAGGCAGTGTTGAAGGTCTGAGATTTTGGGGAAAGGGAATGTTTTGGTCTCACTGTTTTTCTGTTGTTAGTTATTTTTCCAAAAGACTAACTTTGTGGGAGGTGCTTCCTGTACATGTAAGATCAATTTACATAGGATGAGGCTGGAGAGGAGACTGGGGGAAGAAGAGGATGCTTAAACCAGTTACCTAGGTTGTGTCTTGTGTGTAGTGATGCCTCGCAGCTCTTTAACCATGCAGAGTTAAAGGTGTGCATTTGAAATTGGAGGGACATTTTTAGGTAGCAGTCTCTCACTACCTTTGGTGGAGTATCACTACAGTACCAGATTCAGGACTGTGTATGAACAAAGTTAGGCTTTTTTTGTGTCTTGCTGAAAACATTGTTTCATCAAGATGCTGTACTGGAACCACTGCTTATTTCTCCCGGAATATATGTGCTTCTTGGAGGTATCACCCAAGTGGTGATGCACACTTTCTGCTGACCATCCAGCTGGTAGTGTTGCAGAAGATGTTTCTGCCTAACAGTCTGTAACTGATTTTGCTCCTTTGGATAGCATTTGTTCTGGCATTGGTTACTAGTGCTATGGTTTTTTATTTATTATTTCTGAAGATATCTGTAAGACTTGACAGTCTTACAAGATTAGATGTGCTGGTGAACTCTGCTGTCTATGCTTTGTGTGGATGGTGCTTTTTTCTGTGCCCTGACTGAAACCTTGGGTACAGTCTTTCGCCATATCCTGTAACTGATTTAGTGCCTTGTTGTCTGACTTGCTTCTGTGTTCTTTCTTACTGCCCTCTCCTTGTCTGTTCTTGCTAACCATTATAGTAAGCACTTTTTCATCCATCAGAGACCTTTGACATGGGAACAGTCATCAGGTGACCCTGGTGCATGGTGTTGGCAGGGATAGATTTCCTACATCTGTAAGAATCTCTGTGTTATGTGTGTGTGGCTACGAAGGAAATAGGGTTTAAATCCCTGCTTCTGGGCAACAGAATCAGTTAATAGAAATAATCTACTTCATCTTCTGGTGAATAGTGAGATCAGGTGCCTTGGCAACTACTAAACTCTTCTGTAGTTTTTTCATTTGGAAAACCCTGTGTTGCTGTTGTGCAACTTGCCTGTTGCTGTGACTTGGGACTCTGTGATGTGTGTGTTTTTCTAGCCTGCTGCACTAGACATAGACATCACTGCTTCCCTAATGAGAGGAAAAAAAAAAGGGTTCTGTAATATTTTTGAAGAAAAAGTTAACTGGATGAATACTTTTAATTCTTCATTTTTCTTATGGATAGTCAGTTTTTGGGAATCCTTCACCCTCCAGCATCTACATATGATTATACTTTTCACCCTCTCTTGTCAACAGGTTACACAGGTATGAGCAGCCTATGTGGTCTCTGCTCAACTGCTTGGCTGAAGCTGAACTTGTGGTAGTAATGGAGATGTTAGATGATGTGTCAGGACCAGCATCCTGTGGAACAAAGGGGATCTCCTTTTCGTGGCAAAATGTCTGAAACAGAGGACAGCCCACTCTTGGAACTGGCCATTTAGGAACCTGTGTCTTGCCTTCAGGTGGAAAGTACTCGCATAGGACATCTTTAAAGCAAAGAGGGCTCTATACTGTCTGGAAGGTGGAGATACCAGGTGGTTTCTGATGTTTGTGTATCTTTATGATGAATGTTAAGTCAATGTGGATCATATTTATAAACCAAAGTGGAGAGGAGACCAAGAAACTTTTAAAATGCTTTTATTCTTGACATGAGCTAAAGGTAGTGGAGTGAATTCTGAGTATGTGCCATTGCATGGGCTGGCTGAACGGTTTTGGAAAAGGCAGATCGTGTTTTTAAGCTGACAGTCCCTGGTAGTTAGCACTATATTAGAAAGGAGAGCATTTCATCTTGTGTGTCAGCAGAGTGAACTATGGCATCAGAGCTGCCAATTGCAGTATCCTTGCTGGTCAGGAAGACTCTTGTGGCTCTGCAGGAGGGTGGGTAAGCAAAACGTTAGGGTAAAAGGGCACTGCTTTTGTTTCTTCCTGTAAGCACTGGTATGAAGTAGATGTGGGATGGAATTCCAAGTCACAAGAGTTTTGGTGTATTCAGACTGTTGTTCACCCTTTTGGACTCCCTTCATTGCTGCCACTCTCCACACTTTAAGCCTAATATTTTAAGCTGTTCCTGTGTTTGTGTTTGTTGCACAATCGTTATTCCCATGCAGGGTGGTGGGGCTTACTGTCATCTTTGAGATAGCTTTTTTGGTTTTGCTGTTCTACTGTTACTCCCTGATTTTTGTTACCTCAACAGATTAAATCCTGGGCAGATTTTATTCCCACATCACTCTGGACCATGGTGAGGAAGGAGCTCCCTTGTTAAGTTAATGACCTGTGTCCTGCCTTCAAGGCCTTCTTTTGCTGTGCAGCCCTAGGGTGATGTCAGTGTTTATGAACTGTCTTTGTCCTCCTGCCACGGTTCCTCACCTAAGGATGCAAATAGTGTCCTTGAAGGCTCCTCCTGCTGCCTCTGCCAGTATCTGCCACCTGAATTGCTACTTCCTTCCCTTTTCATAATGTATCTGACAAAACTGCTTTCCTCAGGACAAAGAAATAGCACCAATCGGCTCATTTATGTTTTATTTTCTGATGTAATTTGCTGCCTGCATCTTTGCATCAAAGTTTAGCATACACTGTTTCTCACTTCTACCTGCAGATGTGTTTGCTGTTCCCTTTTCATGGCCTCTGCTCTCAGCCTGATGTGCTCCATCTCCATCTCTCTGCTTGGTGTTTCTTGCAGCACTTCAGTGACCTTTCAGGTGCCAGAGGAAGAAGAATGCTTTTTCATGCACACTAAGTGTCACCAGACATGACTTTATTAGCACATTCAGCTTTCCTTGAAGTTTCTCTGTCTTTTCCCTCTTTATTAGGTCTCTTCACAGGCTTTTGCCCACGTCCTGAGCCTTAGCCTGTCTCCTGCATTCACCTCAAATAGTCTTGTGCACTGGAGTGAAAACTGCCCTGCACTTGGAATCCAAGTGTCTGTTTCAGCTACTTCTCATCTTGTTTCTAGACTTCAATGGAAATCTTTCCTTCTAGGAAATACCTTTCTTCTCGCTTGTGTTTTTGTAATGCCACCTCTGCTGGTTTCTGTCAAGTGCTCAGGCAGCAAGTTTTCTTGTAAACTCAAAGTTGTATTGCAATGAAGTTATTACAAACCCAACTAAAACTACTTGTTTGGAAGAAATTTTTTTTGCAGTGAATGATTGGAGGAACATAGTTCTTAAATGTGATGTGTCTCTGTTTTCATGCTGTAGGAACAGTGTGTTACTTCTGAAACACGTGCTGTGCTAGTACTCTGACTGTACTTGCTTGTTTGCAGCATTATGCTGGGTGGAGTGCTCCTCCCAAACCCCTGTGGTTAGATGCAGTAGAAATGCTAAGGAAAGAGAATTGGTCAAAGGCCCAGCCCAGAGAGCTTGTAAATAACGGCAGCGAAAAGAATAAGGAAATAATGAAATCCTTTTAGGAAAGGTACTGGCAGTGGTCTCTCCACATCAGTGCCTCTCTCAATTTTGAGTTTGTGTGTGTTTGTGTGCATATGGAAGGGTGTCTTAACAAAGGAGAGTTGCAGGGAGGATTAGGGGAGAGCACTGAGAACATTTGCAAAAGCTATTCCATGTAAGGTAGGAGCATGTGCCAAGTGCTAGTTTGAAACATGGTGGTGATGGTAGCTGATGTCATGCGCCAATAAGAGGTGCGAACTGACCTCTTGTTACTGGCAGAGAAAATTATGATGTTGGGAAAAGTCAAGAGAGGTCGTCTGTATTTTGTATGGAAGGGAATGGAAGACAGGGAAGAGGCAAAGGTACCATTAAAGTGACAGAGTAGGATAATTTTTCTTGTAGGTATGAGAACAGTAATGTTAGTTTACTCAACTACAAGGTGTTACAGTGACCAAGACCCAGTCTAGTCTCCGCTAGTTCCTTTAATTGGGTGAGTCAACAGGGAAAGAGTCAAAAGGTCATGTGAAGAAGAGAACTTGTCTAAGTCAGGGTGTGAAGATTTAGGAATTGAGTCAAATAGGTTTGCAAGCTTGTGACTCTGATTAGTAGGGAAAATAGTGAAGTTTTCCGGCAGGGGAGAAAAGCAAAAAGTAGGGAGTAAGTAGCAATATTGAAATTAAGGGCTTAGCTTCTCCTCTTGGGTTAGTGGCTAGGTATCCAAGAAACACCAAAGAAATTGAGATTTTGATTCAGACAGGAGGAAATGGCACTGTGCTGGCTGCATAGATACAATAGTTATTGTCCATGTGTAACATGGGGAAAGAAAGACAGAGCCCCAGAGACCCCAAAATGCCAGAGGATAGTGTCCCATCATGGGGGCACCCCGTCCTTCAGGTTAAAGAGGACAAGGAAAGGAAAAATTATTTAGGCAATAGGAGCAGAACTAGAGGTGGATAGGTAAAGAAGCTAGAGGAGGATGAAATTTTGAGAAGCAGAATGTGATCAGATACGTCTCTGGTAACAAAGAAGTCAGAAAAAAACAAGACAAGAAACTGACTCTGAATTTTGGGTAAGGATTTGGGATGTAAGTCAGAACGAGGTGAGGAAAAGAAAGTAAAAGGAGGGAACTTCATGGAGCTTCACAGATGAAAAGCAGAAGGGAGATCAATGGCACTCACATGTAGGTGGGGTCAGAAGTCAGTTTTTGGACTGGGGGCTTGTTTGTAGATTCTGAAAAGGGTTTGTTCTGGGCAATAAGAATGAGTGGGGAGAGACGGCAAAACGTGAGTAGGCAGATGTGAAAGGAGGGTACCGAAGCATTAGAGGAGGAGAACGAACAGGAGGTCAAAGATATTTAGAGTTTGTTTTGACGCTGGAGAGGGGTGGGTGTATGTGAAGGACACCCATCTGTTCCTTTGAGATAACGGAAGGAAATAGGTCACTGAGTGAGTACACAAAGCAAAGGGCATGAGGAATTATAAACTGATTGGGTTGAGGGAGAACTTGGCTGTGTGCATGGGTTTGATTTGTGAAGTGTCATATTTGCTATATGCTCTGTAAATCTGCATTTCTTGATTATGTTTTTGCAGTGCGGCTCCATGACAGTATTTCAGAAGAAGGTTTCCATTACCTCGTCTTTGATCTGTAAGTGTCTGGCTTTGTCTTTGATGCTTCACCAGTAATACAGGCACATGGATGGTTGACTAACAGTGGAATAAAAAGCACCTGCATTAATATAATTCTCCCTCTCTCTTTTGAGACCTGTAGATACCTCTGGCCTATTTGACAAAAATCCATTGACTGTGTGGTAGGGGATGGACCAGGAAGGCTCCTGGCAGCAGGTGTAAGCATGGGATGGCAGAGGATGGCTATCCTGTATAGGGAGGCTGTTCGACTTTTGTCTCTGAGGTAGCCTGGAGGGGGTCAGAGCAGGAGTATTCTGCCCAAGCTTAGCATATACTAAGCTCTGTAGAGGTGCATGGGCAATTCATGCCCAGTGTGTCAACAGTGTCCTGTAGACTGCTGGTGAAATGGCAGTCTAGGGGATCACTCACAGGGGTGTACCAGTGCTGGTGCTGTGGTGGTGGAGTTCTGCCCTGGCACTCCTGTGCTGCAGATCCCCACACAGGCTGCGGGAAGGGGCCCAGACAGATGGCCATGTACATCCCATGCAGCATTGAGCTAGAAGTGCGTGGGCTCCGTAACCTTCCTTGTTCTTTTGCGCTCCAGGGTTACCGGTGGGGAACTCTTTGAGGATATTGTTGCCAGGGAATACTACAGTGAAGCAGATGCCAGGTAAGACTGTTTCCAGACCCTTCTGTGTATGTGCCACGTGTGTTGGCAAGTGGAATGAGTTTCATGACTGCTGTTCTGTGCATGGCTTTGTTCTGACACTTGCTCCCTGTCTGGAAAAAACGATTCCTCTTTCTGCTATTAGCATAAACTATTGTCACTGGACAGCCTGACTCACTGCAGCTTTAGCCCTTGCTGCTTGCAGACACTGCTGTCTCTGCCACTTGCAGACACTGTGCTCTTTGCTGGGAGACCCGTTACTAGTGGCTTTGTCTGCCTGACCTTTCTGGTGGGTGGTGACAGTGTGTCCTTCGTGAGCAAACATAGGGGAGTGCTGTCATGTGGCGGCGAGAGTGCTGCCTGCTTGGCCTCTGCCTCCTCCTAGTAGGGGTTCCAATGATGTGCCATTGCTGTTGGGCAGAGACATTCAATTTGAGTGTGTCTAGGTAATGGTTTATGGGGCAGGGGGAGAGAGGGCTTTGGAGGCTATGTTTCTATGGAAGCCATCTCTGACTGTGAGCTTGTTGACGCAGTGAGAAAAGGCACAGTATGAGAGAGCAACCTTTATATTTTGGTATTAAAAAGATTTAGAGTTACGCTCTTCTTTTTCTGAGCGTGTCCCTTTTCTTCCATGCGTGAGCTTCCTGAAGTGACATGTGCTTGTCCCTTTGCTGTTTATGCAGGGTTGGGTGTTTTGTGCATCAGTAGCTGAGGGTGTTCTCTGACCCGTCCGTCTGCTGGACATGCAACATTTGGAATTGAAACTGGGATTAGGCAGCTCCTGTTTGCTTTAGCAGGGCCTGGGAATGTCCCAATGGTGACATTTCACCCCTGCTTACTCCGTACCTGTGTTCTTATCCCATCCTAACCCTTGCTGGAGCAGGATTTAGGGGAGCTGTGAGAGGAGAGGGGTAAGAAGGGAGTTGTGTGTGCTGCTGCAGGGTGAGCTTCGTAGGTAGTACTGTGAGAAAGATAACAAGTGCAAGAAAGGAAAGATCATGACCTGGTGTGTTAGTGTAGGTACTGTTGCAGAGTCTGTGGGCGCTTGTTTGCTTTCCCTATGATATGCTTACAGCCTCTGTCTTCTGGGCATTGCATGATGCTTTCAAATGAGGCATTGCACTGCACGCTCCACCATGAGTCGTCTGCTGATTGGGAAGGTCAGTGAGCTCATCATCTCTGACAGAGCTCCTGGCAATAAGTCTGAGAACCCTGTAGATGTTTTCAGTGGGTTGTACAGATGTTGTAGGCACAGCATCTTGGCCAGATACTCAGTCATTCAAGCTGTTCTGCCTTGAAGTTGGGGAGTATTGAAGTTAGCAATCGTCATCTTTCTCTCTGTCCCTCTTGCCAGGGCCTATTCCCTGAAATGGTTAAGAGCTGGCAGTGACCAGCAGTGCTCAGGAAAATTATGGCAGGGTTGGTAGAAATAGAGGACTGTCTGTTGCTCTGTGAGCCTTCCTCAGGGTGCTCAGCACTCTGACTGTCAGTTGGCCAGGTCTCACAGTGCCCACAAGATGACAGAGTGAAACTCCTCCCTTTCTCTCCCCATGCAGAGCAGAATTCCAGAGCAGGCTGGGAGAGTGAGGGAGTGAGGTCCGTGCCAATCTGCCGCACTTGGCTTGCCTGGGACACCTCACACTTTTGCCATTTTTGGCCAGAAAATCTCTCTCGCTCAGACTCAGCTCTGTTCTAATTATACATTTTTGTTTTGGGAGCGGGAAGATATTCATGGACTCCGACCCTGAGGGTTGTACTGCCAGCACTGGAGGGGTGGGGGTAGCAAATACACAGTGTTGTACCTCCTCTCCTCTTTCTTCCCTCACCCTCTTTCCATATTTTCCAGTAGCCAATGTCTGTTCCCTCAAATATTTCACTCATTTCAAATTTGTTCCCCATAGATTTGTAGAATTTGGTGAGGGGGCTGACCAACCCTGCAGTGAGGACACAGACCCATCTGAGCTGCCTACATCTGGGTGCTTACTGCCCAGCCATAGCTGTCAAAATCCCTGCTTCATTCCACATTCACCCTTGAGAGCTGAGTAAATGTTTAGCAGCAGAGATATTTTCAACCAGAAATGTCACCCATGAGTGTGTTGCACTGTCCTTATGCAACAGGTGTAAATAACATCTTGCTTTTGCCCCTGTGGTTACAGCAGTGAGAGCAGCAGAGACACAGTTTTCTGTGAACTGGGGGAGTGCAGCACACTGCACTTAACAGGGAATGAGTCTGCTTTTCAGATCACTAACCGCTTAAGTGGGATCTGTACTTAAAAGGCACCCAGCAAGCGGGTGTGTGCACATTGTGTATGTAAAGTGCTCGAGATGCTTCTCTGAAAGCTCTGCAAACTGGCAGGCACCCAGGAGTCATCATCCTGAATTTGCCAGGGGTGGCTGCTGCTCTCTAAAAGTTTATTCTTTGCTTGGGACTAGCCCAGCTGAATGTTTCCTGGAACAGTTGGGTCTTGCTTGCCCAATCTCAGCTGCTGTTTGCAGATACTCAAATGCCTCGGTTCTCCTGTGTGGGGTGGACACTGTTGGCTGAAGGAACAAGTAAGATGCTTAGTGTGATGTGGAGGAAAGGAAGGACATGATGGGAGGTAGGAGAGAGGCTTTGTGGTCCTGCTATAGATAGGTTGTTTAGCATCCTGTTGCTGAGGGGACTGAGCGTGTCCAGCTGTGACAGAACTGAGCTGTGGCATCCAGTGGGCATGATAAAGGGATTCAGCCTGGGGTCTTGAACTCTCCTAGTACAAATATACAAGTTAGGGAAATAGTTCTGGGATGAGATGAGATGCCAAGTGTATGTATGTGTGTGCGTAACTCTGTGTGTCTCTCCCTTTATCTTACAGCCACTGTATTCATCAGATACTGGAGAGTGTGAATCACATTCACCAGCATGATATCGTGCACAGGGACTTGAAGGTAATATTTCCTCCGTGCCACAGAGGCTGAGGAGAGCAGCCAGGGGATCATTGGAAGAGGCAAGACAGGAATGCTGTGTTGCCAGATGGCAGGGGTTTTTTTTACTTGAACTAGGCTCAGGGATTCCTGAAGCATGAATTCAGTCCTTCAAAGTTTTCTAGAGGGTGTGCTGAACTCCTGAGGAAGTTTTCAGTCTTCATGAACTTTGCCAGCTCTCAGCCTCTCTGAGGCAGATCCAGGATGGAGTAGTGAACCTTGGAGTGCAATAGGCTTTCAGAGAAACTTGGGTAGGATTCATTATAATGAAGGACACTTTCTACTTTGCCATTGAAGAGATCTCTAGAGACCTGGGGCAATCTCTGTTCATTCTGCCAGGATGAATTTGTCTGCACAGAGAATGTATATTTTTATTCTCCACTGTTTCCAAACACATGCCATTGGGCTAGGGCAGAGATGCACAACAAGAATTTTTCATGTCACTTCTTTCTTCTCTCGTCAGTAGAAGCGCTTTTAATCTAAAACCAAAACCACTGGCCAGTTAAACACTGGGTGAATCAACCATTTTCCACATTATAACACATTTATAGACCCAGAGCCCCCACAGTGTAGTTACTTAAATTCCCTTCCCACGCAGTGCCAGCTGCACTGGGAGCTGGGCAGACTCCAGAATGAAGAGGTTTGTGCAGAAAGGTCTGCCTGCCCTGCAGCCCTCTCTGTCTAAAGTGGGAATGGTGATGGCCACCAGTGGTCCAGTTAACTTAATGCAGGATGACACCTGCTACTACTGTGGGTTTTGGTTTGTTAAACAATAAGAGGAAGAGTAGAAGAATATTTTGCAGAGAGCAAGGTAAAAGCATGTTGCAGGCTCAGTGGCAGTGTTTCCCCCAGTGTTTTGATCTGGTGGACAGCTGTTAACCCTTAGTGTTTCTGGCAGACTCCCATGCAACACTTTTGGCCTTCTAATTTAGAGCACTGTGAAAAGATGCAAGTGATCTACTGTGGAAAGGCTGTTCTGGATTAAAGCTGACATATGCTCTTGAGAAAACAGCCTCCAGGAGGCACTACTGTCCAAAATAAAGGCCTCTATGAAAATCGGTAGTGTTTTCCAGTACAGGATGGTTTAAGCTTTCCTGTGCATCCTGTGTGCAGGTGTAATCTGTTTTGCTTCCCAAGTTTTGTTTGTGTGAAAGTTGTGAACTTGTTTAGAACTTGTCAGCTGTTAGACACTCCCCACTGTAGTAGTTAATGTATTTCTCCTGTTGCTTGCTCTGATTCACTGAAACCATCCAGGCCTGAGGAGTATCCATTCCTTTTAGCAGTAAAAGATCCTGTGCCCTTTATTTAATATTTAGCTCCTTGCCAAAAGCTTGTCTTTCAAGATCAGTGTGTAATAACTGCAGAGCTTGCCTCAAGGGAAGTTTTGTCTTTTGCACCTCCCTCTCACAAGCCTGTCTTTTGGCTGGCATGCTTTTACAGAACTCTAAATGTTGAGCTGCCCATAGGAACTGTAAGAAATTAGGGAATACGTTCACATCCTTACCAAAAAGTATGTGAGACCTGAGCCAACCCGTATGTTGACAAACATGCACATGGGTAAGCACCATTAGTCTTAAGGTGTTTGTAGCTGTATTTTAGAAGCAAATAGTGCTTAGCTAGCACAAGCCTGGCCTAAATTTCACTGTTACTTAGTCAAGACAAGCCCAGGTGTGATCTGAAGTTGGGAGGGATTTTCAGAAGACTTTACTAGTCTTCTGCTTTAGGGACTTGTTAATGCTGGTGAATTTTCATCAGCATAGGTTGACTAAACACAATCTTTTCCACTTCCTATATAGTGAAAAGCCAGTGGCATCCAAATGTATTGAGACACAGTTCCCCTTCCTTCCATGCTGCTTATGGCAAGGACTGTGATGGGCAAGGCTGTTTTCCCTTTCTTCAAAGCAGATTCAAAGCACATGCCCAGTACTTTAAGGCAGGTGCCATTAAGGAATGAGCATCTTGTTCCTGTCAGGCAGAACAGGGATAGATACTGTGTGATGAAACTGGTGAGCAGGCTGCAAAAAAAGACCTTCATCAGATTTATGAAACTGAGACAAGCTCTTGTTTCTGGATTTCCAGGCTTCCATCTTACTTGGTTAAAAAAGTTGATAGGAATTGCACAAATGATCAGAAGGGGATAGGATGGGAAATCACTTTTGTCCTGCCTGTCTACAAGTTGTGTTTCCTGCAAGCTGTAATAGGCACCACCTTAAAGGCTTTGGGGTTTTAAAGAGTCCCATGTAACTAGTTGCTCCAGTGCTTCAGAGGAAGCTGCTGATTCTCAGTACATTTTGTGGAGTTGTGTTAGGCCTTCTGCTGGAGTCATCTGCTGGAACACAGCAGAATTGTGATTCAAGTAAGATTCACGTGAGGGGCAAAAGTCTGTCTCTCTTTCCTGGCAAACAGGGGAAGTGACATGGCTGCTTGTTATATAGGTGGTGGTGGTGGCAGTAGCAAGACAGAATATTTTACCCTGCTGTAAATGTGTAGCATGAAAAAACAGCTTACAAGAATACTCACTGCTGGACTGATTATACCAATTTGAGGCTGAGTTTTTTTTCTGTTAAGGGATGAAAGCTATTGCCTATCCAGATGATGCCTTCCAACATTATGGTGCTGTATTTGGCAGCCCTTATTAACATCATATTTACTTTTCCAGTGCCTTGGGGACTGTGGGATGTTCATGGGGAGAAACATCACTGCAGAATTTATCTACTGCATCTCCTGCCCTTTCCCTCCCTCCCACCCCAGTTACTCTCTGTGGGGATGACAGAAAGAAGTTCTGGGTTCTGTGCTGCAGGAACTGTACTGCCAGTGCCCTCTGGTGTCAGCATGTAATGTATGGGCTGGGTTGGGAGAGGCTCTGGCTCCCATAGAGTGTGTTAGACTTACGGATTTTCTGCCACTCTAGGACAGGGCCATTTGTTGCTGTTGCTCTACCTTCACCTGAACAGTTTTAGTACATATCTGCTAAATTCAGCCAGCAGATTGAATTTAATGATGGGAATACTGAGGTAGGAGGCTTTAACGAGGATGTCAGTCTTTCATTCTTATGCCTTTTTCTTTCTTCTCCCCAGCCTGAGAATTTACTACTGGCAAGTAAATGTAAGGGTGCTGCTGTCAAACTGGCTGACTTCGGACTGGCTATAGAAGTTCAGGGAGAGCAGCAGGCCTGGTTTGGTAAGAGTATTTGAGCTGTCTCACTTTTGCTCCCCCCTTTCCTCTAGTGGCTGGTTGAGTTGTACCCTCCCTGAGTACTTTCTCTCAGCTTTTCCAGCACCCTTGTGTGTATTTGGCATTGCTGCTTCCTTTCCAAGCATCTCAGCCTATGGGTCCTTGGGCAGAAGCCTAGGTGCAATAGAGGAAAGTATTTGATAAATAAAGACAGGAAAAATGGCTATGTATTTCTCTGTTTTTCTTCTCGGTTTACCATAGATGCTAGTGTCAGAGATGAATGCAGCTGCTAAGTTTAGACCCTGATCTGAACTTCCCTATTGCTCAGGAGTGTAGACATCTGGAATTCTGTTTGGTCATTTTACAGAAATGTATTTGACCTGGCCTTCCTCAGGCACATTTGGATCTGGCCTTATTGTTTAGCTAAAACATAATTAGAAATGAGACCTTTTCAGGCTAAACATCAACTCTGAGACTCTGCAGTGCTGTGGAGATTCTGGAGGAAAGGCTGCTTCTCCTGGTCTGCCCATACCATACCATCTTAACAATCAGATGTGTCCCATCCATTTCTTGTGTTTTCAAACTCCAAACCATTATATGTAACAGTGATATACGAGCCTGTGCCCAGCTGGTTGACACGGTCCCTTTTTCTTTTCTTTTTTTTTTCTGCAGTACATAGATACTTGATCCCATCTGATTTTCTTTATTTTTTTTTCCCCTCTGGGTTTACCAAGGGGTAGCTCTAATAAATATGAGATGAAGGGTGGGAAATGGGTTTTGAAATTTGTTGGTTACCACTAGTGGATTTTGTGATACAGCAAGATCCCTTCTGCTTGAGTACTGTAAGTACTTCATGTCATCCATTTCCTGGCAGGGTTTGCTGGCACTCCAGGCTACCTCTCCCCCGAAGTCTTAAGAAAAGATCCTTATGGAAAACCAGTGGATATATGGGCATGTGGTAAGATTCTGTCAAAACATTTTACACTTAAACAACATTGCTTCATGTAGAAGAACAATTTCTTATAACCTATTGCTGGGAGGGTGTGCAGTGCTCCTTCTTATTGGGTGGAGAGATGAAGGCAACTTGAGGATAAGCACCTTGTTTAGATGGAGTTAATATTGGAGCCTGAACTCACTTGACTCGAGATAGGACCTGTCTGTGCTTTGCAGAGTCAGTTGTTTAGATAACTGTAGGAATTTCCTATTACATTAACTATGTAGAAGATGAAATACTGAAGAGAGCCAATCTTTTAAAAGGAAAAAATGAAATGTATCTGGGACTGATAACTTTAAAGATATGCGGTATCAGTGTTGCCTGACATGGACTAAATGGTTCTCTGCGGGCCAGGAGTATTAGCTTTGTCAGTGTCATTTTTGTCCCAAGACCATGCTCAGTAAGTTATCTAAAAACGTAGTCCTTCCTAGAAGTCCCTTGCTGCCCAGCAGCCCCAGGGTATGTAGCTTCATTTTATTCTGAGAGCAACTGGGAGTTGTGGCTCACCAGTCATGATAGGCAGAGGAGGGTAGAAGGACATCATGCACCTTGTTCTAGCTCCTGCCAGCTGTCATTAAGCACTGAACATGAAGTGCCGTGGTGAGGTTTAGCAGAGGAGAGCTTTGTACTGTCTTTTTTCTACCTTGGAGGGCTAAATGTGATGGCAAATGAAGATACAGAGCAATCATTACCTTGGGGACTGTCATTGCCTTGGGGAAGGAAGAGGGCTGAAGGAATAATTGGCATATTAGCCTAACCATAGTGTATCTGTGTCTCTCCCTCCCAGGAGTGATTCTGTACATATTACTAGTGGGGTACCCTCCCTTTTGGGATGAAGATCAGCACAAACTCTATCAGCAGATCAAAGCCGGAGCCTATGACGTAAGGGCACTTTCTTGCTGAGTACCTGCATGGGTGTAGAAGCCATCCAAAACATGGCACTATCTAACTTGGTGTCCAGCAGCAGGCCCCAAGCTACTGTGCAAAATGATGTTTGGCATGTTCATACACCTTGTTGTCTTCACTGCCCAGGATACAGTCCTGTTTGGGGCTACTGAAAGGATGTGTGGAAAGCATTGCAGTGGGCACCAGGGCGTTGCTGGTCATTAGGGAAATGCAGATCTTGTAATGCAGACTGTGGGAAATGGTGTCTTCTAGTGCATTTACCAAAATATGTTGCAGATATAGCCAATGATAACTCTTTCAGGGGAGCAGAGGGAAGGGAGAATGATGGACCCTATCTTTATCAAGGCCTAATTAAAAGCACAGGGAAGTGTTCTGTAGAATAATAGCTTAAATTATGGCCTCTGGTCTCCTCAGTGCCATAGTGGAATTTCTTCCAGCTGTGGAAAGCATGGAGCCCAGCATGGACTGAATGGCAGGGGTCTTTGGACGGGTGGCTCTGTGGTGGGGATCAGCGTGGTGGTTTGGAGTCTCTGGTAAAAAGCCAAGCAGTTCATGGAATAGTTCTCAGAGCATGGCAAAACTGAGGTGTAAAAGGTTGCCTGAAGAAGAATAGCAAGGAGCTTAGTAATGGGGAGTAAAGGTGGTGTAAAATGTGGTTTGGGTACCACAGCTTGAATGTTTGACGTAAGTTCTTCCACATAAGGAGTATCAGGAGGGAAGAAGGAGTTCCTGGTAATCCTAGCTTAAATCCTGTGGGCATGAATATCAAGAGGAAGTTGGGGAATTCATTTTGTAGATTGTTCTGTGGTTTGTATTTAAAAAAAAAAAAAAAAAAAAAAAAAAGGAAAGAAGAAAGGGTTCTGGTGGTGGACCCCAGTTACCTCCCAGCTTCTGTGCCTGAGGCCTTGAGAGCAGCTGTACTGGTGAGAACAAAGGTCTGCCTAACCCCTTGTCCTGGCTCTGGCTTCCTGAGTGAACGTAAAGTGATGTCTTTGTACTTGATAACCTTAAATGGACTTGTGTTCTTCTCTTGCCTTCCTGCCCTTCTTGTTTCTGTTTTGCTTGTTCTTATTTGAAGTGGTTTTGTACTAATTATACCTATGGGGATTTTCAAAGTACTTGGGGGTTTAATGTCTAACTCTTTCTGTAAGTCATGAGGAATGAAGTGCCTGATGCCTCCCATCTACCTGTTGGTTTTGAATTCTTACCTATAATGAACAAGTATCAGTAGATTCCTCCCCTGTTTTATGTGGTAGAAAACAACTCAAGTTTTATTGGCATACCTGGCCCTGGTGTCCCTACTCCAGTACCAAGGGGCCTGTATGCACTGAGGTAGTCTGTTCTCTTTTGGCATAGAGGAAGTGGCAACTGTGAATTGGACTTTCTGCTGTTGGGTGGGGGTTTGCAGGAGTCCAGGTAGGGCAGAAAGTGTCCTGGCTTGAAAGCTCAGTGTCATAATTTTTGAGTAGACTCTTGTAACATTTGCAGAACAAATTGTATAATGTCTTGTTGATGTCTGAGAATGCACAAATAAGATTATATGCAAATCAGATATGCTGGGTGTATTTTTATGACCCAGCTGAGCAAAGCACAAAATTCAGAAGAAGAGATGGAATAAACTTTTTCTAAATAATGTAGGAGAGCAAGGAAATGTTCTCAGAATCGATCAGTCTCTGCCCCCCCCCCCCCCCCCCCCCCCCGCCCCCAATAAAGACAGGGAACTTTATCCCAACAGGACATTTATCTTTGTGTTCTCAAGTTTAAGTAGATTCATAGGAGTGAGATGTGCTGCATTTAATTTCAGCATGCTGTCATCTATAACATACTGCAAGCATCTGGAGAATGGTGTAAATATCTTGTCTTTATCATTATTGGAATTATAAGAGATAAAAATTATAAGAGAAAGCAGTTACCCCTCATGGATGATCAGCAGCTGAAATACATGAGAATCTCTTCTTTGATCCATGCTTCTGCATTCCCATCCACTATTACATCTCTCTTGCTCCCCGAGTGATGATTTCTGGTACAGTAGATGCTTGCTAACAACATGCTGATGGGTCACTACACCTAAGTGACTGGTATTGTTCTAGGATATTGTGCTTTATGGTGAGGAAAGTATACCTGATGGGATGTTCTCTGTTAGTAATTTGCTTTCATGAGGTTTTGCTGTAGTTAAGTGTGATTTTGCATATGCTGTTGTAGCTTTTTAGCATGCTGGAGAAAGAGCAAGGTGGGGTAAAAAAGATAGTGCTTGTCTTTTTCATGTCAGAACTCGGTTAAAAAGATCTGTGACTTTAAGTTTTTGACTGTTGAGTGTGAAAAAAATTCAAAGCTCTGAGTGATTCCTAAAAGGCTTTTAAACTGTTAATCTCCCTGCCTGTGTCTGGTGAATGGTACAGGTGTGTCCTGCTGTCTGGTACTATTCATTTTCTGGATTCTGTACAATTTTTGTTCAGCATGGGTTTTCACAAAAATTGATGGTTTTTGCAAGCATGTTAGCCCTGGTATCAAAAGGGCAAAAACTGGAATTCAGCTGTGTAGGAGGGAGAAACTCTTCTGCTAGTAGAAGATATTTGCAGTTCATCATCTGTTCCTTCTTCCTCTTTCAGTTCCCATCACCTGAGTGGGACACTGTGACTCCTGAAGCAAAGAATTTGATAAACCAGATGCTGACGATAAACCCAGCAAAGCGTATCACAGCTGACCAGGCTCTCAAACATCCATGGGTCTGCGTAAGTATATTCCTCTATTACAGGCTGATTTGTGGTTTACCCTGAACTGACACTTCAAGAAGACTTAGCTGCAGAGGAACCCAGAATATTTTAAATATTTCAAATTATGGTGTTTTTTGGGGGGTTTTTTTGGGAGGCTGACCTTGAACAAACTGACTGTGTCATGCTGTGGTACTTCTATTGCCACTGTAGGAAAAAAAGCAATCCCTTATTCTCTTACAAGTTTTATCAATGTCCATATTTTCTGTTTTTCCCCACATCTCCTCTTCCAATCCATATCATCCTAAAATGTCAGATGGAGTTTGGCATTAGACAAAATATTTTAGGATTTGTTCTTCATCTCTACTTCAGTTTATTGCATTGCATCTTTGCAATGTTGGAACATTTCTACTGTGCTGCAGCTTAACTGGCTATAAACAAAATCAGCAAAAAAACTTTTGCTGTTCTGCGTTTGTAGTTTCTGCCTTGCCAGACCCCACACATAAGTATTTTTCATCTTTTGCAAAGTTGGCAAGGAAATCCCAGAATGCAGCTGGGAGTGGGCTTAGGGGAGGGCAGCAATGGTGCACTTCTATCTCTGCAGTATGGAATAGAAAAGTCTAACCAATGCTCTTGTAATACCATAGCATACTTCTGCTTTTTAGGATCTGTCTAGTGTTTTCCTTTGCTCATGTGTTCTTGAGGAACTGTGATTTTTTTTTTTTTTCCCTTCTGCCACAAACCAACAAATTAGCAATTTAAACTTACTTATGTAAACATCTGTGTAACAGGAGTGTAGTATCTGCTGTAAAGTGATGCAAGTTCCTTGGAGGTTAAAAATGCACACTAGCTGAAACTTTGCATCTCTGTTTTTTTTCTCCTTGCATGCTAGTAATCAATAGCAGTTCCTGTATATTTAACTTTTGTCCTAATGCCTGTAACCAAAGCTGTATGTATTACGATAGCTTGCTCCCTGTGGCAACATAATGTAGAACGGTTCAAGAAAGGCTTTACTTCTCTGAGTTATGGGGAGTTCTGTTTCATTTCACAGCCATTTCAGCCTCTCACCCAAACTGCCTCCTCTTGAGTCAGCTGTTTCCATTTGCTCTGCAGTCTCTGTGTACAACATACATTTTCTTTCTGGAGTTGTATTACTCCTCTGAAGTAAATGTGGTAGGAAGTCTTGAAAGTTTATCTGAGACACTATATTTCTTAGCATCACTGAACTTCTGAAGTACATGTCCTGACTCTTGTAAGCCCACATGGAACAACTGGACATGACTGTCACTCCTAAGGAGGCTGTATGTACAGTGGTCACCATAGTTGTTAGAGGACAGTTTAGCTGCATTCTCCCTCCACACTGCTGTGTGTACTGCAGCAGGTGACTAGCTCTGATGACAGGATCAAAGCAGAGGCTTCCCATGAAACTAGCTGAATATGAGCATAGTTTACAGTTCTTCTGGGTGTTGCAGAATTTTTTCCAAGCAGGAGAAAGGTAATGGAGAGTTTGTACACACTGATCTGCCAAGTCAGTAATTCACCCACTGTCCCTGTAAAGGGAATTAAGGCTTATGGCTCTATGCAAGAGCAACAACTACTTGGCATTAGTCTCTGGTTTCCTCATGTGCTCTAAATGCCTGGCAGCATCAGTCTCTTGTTTCCTTGTGCACTCTCAATGACTGGCAACACTTCTGGGAAGTTCTCTTTTTGCAGCTGATGGGATCCCAGTCTACTATGGGTGACAGGTGTGCATCACTGGCGGCTGGAGGTTAGGCTCAGGTTTTTGCATTGGTACAACAGAGCTATATGATCTTTCCTCTTACACACTGAAAATCTATTTCTGCAAAACTGATGCAAAGATGCCAAGGCCTCTGCTAGTCAAGCACTTACATTCAGGGAGTTGCCACGCCCAGGAAGGCTACTGCTCACTAGTCTTCACTTACTGCTTGGAATTTTCCCTTAGAGCCATAACTAATGCAGTCCAGATCTTTTCTATAGTGCCTCTAATTCAGTTCCCTGTGGGTATGCTTGTTCGTTTAACTTTGTCTTCTTACTGTCTTGATCCATTTGTGTGCCTGAGAGACAGGGAGCATTGACTTTCAGCTGTACCTTAGTCATAGAGTTTCTTGGGTGCAGTCCTTTAATATCCCATCTTGACTTGACATGTTTTGCTGTATTGAGAAGTTCTTAAGTTATGAAACAGTTGCAGTGTTTTGCAGCCCTGCAGTGGTGAGAGGTTTAGCCAAGTCAGCTTGCATGTCACAGTTTTGTGCAAGTGGCACGAACTCCCCTGGCTGATTTGGTTAGGGTATGTTTCTGATCTGTTGCTGTTTCTGTTTTTCAGCAACGATCCACTGTTGCTTCGATGATGCACAGGCAGGAGACTGTGGAATGCTTGAGAAAGTTCAATGCTAGAAGGAAGCTAAAGGTAAGTTTATGTTAGTTTGCCTTAAATTTGTTTTTAATCCCTTGGATTTGAGGTTAAGGACTTCCTAGCAGCATTTTTTTTGTGTGTGTGATTAGCTCACTAATGTTACTGAAGTACCTTATGTGACCCTCCAGCACACGGCACTAAAGTATTGTATTGAGGAACTGAGTAGTTTCTTTCCCCAAAGCTGTAAGTTTCCCATACCTCTTCTGCTACATTATCACCCCTTCTACTTTCTGCAAGAGAGTTGAAATAGAGCAACTAGTTCTTAAATGCTGGGACTTTTAGTTCTGGTCACACTCTGCCTCTCAGTTGCCCGTAGCTTGGGCAAAGCCTCTGGCCTGTGCATGAAGTGGCTGTCTGCTGTTTGAAAGCTAGGAAGCAGCTGCGCGTCTAAGCTTAACTCTTGGTGCCATTTTAGATTTCCTAGGCTATCCTGCCTGGCCTCTGGCTGCCGCTCTAGCAAGGCAGGAATCTGAGAGGTCCCATGTCAGGTCCAACAGCCACGTGTGGGAATCCTGGATACACTGGGATTTGCCATGTAGCATTGGAATACCTCTGCTTTGGCACCTGATGCACTGTTCTCCATGGGTCAGCCCAGCTCCCTTCTGAAGTGACATTGTCTGTTATCCCTGCTTTCTCTTCTCCCCAGGGTGCAATCCTTACGACAATGCTTGTGTCTCGGAATTTTTCAGGTAGGTTCTCACTGTTCCCATCCATTCTTTGGTTTTGTTTTGTGTGAATGAGGGGAGGAAACATGTTCCCAATTCATCATGATGTAATGGTGGTTGCTTTGCCTTGGCTGGTGATCAGTGTGAAATAGAAAGTGATTTGTTTGGGGAGGAGCATGTGGCACTGTAGTCTGGTACAAAACAAAGTCAGCTTCCACAGTCTTCTCATGATATTTTGTTACCAGATTTTTTGGGGGGAATTCTAGCTGACATTTGTTAGGTTTCACATCTGAAACCAGAAATCAAGAAATCTTATTAGGTAGCAGTGATTCCTTTAGACCTGAGGCAGGGAGACAGGGCAAGTAATAATATTGCGGAAAATAGGGACAGAAGCTCTTTGGGTATTGTGTTACTTTGACTCATTAAAAATGGGTCTGAAGCATCTAGCTATTAGAGTTTTCCTTCTTGGAGTCTCAGAAGTGGTTTTCATCCTTTTAAGCATAATAACTGGTAGTCTGGCACCCACCCAACTGCATTACATAGTGCACTTACTGAAAATGCAAATTTCAACATGCAAATCAGTGCTTTTTGGAAGATGGTTGTCTTGGCTCAGCATATCTAGGTGATGCAGTCTTATCTGTGTTCATTTCCATTTGGGTGGAAAACTTCTACTTGCAAGTGCTTTTGGTTTATGGGATTGATTGCTTGCTTTGCCCTCTTTGCCATTTTTTTCTCTTTTAAAAAGGGCAATCATTGAGTGCATGAGTCAGATCTTTATTGCACCTGACTACAGTTACTTTCAAGTGAAATTCTGCTCTATGGATTATAAGTGATGATGAATGAAATGGAAGTATATAAATTTCATCTGGCCATTTACTAATATTGGATACTAATACTTATGTTCTGGGTGATGTTACAGTAAACTTCTAATTGGAATGAAAACCTCTGTGAAATGATCATCCCAGTATTCAACGTGTGCATTCATGCATACATTCTTTTGTGAAATCAGGGCAGCATTTTTAACCTCCTATATGGTGATTTTAAGAAAACATTAAAGGATGTGAAATCAGTCTACAATTAAGGGACAACCCTCAGCAACTTCAGAACAGTTTTTCCTTAGTTCTTGCTTTCAGGTGTATCTGTGCCAGTATGTTAGGACTACTTGTGGCTACAGCAATTTCTCTTTACTGCATTTCTGATAATCTGTCCTTAAAGGGACAGAGTAATTTGATCCATTTACCTGTCCCAGAATTGTGCTGTTACAGGACTTAAAAATTATACATTGTTGTCTGAGTGATTCTGAAAGAACTGTTTGAGGAGCTATGGCACAATGACAGGGCTTCTGCAGGACTCTATGAAACTTAATGTTTTCTTGGGCTTTCTGCTGGTGTGAACTGTTTTTGATCTATTCACACAGCTAGTTTTTATTTCACTTAAATGATGAGTCTGAAATAGTCAGGTTTTTTATTCTTTTTAAACAGCAGTTTTAGATTCATTTTTAGTCTGCAAATGTTGTCACTTCTAATGAAGCTGCAGAAGTGCTTGGGTAAGAAAATCTCCTGTGGCCCAGATTTTCAGTACAAGAAATGCCTGAGAGAAGGGTTCTTATTAATGGTGTGTGACCTATGCATCCACTTACACCCTGAGCTAGTATCAGTGAGGAAAAAGCTTGCTCTGTTCATTCTCTGTCTCAAGGGCTGAAACTGCTGTATCTGCTTCAGTTAACAGCTGAAGAAAAGGAAATCCTAGGTGGCCCATAGTGAGTGCAGAGTTCTCAGTTTCACTGAGTTCTGCCTTGACTGTAAGCTGTGATTCCAGGTAATGAGATACTCTGAAAAACTGCCCAGAAATAAATGTGAATTTAGATGTAAAGCATTTCTAGCTTCTGCAGATAGTAGCAATTTCTAACATTTCAATGTGTTTTGAAAGTGGGGAGATCAGCTACTCTTGTTTTCTTTGCAGGGCTGTGTATAGTATAAGCTTGACTTTTAAAATTATTTTTTAATTTACTTGGGTTTTTTTAATTGGTGCGGTTGAAGAATAAGTGCATGCTAACTGAAAGTAAAAAGTTAGAAAGTCCATATGGGAACTTTGGGTATAGCTCAGACTTCCTATCATGACAGGTCATCTAACTGCACTTGAAAAGTTCTAAAGTATTGTTATAAATGCAGAGGCAGAACCAGAAAATAACTTTTATGAATTTATTGAAATGAGAACAAGCAAAACAAAAAAGGTTTGTATGCTGGGGAGCGGCGGGGGGCGGTTTCTGCTCCGCACCGAGGATGCTGCATGGATGGATGCGCAACGACCATGTGTAAAGAAATCCACCACTCTTTATAGTCTTTCTAATACATATTCATAAGATGGGTGTGTTTTAGTCCGAGCAAGCGCAGTGGAGTTTCTCGAATCTTCTCAGCTTTTCTGACGTCCTTGGGGTGTGTGTATGTGTGTGTGTATTGTTGTTTTACCACTCCTTTTCTTGCTAAAACAAGAGTCCTTCTGACAGGGGTTTTTCCTGTACTTTTCCACATTTGCAATAACTGTCCCTATGAGTCTGTATTTACTTGATAAAAAACCTCCAAACCATTTTAACATTTAAACTACAATAAATTTCTTTCAACTTATGTACATAGTGAAACATCAGCAGCACCCATGCTCCTCTATAATAAAGTCATTACATTTTTAACATGAATCACCACCATATTCTTCACAGTATTATTTGTTTCTTTCCCTAAAGACCTTAAGGAGTTTTTATTTTCTCTAATTGGGTGACACTGTTTTGTGGTCCTCTAAAAGCCCCATTCCCAGCAGACAGGGAACTAGATTTATGAAGAGAGAAGCTTCTTCCTGCCTGGGTATGGGATCTTCTAAAATCTTCTTCACAGATGTTTTGAACCAAGAGGAAAACAAAGGCTTATGTGACTCTGTTATCAATTAATTAGGCACGATAGTACTGTCTGCAGGAAATAGGAGAAGACTTCTTTAATCCTATTGTCATTACTGTCTCCTTTGTTACGCATTTTGTAATGGGGAGTTCCTTCATTTGACAGTGTGGCTTGTGACAAATTATATGCTTAAAGAGCCTGTAGCAGTACTTTCTCCTTTTTCCCCATCCAAAAAAATCTTACGTTTTACAAAAAAAGAAAGTTTCTGTTCATTTGTGAAATAATCTGTGGTTTACTAGGTGCCTTTTGTGCCAGATCAGTTCTAAAGATAATGTGATCTGGCACATTTCCCCAGTTACAGTATATTGAGCAATTTAATACTGGCTGTTTGTGGTTCTTTTCAAAAGATTGTGTCTCAGATCAGCTGTAGGCTATTTGTTAAAAGGAAATACAGTTGCACTCCTTTTAGTCTAAGTCAGGAACTTGAGACCTGGTTGTAAGGGGTTTATAGCTTCTGTCCACACTCTGGTAGGTATTCACTCAGCTGCAAGAAAGAACACTGCAATCTAAACTTTGTTGGGGTCTTCAGAGTCACAGCAGGGTATACACAGGATGATTTGGGTGTTCACTTGTGGCTTTTGATGTTCAGATGATTGAAGCAAACACTGATCTGATTGTGTTCACTTACAGAATACAGTAGTACAGTCAAGTAAATCAGTTGATTAGATCATAGGCAACAAACTCCTGAATCACCTTCTGAGAAGTGAATGGAAATTTATTACTAGGAGAAAGTTGGCAAGGTTTTCAGAGATTCCTAATAGCTGCAGTATTTAAGGGTGCCTGGATTAATTTATGTAGATAAAACTATAAGCCTGCTGTAAATTGAGTGAAAGGATGGTCAAAATCTGTTTCCATCTTAGAAACAGCCAGCTTTACAAAGTGCTGAGAAGTGGCTTTTCTCCATAAGTTAATTTTTATGCAAGACTTACAAGTGGACTACATGAAATTTGTAGCACTGTTTTCCTATCTGGATTGCAACTGTTAGTTTGGGGAGTTGTTGTTCAACAAGCTTTCACACTCTGTGAAATCCACTTCTCAAGTGTGTGCTACCCTGTATCAAAATAAATCCTAAGGCAGACATTGTAGGTAATTAAACCTTACCCCTGAAACCTCTATCTTTAACTGATGTAAAACTTATTTCTTGGGAATTGTTGCTGCTTGATCTAGTCAGTTTTGTGAAGAAGTTATGACAGCTTGTGACAATAGCTGGAATTCATTACATGTCTACAGATCCTTATTAACACTCTGATGTGCAGTTTGAGGTGAGGTTGAGAGAGGGTAAAGACAGATACAGGGAATGGAGTCCTTTCTAACTAAGTAAAGAAGGGCTGAATATGCCTGTGCCTGTTTGGTATAACCTGTGCAGAGATGTTTTTATGCTAAGGAGCAAGAAGGAGGAAATGATACAAATACTAAAGGGATACTGAAATATTTGACTGTCCTGTTATACCTGCTTTCCAGAAGTGCTTGCAAAATTGAATTTCTGCTATTTGTGTGTGTGTGTACATATATATATATATTTATACTCAGATTAGAATTTGGGTTCTCTCCTTTAACCAAAGTAAAGTTAAAATTGTGTGAGTAACATATCTCAAGTTTCTGCTGTGTTGCGTTAGTTATGTAGATGTCTATTCGGGTCCAGAAATTTGTGTCACCTGACTCATGTGAACACTAACCTCTGGATGTGAATTCAAAGGATGAAAATATGAAGGGAAAAATTTATCAGGATGTTTCCGGAGAGCTTTGAGTAAATGAGTATGAGATCACTGGCAGCCACATTTCCCAAGCAGAAGATGAAGTCACATTTAATTAAGAATCAAGTTGTTTCTAAGTTACTTGAGAAACAGTCAGGGATTTCAGGGAACACTACTCAACTACTACAGTGTGGACCTGCTGAAGTAGTGTACTTCAGTAAGCAAACTTCCATTTTGCAGCTTCCCAGAATCACATGGATTTCATTGCTGCTTTTAAATGTTTATCCCTGTGGCCTGAAAGTCTAACATCATCAAAAGTGAATTTAAATTATTATAATTCAAATAATTATAATAATTCAGGAAAACTCTGTGAATTACTTTTCTTGTGGTATTTGCCCTTCATCCCTTCATTTCTTGGTTTGTCAGGAAATGGATTTTTTGTTATACTGCAAGAGAGGTGCTCTTGTCTTTTATCAACCCTTGAATTTGGGATAGACTGGGGCATTCAGGCTCAAAAGTCTAGGATGGGTGTTCAGGCTGATTCGATCCTTTAAGATTCTGCTACGCTTTGTGCGTGTACATATGTATAACTTCAGAGACTGTCTTTCAGGATGTGAAATTTCTGTGTTGACGGGAAGATGTTTGAAAACTTTAATTGAAATGTCACAGACTATTGGTCTGGCTCCTGGTTTTTGGCTTTTTATATGTAGTCTTGTTGGAGAATGTTTTGGTTTTCTGAGGCTGGCAGAGGTAAAAAAAGCAGAAGGAAATCACCTGGCCCCCACACAATTTCTCCATTATCCATTAGTGGGAGAACTGGGATCTCTGTGGCTCATGCCAAGAGGACACCACTGGGTTGCATATTTCAGGCTTCAGTTTTAATGAATGCTCCTTCTTTTAATACTTTGCTGAAAACCATCAGGTCATGTCTGAAAGATGGGTGTGCATTGTCAAACACTATCTATCCTTGAGAATTTCCCGATCACTGGAAATATGTGCACAGTGCTAGGCACTGGCTGCGCCTGATGAGATGAACAGGATAGGAAAGAAGGTGTCTGCTATGTCTAGAGATCCTGTCAGTCCAGATCACATAAAGGCTTGCAATGCCTAATGGGTTGAGGTTTTTACCTGCCTTTCTACCTGGTTTTACTCTTCTCTCTCCGCTTGTTTTAAAAAGTGTTTTGAAGTGACTGGCTGTTTTTTATGACCCTTTGTTTATCCTGTAGTAGTTCTTTGAACAGAATCACTCTAGTCTTGCTGAGGAATAAAAGCCTTCATGGAAGGCTCTTCATTCAGGGGGAAATGTTAAATGTTGCTGCTTGTCTGTTGTTCAGGTACATTTCTGGAACAGTGGTGTCATTTAGGAAACAGAAGGAGTTAATAACAAAGCAGGATTTAAAAAAGTTAAAATAAACTTTTCAGCGGGAGAAAGAGTTAATGTACATTCTGCCAGGCAGTTATCCCATGCAAATAGGTTGTCTTTGTACTGATCTCTCACAGTGCATAGTGTTCCTGTGCAATTGCTATTGCAACAAGTTCCCACAGCATGTCACTGGAGAATCTAAGAGAAAGGGTACTGCCGAGACAGAAACCAAAGTGAGAGTAAACACAAGGGAAATCACTCTGCTGTGTTTAAATGGCCACTGGCAGAATGACTTGTGCCTAAATAGCCATCACGGCAGAGAGTTAAGCATCAGTCTTTGCTCTGTCTTGTCCTTAATAAATACATGTTTCTGAAGTTAACCTACACTCATGGGCATTGTTTGTAATGGTAGCCAGAGGTGCCTCTTTGTGACTATGTACTGATGGTCACTTGGTTTGTGGTGAGCTCCAGAAGTGACATCAAGTTGAGAATTAGTTAATCTGACTTTCTTTAAACTGAGAATATGAGGATGACAAGCTGCAACTCTACGCCATTGGGAATTCTGTGTTGGCATGATACAATTTTTATTTTAATAATTTTTAACAAAGTCTAAAATTCTTTATGTGTTTAGAAGCCAGAACTTGGCTTGTCTGTCAGACTAGCATCGTGAGTTAGGCTTAATAAAAGCAACCTCAATGTTATCCCTGCATCTCAAAAAATACTCTCTGAAAGGTTAACCAAGATGAGAATGTAACTGAGATTTGACAGCTGGGGACAGGGCAAACCCAGAACAGGGTGGATGAAGGTCTGCTCTCTCTGGAAGAGAAGGAGTGGGGCTGCTGGGGGTGGGCGGGGCGCGCTATCCATGGCTGTGTTTGGAGTGGGTATTTCAGTCCCTCTTGGAAATTCCCTCCTCTACCATCCTCCCCTTGACATTCTGGATGTACCGGAGCCTAGTGTTTATTGCTGATGAGTTCAGCATTAGGGATTTGTGTTTCTGCCAGGAGCATGGTCCAGAGCCCAGGCTGTTTCCTTTGGAGGCCAAAACTGAGACATGTGGGAAGAGGGAGGGGTATGTGGAGTGTGTGCAGGGGAGGTCTTTTGTGTTTCTCTTCAGAGATTAACTGGAGCGTGTCTTGTTAAACCAGG
Source organism: Athene noctua (assembly GCF_965140245.1). Classification (NCBI taxonomy): domain Eukaryota; kingdom Metazoa; phylum Chordata; class Aves; order Strigiformes; family Strigidae; genus Athene; species Athene noctua. The sequence goes on from NC_134041.1 coordinate 43,824,443, forward strand.
AACAGAACTGTGCTTTCAAGTTACCAGGTTAGCAGCATGTGCCTTTATATTACTTCATTATGGAGGAACTGTTAACTCCACTGAGAAGAGGGAATTTAATCCCTTTAACATGTAGAGGAAGCAGGAAGGATGGTGCAAATAAATACTAGTGTCTGATGCCTGAAAAACTGCAGAGCATGGGTACAAGACCATTTCCTGAACATTAAAGAATATGCTTTCATGTGTCCTTGGATTTTTCACCTCCTGTTGTCTTTTTGCTAAGATGCATGTTGGATGGTGCTACCTGTCTTCTAAAATGATTCTTGTTACAGGAAATTCTGTCTGATGCAGAAATTTTACTTGCATCCCCTCTATTTTCTGTCTCATAACATGTGCAGGTTGACCTGTGGGTAAATCCGCATGCCTCCATTTTGTTTGAGGTGTCTGCAGTCATCTTTGCTTGTGAATGCATTTTATGGGCTCTCCAGTTGTCCTTACAAATCACAGTGCAATGCATGAACTAAATACACCATAGACCAAGTTTCCTTCTGCAGTGCTGGGATGCTGACAGGCCTGTGGGAGAGCAGTGTGCGCTGTGCAGGGGTACAAGCAGGGAAGGGGGCTAGATAAATAGGTTGCACTGAGGACCACTGGGTCAGTATTACATAGTGCTGGACTGCTCACAGGGACTCTCAGCTGAATTTGCTTTAATGCTGTAGAACGAGATTTCAGCTGCCTTCTTTCCACAAAGACACATGTGAGGTTCTGGGGAAACTGCAGAAAGTGTGAAAAATGTTGCTTCCCAGCTTGTGCCTGCATCATTCCCAGGACATATGGTGGTGCTGTTTCCCTTCTCTGATGTTTTTTTGGTTTGGTGTTGTTTTTTGTTTTTTTTTTTTCACTTTTTCACTTCAAGGATGTCCCATTTGTGATATTTGTTAAGTTGCAGAATCCTTTATTCCTTCTGAAGTGCTGTAAGGCCATAACAGTTTCTAGTTTCAACAGTTGTGTGAGACGTCGTGATGTGGACCCCTTTTGACCACATGGTCACCTTGTTTGCCTTCTCACTTGCATGTGCAATCAAGCTGATCTTCATTGTGCCTTGAAGGTGGCAAGAAGTTACCTGTTAGATTCAGTCTTGCAATGCTTTAGTGTGTGTACGCTTAGCAAAGAAACTGTTGCAGGGCAGATGAATTGCTTGGGTCACTTTGCCCACCTTCATGTGTGCACATTGGAGCATTGTGTTTAACATGTCATGTTCAGAAAACCTCTGCATAACGTTCTTCTGGTGTTCTTGGATGGTTTCTGAGAGCAGGAATGAAGACAAAATCCTGATCTAGCTTTATACTTGAATTAGGGAGTAGAATTAGGAAGACCAATTCAGAGATTGTAATAAGCCTATATGGGGTGCCACCTCTTTATTGTGAGGAAAAGCTGTAGCCCTTTTCACCAGCTCAACTAATACTGTCTAGTTACGTGATCTTACAGATACAGATTGGTAGGGAAGGCAGGAAGTGCTTTTGGCTTAAAACTTGAACAGTTGCTTGGATATTGCAAAAACATTTTTGCTTAATGTTGCTGCTTCTAGAGACTGAGCACTATGCACGAGTTGGTCAGCATGCCTTTGGGAGCGAAGCATTTCAACAGTCAAGTGTGCGTTTTCTCAGGACTTGCTTTTTTTCCAAGCCTCATCTTTGCTGGAGCTAAAATGCAGGTCAAGTACCCAGACCTGTATGCTTCCCAGCAGCTGCTTAGGAGAGGCATATCAGTGTGTTGGTCCAGTAGGTCTCTAGCATGCTGTTTACAGAAGTTGAAACAACTGAGTATGTTCTTCATGAGTAGGCAAGCTGTGTTTTCTATCTGTTGAGGTTGTAGGTGGGGTCTTACTGTTGACAGTCTTCATCAACATACCACTTCCTTGTAATAGGTGGAGCAGCTCCTTCATCAGTCCCAAGGTGCCTTCTGCCAGGCATTTGGTGTGGGCTCCCTGTCTGTGTTTATCGTGTTATTTTCATTGCTAGTGCCCGTTGTTCAAGTTGAGCACAGCAGAGCATCTTTACCTTTAAATTAAGGAATTCAGCCTAGTTCTGTTGATTTTTCTCATATTTTTTTTAAAAGAGCTACCAGACAGTGCATTTTGCACTTTTCCAGTCTCTTCCTTTTAGCTACCCAGATGTTTCCCCAGAGTAACTGTGAATAGCAGTAATTAGGAGGCCTCTGCATTATCAGTGCCCCCCCTTTATAAGCAAAGCCTGTTATGTGAATGACTGTACTTGAGGGTGAAGCCTTTATCATGTTGCAAAGATATGGCAGATGTCTCTAGCTTTTCCCCTGTAACTGGGGGGCAATTCTGGATGGAGTCACAGTGTGTGTGAGTGGAGGATTGAAACAGAGTTGCTCTAAAGTCTCATTTCAGGCTTGGCCTCCCTGAGATAGTGAAATGGGAGCATTTTTGCCTAAATAAGTGGACAATAGATAGGATGGCTGACTCTCTGCTAGCAGGGTGGATTTGATGAGTGACTTGGCCAGTTTTCCAGGTCTCTTGCTATTAGAGAGGATGGTTGTCCTGAAGTCTTGTGCAGTTTTGAGGGAAGTAGGGAGAGAGAATAGTCCTGAAACCAAAATCTGACCTACTTCTGCTTTTCTCCGCAGCTGCCAAAAGCCTGCTGAACAAGAAGTCAGATGGAGTGAAGGTAAGTTCTTGCTTTTGCATTTCACTGTGTCTTCCACCATCTGAACAGAAGGCAGCCGCTTTTTCTGGTGCCCATCCCCTTCCAGGGTAAAACCACAGCCTGTCTTGTGGCTGGGATTATGTTCAGTGTATCATTATGGAGCTTTGGGTGGGATCTTAATGTTCCTTACATGCATCTTATACATCAAACAACTAGCTAAGTACGCTATTGTACTAGCAGGATTCACCTTTCTCTGAAGTATGGAGAACTGGTTAATGCTATGGATTAGAAAAACCAAGGACTTGCTCAGGTGTGACAAGTGCCTCTGACTAGTCTGTTCTGTTCAGTGCAGAATGCTTCTGGGTATTGAAATTGCACAGAACAGTTGTCAGTCACTGATGATACCCAGCACACCCCATGGAAATCTCTTTGTCCTCCTCCTTGGACAGATGTTGAAGGTTGAGCTGGGAAGAGGCATAGGGAAAGAGGAGCCTCCAGATGTTAAGTGTTTGGACAGAATGGAAGCTGAATCTTTTGTTAGAGTTCAGTTCACATCCCTGAGGACCAGGTGCTATCCTTTCACCTTCTGAGGGGAATTATTTTTTCCCCACTTCAATTTCACTCCTTGTGTGCCTGGTTCTGGAGGTCAAACAGGCCATTCCCAAGACTGTATGTTGTTGCAGGCAGTAGCCCTTTACCATCTGGTACTGGAGTAGAGACAGGGGCTAGAGTACTGTTTTCCCCTAACTGTTCCACAGGATAACTGTCTTCTACATGGGAAAGTAGGGTTTGGTTTATTTGCTTGCATTTCCATTTGAAGCCCAAACCTTCCTCCACAGCTGTTAGGTGGAATGGTTAATTTCCTGGTTTTGCACTGCAGACACTCTTCATTCTCCCCATGCTGGGGAACTGACATAGATACTGCAGGACCAGCATGCTTATTCTCTCCTGCTGTCTTAACCCTTTTTCATTTTAATGAGGCTGTGTTTCCAGAGGGCTCACAAAGCAGGGTGCTGGAAAAAGAGGTGTTTTCAGAGGAGTTCTGTTTATTTTGGGGACTACTCTAGTAAAACCTGCATTCTTGAGTTCTGCTGTGTTCTGCCCTAATGACATCAAAGTCTCTGGGGTTTTTTGACCAAAATACTATGTGGAACTGCTGTTCTTGCCCTAGGATACTTATCTTTGAAATGTGCCTTTCAAAGAGTGTGAAAAGAGTGAGCTTTTTGTGCCTTTGCACATGTCTACCTCTTGCACAGACATGCACTGAACACATGCGTGCTGATACAGAAAGTGTGTTTGAGTTGTAGCATCTGTTGATGTGGAAAACATTACTGTAAAATCCCAGTGGAATAAGAATGGATGATTGCAAATATTGTGAACTGAGAACCAGCAGATACTTTGCTTCAAATTCCCAGCATGGCAAGGGAGAAGCAACTAGAAAAGCAGCAGACAACATGTGTTTTATGTTACCTACCTAGAAAAAAACTGGCTTTCTTGTCAGGATTCTTGATTTCTAACAGGATCTCAGGGAGTGCTACAACTTGGGTCAGAATCTTCCAGAAATGGACAGATGATGCGCACACACATTTTGAGACACAGCTTCCTGGTCATGTCATTACAAGGAGACCTGTATGTTAGAGACTTCCAGCTCCACAGAAAGCATGTGCTGTTTGGTTCATTGAGAACACAGTGTCTTCCTCTGTGAAAAGGGTAAAGCTGGATTTGCTTTTCTAGCTGATATATTCTTCTAGCTGAAGTATTCTTCAACTCTTCACAGTATACGTTGTTCCTAATATATATGATTGAATACTTGTGATAAAGTGGAAGATAGATTGGAGATTATAGCATATTCCATACATGGTGAAGGAGGTTGCCCTCTGGGAGCTTCTTCTCTACTTCTGCATGACACTGGAGACCTGCAGTCAAGAGTCAGCATGCAACTTCCTTGCTCCTAAGCATCAGAGCAGTCTTGCAGTATGAACGGGAGTGGTGCCCACAATGGGCGTTGCATGCTTTCAGCCTGGGCTGAAAGCCCTCAGAAGAGTTGCTTAAGCTTTCCATTTTCCCTGCAAGGCATCTATCTTCAGGTGTGGCTTTTGACTCCTCATTTCTGTAAGCTTTAAAAGTCAGAAGGAAGTTATATTTTTCTTCTTAAAGCTGGTGTTTTGAGTAACCCTCTTGCTCAGTAATGCAGACTTTTAAAACTATAACTCATTTCCCCCAGTGCTAAGTTTGGACAAGATAGAGAGCAGGTAGTGGTCTGGGTGTGTTTGTGGTATATCCTTAACACTTCTGTGGTAGGATTTCTGTGGCTACATGCTTATCTCCTTCCTTGCTCCTACTGTCAACAGGGGGTGCTGCTTCCCATTAGTCATCCCACTGAAGTGTAGCCTTTTACCACTTCAGTTTTCTTATTGGAGCAGTACTGGCACACTTGGCTGTGCAGCAGTCTCTGTGCTGGTCACTGTCTGGTTGGTGGCCCTACTGTTGTGAACAGCCTGCTTTTCATGTGTTGCTCCTCATGCAGGAAACTTGTAATTTTAGCTTCACTGATTTTTGCATCTTAGATAGTTCTGACAAACAACTTGTGCCAGTGGCTGGCTGAGTTAAGAGCATTACTTGTAGCGCACTGATTTTCTGCCCATTGCAGTAGTGCAGAGCACAGATACCATGATCTGAACACCAAACAGATTTTCAGCTTCGTGGTATCCTTTTCATTCCTACTTCCTATATAAATAATTTTATATCAGATGTAGGTTTAGAACAAGCATTGCGTGCTGTATTTTTAACTGCAGTCTGCTTGTGACCACATGCCATAAGGTTAGGCTGTTTCTTATGTTCTCTCCAGATATGGAGACTCCTGGCTGGTTTGGTGGGTGGGTTTTTTGTTTGTTGATTTCTTAAAGCCTTTGTTGAAATTAATTCCTTATGGAGATTTGGAAGAAAATCTTTATCTGATCCAGGGTGACACTGCTGCATGAGAGTGCTACCACACAGTAGATGAGAATGAAAGGAGTGTTTCTTCCACAAATTGATGATTACACTAGTGTAAAAATTTGTTTGTCTTAATTTACTTTCTGTTCAAGGTAACTTTCCCATCCTCTTGGCTGGTATTCAGAGCTATCTATGCTAGAATCCTACATCATTTGACAAATACAGTAGGAATTACTATTAGATAGTATTAAGCAAGTTTGAGTGAGGCCTATACATCTTTCTCATGCTTTATTCCCAAGAACTCCGGGAAGATGTGTGTTGGTGAATATCTAATACAAGGTGCAGTGTGTTGCTGATTTAGCATAAATGAGAGAGGAATGATGTATTAGTCATACGTGGTGATATGAGCATCTAGTGTGAGTAAGTAAGAACACCACCACAATTTTTGTTTCTACGGGAATTGGCTTTAATCCTTTGCTGAAGGAAGCCTAACACAATAAAGCAATGAGGATATGTGCATTTTACTAGCAGCAGACCATTTTGGGAGTGAGGATGGGAAGCTTACATCAGGAGGGGAGGAGAGGAAGGAAACTTTTGTTTTTATTCCAATATATATTCCAATAACTGGGGTTATTTTGATAAATGTCCATGTATATGACCCTCTCCTCTAGTGAATTCCCTTCCAAAATCTATTTGAAGCATTCCTGGTTTTCATTTTGCACTGCTGCTTCTATTTCAAGTACTAATTCTGCTAATTGGTAGATATTTCAGCAGCTTGGCACTTGAGAACTTTTCCATTATCTTAAATAATGAATGATTTAAACTGCCAATCTTAAATTGTCCCTGCTCACCAAACCTTTGGTAGTGCTGCACTCACTTTCTTCAGGCAGAATTTGGATCCAAGCTGGTGGAGTAACAACAAGGAAGGCCCAGGTTTTATCCCTAAGGAACATGATTTTTTTCTTTCAAATCCAGAAAGTGAGGCTAGAAGATACTGTGTGACGAATTGCAGAGCCATATAATGTACCACTTATCTTGTGGCCACCACTGTAGGTCCCAGGTATTTTTTTTTAAGATTCTAAATTTATGAGCAACATTGTGCACCTGCCATTTTTAAATTTACTTCAGATAGTTTCATGTCAAACCTACTTGCTTTCTTGTTCCCCTTTTTGCCTGTAATCTGGATTTGCCATCCACTGCAAGGTGAGGAAAGGGTTAAGGAATGGGCTGGGGCAGACACCTGGGTGAAGATTAAGGACACTTTATGCTGAATGTCCTTTCTCTGACCTTGTCAGGGTCTGGGCTCCTGTAGTTAGTGTTACAGTCCTACTGTTAATTTTTTTGTCTCTGGGCAGCACTTCAAACACTTGTGTTCCCTTTTTCCTAAAGGGGAGTTTCCCTTCCTACTGGTGTGAGAGGATGCATGTGTTTCCTATTCTAGCAGGGCCTGTCAGATCCATCTTTATAATCAGAATTTGTTAATGCACAAGGTGCTATTTGTAGTTAAGTATGTATTTTTAAATCAGTTCTCTAGGCTCTTTGTGAGTTTCTTCTTCTTTTTTTTTTCCCTGAGCACTTTGGTTTGTGATTGGGGGATACAAAATTATATCAATAATGTTTTTCAGGCCCCGGTTAACGCTCTATGTAAATAGTAACTTGTGGAGAATGCTATGGGATGCAGATTTTAACAGCATTCACTTGCAGTGCTCTGCAAAATTTTATTTTCTACCTTGGCTCTCTGCTGCATGCACACTGTTTTCTTTCACAGTGAAAGCTGAATAGCATAGCTGAAAGAAGAACTCAGCTGAAAGAGTAAAAAATCCAGATTTTTGGTGTGACGAGGTTAATGTAAAACTTGCCCTTCATCTTACATAACTGTAAAGATGCACCAAGTACCATTGGTTCTGCTGTTTGTAAGGAATATTGTGGTAAGTGTACATTTTATGCCTGATGGGTACCAGCTTTTCCTGCCCGTTGCCCAGTAAAGAGTATGTGGGGAAGGCAGGATCCTCTGTAAGATGGCACAGCTGCTCAGAAAGCAGTTTGTGAAATATGCCTTAGAGAAGGTACAGTAGCAAAGTGAACCAACAGGGAATCCTTAGGAAATCTGCAAGGGCCTGGAAATCTGCAGGGGCCAAGTAGCATCCATGTAGTCACCAACAGGAGTTAATGCTCCTATTTCTCTATCTGGACTTTTTATGATCTTAAAGCCATACTGTTTAAAGATTGTTATGGTGAAGCTAAATGAGGAGAACCCAAGCTCACCTGAATAGCACAATTTTATGCCAAACTGTTTTATGCAAGATGCTTGGGGAGGGCTTCATATCTGTTTTAAGTGCTGACATCCAGTAACACATTCTACCCACCTTTGATGCATTCACTTTTTTCACTGCATTGTTATAATGTCTAGAAACTCCAACTGAGATCAAGGGTCTAGTGTTCTTAGCTCTGTAGCGATGCCTAGGCAGAAAATCCCTGCCTCTTAGCTTACAATTTAAATAGACAAGCTGACAAAGGGCAAGAGAAAAGATGGATTGACAAAGATGAAATAATTTGCTCAGCATCACACAAAAGGACTAAAGCAGAAGTAGAAATAGGACCTCAAATCTGCTAGTTCAGGCTGCCTCTCACTGATCTTTGAGTTCAACTTCTTTTTTTTTCCTACTTAAATCCTGAAACAACTATGCTTTCTATAGAAGTATGAGTTACAGCAAACATCATATTTTAACATAAATATACTATCAGTATCAAACTGTGGGAGAACTGCATGTAGAAGACAGAAACACAAAAAGCTGTTGTAAAAGATATTCATGTTAAGTGCCCAGAACTGTGAATGGGACCTTGCCTGGAATCATTCTACTTCCTATAGCATCTTCTAGTATGTATTGTATTTTCTACAGGTGCTTGGAATGATTTACACTTGCCATTTCTTGTATTGCTGCTATGCTGAAGGGACTTCTATCACCTGCTGACTTCTGTTTATTGTTACTTAAAATATCTTCCTCAAGTCTCATTGTAGAGAATCTGCCTCTCTTTTGAGATGAACACCTGAGTTTCACAGAAATACAGAAATAGAACTTTAACAAACATTCATCTCTGAGTTTGTGAGGAAAATGTTGTCTATGCTGCTTTGGGAGAATGTTTTGTCACTCAGATGTAGGGAAACCCTTAAAGTGATCAGTGAGGAACTTTACCATAGGCTATCTGCCTTAAACAATTTTTTGCATTCCCTGAGATGTCTCTGCACTGCCTAGAAATACTTAGAGATGTAGCTGTGTTATGGTAAGAGAACTCTCTAAACTTCTGTTATCTTATTTACTTTGCGAAGTTACAGTCACTTTACAAGAACAAAAACTTCTGCTCACTTGGCAAGTCACCTTGGGAAGGTGGTATTATGGGTCTGATACAGCTGTTACAGAGGGGATTGGGAGGCCGATCTGGTTTTAGGAATTTTCTTGTGTATGTTTTGACTTATTAAATGCTGAAGCACTTACTGCCAGTGCCTCATGTTGGCATTATCCAACCTGTCTTGAGTTGTACTAGTACTTTCATGCTCCGGTCTTAACACAGACCTCACTCCCCACCCTTTTCATATTGCCTAGATAGCTTTTCTTCTCCCAGTTATTATAGTGGCCAGTAATAGTGTGCTTTCTGGGATTTCTACACTACATCATACCATGTTAATAGACCAACACTGTTTTAAATTGAGATTGTACTCTAATTAAATTCTGATCTGCAGAGGGTTCTGTTTCCTCCTGTGTCAGTGTCCCTTGTGCCTCTAATACAGGAGGGTGATTGTTTTCTGTATGGCTTGGTTGACTTTCATATTGAACCTTTTGCTTGTCCCTTAACATTTCCTGTCCCTTTTCTTGTTTCTGTAAGTCATTGGAAATCTGTATGAACCTCAGATGAAACTTTCTTCCTTAGAGATAAGTTTCCCTGCAGTATCCATAATAACCTCTGTCTGCTGCAATTTGTAGGATACATAAAAATAAAACCTGAAGTTTTGGGGCAATTTCTCAGCTGATGTGAATTTTCATTTCCAGTTAAGAATTCTCTGTTGTGTCTGGGTACAAGGATTTCTCTGGGTTGTTGATGGTCTAACCATTGTATTCATGTACTGGTAGTACATCCTATTTTAGTTCTAGCTTGAGGAAAAGCCTGTGGAGAAGCTAAATTTTCCTAAAAGGTGAGAGGAAGCACAAGTTTGTAAACCAGGCAATGGCAAGCCCTATGTTGTGCCTCCATGCAGTGGAAGATTCATGAGCCAAAAGCTGAACAGATCAGTGTTCCAAGTCTGTCTTACTGGAATTAAAGATGAGATGAGGCAGAAGCTTTGCTAGTTTGAGTCTGTTCATGCAGTGGCTGCATGATTCTGGACTGTATGGTGTGATTAGAAACATGGTTCTGGGTATGAGGTGAACTTCTGCTCTCAAAGACATTCCAATCTGTATGCGTGCTTGAGCTCTGATGTGGGGATAGCAGGGACGAAGGCAGTATTCAAGGTGACAGCTGTGAAGGCTCAGTAAATGTGTGAAATGGGGAGGTACAACTCCATGGCTTGTACTGAGTTCAAAGGGCTGCTCCAGAGGTAGGCTGTGGTAGTGTGCAGGAGTCCAAAGCTACATAGCTGAGCCCATGCCATTGTGGTTTTTGGCTGAGATGTGCTGTCCTACACTAGTCTGTGAACTAGACTCTGTAGTAAGCAGCAGAGGAATAGCCTAGATAGTACCAAGGGAGAAGGGCAGATGGAAAATGTATGTGGAGACAGCAGGAGGAAGGGGTGGCATTGTAACACTGAAAGACCTGTCAGGCGCAGTTTGGACAGGATGACACTAAGAGTGTAGTAAAAGAGTAGAGGAATGTATGCTGGGTCTAGGTTACTGGAGAGTGCAGTTTGGTGTGAAGGTGTCTTTGAAGATGACTGAAGATACGTTTGAACAAGAGTAGAGTCCAAGAAGGTTGAGTAGTGTTTGAGCATTGCTCCCTGTGTGTTCTCCTCCCAGTATCTAAGAGCACCAGGTGTTCTTTGTCTGTCTTGCCTTTCCTCTACGTCTGAGCATGGGTGCACCTTGCCTCTCCAGTCAACCCAATTTCTGTGTGAGAGCCCCATGCTATGAACAGAAGTTCCCTCTTCTTTCTTTAGCCCTTGGGGATACCTCTCCCGTTGTGCCTTCCTCCCTACCCTCCAATTCTAGTTGAAACACAGCTCTGCTTTCTCCAAATGTGAACACACGCAGGGTTTCTGCCTACCTCTTCAGAGTGGCTGGGGAAGCTGCACAGTTTTCTGAGGTGGGAGAGCACCTTGCATCCCAAATCTTGTGCATATATATTCCTCTCTCCTCCTCTCCTCATATCAGTGTGTGGGGCACCTATGTTCTGACCTTGATGTTTGAATGGATGGGGATCTTCAACCCTGCCATTTCCCGTGGTGTGTAGTCATGTTCTTTAATGGTGACTTCCTTCTGCACCTTCTCGTGTGTCTCTGCATTTCTGCTGCTGCTTATACCTGCCTCTAGGGGAGCAATATTGGCAGGGGGGCTCTTGCTGGCACACTAATGTGTGAATAGTTTCTGTGCTTTTCTTCTCATCTCCTCTCTTCCCTTCTCTTTCCCTCTCTCAATGGTGTGTCCAGAAAAGGAAGTCGAGCTCCAGTGTGCATTTGATGGTGAGCACCTCCCGTAAGCTGCCTGCAATTCGTGCGTCCGCCATTCTCATGCCATGCACGCTCGGCTTGTGCTCATCACCCTACATAGCATGTCTGTGCAGGGGGGCGGTGGCAGGGGGGAATCATTGTGCACTGAAAGGTCCATGTCCTCACTAAAAGGGCCCTGTGATTGTCTGGCCCCCAGCCAGTCTTACAGTTTCCATTTTGTGCAGAAAATCAACTGCTGGCAATGCAGTTTGACCTTGCCTGCTCTGAGTGTGAAATGAAAAAAGGCAGTGGTTCTCCTGGGCTCAGCAGAGCAGGTGCGGGCCTTGTCTGGACATGGGGCTTTGTCATTCTGTTGCAGAGGTGCCAAAAAGAGGAGCAGGTGCTTTGCCTGGTGTTGGTGCCGTCATCCTTGGTGGGAGCCCTGCAGTGTAGAACAAACTGGGAGTCGCTCCAAATGTGACAGAGACTGATGGGGCCTCTCTGTTCAGATGAAATGTGTGGGCACAGCACCGCCAGGCAGCTCAGAGCTGCCGGTCACTTCTTTTTTTAGCATACTTACTGAAAAGGTTTGTCAGAGCCTTTATAATCCAAAACTTCCTTTTGTCCTGATCTCGTTTATGTATCCCAGCATGACAAAACACCCAGTAACTGCCTCCCCTGTCCTGTTTATTTCCTTTTTTCATCCATCCAGATGTTTGACATCCATAGAATTTGTCAGAAAAATAGTCAAATCCACTCTCAAGGGAGCAAAGAGAAAATTGGCCAGTACCATATTGTAAGGAGTCATACACAGCCCATTAGATGATGCCTTTGTCTCTGACACTGAGGTATGAACAGTAACTAAAGTACAAAAATTAGTTATTACATGATATCCTTTACACAAAAAAAACAAGAATAGAAAATATTTCTCCCATATTGTAGGTAGGAACAGGAATGTTATAGTACTGAGAAAGCAGAATAATTTGTTCCTACATTACTTTCTGAGAGAGATTTCTCCTCTTCCTCCTTAAATGATAGCTGGAAACTAGGTAAATGCAAACAAATACTCTGAAAGTACTGCATGTGGGGGGACTGATTTTTCACCAGCCCTGCCTTTATGAAACTCCAGGGCAGGAGTTCGTTTTGCCTGCCTTGCCCTTCTTTCCTGCCCACTACCAGCAATGCTTAAACTCCCTCTGCATGTTGTTTTAAAGCAGTTGGGATATGTAAACCATGTGTCAGCCTCAGAAAAAAAGGAAGCAGTGAAGGTGGCTAAATAACCAGAGATGGCCCAGGTGTTGGTACTTATTTTCTTTTAGCTGGCTGGAAATATGTGTCCCTAGCGATATGATCACTGGTCTCTTTTCTTTTTCTTGCACCCTCTGTGTCGTTTGTGCCTGTCTCTTGTCTAGTGCAGGAAGTGCTGCCTACTGCTGTGCCAAAACTAATTGTGTTACATAGATTTTATGAAGGGCCTGGCGCCTTTTTATGTGAATTGACCTCTCTTAACTTGAACTGTGCTGCTGTGAATTACCAAGGACCATAGCCAGCCTATCAGTGTCTATGATATTGGCTGGCAGTAGGAGGGGAAGTAGGGGTAGGAGCTGGCTGTGCCACCTGGGGTTCTGGGAAGGGCAAGCCAGTCTTTTCCAGGGAAGGACCGTTGTTTAGGTGGCCACAAGACACGAGTGTGTGTGGGAAGCTCAGTACATCAGATACCTCCATCTCAGAAAGCTATGAGGAATGCTTAGGCTAAGTCTTCTGCCTCTTATTTCCTTGGGACTCTGTCCTGGAGTAAAACGTTATGTGATTCTGGACTAGCAAACATGATACTTTGTCATCTTCAGTTCACTGTCTGGGGAAGAGTATGATGGCTGAACTGGGTGTTCAGTGCAGCCTGGAGGGCAGACAGTGTGCTTTGGGTGTGCATGGGTTTGCACTTTGTAAGATGAGATCCCACACCTAACAAGCTGCTGTCAATTTTTTTCCTTGAACAGTGGCTTCTTGGATGTTTTTTTTTTCCCTCCCATTTGGCCTCAGTTATAAAGCCTTCCAAAAATTAGAAGTATTTTTGTATAGCTTCTTTTATGCTAACGTTATCTTCTTATCTCAGTGGAAGAAAAATGGGCTGTGCTATTCTCACTGGAAGAGGTTTGGAAGATAGATCTCTCTGCATTAGGATCACTGTTTCTGAAGAAGTATGGGAACCTCAGTGCTGTGTGGAGGGGTGGACCCAGGCATTGCCAGAAATTGGTTGTGCTTATACCACAAAATAGCTTGGGATTCATTTTTTCAGGTTGATCTGTGCCTCTCTTACATCCACAGCAGCCTGTCATGTCTTCTGCCATCAGGCTGGAAATATATGCAGGAAACAAAGCTATTGGAAGGCCAAAGTTTTAGGACAATGTGGTGATGTATAGGAAGAGGCAGTAAACAGTAATTTTCCTGTCTTAGCTTTGCGGATGAATGTGTCATATGCTTTTTCTTTTTCCAATGGACTTTTAAAGAATTAATTCCTGTCTCTCTCTTCTACTTCGTCCCCTCTCTACCTGCCCCATCTTCCTCTTCTGTTTCTCCTCTCTCCCTCTCCAAAAGGGATAGCTAAGCCAAGGCATGCTGCTTGTGAAGAAAAACTGAAGTATGAGTAGGCATGTGTGAAGTCATCGTAGGATCTGTCTCTGGTTGACATAATTAAACCTTTGGCAGGTGTTTTTCAGCTCAACATTTGACTTATGCATTCTTTGTGGTGGTTACTGGGTGATGAGAAGGATCTGATCTTTTGCAGTACAAATTTGCACTCCTCAAGAATGGTAGGATGGAGAGCTCATGCAATGAGAGTCATGCTGCTCTGAGCTTCCATCTAGTACCCTCGATTTGTAAACCAAGGAGTTTGAGTGAGGCTCCTGCAGCGCTGATTTTGACATTGTTGCAGGTGTCTGGCAGCAAGAGAGATGTATACCTGGTGTGGGGGTTACATGGCAGTGTAACTGTGGGCCTAGTTCTCCAGCAACTGATTAACACATAGTAAGTGTTTGTACTCAGTAACTGAGTAAACACATAGATTTGTGGGCTAGGAACTGTATACTAGTGGATGCAGGTTTGGCTTCCTACAGACATAGACTTTGCTCATTCCTGATGTAACTGACATACATGACTCAACGGGATGTTTCTTTGCAGTGAGCTGGTGACTGCCTCACTGTTCTGATGTGTGAATGAAGGAAATGGAGATTTTGTAATTCTACCACAGCTACAAGAGAGGCTGAAGAGGGGAAAGATGAAAAACTACTGGGCACTATGCAGAGGACTTGCTACTTGAGGAACTACATGGCCTTTTCCTTGTGTCCCACCCCCAACCCTTTCCATATTTTGATCCTGAAGTCTCTGCACAGGTCACAGCAGGGACACAACATGACTATACTTCTCCTTTTCTCTACCTTTTCTAGGGCTGACCACACTTTTTCTTGCATCAGTAGATTCCCTGGGACTCTCAGCATCATCACATTCCTAGGACTGTTCCTGCACGCTTTGGGACTCCTCAGACGTGACTCCCATTTGTGCCCTGTTTGAGACTGCACCATGACTATTGTGTGTCTTTCACTTCTGTAGTCTTTTTCTCTCAGGGACTTCTGCCATCTCTCACTCTTGTTCACCACATAATTTGTTGGTGCTCATTTCAGGATTCTCCCCATCCATTTGACTACTGCCTTTCCCTTCTGTTTTCCTTCCTTATAGCTCTAGCAGTCCATGCACATTTGGGTTTTGGTACATCCCTTAAAATATCTGTTGCCTCTGAGGGAAGGATGATGTCCAGCACAGCGGGCAGCACTCCTTCCTCCCACTTTTTGGTGATCAAGCCTATGGGGAGGGGAGGGTCTGAGGAGATGGTTGGGGTTGAACCAATACTGTCATTTTCTTGCTGCCTCTGCTGCCCAGCAGGGGAACTAAAACCATGTTTTTCTGTCTCAGCCACAGAGCAACAACAAAACCAGTATAGTAAGCACTGCAAAAGAAACACCCCCAGTGCAGACGTCCATGGTATCTTCCCCAACCACTGTTTTTTTTCCTGTTCGGTTTAATTTTGATTATGTCCTCTCCCCTTCTCTCTTCCCCCCCCCACCCCCATCCCGAGTGCTGCCTGTGCTGCTCTGTTTCA
The DNA here is from genome assembly GCF_965140245.1 of Athene noctua. NCBI lineage: Eukaryota > Metazoa > Chordata > Aves > Strigiformes > Strigidae > Athene > Athene noctua. The sequence goes on from NC_134041.1 coordinate 43,839,816, forward strand.
GCTTGTGTTTTGGCTTTGTTCTGTCTGTGTCCCTGTGCTGCTGTGGGGCCTGATCACAGCCTCACGGGCTTTGGGGTGGGGGTGCTGAGCAGAGCTGTGGTTGGATGTGGGGATCGCAGCTTGCCTGGACTTCCCTGTGTGCCATCCCTGTATAGTTCTGTGTGTCCCGTTCAACTGTTCCTGCTGGCTTTTGGGAGGCTGGTTTGGAAGAAGAGAGTGGCAAGCTGCATCCACTCTCCAACACTTAAGAAATGGAGGATGAACTTCAGGAGACCACAGAAGCAAGGGCAGGCAAATGGTTTTTAGAGGAATCCTTTGATAGCCCATTTGGCCTGCTCAGTTGTGTGGTTGATCCTCTGCAGCTTGCTGACTTACTGGGCTAGCATTTTCTGTTTGGGCTGTGTGCAGCGGGCTTCATAGGGTGCCCTGTGCCTAGTGCATTTAACGGCACAGATCAGTGTGATGTGCCTCAGTATGCTTGGAAGACCAGGCAGCAGTGCAGTGGGTGACAGAGGCAGATGGGTGAGTGTCCATCACTGCACTGTCACAGTCCCTGGTGTCCTCGCTCAGCCACCCTGCAAGAGTGACAGCGCTGGGAGGAGATGGTACAGGATCTGAACTCTTGTCCCGGTAATGAAGGGATGAGTGCAACAGGTAGTTAGCACCCATAGGCTTGGTAGCTGCTCTTTGTTGTGTGTCTGTGGAGAGTTGGATTGGCATTTTTTGGGGGGTGAGAGGGTGGAATTTGATGGTTTTTTTGTTTGTTGTGGGGTGAAGGGTTCTTGGGACACTTCATAATTTTCTGCTTTCCCTTCACTGACTTTGTTCATGATCGTTTTGATACTGAGGGAGCCTTTCTAAATTATTCATTATTTTTGTTATTATTGAAATTGGATCTCATTTTAGAGACTTTTAAGAAAAATGTGCTTTTTTTTCACAGCTCAGTTCCCCTAGCAACTCCTCTGAGAGGCGTTGAGGTGGTCTGCCTTATCCCCTTTTTATTATGGAAATTATGAATGTCCCTTTTTTAGGGTAAAACACACAGAAAACTTTCCAAAAAAGTGGGAGACAAAGGCCCCAGCCCGGTATTATCCTTTCCTCTTCCTCCTTTGAAGCATTTTCCAGTGAGGACGCTGCTGAGGGCTCATTACTTCACAAACGGCTGCAGAGGGTGCGGACTGGCTGCTCACTTGCTGTCTGGTGTTTGTGCCAGCCTGGTTCACTGGAGGAAAATTGGGAATTAGGGGCAATTGTGGGGAAGCTGGAGGCTTTGTCTCTTTGTGACTGTAGCTTTTAGTGCAGCCTCTCTCTTCAGGAAACCTTCTGTGCAGGAAGTGTGTGCACACGCACGCAAGCACACGTGCTGTTTGGAGTTTGTGGTTTGATTTATTTTTTTTATGTCAGTCACCTTTTCTCCACTTGCTGGGGAGTGAAAAGAAATGAGAGAATGCTTTGGAACTGGAGTTTAATGATTCTTCCATCCTTTCCTAGGAGCCTCAAACAACTGTTGTCCATAATGCTACAGATGGCATAAAGGTAAGGGATAGGAGTGTTGCCAGAGAAACTTTCACTTCTCTCTTGTCGTCCTCGTATTCGTGTGTCTTACTTCAGTTTCTGCCTTTGCGACGTCTAGTTTGTAGCATGCCCCTGAATACTGCTGGCAGTAGACTGGGAGGGTTGTGTTGTATGGCTGTGGATCTCTGGAAGAGGCTGAATAGGGACAGGCATTCAGATGCTATCATCTCTTTGCTACTGTGGTGTGTAATCACCACTCTCTTTTGTATGTGGGGTGGAAGAGAAGATACAGGCACTTGCGCACTTTTTTTTATCTTCTGGAAGTGGAGACCTGTTCCTCTGAGAAAGCCTAGGAGCCCTTCTTCAGCTTTTTGTGGCTATTCTTTTTCCAAACAGAAGCAACTCCTATTTGATCTCATTTGACAGAGTTTGGTAACTTCTGTCCTTGTAAAACTTCTGGGTGGATGGCTTGAACATTCAAAAGCTGAGCAGAGATGCTAAGTTTTGCTTAATATGTGGCCTGCTTCCATCCAAGTCTTCCTTGTATCATACTCTCCTTGCCATCCCTGCCAATGTTTTTTGCGCTTTTCCTCATCTTTCTTCACAAAAAATCAGACTATTTACTCATGCTCCCAACTGCTGATGCCTGGTAATGCTCTGTTCTGCTGTGCAGGGTTCCACAGAGAGCTGTAACACCACGACTGAAGATGAGGATCTGAAAGGTAGGTGTTTTTCCTGTAATTTCTAATACAGCTGAGTACAGGCAGGGGATCCTGGAGATCCGATCATTGTCTTGAACTAGCTTCCCAGATTTCTGTGTCTGACTCAGTTCATAAATTCGCCATGACGCTGTCATTCCTGTCACAGTGGGACCATGCATTGGGGAACCAGCTGACTTGGCCTCTGTGGTATATAAACACTGTTTGCCCTGAGATAATTTGTTTTTGTCTCAGAGTTGGAATTCTTTTCATGCAAATATCATAATCTGTTCATCTCCAGTCCATTTCTAGGTGTGGAAAATCCCTACTAGTCCCTTGAGGTTTGGAGTCTGGTTGTTTTTGTGTTTCCCTGTAGGTTAGGCTACAGACAGTTGAAACCTCACTGTTACGGCTCAGTCTCCCTTCTCACCCTTTTCTGGGAATCTCTTCAGTGACATGCAAACACGTCCCTCTTGATTTTTTTTTTCCTCTTTGGGTCTATTTTTGTTTCTAAGATGAAGATCATTCTCAGCCTGTCATCTGTGAATGGAAATGATTTTTCATGTTCTTAACTGAGGTATCAGTCGAGGAAAAGGCTGAGAAGAGATTTCACACCTTTCAGTGACCATACCATAAATATTCTGTGCTTGTAAAACTCTTTAAATAAAGGAGCTCCGAGTCCCATATCTGCTTATGTTGTTTGAGCAGCTGTCCTTTTCCTGACCTCCCTAAAGAAGGACGAGCAGACATTTTCCTGAATGAGGAGGTTTGGGATGGGTGAATGCAGTTCTCATTCTGAGGTAAATGTGTTAATAGTTTGCATTTTGAGGCAGAGGTATTTTCATTCTCCCTGTAGTCAATCTGAATTACATATCCAGGGTAAAATCAGTGCTGACTCTGTGGTGTAGCAGCAATGTCACCTCTGTCAGCTGGGCTAGTTCCTGATGATTTTCCTGTGGCTTATCACAGGCTGCTGCCTTCTCTTCCGAGGAGTCACAGGGAGCAGAAACACATGCCAGTGAGTGAATGAGCTCTGCAATACAGATTGTTTCAGATATGACCTGACCTTATTCTAGGACAGTATTCTAACTCCCACCTTTTTGCCAAAGAGTAATGCATAGTTTAAGAACCTAGCTTTGAGGGAAGGGAACCGAATGGTTGTGGTAGTGTGGTAAAGAAATTGATGTATCTAATCTCTGCTGGGTATCCTTCCAGAACAGATATTTGTCCAAAACCTTGTCTCCTTTGGCAGCTTTTGTTCAGGAGAGGCCCCAGGCTCGAGCCAGTTGAGCCAATGCATCCTGTAAAACAGGAATACAAATGCTGTGAGGAGAGGAAGGCTAGAACTGAAACAGAAGGGTGACAGCTGGCCAGGGTTAAATTGATGAAGAATTGTATAGGGCTACATTGCTGCAGATCAAAACTGAGGTGTTTTTTTTTGGCAGAGGTCAGAAAATTTTGTTAAGATTTTAATAGAAGGAACCATTTGAATGGTGGTTGGGAGGGAAGGAGCTTGCACAGTAATGGTTTGTGCTATAGCCAGCTCTGGTAATTTTAGTGCTTCAGTTTTAAGTGTAGCAGTGTTCACCAGTGTTCCTTTCCAGCTCCTGCCTTTCCATGTTTTAAGCTAAGCAAGCACTCAAGCAAAATTAAATAGACCAAAAGGTTTGGGGGTGTTGGAGTTCTCGGCAGTCTGCATAGCCATGACTGGGAAAAGGGAAGTGCTTGTGCAATTCCTCTGCTGACTTATTATTTTCAACAGACAGCAGGTTACGTAGATCTGTTCTGCTTTGGTGTAGGAGACATCGTCTTGATCCATCAGTGACAGTTGCCTCAAGGATGTGTTGTTTCCATTGGTGGGGCTAAAGGCAGTGCCCCGCCCCCCTGTGTCATTCTAAATTGCACAACAGGTCCATGTTGTAGAGCTGTCTACTTGGCTTTGCCCTGGAGGATACTCCTGCATGTTTTGTGCCCAGCATTGTAGTTTTTTTAATGTTCTCCTATTTCCTTTCTCTTTTTTTATTTACTGAACTTGCGTGTTTTGTTTGTGTTTGTGTTTTAATTCCCTGCCATGCTAGCTCCCCCTCTCTCCACCGGGGACGGCAGCTCAGTGCTTGAAGGACGGAGGCACAGTGAGAGCAAAACACAGACTGAGTCCATGCAGTCCCAGCTTTCTCTCTGTTTCTCAGCCAGTAAGTCCAGGGGTGCAGTGCTTCACGGCATCTTTTTCCCACCCCTCCCTCCACCTTCCCCCTTTCTCCTTCCCCAAGATTTTTCCTTTCCTCAACTTCCTTCCAGAACGTTGATTTTCATTTTGAGTACTCTGGAATAAAAAGAAATCATCTCCCTTCCTGCAAAATACCCTCCTTTGCACACTGAAAATTTCCAAACCTTTCCTTCCCTTTTTGAAAAAAAAAACAAAACAAAACCCAACAAAAAAACCCCAACAACAGAACCTCATCCTAGCTAATTTCATTCCCTTGCTTTCATCTGGGCGAGACGTGGAGTTCTTTGCAGAGACACTGTCTTTTGGGGTTTCCTCGGGCAAGTAGCTGCATCTCTTAGTTTTCCTTGTGGTAAATGGGGTCAGTGGTGCAGGCCTGCTTATGAAGGGTATGGACAAGGCTAAATTCTATCTCGCTTATCAAGAACTCCTGATCACCCCAGACATGGATGGTGCTTGGGAAGTACAAAAGGAACAAAACCCCAGTTTTTACAGACTGCTTCAAGGATGCTTTGGAAGGGAGTGTGTGACTGACTGCTGGAAGACCCCATAGCATTTCTGAATCCATTGTCAGGTGCTCTTGAGTGAAAATCCTTGGATAATGTTGTCTCTGAGGGGCATTTCTCTGTTGTGAGCTTTACCTTGCATGTCTGTCTTGCTAGCTCAGTTAGCTGGTACCATGCTCAGTCTGATAGTTATGGTACCGTCTGCCTGATCTCTCTTGAATTGGCTGCATCCAGGCTTCATCCTGTGGCTGAAAAACTCTGAAAATGGATATGAGAAAAGCTAGTAGGTTGGAGAAAATCTACATGGGATTCCTAGCTTTTCCCCCCCACAGACATACTGTACTAGCTGCCTGACTTAAAACCTATAATGGAGGGGTCCTTAATGTGAGTTGGGAATGTCTGGAGTATTTGATTCTGTTCAGGTCAGTGTGGAAAGAAAGAAACAGGCATGCCCTCTTCTGTCTCCTTCTATCTTCCTTCCCTGGTTTCCTGCACACAGCACCAGAATCTCATACGATGCAGCAGTCAGAGCCTCTGTTACTTACTTTTGATGTAGCTCTAAGGATGTCAGACTGCTGGTTTGTGAGGTGCAATGCAGAAAGTGTTTTGCCCAGCCAGGATGGAAGGGAAATGATCTCTTCTGAAGTCCTTTTTGCTGTGAACTGTCCATCACTGCTTTCTTATTAACTCCTTCCTCTTCCTCATAGCAAGGCCCTGCCTGGTACACTGAGGAGTGCCAAATCACTGCTCTGCCAAGTGGGGCAGTATTCTCCCACCCTCCTCCCCTCCGAGTTGAGATTTGCAGTGATTTGGATGCCCTACTTTCTTTCCCTGTCACTCAGATCTCGTACTTGCCCTCGTGCTGCTCTGTCACTGCTCCGACCGGTGTTTTGGGTCACCCTCAGACTACCTCCAGCAGCACTGGTGCGATTCCTGTTGTGCTTTGAGGGGTCTCCTGTGCCGGTGCTGGGGTGGTCCCCTCTGAGCAGCGGCTGGCCCAGCTGATGTGTGACAGAGGCAGGAGAGCGGGTAGAGAGGTTGCTGGGATGTGGCTGTCTCTGTGTGCTGACCGGTGTTGGGGCTGTGTGTGTTTGTACTTCTTTGTTGGTTTTTACTTTGTTTTCTGTTTTTTGTTTATTATTTTAATGCTTACATTTGTTTTGCAGCTACACAGTCTTGTGAAGAGAAGCTTCTTGCCTGGGACAGCCCAGGGCAGACATTGGAGTTAGAGCGTGCTCGGTCGGAGCCTTTGCTAACTCCAGTAGTTCCCTTTGTACTTAACCCTGCACCGTGTAAGTTAGCAGCTGGGTAGCAGTAGTAGAGTAGTGCAACTAATACTAGTTACCGTAGATGTAAAGCCACCCCCTTTCCTCTCTCCACGTCTGTGGCCCTCCCCCCCGTCCGTCCGAGAAGGGACGGGGCGCCCCTCCGAGCTGACCGCCGACGCGGGTTGGTGCCGGCGGCCGGCAGGGCCGAGGGCAGCCCGCCCAGCTCCCCTCGCTCGCCCCCGCTCCCGCTGGCTGCCGGTGCCGCTCCCGCCCGCCGCGCCCCGGGGCTGCAGGCAGCGGCGGCCGCCGCCGGGGGAACCGCGGGGGTGCCCCACACCCGGCCCCCGGCTCTGAGAGACCGACCGGTTGTAAACTCTGGCCGGTGTTGGGAGTGCCCTCCGCCACAGGTGCTGCGCGGGGTGCCCCTGCGCGGGGTGCCCCTGCGCGGGGTGCCCCTGCGCGGGGTGCCCCTGCGCGGGGTGCCCCTGCGCGGGGTGCCCCTGCGCGGGGTGCCCCTGCGCAGCACTGCTGGCGGGCGGCGGTAGCGGGGCCGCCTCCTGCGTTACTGAGAAGTACAGGAGCAGAGCCGTGAGTCACACTGGTCCACCCGTGCTGGTGCATGCTTGCCCTCCCCTTCGTGCCACTGTGCAGCGTGTGTTAGGAGGCTCCTCATCAGGAGCGGCAGGCGCGAATGCCTTCCCCCGTGACATCCCGAGGTGCTCTGTCCTTCAGGAAGAATGGCTCACCTCCTGTGTGCTGGTTGTAGCTTGGGACATGTAGTAAAAGCAAGAAGACGAGCCCAGTCTGATGGAATGGACCTGTGTTGAAGGATAGGGGCGATGCTGCTGCATGGTGACACTTGGGAAGGGAGTGCAAATCTTGGGATGAGTCAGCACACAGTGGCTGTTGTCTGCAGATTTCCTTGCTCATCCCAAATGGAGCCTTTCCCATGGACTCCGTTTTCTGGACATCGCATGCACTGGTGTGTGCTCCGCATAGGAGAGAGGTACAACAAGTAGCCCTGCTTCATGCAGAAGCAATTCCAGATGACTTGCTTGTAAAGCCATTTTTCGCAATAGACATAGCCCACTGTGTCGTTTTGATTCATTCGCCGTATACATCTTTCGATATGTGGAAATACATACAGCCCAAGTGGCAGAACCAGCTCCCTTACCTAGTTGTCCCCTATCTGAGATGTTTCTGTGGCTGGCTGGATAGTATAATTCTCTTAATTGATTTCCAGAGTGGGTGCACACATCTTTCTTAGCCAGTGAGATTATCATCTTGTTGCTCTTCAGCTCTGTTTATCAGTGGTGGGTTGAGATGTGCATGTGGATGGAAGTTTACAAGGGAGAGCAGTTCAGACTAGCCTGTTCTGGCATTTAGAGTAGAATTCACCTTTCCTGATTTGGACAGCTAAAGATGGTAGGTTGGATTTAAATGCCATCCCCCTAATGATAGGCATCTGGGATGCCTCAGGTGAGACTTCTAAAATGCCAATTTCTTTCAGGGCCTGGAGGAGGACCCGTCAGGTGATTGGTTCCATTTCAGACACCTACCTTTTAGATGCCTCAGGGCAGATAAATTCCACTTCTGGTGGTAGGAATTGTCAATTGTAACATTGAAGATAATGCTAGAGCACCTCCAAAATGTTTGTATAATGTGCAGGATATTCTACCTACAGTGAAATTGTAGGGAAGGCTGAAGAGATGCAAGGGTAAGCATATAGGCTCAGGCATATGTATGGTGCACATATAGTCATAGAACTAGAATTGTGTTATTTAACAGAGCCAACCCAACTGCAAGTGTTAAGAACTCTTGAGTGTGGGTGATGGAACACCTCAGAGGGGATGGGGCCTGGGCAGTTGGCTGTGGGAAACAAGAGAAGAGAGTGCAGAGGTGCTGGCCAGAGAGGGTCCAAATAACAGTAGACAGCTAGCCCCATCTTCATTCATCTTGAAGTCCAGTGTGCTGGGTTGGGCTAAAGATAGTGCTGTCAGAGTGCTGAAAATAATTGTGCTGTAGGAACTGGCAGAAGCTAACTGCCTGACGAACGGTGTGTGCACTAGTGTGTAGCTAGGACCTGTTCATCCAACCCATCCATCCTGCTGCGGTTGTCTTTCTAGCTTGCGGAAGTCATCCCTACATGTCCCAGTTGCTCGTTTGCAGCATTCATAATAGCTGAGGTATTGGTGATGGTGACAGGCAAGTTGTTGGGAGACTTTTTTTCCAATTGGCTTGATCTGTGTGGTGGCCATTTGTGCATAACTACTGTGGTGAAGGGTTTCCACATCTTAAGCTGCCAGAGCAGTGCTTCACATTGGCAGGTTCACTGACATTCATTGGTCAGACTCCCCAGAAGCACCTCAGGCTGTCATTCAGGAGATACCTCTGGTGCCTTAGACCTTTCTAGAATTAAAAATTGAATATGACCTCTTTATTTTCTTTCTCCCTGCATTATGGGATCACCATTCCCCTTTCATACCACTGCCCCTCTACTCTCATGTGGATGGCTGTCATTACTGCATATCTCCAGAATGCAGGGAGCAGCATCCTATGAGATCTAGACTAATGGTGCTCTGCAAATTGCTTGTAGGAAGCACCCACTAGCCCCATATTCACACTGAAGTCTTATGCACGGTTAAATTGCTCTTTCTTCTTGTTTGCAGTGCGTAAGCAAGAGATCATTAAGATAACAGAGCAGCTGATAGAAGCCATCAACAATGGAGACTTTGAGGCTTATACGTAAGTACAGATGTCTTCTGACAGGTTGTTTATCACATAGTGTGAAAATGATGTTCTGGCTCCTGGGTATGAGGAGCTGTTATGCAGTCCAGGATGGTGAAAAGTTTTGTGCTTTTTAACCTCCCATCAATTAAGGCTAGGGATATGGTAGAGCTCTCTAACTGAGCATCAAGAAGTCAGGTATCAAACAGCAATGGGAGCAACAAAAGGAGAATTGTAAGAAAAGTAGGGGGGAGGGCAGTGAGATGGGCAGAAGGAGAATAAAAGAAAAGCCAGAAACCTGGAGGCTTGTTTTATGTGAAATGCCAACTATCGCCAACTCCTTGTTGTTGCAGTAGGACTGAGTCCTCCAGGAATTTACTCCTTGGAGTATGGCAATAGTTAGGTGGACACTGGGTATGAGTCAAATGACGTACCAGTGCTTCATTGTGTTAAATAGCCCTTGGGCTCAAATGCACGCTGTAAGGCTGCGGTACTTTTCTTTGCAGAAAAATCTGTGATCCTGGCTTGACCTCATTTGAACCTGAAGCACTCGGGAACCTGGTTGAAGGAATGGATTTCCATAAGTTTTACTTTGAGAACTGTGAGTAGGTAGATCTGGTAACACCAACAGCTTTCTCTCTAATCTTCCTTTATGCCACTGTTTTGGGGGAGAATTGCCCTTTTTTTTACTGGCTATCAGAACTAGCAAGAACTTGATTGTGCATGGGTTATGATGCATTAGTAAGAGCCAGCATGCTTTCTCTCAAAAGCCTTTTTCAGCAAAAATTTCAGTTCTAACCCACAGATCATTTCACTGTATGCGTACAATTTGCCAGGTGCAAATATTTTGTAAGCAGGGACTGCAGGAGCTTTAAATGTTTGAGGCACACCGGTTTTCATACTGATATGGAAATGGAAAAATTGAGCATGTTTTGATGGAAACAACATGTATGTTTGGGATAGACATACCAAATGGTCAGACCTAAAGATAGTCATGAAGAAATCAGTCACACCTTTGCTTTGAGTTTTCCCTGGATGGTTTCAGATCTCTAACACCTAACTAGGACTTGGGCAATTCCTAGTGCTCTAAGTACGCAGAGACTTTTGTCTCTCTCAAAAGCCTGTTCTGGAGTGAGTTTTAGACTTCTCAGGCTTGTTCATATTTAATGCAGGCCTAGCTTAAAGATCACCTGATTGACTCCTTCGTAACAATATTCTGTGATTAAAAGATCTTTTCCTATGACGGAAGAAGCAGCAGCACTGATGTTTAAAAAGTGGAGAGTATGCTTTGCAAAAGCTGGAGGAAAGGGGCCAGGGGATTCTAGGCAATAAGTGTGCAGTTCCTAAGGAGAAGAATGGGTGATGGGGGAAAGAATTGCTTGGATTTTGCCTGGAAAATTGCAGAAGTGATTTTTATTGTATCCCAGAATCCAGTGGAAGGTGAGTAGAATACAAAACTAGGTTGAAGGATGCAGGGGCTATTCCTTCTTAGTAGTGAAATGAAGCTGATGGTTTTGCATGTTCTGCCAGTACTGTCGAAGAACAGCAAGCCAATACATACCACCATCCTGAACCCCCATGTCCATGTCATTGGTGAAGATGCTGCCTGCATCGCATACATCCGCCTGACACAGTACATCGATGGCCAAGGCCGGCCCCGCACCACGCAGTCTGAAGAGACACGCGTCTGGCACCGCCGAGATGGCAAGTGGCTGAATGTCCACTACCACTGCTCTGGAGCTCCTGCAGCACCTCTCCAGTGAGGATCAAATATGGGTATGGATTATTGGGGAAGGAGTATGTCATACACACAGCTAAGGCTACTGTATGTGGGAAATCAGTGTCAAGGCTGTTTAGCTGGTGGTGAGGGAGAACCATTTTCAGTTGTCTGCAGGCTAAAGACTTCTGCTGATCAGCTGATGTTCCTTTCTCTAAGCTCAGACTCAGTAGGACTTGTGTGCAAGTGATACATCACCTTCTCGGGACTCAGTAGGATTATCTGCCTCTCCTGACAAACTGGAGTCATGTGCCAGACAGTTGTTCCTGAGCATGACTACCCTTGTAGCGGCAGTGCTTCTTCCCAGGTACTTAGCTTTGTGCTCAGACAAAGTGCTAATCCAGAGCAGAGAGGAAGACTATCTCATGTTGTGCACAGGTTTGCTGTTTCCCAGCTATCAGGGATCTACCTTTACATGCTGGTGAAGATTTCAGAGAACTTTTTTGATGAGAATGTCATATCCTAGAGAGGGTATTGTAAAATCTATACAGAACAATTTCTGTGTAATAAGGGTAAAGATTTATTCATATAAATTTTACTGATTTTTTTGATTAGCAGAAGCTATTAAGTGTAAATGAGAAAACTTAGTGGGGAAAAAAGATCTAAACAAATATTAATATCGGAGGATCTAAAATATCCCCCAATTAGCTTGCCACAATTCAGCATTGGAGGAAACTTTGAGTATAAAATCTGATATGAGTAAACAATTGTTGCCTGCTCCTGAAGGACAGCAGATGCACTTCTGCAGCATTTAGGCATTCTTGTTTATTGCCTTACTGGTTTCTTTTAGTGAGATGTACAAAGTCTTTCTGCCTTGTTTAATTTCATGCAGAAGTACATGTTACATTAATTTTAAAGATCTACCTTTCCTAATCTTAGGACCTTTTTACTAAAGATTTTCTATTTAAGAGCAAAACCAAAAAACATCTCCACCTGGAAGACAAGCTTTTCTAATGTGGTCATTTGAGGATGAACCACTCAAGTATAGTTACTACTTGAGTCCTAGTCTTGTGTACTACTTGAGACTAAGCCAAGAGCAGTTTTTATTCTTATGTGTAATGAGGGATTCAATCCTGCTGGAGGCAATGGAGAGGGATGTGGACTGTCACAAGCAAATTGCAGAGGTCGCAAATGGAATTTGAAAAGCAAAAGCCAGTTGGGGGCACCAGAAGCAGGAAAGCTTTCAAGAAAGCTGGGGAATCAGCGGAGTTTCCAGGGAGTAAGGAAGTGAGAAGGATAAAGCCTTTGCAGGGGAACAAAAAAATAACTTACTTGCATCAGTTTTAATCGTAGAGATGTTGAGGGAGACTTCTTCCTGGATTTAGTTCAAAAAAGATGCAGAAGAAATTATTAAATTAAAGATCAGTATAGCTCAGTGGCTGTGCCTGGGAGTTGTGAGGAAACTTAGGAATGGAGAGTCTTAGCTGCTACAGAAGAGGTATGTTTCCTTGACTTGGTTGCTGAAATGTTGCATCTCCTCCAAAAGAGTATGTTTCTGAAAAAAATGGCAGCAGCCATTTCCAAACCACAAAATGTTAAACAATATTTTTAAAAAATCCTATAAACTAAATTGAAGTTGAAATATTTGCATGCATTTCTGGATTCTGAAGGAGGAGTAACTGTGCAATTACAAGTTGGGGTCAGTGAGGGCACCCCCCAGCTGAACACGGAACCCTTTTGGAGCAGTCTTGGCTCATGTGCAGTGAAGGGCAAGGATGAAGAAGAAATGAGGTTACTAAGAATGCTTAAGTAGAAATCAGTGGTTTGTTCTCACCTGGAATTCAGTTTTGGGTAAGTCATCTTAAAAACTGCAGCTGTAAAGGAAGTTTGAGGTTAGTCAGAGAACTTCCATGTAAGCAGAGAGGAAAAGGGAGAAGACTTTAATAAGAGAGTTTATGAGAAAGACTTGCAGACTAAGAACTGGTAGAAGATTTTGACTAGACTTCCATGTCAGGACAGTTCTAAACAAACATGAAAAAAATCCAAACTTAAAATTAATCAAGATAAATCCAGTAATTTGACCCAAAAAGATTAGGCAGGAGGAGACTTTACTAAAAGCAGTCACTAGGGATACAACTTTGCAAAACTGCAGAAAACCTCATACATTTGTTTAAATATTAAGAATACTCAGAGACAAAATTATTGAAGACTTAAATCTTTCAGTTCAAGGCAAAAGCCCATGAGAAATGAGGCAGAAGCTGTTCCTTAGGACCAGAGCCTTTGATCACCCCTTGGGAAACTGCAACTTCTGGGATGTCGCTGTTAAGATAGTGGGCCCGGGTCTGCTTCAATCAAGGGAGTAATTAATTTTAGCAAGTAGTTTGTTTTCATTGGCACATTCAGTCACCTGGAAGGGAAAGTGTGTGCCTCTTGTCTTCAGGACTCTCCTCATGAGCCTGTGTTGTGTGAGGAAGGGTTTCTGTCTGCACCAAATAATTAGCCTGTAGAAAATGTTTTATTGATTGTGTACAGCTAATGTTTGACTTTATTTTCTTCCATCTTCCATCCTGTTCTCTCCTTTCTGGGTGGACGCTACCCCTCCCTGACTGCAGCAACTTGTGGAGATACTCAGCTGGAGGGCAATATCTTCCTAGCAAGCAGCTCTGGAGTGCCTGAGTGATAGCAACGGTCATGTCTGTCTTGACGTTAAAAAAATAAATACAAATTGCAAACAGGCAGCAGCCAAATGCACGAAACCCTGCATGCATCTGATGCTCCGGGCGCTGCCTTTCTATTGTTTTCATGGATCCATCGTGTCTGTTTCTGCTGTACGAAGGTGTTTTTAAATCTAAAAAAGACATGTTGTTTATATAAAAAAAAAAAACAAAAAACAGGAATAATGCTAAGTAAATGACAGATTATCCAACATGCCCCCTCCCCCAGGGCTAAGAAAATGGCAGCAGCTGGAACATCTTTCAGAAATGAAGTGAGGGGGAAAGCAAAAGTGAAGGAGAGTGAGAGAGAGTGGGAGAGCAAAAAAAGGAGGCGGCTTGAGCAGCGGATGGCTGAACTGTGCTCCGCAAAGCTATGGTGGAAGTTAACATTGCATTCAGGCTGTGCTGCAACTTCAGTCAGTGAGAGGTGGCGAGGAGACCCCAGAGGAGCCAGTGTGAAGACTGGGGTTGAAGAGAGAGGAGGTGCTTCTCTTCCTGTTGCCCGGCAGACTGACTTCAGCCTGTTTCTTCTTCAATTCCTGCACAGCAAGAACGCTATGGAGAGCCGGTTGCTCAGCTGCTGGATCCCAAAACAGACTTTTTTTTTTTTTAAGAAAAAAAAAAAACAAAAAACAAAAAACAAAATGGGATGTTGATTTAAAACTAAAGGTGGAAGTAGGGATTTAAAAAATGGGTTTAAGTGAATATAACTTAAATATAGAAGCTTGCTCTTCAGAGATTCTGATTTTAGAAACAGCCACTACCTGGCCAAACTTGAAGGTTTGAAGCCAGCTTATTTAATTTAACAAAACAAAACAAAAAAAGCATTGCATTAAGAGCAGAGATTTTAGAGGAAGAGTGTACATGTATGGGATTTTCTATTTTTTTTCCTTTCTAGTATCATAGTTGGGATCCACAGTGCTGCAGAACACGTGTTCCTTAGGAAGCAGACAAAAAACTTAGTGTTATGTTCTTCATGAAAACTTGCACATACACTCCTATATGAGGCATAAATAGCGTGTGTTTTTTATACTGAAATATATGCACCCTTAGAATTAAAGGGGTTACCTGGCCTCCTGTTTGATTTGTTTGTTCTCCGAGTAAAGTAGCAGTGGGAGCCAGCAGCCCCAGCCAGGTGCTTTTCCCCACCACTAACCCATCTGATGTTTGTAAGTGTCATGTTTCCTAGTGTTTATTTGGGTAATTTTTCTATTTTTTACAGTGAAGTTGTAACACAGAAAACTATCAGATCAGAACCTCAAAAACTGTAGCTGAAGGACTCCAGGCCACCTCCCTATGTTGCCTCTGGGTGTTAGAGGATACCTCATGAAGTTAGAGGGGACAGGGAATTAGCACATGTGATCTGATGTTTGTCCTTTGGGCCAATTAATCTTTCTTTCTTTACTTCAAAAAGAGTCCATTTCCTTTATTCATTGGGTGGGGAATGTGGAAGTGTTTTGTTGACCTTACCAAGGAGGGAGCCTAGCCCCAAGAAGAAAGTAGTCTTTCTGGTGGACCTAGTAGGATTTGTCTTGACCAAGGGAAGGCATCACTTGCAAAAGTCGGGATGGGCTTTTGCTTGAATTTCTGTCTAACCCTAATAATTTTTCAGATCTTTCGAGGGAGTTGAGTGATTGCACTGACAACATACTAAGTGTGAGGCAACCTTTTTACAGGCTACAGAAGAAAGCCAATTTGGAGTTTTAGTCCTTATTTAACAAAATACAGAAAATTAATGCTGTTGCACAAAGAGGAGCTGTTGCTTTGCAATAGCTCTCTGCTCCCTTTGTTAGAGAGGTGCTATCCCACACCAGGATTAGATCAGCTAACTCCTGATGAAGGAAAAGACCATCCACACTTCCCAGGTTTGTCTGAGCAAATACCCTTTTTTTTCCTTCCTCCACCATCCCAGGGAGGAGTATGGGGGGGTATGGGGGGCAAACACAAGATTTTATTATTTTGAAACATTTTTAAGACAGCACTAAGTCAGTGAGTGAAGTGGAAAAAATGAAAAGTCTTGATATTTTATTCAGATTTTTTTTAAAGCCACAAAGAGAGAGCAAACAGGAGATTACAATTATGGCACTTAAAAAAGATAATACAAAACATTATGCATGCCTTCTTTAGGTCTGATCTTCCTTGTCTCTTTACCTGATTATTATTAATAATTAAAAAGAAAACCCTCTGTATTAAGTACCTGCATCTTTCAGAGAAATTTTAAAAGAACAGAACTGTTGGGCTTTTTGGTTTTGCACAGTCTTGGAGACAAAAAACTCTTTTGGGTTTTTTTTGTTTGTTTTGTTTCCTTTTAAGTTAATGAGAAACTTAGCTTGGTATGGCCATTATCAAACACAGCTGTACACCTTTAGCATTCTTAATGTTCTCTTATGGGGCTAATATAAGCATCTATATAATATATATTATAAATATCACATTTTAAACAGGAAATGGAAGGCATTTGATGCAGAATTTTTGCATGATATAGAAATAATTAAAGTTAGCTAGTGTTTGTTTGTTTGGTCTGAATGTTGGTAGAACCTTCATAGCTTTGTTACAATGAAACCTTGAACTGAAGATATTTAATAAAATAACATTTAAACAGTGAAAAGTTTGAGTGTCACATTTTTCTCTTAAACCATGGGACAATGTGGAATTGGCATTTCTGAATAAGAATCAATCTGCAAAGCTTTTTTTTTTGTGTGTCAGTAGATCATGTAATTTGAAAGTAGGTTTAAAAAGGAAAAAAAGTAGTACCATTCCTAAAATGAAAAAAATACTAGCATTAGTAAAAGCAAAGGCACAAAAGAACCTGTTAAAATAAACTTTATGGCATTTCCCTGACAGACCGTGGGATAATACAGAAACGTTGGTTCTGTTCCTGATAGCCTAACCCTTGGCAAGACTATGCTGTTACTTCCTTTCTTGGTCTTTGTTTTCCTCATGGCTATTTCAGAGTCTTTGTGGATGAAGCTGTCTTGCCATTAGGTTTGCCTGATGTAAACGTGCTGAACTGGGGTTGTGTGGCAGCTCTTTCATTTGTGAGCTAGTATATTTTGTGTCCTAGATGGGATGCGCCTGTGAAGGCACAGATCAACCACTCACCTGTACAAATTTGCCTGGTCTAGCAGCATATGTGTGATTTCCTAGCAGAAGTTAGGTGGATTTAGCCTGTTTTGTTTCTATACTGCCTCTTGTTATTAGCATTTCAGTTACGCTTGCTTGGGTAGGCTTTCTTTCACCCAGGCCTTCACTCTTTTGGCATTTTTCTTTTATTTCCCACCTTACACGGTTCAGGCTGCTCTCTCAAGGGCCGGTGGGCTCAGCGGTGAGCCTGCAGCATGTGCTGCTCTTGCCTTCTGCTGAGCCCCCTTCCCAGCTGGGCCGGGAGCGTGGCCATCAGTGGGCCCGAGCTGCTTGTCTGCCTCTCCTGCTGCTGGCCTTGTGGCAGCTGAGCGTGTGTTGGGGCTGGCATAGTTACTGCTCTGATAGCACTGGGAATACACATCTTGTTTTGGTACTGGCTGCAGGTAAGCCTGGGGGGCATTTGTGCCCCCAGTTTGTCAGGCTTGGCTGGCCCCTGCTCCCCTCGGCTCTGCTCAGGTGCCTCTGGGAAACGCTGCAGGTGGCAGGGGGTGGCTTTGCCTTAACACCGAGGGAGAGTTCAGTGTGCTTAATCCCCTCTAACTGCAGCAATTACCTAGTAAATAGGTGTCGGTTGCTGCTGCTTAAGGAGATGATTGCTTTTGCTGCCTGATGAAACAGGAGGAAAATTGTCCTTAGCGTTTAAAGGGCGAAGGTAAGAATTTTACAGCCCACTTCACTGAGACTGAAGACAATCTGTTCATGGCCAGGAGAGATAGCTCCTGCTATTACGGCAGAGAAGAGAGGTTCTGCTATCGCTTTTGACATCCAAGGCGGTATCATTCGTCAGGTAAGGTCTTTCCTGAAGCAGTTAATCATACCTTAATGATCTTTGAAGAAATGTTGCGGTATGATCTGATACGCGCTGTGAAGATACCCATGGAGTTAGTGATGATTTCCCATGTTCTTTGTAGCTCTTTTAACCAGGACAAGAGTAATTTAAACGCTTACTGAAAGCACAATAATCAGATCAATGCTTATGTCAAGAATATTTATGTAGCATATGTGTGGGACCTTTCAGAGAGTTCTTGTATATGTATGTGATTTAAGCACATTTTTAAAAGATGATGGTGTTCCATTTAAGCTGTACTCTATATGCCTTTACCACCTGCAAGTGCTCTATTAGTCAGTCTTAGGCAGGGCCACTGAAAAATTGAATAGAATCTGCTCTAGAAAGGGTTCCCATCTTATGTTTTCTTATGTTTTAGCTGACAGCAGGGATTGGGAATGGTACTTAACTGCAATGTGATAGCTCCAGTATTGAGCTGTCAGGCAGCAATATTCCCAGAAATTTTTTTTCTGGTATGCCCTATCTGGTTAAAATCTGCTCATCCTATTGGATGGTGTTTGACATCTTCCTACCTGAGCAAAGTGTCTGAGCATGGTTTTCTAAGTTCTCTCCCTCTTTCCCAATATGTGCACATGTATGCTTGTACATACAGGTTGATTACTCTGTGGAAGGCAATGATTGATGGTACTTTTTATTTGTGCCCAAATCAGATTTCGTTTTAATCTAGGATTGGTCTGCTCTCAGTTGCTGGGCTAGCGACACAAGTCTGGGAGGATGCTTTTATGCTATAGTACATATGAGACGTGGGGAGAAGCATAAGCAGAACTAGACCCCAAGTGTTGATACCCTTTCCACTTTATTATGAAAACTGTTACTTTTTACTTGTGTGTAGCTGATGACATAGGCACATAGACAGAACATCTGACTTACAATCAGGAGATTTGTGATCTGTTTGTGGTTTTGCTATGACTCTGTAGGATGTCTGCAGACAAGCCACTTGTGTGCTCTGTGTTTCAGCTTTCCCATTTGTCCGTGCAGATAATGAGACTGACCTCTGTAGAAACCGCTGGAATAGACTGATGAACAGTGATGCAGAGCAGCTGCGTGGTATTGCTGCTACACTTCACAGATGTTTGTTTTTTTTTTTTTTCCCTGAGAATTTGAAAGATTAGGGACTGCACACTAATGCACTGGAATGCTTGTTTATTTGGGTTTGGCATAAATTTATTTTAGAGTTGGGAAAGGTGGTCCTTGGGGGCACTTAAAGCAGCTTGAATGGAGGGTTATGAATTTTTCCCTTGAGATCCTTAGTGCCTGATAATTCCTCAACTGCAGGAATGCCCTGCCTGCCATTAAGGAATACAAATTTGCTGGTTGGTGTGTAGTATTATGAGGAATTTTAAGCAAGCAATTTCTTCTGTATGTAAGTATTAAAAAATAAAAATGCATATGCTTCTGTTTTTTTAAGACAACCTGCCCACAGTGAAAGGATGAAAATAATTAAGTCAATAAAATCTCGGTCTGAAAGTTCCTTATGCCACAGTGGAGTCCTCTGAAACACAGGTGAATTGGAGGAGAGTGAAAGGTTTTTGTCCCTAATCTGTGACAATTTACATAATTTTCCTGGCCATAATTATACATGAGTGGATGGGCAGGATGACATTTATTTGCAGAAAACCTTTTTGTTAATGCATCATATGACTGCATATTGGCAGAGTTTCTATACCTATTAGAAATACTTCATTGAGCTTCCACATAAACAGTAACACTTTTAGTCTTCTATACAACATTGTACTTTGACCTTTCCATTCCTGACCCCTTAAAACTTGAATAGAAGTGGGCAATACTTATTATAACTCAGTTTTTTACTGAATATCTAGGGAAGGATTGTTTGTTTGTTTATCTAACCTAAGAAGAAGAATTGCTACAGAGAAACACAATGTTACCAGGGATAGCACTTTCTAAGTGAGGCATAGAGCAATATCATAGCCTGGAAGATGAAAAGCTATGGAGCACTTGGAGCTGTTTGGAGTGTGAGGAGGCTGGTGTGGGGAAGAGAGTGGAGATGCAAGATGGATTTAAAGGTGTCTTGCAAGTGAGTAGGGGAAGCTACATATAGGGTAGCTAGAAAGACAGTGATGACGGAGGGATTGAGAGTTGTGATGTGGTGAAACAAAGGCAGGTGAATTCTGCTCTGGTGGTTTGAGGAGGGAAGGAAGGGTTTGGAGAGGTGGGGCATATTTTGGTATGATTTCTTCCACTGTAGATTTAGATGGAATTTTAAGCCAGTATTATTGCATCTGTATAGCGTACTGTAGTGCACAACATATGCTCCTGTCAGTGATTCCCTCCCTGAGTGTGACTGAGATTGGTTGGACTGGGGGAGAAGGAGGAACTACCAAAAAACTATTTTTATACCAGAATATCAAACTGTGGTTTGAAACGGTAAATCCAGTTTCACAGAACTTAGTACTGGATCATAAATGCTACAAGCACGTAACATGAAGTGTTGTACTGCCACAGACTCCCTGTTGGCTCAGATTTGCTCAGCTGTTTAGGAAAGTGCAAGTTCTGTGGTAGATGGGGTATCACCTGCTGCTGCCACACTAGCTTTGGGATGACTGCAGGCAGGGGGACTGTATTTAATCTGATGTAAGCACTGTGGCACGTGTTGGGGTTAATTCAACAGCAATGCAACCACGTGTTCAAATATGTGCTGCTGGGTATTTTGGCAGCATGGAGATCCAGCCTGATGGGACCACAGCTTTGGTGCAGGAGATGGGATCAGCTGCCTTGCTGGCCTCTGGCCAACAGCACCCCCACTTCAGCAGAAGCAGAACAGGCTTTTGAACGGCACTAAGATATGATCGGTTATAGCTTTGTCTGCTTTACTTTAGTTATTTGAACCACCTGCTAACTCAGGCTTAACAGGTTTGCAGAAGCATGGTCACTGTGTGAGGTACAAAACTGATTAACTAAAGGCAAAAAGCCCTGTATGTGTTCGAAAGCAGTGACTTCCAAGCTTTCTCAACTTTTCAATAGAGGAACAGGTTCCTATACAGCAAACTTCCATCTTGTGATGCTTTTTTTGAGGGCTTCCTGGGAGTGATCCACAGGGTGCCAGCACTGCTCAGACTGTGGGATGGGAAGCAGTGCTTTGCCAGGATAAGGCTTCATTCCCCGAGCACCACCTTTCCTTTGCTTGCTCCTCTTCTACCACCAGCCAGTTCTGCTGCTTTTGACCACTCCAGGTCCTACTCCTGCCAACCTGTCACAATTTTCACTCCCTCGCAGCACCGTGGGTGCTTTCAGCACCTCGGGTTCAAAAGCAGGACCGTGCTAACAGCACTGCCAAACTGCTGTCCGCTTCTCCATCCTCCGCTGAGAATCGGTGTTCCTGTGATGTGGCTCCACATCCCATTCTGGCTTCCTCCTACAATTTTCTCCGTCTTTCCGAGTAGGAAATCGCACCGCGCGTGTGTTTGTTTTTCTCGGGCGGGTGCTGCCGCAGGGGCTGTTACAGCAGTGTCAATCCCTACCTCCCGCTTTTCGGGGCATCCCACGCCTTCCGCTCTGCCAGGAGCACGGCGGCTGCACCCGTGCCCTGTAATCCCGGGCTGCGGCGGTGCCGCCGTCCCCCCGCGCCTGCGGTGCCTCCCTGCTGCAAACCGCAGCCAGCGGCGGCGCTTGCAGGCGGGCGGGGAGCGGGGGCAGGCGACCCGCCGCACCGCGTTTCGGTACCGGCGTGCGGCGCCGCCGAGCCCCCCAGCCGCGGGGTCCCACTCCCGGCGCACCGGGCGGGCCCGGCCCGGCGGCGGCGCACGGCGGCCGGAGGGCGGGGCCTCCCGCCCCTCCCCCGCGCGGAAGATGGCGGCTGAGCGGCGCGGCGGCGGCGGCTGCTCCCCCAGCGGCCGGAGGGACGCCCAGCGGCCGGGAGCCGGCGGGCCGCGGCCGGCCTGAGAGGTCCGTGCCGTGCCGTGGGACGCCCGCCCTCCGGGAGCCGTGCCCCGCCCGCGCCAGCCCGCCCGGCGGGGCCTCCCTGCGGCAGGTGAGGTGGAGGAAGAGGAGAGCAGCGGGGTGGCGGCGGCCCGGCCCGGCCCGGCCCGGGAGGCGGCGGGGGAGGGCGAGCGGCGCTGGCGGGGCCGGGGGAAGTTGTGTGCTGGCCGGGGGACGGCGGCCCCGGGCGGGGTGTCTGCCGGGCCGCGGGAGGGGAGTGGCTGCGGCCGCCGGCGGGGGCAGCCGAGCTGGGGCGGGCGGCGGGGAGGGCGCCGCCCGCTGCCCCTGAGGCGCGGCGCCGCCCGCCCTGAAGCCACCTGTGCGGCCGGGGGGGCCCGGCCTCGCGGGAGCCGACCCCGGGGCGGGCACCTGGGCCCCGCCACGCCGGCCCCGTCTCCCGGTGGCCCCCAGGGCCGGAGGTCTCCCAGCCCTGCCCGGCCGCGCTTCGTGGGCGCCGAGCCGCCGACACGCGGCCCGGAGCAGCAGCTCTTTCACCATGGCAGCTGCCGTGGCTCCTGGCCCTCGGAGCCCCGTTCTCCCCGGCCGCCGGCTGGGCGCACCGTCCTGTGCCGGAGCGGCGCTACCGGCCTCGCTCCGGCTTTGTTTACCCCACGGCGTTGCGTTGCGAGCGGCTGGGTTACTTGGTCCGGCGTCGACCGCCACGGAACAAGTCAAGGTGCAGCGGGGCGAAGGATGCCCGTATCCCCGTCGTACGGCCGCGGCTGGGCAGCGTGTGCTACACGCGTCTATTTGGGGGTTGTGTCAGTGGAGGCCAACAGCCAGCTCGGCTGTGGTTGCGTGAAAACTCAACAAAAATGGCGTTATGCAGAAAAAGTCGATAGAACGTGAGGAATCGTTCCTATAGTATGTCCCATTCTTTATTCGTTAAAATATATTTGTAGTCGTAAAGCAATAAATAAAGCACGAGACGCCCCTGTTTGCTTATGCAAGACTGAATAAATCCTGTGTGGCCCAAATTAGAAGTGGGCAAATGTCATATATCTGAATTTAACCACGAGTTACACTACTCCACACTGGGATTCTTTGTGACCAGTCCTACCAGAGAAGTATTCAGACTTGTTAATTGTATGTGCGTTTCTCATTAGGAAATGTAAACTTGCCCTTTGTGGCAAAGAGGTAAACAAGAAATGCCTGATGAATTTTTGAGGTTATGTGCAGTCAACTCAATTATCTATGATTGGGCTGGGAAATTTTAGATGATGGAGGAATCTAGGTGGCACCAGTAAGGTGGGACACCTTGTGTACAAAAACACCCCGAGAGCCGGAAATAATTGCAAGCTCAGCATCAGCCCCAAGAGTTTAAGGTGCTCATGTTGCCCATGTGAGCTGGTCTGCATCCACACCACTAAGCGGTCCTGGAGCTGAGCCCTCTAAGGCTGCTGCTTGGAGACACCTGAAGTGCTCCATCCACAGTGGGTTTGGGTGGTGCTTCTGCACTAGGCTTCCCAGTGCAGCTGTTCCTGTGGCACTGAGATTACTGTTCCAACTCCTGGTAGATTGGACCTAGAAGGTCTTTTTACTTTGGACTTCACGTGAGACAAAAGTGATTGTGCTGTGTTAAGAGCTGGGCTGGCTCCAAAAGCAGCCCAACTCTGCTAGATCACATTTGAGCCAGTGGAAAAACTGTGCTCAAATATGGCAACCAGCGTAAAATGTTCTCAAACTTTTCCACTGTCAGCAACTGTGAACAAGTGTGTATATCTTAAGGTTATTGTCTTGTATGCTTGCTGCTTTCTTTTTAAAGTTTTCTTCTTCATCCCAAATTCTTCTTTTCGTTCATTCTTCCCTAAGTCCATGATACTGTTTTCCCTGCTGCTGCTTCTCGTACATGGTTCCCTAATGTGTCTTTTCTTCCTCTGTTTCAGTATTTTTTCAGCACTTGTAAAACTGGGTTTTTGTATATATGATTTTCAACTAGGAAGGACTGGAAATTTCAAGAAGCAGTGAAAATTAGCTGCAAAGCAAGGACATGGAGTAGAAGTAGTGGTACGTCTGTCCACGTCAAATTTTCTTCTCTTGTCGCAGAAATGAGTTTTGCTCTTGGGTACGTGTTGGCAGATCTGGTGCCAGAGTGGAGAGCAGGGGCCAATCCTGCCCTCCAGTCTTGCTGACTGCGAGGAGAGAGGAGTTCTGGGGCATCTGGCAGCAAAATGGGATTGTGGTACAGTTTTAAGGTATAGAACAATACCTGTGAGTGTTTTGCAGGACACGAACGTGTGCACTAGCAAGCTGTGTGTTTTTCAGCAGTCTAAGTAGCGCAGCGATGGTGCTGTCTGCTGTGTGGTTTTATGTAAGGCATGTTTTATTGTTGTCATGCCTATCCTTCTGTCTGATCTGCATCAGAATTCATGTGGGTGACCTGGTAAAAAAGCCTGAGCCTGGTTTTGTATTACCATTTATAATTCCATGATTTCTTAAAAAAAAAGGGGGAGGATACCCAAATGCAGCTGAAGCCTCACCGGTGTCCTGAACCACAGCATATCTTCTCATCACTGAGCCTTGTTTCAGAGATTTAAATGCCTATCTCAGAGCTCTCTGTGGTATATCTGGAATATGCAGTGATTCTCTGAGCAGAGTTGCATAGATAAGATAATCCATTTCATTTTAATTGGCAGAGTTGTTTACACATGATCTCTCGTTCATTTTCCCCTTTTAAAGGAATGCATATCCATCCCTGATTACAGCTCGGGTCAAAATCCCTCAGCACTTGTAGCAAATCTCTTTTAATTGGTCTCATTTTGCTCTCATAAGGTTGTGTTTTAATTCTCTCTCTTCTGAATCCTTTTCCCCAGTCTGTAATGTAATTTATTACAGGATATTTTATAGACAAGGGAGCAGCCTCTGGCTGTCAGCAACCTTTGCAGTGTATCAAATTTCCAGCTCAACAGGCAGCTGCAGCAGAGTTTGTGGGTGTAAGGCAGCGATGCTGCAGCAGCAGCACACAAGCAGTCTGCGGTGGCAGTACTGGGCACGAGTGCCGGGTCTGGAAATAATTGGGGTGAATGCTCCCGTTTGCTCTCTCTGCTCCTCTAGCCTTTTTGTAGCCGTTGCTGATGCAAGGGTCTCTGAGTTCAATTTTTCCGTTTCTAGCTGTCTCTTCAGTCTCTGCAATTGAATGCAAATACATCTAGGTTGCTGCTGTTGTCTGGTGACAGATTTTGAGCAGCACAGGATTGGTAGAAGGCTAATGCTGGAAGCGTTTTTAGAAGGCCCAGAGCAACTTCAGCTGTCTTTATAAAATTCCCTGTGACTCTCCTGAACGCAGTTGCTATGGTTAATTGAGTGTAATGCAAAGAGGTGAAGCTCTGCGTTTCATTATGCCTGAGCCGAGCACTTCACCTCTGGCCTGGAACAGCACAGTCTGCAGGCATAGCGTGCTGGTGCAGCACACGCCTGATCTCGAGGTGCTCTGACATCAGCTCTAGAAGTCTCAAAGGCTGGTGGTTTGGGGTTTTTTTTAACTGTGTCCCCTGCTCTTACACTGGCACCTTTCCCACTATAGCAAAATCAGAAGGGAATACATGCTGCTTCAGCTGCTGGAGTTGAGATCCAGGCTGTGTGGTGCAGCAGCAAAGGTACAGGCAGACTTTCTGCTTTGCTGATCCAGCTCAGAGGGCAGGAATCTCTAGCAGAGCTGTGGAGCACAGTTACGTCTTAAATTGCCACTGAAAGATTTACTGGAGTGCATACATCAGAGCCCAAACTGGTCTTTCTGCATAGCGATATTTGAAGGTCTCAGGCCCCTGGTAATTGCTTTCGGGGACTGTTTTTCAATATAGACCTATATCCAGAAAGGAAATTATATAGAACACTAGACTCAATCCATATGTACCCTATTAAAAATGCACTAGAAATCTCTAGATGTGAATGGTGAATTAATCTTCTGCACCAGGAAGATACCCTCCATCATGTTCTTGCCTGCTGTAATATTTTTAGTAAGCTAACTGATCTAGCAGTGAATGCGAGGGGGTTGATAAGATTGTAAATGTAGTTTGGACCTTCTCAAAATATTTGTGGCTTAGTCTGGGCAATGTCACAAGATGTGTTTTCACAGAAGTGGGAATTGGTGTTTGCTTGTTTTTGAAACTGCCCAAACTCTCCAAACGAGGAGAGGGATAGTCGCGGTCTATCTCTATATATAGACTCAGCCTGCTTTTGAATTTGTGGAGTAAAATGAATAGTGCAAAATAAGTAAGGACAGCTTCACGCAGCACTTGCTTATGTACCAGCAACACTAAGATGTTAAGAAATACCGGTCTTTGCCAAGTGTGTTTGTAGCTGTATGTAACTGAAGCTGTTCTTCCTGCTGGGGTTGCAGACATTGAATATCAACAGCATTTGCAGCTGCTCTCAGGCTGAAATGTTAACACCTTAATTTAGCTTGAAATACTACACACTTTTTTTCCATGAAATGAATTTAATATTCATCATTAAATACAAATTATGAAGTTAAGCATTAAAATTAACAGTGATTAGGTACTGGTGTGTTTGTTGGTTTGTTGTTTTTTTTTTTAATGCAGAATCAAAGGAGAGTTAAAAGGAGAGACACATTTTGTCCTCTGCCCAGTGCACAGGGCTTCTGCGGGTCCTTGTGCTGGTCTCTGTGCGCTCTGTGTGTCACGCCGCAGTTACCATGTTCAGCACTTTGGTGTGTGTTTTGAGTGTGGGATGGGAATGAGGGGAGTGTGATCTAGGGTTTTGGTGGGATCTGAATACAGCTGCACTAATCAGACCCTTTTTTTCCTGGCACTGCAGTGGATTATTCTGAATTTATTTTTTTTTTTCCCCTTTGGAAGTGTCTGCATTAGTGAAAATGATTGTCTTGTGCATTGCCTGTAAATTAAGAGACAGCAGAGTCTGTCCGCTATTTTCCTACCTTCTCGTAGCTCACACGAGGAGACAAGGGCTTGCAGGTACCTCCTCAGGGAGGAAGGTTTTCCACTGTGGGGGAGAGAGTAGGACATGTGTTCAGTGACATGTCAACATGTCATAGCCCTCTCTGGGGCTAGGGATCACTGCTGCTTTTATTTATTGATGTTTTTCTTCTGTATTCAGCACTTCCCTTGGGAGCTGGGTTGGCAAAGCTGATGCAACAAGGAAGGAGGAAAGGAGGACAGCAAAATGACAGTTTTACCTCTTCTTAATCTCTTTTTGCAGTTCTGGTCTGCCATCTAGTCAGTCTCTTTGAAAGCATATACAACCCCAGCACCCTGCCCTTTCTCCTCTGTTTCTCCGGTGTCCTGCATCCTTCATTTCTGCATCAAAAACTCTCCAGGAATATGGTGTTCCTCTAAGTGGTTCCTGTTGGGAGGCTCCCATATCAGGACTATTAGATTATGTGACAGAGCGACTTGTTTTTCTTTGATCATGTTTAGTCTTACTGTTCTAGATGATTCCATTAGCCTAGTATTTTATTGGTCTTTCAGCTTGTCTCTAATTAATGCTAGTTTCCTTGGCAGTACTTCTGAAGTAAAATCGGAGCTTGCATGTGGATTTTTAGAGCTCCTCAACAGATCTTAACTCGTAAATTTTCAAACACTTTGGTATAAATTCCTCAAAGGAAACAGTGGGATGACAGGCCTGAGCTGTGATAGACTCCAAGTAGTAGAGATCAATTTAGAAAAGAAGGGAAACTTGAGATTTGGTTCAGAAAGGTTAGAAGAACCCCAGAACATTTTATAAATGTCTGTTTTTGTCTTAAGAGCCTCTTACTGAATGGCTTTGCATTAGGTCTCTAGCCCTACTCAGTGCTTTAAAGCACATGGGAAATTTCATGTCAGAAAGGGCTTTTAAAACAGTCAGTTCTGTCATCGTGTGGATGATAATAGTTGGACTCGTCTGACGATGCATGAAGATTTGTAACTGAAGTGTCCAAATCTGAACTATAGGCACTGTAAGTTCCCTTTGTGTGAACTTTGTTAAGTTCATTTCACACTGAAACGGATGCCCACATTTGGTGAGAAGAATCACATTCTGGAAGTTATTTTTTGTTTTTCAAGCAAATATAATGAAAACAGAGGATGTTAGCCCAAATGTAGAAAATGTCAGCAGGACAGATATCTGAGCAGAAGGCAAGTTGAACACCTCCTAGAGTGACACTAACTTGCTCCTAATCCTGGACTGCTTTCAGTGTAGCATTTTATTACCTTCAGTAATAACTGATTTACATAAAATTGCTTCTTCTGATCTTAACTACCTTTCCCATCTTTAAAGCACTTCTTCTCTGGATTTTTTTTTTTTTTTTTTAGCTAATGGTGATGCAGTGATTCTTGTGCCACTCACACTTTATTCTGAAAGCTTTTGCAGATGCTGAATGTTACAGCATGCTATGCAACTGTGGACAGTCTTTGCCATTGCTTGTGTGGTTAAATTGTTTAACAGCCAGGATTCCCCTGTAACTGGTAACCAGGACCTTACTGTGGTCCTGGCCAGCTGTGCCTGTCCCAGAGAAGTCAGACCAAGCTGTGAGTAGGCCTTTGTTCATTTCAGAACCTTAACTGCTGAGATTAGAGTTGACTGTGGAAACAAGCTAAATGCCAAAATGTCAGGTAATGGCCTATGATTTTTTTTTTTTTTCTGTAAAGAGGCAGGCTTCTCTCCTGCACAGTCTCAGTTTAGCACTGCTGGAAGTTTTAACTTTGAAAGAATTTTGAGGTCAGGCTTGTAGTGCCCCAGTGCAGTGGCGTATTGTGTCTAGATCCCTGCTTGAGATGGATAATGTAATTTCACAGCAAGCTGAATACCTATTAATATTTGACGGCCCAAGGTAAATGAGGAGCACAGTAAGACTGAGAATGCTGTGCAGTCTAATTACAGGCAGAAGTTTTCAGTGGAGAAAAGGTTGGCGTCTTGGCTGACTCCCTAAAATGTCATCCTCTCCCATCTGTCATCGCCCATGTCTTGTTTGTATTTCTCTTCTGGGCATCACTTGTGTGTGAGTCTGTTTCAGGTGTAGAGATCTCTTTGAAGTGGTATTGTTTGTCTCAACTGAGGAGCTGCAGAAATGAAATCATCAGCAGCTTGCCATTGGTGAACTGGTTGTCCTTCCAGTTATCAAGGGATGCAGAGGATTAAAAAGAGCAGGCAGAAACTAGTGTAGATGTTGAATCCATCAACGTGGAGTGGCAGTGCTTGAGGACTGCTGTAGCTCCCTGTTTCGTCAGCCGTGTGAATCCACTTTCAGGAGAATATTGTGGGCTATCACAATGTCAAATCTGTCTTTTCCATGGGATAAAGTGGGATCCTGGCCCAGTCCGGCAGCCACAAAGAGGCAGATTCATTTCAGCATTGAAGCCTGGCGTAAATTGCTAGTCTATGTGTCTGATCTGTTGTCCAGAACACCTCTGAAACATCAAGTTTTCCCCTGCCCCCCATTTCAGTTACAAATAATGTTAATTTGTTACCTGTAATTTCCTTGGTTTTATTCATTTTTAATTAAATGTTCTGGATTCAGTCAGCGATACCTCAGCTCAAACTGCATGTGCTTGACTTGTGGCTGAGTCATAATCATCTTCCTCATAAGCAGAGATCTGTCACTGTCTCCTGATTTAGTTTTGTCTGCAGGCTTTCATCCATATGCTTTCTTTATGTTCCTGTTTCAGATTTGGCCACTTGTATCAAAGCATGATGTGAATAAGCTTACTTCCCTGAGTTAAGACTGCCATGAAAATGTGCTGTTATGTGTCAGTGTCTGTAGTTTAGTATCATGTAACCATCCGTGGAACAGGGTATGTTTCCATGGCCCAAGTCCACATAAACATATAAACACAGAGCTTCTGCAGGAAAACTTGCTTTGCCTCAAACAAAATATTTATGTTTGCCTTTCACAGCATTACTTCTAAATACAAATTCCTCACTAACCACACATGATGGTACAGTGCCTGTGGTAGCAGGCAGAGCTTGGACGTCCTTTTGGTCTTGCGCTGTGTATGTGGGCAGGTTAAGAACAAGGTAGTGTTCAGGGATTGTCGTAATTGCAGTTGGTGTTGAGTATAATGTTTCTCTGAGGTTGTTATAGTTAATTTCTTTGAAAGTTTTAGAGCTGTTGTATAATTACCTTATTTATATGTCAGTTGTAGCTTTTTCCCATTGCTGCATGAAAACGGGGTGAAGATGCCCTTTGAACATACTCCTTGTGATTTGCATTTAAGCTGATGCTACTACTGAGGAAAGCAATGCAATCCTATACCGACCCTTCTCAGTATTGGTGCAACCACTCAGCAAGCAGAATCAGGAAACTGATGTGGAAATTAAAATAAACAGAACAAAACAAATATCCTTTTCTTGCTACATTATCATTTTACAGGAGAGAAAAAGTTACTTTTCAATTGATTAGTGAAAAACCCAGTCAGGCTCAAATGCTTTTTCATTGGCACAGCACGTAGTGTTTTGGGGATAGGATAAGTTGATGAGTTGCCAGGACTGCCCTCTCTGGAGAAGAGGAGAGGTGTGACCACCTAAACATATGCCAGATGATCACCTTAAAAGTACAATTTCTCGTGGTGTAAGCTGAAGAGGAGTCTTAGCTACTTCTCTTTGCACCACTCCAGCAAAACTAAAACTCAAAAGGATATCAGAACCAGACAGCATGATTAAGAGCCAAGCTGCATGCACAGCAAACTGAGAGGCAGTAACTGCAGCTCTTCATTGCTGCCTGTTCTTTTCCACTTTTAATTGGAGAGTGGATTAATTTTTATATCAGTGATTTCCTCTGAGGGGAAAGATTGAAGAAATCATAGAAATAGTCATTTCTAAAGGAGATGCGTCCAGAAGAGGAAAGCAGTCTCTTCGATCAGGGTGTGGACCAGACCTGGGGTTACAGGTTCTGCACTGTAATTTTTGCAGTACTGCTCCAGGACTTCTCTCATGAGCAGTGCTGCATTATCTGTTCCTGTGTAATTTACTAGAAAGACATGACACATTATATCAGAAAACTAGTTAGGCTTCTATACAATGGTTCTTGGTTTTGGTTTTTTCCATACCTTGTTTAAAAAAGAACCCCACATTTATGTGTTTTTCTCAACGTCTTTTCCTAACACCCTGTCACTGGCAGCCTGACCCATGATACTATTCTGGGCGGATCTTTGGGGACTGAAATTGTTGTGAGTGCTCAGGCCCCTTCCCCTTCCTGCAATTATATCTTCCTGAAATGCATCCTGTGCAAGGGTGAAGATCAGCAAGAGACAATGCTGAAAGGCAAAGCAGTGGTAATTGATACAGTGTCTGCACTGGAAGCAAGGCTGTTCTTGAAGGATATATCTGTAAACTGTTTGGTCTTAAAGTCTGTAGTTTTTAAAATGGACAAACTTCTTAAAAATAAAGACAGACAAACAGCTCTCCATACAGATGTATGGTGTAAACCACAAATGCAAGATTCTGTTAGAATTTATCTGGAGAAAGCATTAGGTAGGGATGCAGAGTTTGGTCTTCATGGGCTAGTGATTTAGAAGCCTTGTGCTTGCTCTACCAGGATTGAACTGATGGCACCAAGCTTGAAAACGAGTTTTGAGAGCTGTACTGGTTTTGTCCTGTCTTCGCAACCCTTTGGCACTGGTGTTATACAGCTTCTGCTATCAGCTCTCTATTGGGATATCTGTAGTTTTTCCTGGGGGTGTATGGAGTTCCATCTCCCTTTGCAGTTGTGACCTTTCACCATCACTGTCTTCCAGTGTAGCTGTGAAACTGCTGACAAAGCTGGGGAAGTGGTTGCAAGGCTTGTGAACACGCATGCCAGGACTTTCATGATGGCCAGAATAAGATGAGGAAACTCAGCCAAATGAAATGGGAATGGCCTTGTATGCACAGAGGTTAGGATATAATCTAACACTCAACTCTTAAAATTTAGATTTCCTACAATGAATTATCCTTAGGTAATATTTTTTAGGAAAATTTTGCCATCTAGCTTGAATCCACCTGTCTTGAAGGAAAAGGAAGAAGAAGCAGAAAGAAATGTTTTGTTTCATGAAAAGTTATGGGAACAGACTGGCTGCTGCAGTGAAATCCATCCTGTGAGTATGTGGAGGCTTCTCACTCCTTCCTGTAAGGTTGGCCTCACTGAGACTGCAGAAATAGAGATCTGTGGGGAATATGAAAAAAAAGTAGAAATTACTTTTGACTAGTACTGATCTGAATCTAGCTTCAAGTTGGTGTGAAAGACTTTGTCCTATCACTGTCACCGAAGAGCATCTTCAACAGGGATGAGGAAATGTCACATCAAAAATTCTTAGAAATTTTTGTTAATTTTTATTGGTTTTGGAAATGGCAAATTCTCGGAAGCAGTACATGAGAGCAGTGAGTGGAGTAGTTCTTTCCCTTTCACAGTTGCTCAGATATGGTGTCTCTCTCCTGAGGAGCAAGTTATACCATGCATTTTTTTGGCTTGGCAAACTTCCTGTACAAGGTCGACATTGCCATTATACTAGTAGCACAGCATCATCATGCTTTAAATGTACTAGCTGCTGAGGTTATAAATGACTCCTGATTTTTTTGAATGCTGCAATATTTAAGTATTCAGCTTGAGGCATTTTATTAAAGGGGCCTCATTACCGGAGCAAGTGCCAGGTGCTTTAAAAATTCTGTGCCTGTTTAATATAGCTCATGTTGGGCATAACTAATCACTGCTAAGGCTTAAAACCTTTGGTGTATAGTGCATCTGGGAACAGGTAGCTGTGAGACTGGGCAAAGGAATCCCCTTTCTCATCCCTCTTCAGTAAAAGCTCGCTCTCAACACAAAGGTCCAATTTCTGCTGTTTCTTGTACAGTGTGCATAGCATAGCAATATGTGGGCAGCAAACTAATGCAGAGTGCTCTCCTGTCTAGAGTTTCATTGTTCTTTCTGCCTGAGGCTTTGCAACCTTGGTCTTTTTTGGTTAAAATCTTTAAACAATGGATTATCTGTTTTCACGGGCTTTAGAGGATTTGAAATAGCAGTCACCCTTAGGCATTTGGCTCAAGATTATAGCAGTAAATATATTCATCAGAGCCCCCTGGCCCTTCCAAGAGCCAGGCAGTCATAAGATTACCTCGACCATATTCTTCTGCTTCTGTCTCCAGTGAAGTGTGTCAGCGTCTTAACAATTCAAGGTAAGCTCTGTTCCTTCTGACCACTTGCTCTCAGATGGTATGTGAGAAAGGGAGGATGTGTGTGGTGAGATTGAGAGCACCCCTAATAAGGGATCTTCATTCTTGCTGGGATGTTGGATTTTATACACCAGTATGGATTTTCCAGGAGATCAGAAACCTGTTCTGAAAGCCAGCATTGCTGCTTTTCCCCCCAAAGCCCAGCGGCCTGAAAATTTCATATGGCTTTAAAATTTTCAAATTGGAGTGTCACTTTAATCAATATTGATGTTCCTGATCTTTGAATGCCAGCTGATATTCTTCTGAAAGGTGGTGCTGGGACTGGAAGGCCCTATTACCAGAGATTACAAACCAGTTGCCACCCAATTGTGATATCTGACGTGGCGTTTTCTGTAAGAGTGCTTCCTGGTTGTGAAGTTTAAACAGTGAATTTAATGTTTTTCTTCTGTTATTATGAGATATAAAGTAGTTTACAGATATCAGACATTCTGCTGTGTTGGTTTGGAGAAAGATGTCAGCTGTCAGAAGGAGACTGAAAGTCAGTTCCAATAAAAAACTACATTTTCTAAAGCAGTTTATTTATGGCTAGAAGAGCTGTTCGTTGTATGACTTTGTACAGGCTGTGCTTTGCACAATGGGACTTAATTTTCTAGAGAGCAGCTTTATCTCAGGAAATTTCATTGCATGAAGAGATCTGTGATGTCTGTACTCTGAGGTCCTGTAAAGATTTCCACCCCTAACAGATTCTATTGATTTTCATCAAGTGCTATTTCCCAGAGTTCTGAGCTGTTCTTATCACATCACATCATGCTTCTCAACACAATTAAATAGCATGTGCTGGTTGGCCGCTGGCTTTATCAAAAGACCCTCCCCGTACAGGTACGCAAATTGGGAAAGGAGAAAATTGAATTCTGTTTGGAAGGTGTTTTTACTTTGCTGCTTTTTTTTTTTCTTCTTCTTTCCAGTGAGTAATGATAAACATTTACTAAACCACACTGTATGTTTTCAAAGTATAGAATACACATTACCTTTACCTTGGAAAACTTTGAGCTTACTTTTCATCAGAAGATACAAGTATTTAAAGCATTTGTAAAGAGAGCTGAGTCAGCTTCAGCACTTCGCCACATTTTCAATAGAAAATGGTGGAAGCGTGGAGTCTTTTTGGGCTAGTACTTAGAATGGTTGCAGCATTTTCTGCAGTAGTTTTAGTCTTTACCTCCACACCTCAGTTCCCCCTCCAGGGGAAAAGTAGTGTTGCTTTTTTTTTTTTTCAGTAGGTGGATAAGAATTACAGGAATTGGTAACTTAACTAAGCTATGTAGTGGCTTTGTGTCTGTACTCTAGAGGATCTGTATATTGAGTCTGGTGGGTTTTTTGCTAATGTAGATAGGTGGGATAGGGGAATGAAAATGGACTATCATGAACATGAATGATAGTGTTTGTAACTATTAAAAAGAATAGAATATACAAAATAGGTGGTTGTTGATATTGCATTACAGCTAGAATACTCTCATGTTCCCATGGGAATTAGCTGAGTGATACAGTGTTAAGGGAATAAATGCAGTTTAAGCATGCTTAAGACTGAAGAGCTGGTCAGAAATTCTGAAGATGCTACCCTCACTGAGTGAGCGGGAGCCTGGGACTGACCCCGGTTTCTCCTCTGAGTTGCAGGTTCCTGACTGTTGGATATGGTCAGCACTGGAGTTGCACCAGAACTGAGAACCTGTCCTGTAGTCTGGACTCTGCAGTCTCTGTATAGAGGGGACAGGAGGAAGGAGCTCCTGTACTGGGGCATCCAGGGGTTGTGAGCTGGAGCAGGCTAGCAGACAAACTGATCTTAAAGGAGAGGGAAGCTGAAGGTGTAAATTGTGGGAAATGAAGACTGACTGTTGAAAAAAAAAGTGTGATTCTAGGAAATGAATGGGTTTCATAGAAGTGGTGGATGTGCTGAGGTGCTAGTAGGCTTTTGGGTGCTAATGAAATGGAAAATACTGCATCAGGATGATCCTGCATCTGTCAGTATGTGTTGCCAAAGGAGAAATGCTAGACAGGGAACTGACAGATGACCAGCAAGGACGGGCAAGTGTGGCACAAGGAACACGAGAAGGTTAGGTTATAACAGATTGTGTGAGAGAGAGAGGCTTTGGAGGAGAAAAGATGAGATAGCTCACATAGCAAGAAGTCGGTACAAAGGTTTGTAGCATCTTCTTGTGCCTTGGATGGAATCCAGGTCTCTAAATCTGAAGACCTGGCTGTCAGAGTATATCTAAAACCTGCTGGCAATGGTGCTTCCATTTTATAGTTCTTTCACACTGAGAACAACCACCTATAGTTGCTATAACTTATGGTTAGCTCAAGGTGCGCCGTGGCAGATCAGGTGATAGCTTTGCACATGTGATATCACTGGGGTGATTAGGTAGTGGAATTCATCATTTAGGATTTTGTTTTAACATGGAAATTGGTGACAGGAGGAGACACATGAAGATGTGTATGGGTGCACACCACCACATTCAGATATTCTGAAGATTGTGAAGACAAACACTCATAAGATAGAACATATCAGAATTAATTTTGCTTATACAACCTTAATGCATCCCCCTTAAAACAATTTCTGACTTACATAGATCATGAAAATGCAGGGGAAAAAATTAATTTTCCCAAACTTGTTCTTTTAATTATACCGTCTATACACATTTCATTGTAATTACTATAAGGAAAAAAGCATGATACAGATTGAAGGGGTTTTTGTATTTACTGGTATTAATTGAACTTTTGGAACTCAACAGTGTGAGTTAAGCAAGCATTGTATATATATTAATTCTTCTTACTGGTGTTATAGAGTGGTATGTGCAGTTTGCAGCCTTGAAACACTAGATCTTGGGAGCTGAACTTGCTGTGTTCTCTAGGACTTTTTTCCCTGTCTGGGGAATAATGAGTTGCAGAAAAAGTCATACCTCGAATTACTTCCTGTATTTTGTCCTTTGGTCTTCTGTGGCAATAGCAGTAGTGTTTTGTCCTAAACGATAGGGAAGCTTTGCTAGCATAAAGGGAGAAAACCCTATAAATCTAAGCACTGTTAGGGAAAAAGGAAGTGGAGAGGTTGAGGGTGAGAGGTCCTGTGAAACAGCTTAATATACAGCTTATGAGTCAGTAATTTCCTTTCCTTTTATGGTCATCTTGTCCAGATTTGGTATTTTCTTTTTCCTTATCAAGCCAGCCTCTTTTTCTACTCCTTTAGGGAAAAAAACCAGCAGCAATAACATGCAGTGGCACAGGTGTTTTTCAGGCCATGAAACTTAGAGCAAGGAAACAGGCAGGAATCCACTGCTGGAGCAGCAGGTCCTACAGATAGTAGGATAAATGATGATTATATCCCTCTCCTAATCTGTATACTGCATGTCCTAACAACCCAGAATCACTCACCACCTTGAGTTTATCTTGCCTGAGAAGAAAGAAGTGTGCAGCTTCAGAGTATATTCTAACGTAATAACTAACATGCAAGGTCTTTAGACAAAACAAGTTATTGTGAATGATTATGAGAAAATTGAGGAAATCTTTTTAGACTCAAGACTGAAGCAATAGTTCAGGGAGGTATGACTCCCTTAGTTGCATATCACCACAGAGTTGTTTCAGTAGTTGCACTTTTTCAAGTTTCCTTTTGAGGGGAAGAAAAATAGCACTTTTTATTACTGTATTCTAAATTAAGAATTCCATGTTATTTTTACAGGAGGGTTGCTCCTTTTGTAATTTATATCTGTGGGGATTTAAATTTGGGGGCTCTTGGTAGAATTGCTGTTCTGTAGACTGGAATATCTTTTATTACATTAGACCTGTTTATGTTGCACTTGGTGATGTAGCTGAGCAGTCCTGTGATCTGGTAATTCGTTCTTAAGTAGCTCTGAACAAAAATCTGTGTGATCAGTGGTCATTAGGCACTATAATTAAAGCAGACCTATTTTTCCATATCACCTAGTTCAAATCCATGTCTTCAACAGTCAAGAGACCATAGGTTAACCATCAGTTGATCACTGTGTTTAAACAATAAAATACTTCATCTCTGCTCAGTTATAAGGCTACCCTTATTGTAAGACTGTTGCTAGCAACCTGTGTGCAGATTTTGAGGTGTTTGCCTCATTTGTAACTTTGTGGAATTTCATTAGTTCTCAGAGTTGTGATTGGTATTTAATGATATAATGATATTTTTATTTACTTAGCCCTAGAAAATTTCCACTACAGAAGGCAAGAGGCAGTCCTTGCATCCAGAAGCTTACTACTTGAAATAGTCAGCATACATATTTAACAAGAAGTAGTGGATCCAGCAAACATTTGTGTTACTGCATGCTGACCCATGGCTTGCAGGATTTTTTAATTTCTGAGGGGTGCACAGGGCTGGTTGTGAGCCACATGCCTTTTATGGGGGAAAGGAGGGCTGGAGCAAGCATCAGATCTCCTGGAGCAGAAAGTCGGGGTAGGAGACAGCCACAGACTTTGCTGATAGGATTTGAAAAAACAAACAGGAAGTGAGTCATATTCATCTTCCTTTGTCAGCAACACCCACAGGAAAAAGTCACTGGATACATGTTTTTGATATTAAAGAACAAACTTACTGTGCAAGGTGTTGAGGCTTGGAAGAGATATGCTGAAGAGGAAAAATTGATGTGGAGATGTCCTTTTTTAGATGTTTTTAAAAGGAACTTAAAGGAGATGTTGATTTGTAATTGACCTTTTTATTTTGTGCCCAAAGTTGAATTCAGCTGTTTTGAAGCTCTCAGTAGTTTGTCTGTGCTAGAAGTTATTTTTTGAGATCAAATGGAAAATGGCATTTGCTTGAGGCCTTTCTGTAAAATGCTCTTGCATTTTATCTCATCTGCATAACATGTATCAGAGGAAGGTGCCTGCTGTGTCTGCTGTTCCCTCTCCTCCTTGGCTCCTTAATTAGCAAGTAAGTATGTATAGTTATTTGTCAGTACTATTTCAGGGAAATTAAAAACAGGTGAATTGAGTAGAACACAGATTACTCTTTGGAGATAGTTAAACTGAATTTTCAGTGATGAAAGGAGATAAACAGGAAAACTAGCTTATACACAGGGCAGGTCTTTGTCCTGTCTTAGTGTTTGTGGGTAGATTATGTACTATTGTAATGTTTTTTCAGAGGACCTGCTAAAATGATGGTTTTCCAAGTAGGTGTCACTGGACTGTGTCACAGATTCACTGGAAGCGTGTGTGTATAGTGGGAAGGGGTAGCAGTAGTTGCAGTGTTTGTACCTCTGTGGCTTCAGAGGGGTAATAGTCAGGCAGGTGGGACCATCTTCACTCACAGCCTGTGTTGACAAGGAGAAACTCAGCAAACATCCATCATATTTAACTTCTTAGCATTAGATAAACATGACAAAACTCATAAAAAATGCTGTTTCACTGTTGTTTTGGTGTATGATCAGTTTGAATGTCTCTGGCTCATCCAGATTGAGCAGTCTTTGTCATAGCCC
This sequence comes from Athene noctua, assembly GCF_965140245.1. Lineage (NCBI taxonomy): Eukaryota > Metazoa > Chordata > Aves > Strigiformes > Strigidae > Athene > Athene noctua. Next base: position 43,877,698 of record NC_134041.1, read on the forward strand.
ATCTGTAAAGTACCAAAAGACCTTTTTTCATATGTCTTAAAAGCACCATGTCATTGATACTTGGTCACTGCTAGTGTCAGATGACTCAAAACCATTGCATAAGCTTCTGTCATTTCAGAATTAGTGTTGATCTCATTGTTAGGACTGTCAGAGATGTCATTTAATATTTAAAAACCTGTTGAATCATCTGTAATTGTCCTTCTAATAAATGGAGAGATTATTTGATGCAGGTGAAGCCCTGATGGCTAACATCAGTGTTTAGATATCCATCCATGTTTTCCAACTGTCAGTACAAGAAAAACTGAAATCAAGTAAGAGTACCTTTGAAGATGGATAGCAAGATATTGAATCTATTTCAGGGCCACCCGTAATTGCAAGAGAATGAGCTACTGGCTGTGCAAAGCTTCTTAACTGGGGAGTGGGTCACATACTTGTTATTGAGGTTTTCAGATGATGGAGGGGAAGTTAGCCAGCACACTGATGGGGATTTGGTTCCAGCTCCTGTCAGTAGTTCTGGCCAGATGAGGATAGAGCATCCACTTTATGGCAATGAAAAGTATCAGGAAATGCCTTATTCAGCCTGCTCAAACAATTTGGGTGGATGAAGAGTTCAAATTACTGTATCAGAACCTCCAAGTGTCTGTCTTCCTTTCTGTCAGTTAGCTAAGTAACCTCTTTTCATTCTTAGGTGTAATTTGGCTGGGTTTTATATATGCCACTTTCTTAATTCTTTAAAAAAGCATCATGAAGGCACCTACTGCTGCAGACTTCACATCTTGCAGGTAGACAGTATGTCTGATGGAAAGTTCAGAACAAAAATACTCCAGTGATCAGCTAATTCATACAGCTGTTAGGCTTGTTCCCACCATCAAGGGAAGAGTGTCTCTTTCTAGTATACTGTGGCTGTGCTAACAGAAAACCCAGCAGCCCTTTAAAAACTGTATTTTACCATTGTGCTTCACGACAATGGTATTGATGTTATTTCATGATGGGACCTTGGTCCTGCTGTTTCTCGGCCTGGGTGTTGAGCTGGGAGGGAGGTGCTCTGAGCCCTGCTCTTTAAACCTAAGTGCAGGGCACAGAAGGGGTAGTACTGCTAGTAAGACATGTCATCTCAGATGCAGAAGGTGCAGTGTATATACATTGTTGGTAGCTTTCATACCGATTACAGCATCTCTATGAATTATGGTCATTGCAGAGCACTTTATGAAATAGTTTCTTTGTAAAAGAGATATTGACGATTTCTTGTTTTGAGTAGTGGTTTAGGAATAGATAGCTTGCTCTCATCAGAAAGGGAGACTGTCAAGATAAGAAATTCAGTTCTGGCCAAAGGGAAAATATTTCATTGAGTGCATAAATTAATCTGTGGAACTCATTGTTGCAGTACATCTAAAACTGTGGGGTCAAAAGTAATCTTATATTTATGCGTTAGATGAGCAGTAATTGTTATAATAGACAAATCCTGCAGATGAAAACAAACTTTTAAGGCATTTTGGAAGGGACAGACAGCTTCCTTGAGCTTAAAGTGTCCCTGAGCGTAAAGGATAATAAAAAGGACTACTTTTCCTGATGACTATTTTGCAGATTTGTCTTCAAGGCTTTCTTCTGCTAATTTTTGAAATACCTGGGACTGGATAGTACAGATGGTAGGATACCAATGTGAATGAGTTTTAGGCCAGATTCAGAATGACATTTTTATGTCCTGGATAATTTTTGAAGCGTTTTAAATCACTGATTCTTACCAGACCACAAATAATTATCACTATCCCACTAAAAACAAGGTGTTACATTCAGATTATTACACTGGTGATAAAATATTAGGTAGAAATGTATTCTGCAACACAGGCTACTTAAAATAAATGTAGGGTTTTGACAGGATTGAGGAATAATGTATAATTTTTATGTTTTTTTTTTTTTTACAGTATCTTCAAAAACCGTAACAGAGTAGACCTAGCTGTTATTTGGATGGATCAGGCAGACAGTGGCACATCTTTAACCTGTTCTCAAATAATGTTTGGTTGGAACACAGTCCAGTGTTACCTCTTTTTGGACTGAAGTCTATCTGCTGTTTTGTTTGTCTAAACCTTTGTCCTTGTTGAGAAGAGAGGTTAGAGACCTCTGCCAGTGCTGGTGCTCAAACAATTGCTTCACAGGAGTGTGACTTTTAAGTGGGCAGCAGTGTTTCTCTGCTGCTGATACAATTCGGATATGGGTGAGGTGCTCTGGCAGCCTGTTGATGTTGTTTTGTCATTTATACATAAAAAGGCTGTGTATTATCCAGTCCTACTCTGCCATAAGTACTGGGGCCACCACGCTGGTATAGAGCAGCCCTCAGTTTGTTTGTAGCATTAATGATCCTTTGAAGCATCAGGGCACAGCTGGGCCTCTGCAGGGCTACCTGCACCTTTTCTGGCCAGATTGCTCCCGAGTGAGTGTGAAATGCCACAAGATAGAGTAAGAGAAATTGAGTTGGTGGCTTATGGTCGCAAACACAGAAGTATTTTCAAAACAGTCTTTACCTCTCTTAAATGATTAGGCTTCTCTTGGGTTTTGTGCAAAAAGTAATATTTAGATCCTTATTGGTTCTCTTAGTCCCAGTTTTTTAAAAATTAATTTACTTCACGTATTTCATGAGCAAAAAGACAAATCAACAAACCTGTGTAGTTGATGGACAAAATACTGACACTGTATTAGAGAGTTACTATTTCCTATCCATTCAACCATCAAATGCCAATAAATAATGGTATCAGTGTATTGCTATTACACCATGTTATATTTTGAATGTGTGAAAACAGAAGAAGAATTGTCAGTAATAGAAGATCTGAAAAGAAACTGTTTAAAATAATCCAAGCATTTTAACTTTGGGCATCTTCTTGCAATTATGTGTTTTGCTTATTTCACCTATGCACTGGACTTTCTTCAGCCTGAGCTCCATGCCCTTTTTTACTGCTGTATCAGAGGGTGGCCTCTCAGAGGCATGACTGATCTGATGTGGTATCACAGTTTATAAATAACTCTAGAAAATAAGGGCATACTTCCAGTTAGGGCTGAGCTCTGTATGTTGGATATGTGTTGGTGGACCAGGACTGGCATGGTAAGGGATGCTGCTGCCAGGAGCTAAGATGTGTTGGGAATGGTTCATGATCTCAGGATTGGAAGAGTAGGGGAGGGAGTAGGGAAGAATAAAAGGAAATGTGTGCCTTTTAACCGACGCCTTCTGGTTTTTTTGTTTTCCTCATTAGCAAATTCAATGTGTTTTTATTACTTTAGATTTTTGCTACCTCCTTGACTTGTATTATCTGAGTCCCAGTGTTATGACATGAGACATGTTAGACAAAGATTTTTGTATACAGGTTGATGGAAGAATACAGCATAAATGGAAGGAAGAGAAGCCTTTTCATAGAAGTGTCCAAATAGAATACATTTAGATTCCAAAGGCACATTTATGAAACAGATGTAACTTAAGAATGTTTATTTTATAAAGTACCAGAGAGAAATTAATGCTACTGAAAGGTTACTTTTTCTGTATAGATATGTAATATTCTTATATCTATACTCTTTTAGCATGTGGTCATTGTGCATAGTGCTTTATTGCCACCTATCTCCTCTCATCCCCCTGTTTTCCTTCATATCCTGTCCTTTATCCTCAATGCTGAAATTAAAATTTATTTAATACTGCTAAAACTAGGGATCCTGGTTTTGGTATATTGGAGAATAAATTTGTGGTTGGAATTGTTTTCATCCAAGCTGAAATTTTGTCTGCTTCCCTGCAATTTCTTGTGTGCTACAAGAGGATATTGGCTATGTATTAGTGCATATGTGGCTGAAAAGGATATGTAGAAGGAGAGGCAGAAGCTGGTATTTTCTTTCCCTGTGTTTTTTAAGATAGAAACTAAATATAGTGAGTGTTAAGCAGATGGCTATGTTGTTGCATAATAAATATTTGAAGAAAATTAAATTATGTCCTGCCTGTTTGCTGACGACAGTTCCAGCCCCCATAGTAACAGCAGTAATAATAATAGGAGGATTTACAGTGTATTTATTTTTTAATTCTCAAAGTGAGGTACCTAGGAAGGTCATATAAGGAGAATTTTTTTTTTTTTTTTTTTTATGTGGGAAAGATCAAGTGTGATGTGCCTGAGGTCATCCAGCATGTCAGCAAGTCTCTTTCAAGAGTGTGCAGGTCCCCTTGACTCCCAGACAATACTTTTCCATTTTAAACCATGCTGACTCGCAAATACTTAGTTGAGCATTTCCTTCAGAACTTCGTTGTTTGTTTTTTTTTTTTTTCTTAATTCCAATCTAAATGTTTAAAAATGTTAACTTGCCAAAAGGAGATAATAAAACCAGACTTACATTCCTGTCCAGTGTACCTGAGCAACAGGCTTGCTATGAAAAACCTACACTGAATGCTCTCCTGAAGGTTTTGTTGTGAAGAGGAGAAGGTGGTGGATGCCAGAAAGATGATGAAGATTTAGCTGAAATAAGAGGTTTTATTTATACTGCTGAGCTTCATCTTGTGATATTAATAGCATACAGGCATTTCTTTTGGATAGAGAGAGTGGATTCTGTATTTAGCTGAGGTCAGTGTGCTGCTCTTTCTGTCATGAGCCAGAAATCCTGTTGCCATTCAGCTATTTGCATACATTACCTTGTCTTTACTGGGAGGACTCTTTTATTTCCTTCTGTAAATCATTCTGATGTTGCTAGATTGAAAGTTGTGTGTGAGAGGTACAGGATAAGAGCAAGAACTGTTAATATCTGACTCAAAGGTGAGAAGCTTGGACAGCAGATTCGATCTGTAGCAGCAGAAAAAGTAATCTGGTTGATGGTCTACCCCCTTTTCTTAAGGACTCTGCAGACATGCTGGAAAGCAAGTTGAAGAGTTTATGAATTGTCCCAATTACCCATTTCCTGCCGACTCTTACTGATATTTTTCTGTCCTCTGACTGGAAGTAATTGTATCACGTGATAGAAGTGGAATTGGCGCTTATCACATGGTAATTTGTGTGATGGGAGTAGTTTGCAGCTGTATTGCAGCAGAGTGTATCATCCAGAGTATGAGTGGGATGTCTTTTTCCACTTGGTGGGGAGAGAACAAGGCCTGGGATTCTTTACGGCCTCTGTAAAAAATTATCATCTGCCCCAGCTTAAAGATATATTAATAGCATCGTGATCTCTTACATGCATGGTTGGTCCTGTTGCCTGGATACAAACATAAAGTGATTAGAAAGGTATCATTAATATAAAATGAACAAAATAGGTCATAAATGTAACCAGTTAGATGTTTTTTCCTGTGTGCCCACCGTGCACGTTGGTGCTTGGCTCTTTTCCTTGCTTGTTGCAGATTGTGCTTTGCTGTAATGCTGCGTTAGGCTTTTCACAAAACTTTAAGTATAACCTCTGTGATATTTTCTGCTAACTCTCTCTCTGTGGTTTCTTCCCTGTTCTTTGAAATAAACCCTTATCAGTTTTTCTCACATCATTTGTACCCTTCTGTAATCTGTTACCTTTTGTCTGTCTTTGATCAAATGCTGTCTTGTCATCTTAACTTCTTTCAGAATGAAGTTGTATTTTTAGTTTCAGTGTGCTGCATTGCTCTTCTTGGTAAATATATGCACTGTATCACATAAAGGAGTGTTAAACATTTCTACAAAAGGCCCTTGTTTTTAGCATCTCCCTAGGGTCTTGTAATGGATTTGTTAGGGCTCTGGGGAGATGTCCCTTTCTAACCTAGTTTCTGGTTCAGTGGTTCTCTTTTCCATAATTTCCTGCAGCATTTCTAATTTTTTTTGTGAAAATATATGCTCACTTCTGAAGCTGCTCTTACCTCTTTTTTACATGCTTCTTTCAAGTGTAGATGAAAATGTCTGTGACAGGTTTGGTAATGTTTCTTCAGTTAATTCTCTATTTCTTAAAGTCTGTTCACATATAGAAGCACTGTACTTTAGGGTGTTACTTTTCTCTTTCCAGCTGCTCTGATAGCACTCTGTGATACTGTTGTTTCCAGGGTGAAGAAACTAAGGCAATTTTTAAGGTCTCATGACTTAACAACCAACTGCTAGAGGTAGACAGCAGTGACTGAGTTCTTAGTTTGCTTCAGCTGTGAAATAAATCGTTTGCTTAAACCCTGTCTGTGTAGGCCTTTGGTATGAACTGCCAGAGAAGGAGGAGGAGTGAAGAGAGTGATACTGGCTTCCTAAATTCAGGACAGTAAAGAATGAAAGTATTCCTTGCGTTCTCTTGGAGAATCGTTACATGTTGTTTAGCCACCAGTATTACTGTGAATGAGCGCTAGGTGCAGGCGTCTTATATCTGTGCTGTTTGGTGATTAGGGAAAGGAATGCAGAACAATTATTTAGTGGTTAATATGCTGTAACGGAGATTAGAAGATTTGACCTAGGTCCCTTGCTCTGCTTTTCATGTGAACTTCGGTAGTTTACTTCATTGCTGCCTCAGTTCTGTTTTTGTCAAATTAGGATAATATTTATGTTCTAATACTTGTGTGCTATCTCTGTTTATTTTGAAAAGTGTGTGGGACAGGGACTGTCTTTTGTTAGGCATCCAGAAATCTGGTTAAATATACAGATACAGTTCTGTGCTTGTGTATGTGTTTAGGTAGATACATAATACATAGCAATCCTAACCTTGGCTGAAGCCTTTTGGTGTATGCTGTGATGTAAATAGAAATGAGAATATGGTTGAAACAAATTATATGATGCTTTCTCAACGGTTTGGTCACAAAATACAGCTTCCTGTTTTTAACTGTAGGTGATGTTTTTAGGTCTTGCTATAAATGCTGTATGATAGCTTTCAGAACTCATACATCCATGCACAAATATGTAAAAGAAAAATTTCTATCTGCCATTTCATGACTTTATTTCTTTGATATCATGATTCATTTTATTATAAAGCCCATTCTCCTTTTTGGCTTACTTTGTGTCATAATATGCACTTATGAGAAATAAAGGAGAAGATGAGAATGCCATACCCAGTCAGAGAAATTGTATGTGTAATACACTGTTTTGTTTCCAGTAGTACCCGATGATTGGTGGTTTTGGAGGAAGTGTTAAAATCTTCACAGTGGACAATTACATAATTATGAGTGAGTTTCAGAAACACTGAACAGATTTAAGCACACACATCTCACTGAAAGACAAGGAGGTTAAAAAAACCCCAAACTATAAATGCCTATCTCCTTTGTGTTTTTAGAAACTAAAGGAGTTTCTATTTTCATATTTATTGTTAGATTTAACTAAAATAGTGCTCTGATACTAGATTACATGATTATGCATGTCTGCTTCTCCCTTCATTCCTCCCACTTCAAATAACTTGGTTTATAATTTTGCTGTGAGTTTTGTTGTTGCTTAAGGTAAACATCTTATTTAGTCAAGAATTATCAGCTGCGCAAATAGTGAACAGTGAAGGCTAGCTAAGTAGTAGGCTTGTGGAAAAGAAGCAGGTGTTGTAGTGGATCATACCTTGTACATGAGTCAACAATGCAAATAATGTTTATGAAGGAGCCCAGCATCTGAGACGCATAGTCTTTGTACTGTGTACTGGAACTGTGGATGGCTGCAGCTTGTTTGCACCATACTTGAGGAGAGATGAGAACCAACTGAAAGTAGCTCAGGAGAAAGCAATAGCAATGACAATCAGACCCACAAGTAAAGAATGAAACAAGCAGAATTGCTTAGGCTGGATAAGTTAAAATAATTTTAAAATTTTACAGTGTTCTGCAAAGAGAAAAATTTCTCCTCCATGTTCACGTAGGGTAAGACCAGAAGTAAAGGGCTTAAATTGGAGAATTAGAGTAGACTTCAGGAAAAACTTTACAACAGCGCAAGCAGTTAAGCAGTAGACTGCATTGCCTAGGGACCTTCTGGACATTCTGTCCTGAAAGATGTTATTGGAGATAACAGGCAAATGTGTCGGGAATGCTTTAGATATCACCGATTCCACCTGAAAGAATTTCCTTCTGTATGTGATTTCAATGGTACCAACATTGTTTCTGTATAGTTTCCCTTCAGTGTTAATTTTCATTGCATTTTCTTGAGGATTTTTCTTTCTGCTAAATACAGTTTCAGTCAGGGTGGACTTAAACACATTAAATGTGAAGATAGTGTATGTTAAAGAATAATATATATAATGTCAATATTATTTTTTTCTAAATGTCTTGTTTACTTTTTTACCATGCTGATCAAGTGACTGTTTTCACTGACATGTGACACAAATTCTTACAGAGTAACTACAGGTAATTTATAGATCATAATTTAAAACCTCCCTCTCTCTGTTTTATTTCTTTCTCATTTTCTTTGTTGCTGTGGCCCCAAACTGCCCAACAGTGCGCTCTCTTAGAATTTCCTAAACTAATTCACGTTATTCTGTATATTCAACCAACCTCACTGGAAGTTGTATTCAGTTGAAATTTTATTTAATTTTTGCTTTCTTTTGCAACTATTTAATGACAACCTGAAAGAAGATAGATGCTAATCTTTGAGACCTCCACAAATACCCTTCTTCCATGCTCAGAACTGATCAGTGGTTCTTGTTTTGTTTCTTTTTGCCAGTTTCCCGCTTGTGACAGTACTTTGTTCTTGCCTGAACAGTGATTTGAGTAGCCCTTTGTGTGAAGGACTTGACCAAATCTTTTGAGAAATTTCCAATAAACAATGTGTTCTTGTATTCCTTTACTCCATTGGGTTTTTTTCTAATCCTTGAAAGAATTCAGCTCCTTAACAGATCTACCTTGTGTTCAGTTCATCTTGTCCCCTCAACTATGCAGAAACCTTCAGTGTTCACATGCTCAGGATTCTCCTTCCCTCTGTTCTTGAGAAGTCTTTGGGTTTGTTCAGACTTCCCAGTTTACAACATTTCAGGTTTACTTTCCTGTGCTGAGGTGGTGCTTACAAATGGGAATACAGGACCAGTATCCCGTGGACAATTTTCAGTGGCGTAAATTCTCACACAGTACTACTCCTCTCCTGTGCCTGCATAATCTGGTGCATAGGGCCATTGCAAGTATTTGTGCACATGCACAATGCACTAAATCAGAAATTGAAAAATACTGGCTTACCGCAGCATATGCCAGCACAGGACAGTGGCAGCACAACAAAGGCGATGTGCAACTGCTTCATGTGTAGGAAGGGAAGGGGAAGGAAGGGAGATATCTGCCACCTTCTTGACAGTGCTGTTGGCTTAACCTGGTTTAAGATATGTTGGATTATCTATACTGGTATTTTCCTTTTGCATTAGGCAATTTAAGGCTGAGTAGGAAATTCTCAACAGAAAGTCACAGAAATGTAAACACAGTAGTACTGAAGAACATCATGTTTAGACATTACGTTAGCCACCTTTTCTCATTGTATCTTACTGAGAAATGCATGTTTTTAACATCTTTATTACAGCCTGATTTTTTTTAAAAACCTTATTAGATGCTGAATGTTGAGAGGTGAATCCGGATGTAGATGAAGACACTAACAGAGAAGAACTAGAGATACTAGAAATTATGAGAGAGCGTCAAAATTAGCTATTTCCCATTTGTGGGGAGGCACTGGAGAGAATGCAGTCAAAGCAAAGTTTAACCTGAAATGTGTATTTGTCTGTGTGTGCAGGGGAAGAGTGGAACTGGAAAAGTGCTAGTGTTTTTCCAAGCACAAGAAGGCTTTGGAGTTAAGTAGCTGTGCAGCTGATAAACCAGTTTGCAGATGTGTCATGGCAGCAAAAACCAAATTAATAAGGTTTTGGGTTATACAAATGAAAGAGGAGTTCCTTCTTGAACAACTGTGAAAGTTAACTTGCCATGTGTGCAGGCCCAAACATCTTGTTTCTGAATGGATGTAAACTAACAGAAGAGAGTTGAGGGACAAATCACAAATGGGTATACACTAAGGGACCGACAGGCAAACATGCTTGCTTTGGCTATGTGATAACTAGAAGTGTAGGTGGGAGATGTGATAAGAGTCTACAAATATTTGAGAGGCACATACTTGAAAGATAGAAACTAATTAATTTAGTAAGGTGAGAAGGGGCATAACTAGAAACAAGGGAGTGAGATTATGAAATATATTAAAGGATGGAATAGTTTGCCCAAAGGAAAGGTTGGAAGGACAAATGTGTAAGATCAAATATATAAGACTAGTAGAAAGATTCAGGAAATAATCTAACATCAAAGAGTCAGTTTTCTGATGAAAATAGATTGAATAATTTGACAAGTCTCTTCTACATTTAATTTATGTTTGCTTTTGAGGTATTAAGGCAAGTTGTCAGCCTCTCTTAACTCTTTAATTTTACCTCCCTAATGCTTCCTCACAATTCAAATCTATGTTATTGCATACCAATCTTAGATGCTGCCTTTCTTTAGAAAAATGTTTAAAAAAGGAACAGTTGGGCAAACAATGAAAAAAGAGACAAGGGGAGAAGAAAGGTGAATAAGCTTTGGGAATGACTTTCAAGAATGTTGTCTTGCTACATTTGGCCTAAAAGCTGTAGCTGCAAATAAATGGGAGCAAACTAATAGCAGATATAGAGGTCTAGTTGCACTATTTTGTTCCCGTTTGCATCTAGGTGAGCAAGGGTGAGGGACGTCCCAGGCGGAGAGTTAGTATTTGTGTTACATGCGGCGTGTGGCTAAACATGCAACTGATGGGATGGCAAGAACAGGAACAAAATCTTTTTAGCACAGAGGAGGCAACAGAATTTTTGCTTAATGAAATGAAGTGCATTTAAAATTGCAGCCAGAAAGTCAGTTTGACTCCATCTGAGAGGATGGAGAGCAGCCCTAAATTGCTCCGTTTGGCTTATGCAATAGTAGTAGAAAGTGTTCAGGTTCAGTGCTACTCTCAGTGGCTTCTTGTCCGGATAGATGTGAATTGCCTGCTAGTGTTCTGGTGTGTGAAGGAGGACAATGAGGAGGAGTCACATCAAGCTGCTGCTTGTGAGAGGAAAGATGTGGTTATGTTTGACATTTGCTGTCTGGCTCCTGCTGGCTAGAAGGCATCCCTGGGATTAATTTGAGGAGATTATTTAAAGAATTTGGAAAGTGTACCAGTTTGGGGGCTTTCCTTTGTAAAGCAAAAAACCCTAAACCTTAGTTTTCAAACAGCACTAATAGAAAGTAAATTTATGATGCTGCATTTTATTTCTGTACATTGTCTCTACATGCAGTCTTTACAAGGATTTAAACTGTTGTCTGCCTGAGCTCTGTTATCGAGGACTTCATCTGAGAGTGTGTTTTAATTTTTTCATTATTAAGTAAGGTCTTCATGTGAAATTTAAAGCCAAGTTCACAGTGCCATGATGCTTATGGTCCTGGATGTTGCAACTCTCTGACTGTTTTTTTTTTTTAAAAAACCTCCAGCTTTTAAAACAAGACAGGAGGTTCTTAGCATATTCTTCCCCTTCCTGCTTTTCCTTTTATATAATTGAGAATCAGTTTCAGCGATTAAGAAATACTGTCTTCGCTTTCACTTGACATGTTTTTAAGGAGGCACAATAGTGTGTGCACTGTCTTGTTGAATAATTTGCGTTTAGAACAAAGCATTTGTTTGCTCAGCCTGTGTGCAGTGATCTTCATACTTGTATAAAATAAAGTACCCTTTGATCTTTCTTTCCTGTGTATCTCGAATCCAGACCCATTTTACTCTCCCCTCCCCACACCCCAGCTGGAGAGTGGGCTTGTAAGCCAGGCATTGTTGGCTTTTGCTCTGTGTGCTGGCTTCTGAACAAAGGTGCTGCTGAAAAGGTGAGTACTTAACTTCCATCCTCTTTGATGCAGATTTATGTTCAGAGGAACTGATAAATTTAGACTCACCAAACCTATCACCTTAAACCGTGTCTAGGTTTGCAATGGGGAAAATCTAATCTACCAGCTCATAAAATCGTGAGCGTCAGCCATCAAAGCACTGTTAAATTCTGGTTTAGTGTAAATTGTGTGGCATTCTGCAGCACAGCAGATCAGAGTAGCTGAAAGGTAGGCATGTTTCATCTCTTAAACAGGTTTGAATTTAAAGCTAGAGAAATCTCTGACACCCTGAAAATAAACAGTATTAAAATTACAATTCCCGCCCTATGATGAGCATGGGATAGGATGGCTGAGAAGAGTGCTTGACTACCCATTTCCTACATAGTTGTGTGAATTCTTCATCAAATCTAATGTATGTCACATCAGCTGTCTTCTGAAAGTAGCTGAGGTACCTGAGCATTAACTGAAAGGAAAAGAAAACAAGCTTTTATCAAATCGAGAAAGCTATAATACTTATGAGATGGGGGATAAGTTTAATAGTATTGCTCTGCTATGAATACTTAGGAATTTCTCGAAACCTTTCCCTTCAGTCAGTGAAATACCAAGTGTGCCAGGCATGCAACGGTGCAGTAGAGGGGGTGGGGTGGTCGTGGTGGTCGTTTTACAAGTGTTTCCAATTGGCAGTGAATCGAGTAAAACAACAAAGGATTAGTACAGAAGGGAACTCTCAAAAACATCTAGAGTGCGTTATGGATGAGAAATAATGTGTTTTATCGGCATGCAAACAAAACTTTGTTTATAGGAGAGTATTAGTACTTTAAGGAAGGGTAGATGAAAGTAAATATGTGATACTGTAAGGTCTGTATTGGTCTGTTTTCCATGAGACTGCATTAACCATCAGAAATGGGGATGTCACGCATAAGGGTTGAAGATGGTTCTTCAGGAGCTTTTGTAAAACTTTATGCTGTCAGATATTACGTGTGTATTTGTCGTCTGCAGACTGTTTTCCTTATGCATGTTCTGTATTTAAAAATACTGGTGTTATCTACCTGTAAAACCACTCCACATTAGAGTTACTAGCTTAATATTTTAGGAACCAAAGAGAGTCATGGGTAAAACATTCTAGAAGTTTCCAGCTAGTAGCCTAAAATATACTTACATACAAGAAAGTCTGTAAAGTGAATACCTTGACTTCATGGAGAAAAGTATCTTGGAATGTTCAAGATTAAAAGCAAATATTGTGTATTCCACTAGAAAACTGGACTTTTATACTTGATAAATACTAGAACATACTGAGATACATAGTTTTAAATTTTGTCAGTTACCATTATTGCTTACTTTTCCTGTAGTAAAGTTTTAAAGAGATATCACTGTATTATTAAATGTGATTATGATATATATTTAATAAAATATATATTATATATTTTTATATGTATTTAATAAAAATACTAAAAAAAATTTAAGTATTGCCTTTTCTTGTAAGAAGCTTTTAAACACTTTTCAGGAGAGATATGGGTATTTGTTAAAAGGAAAGAGGTTGAAGGAGCTTCTGTTCTGTAACTGCTATTTGGAATCTGGTTTTGAATACCCTTGTTTTAAAAATCCGTATTTTCATGGTACACTTGCTGTTTGTCTGATCTGGAGCCTCTTCATCTTGTCTCAGAAGATTTGTCTGTTGATGTCAGAAATCCATGTTAACATGACACTATTGTATCACAATTCTGGTTTTGACCTTATAAGAATATTTCATGGAGTTTAGTGTCCAGAAGATGTTACATGTTTTTATTTCCTTTTTTAACTTGTTTGGGGTTTTTTTTTGTTTGTTTGGGGGTTGGGTTATTTTTGGACTTTGGTCATTTCAGAGATATCTACTAAATTTCAGGGCATGTATTCGAAATCATGAAAGACAAAGCAAGATTCTTTTCCTGCTTTTGTGTGTAGATAAATATTCCTGGTGGAGCAAGATCTTGTTCTGTGATTCTCTTGCTCTGTGACATCTACGAGAAGAGCCTTTCTGACTAAGGACACTTATAATCTCTTAACAGAAGGATACTAGAAGAAGTAGTCCGGTGCATACAGCTCAAAAACTAGTTCTTTGTGTCAGAAGTGTGTCCCTGACTGACATTTGGCAGAACAGTATGAATTGAATTAGAGTTTGCAGTTGTATTTGGCATGTTTCTTCTGTCAGGAAGTGGTGAGGAGCAGTCAGGAGGAATACAATATACAGAAAGATTTGCAAGCAAGCAAGGAGCAAGCTTAATAGCAAGAAGTAGCAGGTAGATGTAAGGATCTGCCTGGAGTTATAGTTAAGAGGTTGCAATTTTACTTAATAATATAAAGAATAATTCTATGTACCTGGGGGGTTGTAGAGAATAATAATTTCCAATAAGGTTTAATTCAGCAATTATCATGGTACTCTTGAGGCTAGGCATCTTTGGTCTTTTTACTGTTAGCTGCTAAATCGTGTGCGTAATGGTACAACTGAATTGGAAAAAGCATTTTGTTTTTTTCTCTAAAACTTTCTGTTGTAGACAAGGCCCTAATAGCAAGCAAAGCCTCTGTGTTGAAAAGTGTTAGGTCAGTTACTGAGGATACTTGTGTTTTTGTGGTTGTCCTCTAGAAGACATGGATTCCTTAAAAAGAAACAAAACAAAAACCCCAAACTGATAACTGAAACTCCCTTAACCTTATTTTCAAATGTGATACTTTTATAAAAGATGAAGTTTCAGGGATCTGAAGCAAGTTTCTTCTTTCCTCTTTTTGTTTCTCTCACCCTTTTAAATGAGTTACTGTATGCCGTTTAACTGACTGAGCTGTAGACATGTGCTAACTTCATGTATCTAACAGAAGAGCAGTAAGTAATGCACAAGTCAGATTTGTTAAATCAGACAGCCTGATGAGACCAGAAATACAAAATATTTCTTTATGTGGAATATAGCCGGATTTAGCAGTGTAATTTTAGGCATGGAAGGAAGCTGACTGCTCATCCCTGATGTTCTGTGGTATCTGTTTCTTTGTTCTCTGATTTGTGATGGAGGAAGGCTTGAACACTACCTTTGATACATGTGAAATCTGGAGAGGGATCTTTAGAGTCCTTACATTAATGTACTGCATACTACTCTTCATTTTCCATCCCCAGAGAGCTGATGGTTTGGAGGTGATTGTATGTACCTAAGCTTACTGCAGGAAAACCTTCTAAGCTCCCCCTTCGTATCCTTAATCAAACCAGAAATTTGTGCACAGGGCAACGTTTCAGACCTCTGTGTTAGAAACACCGGATTTCAAGATGGAGTGCTCTTCTGTTTACAAGCTCTGGGCATGTGGGGCTGTGTTATCAGCAACTGCCTGAATCAGGCCCTTTCTGTTGAGGGATTTTTTTCAAGCAGACTTGACATCTCCCTCACCAGTAAGCAATAGCATCTTTGTGATGCCTTTAAGATGCACTGGCTTTCGTGAACTAGAGTATATGGGGGTGGATATTGCATTGAATTTGGTGTATCTCCCAAGCTGGCAGGATTGTTCCCAGCTGTCAGTGACTGACAGTAGTTGAGTTGCTGTCTCAGAGTTCAAGTTAATGGAATTTGCAGTTCAGTTTCCCTTGCATTGTCTGGCAAAGATGAAATTTCCCATGAACTAGAAGAGCAGGAGAGATTCCACAAAGTAGAAGCTTTCTTTACATGTGTGTTGGGTCTGAAAAATTGCTGAGAAGTGCTGTCCTTCCTGGGGATAGCTTCTTGCCAACAAGCATGCTTTCAGGTGTTTCATTTTGTTCTAACTTCTTACACTGTACTTACTGCTGAACATTTCCAGTTTCCAGAATTGCATTAAAAATGTGATAGATGTATGTTATATGATTGTCATCTTATTATTTTTCTACACAGATGGCACTTTGGATTTAGAGGTTCTGTTCTCACAGTAGAGGTAACTACTTTGTTTATGTTAAAGGAGCACGAGTGTCATCAATGCAATTCAGTGATAACTTAATGTATTTACTGAGCAATGAATTACATTTTATTCTTTTTTCCAGCTTCTTCATTTTTACCAATCAGGTTGTCTCTGCCCCTTATGTTAATGTGAAGGGATATTTGAAATAGCTGTGGTACACCATGTACAATGGGACCTGGGTTTACAGGTTGTTGTGATAGTGTGTGATTCCACTGGAGAGCCTGCTGGGCTCTGTTAGAGCTGTGTTTGGATATAGGCAGTGTTAAATGCTGGCTCCCGAACATCGCAGAATCAGTAGGATGCTTTAGATTTAATTTATTTTCTTTGAATACTAGTTACGTGACTGACAATCTCTGTCATTTTCCAAAATCAGTAAGTCTTCTGAAGCTTATTTGCCTTGTTGGTGCTCTGTTTTAGAGTATCAGAGTATCTAGAGTGAGTTCAGTCTGCTGCAGATACAGTCAGTACTGACTAGCCCACAGTTGTGGCTCAATTATACTGCATGCAGTGCTTGTTCTCTCCTTTCTGTCTGTGGTTTGTACCTGTGAACCTTGGGTACATGTATGAAAAGTATCTTCTAGTTTAGAGTGCTGTTTGAAAAGATATGAAAGGCAAAGAAAATAGCAAGTGTTTGTTACTCAGTGTTGCAGCTTTTCCATTGTCATTAAACTATTAAAATGAAACTCCAAGCACCCAGAGTAAGATGATATTTAGTTCGCTAATCAGATAAGCAAAGAGGGAAGAGGTAATGGACGCAATTTTATTTTCAAGATATACTAAGCAAGAACAGTCTGAGTGGATTAAAATGCATGTGTTTCAGACTCGAGGTACATTTTTCCATGAAACAGGTTTACCTTCTTCAGTTCTATATTTGCTTCCTTTCTATGTCCTTTTATAAGCAAGACCGGTAAAAATTTTCTGTCTTCTTCAATGAAATCATAGATAACTTAACTCCTCTTTTTCCACACTAGTAATGGTTTCCCATGTTGATAACAGCTCATGAAGATTCTCAGTTCTCTGATATCAATCTCTTATAAAGATACAGATATGCATGGTTTCTTCAGACTTTAATGCCTGTTGGCCAGTTTGAGAGATTTCAAATATGTTTGGTTAAATGTGCAAATACTGTGTTAGACGATTAACTGTGGCTATACTTCTAGTCACCCTAAGAAAGGAGTATTTCTGACTACGTATGTATGTGATGCATCAGGCTTTAGGGACTACTTTCCTGCACTGAGTATTTCTGATAAGATAGCTGAAAAAATTTACCTTGTCCCTAGTTGCCTGGGTCTTTCTTCCAAAAATTAGAGTTTAGTATTACAGGTTTTTTTAAATCCATTCTGCGAAGAGGGTTGTTGGAAGTTATATCCAAGTTATGGGGTTGGAAGTAATCAATCTCAGTGCTATAGGGGATGGTATTTATAGTGACATAATGACCCTTTTGGGGACGTTTTCTCTTTGATACAAAGTAGTCATTTCAGTGCCTGCTGTTGTGATTTAAACCTGGCCAGCAGCCAAGCACCATGCAGCCGCTTGCTCACCCTCCCCCACCCTGGGGAATGGGTGAGAGAGTTGGAGGGCTAAAGGTAAGGAGAGTCGTAGGTTGAGATAAAAACAATTCAATAATTGAAATAAAATAGCAATGATAATAACAGTAATAAGAGAAAATACAAACAAGTAACGTACAATGTGATAGCTCACTACCTGTTGACCAATGGACAGCCCACTCCTGGCTAGCAATCCCAGAGAAGTGAGAATCCCAAAACTGCAATCGCGGAAGCAAGAAAGAGCTTCTCGATCAACCCTTGTCTATATACTGAACACAACGTTGTATGATATGGAATATTCCATTGGCCAGTTTGAGTCTGTTGCTCTGGCTATCTTGTGTACCTGCACACTAGCAGGGCATGGGAAGTTGAAAAGCAACAGTGAAAAACATCAGTGTATTATAAACATTCTTCTCATACCATATTCCATACTGAATCCAAACCACAGCAATATTCTCTCTACTAAGAAGAAAAAATTCATTCTATCCCAGCTGAAACCAGGACATCTGGTAAAATCAGTTTTCATTTTTGGTACATCCACCATCACAAGGAAGTGTTTTCACTTGAAACAGTTCTTCTGCCTTGCACTTTGTTTTCTGAATGTACATGGAGAGTGGGAGTTTGACCATGTTGACTGCTGAAGACTTGTTTGCTTGAATGCATTGAGAAAAAGTGAAATTTAACTTTATAAAGATAGGAAGTCAGTAGGTAGTAAACTCAAGTACCTTAAATCATGGTGTGAACTTATTATTCAGAAATAAGTTAACCTGAGTTTGCTGTTCCTTTACCTTCCTTTCCAAATGCCCAAAGAATAAAAGTTCCCTCCATGTATGTCAAGGAATTTTGCTAATGATCTCCCTTATTAATCTCAGTGGCATAATTGATTCAGCAGAAGTTATACAGTAAATGCAAAAGTTCATAATGTTTATCACATTTAGATTTTCTCAGCTCAGTGTTGTGCACTGACTTTGGTGGTTGTTCAGAGTCCTAAGAGCAGTCTTTACTAGAGGTCACATTATAATTAACATCAGCCTGATTAGAGCAGCCTAATTATGGTCTCAGAATTGTACTATAGTCTCTCGAAATGCTCAATAGATGATAATACTGAAATTACTGTGTAGATAATGTATTGTCACCTGGACTTCTTAGTGCAGTGTTTTGTAATTCCTTTAAAGGGCAGGAAAGGATACAAAAGAAAAGGAGAGATAGAGAGGTACATACACAAATAGGAAACAGCGTAGTACCACGTAAATATGAATCTGGGTTTAAAAATCTGGTACTTTTTTGAAGACATGTCAAATCTGAATATATTAATGTTTTGGAAGCAGTGAATAATACTTCAGCACAGGTAATTTAGAATATCCTTTTTTACTTTTCTTTATGCAAGAACAAAGGGTTATTCAGAAGAGCTGAGCAGAAGGAAACCTGAACTGCTAACAGGAGGTACTTTTATTGTGCCCAGTTTTGTCTGTTGAACTCATGGCCATGCTTGTTATTAATTCCAAGGTGTAAATGGGAATCAGTGGGACTGGGCATGCATGACTGATGGGAAAGACAAAAAAGAAGAGCCAGATAGAAGAGGATATAAACTCACATGATACAATGTGTGAGTGAATTTCTAAAGACTGATTATTTTCATTAATATTTTAATTTAGGATTTCATGAAACTTTCCAAAAGTGTGGAATGACTTATTTCAAATTGTCCAATATTTGAGCAAGATAAACTCCAGCTCTGAATTGTCTTCTGTACTATCATGTAGTTTCCTCATATTCTGAACTAATGGTCATCATTAACTACCAGGGAAATGATGCATCAAAATTCACTCTGTTTCTAGAAGATGCTTTTTGTGGAAGGGGAGCTCCCACAGAAGACATTATGATTCAGCTTACCTTGTCCTCTGTTCTACCTTTCCTCTCAGTTCTGTAATTTGTAACTTCTTTTGTTCTTCCTTACCCTGTTGATAGTGCAGTATTCCAAATCCTTCAGTCATTCTCTCCTTGCAGCTCCTGCCTGTATTAATCCCAGCTGACTCCTACAGTCTAGTAGAGGGAACCTCAGGCAAAGCATGTAATCTCATATTTTGGAAATCAGGAATCAAAAGCATATGTTTCAAGTGAGGAAGGGAGTATCTCCATCTTAGAGTACCTTAACTGCTGCCAAAGTGTCAAGTCCTGTGGCAAAAAGTGAATAATCTGGTAAATTTCCAGCTGTCATTAAGATATCCAGTCAAAAAAATTGTTTTTAAGTCAAGAATACTGTAGACTATTTCTTTTACTGAGCCACCTGGGAGAATCTGAATGTAAGGGAATTTGCTCTCTGCATGTAGCATTAGAAGGCAGTGGATGTGCCTAAGTCTTTCAGCCAAGTCCTAAAGGGAGCAAGCAGTCTTCAGGATCCCTTGTCCAGAACTGACTAGTTGGCAAACTGTCTCCCCTGCCTTGAGTGGCACCTGAAGCTTACAATTTGCCATGTAATTAGTAAGAAAAGTGTACGTTTATTCTTCTGGCTCCACAGTGCTTTAAAAGTGCTTCACAGCTGCATGTCTATTCCTCTTCTTCTGCTCTGTGGCTCTAATTTGTGTCTGAGCTCTTTCTTGCTCTTTTTTCTTAAGCTGAAATGTTCTATCTTGGCATAAGAGGAGGTCCCTTTCACTTTTGCTCTCTATATTGTAACTTCAGTCGTAGAATTTGAGTTAGAATTGTGGCTTACTTTCTAAGCAAGTACAGGTGAGGAAAAGCACCAACACTAAGCGCATAGGTACATCACAGTAATGTAGTGAGGGGAGAAAAAGAGAGAATAATGGGATGACGAATGGCAAAACATTCCCTGAAATGAGCTTCTAAAAAAGCACAGAGAGAGTATGTGTGTGGTGGAGCAGGGTTTGTCTCAAAAAGCTGTGTTTTTTCCCTGGAGGCTCCCGTGTGCTATAATTGAATCAACATGTCAAAGTGAAGTATGTGGTGAGCTTTGGGAGTGGGAGAAAACTGCTTCTTTTGCACATGCAGGGCTTGGATGAACCCTGTCCTATAGCAGTAATAAGCACTCTGCCTTTGCATTGTTGAAGCCACAACACAACAGAATAGCTGTCCAGCCAAGCTCTATAGCTGAAGTTTCTCTAAGAGTTGCTTTAAATCTTTGTTTGGTTGGGAAACCAAGAATAATTGGCTTTGACTTTGCTTCTGATGCAGATGTGAACGATGATGAACAGAGGGGAAGATGACTGCACTATTGAGATACAGGCAACGCAAGCTGCATGAGCAAAGGCCTTCCTTAATTTATTTCTAAATAGCAAAGAAACAAGTATTTGTATGTCCTATAATATTTCTTAGGTCGGTGTAATGTTTTTGGGATATACTGACTCTTCTTTACTGTCATAGTTTTCTGTTTTAAATGGATGGAAGAGGGATGATTACAACACTTTGTCCTGGTGGATAGTTGCAGCTTTTGGCTCTGTAACTTCATGCATGATACTGCACTAACAGCTTTCTCCTTGGTCATAGCTTGCTGCAGCATTGCCCTAGGAATTCATATGAACTTGAAAATCCTTTAATGTTTCCAAGCTATCAAGCTAATTTTGTCTTGATTGTTTTTTATGTAGAGTCTTTACCTTTGGCACTTCCATATTTTATAAATCATGCTTACTGACATATTTGATGTTCTGATTGTTTCCATAGTGACAGCAATGGCAGAAACCTGCAAACAGAAGGTGACAGCATTGTATTTTAAAGATTAAATTTTTCACAGAGGAATGGTTTGAGGGGGTGGAAATACAGTAGATTTTTCCAAGCAGTCACAGAATATTTAGGAGTATTTACTTGGAGGTCAGAGAGAAAAGGCAGCAGGACAGAAGGATTGGTTTGGTATTTTAGCATTTGTTTGTGTGGGGAAGCAGTGAACACAAGGTCAGCCTGGAAAATATGAGATGTTTTCAGTAACATGTCTCCCTTCTTGCTGCTCCAAAAGATGATGAAATTTCAAAATGCAGAAAGCTGCAACATACAAATTATATTCATAGAAGAGGTAGAAGTTAACATGCCTGTGAGACAATGTGTAACATACAGTTGTTTCATAATTTCTCCTTTCCAGATTGATAACCTAAGTGCAGGAAGCTTTTAGCATTAGAAATCAGACACTTACAAAGCCATTAGTGAGCGCTTCAACCTCCTTTTTTTCCTCTGGTAAAATCAGCTGCCTGATTTTATTTTCTGGGAAGCAAAGCTTTATCCCTTTCATTACCCATCATGTTACTGTTTTTGTCGGTAAGATACCTTGAGAGAATGCAGGTGTTCAATTAGAGTCCATGTTGCAGCAGAGAGGGTTGTTTTAAAGCATTTGTAGGAGAGACAAGCCTCCCTAATGTGTCCTTCTGTGGTAGGTGTTGATGCTTCTGTCTGTGGTGTGGTCACTTGAAGCAGTTGCCTGAATTATAATGTGTGCCCACCTTTTTTTTTATATCAGCACAGACAAGTGGGAAGAGATAATGTGAGAGATGCTTGTAAATGATATTAAATATTTTCCTTCAGAGATTATCCCTCTTCTCCAAAATATTTGATAGCATTCAAAGTGTGCTTCCCTCCCCACCACTATCCCAGTACCTAGGATCTGCGGTCAGGTTTAGAACTTGCACCTCTGCCTAGGCAGAGTAGGTCAGCCTGTGTGGCCCCTTTCCAGGTGGCAGGCCTATCTCCTGCCCTGGGGAAATCAAGCAGGCTGGTAGTAAGACACAGGTGATACACTCCAATTTAACACATTGTTAAATTCAGATCTCTTATGCCTTCCAGCCAAAATATAACATCATACTGTAAACTGAATTTGTGTTACATTTTATTACACTAGGGAAGAGAAGACAGCAGCTGGGAACTTGTGTTGCCTTGAAAGTTGCAGAAGTTACTTATTTGTCTGTGCCTGAGGCCTCTTAGGTCACATCTGCATTGGTACCTCAGCTGGTTCTTCCATTATTTTGGTATCTTGGGAGCAGGGGTATATAAAAATATGTAATCTGTGGTTCCTCTTTATATTTATCTGTAATGTTTTGGTCAGCTGACATGTTGAAAAGGGTTTTGTTTCTGGTTTTCCCTTCACTCCACTGAAGGAGAAGTTTCTCTGTTTTGTACCAGCTGGAAGAATTGTGTGTAAAACTGGAAAGTGATTTAGAAACTGTGGGAGCAGTTAGTTGTAGCAGAAAGGCTGAAGTAAATTGTGCCACCTGTGCTAAATACTGTCCTCTTATTTGCAGAATGATACAGAATTAAATCAGTTTCTTCTTAAGAGACAGGTTCAATTATAGATAGTTAAGCTGTTGAGATGCTGACTTAGTGGGAAGATAAGATTGGTTAGGATGTGTTCTCTCCACTTCCCCCCCCCCCCCCCCCCCCTCCATCCCCCAACCCATTGTTTTTGCATTGTTTACACTGATGGACTTTTAAGACATAGCTTAGGGCTGTGCTTTAAGTAGTGTCCTGTCTCAAGCATATGTTGGACATCACTTGTATTTCAGTAGTGTTATGAAATATAGACAGAAATAGACATTTAGACATGCCTCTGTCATATGAAACTTGTATCTAATTTATTCATATGTAAAACACTTCTTAAAATTTCGAGCCTTTTCTTATCCCTCTTAGAATGAAGGGGTAGTGTTTTCCTTTTCTGCACTGTTAGTGATAGCAGTTAATGCTGATTCATTTGCATTGACCCCCCCTTGCTGTCTGTTAAAAGATAGCTTTATTTGCAGAGGTATCACAGTGTTCTTTATTTGGCTTGCAGAATCTTTGTAGCTGTTTTAATCTCATATGAAATAGGTAAAAGGCAAGAGGAAATTGGGAATTTAAAAAAAAAAAGAAACTAGCTATTCATATGTAAATTTACCCATTAAAGCCATAGACCATGTAGATTTTGATAGTGTTATATTCATTTTTTGAAGTAGAACTTTCCCTTAAATCTCAGAAAAACATCTGCAAATAAGAAAGCATTTCTTATACATCTTTTGCTCCTGGTTCCAATTGCAGGCAGCTGTCTGATTTATACTCAATGAAAACAGCTAATTGTGCCCTTGTAAACTTCTTCAGTTTAGAGGAACATGTATTTATTTGCATGAAAATGTTTGCCTGTGAAATACTGAAAACCTTTACTGCAGATACAACATTTCGTAGTACAAAACATACATGCCTCTAACTGGTTGGTAGCTTTCACCTCCCCATGTGTCATTAATGTTTAGTGCTATTGCAAGTTCTTGGATAACAGATTGAGGTGACTTTGTGTGTGTTGTTTCAGATAGCATTAGCCAAACAAATTGCTAGGTTTCTTGTAGTCATTTGCTCTCTGTCTCTTATGAAACATGAAACTCTTATGATGCAAAGGATTTTGCATTTATTCTTTTGTTTCTAAAGTAGTGGAAAGATTGTTTAATGGATGATGTTGAATATGAGTTCCTATTTTATGAAAAGTTTTTAAAACATGCTAATTAAAAAAAAAAGAATTTAACCTAAAATATATTAAAATTTCAATCCTGTGGAAATCAGGAGATCTTTACCCTTATGGGGATAGTCTGAATAAATAATTCTGATTCTTTTGAAGATATTTCTATTAAGCTCCCCTCTTTGATTAATTTTGTGGTGCACGTGAAGTTAGGAAGCTGTGGAGTTAGTATCATTTTGTTTATTAGAGAAATATAGTTTGATAAAATTTTATGTATGAAGTTCATTCCTTCCCTTTTGGGGTGGTATATCTGCAGTGGGAAATGACTGTTAATTTCAGTGGTATGGTGTGTTCTTTTATTCCTGCCACATGTGTTGTGTCATCAGGTCAGTCTCTGTACTCTATTCATATTAAAGAATCACAGAGTCATTCAGGTTGGAAAAGACCCTTGGGATCGAGTCCAACCATCAGCCCTACTCTACAAAGTTCTCCCCTACACCGTATTCCCCAACATCTCATCCAAACGACCCTTAAACACATCCAGGGATGGTGACTCCACCACCTCCCTGGACAACCTATTCCACTGTCTCACCGTTCTTTCTGAAAAATTTTTTCCTAATGTCCAGTCTGAACTTCCCCTGTTGCAGTTTAAAGCCATTCCCTCTTGTTCTATCGCTAATTACCTGTGAGAAGAGACAGCACCAACCTCTCTACAATGTCCTTTCAGGTAGTTGTACAGAGTGATGAGGTCTCCCCTCAGCCTTCTCTTCCTCAAACTAAACAGTCCCAGCTCCTTCAGTCGCTCCTCATAGGGTTTATTCTCCAGGACCTTCACCAGCTTTGTGCCCTCCTCTGCACTCGCTCCAGCCCCTCGATATCTCTCTTGTATTGAGGTGCCCCAAACTGGACACAATACTCCAGGTGTGGCCTCACCAGTGCAGAGTACAGGGGGACTATCACCTCCCTACTTCTGCTGGTCACATTATTTCTAATATAAGCCAGGATGCTGTTGGCTTTCTTGGCCACCTGGGCACACTGCTGGCTCATGTTCAGCTGCTTGTCAATAAGAACCCCCAGATCCTTTTCTACCCACAGCTCTCCAGCCACACCTCCCCAAGCCTGTAGCCATGCATGGGGTTGTGGCCCAAGTGTAGGACCTGGCACTTGGCCTTTTGAAACTCATCCCATTAATGTTGGCCCACTGATCCAATCTATCCAAGTCTCTCGGTAGAGCCTCTCTATCTTCATGCAGATCGACACTCCTGCTTAACTTGGTGTCATCTGCAGACTTACTGATGATACACTTTATGTTCTTATCAAGATCATCAATAAAGACGTTAAACAGAAATGGTCCCAACACCGAGCCCCAAGGAACACCACTTGTGACTGGCCACCAGCTGGATTTAACTCCACTGACCACCACTCTCTGGGACCGTCCATCCAGCCAGTGCTTGAGCCAGCAGACCATACACTCATCCAGGCTACGAGCAGCCAGTTTTTCTATGAGAATTCTGTGGGGAACTGTGTCGAATGCTTTTCAGAAATCCAGGTAGACAATATCCACAGCTTTTCCCTCATCCAATAGAAGGAGATCAGGTTTGTGAGGCAGGACCTGCCTTTCATAAACCCATGCTGACTAGGCCTGATTCCGTAGTTGTCCATTATATGACTTTTAATGGCACTCAAGATGACCTGCTCCATGACCTTCCCTGGTACCGAGGTCAGACTGACAGGTCTAGAGTTTCCTGGATCATCCTTTCTGCCTCTCTTGTAGATGGGTGTCACATTTGCCACCCTCCAGTCCAATGGGGCCTCCCCAGTTAGCTGTGACTTCAGGTAAATCATGGACAGTGGCTTGGCAAGCACATCTGCCAGCTCCCTCATCACCCTTGGGTGTAACCCATCCAGTCTCACAGACTTGTGTGCATCCAAGCGGTGTAGCAGGTCTCTGACCACCTTCTCTTCAACTGTGGTGTCCTCAAGCTGCTTCCCCTCCCCATCTCCCAGCTCATGAGGCTGGTGTCCAGGGAACAGCCAGTTCCACTGCTAAAGACTGAGGCAAAGTAGGGGTTGAGCACCTCAGCCTTTTCTGCATCCGTAATTACCATGTTTCCCTCTGCATCCAGTAAAGGAGGGAGATTTTCCCTAATCCTCCTTTTGTTGTTAAGGAATTTATAGAAACATTTTTTTGTTTAATAGCTGTAGCCAGGTTGAGCTCTAGCTGTGTTTTGGCCCTCGTAATGTTCTCACTGCATCTTTATAGTCTTCATGAGAGACCTGGCCCCTCTTCCAAAGGTAATAGATTCTCCTTTTGTTCTTGAGATCCAGCCAAAGGTCCCTGTTTAGCCAGGCCAGTCTCTTTCCCTGCCTGTTTGGTTTTTGTCATGCAGGAACAGCCTGCTCCTGTGCCTTTAAGACTTCTCTCTTGAAGTATGTCCAGCCTTCCTGGACTCCCATATCCTTCAGGGCAGCCTCCCAAGGGATTTTGTTAATCAGTCTTTTGAACAGGTCAAAGTTTGCCCTCCAGATGTCTAAGGTGACAGTTTTACTAACCCCTCTCTTTGTTTCTCCAAGGAACAAAAATTCAATCATCTCATGATCATTCCTACCTTGAAATTACTTGTATTGAGAATAGCTCAGAGATATTTCAGCTATATTACCAATTTAAATCAAGATGCTTTGGCTTTCCAGAATGCTGTCTAGAATTGTTAGAGGTCTGGACTTCTTGGAAGATTTTTGTGTGCTTTCTAATCACATTTTATTCCCAGAAACCATTTTAATACATGATTTGAGAGATTCATGTGTAGTATTTCTACTGTTTTGTTCTCTGAATCTTTATCATTGAGTATCTGTCTTTTTTGCTTGATCTTTCTCACTTCTGCATTCCAGCCAGGTAAAATACGAGTTTTATTCTATGATGCTCGTAAGTATAAATTTGTAGTTCTCTTGCCATGTTTATTAGAAATTGTCTTTTGTTTAGCTGGGATGAAATTGGGAACGTCAAACCCAAAGTAAATGTTCCTTTCCCACAGCAGATGGACTCTTAACATTGACAGAATCTGCAAAACTGTTAACCTAACAACTACATAAATTATTTCTGTGATGGTATGTGATTTCTGACCTGAAATCAAAATGGGTGTTTATTCCTCAGGTGGTGATGATAAGTTAAGGTGTTGTTTAATCCCAGAAGTAAAAATTGCTTTTAAAAAAAGAAAATCTGAATTGTAGTTTCAGAATTGTAGATACCTGAGTGGGGTAGCTGTTGGCCTGGCTGGAAATTGCTGGCCTTGGGTCTTTTGCCCTGTCAGCATGATAAATGCTCTCTTTCCTTCTCTGGTGACATTATGCTGGAGCTGAAGGGTTCTGCTTTGTATGAAATAAGAGGGCATTGAGGACCAGAAAAGCATCCAGTGAACAATGACTCATGGCTGCCCTGCCAGTCCCTCTACTCTTCTAGTTTTTAGTTAGGGGTTTTTACAGTTGTGTTACTTTATGGCATAGTATCGATCTCTGTGAGTACCTGTAGATATGGAGTATCTGATTGACTGAGCTTCTTCCATGGTTGTGAGCAAGAACAGGAGGGTATTTGTTCTGTACTCTTTCCATGTGTCAGGTGAGTCAGTCTGGGGCTGGGGTATTTCTCCATTTTAGTAAAACAACTTTCAGGACATCTTCTCTTGGACACTCCAAATTCTGGGTCAGTCTTGACTGTGTTGGTCTATGGATGGATACTTAAAACTTGGCATATTTGCTAAGTTTTAATGTATTTATTTTCTTTTTCAATGTAGAACAGCATTGCTTATTTCCCTATTTTAAAGTGGTACTTCAGGGGGTAGCTGTAGTAAAGTGTTCTACTGCTAAATCATAGCACTGTTACAACATAGTTACTTCACATTAGTTTTCTTGGTAAGCATATCAAGGTTTTCAGAGCAGGCATCTACTTTAAAAAAGTGTGAATTTAGTTCAGGGTTCACAGCTCTGTCAGCAGAAAATGTGTTTGTTTCCTGAGCAGGTGCAATACAGGCTGCTATGACGCGCCATTGCCAATGCTGTCCCATGAGTGAGATTCACCACTGATTCAGGTTCACCACTGGTTCACTTCTCTAAAATTGCTGCCAGTTGAGATGGTAACACAAGAGCTGTGTGGGGCCACCAAACTTGATCAGAACCAAAGTAATCTTCCTTCTCAGCCAGCCTGAAGCTATTGCTGTATTCCAGCTCTTATTACTGCATGACAGGCATGCATGGTGGGCAGTCCTTTGAATGCTGGCTGTGCTGTACTGTTTATTCTTCTGTTTTGGGAAGCTGGATAAGACCTTGATTCTGTGTGTGGGCATGCTTCTCACTTCAGTACCTCTCGGTAGGGTGCCTTTTGAGATGCTAGCTTTTGCCAGTTCGTAGTAGATTTGTTTCCAAAATGTGTATCTCATTGGTGAGACACATTCACATTCCCTTTCTGGTGGCTGTAGGAAAACACAGTAGCACAGCATGGTTGGTATGGCCCTCTACTCTTGGAATGCTTTTTGGCACATTTCTGAATATTGGTAATATTGTCAGTGTCTTCCTCCTTGCCTAAAGCATGCTGCTAGAACAGATTTGGGAAGGGTCTCCATTTCTATGGTTATAGTTTTGGGATCACAGGAAGACAAGTGGATGGTGTCAGTAGATGCCAAGTCTTTGAAGTATGTTAGAACCAACTTCAGAGAGAAAGAAAATCCCTTCCTTGAGCTGAAGATAAACAACAATGCTTTCAAACCTTCGAGAGGATCAAGGTGAAACTCCGTGAACAGCAACTGCAGGGAAGATGCTGCTGCTTTGTGACAAGTGGCAAAAATATCTCTTTCATTTTTGTGCTCCCATAATAAAGCAAAATAACAAAGTACTCTGAGATTGTTCTATGAAAGGAACATAAAAAGCTTTTTATGTTAAATATCTTCATCTATATAGATGTGGGTAGAATACGTTTTAAAAGGGATGGCAGTATCTCCTTGGAATTCTGAAATATCTTCAGAAGTTAAAAGAAATTAATTCATCTGATTGTGTGGATGCATTTAACAGCATTTATTTGCTTATTTAGACTTGTAGAATGCCAACATCTCCCAGATGGTTTGTGTCACTCCCAGTTTAGTTGGCTTTGGCTGGGAGAGAGAGAATGGAACAGTCTCATTTCTCTTTTAAAATTCTTCAGGAAAGAAAGTACTTCTAAACCATGCACCTCAATTACCTTTCAGAAGGTAAATATGCCCTCCTTTACCTAAGGAAGGACAACACCCCCCCACCCCCCGTGTTGAAGACAGAGGAGAAAAATAAACACATTTTTTCAGAAGAGGAAAATATTTTTCAAAAGCAAGAATGTATTCACACTGCTTTGAAATGGTTGATGGTGGATAAAGGCTGAAGTTCAGTGGTCAAGGGCATGTATTAACTTGCCTTATGGGTTGCAATGTCATGAAC
This sequence comes from Athene noctua, assembly GCF_965140245.1. Taxonomy (NCBI): domain Eukaryota; kingdom Metazoa; phylum Chordata; class Aves; order Strigiformes; family Strigidae; genus Athene; species Athene noctua. Next base: position 43,906,802 of record NC_134041.1, read on the forward strand.
GGTAAATAAAGACTTACATAAGAAACTGAAAGACAAAGTCCAAAATTCAAATGGGAAAAATGAAGAAAAATTTGATAGTTTAAAAAACCCTGTGATTTCTAAACGTATTTGCTGAGATGTGAGATCTACTGGGAAAACTCAAAACTCTGCAGGTCACGTTTAACAAAAAGCTCACTGTATAGATGTGGCTATAAAAAAAAAAAAAAAAAAAAAGTACCACACAACAGTGTGTCCCATATGCAATAGAAAAGTGAGAACAAACTCAGAATTGAGAGGTAGTGGGTTTGGGTGGGGGAGGGAGATTTAAATGTGTCCTTCAGCAAAGAATCTGTGTAAAGAATTGAGAAAGAAATAAGATGGCAGTGGCAGCAGCCAGGATTTGCAGAGCTTTTCAGTCCTTTGTTTGGTTATCTTGCATAAGTGCTTTAGCCAGAGACTCTTTCAGTAGCTGCATGGGGCCAGCTTGGAACACAAACGTGCATGAATCCGAATGTAATTTCCCTGTTGTGCACATTCGGGCTGTGACAGCTCAAGTTATGAATGTAAAATAGCAGAAAAAAAGTTCAGAAGATGGCCAGGCCTGAAATGTTAATAACAACTGACTTACCCAGAGCTCCTGTGACCTTGGCAAAGGTTGCCCGAATTTTAAGTCTAGCTGCTTCCATGCTTCATTTTGGTTTTCCTCGGAGAAGAAATACCCTGTTTCTCTGTGCATCTAAGTGATTCAGCATAATAGAAGTAACAAACATTTACTTCCACTTAAGATGGAAAGCAGGCAAAGAGGCTGATTCTCCGCTGCAGTTTGTGGTCTGTGCTGGCACACAGACTGAGTTGTCAGTGGCTTCAATCTGTAGACATGAAGTACAGTATGGGGAATGGCAGTATCTTTTCTTTTTCAGGCAGTTCTGTTTCCTGTGGGGCAATAATCTGCAGCTTTCCCTAATTCCCAGTATTCAGAAGGCCTTTGTCTTTCCTCTGGGGAGGACTGGTGCAGAGTAAGGGATTTCCTCCCCCCTCATAAAGGGTACCTCATCATGGCTGTGGGACAGCTTGTCTCAGGGACTGTGCAGGCAAGGAAAGGTTTTTTTCCCTCTTCTACATGAAACTTGCACAGCAGAGAGAAGTTGCAAAGTTTACAACTTTCCCTGCTTTTTCAACATCAGTTTTTCCTGGGTTTGTCCTTTCTCTCTTTTTCCAACCTCCTTCCATCTCTTGTTACCATGGAGAATGAAATGCCAGTTCCATTCAAGTTGTCGGCTGAATAGGTTTTGAGGTTGATGGATGGTGAGAATCTCTTATCCCTCCTTCTCCAAACACCGCCCCTGCCTGGTTCTTGACATTTCACTTGCCAGAGACTGGCAGTCAGCGAGAGGGAGCTGAAAAGGAGGCTGGCAGTGTCCTGCTGAGATGCTCTTTCAGTTCCATGGATGAAATCAGCAGCCGTGAGAAGGTCTTAAGGACTTTAGTGCAGAGCCTTGTCCTCAAGCTGGCTGAGGCATGAATGCTCACTTGAGTGCATGCTCTCGCTTCCCCAAAGCACCCAGAGAAAAAAAGATTCATGTACGAGACTTGCTCTTGCTTATGACTTTGTTTCAAGTGGTGATGTAACCTTTGCAGTGTAAAGGGAAAGGTAAGGAATTAATGAATATATAATGTATGCTCTGGTATAACCTGTTCTTCTCGTATATACTTATTTTAGCCTTCATCTTAGTGCCACGTCACATGAGAAGTGGAATTTCTTTGCTGCAGTCTGACTTGCTTGGTTTCCTGGCTGTGATGCTGAAGTTAGCAGGACAGTCAGTGTTTAGTGAGATTCTAACAGTCCCTGTATGCACTGGTTGCTTACGTGTGGTATTATTAGTGCAGCGTCAAAACAGCTCTCTGAATAAGGTACCTCTTAATAACAAATATGTGGAATTGTGGATCTAGACAGGCCCAAAGTTGAAATGTGATGTTGGGGATACTGCTGAAGTGCATGAAATGGAGCTACAAAGCAGAAAAATCAAAACAATAGATCTGTAAAGTTACACAGTAAATATTTATTTGTTTTCATGCAAGAGTATGGCTTTAGAGGGGATCAGGAGAATTTTCAGTTTATGCTGAAAGGCTTTAAGCTTGTCATTTTTACTGGAGGGGCTGTTTGACTGATGACCACTTAATAGAGTTTGGGAGAAGTGAATACATTGTTTGGTAGGTGTGTGGATTTCACTTGTGGAAGTAGTGGTTAATAAATTTTCTGACTTTAGAATTAATTCAGACAGCTTTTCCAACTGGAAGCCTTCCATGAACATGTACTTGTTGGGAGTGGGAAAGTGTTTTTGTGAGGTTTCTGCTAAAACCTGCAGTGTCAGGACCATACCAGTATAGGTTTTAATACTGGTGGTGTACTTTAGCGGTTGGTATTTCAGTTTGTTTAAGGTCATACATGGAAATTTGTTCTGATTGCTTTCAAAAGCTGTGCTTGATAAGTGACTGTGAATTCTTTGTCTTTTCAGAGCATTGCACTGGTAAATATTTCCACACCTTCCCTGTGTTCCTAAACTTGCTAAACAAATACACTTTTCCACACTACCACCAACAGCTTTTGCATCTGTCTTAGTTCCTTAAGAGTTCACTTTCTATTTGATGCTTTATGTCCTGTTTGTTGTTGGATTGTTGTCTCTCTGCTGGAGTTTTCCTACTGTGTCTCGCTTTTTCTGTTGTGCAAGCCAGTTCCAAAATGCTAATACATTAGGTGTTCAGCCAGTGGTGTGTTAAAAGGGAATTCTTAATTCCTGCATCAGAAAGGCATGTGTGTGTGTGTCAATACATACAAAATAAAACCAGATATATGTATATGAAATATGTATGAGTACACCATCACATTCCTTAATTAGTTTATTGTGACGATTGTAGATTGTAGTAGTATTTTTGTCCTCAAAGCTAGGGATTCCCTGGAGGGATGCATGTGTAGTGGGCCTGATTATCTGTAACTTATAGTGGTATCAGATAATATGCAGCGCTTTGATTTCCTGGTTTGAACCTGGTTGGCTGGGGTACACAATAACCTTAAATTTTCAAAAATACACTGCTGAAGCAGCTTCTTTTTGTCATAAATTACATCAGCCATGTCAGCTGAAGTTGAAAGTGATACAGGGAGGAAAAAAAGAGGGGGGAAGTCCATTGGGACACAGAATGATACTGTAGTTTGGGATTAGCTCTCTAACAGTCACTCAGCTTCATGATGCCATTTGTAAGGGATAGGGAAAAGGGTGAGCATCTGTTTTAACATAGTGATTTTGAGTGAGCTGAAACAACAGCACCAAGGCTTGCGTTTTTTGATTTAGGCTATACCTTCTGTATTGAAGAAAATATACTCCTACCTGCTTATGAGTTTGCATGAGATGAAATCCCCAGTCTTTCTCTCCTACTCTGTGAGGATTGTTATGCTAATCATTTTAGAGGTTGTCAAATTTTTCTGGGTATTTCTGACAGGTTTCAACTTCTGAAAAAATCTTCCAGTTTTCAACATGGATATATTTCGATTCACTTTGCCCTCCGAAATGCCACCTCCTCTTCCTCCCACCAAAATTGACCTTTACTTGATTGGGGTTTTTTTATTTTTTGATGTTTTCCCTAATGAGAGTTGGACTGACTTAATAACAACAATAATAAATTTTATTATTAAGACACATCTGTTAGCTTCTCTACTTCATTCCATCTGGTCTCTGGTTAAATTATTCTTGGAAAATTTTTTCATGTCCCACTCATTTTAGATTCAGAGTTGATTCATTTTTCCCTCCTCCTTTCTCATCTGAACAGTAGCCAGAGCATGTCATTTTCTTACCACCCTAAAGCCTCCTGGCTGCTATTTACATCCATCTCTAAACTTCCTTCTGTGTGCTATGTTTTACTTCACCTTTCCTCAGTGATCAGTGTCTGGGTTTCCACTCAGAGCTTTCCCAGGCAGGGCAGCATGGAGCTGACCTCGTTTGCTTCCTCTCCACTCTTGTCCCTGTTGCCTGGTGGCCCAGTCAGTGAGCACCAGCAAAGCTTTGTTCTTTGCAGCTGCGGAAAAAGCCTTGACCAGAGCAGCAGACTGAAGCTGTCTGTCCATAGATTTATGAAGACAGCTCTTCACTGATTCATATTTTGCAAGTTACCTTTATATCTTTAAAGTCTGGAAGACTAATTTTAGTTTAGCTTTTGCCAAGGCTTCCTACGTGCTCTGGTCAAGTGAATTTTTAAGCCTTTTATTATAGGCTGGTCTATATGCAAAGAATGAGCATCGTGCTCTCCAGTTGCTCATTCTCTTATCTCAAGTGTCATTTACTGGAATCTCTCTACCTTTTGTCTTCTGTAAAATGTAAACTGAATTACAGGCATATAATTAAATCAACATATTAAGTGTGTGAGGAATGAGAAGCAGTGGGGATTTTGATGGCCATATCCACATTCAGAATATTAAAATCTATGATATCAGGTATCTAAGCTATTTTCTAGTGTATTGAGAGCACTGGTTGTGTAAGAACAATTTCCAGCGGAGACAAAATGTGTTTCTGTGCTAGGTCAGCACAACAGGAGATCATTTCCCCTCACCTTGGCAGAGCGGCTGCTCCATAAACCATGTGGCTGCTAGTTAAAAGACTGAAATGTGCAGTATTACTGCTCATCAGGATGGGGAGATTTGAATAAATAGTTGTGAGGGTTTGACTGGAAAAAATGTGACAGTTTCAGGTACTGTGAATTTGCTTTTGCCTGTAATTACTGTCCAAGTAGAACTCTGTTGCATCTGGCATACTTTATACTTAAAATTACCTTGGTCAGTGTCTGAGACTGATTTTCTGCCTGATTTTTTGTTCCTAAAAATTGTGCACATAGTATTGATGCTTGCACTATCTATAGATGTAGAACACTGGAGTCTCCAAGCTGAGAGTCTTTCTTTATTTTGTTTATTTTACATTGTGCATAGCAACTGAAGTTACTGTTGCCTTGCCATACCCAAATTTGGAACACAAAATCAAAATGAAAAACTGTAAAATACAGTACAGGGGGCATGACAAGAAGTGGGATTAATTTCTTTAATGTAAATACTATTCTCTCTGACCTTGGATTTCTGAGTAGGTGTTTGATACCAGTTTACCATAAAGACTAGGAATAGCAAAATAGTGTGGGATGCAGTCAAATTTGGGTGCAACATGAGGGGTGCCCCTTACAATTGGATGGATTTGTGTAGCGTATGCCTCAAGGTCAGCTGCTGGCTATTTCAGATTTGTCCCTGTGAAATTCTCTCCTTTAGTCTTGTTCCAGAGCTGTAGGAGTGTGTACCAATACATCCCTCCCCAGCCAGTCTGGTTATTTTTTGTTGGCTCTGTATTGCTCTTCCCCAGCTGTGATACTGGTTTTTTATTCTAGCAGTAGAGCACAAAGGTAAGCGAGAAGTAGGGGAAAAGATATCTGAAAGTGGTATTTGCTTCTGTTTTATTTAAAAGTTAAAATCTTTCACAGCAGAGAGACACTACAGAAGAATCAGGAGGGCTCTCTAGGGAGAGCTTTTGAAAGTGCTGCTTGTATTTCACTCTTGTTCAGGGTTTTGATTCCTATGACATATTCAAAGTTTGTTACCATTTTACAGTTTAAAAGTCTAGATGGAAATAACCAGTGTCTCAGTTGCACAGTGATTCTTCAGATTTAGGACTAGACACACACACATACATGCACGCACACACACAAAAAAAAGGTCTAATGGACTAGGAAATTCTTTAGCCAGCCTCTATATCCCCTGCCTTCCCCTCTAGTCTGTATAATAAAGTTTTGTAAAGTGATCTCAGACTACGCTTCTCCTGGAAAGGTCAGTGTTGCTCTCATCTGCCATAGTTGTGGCATTTCTGTCTTGCTTCAGTTCCTGCAGTCAGACAGCTGTAGGGTGTATTCAATCAGTTCATAAATCTGACCGACTGATAATGGTTTTTTTGTGGATTAGTTATTTGGATCAGTGTGCTATGAATAGCCAGGGATGTGGGTCCACCTTGTTTGCTGGTAGCTACTAACATTGGTTTGTGGTCCTTGTGGAACTGTACCTTGAAGCTATTAACGCTTCTCTGTAATATGCTTTTGGATAACTGACTGAGCACAGAGAAATACTATATTGCAGATGAGTACAGGACAAGCTGCAGTTTCTTTTATAGGCAGTATCTCAATGTGGTATAATAACTGCATGTGTGAGCTGTGGTGTCCACTTACACAGGGTTTTCAGACGCAGTTGGGCTGAGTATCATCTGCAGTGAGTAATATCAGCTCTGGGCCAAGCTGGTATGGCCATAGTTGGAAGCACACTTATGTTCCGTCCTCCTCTGTCTTCTCTCATACTTTCTTGGGATTAGCCCCACAGGACCAATTATGTCTTCCTTATTTCCTGGGACCTTAACCTTGTGTTTCCATCTATGCTTTGCAACCCCACAAACCAGGCATTGCTTGAGGTTAATCACAAACACTAAACCCGTGCTCTCAGATGCATCTCATCCTGCGATGCCTGTGGTCCTGAGCAACTCTGAGCAGGAGAAGCTGCCTGTACACAAAACAGAGTGTTAGTGAGCTCAGTCAGAAGACTGGTTCGTCGGAGGTGCTGGCCCCAGCGTTCAGATGAGAACCAACAAGGTGCCATCAGGAGTTGCCATGATGTACTAACTTGGAAATTGGTTTTGAGATTCTCTGCTTTGGCAGTTGATCTTCAGAGACGGTATGGATCATTTATTACCTTCACCCAAATTTGCTTTTTCTTGATTTATGGTGAAGGGATTTATACAGTAAAGGAGATGGCTTCTAGTCCCATCTTCCCATTTCCATGTTTTATCTAGCAGTTGCTTCAGTTGTTTTAAATTATGTGGGCTTGTTACTCTGGATCATGGATATAAACAAACGCCAGTAGCATGAGGCCTTATCAGCTGTGAGCAGCTGTAGTTTTTTTTCATTTTAAATCTAGGCACCTAAAGTGCAGATGAATAACAAAACTTGGTTTTCTGGAAGGTAAAACTTTTAAATTCTTTGAAATTTGTTGAAAGCTATTGCTTCTGTGCTTAAAGTAAACTAGTATTAGCCTTTTTGGGAAGGCTGTGACCTGTTCATTGGAGCTGAGATTTAAGGTTCAGGGTGGTGATTATTAGGGTCCATAGTAGTTTGGTTTGTATGAACAGTCATGCTTAACTAAGTATATGTTACTTGCATACACTGGACTGCCTAGAGAGTCAAGTCTGATTTCCTTGAGAGTATCATCTTTATACTCTTTGCCTATGTGGCTCTTGGGGAATGCCTGAGGATGCTGGGAAGTGAAGAGTAATACACACGGGCAAAACTTTAGAGGACAGGATTTCAAACACTGTATAGGTGTGTTATATATATATTATATTACTTACCCTTTGTAATCATGGTAAGTTGATTTTTGACCTCTGAACTACTGTGTAGACACTGCAATTGGCCTTTCTTCTATTTAATTTTTACAGCTAATGTTTTCTTTTCCATGGGTACGATATTCAGGTAACTATCCATACAGAAATCCCAGGCTCAGACCTGGAAGCAGTACCTAGGTTTTTGTGTGGCTCAGACCCTGAGCTAATTCACCTGATGAGCCTTCATCAGCTTTGTTCAGAGCCACTGCTGATCTCTCTGCTTTGTGCTCATGGAACATGGGACACTGGGAAGCTGGAGAAGCATTCAGGAGTCAGCATGGGGTCCACAGCTTGCAGATTTGGGCTGAAGCTCTGGCTCTTCAAGACTTAGAACAATGGAGCTGATGATAGCAGTAGTTTCAGAAGGGATAACTGTTAAAAAAGAGGAACATATTGTATGTACTGTAATCCCTTCTGCTTTGAGAGATTTGTCAGATGGGTTCCTTACAGGACAGCCTCTGTACCCCAGCTAAGTGTCTTCCCAGAACCTGGATCGCTGCAGAGCATGGTGCAAAGACACTGGGCTCTTGCCTCTGTGCAGCAGGGTTCGTGTGCTCAGGGTTTTTCTGTTATCTGGCTATTTCCATCCCCCACTATCCTAGACAAAGGAAAGATGATTTAGTTTGCTAATGCTTGTTTGAAGGCTGTATCAAGTGGTGTCTGACCAAGCTAAGAATAACATGTTTAGTTCAGATGTTTTCTCCTGGGATGCTCAATGTACAGAACATTTATGGAAAAGATTGAGAGGGCAGATAAACCTGTACCTGTCTCTGCTGTTAAATCCATCTACCCTTGAATAATGGCTTTCTTCCTAAAACAGATGTACTCAGTTTGAAGTATCTTTTATCTCTGTAGTATAAATGGCAAAGGTGCCTTTTTATTTTCCGGTTCCAGGAAAGCCTGTAGACCAGTGTGGTTTGCATGCACTAAGAAGTTGTATAGCAGAAGTATTTTGGGGGGGGGGGGGGAACAACAGCCAATTTTCTTTCAGTAAGAGGTGTCAGGTTTTTCCTCATATATTGTGTGGTCAGTTTGTGATGAAAAGGTGTCCAAAAAAGGAGGTGTGCATGAATACACCACTTACTATAACGTAATGTCCCACAGGAAGCAATGCTATGCGTGTCCAAAGAAGAGCAACAAAGCTTGTGAAGAGTCTAGAGCATGTGTCTTATGAAGAGCAGCTGAGGGAACTGGGGTTGTTCAGCTTGGAGAAAAGGAGGCTAAGGGAAGACATTTTGCTCTCTACAACTACCTGAAAGGAGGTGGTAGCAAGGTGCGTGTTGGTCTCTTCTCCCAAGTAACAAGCAATAGGACAAGAGGAAATGGCCTCAAGTTGCATCAGGGGAGGTTTAGATTGGATATCAGGAAAAATTTCTTAACCGAAAAGCTTGTCAAGCATTGGAACAGGCTGTCCAGGCAAGTGGTTGAGTCACCATCCCTGGAGGTATTTAAACAACATGCAGATGTGATGCTTTGGGACATGGTTTAGTGGTGGACTTGGCAGTGTTAGGTTAACAATTAGACTTGATGATCTTAAAGGTCCTTTTCAACCTGTATGATTCTAATATTTGTGTTTGCCCCAAGGGGTAGAAAAGTATTGTTCTGTCCTTGGGCTGTGGTAGTCTACAGAAAAGAAATTAACCTAGTTTGTTAGTTGTATAATCTGTTCACGTTTTACATTGAAGTTTTGTTTTCTTCACCTGGTTTTGCAACATTTGTTATGCCAGGTCTTCAGTGGTGTTGTGTCATGTGCAAGATATCTTTGCTCCCCTAGGAGAGCCCTTCACTGTGCACTGGTTTTTTCCTTTCAGCTGGAATCCTGTGGTCTTCCTAGTCCTTGGTTTAGCTGTTCGGCTTAACAGGTACAATAATGTGTAAGCAGACTGAGCAACAGCACATGGCTGAGCCTCTTTCATTCAGGAGCTTGTGACTGGAGGCTAGTCAAAGTGACACTCAATAATTCTTATTAACCCAGGAAGAAGGAGGAAAACAAAGGAATCTGGCTGAAAAAGATAAGACCGGTATGCCTAATTTACAGTTCTTCTTTAATCTTTTTATTTTATTTGCAGCTTTGAGTAGTTTCTAGTCAGTTCAGTTATTCCTGTTCCTCGCTGAAGGAATCACTAAAATCAGCACTACTTTAATTTCCTGAACTGAAAACTGCAGTAGTTCAGGTACTGAAATGCATCAGACACCCTGGATGGAGAATGTTTGCAGTTTGGAAAATATTACTGCCTTACACTGTCAGGTATGCATACTTACATGAAAATTCTCTCTCCCCAGGTTCATGGTGTTTTCACTCAGTCTGCATCTGGTACAACACAGCTCTTTCTGAGACTGCGTATATACTTCTTGAGGTAAGGAAGAATTGATATAAAGGATCATTTTGGCCTGCATAGCATTGTATGCAGAGATACTGGGAGATAATTCATGTTTTGTGAGTCTTTGGTTCAGTATGTTGATGGAGCTCATAAGAAACAGATCTTTGGTGACTTGGGACATTAATCTGTATCTACATTATTATAATGTAATACTTTATGCTTTCTTGATGGTGTTATTTCTGAAATGCCATAAAGTACAAATAATCAAGTGAAGCTGAGTAGCGGCTCTTCAGGTTTTCAGGCTTGTATATTCCTTGGGTTGACCTTTTTTCCCCCTTGGTATTGGCACTGAGTTATAAAAACATTACAGTTTGTGCTGGGTATCTAGCTTATATCACTGTATGATGGTACTATAGTGAAGTACATCAACATTTATTATATTTAAAGATGGAAAGACTGAGACACAGAATGAAAATTAAGAGTTGGCTTGTCTGGCTCTTGGACAAAATCTGGGTAGGAAAGGATGTGATGTCCTCCTCTATGGTGTAACTATTAGTATGTTAGGTCTGATGTTATTCTAGGTTATTCTTTTTTAGTTTTTCTGTTTTGTCCAATATGTTCTTCAAGATCGACTTTTTGTACCACAATTTCAAGGAGTGGGGATATGAAGATGAAGCAGTAACCTTCTCGAGAGTGCACCAGCAGTTATTTTTGGCACTAGCTTGCTGTACTTTAAGCAGAAATGTTCATTTTGCTTCAGGTAACTTTATCCTCCAGAGCTTGGTGGGATGATTGTGCACAAGATAGGGAGCTGTCACAAGTTCAGCCCTATGGGTTGCTTTGATGTTAGGAGCAGGAGCCAACTCTAGAGTGTTTGAACAATAGATGTAATTTCTCATCATAATCTTCTGGGAACAGTGGTAATAAGAGATTATGACTTGTTGTCTCCCAAGTATTCCCTCAAACATGCATCCCTCATAGCTCCTCATCGGCTGCTGTGCTGAAGGGTTAACAGGATGGCAATAACTACAGGCATTGCAACATGTGGGCCTTAGGGCTCTATCACTTCCCATTGACTTATGAATACTTCTGAGATCTAGAGCACTCCAGAAAAGTTAGGAGACATTGATTGCAAGTGAGGGAAAGTCAGTAGTCTTTGGTAAGTGGGCACAGATGACTGAAGAGGTTGGAATGGAATGGATAGTCTACTTCTGAGAGTATCCTGGAGATCCTCTAGCCTCAGCCTTCCCACAGAATTGCCATGTTGAGAGGAAGGGAGTATGATTTTCCTTTATGATCTCCTTCTTTGTTTCTGTACTACTTCCTTTCTTTTTGTTTTAATTGTTCTTTAAAGAAATAACATAAAACCCCCTTATGGTTTTTCATAATTTTAACAAAACAGAAGGGAGGTGCATAGGAGCCTCATTCATCACCTTTTGTCACCAGACTTGATTTGACATCTGAGACTACAGAGAAACTTTGGCAAGTTCAATGATTTCCCGTGTGGGGGTAATAAGAGAGAAAAAAGCTGTCAGTTGAAAACAGCAGGAGCTGCATTAGCAAATATAAATTAAACAGATGGCTAAGATACTGCAGCTGTCGCGTAGAAGCTCCAGGAAGATCCTTAGCTTAGAGCTGCAGGAGGCTATTTTAAAAGGAAAGATGAAAACAACAACAAAGCAAACTTTAGCATGACGAAAGAGACAATAGAGCCATTCAGATGATTATATGAGAGTTATCCAGCACTGATTCTTTTTTCTTCACCTCTTCAAACCTCAGGACTCTAGAAGTAATTTAGGATCAGCTATTATCATATCACATTACAGATTTTCATGTTGTGGGTTTGTCTGCTGATTTAGAGGTACTCTTCTATACTGTGTGAGACTGGCTCTGACACATGCTCTGGAAATGGGGGAGAAGTGTAACAGCATGATTTTGGTCTTCAACTGTTTGTTTTTACAGCTGTTTCAAGAAAAACTTCTTATAAAAGAACTGTTTGTAAATAAAATGTTTGTGGAAAAGCAGTGTTAAAAGTGTTTTCATTTTGATGGAGAAGGCACCTGCATTTAACATGTCTTGCATGTTCAGTCTTAAAATAACATTTTTCTGACCCATTTTCAGCTGAAGAGTGACGGTTCTTTTCCTTTGTGAAAGAAGTGGTAAAACTGCATCCAAGTATGTTCTCATTATGTTAAAATACAGACATATGTTAAAATGAGAACAAATTGGAATTTCAGTGCTGTTTCTTGGAGGCCAAAAGGCAATTTTCTAATAATTGTCTACAATGTATTTTCCTCAATTAGGCCTGATGGTTTGTCATAGATACCTTGTGCATAAGCAGAGACTGTTATGCTGCCTTTATAGTTAGGTGATGAAGATGTGAATTATGAAATAGGTGCAGTTGCGTTTGAAGCTTGTGTTTTACATTCGAAGAAATAGTGTGCATAAATGGATTCCTAGACAGGCAGAGTTCTGCTTTTTCTGTTAGCTTTTTTATACTGAAAAAAATTTCTTATATTTACAGCTGACCTTTTAAATTATACTTAATATGCAAGATTTTCTGGATTTTGATTGTGCCACAGTCATTTCTGCAAAATCAGTATATCTTCAAATCTGCATATTTTTTCCAAATTGTGTCATTCTTTAACAATAAATATCTTTAGGTGCAGTTAGATCTAATTCTAAACTTCATCTACAGAGATTGAGAGATACAAAACTTACATATCAAAAAATTCAATATTTTATCCTTCTTCTCATCATCTCCATAAAGTTTCAGTACATAAGCCCTAGCATGCTCTGAAAGTTGGTGAAGTTGGTGAACCTCCATTCTGTTAGAACTAGAAAGTTAATCCTTGAGATATAAATGCTCTTTACTGGTTAAATCTTTAACCTGTCCTAGACTTTTTCCTGATCTTAGTGGTTCAGGACACAAATCATGAAAGGCCTTAAAGGTCAAAAAGCAACAGCTTGAGCTTATTTGTGTGAGCTTGCTGAAAGCATGAAGCCTCAGTCTTCCTATATCATTCAGGGTGCTTCAGCTTTCTCTCTGAGTAGAAGTGAGCACCTCATCATTTTCCTGCATTTCTTTTGTGGTTGCAGCTTTGTGCTTTGATGTAGAACTTCATGCCAAGTAACTGTTGTTTCTCCTTCTACCCTTTAATTTCTACCCCTGAAGAAACTTTGGAGCAGGTGTAAATTCCAGAAAACTTAAAGAGAAAAAAAGCCTCAGCCTGAGTTTGGGCTTTTTCTTCCATTTTTGCTTAAGAGAAACAAAGTTGGCCTTGAAGTGTACCTGAACTTGAGAATGATAAATGTGGGATATCTTTGTCAGTGGTGGAGGGATGTTTCAGAGTAGGTGACCTTCCACTTGGAAGCTGGTCTCAGCCTCCACATATTTACTCTTGGACTCTTACTCCAAATGCTTTAGCTAAACTTCAGTGCCAGGACATGCTAAGCAAGGGAGCAATTTTGTGTAGGCAGGACCCAGGAAATACAGAAAGATTATGCACTGAACCCTGCAAATTTCCTGTGAGTTCTCTTCCTGGGGAGAAGTGAAGGGATCAGTCATTGTGATCAGAGGCTAAAGAAAGATGACAGTTAAGAAGGGATGGGAAGGAGCTAAAACAGACAAGTGAGCAGAATGGGAAGAAACAGAGGGGCAAGATAGCCTTGCCTTAAAGGTTGCTAGCCTTAAATTTTTCTACTGAGTATCCCAAAGGAAAGAATGAACTTTTCCAACTAGAAATATAGTTACTGTCTAATGGCCGTATTCTGTCCTTGATCTTCATGCAAACCTTCTAGTGATACCGATGGAGGATGCTATGGAGGATAGAGGGGTACATGGCTGTTGTGTTGTAGGTAGGGGAAATTGAGTGATGTCTGGCCTGTGGCACAGAGCTAGGGGGAAAATGTCTTTATAGTTTTTGAAAGAAGGCTGTGACATAAATTTTCATGTTGCATGAAGTGTTAATATCTAACTCTCATTGATTAGGATCAGCTGCTTACATGCATTAATGTATGTTAGTGGAGAAAGGAAACACGATCCAGCTTTTTTAAAAGCTCTTATGACAAGAAAGTGCTTCTTAACTGGAAGCAAGAAAGCTCAGCTTTTGGTGCTATAGCTTTATAGAATCATAGAATCATTTAGGTTGGAAAGGACCTTTAAGATCAAGTCCACCACTAAACCATGTCCCAAAAGTGCCACATCTGCATGTTGTTTAAATACCTCTAGGGATGGTGACTCAACCACTTCCCTGGGCAACCTGTTTCAGTGCTTGACAAGCCTTTCGGTGAATAAATTTTTCCTAATATCCAATCTAAACCTCCCCTGACAAAACTTGAGGCCATTTCCTCTTGTCCTATCACTTGTTACCTGGGAGAAGAGACCAACACACACCTTGCTACCACCTCCTTTCAGGTAGTTGTAGGGAGTGATAAGGTTTCCCCTGAGTCTCCTTTTCTCCAAGCTGAACAACCCCGGTTCCCTCAGCTGCTCCTCATAAGACTTGTTCTCCAGACCCTTTACCAGCTTTGTTACCTGTCTTTGGATGTGTCCCAGCACTGCAGTGTGTTTCTTGTTATGAGGGGCCCAAAACTGAACTCAGTGTTTGAGGTGCAGCCTCACCAGTGCTGAGTACAGGGAGATGATCACTGCCCTAGTCCTGCTGGCCATGCTCTTTCTGATACACCTTGACCACCTGGGCACACTTTGGTCTATAGTTTAACCAGTTTGCAAAAAGAGTTCATGTATTCTGGCTCTTGCTTGAACCTTGCTCTTTTTAAGCCTAGTCCAGAACTGTCAAGTCTGTTTTTTGAGTCAGTGCTGTTTTTCATGATACAAAGACAGGTATATCAGTAACTGAGGAATACGTAGCAATTATAAATTACTACTTATTATTAGATTTATTATTTCAGAGGTCACATAAATAATTCTGAGGCATAACAAAACTGCATCAAGTAGTCTTGATATGTGGGCTGTATAATCTACAGTGCTGCGTTGGTAAATAATAGGTTACTGATTAATTTACATTAGCTAGTCTTTTTCTACTTTGTCTCAGTAGCAAAGAAGATTGAGTTTAATGTTTCGTTTTGCTTTAAAGTAGATTTAGCTTTACTTTTCAGTGGAAAGCAACTGAATACACGTGCTTAACTTTGGTAATGAAACTGTATTTCATACAAGTTTTCCATATTGTTAAGTAGCTTACTTCCCTTAACTCTGGCACTTCTGTCTTTGGATTTTGAGCTCTATACCAGGTTCAAGCATGTCTGATCGGAATCAGTTTGTGGGAAGATGTTTAGCCAGTTTGTAACCTGCCACAGATTTTAAACTGGCTCTGCCAAAGTCTTACACTGTAGTGCATAGCTTTGGTGCTGTGGGTGTTAGAAAATTGTGTGCTACTGCATGTAGATATGGAAAGATACCCTTCTAAAATAAATACAGGTATCTGCTGAAGAAAAGTCTTCCAGAGATGTGAAACAGATGAGTTTCCTTTTGCTATGTAAACAAGCCTTCAGGTGATAAGATTTGTTACAGACTTCTAGAAAGATAGGGAAAGGTTGAAAGGCAAAATGTAAATACACTGCTGCTGGTATCTGCAGGCTACCATCCTGAGCAGCTCAGAATAAGGCTAAATGCGACTAGAAAAAAATGGCGAGTAGTTGTTTGAGAACCTGGCATAATGGAGCCTCTCCACCTTTATTAGGAGACAAATAACAATTGGATATTTTATGTTATTTTAAACTTGAGTGAGAAAACTGGCATCTTGAATAGAAAATAATCATAGCACAGTTAAAAGTGACTGTTGCATGAACTAGTTTCTTGTACCACAGTCGGTGTTTTTTGCAGTTGTATAATAGTTTCTAGGCATTCATTCTAGTGCTGTTAATATTCTTTTCTATTTGGCAGAATATATCTGACCAAAGCTTTATCTTAATTGCCTTTATTCCTCTGGCTTCTTGCTTCTTAAAGGAAAAAAAAACCCAAACCAAAACAGTTTGTATAAAAAAAGTAAAGTTAAATGTATTTGCTGCTAACGGGATCTTTTTACGGAGGACTCTGCTTCTAGCTCACACACGTGAATAAACGAACGCAGAGGCTTGGTATTGTAGAAGTAGTAAATACACATCCTTCATTTGCAGTCTCCAAAATACATTAATCAGAAGTACCCTTCAACGTTTTGCCAGCATAATTGTGTTTTGTTAAGATTCTGCAGAAATCACCCTTAGCTGACATAAAATATTATGTGCTAGATTCAGTGAGATACTACCAAAAATGTTCCTCTGTAAGTATAGCCTGTTTTTTCAGGGAAGTGGTATTGGCTGTTCTGGCAAAATAACTTTTTTGCCTGTGTAAACCACATCTCGGCTAGGCAGATTTGCTAGTATAGCTATTTTAGCAAAGCCTTCCTACTGTAGAAAAGACCTTATTGATAATACTGTGAGGTTCCCACAGTAGATGAAAGGCACAATACAAAGGGCTTTACAAACATGAATTAAGCTTCACAACACCCTTGTAAAATAAATCATTCTTCTAGCTTGCCAATGTCTAGTTTCTTTTAATATGAGATGTTTTGGGAGGATGAGAAGGAAGGGTAGAAGATTCAGAGTTAGGGGAATTAATGTCCGGTAGCATTGATTAACTAAACAAATTTCTAACCTGTTGGAATCCCCTGCCATCTCTGTCTGATGTTTAAAATGCCTTAACAAAATTAGTGGTTTAGAGTATCAAATAGCTACTAGTTGCTGGTTTCACCTGATCTTTGATAGTATGAGGAGTTCTAATGCTGACACTTGGCAATTCCTTTCTTCCCGAAAACCTGGAGCTGGCTTTTGTGTATCTGTGTTTTTAACTACAGTGTTTTCTGTGATTAGCTTCTTGCAGTCTCATACTGTTCATGTAGTTCAGGATATGAACAGCTTCCACAGTTAGGGGATCTCAAACAGAATGGAGAGAGGAACAAAACTATGGATTTATGCACAAGAATTATTTTAAAGTCAAGTCACTCGAAAATTAGAGTAGTATGATACTGTGTTTGACCATGTGATCTTAATTCAGACATTTTTGTGTGTTAATTATCATATAGTCTTTAATTACATTATCACATTCCATTTATTCCCTTTCATCTCTTGGGGATCAAGGAACAGAAGAACTCTACTAGTATGAATGTTAATTTTCTTCTTTACCATTCACCAGCGTTGCTTTTGAATTCAGGCTGTAAACTTGGTTCAGGCTCAGGCATTTCTGCAGTCCTCCATTAAACATCATGTCCTGGATTCTGTATTAATGCATCTATCAAGTATTTAAGCAAGCTATGCAATTTATCTTCTTCCCAGTTCAGGGCCTTCATGTGATGGTAGTTGTTTTAACAAACAAGATGCCTTTCCTCACCAAGTGTAGTGAGGGACTCACTTCTGAAAAGCTGTACCAGATCTCCCGAAAACTGGGTACTGGGTGATGGTGGAGACATCTGGGCTGACTGTGTTCCCTGTCCTAACCCTTCCTGTATGCTAGGGGAAGTTCCAGTAACTGTTCGGCAGTGTGTTTGATCCTCCAATAGGTACTTGAGTTAATAGGAGTATTTTTGTGCTCTGTTTCCACAGCAACAGCATGCTTTCTTACACCACACACCCCACCCCACCCCAAGGTGGCTGTTGCTTTGAGAATTAGACCTGTGGAAAAGTTTGTCCTTCTTGTCCCCTGTTGAGATTTCAGCTTGCACAAGGGAGAGTGTAACTCTCGGCAGACAGTGTGATTATGAAGTGACAGTGGAAGGAGCAAGTCCAACTTAATTGTGGGTTTTAGTGTTAATAAAGTTATTGTGTTGAAAGTCATGGCTCTTTCTAAGCTGTGCAAATT
This sequence comes from Athene noctua, assembly GCF_965140245.1. Classification (NCBI taxonomy): domain Eukaryota; kingdom Metazoa; phylum Chordata; class Aves; order Strigiformes; family Strigidae; genus Athene; species Athene noctua. The sequence goes on from NC_134041.1 coordinate 43,924,402, forward strand.
AAAGGCCTGGGACTGGGACATTAGCAACGACCATTTTAGCCCTTTGCATGTGCTCTTGTAACCATTTAGGAGCTTGTCCACTTCATGCATGTGTTCATGCGCAGTACGACACCAGGTGTACATTCTTCTGTCCAGCTGCTCATAGATACTTTTTGTGTGTGTGCTACATTAAGAAATCTATTTTTCTGTCACAGCATTTGTCCTAGCATTGTGGGGAAGGGACATGTTATGTTTAATTGCTCCACTGAAATAAGAAATAAATGTTAAGCCACCTCTTGGGCTTCAAGCACAGCTTCAAGCTACCTCCTGTAGGTAGCAAGATACTTCCCTTCAAACTGAAGTACACATAACCAGTCTCAACATCTACTGCTGTGTGGAGGACTAAGAAGCTTTCAATTTTTGAAATATTTCCATAGATCAGCCCCTTTTTGTTATCATTTAAAGGTGAGTAAGACTAGAAGTATATGGTTCAATGCTGATATATTGCTGGGATTGGCTTTTTCATCTGTAGTTAAGAAAACAGTCTCTTCTTATGTGGGTGCCTAATGCAAATCTAAATATAATTGCTTTGTTTTTCAACTGGTTTATTTTGACTCTTCCCCAGTATTCTGGTCCTAAGAACTAAACTGTTATCTTTTCCTGCAGAGCATATAATCTGTGGTATTGAACTGTTCTCTGTGGGGTTTTTTGTCTCCTTTACTCCTCTTCTGTTTCTTAGGAATTGCACGTTCTAGGAAACGTAGTAAGTGCTGTTCTGCTCTTAACACAATCACTGACTGAATATGTTGTGGAATAATTTAAAATTCCATTTGATTTAAAATTCAGACAACTCAATTATATTATTAATATTTGATTTGGGAATCTCCCTTTAAGGGAGTATCTGTCACTATGTTATGCTTTTGCAGTAAAGGCTTCTGCTTGATGTCAAGAGTGTGGTCGCTCTTCACCATCAGTATTCTAGTTCCCAGTAGTTTTGAGTAAGGATGACAGAAGTTTTATATTTTTCTCTGTCAAATAGTATGTGGATGTGTTGACTGACAAAATGAATGGCTAATGGATGAAACCACATGATCTGGGGTTATCATGGAAAGGCACATTGTTTATAGCCATCTTTACAGTGCTAAGGCCAGAAATTCACTGATGCGTATCCATATAAAATGTAAAAAGCTGTTCAGGATTAAGCATCCAAGTCAGAAATGTCATATATGTACAAAAGCCAGAAATTAATTAAAATACCTTTTATGACTTTCTAATTATAAGCACACCTGGATGTATTTTTCTTGTTAAAGGTAACATATTTAGTTCAAAGATAAGAGGATTCCAATACTGAACCTTTTTATAATTGAAATTTAAGTTTATGATTTCAAGTCTTGCATTGCTTGACTTAACTCTGGTTGTATCTAGCTCTTTTTGACTTCACATTGAAGAAACCCTACGATCTAGTTTACTCAAAAACTTGTTTATTGAAGGACCAGACTGTAAAATTCCATATCTGTTTAACACTGAGTAATTTACCATTAAGCTACTTGACACAAGTTAGAAGTTATTTTAATACTGTCTCGATTAAATAGCACTCATTGTCACTCACTATGATTTGGCCAAATCAGTTTCCTAGCAGATGTCTCAATAAAGGAGCCATGCAGCACATAGCGTCTTTCATTTCAAAGCACTTGACACAATCATATATGATATTGGGAAAACATATTAGGTAATATAATGACCAAAGCAAATTTTGAAGAGCTACAGGTAATTCTCTAACTTCAACACGTCTGGTATTACAGTTTTTAATGTTTAGTACAAAATAGTTGTCTAGTGGATTCTAACACAGGACTCAGTTTATAAAGCTTGCAGAAGAAGGTTTTAGTTAACCCTCCAAATATTGGAACATGTGCCGATACTAAATATTTGAAACCACAGCTTCAAACTACTTTTAAGTACTTTTCCAGCCAGTGTCAGGATCTTTAGTGCTTTTCAAGCCTCTCCTCTTTCATTTTCTTTTAATACTGTTTTATCACCTCAGAAAATACTTGTGATTTCCCATCTTTCCCTTCAGTTATTCTTTGGTGTCTATTTGCAGTGTCACTTAAAATTCCTGTGGTGTGGGCTTTGCCAAACTATCTGAAAACTGAAGTGTAGAGGACATTTTTTTCTGTATGCAGTGTTAGGTTCATAGCTATGGGTTAAGACATTGCACCTTAAGTTCTCACAATTTGTTTTTACGTATTTTGTTACTTCAGTTTATGTATGCAGGGAAAGCTGATACAAATCATAATTGTGCATATGCAAATCTGAGGATTTTCTACATTCAAATTGTTTGCCTGTAACGTGCTTTTCCAGCTCCCATTTTCCAGCCTCTCCAGCATTTGGAAATTGTATTATAGTTCCAGTGTACTGCAAAGCAGGTATCTGATACATGACACCAAAACAAGTCCCTATCTAATTTTTTTCTGTTTAAGAATTGGACTGATCATGTTTTGCATTTACTTAATGGTTATGTTTATTGATTGTGTTTTACAAGTAGCATAACTGAGAGCAGACACTGAAGGCAATTTGCTCAAGATCCCAGTATTTCCTGTAATTCTGGTTGTGTTTTCCTGATTTGATTTGGAATTATTCAATTAAGAACTGTATGTAATTTCATAGATGTGTGATGTATCAGGTTTGTGGCTCATCAGATAATGTTCAGACTCACCACTTCCCTCTGTGCATGCACCTGGCTGGATTTTCTTGTAACCACAACTCATTTTATTACCAAACTTTCCCAAGCTTAATGGGCCATCTAGTAAGGTTGAAGTGCATGTTATGTCACAAGGTGAATAGTTCAATTGGATTTCATCTATCCTTGAAAGCAAAAAGTACTTTTTCCAAATAATAAAACTATTTCTTGCATTTGTTACGTCTTAATTTAAATTCCCTTTGAGTTATATAATTTTACTTAAACCAGGGATGTAATATTTCAGTGCTGAAGGCAAAAGTTGAAGAAGCTGAGGAGTAATTGACAACAGGCTGAGAAGGTGGAGGAGCTAGTTGGCGTAGCCAGGAGGCTGCAGGGGCCACTCCCCTCCTGGCCCCCCTTTGACTCCGTGGTCTCTTGGCTGCATGGTGCTAGATGGGAAGGTGCTAGATGTGAGAGCTTTGGGTTTGTTTTAGCGCTGGTATTGTAACATTTAAAGGAAACTAAGGATAAGACAAGTGAGAACTGGTGAGGGATCCAGTAAGGCTTTCTGAGTCATTAATGGTGCTCGAAGTGGGGTCCTCTTACATTATTCATGCCCTTTGAGCTTTTAGCCAAGCTGAGCACTCTGCACTCAAGTGTGATAGTAGAAGGTAAATGGAAATTAACCCTGTAGTGATATATTGAAAGTTTCTTGCCAAAGTAATAATTTTGATAGTGTGTTGAGGGAATATAAGCATGTCTGAGAGAGGGGAAAACAGATTTCAACTCTGAACTGAAAGTGCTTGAGTACTCTGCAGCAAAGAGAAGGAAAGACCACTTGAACCCATATGCTAACTTCTGGGGTCCTTTCTTGCCTTATCCTTTTTCATCAAAGTATGCCTTCCAAATTTAAAAAGAAGGTATGTCTTATAGCTGCAAGATGAGCTAGCACGCAAACCTTTTCAACGATTCTATGGAAAGCTTTGCTGTGGAAGGCTTCAACATGTTAAGACTCACTGTAGTAGCCAGGACTTCTCAGTGATTGTAGATCAGGTACCAGAAATCTGTACCTGAATTCAAGCTTGAATCTGTAGATGTTACTCTGTGTGTGATTGTTTCTTTGAACATGTTTACCTTTCCTTAGGTAAACTTCTTATGTTTAGGATTCTTCTTTTCTTCCTCTCCCTCTACCATTTTTAAATTATCCCATCATTGCATACAGTAGGACTGTGTGCTTGAGGATTCTTTTAGGAAGCATTCAGAAACAGGAGGCTTTTAATGCAGGAGATCTATATTGGTAACTGATCTGGATATTTGTGCTGGCATGGTCTCATATGTTCAGCTTTATTACTCCCTGTCTATCCTCCAGCTCCTCTGAGGTTTCATAGCAAGTATCCAGAATGTAGAACAGATCATTGCAAACTAGTGGAGAGTGACCTCACTCAAAGGCTAAGAGTTACTTTGGGAAAGGCATGGAGAAAGTGACTGTAAATAGAAGTCCTTTGCTGGTGCATAAGCTTAAGTATGTCTAAACTTCGATTTACCGTATGTACCTTTTGTAGATAGAACTGAAATATATTACTTTGGAGGCAGGGAAGATAACTCGTTGTGGAAAAATGCAATACCTGTGCCAAGTACTGGTTAACTTGTGAGAACAGAACACAGATTTTCCCCATGTGCTCACAGACTCTTTATATCCAGATTCTTCCTCTTTCTTTCCCACTTACAAAAAATCATTTTCAAAGGTAATGTTTTTAAAAGCAAATTACTACTTGGCAGTGCAAGGTCTATGACTTTTAGGTAGAAGACAATTCTGAAAATTTTACCCTGGAAAGTATATGTATTCTAAGTTGGAGGTAGGTTTTTTGTTTTTGTTGGAGCCAATAATTTGATCCATTTTCCACTTGACATAAGCCTTAAGAATAATTTGATTGTAAGATTGTGCCTTGGAGTCCAGCAGTCTGGAATAAAGGGTCTCAGTGAACAGTGTACCTCTCCATGCTCTGGTTTTTGGGAGAGACTAAAAGTGTTTGGGCCACAGCCCAAACCAGGAGAAAAATGATACATAAAACACAGTGATTAGTACTAGTCTGGGTATCATAACAGCACCCAGGACCCTTAAGAGACGGAAAGGAGAAGAGCTTAAAATAAAAATAAAATCATTCTTGTGAAGATTGTTCCTCTGGAATTGCGCTCTTGATTGTGCAGCCTCATAGCTGCCTCTGAGCTGTTGCAATTTTACCCCTTGGACATTTTTCAGGCTACTAAACATTTCTTTTGCTGGCAGATATCAGCAATACATACTACTGAATGCTCTTGAGATCCAAATGTTACTAATGGCAGCCTTTGAGTGATGATTGAGAAACTGTGTTGGAAGTTTTGCCTTACTTTTAAAGCATGCTAAGCGTTTGATAGTTAAGCAGTTAAACTCTTTTGACATTGGTTCAACTATGACATTTCCTTGTAACCATTGCTGATGACAGATAATTTTCTTGATGTAGTCATTTTTGCTTCAGTGTCAATCAAGATGTATGATCATAACAAATGCCATGAAAAAGATGCTAGAAGTTCCAGGAACACTGTTGAAGGGCTTTAGCAGTCGAGGCTTTTCCACCACTTGCCTGTCATCTTATGAGACTGAGCCTTTTACAGTAGCTCTGTTCTTGGTTAATTTCGTAAAGAGTTGCAGAAATTCCTGTACTGTTCTGTCCTTCTGTAGGTAATACTTTCAGATTCCTTGTATGCTGCTTATTTAAAGAAATCTCTGTAGTGTTACAGCCTCTAAAACCATACAAGCAGATGCAGTCAGGCATGAACCCCCCTGAGCCCCTCAGCACAGTCAGTGGTAGTGGGGGTTTCTGTTCACCTCCGCCCTGTGTACAGCGGTAGAGCCACGCTTGGATTTCAGTCCAGCTTTGTGTTCCCCCCATCAGCAGTCACTAAGGTGCCTGCAGAGCCGCTGGGGTAAGGGTGAAAAGCTGTGACTTGAAACAAAGAGGCTGTATCCGTAGCCTCCACTGCCGTTAGTAAAAAGGGGAAGCGATGGCGAAATAAAAAGCTGTAGTCCAAGGGTGAGAGAGCAGGGAAACACCGCTCCTCTCTATCAGAAGGAGTGTGACAGGAAAGTCCTGCTTTGGAGAACAGGTAAGCTTAGCCTGGGAAATAAGGGGGAGGAACTGCAGAGACTGGGTTTGGCATAAAGCATGCTGGCATCATTTGAGTATTCAGCATGCGTGCTGTGCTTAATATTGTTGGTATTTAAATAGTTTGAAGCAGTCTTTGAAGTTAGAGCCATGTTGAGTTAAGGTAGAGGTCAGCGTGTTGTAACTGTTGGCTGAACATTGATAACAACTTTGTGTACTTTCACATTTTTAAGCTATTTGACAAAAAAGAAAATTCAGGAGTACAATTTTTAATCAAAAACTTAGTAATTGTGTCAGTTTTGTGCAGCAAAGCCCAACAAATTGCAGAAGTTTGTTATATTTCTGCATCCATAGTACTTTTCTTCATGGCCTAAGTTTTTCCTCCCAACACACAGAGAAGAGTGTATTTATGGTATTAAAGTTTGAACCATGCTTGTCAAGTGTTTTCAAGCAAGAAAGTCCCGGGCAAGAGGGAAATGGGTGTCTCCCGTTCGAATCGGCGTACAGGCGTTAATGGCTGTGTCTGGGAAACTGGTACAGAGCAGCACTTCATGCTGCAATCCCTGCGGGCACTGGCAGCAGTGAAACAGAGGAAATTTTAAAGAAGAGTATCGGTGTAGACAAGCCCAGCGCTGCTTATGTGGAAGGAATTGGTCCAGAAGATTTTATCTTCTGTTTAGGGTTGCTGTTCCCTGATCTTGTCACACCTCCTCACTATTCTTCCTTCTAACTTCCAGGACTGCCTTCTCTTGCAGGAGAGGCTCCCCTTTCCTGATCTTTGTTTGAAGAGGGTGTAAGAGACAATAGCAGAGCGTTGAAGAAGGGCATGCATTCTTATTGCCTGTATTGTCAAGAGCATTTACAATACATGGGATGGTGATTGCTGGTGGCACAATGCTGCTTCAGACCTTTTAAGTTATAGTTGAGTAGAGACTGCACTGGTATAAAGAGGCCAGTATGGGTTGAAAGAGCAATTACAGGAGAGCACTCCAGCACAGATGAAGTGGGGGAAAAAAGTATTTCCTCCACGCACTGTTTGACAGCACCATGTTTACATAATTAGTAGGAAAACTGCTCTCAGATATCTGTAATTTTATGTATATTCCCACGGGGGAAAATGCTTTCAGAGATCTGTAATTTTGTATATATTCCTGTGGGGACAGTAGAATGTGTGAATATAAATCGCCCTTCATACCACATCTTTGGCACATCATATGTCTGTTCCTTCAGAGGTGCACAGCCCTTCCTTGCACTCAGAGGTTGCAGAAACCAGCTAACATCAGCTCTGAGGGCGCCAGTGCCCTGAGAAGCTTCATTATGGACCCCAACCTGTGCACTGTTTGGCCAGGGACTGCCGTCAAGCCCAGGCCTGGGCTTTCAGTCCTGGCCTGAGTGGTGCTGTAGGTGTGCTTGTCTCCTCTTCTGTCTCCAGCCTTATTTCCTGAATGGACCATGAACTTATGTTGTAGTCTGTCTTCTGTCTTGTTCTGTCCCTGGCTCCATCTCCTTTTTCTCCTAACTGGACCTCTGAGTGGCCCTTGGACCTGTTTCATCCCTCTCCTTGCTTGGAACCTTGTCACCAGCACACTGCTCTGCCTGCCATGTTCAGATATGGTGGAACTGCACGCTGTAAGTGCCCTGGAGTCTCCTGCACTTTCTCTCTTGGAGCAGCCAGCCCTTGATGGGACTCAGACCACAGGACATTGTACGAAATGATTAATTTCTGGTGAGAAAGTGGCCAGAAGAGGTGGAACAAAATACCTGCCAAGATCATTGTCTCCTTTTGAAGCTGAAACAGGAAAGGTGAAAACATGAGAGCACAGGGTTAAAGTGCTTCTTTTTTTGCTGGTGATATTTTAGTTTTTCTTTATTTTTTTAAAGCTGTTCCTGCCTGACACCAGCCACCCACAGTGCTGGTAAACAACACATGGCACATAGCAAAAATTCTCTTTTCTGTCTCCCCATACTTGCCACAGGACCAACAATGGGAAGCGGCAGTGACAGCATTGGTGACAGTCACTATCTCAGTCATTGATATGGCTTCTTGGTATGAAAGGGATCCTAAAGTGAAGGGATCTGCTTGTATCCAGCAAGCATATCTTGTCAAAAAAATAAGTAATGTGTCTTCCCTTTTGTGGCAGTATATAGCTTTTATCTCAGGTCAATGATAACATCTTCCATCCTGTCTGTCATAAATTGTCAAAGTATCATCCTCTCATTCTGCCCCTCATATTTAAGAAGGTCTCTAGAAATGTTAAAAAAACCCCTTACTTTAAAAAAGTTAGACCAGTATTGTTGATTACTGTTGTCTTAACTTCTGTTGCATCTTTGTCTATACATCTTTCTGTTGTCTCTTAAGCTTAAACTATAAACTCTTCTTTGTTCTGCATTTGTGTGGCACACTTCATAAGACTTTATCACTGTAGTTACAGTGATATAAATTACAACATGTTTTCCCTGAGAAGAAACTGCTACTGGTATGTCTTCTCCATTGCCCCTAGTGGATCAGAGCATCTGTCTGTCAAGATTCAAAGTCCTTCCCTTATCAACAGTAGCTCTGTTCAAGAAAAAAATTCCGTGCAAGATTATTATATTACACTTTTTCTAGCTATTTATAGTTATGTTTTGTGTTGAAACAGGAGTGTTTCTATGCTTTGTGATTGATGTTTGTTGCTATTAATTCAAATATGCGTATTATAAATATTACTGTCTCGTAATTTTCTTAATATCAGTGTTAACGCCATATAGTAAGCACTACTGGATAATTGTGTATCGTGTAAAACTATATAATCTCAAACTACCTAGATTTTTGCTCCCGAGTTTCATTATGCATTCCCTTGTTCTTTTATTAAGAAATCAAATTAATAGTTCTTAATCTGTCAAGTCTCTCCTCTTGACTGTTTTGGATTTTTTCATGTACCTCTTAAACCTTCTGTCAAATCGGGGATAAAAAAAAAGAGAGAGAAGAAAACCAGCAGACTTTAGATCTTTTTCTTTATATATATTTTTTTTTCCAATTAGCAATTTCAAACAATTAGTTCGGTGTTTTTCTGTTTTAGGATAAAGTGGTGAGAACTGAACAGTGTTTCAGTGGAAAACACATGTTCATTCTTGTACTACTCACCTTTTAATTTCTTATCCATCTTAATATAACTCAATTTGCATTTTTACTCTATTTTTTTACTGTCACTACTTACTGAGCACACAGTGTACCTTCGTGAAGGTGTCTAGTTTTTTCCCCTTTTTTTGAGTTGCTAATTTATTTATGACCCTGTTCAGAAAAAGTATGAGTGGTTATAGTTTTCACTGTTTAGTACTTCACTTGAAACATGCTGGTACATCATACCTTTCTTAATTCTATTCTTCTGATGAGGATACATATATATGAAATTATTGTTTGGATTGCAATTTGGTTGTATTGCCAAAGTGCATAGAGTCCTCATCACAAGTTAGGTGCCAGCTGTTTTGGATGCTTGGTGAATACAGCACAAAACCCAAATCCTTCCGTTCAATTCATTTGCAAGCTACAAAAGTCAGGTTTATTAATCAAAACCGCACTGCAGCACCATTTCTGCTTCTTTAGAGTGCAGCATTTGCTACTTCAAATTTTTAAAATCTCCTACTGTTACGTTTGATTAGTTCAACTAGATACATTTTCTGTTCAGCAGTGTTATGATTTTATCAGATTTTACTGACAGCTTGCTTTACGTCAGTGTTACATGCTATTTTTCCTGAATGTGTGTTCTACATTTTGTACCATGATTTGTATAATATGGAAGTTGTTTACATAGGAATTGGATTATGTTTTTCTCTTAATAGAGAATGTTTTTATTAGGCTCTATGTAATCCTCTGCATATGACAGATCTTTTCCTACCTCATTAATGTGATGTATTCTGGTTTATAGCTCTCTGTGATTACAGCCTAGTGACTTCTGTCATTCTGCTGTGTTTCAGTTTTGCCTGTTAGGTCGTTCTCTTCTTACATGGCAGAGTAATTTTCTCTCTCTTTTATACCATCCTTCATCCTATATCATCCTCTTGAGCCCCAGATGTTACTGGGACAGAAATTAACCCTGAACTCAGAAGACCCCAAAGACTCTCTTTTACCACTTCTACAGGCTACTGTTTATGAACGAATCTTGATGCCTCTCTCAGAGAGAACGTTTTGAAAGGGGACAGGACTGTATCACAGCACAGTCATTTCCACATCCCTCTGCTGTGAGGGATACCTGGAGTAATGATGAGCTGTGCAGATAAACCAGTTATCCATATTCTCCAGCTGTTTCCCCACACACTTTTCCTTTACCCCCTATCTTGTGGGCACTATTCTGTGTTGTTCTGTCCATAGCCAGCCTACACCAGTCTGTCACGTACTCGGTGCCTACCATCCACTTGTCAGCAATTGCACATTATTTCCATATGACAGCTTCAAAATCTATCCTTGTCTTCAGAGCTCCAGACAGGCCTTGCTTTCTTGTTTTGCCTATAGAGCTGCCCTGTGCTACAATGGGTGCTGGTGAAAGGAGGATCTGCTGGCAGAGAATGGTTAAGAGGAAAATCCTGGGCAGAGTCCTTCCCTAGTAAACTGGAAGTCTGCATTTCTATTTCTACCAGCATCTTCAGCTGTCAAAATTTAAGTGCTGTGTGATGGGGAATTTCCTGATGCTTGCTGTAGAGTAGGGAGACGTAGGATGGTTCCCGTATTTACAGCAGCTAGGTGTATGATGCAACATGTGGAGACTTTATTTTGCCAGCATTGGGTGCCCTTAGGCCTTGTTTGTCAGCATAGCAGTGAGCGTGGATTCTCAGCCATCCTATTCAATTCATCTGTCTCGGGGAGCTGTTGTCTATGTCTCTGAGCTTTGGTGGGGTCAGGGAAAGTCTAGGCAATCAGGGCGATGTAACCTGTATTTTTATTTATGCAGGGGCTGGGATAAGGCCTGCCTGTTTTGTGAGAACTTCATTGTGATGGATTAACTTTCCTCTTGAATGACCGCATATGGTACATCCAAATGGGAGATCTCAAAGTGGCTGAGCAGCCTGAGCAAAATGATTAAAAGGCCCTGTGTGGGCAGCGAGTCGGTGAGAGGGCCTTACTCCCTTGGCATGGCCTCTTCCAGCATGTTGGGCATTGGGGGCTCCTGTGTGTGTACTTCCTGCCATGGCCAGCCCTCCCTCCTCCCCAGTGCTCCAGTAGGTCACCAGTGAGCCTCAGCGGGAAAAGACAAAATGCAGTTCATGAATAGTTTTACAGTCCCCTCTCTCCCGCCCAACCCATGCTCTGTCCTGGGAATGTGCTGCCCACACAGTGACCAGAGAGGAATCTGGAGGCATTTGCAAGATAATGCCATATCAAATGTTCCATTCTCACACTTTTTTCTTGTATTTTCAAAACTGTTTACATATTTCCTTTCAGTTTGCATGAATAAGCACATAACTCCGAGACTAAAAAGGGGGAAATGCATTTCCAAATGTGAGAAGCCACATAACTGTAATAAATTGCTTTAATTACGTATGGTGTGTTTAGTTTCTGGAAGCCTATTACGCATTTCTGCCTCCAACAAGTAGCCTTTCCTGTTTGCTTGCTGCTGTTTACCAGGCTGGCCATCCTCCCAAAGTCATTCTTATCCAAATCCTCCACTTCACAGATGCTCACCGAGAGCTTTTTTGATCCTGAAATGCTCAGTGGCACTCAGATGTTGCTCTGGCAGACAGCAAAAGGTAGAGACTAGGTTTTCTCCCTAGGAATTTTGTGTCTTACCATATTTTTAAGTAATACGTTTTTCATCTGGTTTATGATGTTTTTAGAAAGATAAAACGTTGCAGCTCAAGGCAGAGTTTGTCTCACTTGTGAATACAGTTTCAGCCAACTAGTAGGCACAGGTGGAGGTCATTTATATCATCCTCCTGAGGCAGTCACAGCTCCTGGGTACTGGAACAGTAATTTTACATGCTTTTCTGTAGTTACTTTTTTATTCTGGTAAGTGCCAAGTTTCTTCTATTTTCCTTTACTGTTTGGGAGGATTGGGAAGGTGCACTATCAAAGTCCTTTGGCTTCTTTATTTTTGGATGACAAAAGCTACAGAAGCATAATTATGTTATTTTTACTCCTGGCTGAATATTTCTCACTCTCTTCTTGCCCACCATTGCCTGTATTTGACCTATCATTTTCTGTTTCAGTCTAGAAATGAATGTGCATTTTAATTTTTTCACCTTTTGTAAGGTAGATAGTTTTGGAGTTAGTAAACTTAAATTATTCCCTACAACAATCGGGAGTGATTTAAGGACTCAGTATGAGAAGAGGTCTTACTTTGAAGACTTTCAACTTGAAGTTTTAAAGGAGGTGGGAAAGATTAAAGGAAAGCTTTTCTATTTTCTGTTGGTGTTTTTCCCTACCTACAGAGAAAAAAAACTGTTCAGTACTGTTGGGATAAAATGCAGAGAACTGACAATAAAATTTTCTCTTCCGCTAGAAAGAAATTATTTTTTCAGAAGGTTCGGAGTCAATTTGGAGAGCTAAAACAACCCTTCACATCATGGTGGCCTGTCTGTGCCCATCATACCCCCAGCCTTCTCTGAGGAGCTCCAGCAAAGCCAGCCAAAGTTATCATAAGTGTGTAGAAATAACCTTGTGCAGCCCTTCCCACAGCTGAGAAACTGATAGCATTCATTTATTCCTCTGCTCATAACTATCTGTTATAAGGAGATACTTGCTCTTCCTTCCTGAAACTTTCTCTGTAGAAGTTGCTGTGCTCTCAAGATAGGATGACCATATTAATGAATCCATCAGTCACAATAATCTGATTAAATTGATGGGGGAGAAGGAGCCAGCAGATGAAGCAAACAGATTATTTTAAGATATATGAGATACCCAATTAGTAGCTGACTTAGCATTTAAATGGAAGTGTTGCACAAGAGATTTACTGGTAACCAATGTATTAAATTATACTGTATGGTTTTTCATCTAAGAGAAGGGCTTGTGTACTCTTACAGGGACCTGTAAATAAAACTGTGGCAAAGTATTACACGTAAGAAGTATGAGTTATATATTACCTTTTTTTTTAATCTGCATATATATGTGTGTGTGCATTTTGCCTAGTAATGGACTAGGACATGGACAGTACTATGGAGAGATTAGCATGGATTTTAAACCCTGTACAGGCACTTTGGCCAGGACCTGGTGAATGTGTTTTCAGGCATATTAGGAAACTGAGATTTAAGTAGGAAGGGAGTTGCTTTGTGTTGCTGAGGTTTTGGGGGCAATCCCCTAGAGTACAGAGATAGTAGAAGGGAAGCTTTCTGTCAGGGAGCATATGTTTTTGTGATGATTACACTGTGTATAGATTAGGACTTCTGGGAGGAAGGGAATGGGAAGATGTGCTTGGAACACAGGACCATCTGCCAGTACCTTGGCATAGTTGTTTCATTAATGAGAAGCTTATTAGCTTGAGTCCAGCTGAGATAGACAAGAAAGGCAGCAAAAGGGACAGAAAACTGTTATCCAGCTGCCACTGAAATGGCAAAGAGATAGCTCTGATAACCTGTAAAATCTGATTTTGTTAAAAGAACTGTTCTTGCTTTTCTTGGTAAAAAGGTATCAGTTGTCTTGTTGGTGAAAAAATGTTTTCATTAATTTTGTGATGCAATGTGGGATATCCTTTGGTAGGGCAAATATACAACACAGGGTGAGCTGGAATTGACAGGATACTAGGAAAAAAGGAAAGAACAGTGCTTTTTAGTGGGAAATAGGTTTTGCATCAAATGACTGCCTTTTCTCTTTAGTAAATGCTTGAAGGTGCCCTATATTGAATGTTGGGTGTTTGATGTTGTTTGTGGTGACAAAGTATTAACACCTGGAAGACACAACTTTGAGAGTGCCACAGTCCCAGCCTTGGCTATGACAGCAACCTCAGAGAGCACACAGTCTGGCCTGTGCTCCATGTAAGGTAAAAAATCGAGGGGTGCTCTGGGCGGGCAAAAAATAGTGCTCCAGCAACAAAAAGGCAGTGGTTAGGAGCCTGTGAACTCTGTTCCTGCAACCTCACATTCTTGATTCTGGTGCCGACATGGTAAGTGTCCAAGTGTGTGCTCTGTTCCTCAGTTTTGCTGTCCTGTAAATCAGACAAGTTATACTTAGCCTGTTTTAGAGAGAGCTTTGCTATTATTCTGTCGACACAAGACTTAAATGCTATTGTATTTAAACAGCTCTGTTTAACTTTTGCCAGTTTAGTCAGACTTGAGTCTGGATGAGGGTGAGACGGCAGAGCCTTTGCCTGGAGAAAATGGTGAAATGCAAAGTGGTTTGAGTGTTGGTATTTTGGAAATTATTTCCCTTTTGAATGGTTTTATGCTGTTCGGGTTGGACTGGTCGTTAAGATGAAGGGAAGAAATAAGAAAAGTGTTTCCCATGAAAAGGCCTGTAATCTGCAACTGCCTAGGTCCACAAGAGCATGGACATGTTCAGGACACGATGCGAGGGTTATGCAGTTCACCACCAGCAAGATGGTCTGGTAAATAAGGCTGGACAAGGGTAATTTCTGTTTGCACTGCTAGGATAAAAAAGTTGGCTTCCCCGATGTTTTTGTTGATTTATGAGATAACTCAGATGGGGCATTGTCTCTTGACTTTGTCTCTTGTAAATCTGTTGAAACAAAAGGAACATGCATTTTCAGAAAATGAGTAGAAAAACATAGCTTAGGAGTGTCAAAACACCTAAGCAGAGTGAGCCTTAACTGAAGCGGTTTTGGTTAATCATACTCTTTGCAAATTCTCTTTTTTATATTGAGGAAAGGAGCAGATTAGTGGGATGAAAATCTGTGTTATTACAGAGATAAAACCGAGTTATGGTTGGGTCCCAAAGGAGAAAGAAGTTTTAAAATATTAGTAAAAAACCCCAGCCCTTTGCTGTGATGCATATGTAATACTTAGAGAGTTCCATGCCAAAAAAAATATTATAATACTGTATACCATGGTGTTTACATACATAAATGTATGTACAAATACTGGTACAACATAACTTTAAATCTGACCCTGTGCTTGTTGAGTTCAGTGGAAATGCTTCTGATGGTTGCGACAAGTGTTAGATCAAGTTCTCATGCCGACATGTAAATGTGGTCTAAAACTCAAACTGAAGCTTCTGCTTTTGCATATTTTTTTTTCTACCTGGCTTAAAATGGAGCAGAGTTGATTGGAGGTCTTAAAAAAAAAAAATTGTCCTGCACACCAGATCCTGCTGTGTTTCATCTACTGAAACTCTGTTTGATAGTATCCTACAGTGATAATATTCGGTTGCCATGTTGCATGCTTTCTAAACTGACAGTTAATGTATTTTCTCTCTCAAGTAGTGGAAGAATATTGTTGGTCCCCCAAGGGCATGGTAGGTCAGGGTTTTGGCTCAGTCTATGAATCTAAAAGGCTTTGCACTTAGTGAAGCCATAAAGAAACCTCCAGCTGGCTGGATGCCTCTCTTAAAAACACAAGTGTGGCCTTATTCCGAAATGATGATCAGGCAAAGTTGTGTATGCCTCAATCTCCTGGGATGAGAGAGGAGTGGGAGGGAGGCCTTCACTGATGTTCCGATGAACCTAGGGAAGTCAGATGTTTGCATGAAAATACAGGGAATTTAATCACTGATTGACTCAGAATCACTGTGAAAGGGTGGAATAAAGACCGAGGAAGAGAGAAGGCAGGCAGCAAAGAGCTTTTAACTTGAGGAGTGAAAAGAAATGAAGAAGGGAAGTATAAATTTTCATTTCATTGCAAGCACAAAAGCTCCCTTAGCTTTTTGTGAACTATGAAATTGTGGAGCTCCAGGCAGTGTTTTCCTTCTAGCAGCAGAGCACAGAGCTGAGTGTCTGCATTGGGAATGTTATGTACAGCTTTGCTTTAGTGCCTTTCTGGGTCAGTGTCTCTCAAAAAATGCCACACAGAGCTGCTTTAGTTGTGCTTCCATGAGTCAATCTGTAAGTGCTGAAACTTCCCTGATCATAACCCAGTGTCCTAGAGAATCTGCAGGCTTTTTTTGACTACTAATCTTAAAGCATTTACAGTGTTCCTTGAACTCAGGTTTGTTGATCATGTGCACCTTTTTTCAGATGCCACATTCTTCCTGGCAATTCAAACCACAGTCACATTGTTGACTTCAAAAGACCAAATGAAAGGATGTGGCAAAGTCCTTGCACCTGTAGCACTGAAAGAATTGATACTCCTCTCCTCACATTGTTTTGGCACTACTACTATCTCAGTAGCCACAATCTGTAGTGTTGTCTCATGGAAAATAAAGAGAAAGAGAATTACTGGTTCATGCAAAGATTATTTTTTTTTCCCAGCGTAACGAACGAAAGGATTAAGCAGCTGCATCATTTATATTCTTTTAAAATTGATTAGTTTACCAGGTTGTTTCACCTCTGCATCCCAGAAAATATAAAGGAAGAGGGATGGTAGATAGAGGCAAAACAGTGCATTTAAATATTCTTCCAGACAAGCTTATATGGTAGTGGAAACTTATGTGGATGGATCAGGTATCTGTTTCCATTTGTGGGAAGGTTTGGTGACAATTTGAGCATTTATACAGCCACCCTTGGTGGCAATTGGGAGTGCCCAGGGAGGAGGAACAGTCTGTTCAACATTTGTGTGTTCCTCACTAGCTGACTGCACCTGCAGCCTTCACCATCAGCAGCTGGGTATAGAGGCGTTTGGAAGGCAGCAGCAGTGAGGAGCAGAGCTTAATAAAACTGTGGAAAAGAGAAAGCAAGCTATCATACCTCAAAGTGTGGGAAAGATCCTGAAGATACCTGTCTGTTTCTGAGCACTGGCTAAGCTGAATTTGGGGCTGAACATTGGCTAAGCATGTAAAAGGTAATTAAGTAAGAAGTTTTGATTTTTTCTTTCCTTTCATCCCCCTGAAAACATAAATTATTTTTACCTGTTTTCTCTGTTTCCATATATGCACATTTCCTTCCTCTCACCTACTGAAAAAGGCAAAATGCACCTAATTAAACCTGTGTGGTTACAGCCAATCTGCTAACAAATCTTACCCTTTCACAATTTGGCTTCAAAATACCATATTTATTCTTCCAGATTTGGATTTCATTCAGCTTTGAGCATTTGCATCCAGGAAGAAGAACTGTATCTGTAATTTTTATTTGGTTTATTGGATGGAGTATCTCATTATGTATTTTTTTCTGTACAGCCAGCTGTGCTGTGACCACTTACTAGACGTCTTTGAAGTTACTACTATAAACCTCAAAGTACATTCAAGGAAAGCTCTTTAAACAACATATTAGAACTGAATTATGGTCAAAACTCCATTTTCTTTATTGCAGTGTGTCTTTACAGTCATATCGGATGTATTTTATACCTTTTATTTGAGTATAGATTATTGGCTTTATGAATTTTCTTCTTTATAGAAAATGAACAATGTTAATATTAATTTTAATTAGTTCCTTGGTGGGGATGAATCATAACTTGGAATTGAAGATTCATAATATTGTAGGCGCATTTGTGAGGTTAAGTGAGAAGCTGTTTATGCATTGTTTTGCCCCTCACATCATCTTAGATATTGGAGGAATCTCCTTGGCAATGTAGAGTGCACTTTGCTTTATGATAAAAGACGGGGATAAAAGCAAGCATAAGGAGCCTGAAGAGGCAACACTGTCCAGATCAAATATTGACAATGATAAATGAAAAACGTAGAGAAGGAATTACATGGACTTAAAGTCAGCAGGCTTCTGACTTAATTTGCTTTATTTAATGGAGGAATAAAATGAAATAAATAAATGACCCACTTTGTTTGAATTCTCCATGGTAGCTGTTGACTTCACCATAAATTGGGGGTCACCATTTAGGCACAAAGCTGTTACATAGTTCTATGTTGACATTAACTTCATTCCTGTGGGTCTTGGGCTCCTAGGTGTTTTCAGGCTGTGTCTGGAAGCCTAACACATGATTTCCTTTCATTAATCTAGTTATTTGTTTGCTATTTTTTTCAAATGCTATTTTTCTTAAGATAATGATTGCTTTATGGCTGGTATAGGGGAGATATGGCTCACAGACAAAGCAATG
This sequence comes from Athene noctua, assembly GCF_965140245.1. NCBI lineage: Eukaryota > Metazoa > Chordata > Aves > Strigiformes > Strigidae > Athene > Athene noctua. The sequence continues at coordinate 43,942,264 of NC_134041.1, forward strand.
CCTTGGTTTACTAGCACCAGCAAAAGACTAGTACCAGACTAGGTGTCTTTAATTCTTTTGGGTGTTCTGAATTTTGAATGCTTTGAGGAGGCATAGCTTAGGCAAGCCATGAGCAGAATTGTTTTAAACGATCTGAGTGGGGTGAAAGGTTTAAATACAGTGCTCTGCTACTTTAACCCAGTAATTCAGAGAATGCCTAATGCTATCAACTTAATTACAGCATTGCTATCAGGAGGCAGTGGCTCTGACAGAATGGAAACTGACAGTTTTAAGATATATCTGTCTAATACATAATTGATCTTTTTTCCTTTTTCAAGATCATTCTTTGCTCATTGAGGAACAGTCATAAACAAAGGGGCAGGGGAGAGAGAGAATTGCAGCAATGGAAGCTCATCAGCTGAGAAAGCTGTTTCCTTCCTACTCACGTGATGAAAGCAGAAAGCAAAAGAGAAATCTCTCCCTAATATTTTAGTTGTAGTCATTTCCCCCCCCTTTTTTTTTTTTTTTTTTTTTTTTTACAAATTTATTCTGTCTTCACGAAGACAGCGTGATTTTAGCTGCAAGGCTGCAACATTGGGTAGAAGGTTGTTACTGATATCTTTTTCCCCGTTGGCCTTCACTGCAACTGGTTTGCTTTTTTGCTTGTTGGGAGCTGATAGCAGGAGAGAAAAGGACAGAGTCAAAGACAGATAGCATTAACGGTTTTAACACTTCACTGCTTGCATTGGCCTTTCTGCAAAATCGGACTGCTGGAGCAGTCAGGGTCATGGATGTTTCAGAGCAGCATGGTTGCAAGCAAGCACAGTCATGCTGATGGCAGATGGGGTATGTGCCACATGCCCTCCATGCCGTGAATAGGCTTATAGGGAGGAATCCTTTCGTTTGTGCAGGCAAGGTGATACCACATAAGGACATGCAAGATCTGAAGTAGGGCATTGATTGAATGATGAACCATGCTAAGCCCTTGGCTTTTACATTAGTGAAGTGATGCTTCACCTTCCTCGATGCCTCTGCCTTTTTCTTCTCTTGTGAAAGCTGCTCTGGTGATTTACATTGAAGGTAACCCATCATACAAGAGAGAGGGGAGGAATTTAAGAGATTACTTACAGTACTTCGAAAATAAGACTGCTTTCTCTTATCAGAAATATGAATTCACTTAAAAGCTTCACAGGGTCTCTCACTTCTCAAACCAGTTCTGCTGGATGCTCATGAATGAGCCATAAAGGAGCTATGTCTTAATCTGTTTTGATGGCAAACGTCCTTGGTTAACTGTGTCAAGTATATCCTTGCTGCCTAGTCTCCAGTTCTTTCACTTCCTAGGAGAACCTGACAGGCAATGCCATTTTCTCCATAGTGCTTCTTTCTTGAGCATTTGCAGTTTCTGATGGTGACTTTTTCTGATAATTGTTCCTCAATTTCACTCTTTCCCACATAGCTCTGTGCCTTTTCTCTTCCCCTTCTCTAGTACATTTTCCCCTTTTTTCCTGCAGTCTATTCATCCTTGCTCCCTGTAGCCACTGAAAGTCACCCCTGTCTTTGCTCTGTGTCGTCTTTGTGCATCTTTGAACTGTAAAGCTACACAGCTCTTTCAGTGATATAAAATATTCGTTATCCAGGAACATGCAAGCCTCAGGTCCCTGTAGTTTATATTCTCTGTATTATTCTTTTACAGAAATTAACTGAAAATCTCCACCATTTACTAAGCAGGGCTTTCTACTCTCTGTTCATGTGCCTGTAAATCTTTTCCTATTTTGACTGTATCAAGCTACCTTCTGTGTTTACCCAGTGTACGCTTTATCATTATGTATTTTCACTGTGCTTCTGATTTTGGCTTTTAAAGTTACTATCATTTCTAAACTAAGGACTGTCATGTTTCTTTGGTGTAATTATTACAGAGAAATATAGAGTAGAACTGTTGTCTGTCTAGTGTGACTTGGATTATTTGCCCAGACTAAGATCTTCATGGGAAAATAGTTCTACTTGGTTGGGTTCCCCTGTGAATACTGTTCTTCAGACTAAGTGGACCCTGTTGCTTTTAACTTGTGAAAATATTAAAGTTTTTATGGTTAGAAAAACTAAGCACCCTTCTCATTTTTCTGAAAGCTGTTTTATCTTGTAATAGTGAAGGGGACCACACACATGCTCTAGTATGTGTCCCAGGCATTCCAGACAGCATCGGTTACACTCAGGTTTGACCTTTTTTCACGAGTAAAAGGTAAAGTGAAACTTCCAGTGTGGCTGGTGTGTAAAGAAATAAAACTGTCAGAAATACAAATGTCGTTGCTTATTGAGTCTCCATACAGCATGCACCCTGACTAACGGGAGCTCCTGCAGGAGCCTGCATGGCCAGCACACAAGCTCCTGAGCTTTTCCACTCTACTGTTATGGCTGGTAAATTTGAAACTAAATACAAACACAAAAAAAGATATGATGCTCCTAGAGTTAATGACACCTTTCCAAAATCCCTTAATTGTGTGCTAGGCAGAGGTTTATTTCCATTAGTAAATGCTTTAATGCCTAGAGATTAAATGTGGTGTTGCCTTCTCTATTAAGCATTTAGGAAGTGGTTGATAATGGTGGTAAGGTGCGCTTTGTGCTGAGGGCTTTATAGACAAACAAATCTGTTTGCATCTCATGGACAACATAGGCAGATGAGTTTGTACTGAGAAGGGAAATGGGAAATCATTAGGCAAGGTTTTTGTCACCTCACTTGGCTTTCTATGGAAACGACAGCAGTGTCATCTCTTTAGTGTTGCTTTAAACCACTCCTTTAGTTTAAGGTTCTTTAAAACAAATCTTGCAGTGAAATCAGATTTAGCCAATTCCAGTCATACTCTCCTGATGGAGAAATCTACCTGCTTGGTAATATCACTGTGTTCTTTGTGTTTTGTCACTGGCTACTTATCAATTATTGCAGTTGATTTAAATTCCTTGTTACCCCATTCAATTGGTGTTAAATTCTGCCTCCCCTGTGTTTCTAATTCTATTGATTGTGACATGCCTTAGTGAAAAACTGTGGGACTGCAAAAGCAGGAGTTTCCTTACCTCATTAATACAACTGTTTCTGAGCTTCTGTAAATGTGAGTAAATTGCATTTTTAAAAGCTTAAGAGAGAATTATTTGTAACTCATTTTCCTCTTTGAGTGTCTCTCCTGTCTCTCCTTGTGATCTGTTGATCCTTTTGGGTTTTTTCAAGTGTGCTGTATTCTGGAGAGTAAAACCAACTAGAACAGCGTGATACTCCATCTTGGTCCAAGTCACCACTTTGGTAATAGTTTGAATCAGAAAGTGCAAAATATTTATTTTGCAGTGAAACATCAGGGGACAGCCAACCCCTATGGGAAACTTACATTAAATGCTATAGTTGGGTGTTGGTGTGTCTGCTGGTGTGGGTCTTAATGACTACCATGGGAGTAGTGGACATATCCACTGCCATCGTATAAATTCTACTCATAATTAACTTCCTAATTTGGTTTTCTCAGTGAGTTTCACTGGATTGTGACAATTCTGTGAAAAACTTTTCTTTAGTTGTCTATTCCTTTTACAGTGACATCAAACATTCACCTCTTGTAGTCTAGCTGTTTTTCTGTTGCATCTGGCTGTTTTGATGTTTACCCTGGTGTGTTGGGATCTGTGGAGGCAAGACTTGTAGGGCTTCTTGTTCTGCCTTCTCAAACTGTTTAGTAAAGAAACGTAAGAATTATGGATCAAAATAAAAGAGGAAACTTATGTACTGAGGAAGGGTAGGTGCTTTCTTTCCTAAACTAATCTTTATCTAACCAGCAAAAAGGAAAAGAGCAAATTTTGCTCTTGTAAATTTGCAAGGAAGGCAAGGGAGCTGGCTGCCCTTGGTTATATTTACAGACAGTGCAAGTGTGGTTCTTATTTGTTTACGAATTGGCTGTAGAGGTATTAAAGATTATTGGAAACTCAAAGGTCAGAGTTTTTGCTGAACTAAGGTCTGTGTGAGCTAGAAAGCTACAGGAGAGCACTTGTGTATCTGAGATACAGCTGATGTGGAAGAGCTGCCTTTAGAGGCTGCCTGACAGGTATAGTAAAATTAGCCTTTTAGACCCAACCCTGCTCTAATTTGTGTTCTCCCTCGGGGTTTCGGTGACTCCACTGAGACGCTCTCACTGGTAAGCTCTGTGTGTGCACACACAGAAGTTTCCTGAGCTTCAGTTAGCTTCACAAAGTACTTTCATCTCTGTGATCAGTAGCCAGGTAGAGGGGTGGAGGAAGGGTGTAACTCTGTCCTTCAGTGGTTTGGTTTTTGTTTCACAGTATGCCTAATGGTACTGACTCTCTCAAAGGCTCTGGCAATAGACTACACAGACTGTCACAACACTGAAGTTTTGCCGAACAGATTTAGCTGTGGCCAAGACTAAAGAAGGTAGTGTCTTACAGTTTGCTTTGTTCGCTGTTTCAAAGGCAACTATATTAATGAACAGATGTGAGAAATCTCATTAGGACTATGCTGGCATGTCCAGTTCTCTCAGCTCATACCGCATTTGCTTGTTCTGTGAACTTTCTTTTTTCTTAATGGTTTACCTCTAAATCCAGGTTCCTGGTTTGTTGGTTGGTTGGATTTTTTTCCCTGCTCTTGTCATTTCTCATCTCACCCCACTCTTTCTCACTCTTGCACAATTGAGCCTGCTGCAGTGTAACCCTACATCATCAGCTAGTCATGCCAACAGGGCTGTTGTCACAGCCTCATTCTGTCCTCATGCCATGGTTAGGGTACTGTAATCATTACCTTGGTTCTAGAGAACGAAGGTGCTCCTGCTAAGTAAATGTTTACAAACACTGATGTGGAGGCTAACACTAGGGAAGAGAGAGAAGCACTGTTTAAAGTCTTGTTTATTTTTTATTTATTTTTAAACAGACCGGTGTTCCTGAGAGAAGCCGCTGATGAGTATTTTTCCTTCACCAGGCTGTGATCAGAGGTAAGTGCAGAATCTTTTGCATTTTTATGGGCTGTCATCTCCAGATTTGGTATGGGGAAGAGCTTACTTAAGTCCTTTTGAGTGGTCTCATCAGAGAGGAGGAGGAGGTGGCTAGACTTGTGGCTAGACAGTGTGAAGTTGCGCTCCTCCTTCCTCCCCTTAAAATGATTTGCAGAGGAAACGATTCCATGTGTCTTGTCTTCAGCTGCACAGTTGTCAGCATGAAGTGTCAAATGAATTAATTTGGATCAGAAAGGAATTTCTAATGCAGTTCCAGAGTGAGATAGGACTGGGTGGTTGCTTATTGCTAAATATTACTTTGCTTAAATGAAGTTACTACTTCCATACCCTGTGGACAAAATGTGGGGCAATGTATCTATTAACTCTGCCTTTGAAAAGGAATGGGAAGGATGTGGGCTAAAAAGAAGTTTCAGATTTTATATTTCACAGAATCTCTGACCCATGCATAACAGCTGTAAGATCCTTTTGGGAATGACTATATTTATGTTGCTCCCAGCATACTGGAACTACATTCATGACTTATACCCACAGGAAATATTATAAATGTAATTAAAAATAAAAATATTGGGTTGGTCTAAATTCTGTGCTGAAGGAAAGGAGTCCTACTTTTTTTCCTTCATTCTGTCTGGATGAATAATGAGGGAAGGTAATTCTTGTGGAGTTTATTTAGGACATGTGTTTGACTACTGCACTCTAATATAGCAAAAAAGCACCAGTCCTGTTGAGGTGCCTGATGCAAAATGTTCAGGCTCCTATGACATTTATGGATTTCAGGTGCTGCAATACTTGCAAAAAGGTCAATCCTGTTTTAAAAGTTCCTACAGTGAGTGCAGTAGAAGAGGCAGGCATGTGGTCACGTCTTCCCTCCACTGAAGTTCCTAGATTTGCTTGGAAAGAACAGAGGTGATTTGGTTTTGTGTGTGTGCTGGGCAAGTCTGGTCGAAATACTTTTTCATGCCTGAACGTGTTCTCAGTTATATGGATATCTCAGATTGCTTTATATGAGCAGACTGTTAACGGCTTCACCTGTGCACAAAATCAGAGAGCAAAAAAAAGGGAGACTGGAACTGCAAGCTCCTTATGCAGGTAGACTGGGTTTATAAAAAGTGAATTGCAGGAGGTGGTACTTAATGAATGGTTCCAGTGTACAGAAACTCAGGTGGTGAGGAAAGGTAGACATGCTAAAATGAGGACTTCAGATTCCTTGAGCTCTACACATGCTTCAGGTCTAAACTGTCTGTCAGTCGGAAGCTGAACTTTAACCTTAATTTTCCTGGAAAGAGATAGGCAAGTCCAATACTGTTGCCCAAATGAAAGTTTTCTTCCACGGATGGTCTCCATGCAGCTCGCACTTTTTTTGGCAGCCCCTTCCCAGCCCCACTCACACTGCAGCTCTCTGCTTTCTCTCAACCATAGCCCTGAATTTTCTGGAGACATGTAGACAAGGGTCCTCAGGCATTGGTTGGATAAAAGGATTTTGGAGGGTTGGAAAAGAGGTAGGACCTATGTAGTTGTTGTGCCCCTGTTTTCATAGCTCATTTTTCCAGTGTGATTCAAATAATAAAGTCTTGTCTCCTGTAAACTTTTTGTTGGTAATTTTGCAGGTGCAACTTGCAATGAGTAATAAACAAGCAAAACCAACTTGAAACATGTGATGGGTTTTGTACTTAGAATACATTGTTGTGAGTGGTAATAGAAACCAGCATTACTTTTGCAAACTCAAGAGTAGAAACAGAATAAACAAAAACGTCTGATGGAGTAGAATGAGCGTGATGACCACATTAGCATTCTGTCCAGCTTGAATAGTTGCATAATTCTAGAGACACTTGGTGTAATATTCACATGAGAAATTGATAAATATTTCTAAGTGAGAGAGTGAAAATATTAATGGAATGCTTCATATATTCTACTAGTGTTGAGATACATGTGACATTATGGCTAAAACAGCAAAGGGAGAAGAATGCTTTGATTTCAGGTACAGTAAATCCACAGTAAATCTCCAATGCACCTTTGATTTCATTGACACAGAGGCTAAGAAAATGGGGAAAGACAGCAAAAATGTAGAAAGACAGCAGATGGAAAGAGGATCATGCAATAGAATATATAGCCAGGTAGGCCATGCAGAACCCATTTCACTGTACATGCAGATAGAGTTATTGGAAACTGTAAGTTATTGTTACTAATTCTAAAGTGGACTGTGGGCCTTCCTTATGCTCTAACCCATGATTAGTTCATTCATAGCAATACTTATTTATTGGTTAATAATGTTTCAATGTTTCCTGCAATGAGATGCCTGTGCCAGTAATATCCCACAGTTCAATTATAGAAAGAGAGGAGCCCCAGAATGCCTGCAACTTACTTTTCAAGAAAACTTTATTTTCCTAAAAGCCTTTATTTTCCTGTGAGATATCTCAACTCTATTCAGTTGTAGCAGAAGTAGAGGAACAAATAACTCCTTTTCTCTTTCATTATATTTAATCTTTTTCTGGTTCTTAACTGTGTCTGTTTTGTTCTGTTAGTTGGTTTCTAGTGAGGACTTGTTTATCAGGTGTTTCTTTGCAGTCACCAGTTCTTCATCTCCTTGTTGGGGCAGGTTACAGTAACCAGTTCCTATGAAACATTTGGAATTGATCTAATCATATCAGTGAGGTCCTGTCATTGAAACATCTCCAGAAGTATGCTGGCTTACTTAGATGGTGTGTCTTCATGACATCATGCTCATTTCTGTAACGGAGATGAATTGTAGTGCTTGGACGTGATTTGGTCTTAAACATTTTAATTAGTTTATTGGACTTAAGTTCAAGAGAACTGGCAAGTTAGTAGTGAATTTTTGCCAGTTACTGTTTATATCATTTTTAAGGATTGGCTGCTACTGAAGATGAGCCTATTCAGTATTAAAGATGAATACAAAAATGAAATGTCTCAAATTGTAGGCACTACTAAGGCTAAAGACTATGTAAGGCTAGCAACCTGCATAGCAACACCTACTAACCTCATTATCCTTCCCTCTGTATAAGCTTACTTTATGCACAAGTGGGCTTTGGAGATCTTCTGTGAAATAAGATATGTAAGCACAGCTGAACAGAGAGAAAAACTTAATTACAAAGCAGAAGGGCATGACTTAGGGTGCTCTGGCAGGGGCACGCTCCTTTCCTCTGAACATATCATCTGTTTGTTAATTGAATGGCTTCACTCTCTGGCACTTTTCACCTTTCTCACCATGCGTTTTAAATGAATATAATCTTATGGTTGGGGAGTGCTGTGTTCACTACATCAAGAGCTTTTTTCCTACTTCAACGTGGAAGAGGTAAAGTAACAACATTGCCATTAAGTTTTCTCCTATAAATGCAAACATACATTCTTCCTTTCTTTCACGTTCTTCCACAAAATTATTCATGTGCTTATATATTACAAAACTCTGTTCGTTTCTCGATTATATTTACTGTATTTGGCATTAAAGCTGCTGATCCAAGGCTGTCACCAGACTGCCAAGGTTGGTCCTAAGGCCACACTTAAAGGCTTGGAAATCAACTTAGGTTGTGATTATAGACATCTTGGAGGGCTTCCCAGAAAGGACGTGTCCAGTCAACAGTTACAAGAGATGAATATTGTTTCCATTGATTTTTAAATCTGTTTCTGCAACCTCTATGCACTGGCCTCCTGTCAGGGCACAGCAAGGGCCAGGAGCTGAGGCAAGCCAGGAGGCAAGGGTGACCCCAGTGCAGGCAGTGTGCTCAGCGATGGGGCAACAGTCCCACAGGGTTGGAGCATGGCAGGCAGAGCTGGGTGCTAGTAACAGCATCTCTTGACAGTCCCAGGCAAGATGGAGCGATAAGGCTCCCTTCCATCCAGGAGTTTAAAAGACCAGGCTGGAGACAAAACTACAACATGGGTCTAGACTCCACCCAGGAGACAGGGCCAGAGGCAGGACTGGGTACAAGCTAAAATGTACATATGAGGGGTCTCTCCAGGAGACAAGCTACCTACAGCCTAAGTCAATCCAAGAGACAGGGCCAGAGGCAGGGCTGCAGACAGGTACACTTACAGCGAAGTTCGGGCAAAGAGCAAAGGCCCAAGCCCGAGCGCAGGTGGGGATGCTGGACCATAGGCAGAGCGGTGCATGGAGGAGCAGTCCCACTTGAGACTGGTCTGTGCTGTTAAGGGCTGATAGTGCCCTCAGGGTCCTGACACCTTCAGCTCCTTAATGGGACAGATGAAAAGTTGCTTGCTGTGTATGCTGTCATTTCTCACAAGTTTTAATGCTGTAACTGGTACCTATAACAAAGCCCCTTTGTTTCACTGAAGAGGAAGAAAAAGGTTTTCCCTCACATGCTTATTCTGGCCCCAGAAATTCTTGTCAATCTTCAGATAGGCACTTCATTCCAAACAGGGAGGATGATAGCTCACTTGTCTTCTGATGTAAGGGACAGAGGTGTGGTTTTCGTTTGTGGCCCCACCTACCCACCCCCGCCTTCTCAAGAACCACTTTTTCTTCTATATCAGTGGCAGGGGGAAAAAAAAGGATAATATGACACAGATGTCTTCAGTTGGATTTCAGGTAGGGTAGATTTTACCAGTGACAACATAAACATTAAAACCAGCTAGAAGTTTACCAAAATCTGTGCAAATAAAATGAATTTATTTGATTTGAACAGTTTATACCTACACAAGTCTGCAGGGTCCATCTCTTTTTCTCAGCCCCCCATCCATGCCTCAATTCTGGCACTGGTCACATGGCGTGTTGCACCAGAAAGCTGTTGAGTTTAACGGTAGTCTTCCTTGTGCTAGGGAGTGGATCTCAGCTAACTTCAGTTAAAGGGGAAATTCAGGACAGAAAGCTGTTCCTCTCATCAAACAGGTACTGGCTGGGTTGAATGCATCCTTAAATCTTCTATCCCTTCTGTGGCTGCTAAAGAGGATGAGAAGTTTTCTCTCTTCCCTTGGTGATCCCCAAGATCTGCTTTGTGTCCAAGTATTATCTTTTTGAAAAGAGCTATGGTAATCTAGGTTATTTATCAATATTTGGGTGAGGAAGGATGGAGGAATTTAAAAGAACTCTAATTTTTTTCAGGTACTCAGTGCAGTATTAAAATACCTCAATAGTGACCTGTCTTTGCTGGTATTTTTCCAATGAAATTTACACAGAAACATGTTTTGTCTTCACTGACTCCAGTGAGAGTTTCAAGATTTATGGGACTGGGTACAGCATATCCTGTGTGTTGTCACTACCTGTAAAATGTGGTAGTCAGTGGGCCGAGTCCTGAGGGACAAGATCTGTGCACAGATGAGACTGATGTGTGTGTGAGACTGAAGAACTGAGTGAGAAATGCTTGTTTGGCACATTACTGTTTGTTGTGTGGTTTTGTCTGGAGATTAGGAATTGTCCAGGGATAGTACTGTCAATGCTGTCGTGCCTTGGTGCCTTACAAATAAGGCTTGATCAAGAAAATTTTTCAAAGAATGTAACCTAAACAAACATGTATCTTGCTATGTCTTGGTAGTTCCAGAACCATTTAATCCCCATCCATTTCTCAAGTGTAAATAGCACCCTAAACCTTGAGGTATTTTGAAAAACATCTAATGGAGAAGTGTATGTCCTTCTGACATGGCAGGGCATGAAAAATGTGTTTTACCTAGCCATGTACAGTCATTGTAAAGGTCCAAGTAAACACCTTGTATAGCCCAATAAATGAGAGACATCAGAGAGGACTGTCGAGTCTCTCTTGGGGTTTGAAGCCCAGGATTTCAATATAGGTCTTTTAGCAGATTTTCTTGGACAGTGGGATTTTGCTTCTTGTTTTTATTTACCTTTTCAAGATTGGGTTATTTACAAGCTAAGGCCACTTATTTCAAACATATTTACCTTGAAACCATATACCCTTTTAAGCAACAGATACAAAGCACAGCAAGAGGTTTGGGTCTAACCAACATCCTGGAAATTAAGGTATTACACAGTATGACCATGTTAAGGAGGAAATACTGCAAATACTGTTAATACTTTTGTAACAACCACTATTCTTAGTTTAGGTATAGAGACTCTGAGAGGCTCCTCTCTTTCTCCGAGTAGTTGATTCTGGTTTTCAGATGGGTTTTACAGATTTTTGTGTATTTGAAGTAGAGGAAAGATAAAGGCTAGTCCAGAAATGCTGCAGCAGGCATGTGATTTCAGCCAGTGACAGAAGAGAGACTTTATCTGAACCATGACTAGACATTCTGAGTTTGCTTTCATTTTCCCGGGCACTACCCTAACAAAAGGTACTTTAAAAATCTGTTTTAATCGACAGATCTACAAAAAAATGTCTAATAAAGATACTGATACCTTTACAGTGAATTAAAGCTACTGATGATTGCCTTGATTTTCTTGGTAGTGTTTCCGTGGACCCATCAGAAATAGTCTGCTGATTCTGGTGGAAAACCTCTGCTCTGGTGTTGTATAATTCTGCAGCTGTGCCTCTGTTCTCACTATAATTGAAATACATGGAGTAGTCAGAAGGGCCTTGTATATCATAGCCAGCACCAGGAATGTTAAAGAAACACCGTCGTGGTTGTCCCTATCTTCATGACTGGGGAAGCTGGCTGGGAAGGGGAGGCTATACTTAAAATGTGCATCAATAGAGGCTCTATCTTGATTGGTAGCAACACCCTGCATTTCCCCCTTTATTTCCAGGGCTCTTTGGAGACAGTCACCATGAAGTGAGATTGAGCAGAACTACAGTTTGTGGCATGCCAGGGTAGTTAGGACTTGACTGTTCAGGAAAATATCACTGAAATTTCACTATAACTATCTACTAGCATGAGGACATAGTTGATGTATTTGCCTCTAAGTGGTGCTTAACAGCAATTGAGTGAAATTTTTCTCTGCTTGCCATTCATCTGGGGGGACAGTGTGGCATAGTTATGGGAGTTAGGGGGAGTGGGAAAGTGCAGTGGGTTTGGGTAGGGAGGATGGAGGAGAGGAAATCTAGCCTTTGAGAGAGATACTGAAGTTGTGACTTGAGGCAAAAGTTAATTGTCTTCATATACCTGGAGCAGCAGTAATTCTTCTCTCTAATATTTTTTTAAGTGAATAAATTTGAAAAGATTACCAGCAAGTGTCCAATAAACCTGAATCTCTATAAAACACTGGAGACTGGAGAAAAATGTATTAAGTGTATGGTGAAAACTCATCATGAAAATCTTGGTTATTCTAAAAATCAGTTCTTTGTTGTGTGGAGTCAGGATTTTCTGTTGTCTTTGTGATTAGTGGAGTATCAAGAGATTTCCAACATCTGCTTTTTGCATACTGCAGCCTGAATGGAAAGGGGAGCTGGAAGCTAAATATTTAAATGGTTTTAGGTTATATATAAATGATTTTTTTTTCAGCATCATCCATCTGCAGTTCACAAAGAGGCTTGAAAACTTACAGTGTTGCATTGTAGCATGACATGTATGTGAGAAGATTTTTTTAAACGAGGCAGAACAGAGAGTTGTATCCTGTTAGATGTGGAAACCACATTTTTCAAAGGTACTCAACATCCATTTAATTTTGCTGATTGATTAGGACAGCAGCACTAGTTTCATATGTGGAATACTTGTCCCTCAGCACCTCATCTTGTATTCACCACTTAGCAATAAATATCAATGTCTGCATGCTTTTCTTTCTGAAAGACTTCAGTGCTTTTTTCAGTTTTCATATTAAATTAATAAATAATTGCTATGTTTTTGTAATGTATCTTTTAGGATTAAACAACACTGAACAAATGACTGTGCCATTATAGGAGAGGAAGAATACATAATAGTATGCCCATTCTAAATGAGTTTTATTGTTAATTCAAAAGGAAAATCATCTACTCATCATAAACAATTCAAAACTTTTTCTACCTTAGCTTCCAGGGCTTGTTCCTGTCCTGTAGGAGCAAAGAGACAGTAGAAAATATCTTTGAGACAGACCTTACTGCAGCTACCTGGTCAGTTTAACTGTGAGAAGCTAGACACTCTGCAAAAGCAGGGTAAATCATAGTAGGTAACCCCAACAGCCTGATAATTGACCTTTGTTTCTGATTTTAGTATTTAGCTTGTAATTGTCAGGGACAAAATTTTCAGGAGGTGCTTTGTTCACTTTATTACAGAGATAACACCTGAATCATTGAGATTCAGGCCTCTTTCAGAGCACTCTCTAATACCCTGTAATGTTCCATTGCATTAGTTTTCACTGTCTTATTACAGAAGTGTTTGCTGTGTGCTGTCAGCTCCTGTTAAAATAACTCCTCTAGAGATGTGTGCTAGTGTGTCATCCTGTCTGAAAACCCTCTTCTCCCAAATATGCTGACTGGGAAAGGATACAACTTTGAGCATACCTAGGTCTTTGCATCTCCAAAGAGCAGAGTATGCTGCTGTGGTCAGAAGCGCCTCCTTTCCTGCCTGCCTTTCTGTTCCTCTAGGACACCTTTTTTTTCTATTGCATTTTAAAGTAAAAAGCCCCTCTTGTGCCAGTCTTTCAGGAGTATAAAGAGAGTTTAGCTCCCCCACTATCACAGCAACCAAACACACTTAGATAGGGACAGAACATAGCCTTAGATTTATGTATTTGTTCTTTTAACATGTTAATTTTTTATTAGTGGTGCACAAGAAGATGATTTTTCAGTGTCCCTCTGCAGATTTATTCCAGTCTCCAGGTTTCATTAATAGTGTCTGAGTATACTTAGCTGGTGTGCTGTTGGGTTGGCTTGCCCTACCCCCCTCCCTCTGATAATGAGATCAGTTCACTGAGTGAAACTGCAAGGCGCATTAGGGCAAGAGAAGCAATTTACTGCTGCTGAATACATTTGCTGAGTGTAGTTTCCCTCATCTTGTCAGCTTGTCAGTCTGGAGGCATCCATAAACCTGTGACAGCTTTAGAAGACGAACTCCGGCAGCAAGCTGTCAGGGTGCCAGGCGCTGCTGTCTGGGCTGCTCTCCTCCTCTCTCCCCCCTTGCCCACCCGCTTGCCCTCCCTCTCTCTGCCTGCCTCTCTCTTGTCTCTCTCTCTCCCTCCTCTTTCCCCCCACTCCCCGACTCCCTCTACCTTAGTGATGTGGGTTTAGGTGCTGCTGTTCTCCCTGGCGGTACCTTTTTGGTTTCCTCCTTGATCCTCTTGCCACTGGAACAAAGGCAGAACTGGCTGCCCGTGGTGCAGCACCTGCCCCTGCTGCCTGGGGAGCGAAGCGGAGGAAAGCGGGGCGCTCTGCATCCCCGTCTGCCTGCGCCAGCAGTGAGCTTGTTCAGTCACTTCGCTAGAAATGCCTTTGAACTGCTGCCAGATCCCATTGTCTGCCGTGCAAATGGAGTTCAACGCCCTGCCAAGATTAGATGCACAGTGTGTAAAAGGAGGAAGGAGTGGAGCTGTATCCCCACCCTGAAGGAGCATCTCAAATCTGCTGTGTGCCATGATAATCTGAGTACTGGACCATACTTCTCTGCCTTCCTCTGCACACCGTCTTCCTTACTTTCCTTGCTGTTCCTGGGATTTCAGGAAGTGACATGGAAGCTTTTCAGAGAGGAGCTGCAAGGCAAGATAGTTTCTGAGAAGAAGAGGGCTGTGCTTTCGGATTGTTTTATGTGGGACTGTGCTTTGCCCGCCACCCACCTGTAGCTGCAGTATGCTATACCAGCTAGTGGTTAATGGTGCTTCTGCTCAGCAGTGATGTGTTCTTTTCTAGCATGTATTTATTTACGTTTGTCCATTTGTCTGCACTTAAAATTCCATCATCCTTAGTTTCACAAAATGATCTGAGAGATTTTGGCAACACTGAGTGAAGGGAAGGCAGCCACTGCTACTAATAATGGTTCAGCCATCTACCAACTGTGCAACCCAGCTGCCCTTCTCCAGAAAGGCCAGCTCACTTCATATATGATTTTTGTGAAGAGCAGCTCTCAGGCTTTCTTGTTTTCCCTTTGGCTTCATGTGTTTCCTTGGGTTGCTGACTATACAGACCCCTTTTGAGAGAGTAACCTCACTTAAGGATTTCGATTTTAAAGGTAGGATTTTGAATCTTTGTGTTTATCTTTGCTATTCCTTATCTAATTGTTACCTAAGGTGTTACAAGAAAACATTGTTTTCTTTCATGCGTTGTTATTTGACTCCTTAACCAGTCATCATCTGCAAGGACAGTGCTTTGAGAGGAGGATAGAGGAGCTGCCTTTCAGTGACTGTATTAGGCAGTGTACTGAGTTGGCAGGGCTTGTGTCTCCCACCAATATGCCTGCTATGTTCCTTGCTCATTAAGCTCTTTGTTAGTTTCTTCTCCTCCTCCATCTGCTCTCCCTTGCCCTCTCTGATAGGATGTCTCTACGTCTAACCTTGCTGCTGGGTTAAATTCAGGTTCTGAAATGTGCTGAAGGAGGATGAAATCTGGCCTGAAATTTGTTGCTGGTGGCTCACGAATGCACTTAATAGTACAAGGAAGCTGGTTAATACTGTGTGCCTTCATCTGGGTTACTGCTTGCACTGCACTATAAATAGATACTCCCTTGACCCTTCATAGTCACTTTATGTGTTGGGAACCCGAGTGGAAGATGAACAGATACCAGCAATATTGGTAACTGACGAAGTAATTGTAAAGATTAGAGCCATTACAAATAGAACATTTTAAAAATCAGATAATGTCTTATATGTTCCCTGAGGACTAATGCAACCATATTTTCTAGTGGTATGTCACACAGCAATCTAAATTCTCATTTGGATCTCAAGAGCAAAGCTAGTTGTGCTAAGTTAATATTTAGCAACTTGAAAGCTTAGAAATGGAAATTGTTACAGATATTCTTCCTTTCACTGCAAACTAGTAAAAGAAGATCCTTTGGTTAAAAATGTGTTTGATTTCCATTTTTTCGTTCCCTGGGAAATAAGATTCACTTGAAATGCTGAGGATTTTCTGGTCATTAAGAAATTTCTTGATCCTCGAGCTGAGATGTAGCTGACATTTTCCTGATCAAGGCACATTAAAAAGAATTTGGGCCTTTAAAAATGTTCTTTAATTAACCAGTCAAGTTCATGCTGATAGTACAGATGCTTCTGCAGTGTGGCCAAATGCCACAGATGTAGGAAGCAAGGACTTGGTCTGGAGCACAGACCAGAAACTTCTCACAGGGCTTCTTCTCTTAATGGTCTTTGGTTTTTCCTCTTACAGTAACAGAGATAGTCAGGTAGTTAGGCTGCTTCATAAGTAACTGTGTAGATGTAGCTCCTGATGTCTAAAACCTTCCCTCTACAATGTGGCTATATGGAAGAGGAGACACAATTTTCAGTTCCATTCTCCTCACTCCCTCTTCACTCCCCAGCTTCAGCTCATAAAGGATGAGGAAGGGTGGTGGTCTCTTCTTAAGTGATGTCATATTTTTCTGGACAGATAAAATTGCAGTGAAATTTTCCCCATATTGTATTAGAATATGGCCTTTTAATAGGCCATTCAGTTCAAGAATCCCAAAGAGTTAATGAAAAGGTGTATGTTGACAGGAGTATTTAACCAACACAGAGCTGAAGTAACCTGTCAAAGGTTGACCTGCTGCTAACTCCAGGAATCTTGGGTCTTACCTTGCTGCTGGAATTGTCAGACAGCCTCTAGAGTGGCTTTTCTGCTTTTGAAAGAAATTACTTACAAAATATAAATGATCTGTCAATAAAAATGGTCTCCATTGTTTTAAACCATCCAGAAATGATGTAGCAAGTCTGTTCACCTTAGATGAAATATAACAAAAAGTTGTTAACCACACTGCTGTCCTTCATTGTGAAACAGCCATTTTATGCACTCAGTAAAATGTTATATGTCAGAGGCATTTCATGAGTGGATGCAGCCATTTGCTTGAAACCACAGTTTAAGATCTGGTTGCACGAGCACCCGTTTGGCCTGGTGTTACCACTTCAGTGTGACATGTGTCTCCATTGTCATACCTCACTCCACACACCTGGACCCTGCTGGAGTTTTCTTGTAGTAGGATAAAGCGGCATCTGTAATGCAGAGCTGGACTGGAGCAGATACTTGAGTAATCATCACTCTGCGGGGTGCCTGTTTTCTGATGCTTCATGTTGGAGTCACCTAGTGCAGTAAAAGTACTCAGGCCTGTTTGAAAGCTGGAAACCTCGTTTTAGTCTCTGAAACAACCTAAAGAAGGTGGTGGATTCAATAAGCTTATTTCAAGAGAGGCAATTGATAGTGCTCATTTGTTAAAAATGTTGCTGGGTTGCTGGAAAATAGGAGAGGGAAGAGGTTGAGAAAGAAAGTCTGCAAACTAAGCCTGCTTACACACATTAGGATGAGCCCAGGCATGAATCAAAAAGGAAGCTCGGAGCTCTTCATTATCTAATATTCCCTTAGGGCAATAACAAACTCACTGTAGAGCCAGCAAGCCAGGCACAGGGGCTGGTGGAGAGCAAGCACACATTGTTTTTGGAATATGCCTGGTGCTGGAATCTTTCACTGCAAATTTGAAGCCATCTTTAATGCAATATATTCCTCCAAGGGGTTTTGTTTTTGTTGCTTACCATTTCAAAAGCTGCTTTCAAGCCAGTGTGATGCCCTCTTCCCAACAAAAGGTTGTAAAGTTAGGTATTGTACAACAAAGGAAGCATAATCTTGCTTTTTCATACCCTCATATATGAGTTGAGATTATACAAAGAAATAAGAAAATGACCAAATGGAGAAGTTCGCCTCTCTCTGCTCTGGTGTGTTGTAGCTTTTCAGACTTTCTGTGGTGCTTAGTGACCACTCCATATTGTGCTTCATTTCAGAGTAAGTAATCATTTTTATACTGAAAATTCAAGTGCAGAATATATTTGTGCAAAGGCCAGATGTTTTTCCTGGGATGGTAGGGTGGGGAATGTGAGAAAGCATGTAACTGACCTCCAGGGTCTCCTGATACATGTACAGTTATTCTGGTTTGGATTTCTATAAGGAGCAGGGAATAGAAGTTGAGGTGTCTCTTCTGAGGTGATAGGGCAGTTTAGGGGTAGGATTTGTGGCATTGGTTCAGCCTGCATTACATTAAATTGGTTGTATATGTTAAACTGGTTGATTGACATTCATCTGTTTAGGATCGTGAAGGAAAGTGGACCTCTCTAAAAAAGCAGAGGTCTCAAATAACTCCTCTTATTTGTATTCCTAGATTTGCAGAGCCCAAGGTGATTCTTTGTATAAGCAATTTGACCTAAAATAAATTCAGTCTCTTCCCCCTTCCCACTAAATTAAATGCTATTGCCAGTATTTTAACCTCCAAGGTGGCCCTTGCTGAATGAGCGTGGTTCCCTGTTTGATGCAGATAGCATCAGTGAAGAAAAAGAAATGGATGAGAGCCTGGCAAATGCAAAGGAAGGGAAGAGAATTCTCACCCCTTGCATGGAACAACCTCTGTGCTGTCAGCAAACCAAGCCGAGTTACGATCCTTCTGCTTATTGAGAACTGCTAAAGGATTTTTCACCATCTGTCTCAAATCTCATCCTCTGGAGTGTTTGCAGTAGAGCAGCAAGCAGTGGCAATCCCAACCTTACTGCTCTTTTGAAGTTTGTGTTTTACTCAGGTAATGTTAGGATACCAATTCATTCCAATATATTCACAAAGCAGTGTGGAGGCATCAGTGCTCAGCATCTTTGTGTAACGTGATTCTTATTTTACAAATGGGGTTCAGGAGATGTGTAACCATATCAAGTTAGAAGTGGAATAAAGAAGAGTCTCACTTTCAGATTCCCTAGCTTTTAGGAAAATGTCTAGCTCCGTCCCAGAGGGTACATGAAGAGCTCTCACTATCGCAAAGATGGTATTTCTGATGCTTGTAGACCAGTACACAAAGGGGAAGTTGAAGATTTTAATATCCTGTCTCATCTTCGACGATAATGCTGTTCTTCCTTCTGCCCTGTCTGTAACTGTGCAAGGAGAGAGGGAAGCCAAAGAGGGTGCTGAAATTTCCCTGGCAATTTCCAGTGTTGGTCTCTTGAACATGGAGTGGCTCAGCTGTGGAGTCTTCCTCTCTGAATGCTCTGGAAAATTGGTGTCTGTATGAGAGAACAAAATTGGGTCCTCAGTTTATGTGTGCAGGAATGAGTTAGAAAACAGTCACCCTGTCTTAACTCTGGAGGAGCTGAATGAGGGTAGCATATGGCTTGATAACCCCAACACATGCACCTTTGCACTGCTTTGGTACTCTGTTGGCACTTCTGCCAAGGGACTGCCCCATGGAGCAGAGGAACACCAGGGCTTGAAACAGAGCCACGTCGGTGGGTTTCCTGGAATTGGAATGACCAGTGCATTTGTCAAACTGGCAGCCCTGCACAGCCAAGGAGAAAGATGTGCCGGTCTGCTCTCCTGACCAGGGTGGGGGATACTGCTGAATTTGCACATTTGTCCATGTCCCCTCCACCAAGAGGGGAGTCAGGCAGCAAAGCCAGCACCTGGCGAGTGCAGAGGAGGCTGTTGCATCCAGTCACAAGCAGCTGCCCTGCGATGCTGCCTGGTTATGTCAAACTGATTGGGAAAATACAGGCAGGCAAAGGGCAGTATGGGCAAAAAGAAGTATAAACAAGCACTGGGACAGTATTCTTACTACCATACCGAGATGTCAGTATGTCCTTTGAATAGGCTTTCTGTTAACACTTGCAATCACAGATGTTCTGCAAGCCACTTAGCGCTTCAGGGGAGAGTGAGGACAAAGTCAAAGCATTTCAAATTATTGCAGAAACACTAACCCAGATTCATAATGAAGAGGGAATTTTACAATTCAAGTAGAGTCTTCATTTTTTTGTTGTGAAAGAACACAGTTCATGTCTTCCAAAAAGCTGTAATCTTTATATTCCAGCTACCAAACTAATTGACAGTTAAGTAGACCAAATAATTAGAGTTAAAATTAATTTGTGTATTTAGCTTTAAAATTAATGTCTAAAATTTTAAAATATGTTTATCACAGTGTGTTTTTTAGTAACATAATTACAACTCTTCAAAGTTGCTGTCTCACTAAAAAAAAATATTTACTTCTTGTGTTTTGGATACGGTAAAGAAAATAAGAAAATTCAGTTTGGATATCCAGACTGTCTTTGCTCTTCTCTTTGCAGCAATGTTGAGTAGTAAAAGAAGAATTCTTGTCTGGAAGTATAGTGTTAATCTAATCTGGAGCTACTAAAGAGCATTAATTATTTAGTTAAGTGTTGCTGCAAAGTCAAGTTTGAATTACTTGAATGCTCTAAATGGGGTTGTTTCTCTCCCGTCACATCTGTGCACATGATTGTAGTGTTAAGTGATCTGAAACCTATAAAGTATCTGTTACCTCACTGAGATCAATTAGCACATTTGTGCTTGAGATTTCAACATTAATAATGAAATTTCAGCATGTATAATGTTTTCTTGTGGGTATTCTTTAATGCAGGTAATCTACATCAGCTAGCTAATACCACTTTTGTCTCTGTATGGGAAACCGGTTTACAGTTGAAAGGGCAGAAAGCACTGTAAGAATGCAGTTGTGGCAACTTTCCTGCCTAATGCAGTCCTTGCCCTCTTTTGCTCCTGAATGCTTCTCTCTGGACAGAGGGGGAAGGGATGAATGCAGTTAGACAGTACTACAAGTGTATTAGATTTTCACAACCAAACCAAGAGTGGCTTTAGTCAGGATATGAGTGAAATAATGCTGTGGTGTGTCCGGAATATTGCAAGACATGGTGAATTTTAGACTTGCAGACTGTATGAGCCCCCGTCCATCAGCATTAAATACGTAAGCTGTAAGCATGCTAGTGTATTTCTGCTGGAACTTGTCTTGGAAGATGAGCTGTTAAGCCTTTTAGACTTCTTTTGATTATTAAAGAACCTATGTTTTTTGAAAGTAGGCAAGCCAGACCTAATGTCTCAGGCAAATTCTGTCTTTAGACACTATGTTTCTGCCTCCTTAAGTGATGTGAGCTGTCATTTTTTTCTACTCCCTTCTGACTCCTTGTGCACTCCTCCCTTTATCTCTTCCTCCTACTCTCAGCTTTGCATTTTGTTTCATGCTGCCTTCTATTCCTGGAACAGTCTTCCAGTCTCTGCTGCCAAATCCTCCCCCCCCCCCCCCCCCCCCCTCTGCTTTTGCGAACCTGTTTCTTCCAGCAATCATTCCCAAGTTGTTTACTTGACTAATTCTCTCTGTATGCTTTCTTCCCTATATCTGTTGTTCTGGATCGTGTTTCTTAATGTGAGATAGTAAGTATGGCAGGATAAAGGAGTGTATTTGCCACTGTTTTGTTGAGCATTGTTTGCATTAGCTCTTTTTACAATGATTAGTAATAAATTCCCCTTTCCATTTTGAGTGCAGAATTTTTCACATAGTTCACTATTTTCGGTATGCTATTAAAGAGCAGCCATGTTTTATCTTAAGGTAATTGCTAGGCTGTGGAAGATTAGTGTCTGTGTTTAGCAGGTGCTATCAACTAGTCTGGCTATATAGGCAAAGTTCAGCTGTGTCTATCAGTTGCATGAAATGGTGGTAGAAAACACAGGGCTCTGGGCAAATCTGGTGGTGTTTTGTAGTATTACTGTCATTGCACAGCTTTACTGCAGTGGTAATTGTGGTGCTGTGGTTATTTTCCTAGCATGGACAAGCTTGCAGAGGCATGGGTGGAGATGTATCTGCTTACTATTTATAAAGCATTTTTGTGTCCTTGTTTGTGGAACAAGTCTTACCACAAAAACATTGCAGAAAAGCACAAGGCCCACCATATTAGTAGAACTATGTGTTGGTAAGTGGTTATGTTGTTGTATGTGAGTGGTGGATCAAGTTACTGCATATTTTGTAGTGCATTTTCTAGGCCGAATACCTTCTACCAAACTAGACAGAGTTCTCCATCCCACTGAACACCTCACCATACAGGTTGATGCATGTTCCTACCTGGAGAGAATTCACTTTTCTAGCAATTCTGTTCTTTCCATTCCAACTGAGACAAGGCAGTCCGATTATTGATTTTTTTAAAAGTTACTGGGTTTTTTTGGTTTTAATTCACTTACTTGAACCAAGTCGAAGATTTATTAAGAAAGAAATTGAAACCCTGAAAACATTAATGTTGCTTTAGACTAAGTTTTGTAATAAACAGTGTTCTGAATACTTCTATTTTCAGGTCCCACTTCTGATAGTATCTGACTTCATGACTTAGTGTTATATGTGAAACAGTAATAGTTTCATAATTGTTTAATTATGTAAATACTTAATGCAAGCTTGCAAAATGGCAAACAAGATTAACCTCACTGATTTTGACTTGAAGGTTAATCATATGTTTTTCCATTATCAGAAAATAAAAGTAGACTTCAAAACTAAGCTTCTTCATGGAAAAAACAATTTTTTTTACTTGAAAACATAAATAGTTTCCATGTTAATGATGAAAAATGAATCTGATTTCCAGTAGTTGAATGCATTTTATTGGAAATTTTACTACTTGTAAATTTTGGAAAAAAGTCTCCAAGGTATCTGAATTAGTCTCCAAAACCCATAATTGGGCACCTTGCAGTTTCATTCCAGATCCTTTTTGTCTTCAACTGCAGTCCCTAATGGAGATGAACATTTTGCTCGAAATTCTTGAGCTTTCCTGACAAAATGTAAGTTTTGGGGTTTTTTTTGTTTTTAAGTTTTTTGTTTTTTTTTTTATCAGAGGGTAGATTAGATTGCAAATATGGCAGCTTTTGTTCCTGAGTTTGTATGTACTGTTAATTAGGATGTTAATGAGATCTGGGTTTACTGTGCATGAAGGAGTATATTCTACTCTTATTCAGTTGACTAATTAAAAATGTAAGCATGTAGCACCCACTTTAGCAATTAAGTCTATAAAATGGAAGGCTGAAAACTAGTGGCATGTAATTACAGTACCATTTAAAATGAATTATTGTATTGGAGGTATATGTCTTTTGAAATAGTAAGTTTTGTTTCTGTGT
Source organism: Athene noctua (assembly GCF_965140245.1). Taxonomy (NCBI): domain Eukaryota; kingdom Metazoa; phylum Chordata; class Aves; order Strigiformes; family Strigidae; genus Athene; species Athene noctua. The sequence continues at coordinate 43,965,119 of NC_134041.1, forward strand.
TGTTTGTCTGAAACCAAGGTTTCTACAAGGGGGAACAGGAGGTAGAGTGTTGAAATTCTTGTTTTAAAATGGTAGTGAGCATGACATAGTGTAAACTGTGGTGTGGGAATAAATGTGCATTGCCTGTGTTGTTCTGAGTTTGTAACGATTACAAACACAGATGGTTTGAGAGAAAATTAAATAATTCCACCCACATCAAGACAGGGAAGTCTAACAATAGCCATAACTCTTTATCACCCTGTTTCTCTATCAGACTCTGTCCTGCTGTCATTTACGCATCTTTCATGCATTGAAAGCTAACTAGCGTGTGAAACTGCCGCCGAGTCTATCAAGGCTGTAAGGACCACAGTAGGCTGGAGTTGCCCTCACCCACCATGCATGGAGTCTCCATCCAACCTCCTCCTCCAGCCCAGGCAGCATTCTCAGCAACAATAGGACAACTAAGAGGTGGTCAGTGACAGCCACCAGGTTCAACCTAGAGTCCACTGATCACCAGATGAGTCCATAGTCTTCAGGCAGATCCAGAATCAGGTCAGCAAGGCAGACAATACTTGTAATTCAGGTCATGTCCTGGGCTTAGGTACAGCTCCCAGGTCAGTAGATGGAGGATGGTCAGGGCATTCAGCGACCATTGGTGTATGCAGGACCCTGACAGTCTTCCTGACAGAGTTCCCCCTTGAAATCTATTTCTACCATAATGCTTGTGAAAAAACAGATGATGATTTTCATTGCACAGGTAGCTGTGAAGACAATAGAGCACTTTGCATTTATTTGTTCCTGTCTTGCAAAACCCAGCCCCCCAAACCAGTGTCTCAGCCAGCCTATGTAATCTCCATACACTTTAACTAATGCCTTTTCCACCTATTCTACCCTTCTTCCCTTTGCTTGTTTTTACTCATTTTGCCTTTGGTAGGCCAGATTTACAGCTTGCTTATATCACTTTTACTCCCTTTTTTTTGAAGTAAGTTTGCACTGTCTTAAAATCTGTCTTGCAGTAGCCAAACCAGCAAAAATGTGAATCTTTTGTTCTCTCAGTCCAGGAGACTTAATTATTTTGATGACACAAAGGTAATAGAGAACTGGATATTAGAAACTAAAAAGGCTGGGAGATAAGCTATTAGCTTTACACTGGGTAGAGGTCTGATGAATAGAAGACTTCAGCTGAGGCAGGAGGGACCTGCTGTACACAGCTGGGGAACATGTGTTTTTACAAGCTCAGCAAATTCTGACCCTGTGCATCTTGGTGCAAATGCACGAGTACAGGTAAGCACAAGAGCTTTACTGAGGCTTTACTGAGGTTTTGTGCTTTGGTAGAGCATATTTACTTTTGGTGTCAGTTTGGGCAAACTTTCACTGTAACACTATTAGACCTGTTCCCTACTGTCATATATTCCTAGGTAAAATAGTTTGGAAAAGAAGATTACTTCTGATGTGTTACCTGACAGGAGGAAGCAATTGAATATAGAAGATCAGCCTATTACTAATTGAGGTTAAATTTTAAAAGTATAGCTCGAAGGAAGAACGGTTAGGCTGCATTCATAGCAATTACAGATAAACTTCCATAATATACATTTCTATATTAAGGCACTTCAACTCTGACTGACACAGAGTTGTCTTGTTTTTGCCACAGTTTGACTGTATTTCCCCACTTGATTAAGTTACTTAGGAGAAGACAGCAGAGAAGACATTTTGCTTTTTGCAGCAGGATTGTTTATCTGAATTGTGATAAGCAGGGTGCATGAGGGAGTGGAAGTTAGATCCTTGTCAATATCTAATGCAGAAGGAACTGCATTTATTTCCTGTTCTCACAGTTGAATTCAAGATGTTCTGTCATGATAGAGCATACATGTTGATTACTGATGTAAAGAGGAGGCCGAAGATGGTGTGTTCCCACCATTTGGGGTGACGGGTGACTGTGATACTCACCACCTGGGTGGGATTGGAGAGCAACTTGGAGTCCCTTGTGTGGCAGTCTCAAACCTGTGCTAACTCTGGTTTTCCATCCCACAGCTCCAAGGGCCTGGCTGCAGAAAGGAGCTGGTATCTCATCGCCTGGTTTGGGCAAAGGGTTAGGGGTCAGAGTGTGCATAGACCTATGTGTCAGGAAAGGCACAAAATAGAAGGAACAGTAACGCTAGAATGAAACTGCAGTTCTTGTGGTGGCCTGATACCTAGGTGTTAGAGGTTCAGGAGCACATGAAGTAAAGGAATGGATATGCCCCTGTGGTTATTTCTGAGGAAAGTGCCTCCTTTCTCTCATGTGGGCAGCTGCGTTAGAGGCCTGTGTGATCCCAGAGCAGTTACATTCCCTCAGCTGCTGAAAAGCTCCGACTTCTGTGAGCACTTCCACTACCACAATACTTGTAGTCTTTCCTTTTCGTTCCAGCAAAGGTGTGCATCAGCCAAGCTACATATTGTTTTTATTACATAGTCAATCATCAGCAGCTGTTGAAGGTTGAAATTTTGTTTGTTAAATAATTCTTTGGGTTCCTGATTTGCACATCTGATCGTTAGGCAGGCTAAAAAACAAGATAGCTGTTCTCCCTTCCCAAATTTGTCCTGTGCCAAGACAGTGAAATATGTAGGGGCTTGTGGTGCTGACATTCAACTTGAGCGAATACCTCAGTGTAAAAGTTTGATATTCCCTCATTTTTGAAAATGAGTCAGGTCAGTTGTAATGACCCTAAACAGTGAGTGTAGTATGATGGGGAGAATGCAGGGAGCTGAAAACCAGATTTCCTGGAAGCTCTGATAAGGAGGGTATTTTTGTTTTCAGAGGAAAGGGTTGGTTTACATTGCTAGCAGGTAGTGCTGGGCCATGCCTCTGTCACTGGCATGGGAAGGACTAAACCTGTCATTTCTTTCTTTGTGCTGTAAAGGAGTAAGAGAACAAAGATCTGCCACAGACTAGGTTGTCAATGGAAGGGGTGTATCATATATCCCACCAGCAAGATCCTTGCAGGAGTCATGGGATCCATGTGCAGCCTCCTGTGGAGCTGGCCTGGCAACATGAGCCAGCCTCTTTAAGATCTGTGCCTTCGTGGTACCTTTAAAATTCATTGCACTGGCACAAGGATAAATTCAAACCTGCAGTTGGGTTTCCACCAGGCTGGGCTGAGAGGAGTTCATGAGATCTGTTTAGCACGGACTGCAGTTTATTTCTCATGCAGGAGGTGTGAAGTTACATATCAGTCTGGGGATGATAATAATTAAAAAATAATTATTATTACTCCATCACACAGGTCTTCTCCTCTTATATCAGACTGACACATTTCAAGCTTGCTGGCCAGCTGGCAGCTTTTCGGCTTACTTCAGGTCTGTGCTGAAAGAGGCCTATCCTTGTGTGGGGACTTGCCGAAGCAGAGCACAGCGCTGGCTGGAGGCTGCAAGCCTGTCTGCCGGAGCAGCACGGTCACTGTTAGTGGTTCTTGCCTCTTTGATCTGAGTTTTGTATTCCTTGGGCAGTCTCTCACCACAGGATTTGACTGGCAGTGGGTGCTAGCTGAAACGCATGCCCAGAGCCCAAAAATGAGCTTGGCTGGCAATTACATTACAACGTGGTTGTAATTTCCACAGTATTTTTTTTTTTTTATCCAGTATGTGGAATACAACCAATTCTCTGGAGATTCTACTCATTCTTTTGCCATGTGGCTCACTGTGCTCTGCTGACTTTACTTGCCAGGTTCCCCACCTTCTTGAGAGAGGTAGGCTGTACATAGAGGCCTGGCAAAACAGATACCACCACAGACAAGGGAGGGGCTATGGTGTCTAACAATCAAGCAGATTAATGAGGAATTGTGTGTCATGATGACACCATTAAAGTGGAATGGGTTGGAAAATCAATCAGATTCCTTCTCTGATTACTGTGTAACTCAATTACTGCAGTCCCTCTGGGGCCCAAGGCAACCCTCTCGCAGGAAGTGCCAGAGAAAGACCTCTGAATTAGAGCTGTTCTGGACAAAGGCATGATCCTGCTGCTGTGCATTCCAGAAAGAGGAGTTATATTATGAATAATAAAAAGGACTGGGGAAATGTACTTGTGGCACTGGTTTTTAGGGTGGTAAGACCTTCTGTGGCTCAGCTAGGAAGGGAGCTTGGATGACCGAAGTTCTTGATAAAGGTGTCAGATGACACTCCATTATCTTCCACGTGCCTTGGCATGAATGTACCAGCAGCCCCAAATACATATATTCTGTTCACTGTTTTGGATAAGAGCTGGTCTTGAGCATTTGTACTGATCCCACAATAATTTCCAAGCACTGGAAATATCTGGGGATCAGACATTAAAACCACACAACTCTGATTGTTATCTTGCTTTCATATCACATAAGTTGCCATGTGGCTTAGCAGCTGATAATTCACAAAATGGTTTATGTTTCACATTAACACTGTATATCACTAGGAAACAGAACATCTAAGTTTTATAAAGCACTTGTCTTAATGCTGGTGATTTGTGAGATAGGTGACCTTACAGCTGATGCTCTCTCATGTAGTGTTACTTTTCTGGCAGGGTGGGAGCCTGCTGAGCCTGCATCCTTGCACCGATGAAATACTTCATCCTTGCTGTGGGTTCTGACTGCTGTCTCTTGCAATTATCACTCAGGCAGTCCTGACAGGGGTTTGGAATGGACCTTAAGTTATCTGTAAACTTGGGGGGTTTGTGTTAGATTCCAAGCAGTTTGATCTCAAAAGAAGACACAGGTATTTTCTTTTCTTTTAAGAAGGACCATTTTTTGAGTGAGGATTTTGTTTCCCCCCTCTTCTTTCTCCAGTATAGATCTTTCTGGGCTTTTGTTTTGGATATGGGTCGTTTCTGACAGCTCTCTCACCTTTTAATATAAATTTAGGTTGGTATATTTGTTTTGTTGCTTTTTTATCTTTCATTTGAGCCTAAACCAGCTGATGTGGTCCCCAAAGAGCTAAATGCATCTACCGTGCCAGCTGGCATGCCCTCTGGCTGTGAAGCCTTGTTAAAGAGATCAGAGCTGACAGATTCTTGAGCAGCAATCTGATACAGGCCTTTTTTTTTAAATTTGTTTTTTTGAGCTCATCCATGTAACAAATGGGGGCTTGTTTAGGAGCTTCGCTAGAGGCTTGAATGGAGTCATTGTTACCAAAACACTGCTGTGTTTCAGAATTGCCCAGCAAAGGGGGTTCCTCTCCTCTTGCCCCTCGGCTGGTCACTGCAGGTGTGGCAGCCTAGCTTAAACTGTGGTTTTCATCCTTATTCTGCAGAATAATTCAGTTGTCTTGTGATTTTCGTATTTAAACTGATAACCAGAAAACTGAAGCTACAGCTCTTTGCAAAATAAAGACTCAGTTCAACACTAAAATGAAGTTGGAGAGGTGAGTGAGTGTAACCAGGGAAGAGAAGTGTTTTCCAGGTTGATGTTTTGGGGGGTAAAGAGTTGTAAGAGTAGTACAGTACTTTGCCAGGCTTTTGTACAGATCAGATTACTCTCAGTTTTCTTACTGTTACCGTGGTGTTTAGATTTACAAATTCTACCCCAGAAACACTTGCTTACAAATTTCTGTAGGAAACGCATGGGCTTCTGAGCTTTTAAGTCCCTCTTTACATTATTTTCTCCTACAAAAACAACTTCTTGTCTAATACATGCTAAGATATGAATCTTTGAATCCAAAATAGTCTAATTAGCCTCTTTTATCCAATGAGATTGAAAAACAAAAAAATGTGAGCTATTTGGGAAGACGCTCTTTTTGCTATTCTCAGTCTTCTCAGTCAAAATCGAGTATGTAGGAATCTGAGTTGAATGTTTTGCATGAATTTGTTGTAGAGGATGAAGACCACACCTCATAGCAGCTGGTATGCATGGAGCTGTGTATATTGTGTCTTACAGGGAATTCACCTCATAAAAAACCATGCAGCATTTATTATATGTTTCTATCTAACCTCTCTCTGCCCTGGTGAATTCTGCCGCCACTGGCTCCTGCAGTGTGACTTTGGAGCTCTAGTGCCAAGCATGAGGGTGGTAACATCCCCAGGGCCTTCCTTGCAGAGGCAGTGAGATGGGAAAGGCTCATTGTGGAGGTAGAAAGGTAATTTTTGTGGTTGCTTTTGTAAGGTGACACGTTTTTGGGTATTATGCTGATACACTGGCAGTCCCAGTGTATCACTGGGACTGATCTTGAACTGAAATTACAAGCCATAGCCTGCACTCAGTCCAGAGTCATGCATTCAAAATCAGTTGTCACTTCAGTAACAAGTAAAAAGCCATCTGAATTCTGTTTTTTACATCTTCCCATAGTAGTTTCTCCCCTTCTCTCCCTTGTCCTTTTTCCAGTAAAAAGTTAACAGTATGTAGAGACTAAACAGAGATGATAGGTCATCAGTGTTGAAGAAAACACAGCTTGTTGTCACTGCCTGAGCTGGATTTCCAGAGCCAGCTCTGTCATTACAGAGGGCCATTTGGGAATGGAGACTCAATCCATTTGGAGTCTGGTGAACAGGATTTTTTTATTTTATTTTTTTAAAAATCTTGATTCATCTGCTGCCTTGTAGTGTGACCTGCAATAAGATTTACTGTGTCTCAGTTTCTCCAGTGGAAAATAATTTCTGTAATATACTTTACATTTACAGTCTGCAGCTGTTCTGAAGACCTCATCAGGGCTAAGGTTTAATTGTGCACTACACAAGCCAATCGCTGCTCTGCTGAGTTTATAGCATAGAAGTTATCTGAGATAATATTAATGATCATTATAAGGCTTGTGTAAAGAGCACTCTGACTCTTTTCCATCTGCTGTACAAAGTAATATTATATCTCTTTATATAAAATCTGCTTGGTTTTTTTTTTTCTGCTTCAAGCTGCACCAGCAGTTTGGAAAACAGTCTAGTTTTAGAGTGGGACTTTTGGCCTCATCTGTGAACTGATATTTTCTCTGACTCAGAAGGATTTTTTTCTGGTTAGTAATACACATTACAAAATAAGCATCTGTCTCAGAAGTAATTTCTTTTCTGGTAGAGCAGAATAAGCATCTGTCTCACAGTAGTTTCATTTCTGGTGGAGCGAGTTGTTAAAACCCTGACTTTCTAAAAACTTCATGTCTGTCTGAAACTCATGGACAAACTAGTCTAATATTCTTTGCTTTATCAGAATGATAGTAACAAAAAGGCTCAAAAATGAGAGGAATGGAGAAAGGATGAAGAACTGTTTTGGTAGTACTTTTTGTTATTGTTGCTCTTATGCCTCCTGGTGTTGTAAGCTGTGCCAGTTGAGCAGGTGGTTAGAGGGATTGTGTGTGGTGCAGCACATGTCTGCAGGAGTGTGGGTGTGTAAGTAAGAAAGGTTTTGAGAGAAAAAAGTTTTTTGAACTTTTACAGGGAGCTTATTTTGAGCATGACTGACTTGGTGAGCAACATCTGGCATTTAGGCTGTCCTTGCACTCTGCTGGGAGGGGCAGCAGGTGTTCCCCCAAAATGTACCTGTATCCCAAGTAATGCACATCTGGGTGTTGTTGCTGTAGGTAGGTCACGCTTCTGGTAAAGGAGAGAAAACTACACAGTGATTTTATTTTTAAACCAAGGAGCAATTTAATTACTCTCCCTGGTGTTTATGTTTTAGATGGCTTGGTGTTTGTTGGCTTTGTTGAGCATTTTATCCTGGAAAAATAACAACATATGGTGAAATAGTCTGCTGTCATAAACACAAAGCGGGAGGTGAGAGAGCTTCATAACACGAAGCTTTCACGTATTTGAGACCAACCCAAATTTACATTGTGCTGTTGGTGATGTAAAATAGTCTTCATGCTTTTCAGTGGCGTATAAGAAAGGCGAGGAAGGTTTCAGATGTTTCTTCTCCAGCTGCTGCTGAATCAGTTGGCAACAATTAAGTGTGCAGTGTGTGGGCAACCTGTAACCCCTGGCTCTGTGATGCCTGAGGGACGATGCCTCCCCAGAGCTGTGTTCTGAGAGCCTTGGAAGAACATTAGGGCAACCTCATAGAGAGGGGTAGGAACCATGGAAATCGACAGTTGTAGAGCAAGAGAGCTGATGGGAATTCAAGGCATCCCGCTGGGTTCAGGGCAGCCATATCCTGAAGGTCTGGAAAGTCACTGACGAGGACTTGGACACATCATCATTAATATGAGAACAGGACAAGACAGAGAATGTGAGGGCTCTCTCTTCCTCTTGTTAATTTTGAAATATAAACTAGAATAAAAGGGGTTCATGTTTTCCGTTCAGTGGCATAGAGAGAAGTGCAGGAAGGCCAGGTACACTGGCTCTGTTTGCTCTGTTGTGTGAGAATCTCACCCAAGGCAAACGCTGAGTCCCTGTGCACTCTCAGGACCTTTCTTCCAAAGGCCGTTACGGTTGTTCTGCCAAGCTCCCGCACAAGTGGTGTGTGTCACTTCCCAGGGAACAGGTCTGCCTGCTGACAGGCGAGTGACGCTGCCCACCTAGCACCTGCTGATCCTGCCATTTCATCTCAAACCCATTAAATACCATGAATCCATACCAAGAATTGACTTTTTCTTTTTAAATTGCAGGATGTAAAGAGAAGGTGCCATCATGTGAATGTGAAACAGCTAAATGAGAAACAGGACACCTGGGAAGGCTGAGCTGAAACTACTTGTGCACAGGATGACAGACTGATTTGCTGTTGGAGACAAGATTCAGGAAACCTCTCTCCTCCAAAAGACTTTCCTGAGAGAGAGAGGAGAGGAACAGGAGGAAGCACACAAGAGAGCGATGGGAATTGAGGGCCATGGTTACTTGAGATAAATGGCAGATCGCTGGGATTCTAGCCTTGTAGCTGTTTGCTTTAGCTTTGTCTCTCTCTGCAGCTGCTCACTCTTTTTTGTGAGCTGCTGCTGGGTACTGCCACGGCGGCACTGGAGATTTCAAGAACAACGTGGGTGCAGACTGTGAGGAGGGGCTGGGCAGCCCGCCTCACCATGATTCAGTTGTGGAAAGTAGTGAGGCACGTGCGACAGCTGGAGCTCCACAGATTGATCCTGCTGCTTATTGCCTTCAGCCTGATCTCCATGTGCATCCTGGCTTACTACGTCACTAACAGTCCCAAAATCAAAGAGCCACCACCCCTGCCCTTCAGTGACTGCAGCAACCAGCACCGCATCTTGATCCCACCGCAAGCCAGCTGGAGGCTCACAAAATCTGTGGACACCTCACGCACAGATCCTGTGGTGCTAGTCTTTGTGGAAAGCATTTACTCCCAGCTGGGGCAGGAAATAGTGGCTATCCTGGAATCTAGCCGGTTTAAATACAGGACAGAGATCGCCCCTGGCAAAGGGGATATGCCCACCCTGACAGACAAAGATAGAGGACGCTACGCTCTTATTATCTATGAAAACATCCTTAAATATGTGAACCTAGATGCTTGGAACCGAGAGCTGCTGGACAAATACTGTGTAGAGTATGGAGTGGGGATTATAGGCTTTTTCAAAGCCAACGAGAACAGTCTGCTCAGTGCACAGCTCAAGGGTTTCCCCCTTTTTCTACATTCCAACCTGGGGCTGCGGGACTATCACATCAACCCTAGTGCTCCCCTGCTCTACGTCACCCGAGCTAATGAGGTGGAGCAGGGTCCCCTGCCTGGTGATGACTGGACAGTGTTCCAGTCAAACCACAGCACCTATGAGCCAGTGCTGTTGGCCAGCACAAAGTCCTCGGAGTCCATTCCTCACCTGGCCACCCACAAAGCGTTGCATGCCACTGTGGTGCAGGACCTGGGTCTCCACGATGGGATCCAGCGGGTTCTCTTTGGCAATAACCTAAATTTTTGGCTGCACAAACTCATTTTCGTGGATGCCATTGCCTACTTGACTGGCAAGCGCCTCTGTCTCACACTTGATCGCTATATCCTAGTCGACATTGATGATATATTTGTGGGAAAAGAGGGCACTCGCATGAAAGTGTCTGATGTAGAGGTAAAATCCCCAGAACAACTACAGGCCCCAGACAAATTTCTAGTTGTGTGGTATGCCAGGAGAGTCAAGGTTGCATTTAATTTGAGTGTAAGAGTTGATTGCTGCAATTGTTTTCATCTTAAACAGAGAAGTAGCCTGCAAAGGTGCTGAGGCACCATATGTGGTGTTCTCAACAGTTTTGCAGGTTTAAGTGGACCATTTTTCATTCTGGGACCTGTAGCTGGGCTCTCTGAATTTAAGAGCAGGATGCCTGTGGTGGTCTGTCCTGTCTCCTCTTGACATAGGAAACTAGCATATGCAGATTTCCTCTGTCAACCTGTTTGTAGCTGTAAAATCTACCACTCAAAAGGAAAAGGCAAATTGTGTTAGCATAGAACAGAATACAGTAGAAAAACTGTATGTATTGTATTATTTTGTATTATGATATGTATAAACTGTATATATTATATTGCAAAAGAGTAGGCCAGGCCAGTCCATGTGGTGTAAATTGCTATAGCCTGTGTTTTAGCCATCTAGTTTTTCAGGACATAACCAAATTGGGAGAAGAAAGCTTTTCTCTCACCCTTTGTTACAGCCCACTCATATCCTCCACCAGCAGCCCCCATCCCTGGGCAGAGAATATCCAAAAATTCACCAGGGAAACATTCTCAGACCAAGCCTTCATGTGAGTTGTCTCTATGGCCTCACCACTGGGAAAGAGAGATACCATCTTTGTGATATGCTTTCCTTGGCTGTTCCTTAAGTAATACAGTGACCTGTTAGGAAAGGATATGGGAAAGACACAGAGAGAGATTTTGTGAAGGAGAGGGAAGTGAGACAGGCAAAGGAAAAAACAAGTAGGAAGAAAGTAAGAAACTAAATGCACCTTCTACTTCTTTGTGTCCTTGAAAGTATGTGATAAAATGTTATCCTAAGTCTGTGATATGTGTACCTATGCTCCTTCACAGAGCCAAGACTTGCCTTTGTATCTTCCCCACCAGTTCTGGTTTGTAGCCATTGAGACAGGGCATTGCCTGTTCCTCCAGGTGTTGTGAGGTTGTTCCCAGAGTTAAGAGGCTCCTGATCTCTGGATTCCCATTTAGCACTTGCCCTTAGATAGGTTCTGGATGGAGTTCCCTGGGTGCCAGCCACGATGACAATAAGCCTGTGACAGCAGCTGCCTTAGCATGTTTCCAAAATGACTTCAAGGTGAAGCACCTTTTTGTGTAAGAGCACAGAACATTTGAGACAAGGGTATAAAACAAAATGTTGTTGTACATTTGCATCCCCTTACCTCTACTGAACCTCATCCATTACATATTCCCAAGAGCACTCTTCCACCTCACTAGGAGTCGTACCACCTTTTCTACATGTTTTATGTGACCATGCAAGACATATCTCACTTCATCTCCATTTTTTCAGGTCTTTGAGATTTTAAGTTCTGCTTCTGATCCCAGAAAAGGAAGCTCTTGCATTCTGTTTGGAGCTAGCTTTATCTTTACAATTCATTTGAAGCTGCATGCCTGAAGCAGTTCTAATTGCATGCTGTTATTTGTTTTACTTCCTTCATTCTTTAGAGCCACCTTTGACCATAACTCTCAAAACAAACAGGTATAGAAAAAATGTTTCTAAGCAGGCAGGTATGGAAAAATGGAGCAGTTCTATATAATACTTATTTAAGGAAAATGCAGACATTTTCTGCATTTCACTGCAGTTTTGAGGTGCTGAAATGCTTGGAAAGATTTTTTTTTTTTTTTTTTTTTTTAAGGATCACAATCTTACCTTGTTCCTAAGCAGGGCCTGCACCCTCTAGTCCAAACTGGCAGAGATTCTCACCTCTGTAGTATCTGTGCGGGTTACAGACCCATGTAAGAAAACAGGAGATAGGTGGCTAAAGCTCTTGGAAACAAAGGCTGCTCTAGTGATGTTAAAAACAAACCCAGACAAGATAATTCCAAAAGATGCTTTGTTTGGGTTTTAGCAGGGTGAAATGGAGGAATAATCTGTGATCAGTAAACAGGGAATCTCAGGCAAAGCAGATAAAACCCAGATTTATCCATTTAAAAGAAGCTCTATGCAGAGCCATGAGAGGTTAATGAATTTTTATTTTTTTAAAAGCGAGAAATAACTACGTAGATTTGTTGATAGCCTTGCATCGTGGGGAGAGAAGGAGATATAATAGTGACAGAACAGCTGGCATTTTCTTTGGCCTTTTATATGAAAGCTCTGTTTCAGGGCTGTTATCTCAACACACAGGTCCTTATCTTAAAGCTCAGATTACCGTGGTCAGGGTAGCGGTTTGAAGATTGGATGTTGTGTGAAGGTATAAAATTGACCCTGCTGTCCCAGTGAGCCTGTTTGACATATGCAGGTCCACATTCAGAGACCTTCCCAGACAAAATGACTATTAAAAGAAAGTGCTGAATACAATTTGATTGAATGCATGCCAATGGTAGATGTCCTGCATGAGGGGAGAAATGTTTTTATTTGTGATGCTTAAAGGAGAGCTGAATAGCTTTCTTCTTTAACAAGAAAGAAAGGAATTGTGCTTGCTTTTACTTTAAAGTTGATAACTATTGAGTTTCTGTTTCTGCTGAAGGCCTGCAGCAGGAGCTTGCAGTCCTCAATTGCAGCGAAACAGTGGGAAGTTGCATAAGGAAAATGTTTTTCCCTTGTAAAGTTTACCAGAAATTTGAGCTGCACTTAATTAACAAAACAAAATCTCTGAGAATCCCTTCTTTTCTCAATTATTCCGCATTCAGTCTCTTCTGAAATCATAATCCTTGGAATTTACCAAACCTCCATAGAACTAGCCAACAAAGATGAGCCGTTTCTAATGCAAAAGGATCTGGCTCTTATGATCCTTCCTGGTCGTCTTTAGGTATGAGGAAGGAAGATTAAGTAGATCAGTTTCTGCTTCTTTTGCTGGTAATCTCTACAAGGGCATAAATAGTGAGCAATCATTGCTAGCAAGCCTGAAAGCAAGCTAAGTGAAGATTAAGGACAGTCATTTCATTTTGGGCTATGAATGCTGAGGGTGGGAGAGAATCTAGGGAGGGTGGCTGTCAGCCATTGCTTGCCTTTCTAAATTGTAGCAGAAGATCTTACCTGAAATGAAAATACTCAGCAGTTTCTAACTCCCTAATTTTAACATTGTAGGGGAGGTAGAAATACCAGTACCATGGATGCTTTCTTTTTTGACAGCACTGTTTTGAGTTATGCTGGTGCTACTGCTGTGAGCTGTAAGAAAACTGCAGAAAATCCTCTTGAGAATGTGCTGCCCAGTGTCCACAGGGGCAGTTTTTATGAAGAAGGTGTTTCTGCAACATGTTCCTAGTATACTTTGCATGAGCATTTGAGAAGAGGCTATCAAAGGAATCTGCTTTCTTCTTCCATTTTTTATCATCTGTTCCTCTTCATTTCCCTGGACTCGTAGTATCCTTTCTTGTCAGCATCTGACTCTCAACCTTATTTCTCCCTTTTGTCTTTTTTTAGAGGGATGTGAGATAGGGGAGGTAATATTTAGGGTTTGTATGAAACGGCTAAAATTTCTGCAAATACTTTCGGAAGTTAAAAATTTCATAGCTAAAAAAGCAGAGTTGCGTGAAGGTTTAGCCCTGTATTACTGTGATTCTAAGGACACTGTGCCATCTTAGAAGAAGATTAGGTCCTAAAGAAGCAACCTAGAGACTGTAGAATCAGGGTGCTGTGGCTGCCCCTGATTTCTTCCTCACTTCTGGAATTTTAACCCCATTGAGAGAGTTTTTGTCTTTCTCTGGATGGCATCAAGAGCATTGTAGTGACTGTTGAGTAAATCTTTGCAGATCCCATCAGTGAGATGATACAGCTTTTTTAATGTTTGCAACAAAAGACACAATGTTAAACTTCTTCCCCTAACATTTGCTTAGACATAAATATTTATCATAATTTGAGATTATAGAAAAGCCTTTTTTAAAGTGATGGGCATTGAACATTAGACTGAAACTTAGACCTTTTTTTCCATTGTGTCCAGAAATGAAGATGTCTCAATTGGTCCTGCAGCCTGGCTGCCCTAATTAAGTACTAAAGACCTCCAGAAATACAGGTTGTGAGTTGCAAAGAATGTTCTCTGGTAGACTGTGACAAGCATGAAGCAGGTCTGGACTTGATTGTGGTTTATGAGTTCTGGTGGCCAGTGCTGGGAATCTCTTGAAGATCCCATCTGTTCCTTCCTGGGGTGAGCCTTGCTGAGCTTCAAGTAAGGAGCTTAGCTGGGGAAGGGGCCTTTCTGGGTTGGGGGTTTGGCGGCATCTTGGAAGGGTTTTTGGAATGGAAGATAGTTAGAAAATATTAAACAGAAATTCTTGGAGGGATTGGAGGGGCTGTGTCCCTCCAAGAATTTATGGGGCGTAGGTAAAATGCTAGCCCTCTGTCCTGTACCATGTGAGCAACTAAATTTCTCAAATATGCACATGAAGATCTGTTTGTATCTGGCTATTTTATATCTTAATGAATAGCCTACTCCTACTCTTGATTGCCTTTCATTTAAGAATCTCAGAGCACATTATGGATATAAATGAAACGCCACTTGAGTCACCTGTAAGACATTATTAGTACTATCATTCATCCTACTTTATAAAAGAGAAACAGTGCAGCAGAGGTGTCAGAGCAGAGAGAAATGCCATCTTCCTGGCCTGTTCCCACATCCGTATTGTTTCACCTTACTACAGCTCACAGACCTCTTTGAACCAGGGTGCTAGAGAACAGTGAATGCATAATTTGTTAAAACAAATTTCCAAATATCTTACTTGGCACCTTTGTCTCTTTTATTCTGTGCGGGAGAAAGACATTTCTTCAAACCTATGCTATGCTACCTTATGGATTTGGTTGTGAAAAGGACCCAGCATCAGCAGAGGGGTGGGACATGATTGGCAATAAATCTGTCAGAAAAACAGGACTCTGTGAGGCTCCATATTTTCAGAATTTCTGGGACCTCCGCAGTTCATCCTGGTCCCTCCCCAGACACAAAAGATTGCTGCCTGCTGGAGCAGGGCTTTTGGGGATTTATCATCAGACAGATGTGTTGTCATGGTAACCCCAGACAGCCTTTACATCTCCCTCTATGCAGAGGAATGCTAAGCCTCTTAACTGCTGTCTTTCCTCCCTCCACCTTCCTACCCAAGCTGGAGGACCTGGATGTGCCTTTCAGGGCAGCAGAGAGAAGTGGTGAGGCTTGGGACAGCTCTGGAGACAAGAAAAGAAAGTGGCACTTTCCTGTCTTAAGATATTGGGCAATGTGTTCAAGGTGCTGGTCCCAAGTTTGATGCAATATTGTTATCCATCTGGGCAGGCAGATGCTTCTCAGTATAGAGAAGCACAGCTCTCAGTCTGTGCTCCCTGATGTGTAGGATGAGTTCCTGTGTCTTACCAGGGTTATATGAGGGGAACTTGACCTCCCATTGCCTATTCTGGATCTTGTGCAGCAAAGGAGGCTTCAGCCATCAGTGCTGCTGGCATGTCACCTTTTAAAAGCACTACCTACGTTTGTGATAGGTTCTGGAGATGTCGTGTGCCATACATTGCTCAAAATACTACCCTTGCGTGAGGACTGGGGTAAGGTAGTCATGTGGCTGTGGAGGAGCTGGGATCTTTGAAATTTGTTCCAGGCTGCATTTGATGTCACTGTTGTGTGGATGTGGGGAGGAAGAACAGGCAATCAGGTACATATCTAGGGTAAAGTCTGAAAGCTTGGTTCCCTCAGAGAGAGCATTGATGAGAGTGTCTGCAGCACTGCAGAAATAATCTGTCTGCTTTTCCCACCTTGCCGTGTGTGAGAGGTCATGGGCTGGCTGCCTCGGGAATAAAACCTCTCAACTTCTTTGCTCAAAGGTGGGTGGGTGATTGAAGTAAAATACAGAAGTCATCATTTTTAAATTAATGTGATGATCAGTGTTTGGTCAACACTGTTTTGAATTATTAGTGACAGCAGTGATTAAGTGGTAGGTGTCAAGGCTGATCCCTGAACTCTCTGAACAGATCCCTGGTGTCAAGGCAGATGGATCCCTGAACAGACTGAATGAGAGTCTGCATTTGTGAATGCACTTTGACCACTTAAGGAGCAGTGTGCCTAAACAACACATATAGAATGTAAGCCATGTGAAGGCAGCATTGTAGTGCTCTTTTGTGCTCCTTGAGGCTGGGGAAGGGCACCTGATGCAGAATGATCTGCCTGTCTCCTCTGCACATTTTGAAAAGTCTGTATGCTTCCCCTGGTATTATCTATGTGACAAGTTGCTTGTGTATTTGCATCTACCCCAAGTCTGCTGTTGAGAGGTCATCACCTTCACCTTGGTGTAGCCACCAATCCATTGCTTTCTTAGAAAAGCGATTAAAATCTAAATAACTGCATCTCTGTCACCTGCCAACAGCCCTCCTGCCAGGCCCATATTTGATTGAGAGCTTCTCCCATAGGGAGCTGCACCAGTGACACTTTTCCCGAAGCATGCAGGTAGCAGCAGAGCGTGCATCTCAGGGCATTTCTCAGAAGAAGAAATTTGACTGGAATTAGTTTGTGTCTTGTCTGTGACATACTGAGCCCCTGGGTTGTATTTTTTTTTTCTGTCACGGCTGTCTGTTGTCTTACTCTGTACACTGCTGCTGGACCTTGGGGTTTGTGGCACAAGGCTCCTTCCCTTTGGCTATAGCAATTATTTTGGACATTTAAAGCAGACACAAGTGAGGAAGTGAGAACCTGTAGGAGATGTGATGGCTGTGAATGTCAGCTCCCCCAAGTTTTCTTTCGAGAACCCAGGAAACTTTCCTGCCACAAAAGGATTTTGTCACTTTCAAGGGACACAGAACCAGGGATACCTCCCTGCCATGGCAGGGCTCCTTCCCTGGGTAGTTCTGCTAATCCACCTTTTCTCTCTAAATACAAGCCCCCTCCTTTTGCATCACTTTGTTACTGTTCATGATCTTAGTGACTGCTCTTCCTTCTACTGTGTACCGTGTGCTGCCCCATCCTCCTTTTTCATTAACACGTAGGATGAGAGAGAAAGGGGAGAGGTTCAGTAGCAAAGTCCCAGTGAACGTTGGAGAGGAAGGGAGTGTTGAGGTTGCACCTGGAAAAAATAAGGGGTCTGTTGCTTGGAAGTGAGATACACTGTCCTTTTGCCTTAGCATCAGACACTCTGGGTCCTTCACACTGAAGTGGAGAGCATTATCTGACTGTGGTTTTAAAGTGGTATCATTTAGTACAACAGGACTACTTCAAGTAAAGACTCTGTATGTCAAGCACTTGGTTACTCTGCTTCACTCCACAGGCAACAATGCCTTAGTCCCATCCCCTTTGATACCTCTTTAGACTGAACTGGGTACCAGTAAGGCACAGAGAAATGTTACAGAGCAACTGAATATGAACATTTCTTTTTCCTTTCATTCAAACAGGCTTTACTGAGCACCCAGAATAAACTAAGAACTTTAGTCCCAAATTTCACCTTCAACCTGGGCTTCTCAGGGAAATTCTACCACACAGGTAAGCCCCTGGCACCCCCTTGGTCCCAGCACCTATGTACAGCCCCAGTGTTCACATGTGTATGCATGCATGATTTTCTGTTGGCACAACTCAGCATTGCAGGGGATTAGCACTGCTTTGAAACATTGAGCACCTCTTCTGCCTTTTGTTTTGCACTTCCTCTAGGTACAGATGAGGAAGATGAAGGGGATGACATGCTGCTCAAACACAGAAAGGAGTTCTGGTGGTTCCCTCACATGTGGAGTCACATGCAGCCTCATCTTTTCCACAATGTCACTGTGCTGGCTGAGCAGATGAAGCTCAACAAACAGTTTGCTGTGGTAAGGAGCACTGCAGATTATTTACCTTGCAGTACTAATTCTTCTCCTGGAATAGATGTTTGGACCCTGCTGAACCCAAATACTAGTCTAGTAACTCAGCTCCATTTAAGAAGGGCAGTTCTGAAAGTTTAAATTGGTGCATGGCTCCTGCTGTCTTCAGGCAAGAAATACCATTCCCGTGCCTGCCTGTGCAGTGGGAAGTGTTTCCTGGCACCTGCATGGCCCCAGGTAGCTCTGCTAGTTCCAGGGTGCAAATCCCAAGGCTCTTGATTGCTGAAGTGTGAACTTGTAGCATTACCATCCAAATGCAATTAATTTATAAACTCTGGCAGTGAGAAAGCATTTCCTTTCCCATCCTTACTCACAATAGTTTTGTAGGGAAGTCACCTGGTTGGTAGTATAAAATGCTCTATGGCTAACAGCCCTACATCTGGCCTCCCCAGACAATGCTGAAGGAAGTTACTTATCTAGGAAGTCCAGGGGAAATTCGCTGAGTTTTGGCAGAGGAGGGGGAAACCTTGAACATCCTGCACTGCTGGAACAATGTCTGATGCTTACAGCCCAGAGTTGAATATAGCATACATGTTTCTCTGAAAAGAAGTGTCCTCTTCACCTCTAGCTTGGTGCTTTTGATGGTAATCCCTTTGGGAATAGCAGGCTGCTGTTTTGTGTTCCCATGACACACACAGATTAGGAATGATCTTGAATTCAGAGCACAGTTGCAGCATTATAGAAACAGTTTAGGCTCCTCCTTTTCCTGGTTAAACAACAGTACAGTCTTTTGCAAAGAGAGACAAAGCGCAGACCACAATTACACATATTTAACGTAAAACAGGCTAGCAGTGAGAAGGAGAAGGTTGCTGCTTCATTTAGGGGCTCTGGTTTTATTGTACACCACCAGGGCAGAGCTGTCATCATTCATATTGTTACCAGAACCACATAGCGGAATTAAAAACCATGAAACTCAGATATTTCCTGTCATTTTAGTATAGCTCCAGGCCCCATATCTTTACCCTCAACAGTCTCTTGCTTCATGTCTGCTTTTCTTTGAATTGCTAGAGACAAGACAGAGCCCAGTCGTCATCTTCCTTTCCGTCTATATATTAAGGAAATTTTGTTTTACTCCTTTAGTGACTCAGACTGTGGGAGTCAGATGTGTCTGTCACTTAACAGCATTGATTAGTTTGTAGTAACCAAGGAACCTGACCTGAGGCTTGTGAATTAATCTGATTTGTCACACCTGCAAGCTACAAGACCATTCTTACAGCTGGACATCCTTGTTGATATAAAATCACTCATATTTCTATAGATGCATAAAACAAGAAGTACAAGCAGTATTTCAGGTTTCCCAATCCATAGAATTTCCATGTTACTCTGTCAGCTTGCTCTGACTTGGAGTCTATTGCTGAGTATGATCCTTATTAAGGATATTAGTTAAATATTGAATGACTGAGCTGCATATTCTGCTTCCAGGAGCATGGGATTCCCACAGACTTGGGCTATGCCGTAGCCCCTCATCATTCTGGGGTTTATCCTGTCCACACACAGCTCTATGAGGCATGGAAATCTGTGTGGAGCATCCAAGTAACGAGCACAGAGGAATACCCACACCTACGGCCTGCCCGGTACCGGCGTGGATTCATCCATAATGGAATCATGGTGAGCACAGCTGCGTGAGCAGAGCCCGCTTTCCTGCCCAAGGGACAGCCTTTGAGCGACCTGCATCAGAGACATTAATCTTAGTATCACCAGTGTTTCCAAAATCATAAAGTCAAGCAAAGAGAAAAAACTTGGCTAAAGCCAGTGTCTGTGTTTTTCATTACAATTCAGAGGTCAGTACTGAATGGGGTGCAAAACCAAGCACAGCAAGCCTAAATTGTGATCCCACTGCCTTATTTGCACTGTGATGAGTAAATGGTTGGGAGGAATATCAAGAGTCCTCTGAACCTATGCGGCTGTGTCGGTTACTCCTTATGTTGATCCACAGAGTGCTGCTTTGACACATTCATGTGTAGGTTCTGCTGCATCTGCCTCTTACCTAACTTTGCTTTTCTCTGATATTGCCAGGTTCTGCCTCGACAGACCTGTGGTCTTTTTACTCATACTATCTTCTATAATGAGTATCCTGGTGGCTCAAAGGAGTTGGACAAGAGCATTCGTGGTGGTGAACTCTTCCTGACGGTGCTCCTGAACCCAGTAAGCTCGTCTGAAAGGGGAATCAGTGCACGGGTGTCTCAGCTTATGTGTGTGATGTGGGAAAGGGCTAGATCTTATGGGAGATTCAGTATAACCACTCATCATGGTGTGGGTGTCTCCACTGTCATGCTAAGGAGATGTGAAAAAGAGGGCCAAGGAAGTACTTGCTAGTTAATGCTGCTTTGCTTTACGCTCTGCCAAGGAAGCATTAGTATTGAGTGTTGACAAGTGTAACACTCTGCAGATAGAAACTAGCAAGGGTGACATGCTGAGCATGGCCCACCGTAGCGTGGGTGTTACCTAGGCTGCTGCGTCTTCATGAATCATAAGTGAGATGTGCCTTTGCTCCTTCTGTTCCACGCACATCTGCCGCCTGTTGGCTTCTCTCCTGGCTCACTGATGAGTTTTGTTCAGAATAATTGCTTTCTCTGGGCTTTCATTACGAAGAGCTCTCCCCTTTCTTTCAACATGTATACACTTGAAACAATTTCTGCGTGTAGCTGTTGCCCTGAGGCATTTTTTGAAGATCTGGATCTAACACAGGTGTTTCTTTCAGATGTTTTTTCCCTTTTCAATACCTGACAGTTCCATCAAGCCACCAAGCTAATGTAGCACCTTCAACACCCTGCAGTCCCTTCCCAGTTCTTAGCCATGGATGGCAAATCAAATGAGTTTCTCACTTCCCATTGAAAAAACCAGTCATTTTTAGAAAATCCTGAATGGAAAGAATTGGGAGATAAAGCTTTGTAGCAATTTCCAACCACAGATCACAGTCCCTCATATTCCTGCTTGTTGGCTGCAGCAGGATGACATGCCGTTCATTTGAATTGTATAGTAACTTACTCAGTTCCCCACCTGAATTTTTTTTCTTACTGAAGCTGATTTGGCACCTATTGTCCTCCCTTTCTCTGAATGGACATTGCCCTGCTGCATTTAGATAGTGATTTTAGAATGTCTACCCCGGCCTTCTGAATAGAATGATGTTAATCTCTTATTTTCTCCTGACTTCCAAATTTCTATGTTCTTACTTCTCCTTCATACATCGTTTACACCAGTGCCTGAGTATGGGCAAGAAGCCATGCAAACAGATCTGAAAATAGGTTGTTTCTCACTGGTGTCCTAGGTGGGAACCCTAGAGTAACGGTTCCAGTCATTGAGTAATTGTTTGTGGGATTTGTCACGTAACATCAGTGGCTCTGCTTATTGTGATGTTTTCTTTTATTCTCTCCTTCTTGTGCATCTTGATTGCTGTGCTGAATATGCAGCTTTGGCAACTTTTAGATAGGACTGTAGAGGCTCAGTGAATCAGAAGATCAAGCTTTTTCCCTCAGTGAGCTTTATTTTTTTCTTGACTCTTACTTTTCCTAGTGTTTAGTGCCTTTCTACTCCTAGAAGTAGAACTGTGATAGTGAAAAGATCCTTGCAATGTTGTCTGGGTATATCACACAGACAAGATGTAGTTTACAAACAGGCCCTGTGTTTCTGAAGGTTAGCCAGTGACCAGCCCTGGCTTGGTGTGTGTGGTCTGCAGAAGGTATGGTTATGTAACAGCCCTAGCTCAAAAGCTATAGGGGTTCATACTTCAGGTCTAGAAGCCAACCTTCCATCCCTAAGGTCTAGAAGCCAGCCTTCTGTCCCTGTCACCTGAGACAGAATTGTTATCTTTACACACAACAACCAAATCTACCTGCTTAATGAAAGTCTGTAGTAAGGAGAAGGCTATTCTTTGCATTACGTATGGCACAATTGGTCAGCTGGAAAGAAACTGCTTTCTTTTTTGGGCTTCTCTTCCCATATGTTGGGTGAATTCCACCTTGACCCAATTCATAATTGTCAGATCTTAAAGAATGCCTGCAGAAATAGCCACTGTGAAAATAAAGAGCTCTCAGTTTCTCTAGGAAGACCAGTTGCCAGACTGTAATCCAGAGATCGCTGCTGGTCTAGGAGGCTGTGCCAAGGAATTTATAGAAACATAGTTTCTAGGGCTAATCATTAAAATTTATGGATAAGACGGTCAAAGCAGCTGGCAGTGATATGTGATCTAAAAAGTCTGGAAAGATCGTGCTGTAGTACAGGGTGAATTTATTTGCCAGATTTACTGTTGACTCTTCATGGTGACTTTTAAAACTGTTTCAGGCACCTTCAGATGCTTCTGATGTTTACACTTTTGCTTTGTTTTGGCAGTGGAGCATTTCTCTCTCTGTGTCAACAGCGGAGTAGTGTGCTCTAAGCTCCTCGTCATTGCTCATGTTTGCACAGTGACTCAGTCCCTTGCATTCTACCCCTCTCTGATAGAGCCATCTCACAGACCTGATAGAAAGCTGGCCAGCCCTGCAGCCCCAGCAGTGATCCGTAGCAGGTTTGGACCAGGCTCTTTTAGTCCTTTTTGGTGCTTCCAGCTCCCTTTGAGTGGATATACACAAGTAGGAGTCTCCAAGCCTGTATGCGTATGATCAGCTCCACAGTGCAAACAGAAGATGTTTGATCTTCTGACCTGAACGAGGTCTGATGTCAGGAAGGAGAATAGCTGTTGATGTTCAGCAGACAGGCTGATCACTTCTCACAAACACTTTTGCTCACACTGCGCTGGCAGGTTACTGCTGTGCCCACAGCTGCTTGTTACATTTTGCAAGGATGCTCATACCCTCCTCGTTTCTGTATTCTGGGCTTTCTGTGACCTTTCCTTTCATCTTTCCTCAGCATGAGGGAAGGGAAACCATGGCATGCTGACAGTGGAAGGGATGGGGAGAGGAGGGAGGTGTTATTACCAAGCCAGTCCCTGGGGTCACTGGGTGTGGATGGGAGGGAGGGAAAGATGGGAATTGAGTGTAGCTTATGTCAGAAGTAGTGCTCAGAGCTGTTTTGGCAGCAGTAGCTGTGATGAGGCAGAGCAAGCTGCCAGGCCTTGTTAAAACAGTGCATGTGTGTTACAGGACATGACTGCATGCTCAGAAGTACGGGGACATGGCTCTTAGGTTGGGCTTCTCTCATCATCTTCTAAATCCAGTTGCTTGGGACTGTTTGCAGGTGACAGCATTACCTGTGTGGGCCACTTTACTGAATGTAGTCAGTCTTGAGAGACCTTTGGTAACCTGGATCACATGCGGGCTTTTTTAATTCTGGAAATCTTGAAGGGGCCCCAGGTGGTGACTTGCATCCTCCCTGCTGCAGTACTTGGTTCATGCAGCAAACTTTACCTCTGAGTGTTTCACTAGTAAGTAAAGGGATGAGCCATCCTTTGCAGTCACACCACCTTGTGGTGTCTCCCAGAAATGGGGAGCAAAATACAACATGAGACTCATCCTCTGCTGCCTTATGTGCTTGGTGGCATGGCCCTGCAGTTAGACAGAAGATCTTTCTGTCCTTTGCTCTGTGTTGTATTTAGCACATCCTTTTTACACAATAGCACCAAGCATACACTGCTCTTTGAAGTGTAGGTGCCAGAGCCTGTCTGGCAGGGCCTCTCTGTCAGCTCAGTAGGAAACCAGAAGTGAAAAACTCACAGGCAGACAAATGTGATAAATCTTTTAACTGCACTTACTTTCCATGTGTCCCAGAGTCCTACCACTTTTTTCTGTTGCCTACTCAAAAGACCCTGGGGTGTGAGCACTTTATGGACAGGATTAAATTCATTCAGTGTCTTGGGGATGGCTCAGGCACAAAGAGCTAACATCTTGCAGCACTGAGACCAGTCTATGGTGACACTGGGCAGAAAACTGAATTCAGACCTCCTGAGTGCCAGCAAATGTCTTCATCCTAAGACCATCTGTTTCTGCTTCCCTTTTTTGCTCTTTTCCTACTGTGAGTGGAAAGCCATTCATGTCCCCTGCCAGGGAAGCCTGTTGTTGCCTGCTGACCTTACCTGGCATCATCAGGATTCAGCACTGAGCTGCGCAGCAGTGTGTGCCCCTACTGTGACTAAGTTCTCTTCCCTGCACTAGCAAACACTGGGTGGGGAGTGCTAAATCATCCACATAGTCCTTCTTCCATAGGCCTTAGTTGTTTTGCTAACTTCTAGCTGTGGTGTGGTTTAGTGTCTGGCAAAGTGCTGTTGTGTTACAGGCACTGGGATGCCCAATTCCATGGGACCTGTCAAAGCCACACACCAGAGTCAAGCTGACAGCAATCTTTTGCACTCTTTTCCAGAAGTTAAGATACTGAAAAACAGACAGGAGGGAAATGTATGTGCTTGAGAAGAAGAGATGACTTGGCAAGGGAGAGACAGCATACCAGCTCCTGAGCACTGCAGTGCTGGAGGAGCTCCCATGGGTGCTCAGTGCCACTTTGCCCAAGGGTTTACATCCTCTGGCTTGGCAGGACATTTTTCAGGGGCTGCCTGTGCTGAAGGCTCTTGGAAGCTAAAACTTTATCAGCTGATGTCTGTTTCTACAACAGTGTCCCAGTGCAAGGTCTCTTTGCAGTCCCTGTTCAGATCCCCAGGTACTCTGGTTTGGAATTTAAGATGTGAATTGTCAGTTGTTCTTTCACACTTGAGATGTCAGCTCCAAAGTGAATGAAAGGTGACAAGCTGTGGGCCTAGAAACAACTCGCTGTGGAAACCATCCTTTGTGCCACTGTGCCCTGGCCTGCTCCCCTGCTCTAGCAGGCACCACAGATAGAGAGGTTGCCCTGGCTGTGCCTCAGGAGTGGAAGGGAAGCTCCTGTTCTCTCATGGAAGAGGCTTTGCAAGGCTTTGACTAGGAGGGAGTCACTGACTAACATTTGTTCCGCTAAATGTCTCAGAGCCACTTGAATGGAATTTTGAAACTCTTTTGGACTGACATCCAGGGCTCAGTTATCACCCCCCCCCCACACCATTCCCAAGGGTTACTGAAAGGTTTGTGTTCCTCCTCTCCTGAGTTCCTCCTGTCTTGCAAGTGCTGCATTTCTTTCATTTTATTGTTAGGGCAGTGCTGTATCCTGGCAGATGGACATTCATCAAGCCAGACAGCCAGGACCGTCTGAGATGTGAACAGCCTCTTGCTGACAGTGGAATCAAGCTAGAAGGAAACAGTGCTGTTACCTGATCTACCAGTATCCCATGTCTTTCCTGTTTTCAGATCAGCATCTTCATGACGCACCTGTCCAACTATGGGAATGACCGTCTGGGACTGTACACTTTTGAGAGCCTCGTCAAGTTTGTGCAGTGCTGGACCAACCTTCGCCTGCAAACATTGCCCCCTGTCCAACTTGCAAAAAAGTACTTTGAAATCTTTCCACAGGAGAAGAATCCCTTGTGGCAGGTGAGATGCCAGTTTTAACTGCTCCTAGTGGTTTTCCAAGAGGTATGTCCCACATTTAAAGTGTGGCAAGACTGCTGATCCAGAGCGCAGAGGTGGAATGCATAAAGCTATTAGGTTTAACCTTTGTGGCTTGAGGCTGCAAGTGACAAATTACAAGGTGAAAAGGATGGGGAGTAGGAGCAGTAGGACACAGTCATGGTGTAGCTGTCTTAACTGACTGGGGGGCAAACTTGCAGGCATTGGGGTCATTAAACGGCTTATATTAGAGCAAGCTGCTGTGAAATGTTAAGTGTGCGAGGAAGAGCTCTGTTTGGTGCTGGAGGAGCTTGCAGGCGTGTTAATGTGATTAATCTTAAGGTAATTTCACACTGCAGAATTCATGTTCATTAAATAAAAACATGCTTATTCCATTTTATCCCAGGGCAGCAGCTCTCTGCATGGTAACGAGCAGATGAAATTAACTGAAGGTGATAGAATTGTCTGTCTGCCAGAAGTTCACAGATGCTGAGCTGTACAATCCTGATGGCCCAGCCCAGCATGGCTACACAGGGCAAGGCCTGTGGTTAACACTCTCAGAGGGACTTTGGCTCCTGTGTCACTTTGCAGCTTTTGAAACCATTCCCTCGTGTTTTTACTTAACTCTTCTTGATGCCTGGCAAAGCAGCTGTGTGGCTGTGAAGTGTTCTTCATATGTTAATAGGATTTTCCCGAGAGGACTGGCCTTCCAGCTTTTCCTCCCCCTTCCATTAGCTCCCGTGGTAATGCTTAATCCCATCACTTGTGCTGCAGAATCCCTGTGATGATAAGAGGCACAAGGATATCTGGTCCAAAGAGAAAACGTGTGATCGACTCCCCAAGTTCCTCATCGTGGGACCTCAGAAAACTGGTAATGCAAATGTTTTATCTAAAGAGAGATTGCAGCTTCCATCTTATTCCTCCAGAGAGGAGAGCTGGAAAGGTCTGTGTTGTAGATCTGTATGGCTGCCCTTTGTGCAAGCTGCCAAATGGCTGCAGAGGACATTTCAGAGAAGCTCAGATTTGTTCTAACCTAAACCTGGCAAGCCTGTCAGTACTTCACCCTGGCACTTTTCTTGGCTCAGTCCTGATTTGCAGAGAAAAGCCCTACCTGCAGAGTTGTGTTTTGGCTTTTCCATGTAAGCTCAGAGAAACTGTGACCTTTCTTAGTGTGTCACAAACATAAGCTGTCAGCAGGACTAAACACACATGCTTTAGCAAAGCTTATGATGAATGCTTCCTAGTGCTTTTATTGCAACAGATCTGTGTACCACTGCGTGCTCCATGTCACTGTCAGTGGGAGGCAGGGATCCTCTTTGTCTGACCTCTGTCACCACCTCTTAACTGCTGTGGCATTGTGGTTGGCAGTGACATGGCTGTATATACTGTATTGAAGAGTCCCTTCTAGTCTGAAGAGAACAAAATCTCTTCAGCCAAAGCCAAGTCTTCAAAGCCGGGCTTTCACTGCTCTGTAGTGCAGTGAAACAGCAGCCGTGAACCATGCACAGCAAATGGTCATCCTGGCCTTGGGAGGAAGTTTGTCCCAGCAAGCTGCTGTCTCCTGCCTGTGTCACTGTGAAGCTCTGTTGGTGAGTGCAGCATGAGCACTCCTGTATCATGGCCCAAGCTGCTTGCAAGTAAGAAAACCCTTCTCTCAGCTGATTTATTGGCTTGCTGGAGGCCAACAGCTGGGTGCTGAGCAGGACTATCAGGTTTGGCTGGGTAAAGGGAAAACATCTACAGCAGAGGCAGGCCAAGGCATCTCTAGCTGAATTCTCATCCAAGGACACTAATGTTGTCCCTAGAACATCTCCTTCCCAAACACATAATACTGTCCTGCAGGGCCCAGGCCACCTCCCCTCTGGCAGTTGTGGGTTCTGCCACATGACAGTGGAGCTGTGCCACCGGGGAAAAGAAGACATGGGGGTAGCCAACATGGGTGACAGCTGTCATGCTGAGCAGGTGACTTAAATCAGCTGCATGAGCTGAAATGTGGGATTGAACCGCTCGGTCAAGTTCAGTCCCAAAGTGCTTGGTGTCACTGCTGTTGTAACCTGCATGAGTTAGCCACGCATGGTAGGAGTGTGCCCATCTGAGGACCGTGTGTCGCAGTGCAGATAAAGCCTGTGCTTTCAGCCAAGCATTATGTGTGAGCTGAGTCCTGTTAACTGGTTCCTGTTGCAGGCACAACAGCTGTGCACTTCTTCTTGACCATGCATCCAGCTGTCACCAGTAACTTCCCAAGTCCATCCACCTTCGAGGAGATTCAGTTTTTTAATGGACCCAACTATCATAAAGGAATCGATTGGTAAGAACCCTGATGCATGTTATTCTGTGATAAGGTGCACCCATGTTGTCTTCTCTCGAGTCTTTACGTCCACCTCAGCCACCTTAGTAGCTTCTCTATTTCTGAACAGTTGTTTTCACTGCTATTGCTCAGCGCATGTTCTCTGTTTTCCTACTAACCCAGCTGCTTAGTCCCAGGAACAGGACAGGTGGTTTCTGATTTTACTCACTGGTCACCAGGAGACTTGTAGGCATGACTTAGCTTTGAAAAATCAGAGTCTTTGTTCAATGCACTACTGTCATGAGTTTTCTTTTCCTTTCACATGCAGAACAGACAACAGTGTGCTCATTAAAAAATTCTTTGTGGTTTCCAAGTTCAGACACATCCTGTGGAGGGGGTAACCTCCCTACTGTTGTTCTGGGCCCATTAGACTTAGAGCTGTCACTGCCTTCCTTCCTCTGGCTCCCAGTGTCCACATGCATACCTTGGTCTTTACTTGTCAAAGTATGCAATTGTGATACGGTGTTTCCACCCAGTAGTGAAATTCTAGTGTCACTATGGCACTATTATGCCAGTATGCTTCCAGGCAGAGAAATTTTAAAGGTGTTCCTTGCTCGAAGCACTGAACTCCCTCATGCATGGCTCTGAGGGACGGCTGTGTGGCAGTAAGGCATTCTGCTGAGGAATCTCTTTGCCCATGAGCTGTGGGAGATTTTGTCTGATCATTTAGAGAACTGTTGAAAAGATACTGGAAGGTGGTTGGTATTTGAGTGAAATACTTGATTTGAATGTAGCATCACATGCAAGAGGAGAGAATCTTTGTGTTTAGCATGGAATTTGAATTTGTTGTACAGCTTAAATTTCAGCAGAGATGGAATTTGAATTTGTTGTACAGCTTAAATTTCAGCAGAGACCAGTCTTCCAGTGCTTTATAGTGCCCTATCTCCCCATTACCCTCTACCATTATTTGAACGTCTTTAAGTTTCCATGTTTACTAATGTGACAAGCTCCCGTGAGGTAGAGCAGAGCCCTTTACCCTGCCTCTCGGCTATGGACTGGGGCACAAAGAGACAAATGATTTAGACGGGTTTGAACAAGCAGTCAGTGGCATGGCCAGCGGCTGACTCTGACCTTGCTCTTGTACAGAACCTCCTTTCTGCTAGAGCTTGCAACTAGTACCCTACCCTCTGCCTTTTCCTTCCATTGCCCAAGGACTTGGGGAACACACTCTCAGCAAAATACTTTCTTACCCTCTTATCATCTCCAACTTTCTATGTTGTGCTCTGCCACCCCTTTCCAAGTCATGGCTCTGCCAGCTCTGCACCCATTTGCCCATTCGCTGCATTGCTGGGGAGGTGCAGTTGTTGTGAACTGTGCCTGTTGAAGAGGAGCAAGGGCATAGTTTTGTCGTGTGCCATTTCTTTTCTGGGCTGTGCCACTCACCAGCATCCCCTCTGTTTGGCAGGTACATGGAATTCTTTCCCATCCCCTCCAACGCCAGCACAGACTTCATGTTTGAGAAGAGTGCCAACTACTTTGACACAGAGGTGGTACCAAAACGTGGTGCAGCCCTGCTGCCTCGAGCCAAAATCATTACTGTTCTGATCAACCCTGCTGATCGAGCCTATTCGTGGTACCAGGTAACTTCCCTGCACTGTTCTGTGGGTGAGGGTCAGAGAGAAGTTCCAGCAGGGTGCAGGGGACAGCCCAGGGCAGAAAGGCCCTGGCTGTGCTTCCAGAGAGGGGCCGTGGCCATGATGCAGACTGCCCGCAGAGTGCGGACAGTTACACACAAAGGCATTGGTGGGTGGTTGTGCCAAGTCAATGTGGTCTGCACAGAGATGTGTAAGGTGGAATTTTGTGTGGATTTTGCTCCTAAATTCAGTTTATGTTTTCCAGCACCAGCGTGCTCATAATGACCCTGTAGCCCTCAATTACACCTTCTACCAAGTGATCTCTGCAAAATCCCAGGCCCCTCAGGAACTCCGCAACCTGCAAAGCCGATGCCTGCTCCCTGGCTGGTATTCAACTCACCTGGAGCGCTGGCTGACATACTACCCCTCTGGGCAGGTAGGAGGTTTGGCAGTAGAGGCTCTCCTGGAGCCCCTTGTAGGTTTAGTGGAGAGGAGAACAAACCATAACATGTGCACACACTCCCTGCCGCCTTGATTTCATTTCACCTTCTGTCTTGCCTTTTGGAACAGGAGCCACAATTTGCTTCCTTCTGTTATGATCTGATAAGAAATCAGGCTTGAATACTCCCAATTTTGCACTTTATCGTATTTGTAAAAGTAAATGAGTGCAGGAGGATCCTGTGATGTCCCAGAGAGCTCTACAATATTGAGAAGTTCAGCAAGAACAGCAGTGTTAGCAATCCCTTCCTTTCATCTTGGCAGCCTGCAGCCCAGGGACCCTCTTCAAGCCCAGTAGGTGTTCAAACTACTTGCTGCAATTTTATTGCTTTAAAGAGAGGCTCTTGGGCTCTGCCACTTGTTAGTTTCTGTCTTGTGATACCTTTACTGTCTGCTGAAGGGAAGTTTCACTGCAGAGATGTCAGGATTCTGTGTTTTGTGTATAAATTTGAAAAAAGTCAATTAATAGACAATGTAGACCATTACTGTCTCTAAATTCCCAAGAAATTTATAAACTGTTTGAGTCAGGATATGTTTTTTTCAAGTTCCTTTCTGCTGCTGTGGTTTATCCTCAGGCAGCCTGTAATCCAGCAGAGGCTTATAATGCCCTTTTCATCTCTTACTCTCTGCCAAAGCAGCAGCCTAAACTGTACATGACAGATCTGCCAAGACTGAGAGAGACATGGGAAAACATTCTTGGGCTCATATCTCATTGCCTTCCTATTCCTGGAGGTTACTGCTGTGAGGAATGATCAAGCCAGACACACCATCCTTGTACTGACCCATAGTCAGTGTCAGGGTATCCTACCTTCCCCAGACTTCAGTTCATGTGACTATTTTTCTGTTCTGTTCTTTGGAATAGGTAATTTATTAGCACAAATGTTGTTCATTATAGTTTATCATACATGTAACAGAAGAATAATCATAGGTTACAGAAGAATAGTTTGCACAATGGCTGCTGACATCTAAAAAGAATACATGAGATTTCCAGAGACAATCTGTAAATGGTGCTACTGCTGGGTCTTAGTGCTTAGTTACAGGGGGTTTGGCCAAAGGCGAGTTTATTAAGCAAAGCCTGTCATGATCTACTGTTTCATGGTACTGGTGGCCTGTATCTTAACTTCTCTATCTGAGGTGACAGATGGTCCACATCTCCCCACCTTGTTGCTCTGGAATAAACGGGCTTTGGCAGCCTTTACTCACATGCAGAAAGGCCAGGGGGAGTTTTGAGATCCAGGAAGCTCATGGGTGCTGTTCAGCACAAGCTGTCAGGCTAAGGAGGCCGCTGTCTTTTCAGCTTCTCATTGTGGATGGTCAGGAGCTGAGACACAACCCTGCCTCTGTAATGGACAACATCCAGAAGTTCTTGGGAGTAACGCCACTCTTCAACTACACCCAGGCCCTCAGGTAGGGAAATCGTTCTGGGGAGGGCACTTTCTTAGCCAAGTGTGATACTAGTAAGCACTTGATTGGAAGAAAACTGACTCTGAGACCTGCCAGGGTTTCAGAGGTATGCCTAACCCTAAAATTAGGTTCAGATAGCATGAGATGCTATGCTGAGACAGGAATCATAGCTTAGTCTTTCCAAAAATGATAGAGGAAGGGGTGGGTTTTGGCACAGTCATGGAGAAGCACGAAGATGCTCACAGCAGTAGTTACGATGTTTTCCATTTGTATTTGTGGTTTCAGAAAGGGAGCTGGAATTATTAGCACTCCTTTTACATTGTGTTATACCTGTATCTGACAGGAAGTACAGGAGCTGTGATAAAAAAACATGTGACAGGTGCCTTGTATCTTCAACTAGATGGAGATTAGGGATGCATCACACAGTCTGAAGTAAAGAGCCTATTACAGAAGACATGGACCTGACAGGTGCCTGGAGCAACTGCCCTTTTCTTTAACAGTAAAAGAGGAGAACCAGCTCCATTCTCCTACAGTTGGTTTCCAAGGGCATGGCACATGGCTCCCCAGGGGAGGGCAGGTTTAGAGAAATGTCAGATTACTCAAAAGCCTTACTGGCTGAAGCACATGTGGTGATTGTAAATGGACTATTTCCAGCTGTATGCTTCAGCCAGAGCCAGAAAAGAAATGGTGTTGGTCAGCTTGCCTCAGAGTTTGGTAGAGGTACTTGCTCAGACCTCACGCTCACCTTTGGCCAACTGAGGGGACAGGATAGGACAGACCAGACCCTGACATGGTTCCCAGCATTGCCTTATACCTGTGTTTTGGCAAGAAAACACTGACTCTTTAAATGGCTGGGGGGTTCTCTAATATTTCTCAACTGTAACAAGGCGTTTTAAAAGAATTTATATACACTAAAACACTTGACTGTTATTCCCCACCCACAAGCTTAACAGACAAATACTGTAACACCATGTTACCTCTACATAAAGTTGCAACAGTCAAGGTTGTAATGGATTTCTTGTCAAAGTAGACAGGTGCTAAGAAAAAAAGGAACCAATACCATAAAGAAATAAAGCCTCAACCCAATTTGTAAAGCATTGAAATGGGAAATACCTATGGAGTTACTTAATTTGTGCTACTACTAATTGGGCATGTGGCCATATCTTTTAAAAACAAGTGTCCTTTTCAGATTTGATGAAGCAAAAGGATTTTGGTGCCAGCTGCTAGACGGAGGAAAGTCTAAATGCCTAGGAAAGAGTAAAGGAAGAAAATACCCTGATATGGATTCCTCGGTGAGTAACTGTCTCAGATCCATTGGCAGCAAAAGATGTGGAAACATCCCAGCAGACCAACCTGGATTTACCTACCATCTGTGTCCTAGATGACCTATGGAACATGTGTTGAGGGTAACATTTCCTTTCACACTAATGGGGTCTGTATTTTCCACACAGTCACGGCTGTTCCTAAGAGACTTCTACCGGGAGCACAACATTGAATTATCCAAGCTGATGAACAGACTTGGGCAGCCCCTTCCAACCTGGCTCCGAGAGGAACTGCAGAACTCCAGCTGGAGCTGAGAGGGACCTCCCTTGCCTCAGTGCCATTGGGATGTGTGGTGCTCCTGCGTGTGCTATGATGCCATCTCTTGTCAAGCCAAAACAACCGGACAGATGAGCAGGGAATGTGCATGCGGAGCCTTTCCCCGCCACTGGGAAGGGCTGCTGCCTCTGACTCTGCCCTGCCGCATGGAGTGCAAGTCACATTCTTGAGTGTGAATGGTGTGTTACACTTTGACTTTTACTTACAGGAAGGATTTGGAATGCTTGCCCTACTTTGAGCAGGGGAGAGAGCACAGTTAACACTTTAAATTACTCTTCTCTGTGTATGGAACAGGCACCAGCTGGAGAGTTAATGTGTTACTCCTCTGAGTCCAGAAGTAAAGACTTCAGAGGTGAGCTGTTGAGCCCACTGCTGAGAAAAGAACAGCATCTCCGTAAAAGGGGAATCTAGTCCAGTGAACCCCAGTCTGTTTGCCAACAGCAAGGTACAAGAATGCCTTGTTCCTCCCAGTGGCTGTGATCATTACTTACAGTGCCACTGTGTGCAGCTGTTGGGGACTGCACCTTCTTGGAGACACGTAATAGACAAGATTGCCTCCTTACCTCCAGCACTGCTGGTGTGATAGTGTCCAGTGACTTTGGGCAGTGGGAGATAAGGCAAAGCTACAGATGTTGACACACAGAATTGATTTGTTGTCTTAGGGAAAAGGGTGCCGTATATGGCAACATGGCAGCTGTTTCTCTGCAGGGACTTCAGACATTTCAGAAGATAACCAAGAAGCTACATGTCCCCTTAGAGCACTTTGGAGGCATGTGTTAGTGCAGCACAGCAGTTGGGGGAGGCAAAGCTCAGGTATTGTAAAATAAGGCTGATAAAGCTGAAAGCAGACCATTCCATTCCCCATGTCTGATCAGGTTAAAAAAAAAAAAAAAAAAAAAGCAACATTTTTCTCTAACAGCTTCAGGGCCCCTACTACATATGCTGATAGATAGCACCTGTTTTAATTCCCCTGCAGTCCCAAAAATACAAGGAGAAAAGCAAAAAACAGTTAAGTTCATTTGGATATAAAAGGGAAGGTTTAGACTTAAAAGGGGCTGTTTAGTTTACTACTTCTGCACACAGTTAAGCAAGTACACTAAGGTGCTTTGCCTCCTCCTGCAGTTGCTGGATAATTACTCAGAGGAAATCCTCCATCATGGTTGTACATGTTTTCTGTTGCTGACCCATAAGTTGTGTGGGCCATCGTCCCTCCCTCCCGGGTGCAGATGGTCATCGGAGGTTGCTGTAGTTGCAGAGAATGGAGGGGCAGGATCTGTACAATGAAGTGTCGTGAGCTCCTTTTCTCCTATCCCGAGGGAAGTTGCTTCAACTAAGCTTCTTCATTGAGCCTTAGGTATTGTGTATTTCTGAATGAATGGTGCATTTACCATTGTATGTAAATGTATATAGTATGCAATATAGTATTTTATTTCATGTGCCCTTGGAAAGGGTTATTTTGTGCAGCCAAAAAAGGACAGAAAGACTAGAAACCCCTCTCTCACTCCTGTTAGAGAGAAGAGCCCGACTTCCTGCACTGGATTCATGTATAGCATCATTCACATTGAATGATAATGAAGAAATTCTTGGCTCTCGAAGCTGAGCATAAGTGTCTGAATAAAGGCTAGAAGTAGTAGTAAGTGGAGATTCAATAAATGTACTACTTATTTTTCTTCTTTGTGATGATTTCGAGTGATGTCATGGACTCTAAGCTGGTAAAACAGTAAGAAAAACTGAAAAACCTACTCCAGGCCTTAGAGCTGATATTTGGGAGGGCAACAAAAGTGTTTAACTTACATTTGTAACAACACAGAAACAGTGTCCTAAGGGCACTTTCTCTGCATGTGCACCTGTAGGCTTGCAGAAGCTGGCACAGCACAGCCTGCAGGCTCATCCGTAATGGCCTGCTGCAGTGATGACTCTTGGGCCATCCCTGGCTGCTGCAGCAGCTTCCAGCTGCTGTGCCCCTCCCATCCAGGGGCACAGACCTACAGTAATAACCAGCCTACATTGAACTGGAAGCAAAACATTGTTTAAATAGTCACAGTTGCGACAGCATCATAAAACAGCCTCACAGCTCTTTCTCCACCAAGTGCTTCACACACAAGTACAGCAGCAGCACGGCTGTTTTTACATGCTGCCCCAGGAGGAGGAGGATGCCAGGACCAGTGCTAATGATGCTCCATTAAACTCTGCTCTTAATGCGTTACAGGCTGTCACTCACACAATTACTTCATGCTTTACCTCAGACCATGGTACATCTGTGAGGAGATGGAATTAAACATTACAGAATAATCAAGGTACCAGGAATAAATGTTGGGAGGAGCTCACCAAATGTCAGGGTGAGTTTACTGGTGATAGTCCTTCACTCAGAGCAGCAAAGGGCAGCTGATTACTCTCATTATTTATGCTTTTCCTCCTCCCCATTGCTTCATTTCTATGCCACACTTGTTCTCTTACTGCTTATGCTAACAGCAAACAAGTCACCTGCTGTGGTCAGATCCAAATGTGGACTGTCCTTCTCTGATTTAGCTGATGAAGAGTCATTTTCAAATCTGGTAACTCCCTCTGACAGCACCTTGCTGCAGAAGCTGCCCTCTTTCCAGACATCCCTTCAAGGCCATGGAAACAAATACCCCCTCCTAAGAGAAACTTTTATAGTATCAGCAGCTGTGTGCTATCAAAAAGCCGACATCATCTTTTCCAGTGAGATATGAAGGTTACTAGATACTAATCTCTTAGGCACCTACACATTACAGACCCTCCTGTTTCATTTTGACAGTGGAAATAAACCTCTTCATCATACCTCACTGTTGAGTAACAGAACTTCATGGTAAACAGTTCACTTCTAAGGTAAGGTAAACAACAGTAAACACAAAACATTACCTGAAAAAATTTTCTGTAATATATTTAAATATTTTTAATACTTCTGGTGCATAGGAAACTGACCCATTTAAAAAAAGAGTAATTTGCGCTAGGTACCAGAAAGGCACGCGATTGTAATAGAAACAGTAGCCAGATGTCACTCTTTGGAAGGGTGCATGAAAGGTGAGAATTGGGAAAAAACCCACTAGGAAACAACTTTTTTTAAAAAAAAAAAAACAATCCATTAGACTATGTATATATGCAAACCTGAGATTATAAACCTGGAACTTCCACTCACACACAACCTCTGGAATTCAGTCAGGAAGCCACTGAAAAGGAGCCTGGTACACTGGTATGAGTCTCAACTATAGGGTAAAGACATGGGAGCTGGGAGAATGTCTCTGTAGGCAGCAGCATGTACCAGCTCTGCATAAAAATCCAGTCCCTGCAAACTGCAATTTTCCATTGCTGACAGCACTGCAAAGGCGCATATTGCTGGCAGAAGCCTGCAGCTCCTGGCATAGGAATCTACTGAGTAACTCAATCAAACTCTGGCTGTTTTGCAGCCCTCACACTGTCGGTAAGAGAATCCTTTGTTTCCTTGCCAGTCATTTTGCTGTATCAATAGTACATGGTAAGAACAGCAATGACAAACAGGTCTGAACACACCAAATCAATCTGAAACAGATGTTTACCCCACCCCTTGCTGGATCCTGAGTGTCTCCTGGCTGACACAGTGCAGCTGCAGGCAAGACCCCAAGACAGTAATAGCTAAACGAGTGTTTTCAGCAGGCTGCCATCACGAAGTAGGATATGGATTGGGCACTGGTATCTCCTGTCAAGTTATCAGGGCTTTGCCTAGAGTTTGTTTCTTTCCCCTTTTTCTTAAAGGTGTGTGGGGGTTAAAAAACCAAAAAACCACAACTGTCAACACTGAGCATTGTTAAGATTAGGATCTAATTTGAGAAACACTTTGCAATCTGGTTTTGCTACAAAAGAAATTATTCCTGATGCTGTCATCTCCACTACTCTTGAGAACTATGTAGGAACAATCAATGTTTTGTTTTAAAGAGTGGTGGTCTTCCAAGACTCCATTTCTCCCCATTCTCATCTAGCTAGTCTTACCAACTCTCCAGTCTCTCCAAAATGCTTGTAAACCAGCACATCCGTAACAGTGACACTGCCCCAGCAGTCTGAAGCCCAGCTCACGTTTATTTCACTTATGGTAACAGAGTATCATAAATCAGGCTGGTCTCAGAACCACTCAAGTCATTGGAGAAGGTGCATTTCAGGACTTCTAACAACACTGTGTTGACACTTAAGACCCTCCACAACAGCTGCCCTTTAAGCCCCAACTTCCTGACAGAGAAGCTCTCCTGGCTGACTTAAATGAGGCAAAGTAAAGCATGACATGGAAGGAAATTGTGGGGACCCAGTCCCTGTTCATAGTGCACACTATCTAGGTACAAATACTACATACAATAGACTTTTAATGCATTTCCAGCCTTTTCCCCTTCTTAGAGCTCACATACCCTTCACGGTAATAAAGTAACACTGCAGAGGCTGCACTGCATAGTTAAGTAGTTAGGAATCTGTAACTGTAAGCCAGCAACACTAACAAGGAAGGGAAAAAGTCAACTTGTTTACAGAGCACAGTCACTGTCTTTATACCAATAAGAAACTGCACAGCAGTGACGTTATCTTCTGACAGCACACAAAGCTTGCTTTCGGACTGTCTACCCTGAGAAAAAGCACTGACTAGTCATAGGCTCAAACAAAAGCTGTAGCAGAGTAGCCCCAAGCTGCACTTCCAACTTTCACAGAATAATGCCACTCAGAGAGGTGCCCCCACTGCCCTGCCCCAAGTGCAAGTACTCCTCTTAAATGGAAACAGGAAATAGAAATCAGTTCAAAAGCCACATGTGAGTTATGCTGGGGTTGGGGACATAGTGAGGGGGGAGGTAGTTAAAAAAAAAAAAAACAAAAAAAAAACCAAACAACCCTGATGAAAAGTAGTACTATTTTAAAAAAAGGCCTTCTTTACCATAATCACATCATATGACACTTCAGAGACAAAATATTCCAAAACAAATTGTAGTTGAGAGCCATTCACTCTATCAGTAGGCCTTAAAAGCAGTCATACAATCATGGCCCAACCTGCACTTTTACTTTCCTCAGCTTAGGTGTGGGTTTGGTTTTTTTTTTTTTTTTTAAAAAAAAAGCATCAATAGCAGACTGAGCACACTTGTCTGTTTTGGCACTCTCCCCACATACATGCTGAAAAATTTTAATACCCTGCTCTTCTCTTAATGTCTGGGTAAGAAAAATACAACTTTCCCAACTCTTACCTAACTATTTCAAATTTATGTCATGTTACAGCTTGACTGACTTAGACCAAGAGACAGTGATAAACTATACTTCAATGCTACTCTGTTTCCATTGACTGGTGGTTGCAAGGCAGTTCAGTGCACCTAACACTGTGTAGGAATATCCAAGCCAGCGCTAAGTAAGTTGGGAAAGTAAAAACCTGTATTCTGCCCCAAAATACAACAGTTCTAGGCTTTATAAAAACCAAACACACACACACACAATTAAAAAACAGTTTAGGTTCAACAGCTCCCCAGGAGGCTATTTCTGAAGGGGTTCTGAGAGAAGGAAAGTACATATCCCAAATAAATATTGGTGACAGCAAACAAAACGAGACAGAAACTAGACACTTTTCAGCTAGCCCTGGGTGTACCTGTTGTTAGGCATGGCACATTGCTTCATCAGATGACAACTCCAACTCAGCTTGTTCATGGGCTGTAAAGACACTGATGTCCAAAGGCAAATACTGCTCTGCTAACTCACGCTCCTAGAAAGTGCTTCCAAAGGAAAATTTTCACAGGCAAGAAAGATGGTTGTAGGTGACCATGTCCAGAGAGGGAGGAAGGGAGCCAGCCCTCTCAGCAGTTGGCAGACCTGTTCTACACACAAAACAGGTATCTGCACCATGAGATGTGTTCACAGGCGTGAGGCTTGCAGTGACTAAAACCTTTATTTTAACCATTCCGTAAGAGCAAAAAATCACACTATTCCTTCCAACAAACAAAATATCCAAAAGTACAGACCTAATCTTGGCACATTTCCTACCAACTACACTAACACTAAAATTTTACCCCTGAAGACTCAGAAATTAGGTTAAGTTATAGAAATGCTGCTGTCCCAGATACAGGATAAGAGTGCATACAGACAAGGCGTAAAGATGCCACAGTCACCTGAGGCCCCTAATGTCCTCAGGAAAGGGGAGAGGGGAAAAAAGGCCTTTTCACTCACCTTTATCTTCTCACACCCTCTCCCTTGCACTTTCTGATATATGCCCCACCCCCACCCCCGGCATGCGTGTGTGTATACATATATATACACACACATACACACACAGAATCCCCATCTTTCAAGGAGCTGCTTCTAAGTATCCTAACACTGGAACACCATCTGCTCATCTGCATGTACTGATCCTTGGAGCATCAAAATGCACATCTAGGCACCATGCCTGATTGTTTAGCTGAAGTACCCACAAAACATCAAGTGCAGACAGCAGGTTAACTCAGAGTTCAAGGCTGCCCATAGCACACTGCCCTAATTAGGACAATTAAGCAGTTCAATCTTCAACAGTAGCAGAACAGTGAAAAATGGCTTACAGGTATCTTGCAGTAAAGACATCAACCCCTTCTCAGCTGGTTTCATCTGTACCTGTACAAATTTGACTTCTCCAACTCCCCACTGAAGTGAGCTGTCATTTCTAGAGACACAGCTGAAAGGGAAAGTGTATTTCCTATGGTCACAAGAGGAAACAAATCTGGCAAGTGAAAGCAAGTCATTGTGAACAGAGGACACAGAAAGCAGCACAGTCTAAAGACCTCATTCACCTGACCTTCAAGGAAAACAGTGAATTAGACTTTACCAAATGTGACAGTAACCCACTACAAGGTTGCCCATCCCAGAATATTATCTGTCTTCACGCAAGTGGGGGCCAGGCCCTATCCAGACAAATACCTGTAGCTATTAGTACTGAGCAAATTCAGCATTTGCTGCCCAGCCTGGGAAGAGGTGGTAGCTACCACAGAAAACGGCTTCGCAGCTATCTAGAACCATTTCTACCCTGAAGAGCTCTAAAGCATCCAGCTGCTGTGGCAGCTGGCCTTCACTTCATATTGCTGGTAAGGACAAGGACCTAGAGAACATTTAAGTGAAAAAAACACATGGGTTAACTGGAAGTCAAAGAAAATTTGACTTGGCTGTGACCTCTGCTCTTTTCAAGTCTTCTGCTGAAAAGACTACAGAATTTCTGAGCACAAGTATTTTCCCCACTCCTGGAGTGATGACCAAACTAACAAGACTGTGCTGGGTAATTACTTTTCTGCTTTAATAAACAGATCAATGCTTCCTGGGCCACCAGAGCTCATCTCATCTCTTATGAAGGAATAATACCTGAAGAACCTCCCAGCCACATGGCAAGAAAAAACATCACCATCTCCTTTCTCACCTTCTCCTGTCCTTGCTCAGATATATTTCCATGGGATACAGCTCAGGAACAACAACAGATTAACAGATGCAGAGATGCAGGACTGAAAGTGTGTTCTGGAAGGCCTGAATAAATGAGTGTGCGCAGCACCTCCACACAGCTCCCATCTCTATCTGCTCAGCCTGAGGAATTTTTTCAGAGAAAAGACTGGACACTTCTGAAATTACCAACCTGTGCCTCATACCACTGAGCTGCTTGTTCAGTCAATGTTAGCCTGAGGTGACATTTTCTGGCTCTTCCTCTGTTGGGGCTCTACAGCTACTGGAAGACAACTGTGACAGGGTCTGTCATACAGAAGCAGTGCAATCTGTATGAGGACTAGAATTAGTAAAATAACCAACAAAAGAAGTTTTCAGTACAGTGAAATATAACGGGTATTGTGATTTCTTTTCTCTCACGGTCTTTATGCAGACTACACAGACTGAAAGCAAGCACACTTTCAGATAAAGTCCATTCTAACCTCATGGTAAGCAGATCCACTGTATTTTCCCAAACCAAAGATATTGGTGACAGTGCTCTCATGCTCTGTGTGTTTTTTAATTACAGTAGTCTGAGAACAGAGCGCACAGCCAGGAACCCAAACTTTCCAGACATCAGGCTATGCTCTCCAGTCAAATTCAGGAGTTTTGCCCAACAGCCAGCTCATAATCAACATGGAACTTAGTTTAAAAGCCATAAAACTTCACACATTCTTCCGAACATCAGTATTTATAATTAGCATGTAATTAGACAGTTTATGGAAGAATATAAATAGTTACTCTTACACAATCAGAAGTGGAGGAACCTGTCACACAGTCTGGCCTGTACAGTACACAAAGGCAAACTAAAGGAGCCTGTTCATCTGTTTTGCCCTATGCCTATGAGTTAATTTTTTAAGAGTATCACTGAAAGTAACAGGCCTCTACTTCTAGCTTGCAGAAACTAAGTTCCCCATCATCACTGGCTAAAGCCAAGTAAGAAGCAAAATACATTACTACAGAGAAACTGGATTCTTAACATCCATCAATCATCTGACTTCCAGTTTTAAAAGCCCTGAAATTTATGTGCTTGTATGCTTACAAATGGCAGTGGCCTTTACACTTCCTTGGCATAGAAAGAAAAGCTTTCTAAAATTAATTTTCTGCAATGCTATCCCTATTGGATGTCTTGCATAGTCCACCAACCATCTCTCTAAACACATGGGAGCAGACTACTAGCTTTCTTTAACAATTATACCAAGGGTGGGCAGCTACCATTTTGCAGGATACTTTGGAAGTACAAAGCTCTGCATTACCACATGTTAGCACTGGTGTCAAGACCAGAAAAGGGACCTGGTGGCTGGCAGAAGCATAGGCAGGACACTCCAGGCTTACCATGGCTCCCCTGACACCCATCAACATCCCAGCCTGCACGTACCTCAGCCTCTGCAAAGGCATGTCATTCTCAGAGCAGCACCAGGCAAAAAACCTTCGGCTCACAGATTGTGTAAAAGTTCTGGCCACCTGCCTTGTGCTGGACCCCTGTTCCCCAAGGCAGGACAACCAGCTACCAGGGCTCACAGGAGCTGCCACTGACACACAGCTGGCCAGCTCCATCAGACTGTCAACATCATAGCAGAGAGAAGAGAGTCAGTCTAAGAAAACGAATGTTTAATCAGGAAATGAGAAGAGACAAGGGATAAGAAACTCATTACAGGCGAGTAATACCCCAGCCAAAAGAAACATGATTGTACAATTCGGAACAACCAGGATCAAAACATCCTATGAGCCAGCAGTGCCCAGTGTGGGACACTCCTGAGAAAGAGCTCAAGCACTTCTGGCAGTCTCCAGGCAGCTCAGTACAGTCACCAACTCTGACTGCCCAAGCTTCAGTCTCTGCCCTCAGCAGCTGCTGCAGAGAGGCCCTGGCCCTGCTACTCCAGTCTCAGCTTCTCTCAGCAGGAGGTGCTGAAAGGAATGGAGGGAGCACTGGCTGCGCACAGAAGTCCCAGCCTCTCCCGACAGAGGATGGTGTGTGGAGTAAGAGAAGCCCATACAAAAAAAAGGTTTACATATTTATAAATGCCAAAATAAATATTTAAGACAGAATTCCCCACCCCTCTAACACGTGCGTAACCACACTGCAAACTGCTCGCAGGACAGCCTCCAGGGGCTCAGGGAAAAAAGCGGTGACTACACCACAGGGCAGCCAGCTCAACTTCCTTCTCATTTCCTGATGTTTCTGAAGCCTGCAGCCCACTGGGAAGGAGGAAGAAGAGCGAGCAAAGCAGAGCGCCAACACACAACAGTACTGGAGAGGAATGTCATGGTATAAATACATCATATCAGTGGTTTCCAACAAGTTAAAACTAAAGTAAAAAAGACACCAGAAGGAAGGATGGTGTAAATGGAACTACAACTACGCAGAGCAAAGGGTTGTGTGTCCGTGGAGCTCCGCCTGCTGTCACGGTGAGAAGGTGGTCATTTCCAGAGAGACCCTTTGCCACAGCTCCTTTGTCTGCTTGCTGCGCTTCATGTTCTGGATAATATCGTTAAACTGCATCATGCCCATGGGAGTCAGGCAGAAGGCGCTTCTGGCGCTGCGGATGGCATTCACAAAGTCATCATAGTCAGCTGGAGTGAGATGGATCAGCCGGTGATGGATGTACTGGATGGGAACAGGGAAAGAGCTTTAACGTATTTGCTCACCACCCTCACACTCGGAGAAGGACTCAGGAGCTCCCAGGGCAATATGTCACACGATCCTGTTACCCCACGAGAGGCCCCAAGGCTCAGAGGCTCTGACAGAGGAGAGCTAGCTCAAAAGACAGCAGTGCTACATCTTACACTGTAGCACAGCCAAGGAGAGCATCCCCTCAGAACATCAAAATACATCACACAGTATCAGCAGGTATTCTCTCCTTCACGAGCACCAAATTGCACCATGGTACAGCGCAAAAGGGCCAGCCAGCACTGCCCCATCACCCACCAGCATGTAACCCCCACATCATTCATTTGCAGGTTATACATGGGGCCCCAGCATGTTCACTGGACACCTCCTTTGCTAAGGGGTACAGAAGGAATAAGGTTGACACTAAGCTGTTACAAAATATGTCTAGGCTTAGTACTGTCACTTCCATCAGCTTCTCAACTAAGGCCCTAAAAATGCAGGCCCAGCTTTTGAGAAATCTATTTCCCTAATATAGCTCAGAAAAAGAGCTTAAGTGAAGAAGCTGTCATTTCTCCAGAATATCACCTAGGTGATAGGACAGTGAAGCCAAGCTGGAGAGTGTATCTACAGAATCACCCTTCTGGTCATTTACTCGGGAGAAGTAGGTACATGTGGGCTGTCCTGTTCACACTGTTTTAGGGAACAGGTGTCTCTGGTATTCCAGCTGGCTCATTGAAACACACTTATCTCAGGATTTATTGAAACCCAGATATCTCATCAGTACTGGTAGCTGAACAAGCCACTTCCACTATTAGTGCCAGCACTAGCGCACCAGACAGTTGTGCCAGGGCTTCATGACGAGGGGAAGACAGGCTACAAACAAGGAAAGAAACAAAAAAAGATCAGCTAGGAAGGGAGGTGGACAGGGGGCTTAAAAACATAGCAAAGAAAAAGAAGTATAGGTACAGCTAGCATTTGGAGGAAGAAAGAGGACAGGGAACACAGAACCACCTCAGCCTTTGTGGTGAGCACAGGAGGTGAGAGGCCTTGGAAGAAGCAGTATAATAAGGTCCCCTGTATGCAGCCTCCACACAGGCAAGCAATGCCTATTCTAGTCCCTGCTGAGGTATGCATCAGGCAATGGATCAGTTCAGCTACCAGTACCCAAAGCCTCTTCTCCCCTGCACACACACATGGAGGCAGTACCCGCAAGGCAGGTAGTGGCCTGGCAGCTTTGCCAGGCAGGATGACAGGCCACACATTACCTGTATGTAGGCCTGCTGGCACCTCTGCACCAGCTGGTGGAAGGCTGGGGTGCGCAGGTG
Organism: Athene noctua; assembly: GCF_965140245.1. Classification (NCBI taxonomy): domain Eukaryota; kingdom Metazoa; phylum Chordata; class Aves; order Strigiformes; family Strigidae; genus Athene; species Athene noctua. The sequence goes on from NC_134041.1 coordinate 44,009,092, forward strand.
GTTGTGCACATGGGCAGGGTTGAGCCTCTGTAGAGCTTCCATGATGATCTCCTGGAGCACGAAAGGGCTCAACACCCCCTTGGCTGCACCAACGCAAAACTGATGCACGTAGTTTACACCTGCACAGGAAGGAGAAGTCAGAACAACAGTGGTAAGTTAAGAGACACACCAGAAATCAAGTACTTCCGAGCAAGAACCTGGATTTGGAGCACCTTCTTCTCAGTGTAAGGTATCCTCCAGCACGCTTGGAGAAGATAGTCTAGCAAACTCATGGGGACAAGAGATCATTCTGATATATTCATCAGGTCTGAGTAGAGACCAGGTACCATCTCAGTTGCTGATATTGCCAGTCCACCTGTCTTTAACGGGGATGTGAAAGAAAACTGGCATGGCAAGGTAACTACAGAGGCAAGGATACACTGCACCTCCTCCCACTGCTTCTTGCCTGCCCATCTAGGAACCACCTGCAGCCCCAGCGCTCAGGTCATAGGGAGGCTGGAGAGACAGTCAAGCTTTCCCACTACTACCTACAGTGGAGCTCCCCCAGCAGCATCAGGAGAAGTCAGGCCACTAGACAGGCTGTTTGTAGAGGGTTTTTAAGTTCCTACTGCTGATGAAATAATTTCTTAAAAAAAAAAAAAAAAAAAAAATCTGACAAAAAAGATCCAAGAGCAAAGTAGAAGTAAAAACAAAAACCAAAAACCAAACAGTTGGTGGTTTCAGCACCTATTGTTATACCAAGTCTTCACAGAAGGTGTAAATATACATAAGAAAGAGGAATACCTACAAGATAGTGGAAAGGGAAAAAAGTTGTTATAGAATGGAAGAGATACAAGTTCTGAGCCCTGTCCAACCCCATGCACTTCATCCAGTGCTCAAAATTCAACAGCACGACTACAGAACCCAGAAATGGGACAACTGCCTGGATGAAAGAGCCGCAGGGATCTTCTGAAACATTCTCAGAAATGGGATCAGATATCAGGCTCACCCAATCTTTGAAGTTTCACTCTTTGGAGAGCTTTTTCCCACCATGGTCCAAATCCCAGAAAGTGGATTTCTCTTGAAGTACTGCTCTGAGCCTTACCTAACTTCGCAGCTAACCCAAGGAGCCATTTTACATCCTCTGTGTAAGGTGGGCTGCGGGAGAAGTTGTTGGGATGGTCGTTGTGAGCTCTTCGGCCAAGCATCTCCAGAGCCAGCATCCCTGTGAGAAAGGGGCAGCCAGAGTCAAGCAGCACTTCTGCCCAGTAAGGCTTAGTCTAGCACTTCACTCACTGCAATACAACCTGATTAGCCTGTCCTTCATCAGCAGAAAATTTCCTGGCTACAAAGAGTCCAGGGAGAAACAGAAGCCCCACCTCGGAGCCTGTCAGCACAGGAAGTATCTGCAAGAACATCTGGATCTGCTGCTCCAGGCTGGAAAATATGCACAGCCATCACACCTCACTAGAGCTACAAAGAGACACTCCACTACATGTGAGCATCTACATGCAAATAGACCCAAAGGCTGCACTACAGAAGGTGTCCTGAAAGCAATGCATTTGCTGCAAATTTTGCAGAGAAGCTACCCAAATCAACTTACTCAGCTGCAAAGACAACAGGCCAACAGGGAGCCTGTCTGTGTTGTCAATCTGCATATATTTTACTTATTCCGTTACAGTTATTCACGCAAATCTTCCCATTAAAAAAGTTTTAAAATACCAACAGGCCCTATATCTTGATCTTCCAACCCCCTTCCCCACCCCTGCTTCCGTTATTCAGGCTACTGAACGCTCTTCATGGCTCACCGCTTACCACTGCAATGTTTCCAATGACATTTGCAGCCCTTTCTTCTCTAGCTTTCAGCAAAAAAACCTCAAGCAACCTCTATAGCCTTCCTTCTATTTTCTTGCTGTTTCTCTTTGTTTGTTGCCCTGTGCTGGCTTTGCTTACCTTAGAAGCTCCCTCCTCAGGTATCCACTGGGTTGGACCACAACTATGTACTAGTAGCTTACTACAATCTAAGCTCAGTCAGAAACCCCAAGACTGATACCCTTGTACCAATGGCAGTTCAGGCAGAGAGTCTAGAAGTTCTCTTGAAGTCAACCTTCAACAACCTGGCTGGAAAGGCACGGGACACATCACTCCATGCCTCTGAAGACTCATCTGGTATCATTAAGATAGAAGTGTGCCTTCACCATCCATGAGCAGGAGATGAACTCCATTTTTTCACATAGTCACAACCTGCACAACCACATCCTTAGAGCCCTATCCAGACTCCTTTATGTACACCTGTTGAAAGGCAAGACTCTTCCCAGCTCTAACCCACTTAGCTTTCTTTTCTACTCCAATGGCTCTCAAGAGTAACTGTTCAATCTTCTGCTGCTTTGTCTCCATTTTTAGCCTCCACATATGATCATGAAGTGGCTTTCCCCATGTAGCTAAGATGTCATCACCCCCAACAGGTGCAGTAGCAAGTTGCCAAATAACAGTGAAAACCTGCAGCCCTGCCCTGAATCCCTCTCAAGGGGGCCATAGAAACCCACTCAGCCATCCTTACCAACTCGGTATGCGGAGTGGAGGTAGTGCAGACCCTGAGGGCTCACAGGCTGACTGTGCTGCTCATCCTCGGCAGGAAAACCCCCTGTAACAAGGGAGTTGGGCTGTGAGGACAGAGTTGTCAAGGAAGCCCCCTGAATCGCTGGGAACGTTGATCCTGCATGGACACTTCCTACTGAAGAGAGCAAAACAGCAGCATTAGGACCCACCACCAGCCTAAAAGAAGGTTTACTTGGGCCATCATCTCCCTCACCTGACTGCTCCCTGCCAATGTAGTGGTCTATTCCCCTAAACAGAACATAACTGCAACCAAAACCCACAGGCTTACAACTGAAATACAGTGGGCTAGGAATATCTCTGTTTTGCTTGCAAGCAGAGCCTGGAGTCAGTTACATGCTTGTCCATCTCTTTTGGAGTATTCCACGAACATACACATCATTCATGTTTGACTCACAAATACATGTGTTGACTCAAAGGTACTATTAACTGACATTTCTGGTCCCAATTTCTTGCCTAAGGAAAAAGCATGTGCACGTCTACACCTGATGAGAAACTGCTGAGGAAATTCATTGAGCAGGACCAGTATCAAGTCACTCAAAGATCAAGTCCAACATTGTGAGGTTCCTCCACTTCTGCTGTAAGACAGCTATAAGTCCATCCAGCTTCTGTGAGAGAAGCATGTTCCTGGAGGCTAGCCTCCAATTCATCCTCGGGAAGAACCGCCATCGTACACACTGGCAGCATGTACCATGAGTGAAAACAGCAAAGAAATTTGAGAAGCTCTGCCACCTTCAGACACTAGTATGGACAAAATCAAGGAAAAGATCACAGAAAAATCCATTACACTGTACCACCTAAACTTGTACATACAGCAGTTAACACTGAGCCAGTAAGCTGTACTCTGACAAGGGACTCAAGTTTATCTAACTTTCCCTCTCAAGAAAGGTACAGAGAGGAAAAAGCAAGGTTTGCCTGAGAATTCCAGAGCAGTGATGTCACTAGGTGTGTGCACACCGTTACCCTTATTTCACAGCTTCTCTGTGGTGCTACTACACCAGCTTGGGCAATGCTCCAAGTTCCGATTTCCCCTACCACCTCCAGCATGTTTTTTAAAATGTTTACTAATGAACAGCTGAATACCTGAGAACAATGTGCCTCCAAGGAAAGATCTGTCTAATATCTTCAACCAAGCAGACACACAGTGCCAAGCAACCCACAAAGTGGGGCAAAATCCATACTGCATTTGAAGTTTGGCCAAGGAGAATAACCCGTAAGAATGAGCTGGATTGTTGCCAGAGCTCAAGCATCATCACATGACCACGTACTCCAGAAACAGCAAAACAGTATTTTAAGGACTGAAAAACAGAAGCTTATGCAAGCCATAAACAACGGCAGCTGAAAAGGGTGGCGTTGTTTTTTCCCTTCATTATTTTAAGTGCTCTAGGATGAGTTAGTAGTTCTGGAAGATTCATAACTCTTTGGAGGAGTACAGAAATGGTTTCTCACCACTAAGAGTCACAGCATCAGTCCAGGAATAAGGCTGTCAGCAAATGACGTTCTTCAGATCTTGAGGCCTTAGGACTATTCTAATGGCATTTGTGGTGGCTTTTTAGCATCAAAATGCAAAATACAAATAACTGAAAAGATTCTCCTGATAATCTGGATACAAAGGAGGCCAACACATCTCAAGTGTTTTCCCATGTACCAGTCTTCCAGCACCTGGTGAGTTGCAAAGCACTGACAAGCAAACATTCAAATAGGCATTACCACCTCCCCAGTGAGGGTATAACAGAGCCTGTGTCAGTCATGCCTGACTGGTGTAAAACCCCATAGCAATGAGAGCACATCCACAATTCAGTCAACATCTGCTGTTCCAGTGCTGCACACTACTTGATGGGTCTTCACCACCACTCTAGTCCCAACACAACATGTGAGCAAACGTTCAGATTGCCATTGGCATGATCCTGCCAAAACACCTGTCCTCTCTACAGAAGTTCCACATTTTGGGTACTGGCTGCCTCTAATCCTTTCAGGCAGGAAAGACATCTATTAGTGCTACTGTAGTAGAAGTCTGCCTACTTCCTGCACTCTATTCATCTGACCCAAAGGAACCACAAGAACCTGCCCAAGATCACCTATGCTCACCTTGCCCTAAGGAGAGAGAGAATAAAGCTCTAATAAGTTAGAAGTCAGAAAGACCAGAAGGGCTCCAAACACACTTTAGTCTGAGAGGCCAAAATAACCTCATACTAGAAATTTAGCTAAACAGAAATTAAAACTCCACTAGCTGAATCAGGCCTCATTATGAACCCCAGTACCCACAAGCATGTGCATCTTTAGGCTGGGGTAGATCTGGTCAGAACTTTTCAGCGCAAGAACCCCAGTTCCACCTGTGGCTAGTGAGGAGCAGGACTTGACTGGGGTATGGCTAGGAGGCACAGTAAACAACTCTATGCTATGCAGAGCCCAGGGCTGTAACACTTACTCGCTACGTTGGAAGACAGTGACAGTCCTGTCTCACTGTGATAGGGATGCACCGCAATCTGCGTCATGGATGGGACCGGCACGCCAGGGAATGACACTGCTGTAGCTGCCAATGATGGTGTAGTTACTGAATAAGGGTACTGTGCTCCTATGAATGCTGGATGGACACCCTAAAATAGAAAATAAGTAAGTCTGACTATTGAGAAGTAGTCCAAAATATGATGTCCGCACACAAATCCTGAAGCGTGAGAAGTCCAGTCTGACAGTGAGGAGAAGGCACAGGAAGAATCAGCACAGAAACTCCATTGCACCACATGATCACTACATCTTCTTGCTCCTCCTCCTTTTAAATCTAATCAGTTTGCAGAAAACCACTCCAAGAACTCTCAAAAATATGCAGAGGTTAAAATAACCTTTGGTTTTCCCTCTGTAGTCTCTATTTAGTCTGCAAGCTCTCAAGAAGACAAGTTTTCTGTACAGTGCCTTCTGAGAAACTATAGAACAATAAAAACAAAAAACTACCGATGTATTATATTTTATATTCTTTTGAGACTTTACACATACCTACAGAAAACTCCTTAAAATGCAAAAGCTGAGCTGGGGAGCCAAAGCAACTATCACAAATCAACAAGTGAGAGCAGAAGCTAGATCTCAAGCCACAGCAGGTCTGAGCCCCATGCTCTCCCCAGTCAGACATACTACCTCTGGAAGTAGCCACACAAAGTCACCATAAATGAAGGCGGCACAGGCAAAACTCACCTGGGGGTATGCTGAGCCAGGGACTGGGAAGACAGCTGGACGCGGCATGTGCTGGATAGTGTGTCCAATATACTGGGGATTACAGGGGATGTGAGTCTGAAGGGTGGTGTAAGGGTGGAGGCCCTGCGTGTGTGTATGTGCCATTGCTGGCCCTGCCATCGTGTGCTGCTGGTACATGGTCGACCCCACAGAGATCACCGGCATGACTGTTGCTGCCGCAGTTACCGCAGCTGCCACTGTTACAGTGGTGGGCTCAGAGGTCACCCGGTTGTCTGACAACCCCCGCGCTGCTTCAGTGGCAGCCCGTGCACCACTGGCACTGCAGCCGGTGGCACCTTCTCTCTGGGCTGGGGTCCCACCAACAGTCTGTTCATAAAGCCAGTACCACTGGTGAGCTACTTCAAAGAGGACTTCTGGGTACACGCCACCTCCTTTGGCTGCCTCCTCTACTGCCATACAGGCCTTTTCCAGCATCAGATTGTCCTGGGGGCAGTGAAAGAAAAGTAGAAGTGAAGAATGCAAAACCAGAACACAAGGCGGCAAAACTGCATCAGGAAAAAAGTAACAAGGCATTTAAAATGACTGATGCTACGGGGAACAGACAGATCATAACTATGCTGCAGAATAACCACAGCTATACATTAAAGATAAGAGAAATCCACAGAACTAAGATTAAGGCTGTTCAGTAGCATAGAAGAGCTAACCCTACAAGTAACAGCACATCCTTGATGCTGGAAATCAGCTTGTGCTAGTCAGCCCCTATATCATGCTCACCTGTTCCTTACACTGCACCAGAGCCCTCTGGATCTCATTTGGGTTCAGGGCATGGGCATGGGGCAGGCAGCTGAGTGCCAGTTCAGCAGCTGCCCGCACCATGTTGGAGTCTCTGGCCCGTGAAGCTCTGTCTGCCAATGATGCCACCTCTGGGGGAGTCAGATGTCCATCCCAACACTCCACCAAGATGTTCAAGGCTGCGCTACCAATCTCCATGGCCTGCCCTAAGAGGAAGAGAGAAGACTTTCACACCAGTGTATGCCCAGTGCAGTTCCAGTCAGCCTTCCCTGAACAGGAGGTGCACACCTCACTGCCTTCAAGAGTCGCGGACAGAGCCCAGTTGCTCACCTTAGGCTTCAAGTCAAACTTAGGCTCTTCCTCCCAAAACACAGGGCAGGCAAGAGCCCTCAAAAAGCAAGCAGTGAGTGAGGGTACCCTTATTAAAATTAAGCTAAAGACCGATTTGAGGCAGTGAGAGGAATTTACTATAGATGATTTTTAGTACACACAAACCACAGCCTAGATTGTCACTATTTCCATCACATCAGGAAAACATGAATTTTCAAGGGTGTGTTTTTCAGGCTATAGAAGCCACACGGATAGAAAGGAGGTAGTAGGTCTGGGTGCAAACAGAAGGAAGAAAGTGAAATGCTGAACACACCAGAGCATGTTCAAACTTGGCAAATGCGTCTCTTCAGCAGACCCCAAAGGAGAAGTTAAGACCAGTCTCTGTGTGAGAAGCGGTCTATGGCTCTGAAGACTGAAGCACGTTGCAGTACAAACAAGAAGAAACAGGTTGCAAAAGCTTTGCAAGCCAAAACAAGCACCACTGTGTAAAATCACTGGTGCTCAGCTTGTACTGTCAGCTGTGCCAGCAGCTTACATGGCTACCACAGCACACCAGTATCACCATTTTAGGGCATAAGCTCGCCTCCCTCCCCTTCTTCCTGCTCAAAAGCAAGCTTCCCAATAAAGTTTTGCTGTAACCTGTGATCCAAGAGACATGGGAAGAGTAAGTTCGAGAGAGCCAGTTGGGAGACACGAAGTTGTGCAGCCCTAGTGCATACAGCCCAATCTCGAAGGCGCAGAGGTGAAGGTTGCGGTGTGGTCCCTGGTGCCCACCACTGGAGGAAGGGTGGGTGAAGATGGAGGTACTGCTGTTTCCACCTGCTTTGATAAGAACTGTCTTGGCCAATTCAAAGTAGAAGTGAGCAGCTGCCTCCGAGGGCTGGTTTGGGACATGAGGAGCATGGCTCTCCAGCCGTCTCCCTTTATACCTAGAAGAAAAAAATAGAGGAATCTTTCAGACAGCAACAAGTACCACATGTTCACTAGCTGGAGTCTTTAGGGTCCAGAAGAAACAAAGCAAACTTCCTGATGTATATGTGTAAGTTCCCTGACATCAGGCCTAGAGGTTGCCTCCGTGAATTGCTATTATTCATTACCTGCCAACTTCCACAGTCTTTGCACGGGCTCCCCCACTGGCTCTCCTACTGCCACTGGAAGAGGAAGATCCCAGTGAATCACTTGAAGAACTGCTGATACTGTCACTGTCTTGTCCTCTGCCCCAGGATGTTGTTGCCCATCCCCCACGTAGCGGACGCCGACTGAGCGTTGGAGAACTGTCAGAGGTGGTTTCAGGAGCGCTGCTGTCAATACTAGCCATGCCTACAACACCAAAACCAACACAGTAACGTCACCAGGGTTGGTAAATGTAATGTGTGTAGCTAAACTCCTACCCCCACCACCTACAGTCCCAACTAAGATCAGTCATGACAGTGACAGTCAGCCTTACAGCTGCCAGGCATTCAACTTTGCAAATTAAGAGAGATTAAATTAGTCAGTTTGGTCACAAATGTGTCATTTTGCAGTTCTCAGATTAAAAAGCAGAAGAACCCCAGAACAATGTATCGTTATTTCCCCCTTCACACCATCCCAGTCTCTCAATGCATCTGCCAAGCTTTGTGGCAGAGTATAATAAGAAGCAAATACACACACAAAGTCAAGTTCCACAAATCGTATGAGTATGAAGAAAATCCTTCTGGTATATGCTGCACAATTTACACAAAGGTTCTTCACATCCTCAGCTTCTAACTTACATACTTCCCAAGGGAAGTGTCAAGAGGCAGCAGCTCCTCTGAATTTGTTTCTGGATCCAGGAGCAGAGTCCAACAATCATTCAGCTCCAGATATTCAATCCATCACCCAGAACGTATCTGGTGTGAGAAAGGTATAGTAACTTGCCATACAGAAGGGGGCAGGAACTCTGTGGAGCAAAACCTATTTCTCCATGCCAAACACCCCAGAGACAATCAACTGCTTCTGTAGTACAGGAAAGGCTGACAAGTGGAATGGAAGAGCAAGGGAATTGCCGAAACTCCAACAGGCTGCCTAACACAGCACTAGACGCTGTATGAACTAGTCAGTTCCTACCTGTGTGTTTCTTCTTCTGCCTGACAGGTGAACCCCAACATCTCCCATTGTATCCACCTCGGTTTCCAAGGGCCAGACGGCTGGGCACCTTTCCTTCTTGTTTCAAGACAGTGGCTTCCGCAGCTGGCTCACAGGGGGACCTCTGAGAGCTCTCTGCATAAACAGGACAGTGATAAGGTAAACATTATGATTTGTTTCTGTATCTCTAAAACCAGATGTGGCCATCTAAAAGATATAAACATCAGAAGATGCAGGAATTTTATAAAATGAGTGGTATTTATGAGCAGGATTATCTCAGTTTTCTTTCAGTATTAAGCGTATCACCCTATACCAGGCCAAGAACACTTAATCTTAACAACTCAAGATTTGGAAAATTTACTGCAACTACAGAAATATTTTAGAATAAAAATGTTCTGGCAACTCTAACGTTATTGCAGTCATCCTCAGATAGTACTGATCTCTTTGGGAAGAGTTAAGAGAGCATCCTCTTTCCACCAAAGGCTGCCGTATGTGATATTTGCCACCAGAGTGGAGGCACAGCTTGAAGAAAACCACATTTATCTCGAATGCCTTTCAGCATTCTTGGTTATTTATCTAGCACGAATGTACCTGACTCTGTGTGTAGCTTTTTGAAATCCTGCACCTCTGCGATAGAAACCTAAAAGATGGAACCACGATAGTTTTACATTAACTGGTTAGACAGCTGGCTCAAGACAGGAAAACCTGAAAACTAGTTTGAACTTCTATGCAACAAGAATGTGTACAGAAATGGATACAGCCAAACAGATAGTGGGGGAATGACATTCTAGTAACCACCAAGTAGCCAGATGGTAATATAATCACTCTACTTCCCAAAACACACAAATATGTACAGTTCCAGTTCTGCACAGATAACAGAAGGGTTCCACCATAGCCCTTACAGACTACCTCTTACCCTGTGCACTCTTCTCCACGAAGTTCTCAGGACTGCTCTGGACTGCAGTGTTTACAGCAGCTTGCTGAGTGACAGAAGTCCCTGGAAGCTGCTGGATAGCTGCAGTGGACTGAGCAGCATGTTTGGAAGGAGATTTTTGATTTGCTACTGTAGGCTTGCTAGATGAGTAGAAGGAACTCAGAGTCTGTGGTTTGTGAGTTTGACTCTCTCTGTCCAGGAGTTTGTCTAAAATCTTTAACAGCAAGGAAAAGGGAGGGAAAAAACAAACAAACAAACAAACAAACAAAAAAAAACAACAAAAAAAAAAGAGGTTGGCGGAAGGGTAAAAGAACAGGCATTACACTAAGACATAGCAGAAAAGTACTAAATCAGCTTCCTGGTGGACAACAAATTCCATTTGTTGGAGAGAAAAAAAGAAAATGCTTATTCTCTAGAAAGCTATAGGCATTATCTTCCTGCACTGAAGATCAGCAATGCACAGCTTAGAGCCATGCAGTCTGTATTACTGAGGAAAAAAAGATTCATTCATACTCAGTAATATCTTCATTTTCACTTCAAATAGCCACTGACTTTACTTGACAAGCACCCAGCACTCACAATAAAGTAATTCTGGAACATCAAGGACAGAATGAAGGATTCTATATTTAGTTCTGCCAGTCATTAGATGTTGTTTAAGTCATCAAAATTCTGCACTCACCATTCAAAAAATCCTGTCATACTCTTACTAAGAAACTGGCAAAGCCACTAGAGAAACTGTATTCTACCAGCCTACAATAACATTTTCTTGTCCTTATTTAGTATGTGATTGGGTAACAATCCATGACCACATTTTATGTGTCTGTCCATTTCTACTGTTCATTCTCTACACAAAAGTCACACCATGTGTGATTTGCAGATGACTGATATCGCAGTGTCCCTGTTATTCCCTAGAGAAGAGTATAGCAGAAGTGCTTCTCCTTTAGGAGACAGAAAGACACTAATAATATTCTTGCTGGGTAGGAGGGTTTCTGAATATAAAAAAATTAATAAAAACCTTCCCGAAGCTTCAGCAGTTTTTGATATTTTCTTCCTCCTTTGGGGTGTGTGGCAGTTTTACTATCTTGCATGGGAAATTAAGGCACAGGTGGACTGAACTAGTATAGCAAAGAGGTGAGAGGTTAAGTAACAAAGACTTTGCTAGGTATACTGTTCTGCAAGCCAACATCCCTACAGCAAAACAGAATCAATCCCCAGACCACACACACAGTGCACACTGAAAACCCCCAAGACAAAGGACTTGAAGGTAAGCAAAAGCATTAAAAGCAGTGAGAAAGCATCTTCAGACTGGACCTTAAGAAACCTATAGGAAGAGTGCCTCTTCCAGGGCAATGCACACTGCACAATCAGATTTTGCATCAGTGGAAGAGTATAAATACCACAACATAGCTTGTAAATCATCAGTACATGACACAGCAACTTATGCTCACTGGCAATACTATCAAATACATCAAAACCCAAACATGGTTTGCACTGCGTCTCCCTCTCCACTTTTAAAGGAAAACTCACCTTCTTCAGCTTAGACTGATCATCCTTGTAAGTAATCATCAGGGCTAGCGCCAGATCCCCCTTCTCCCTTCGGGTGCCTTCACACAACAGAGGATGTTCTGCTTCACTGACAGTTGTTTTCATACCTGCAGGCCAGAAAAGAGGGGATGAAGAGACAAGTGAGCCCATGGGATTATGCCACATCCTTAGAAGTATCTATACCTCATTTTATTCACTCCACTGTCACAGGCAAAAGAAGACTTCCCACCCCCGCCAATTTTTCTGTTAACTTCAGAAATAGGTCATGAATAAACAGAACCTACTGTCTGTCCCCAGAATACTAAGCTCACTACAACTGTCAGAATAACTAGATCCTAAGACACTATAGGAAGAGAATCCAGGCAAGCCCACAACTCCATACTGAAACAAACTTTTCCAGTTTCTGCAGGTGCTACAAACCAGCATTCCCACCTCATAAAGAACTCATCTTCCTCTTTTCAGAGATGAGGCAACAGAGAACTGGTCTTGTTTAAACCATTCTATTCCTTTTTGTATGCTGCTTTAAAAGAGGCATACAATATTGTCAACATAATATATATAATCACTGCTTTGTTGCTGAAGCCGATAAATGAGGCAAGATTACGCTTAGATCTTGAATTATATAATAATGCTTGAGAGTACTAGAGTACTTCTGCTAGTCTTTCACTATCATTGTCTAACCTCTTCTGAAATGATTGCCTTTTGTTCTCTGGAACTGTCCATCTCCATTAAAGTCCAGGCAATACATCTTCCACAACAAGAGCAAGAAACAAGCTAAAATTCATGTTATTACTTTAGCATTCAGCTCCCGTCCCGTATCCCCCTTCTATTTTTCACAGCTTTGCAAAGGCACCTCAACCCTGGCATGTAGAATCCTTTTGCATCTGATTCTGACAAACCATGCAAATACTTTCATTTCTGCATCAAACTGGAATGAACTACTAACTCCCACTATCCAAAATGAAGCAGGATGCAGAACACGGATGAATAAAGACTTTTCTTGGAAAAGACTCTTACCAAGAGCAGCAACAGCTGCCTCAAAACCAAGCTCTTCGTCGCCAGGCATTTCATTATTCCAATTACGGCTTGGGGGTCTAGAGCCTGTAGGAGAAACCACTGAAAGACAGCAATAGAATTAGTGCTCAGCTTTCAAAACTAGGACCTCAATGCAAAAGCCATTTCTGAGATCTTTCTGAATTTACAGAGCTTCCTGTGGTCCTATTTGTAGCCTTGTACCAGTTTCAAGACCACAGCACTCTCTTGGTTTTCTTTTTCCCCTTTCTCTCTCTAAACTCAGAAGGCTCCAAACCAGGCAGGTACATTGTCAAGTCAGACTTCTAATTCCAGGTTCCTGTGTTCTTTTTCAAATACTACATTTGTATTAGCTTACTCTGAATATAACCAGCATAAGAGTAGAAAAGTCAGTCATTTATAATTATTTTACAAATACTGAGTGTTGAAATGTGGTAAGTTTCCAGTTGTTTTCAAATGTAAGCAGAAGGAGAGATAGTTCCACTGGGGTACAAAGTACCTCTAAAGCAACATGGAAGGAAGCGCAAGCAGCAGTGTGTGAAGAATCAAGATTAGGTTGTTCTTATACAGAAGACAGTTTCTCTTTGAAAACCCCTCAAGACCTGGCATCTCAGAACATGCTCTTCACACACTCAAACCAAATGCAGACAGTACCTGGAGTGCACAGGACATCAAATATAAAGCTAGCCAACATCAGAGGCAGGACAGGACGGTAATCACACAGTGTCCCTTCTCTCAGTTCTTCAGCTCTTCCTCGAATAGTGTTCATCTCATTAGTGCCCAAGGGAATCTTCTTCAAGAGGGCTACAATCTCAGATTCCTGATATGCCAGCTTCACCTGGTAGTATCCACAAGGAAACAAGAAGCTGCCATCAGCACAGGCCCTGTGGGCAGTGGACCATTTCTCCCTATACATAAAGTACAGCAACAGGTTTCATTGGATCATTAAATAATAGTAACTCTTACCACCCTAGCCACCTTTACCATCCTCTCCACACTGAACACAGGTTTTCAAATCTAATACAAGTCTCGTCTCATTTATACAATTTTTTTAAACTCAAATTATCACTCGAACTGCATACAGAAAAACATACATCAGCTTTCATAAGAACATCAGAAGTGTTTGACTGGGCAAGTCAGTGGAAAAGGTGATTTCTCTTAATTGTAGGAAAAAGGATGCTATGTTAAGTAATATACTCATTCAAGACAAAGAGAGACTGACTAGCAGAAGAATGGGCACCGGGCAGCAGCACACATGTCAACGGGTTGAAGACTGTTAGATTTCACTACTGTGTGCTATTCCTGCATTCTGTCCATTCTTAACATGGGAAAGTTGATTGTTTTCTTTTTAGGTAGCAAGTGACTGCCAATCTTACAGTCTACTACTAATCAGACAGTAAGAAGTACCAATAATTAGTGTAACAAGTGTAGCTGGTGCATACCTAGCAACAATACAGACCTCCAGGGACTACACAACCCTGTAGTGAAAAGCAACGCCGCTGCAAATCACACAGACAAGGTCTTAATTGGACACTTCTTTTTTTAAACAGGAAGCCTAATAGTAATCAACCTGTGTCCAAAATAATATGCCTCCACAGTGCATATGTTCACTTGCCAATGAATGAGGTATCAGCAAGAGCAACAGTTTTCAAACATGTAACAATTGCACCAATTCACCCCAAGGAATGAGTTTCAAAGCATTTCACCAATGCAAATATGGACAATTCCATTTACAAATGGCTTTATTTTCCTCAGATTACCCAAGTAAATGGGAAACATATTTAAGATAAGGAGTAACCTGTTCTAATTGAAATAATATACTCATAAAAAGATTTTGTACTCATTTAAATATTTTCAAGCCTGTAGCTTCATGTGAAATCCAAGGCATATTGGCACATGAGGTCTGAGTTTCCTATTAATGAAGGTAACTCCAGATGAAGTGATATTTCTAATCATTTTTCTGGCAGATCAATGTGTGCTAACAGGATGTCCACACAGTCCATTTAGTCCCACTGCAATCAATTTTAAGGAAACATATAAAAGCATAACCAAACTTCAGGAGTTGAAACAGAAACCACATGAGCAAAAAGCATCCAAGCAGAACAATGTGGCTTACGGACACTGGCTTTTTGAGGTGTTTCATACCTCCAGAGCCTTTGTGGAGGCAGGTGGTCTCTGCAGCTCCAGAGCAAACATTCCTATTCGAAAGGCCAGGTTGTGGTACTCCAGCCGCTCACTCAACACAGTCAGCAAGAAAGCCGCTTTAGACAAGGTGTTGGTTGCCATCCATGTCTGCTTGCTGGTTGATACCTTGTTCTTTTTGCCCTGTTTGAGGAGGAATTTGTCACAGGACACTTTCCTAAACATCCTAAATGATTCTATGCTTCTCCTACCCTTTGCAAATAATTAGTACACAGGAGGAAGAACAAAACATGTTTAAGTTTTATTCCCTGTGCTGAGGAATAACAAACGCCAGCGGTTACTGATGAACATCATTACTTCCCCTATCTCACCCCAGCACAACACAGTGGAAGAGCTGGCCCATTGATAAGACATATGTCCACTATTGGACTGATGCTGTGCAGGCAGATGTTGCATGCCTGTTCCTTCCAGGGGAACCTTTTCATACAACAAACACTGCTTAGTACCACTACAAGTAATTTTCCATGTTTATGCTTATTTATTTCTTCTTCAACGTTTTATACTGAAACAACAAAACTTCTAACATCTCCAGTGGTGCACATTATGAAATAGGAGACTAAGGTTTTGGAAAGAATCACAAGAAACAGTGTCACCTGCACAGAGCTGCACAAAAATCAAGACTTCTTATGGCTGCTGCATAATCTTATAGCACACAGTAGCAGGTACCTCTTAAACAAAACATCCTTTGAAGCTGATGTTAAAGAGGGTGTTCTGTTCAAATGACTTAAAATAGAGTCTTAAAGGACCTGCAGCTTTTAACAGACAAACGAAGCTTCTCTCTGAAGCATAAGGAAAAGTGAAGAAGCTTTTAACTAAACTCAAGTTTCTGAAGATTTAAGTCCTGCTGAATAGCCTCTTATTTTCTTTCTCCCTTTTATGCACCCCCAGACACACAGTGATCAAGCACATTAACGACATCCAGAGAAGTTCAACCCAGAGGAAGCGTAAGTGAAGGGCCCTAAACCACAGCAAGTGAGAAATGCTTGAGAATGTCATTACATCCATCCCATATAATCTTTCTAACTTACCCTCTACCCACAAAACTAGACAAGCTCTCTCTCTACCTTAGTTGGTGGCTGCTCAACTTTGAGATCTGGAGGGTTGGCCAGTAGGTCCCTGGCAAGCTCTACGGTTAAGCGGCATGCTTCATTACTGTATCCATGTGCATACAGGGCCTCTGCACAAGCAAACAGGATCTGCAAGAAAGAACAGATGGTCGTATTTAAACCACACTCCCCAGGCTGGAGATAGCCTGCTCAAACCACTTGTCACAAACACTCTCCAAACACAATTCACAATTAACTTCAGCAGCAGGTGTTCTCAGAGTCCTCCTTGCCAGGACATTCACCACCATCCCTTTAAACACTGCCTTAAAAAGCCTGTTCTTCCACGATTAAGTTCCATTCTCCCTCCAAGTGCTATAAGAGATCAGAGAATAACTCAAAAAAACCCTAAAACCCAAACTGACTATAACTATTCCCATGCATCTGCATTTCAGCTGCTTGCTCATACAGGTGAAAGCTCTAAATGTATTTTGAGGTTATTACAGGAACATGACACAGTCTATTTAGATTGCCTGTGGCTTTCCAGAGAATTTCTGCTTACATGGTTGGATCTAAATTTTTCCTGCTGGGCATGTCTCGGTCTTAGCCATTTTGCATTTCCGCTCAATTTTGCCATTTCCAAGAGTGAAACTAGGTAAAAAGCACACACTGTTTTGCCTACATTTGTAAATCCTGGAGCGTGAGGTGGGACCAGCTAAAACTGGGACACACTTGAAGTTAGCGCAGAAATAGGGAGTCAACCTTGTGAGAAAGAAACGTGTGATACCACTGCACTAAGACTGTAGATACCTTATGATACATTGGGTTATGATTACATTATAATTAAACACTTAGCAACATACTAGGTTAAACGTGACAGGTAGAAGAGTGGCAAGACCATGATGTATAGAATACGTAAGACTGCAAAAGAGTGTTTTGAACTAGATTCAGCTCACCTCCATCCGGTTCTCCTGCTCCAGAGGCTTTATACCAGCAAATATATCCTGCTCCTCTTCATTTCCCCCTTCAGCTTTGTCATCATCTTCCTTGGCTACCTCTTGTGGATTCAGATAGTATACCTGGTAATCATCTTCCTCTTCTCCATCATCCCCTCCCCCTGCTGCACCATTCTCCCCCACTTCTTCTGGCTTCAGGTTCACACCACCGCTGTTCTCATCTGCAGAAGGCAGGTCATCATCACCACTACCCATTTCCCCCACAGGATCCTTGGGTGATTTCTTGGCTATGGAACTGGTCCTGACACTGGGCTCAGGTCCCTCAGAGAAGTACACCCCAGCATCCTCCTCAAAGGTATCCCTGTAGCTCCTGCTCAGTGGGCTTTCTGTAAAACTAAATGTGTTGCTGGCTTCTGCCCCCAGAGCCAAGCTGCTGTCATCCAGGCTCATCTCTGCCAAGTCTGGCTCCAAAGAGCTGTCTTCACTGCTCATGCGACGTTTCCCACTATGTTTACTGGTCAAGCCTTTGCTCACTGGCAACTTTGCTTTCCCCACTGCAGTCTTATACACAGCTTTATCACCTTCTGCTGAAAGTCGTCTCAGAACCCTCTGTGGTGTTTCAGAGACAACTTTACGCTTTCCAGTAAGTTCCTTTGGACGAACTGCTGGCTCCTGGGGAGAGGGACGCAGCCTGTCCCCAGGCTGCAGACATGCTCCCCCAGGCTCCTGTCCATGGGTTCTACCAGACTCACAGGCAGTTTCTACACACTGCAAGCGGCAGCTCCTCTGCTGGATGGCCTTTACCCAACAGAATGAGTTCTTCTTGTCAGTGCTGCTATATGTGATCCCAGGAATGGGATAAGCTTCCTCCCAGTTGAAGTAACAGGCTTCCACAGCTGGTTTGAAACCCTGGAAGAGCTTCTCCAGTGATTTCTTGTGCTGCCCCCTCTTAACATTATCTATGACTTTCAGCTGCCATTGTCTGAGCTGTGAGCAAAGGTCCCTGCGCCTAAAAGAAGAAGTAAGAGGACAGGTTAGAAAACAGACACAAAATGCACCTGTGACAAACTATCTCTTAACCCACAGAATACCTCCTTCTTTTGGCCAGAAACATCTTCTGCTGAATTAAGTATAGACAGCATTAGTAAGAACACAGGCTGAAAAAAAGAAACAGGTATATTAACAACCAAGTCCTAGACAGACCCATGATACAGAAACAAAAAGTGAACAGTACCATCATGAAAGCATGATACAAACTGGGAGATTTAAAATTAAATACTGTCTGCTCTGTTTGCTAATCTGCCCCAAATAAGGTAATAGTGATGTGAGCCTCAGCAGTCCCAGACCAGCAAGTACCACAGGGAGATGCCCTTGGAAACATTCATAAAACAGTTCGCTGCAGCTGTGAAACAGCCCTGTGAACAACTTCAGCCAAGACATTTGCAAGTACAATCTAAACAGCCTAGCCAGGGAAGCACAGTGCCAGACAGGACCACCTAATCTACATCCCAGGCACTTACCTCTACCCTAATATGCCTATCTAGAGCCCAACAATTTAATTTAGGCTTTAGCAGGCTGTCCTCAGGAGTCTAAACTGTTGCAAGCCACAGGCTCAGAACAAGCAAGACAAAAGTAATTGATGTTCAAATAACTCTGAGTAAGAAGGAAGCTGGTAAGATTATATAGACTTAAATTACACAGCAGTGCCCCATATTACCAGGGGAAGAACAAAGCATTTCTGTATTTCCCAGCTCCAAATCTCATGGAGGGCCTAAACATATGAGCAGCAAGATAGTCTAAACATATTACACATTTGAGTGATCTAATTCAAGACGAGGAAAAGTCATTTCTAGAAACTGCACCAAGTGAGTCAATCAATTGCCATCTTTTTTCTGCCACAGGTTTCAGAGATCAAAGTAGAAGCCCCACACTTCAATCCTCTCATATTTCCTATCAAAAGAACAAAAAAATCAAATCAAAACAGGGTGACCCAATTTAGGTGCAAAGGGTATTAGGACAAAAAGGGCTCACCAAAATTGACTGCTTCTATTTGTCCACTAAAGAAGTGAATTAACAAGAGAACAGACTGGCAGGGATTAATCAAGGAGAACATTTTCAGAAAGGAAAAAGAAGGAGGAACTACTCAGGAAAGGTAACATAAGGATGAGAGCCTGCAATGAATTAGGAATGAGGTAGCAAGTTTCCTTATGATTCACTGCAAAGAACAGCAAGGATGGGTGGAAGAGGGTTCTTCTTGGTGACTATTCAAACGCCAGGAGAATAGGTAATCAAGCAGGAGGATTTCAATTATGCATGAGCTCAAGTAGATCTGAGCAAATTTGAACTGTGCCAAATAACTCAAATGTGAACACACACAGCACAACTTCATACTTTATTAAAAGCCAAAACCTTTTATGTTTTTTCTATGTGGTCCGATTGATGTTTGTGTTTATTTTAAGCTTCATTCCCAGCTTCCTACAGTTTTTTATTTGCCTTCATCTCCTATATTTAGCTACTTCATATTGTAAACTGTACAGAACAGAAACTGCATCCATTTTAAGTGTCCCTGATGTACCTTACGTAGATAGGGCATTTTATTAACGTTACACAACAGTTCACAGAAAGCAAATCCTGTTGATCTGTAATTGTATTGAAAATACCATCCTGTTTTCATTTGTTCTGAAAAACTCTGAGCATTTATAACTCATTAAACTAATGCAGTACATTTTATACATCACACTTTGTAGACTTGTAGAAACCAAATTATTACAGTGTCAACCACAGTATCTCAACATGAGCCTGCAGCATCTCCACTGCTATTCAACCAGTGCTAAATAAAGATGGCGGTGATTCACTAAGGTACAATACGGTTTAGAAACCTGCAAAAGCCTCACAATTTTTCCTAAAACAATTAAAAACACTGACTGAAAATCATACACTGGTGACACAGTTTACCAATACACTGCAGAGACTAAACTCCCTAACAGCATAAAAAACAAGAAGTGCTTTATCTTGAAATAGACAACAGTGAATGATTGGGCTAAACAGAAACCCATTAAACTGAGGAATAGTTAAATTTATGAAGCATTATAATTTATTGGTAGCTGGTGTTACCATTCAAAGAAATGCTCTCCACTGGGACACTGAAATGCAGAATTACATTCACATGTAAAAGAGAACTCTCAGAAAACAGATTATTTAAACTACATGATGTTGCTAAACGTGAGCAACAATAGCAATTAAAGTTTAAAGTAATTATAGTGCTCTTGAACCTTACATAGCACATAGTCCAGAAGGACCAATGGTCGAACAGGTAATGAGATAATCATGAAAACATAAGAAATCTATACGCAGAAGCCCTTGAGTGTGCTTGAATATCACAGAAATAAGAGACCGGATCTGATTCTGGTGCTCACCTCTGTGGACTAATAGTTGGGTCAAGGACAGCCAGCCTCCAAAGAACCACCATCTCATCACACATACTTGCACAAGCGTGAGCAGCTACTTCTGACTGGCCATTGCTGCGTCCTGTGTGCCCACTAGCACTGCTGTGTGATGCAGATGTTCGCACACTGTACCACCAGCCAGTTATCTGCAGAAGAAAATGTTCACTGGAGCTGTGTTGTGTCCACCATCTCATCCCTGCTCCCGCTTAACCTCATAACCACAAGGAAACAGGATCTGCAGCTTATACCATGTTTTCATTTGACTCCAAAATAACTACAAGCATTAAAGCAATACTGGTTTGGGAGAACTAAGGGCCTCTCAAAATTTCCCTGGTTAGCAGGCATATGCGCACAGAACAAAACACTTACAGGAGGTTCTCTTACTAGAAGCCTTCACACTCGGAGGGAAAAAGTGAACAAATGTTTGATAAATCAAGTATTTTGTTTCCCTTGTTCAAAGTTGAGGTGTGTGATAGATTAATAAGGAAACTTATACTGCAATTTACAGAGTGAGATCAACATCCTCAACTGTCACAAGGAAACCTTTTTCATATTATTTTTCAAATATGAGAAAATATATTACTTAAACCCATCAAAATATATCTTCTACAAAAATAACAAAAGAATCTGAGATTCTAGCACCCAACACATATCTTTAGATTTTATACAAATGACAGGTCATATGTGATATACTTTGTTTAGAAAAAAAGCATTAAAATAAATCACCTTGACTGGGCAGAAATCAAATCAAACATGCTGAAAAGAGGACATCATCAGACCCCATATATTCATGTTAAAAGGACTGAGGTATTTTTGGGATGCAGTGTTACCGGGACACCACTAAATCAGCTGTAACATCTTTTTAGCATGGAAAAGCATATGCCTATAATGCATACAGACTGTTAAAAAAAAATACTTATTCAGCCATGAATTTTACAGGTACATGGCACCGGTCACTGGTTCCCCAGAATTTCCACCCCCGCAGTAAAGAGAGTTGAATACCTGCTCATAGTTGAGACACTGGTCAGTCAGAATCTCCAGTAAAGGAGCTGCATTGCTATCCCGTCTCTTAAACATCTCTCGCACAATGGAAAGCAGGTTCCAGATTCCTTCAGGCTCTCTTCCTCGCAGGGGACGCAGGAGACAGGCCCACTCAGCAGCAGCTGGTGGCTCCGTGGAAGAAAGATACATTGAATTCACATCACTGTAGACAAAACAGAAGAGCAGGGATAAGAAAAAACTAAATCAAGAACAGCAATACAAAATCCTAAGACTATTCTACATTCATAATTATATTTGCACCTTAAATTGGGCAGACATGCATAACCTAAAATAGAGGATGCATAATGAGACTGAGAACACCACACAGCAAGCTACTGTGCAAATACAGTGTGCTCTACTGAAATAACATTGGACAAGCTATGCAAAAATACAGTCCAGAAGAGTGACCATGAAACTAAGCATCCTTCAGTCCATGGCATCACATATGGGAACAGGCTATACAGTGAATGAGCTTACAGATTACATGAGTATGACATTTCCCCTTCAGTGGGAAACAGTTTACCTGAAAACAACAGGAGAGGGTCCACAGAATTTATGAAGGGTTTTCTTTATATTGTCACTCAGAGTAGATTCATCTAAGTACCAGGTGCTTTGATCTGATGCAGAGGGTCCAGCAGTGGGATCTGACAAAAGAGTAACACATATACAGTCTGCAGGCTTTGAAAATATTTTCCTCTATGTGCCCAACCACAGAGATTACAGGGAGTACACAGCAAGTGTTACTCAGTTTATTTCACCTGTTGCAGAACTCACTGTTCAGAACTATCTTAAAATGCTACCATAACATTATATTAACCATTGACAACACTAACTGGGAGACATGGCTGGCATGCTGAATGGTAGCACTACAACAGCAGGACCAGGAGAAATTCAAGGACTGTGCCAATAGAAACCTCATGAAGTTCATTGAGGAAAAATGTACACTTCTGTACCTGCAACAGAAAACCCCATGCATCAGTACAGACTGAAAACCAAATGGCTGAGTAGCTGATAGGGTTTGGTGATTATGGTGGATGTAAAGCTTAACAGAAATCAATGGCAAACTTTCACTGAAAACACAAAACAAAAAAAAACCAACCTGCAAACTGGACTATATGAAGAAAAACACAGCTAGCAGATTTAAGGAACTTATTTTATCTCACTCTACCTGGCACTGTGAAAATTACACCTGGAATACTGTATCCAGCTTTGGGATCCCCAATCCAGAAATGATACTGCGAGACCAGAGAGGATATAGTGGAGGGGTATCAAGATACTTGGGGCACAAAGCATGTGACCTGAGGTGAGATTGAGGAAGATGGGCTAATTTCATCTAAAAAGGAGAGGCTGATGGGGTGATCATTAACAGCCTACAACAACTTGGAATCACAAACACAACGCAGACAAACTTGTCTTGGTAGTAGAAGATGATAAAAAAAGGGTAACTCATACTGGACATTAGGAAAACAATTCTTAACCAAAAGGATAATGCAGCACTAAAACAGGAATAGTCTGTAACATCTGTTAACCAAGACTTGGCTAAGCTAGCCCAAGGCACAGCTAACCAAATCCAGTGTTGCACACAGTCCTGTTTCAAGTAGGAGGTTGAAGACTTCCCCTCCAACCAATGTTTCCAGAAGTCTGTAATAAATACCAACTTAAAAAGAAAAATCTTTTGTTAGAAAGGTGTATTGCCTGATTCTCCCTTCTTCTGCATACACCAACAATTGCCTGTTGCTGTGCCATATATACATGCAAGTGCCTGTACTTATCCCTTTTCCTTGACCTCCACTCTGCAATCCCAGTTACATGGTAACAGACCAGTTCAGAAACTCAAAGCAATGGAAATATATCCACTTCCTATCTGTGACACAGATTACTAAAATAAGATATATCAAGGTTACCTGGGGCTCCACACACCGTGTTGATGGCAGTAGACTGAGAAGATAACAGCTCATCCAGCAAGCGCTGAGCTGTTGGAAGAATCTGAAAACATGAAGCCAACTTTCAATATACACAGTATTTGTTATCCTGATATACCCAGCCAAAGATCTGCCTGGATTTTCAGGACTGAAGCACTCTCATAATTTCTGAAGTATCAAATACACTCAGTCATGTTTTCAGAAAGGACGATAGAGGGTGCTAAAGATTATACAATAGCATGTCAGCCCTTACACTTTCTCCTCTGCTTCCTGAAAGCAAACCTATATGCAAGGCTTACTTCCTACATTCACACCCTAAGAAGTAAACAAAGGAATCATTGGTTATTAGTTACTTTCTTATTTCTTGAGGAGTAGGAGCTAATTTTGAGAGATACGGAAGTGCCTGCAGTCAAGATCATAATTTTCCTGTACTTTGAGTGTTCTTTATTTCTTGTTCCTAAATCATTTTTCTAAAACCCAAGCTAATGGGAACAGAGGAGCAAACTATAAATTACATATATGCATAACTTTTGGGGCAGACTTTAGCTTATTTATGATCCTGTCAGCAAAGGGACCATCTATATATTAACTCAGACTCAATAGTAAACTAATGTAATTTCAGCACTAAACTAATCATGGCTTCTGGACAGTTCAGAGCATAAACAGAGAAGGCTCACACCTGACTGCAAAACCCTAATTAGATATAGCCTTAATATGTTCGTTTTGAAAGAAAAATACACAGTAGAAAGTCTGGGCTGAAACTGTAGATCCATTTAGCCTTTAGTATGCACACTTACAATAGTAGTTAGGCATATATTAGGATTTAAATGATTTGCAACAGAACATCTGATATCCCCCCACCTCTCTCCACACAACAGCTGAGGTTAAAGATCACATTTACTGTAAAGCAGGTCACATTCAATACACCTATAGTTGCAAATAATACAGATCTGTCTCAAACAGAAAACCAATGCTTCAGAAGCATATTTTGCATTTCAGTCACCTGGAGAAACAAACTCAGCATTAAACTATTCTTGTACCTTTTTCCACTACTACTTATTTTAAGTCACCCCAAAGCAGGAAAGTCACAGGTCTAGGCAATGTCACACCTTGAGGTTGAAGTATAAGGGACCTGCAGTTACTCTCCTTCAGGCATTTTTGCCAAAATATTTAATTGGAATAGGAATACTGGCTTCATGAAGGGAAATAGCTCTTGGGAGAAGCACTGGGTAATAAATTCCAGCTGCTCAAGTTCACTGACATTTTCACAGATTCAAAATCTCTGTAGAAAGTGTTTTCTGTAAAACATCTTATCTAGCCACATGCCTACAGACCACCATATCCCTTGACACTTGAAAGTAATTCAGCGTTATATTACTGTACCATAATTTCACAAGCTGGAAATATGGATAAAATAGAATCATGTGTACAGCCTACTCTATTCTACATCATGAAGTCAAAATATGGGGTCACAAAGTATGAGAGTATCTCTCTCCACTCAGAAATCTTGAAGACCAGAAATGAAACTTTTGGAAGAGCTTTGGGCATGCCTTGCCTTTTTCAAGGGAATTACACAACACAGGTTAAGATGCATCCGCCAGTAAAACCCAAATTTTTCTGTTGGGCAGCATGCATCAGATTATCTGGCAAAATAGTAATAAATTAAATAATCCAGATGTTTCTGGGTGCATAGCTGGTACACATGACCAAAGGAGAAATAAACCCTGCAAAAGGAGTAGACACATAATATTTGAAAGCAAACAACTCACATGCCATTCAGGAAACAACTACCACCACTGCTAGCCTTTCAAAACCCTCCCTTATTAAGCACCAGACTATGTGACAACAGACTATGTGACACATGCTCCGAGTCCTTAAGGAAAGAACAAAAGTTTTGTCTGTTATGTAATGCAGCAAGAAGCACAAACTATTGGTGCTGAACTCTCAGCAACAAAAAAGCAGTATTTTTATATCACTTTCATATTATATGATTCCTCTGTTTCCTCTTGTAAGAAGATTAGTACTTCTGTAGGAAATTCAGAGGATGTTTTAGCAATATAATAGCTTAGTGTCCCAAGCACAGCACCACAACATGAATTTTAGGCACATTGCTGACAGCAATCTAACTCCTACTTAAGACATTATGCATGCACTACCAAAATGTGACAGATACCCATGCAGGTCAGTTTTTCTCAACCTCCTTTGGCTGAATCAGCATAAAAAGGTTGCCACGCCTCTTATATTTTTAAAGCAAACGTTTCACAATCACTTCGGTATTCTTGTGTATTTTGTGCATTTTAGGCAGATGATATAAATGACGTGATCTTGAACACCACAGATATTTAAGAAATATGACAGTAGATTTTGCCTTTGACTAACAAAATTTCATGTCTATTACTTTTCATAACCCAAATGATTCTTATGAATCACCAAGAAGCTACACCGGGGGAAGTCAAAAGGTCACCAGTGAGGGATATTAGAAACTGTTCACCTAAGGCATACAACACATTCCCTGGGTAGTCTTTTCCACTTAACTAATCAAACACACAAAGAGGAAGCAAGCTGATTTGTTCTGACCTAAGTTTTTCACCGCCATGTATTTATTTGATTGTGTTTGATCTTCCGCAAGCTAAGCACATGTTCATGCTAATATGAATAGCCACCACTCTTCTTTCTCCTTTTAAGACACTTCTTATCTTTTATTTAGCTGTAGGTAATTGTCAAATAATAGAATGGCAAACCTTAAGAGAGCAAGAACCAAAAGTCTTCCCAGCAACTCACAATTGAATAGCATAACTAGTTATCTTGGAACAAAAGACATCATATAAATTGACCCAGGATAAAGATAACTGAATTTAACAAGAAGTCAGTCCTATTGATTGTCCCCATTTTACCTGTTGTGGAAGTTCACTGATTAGGTACTGAGCGAATTTTTGCAATTGGTCTCTTTGTAGCCGAGACAATGACTCAGAAACAGGTGCTCGTAAGCATACCGCAGATGCCTGAAGAAAGAAAAGGAGATATAAACTGCCATTAACAGGTCAGATTTAGTGAAGACGTGTCTACTGCATGGATGAAGTGTCATGAACAGGAGCTATGCTGATGCACATCGTGCTTGGTCTTGATGGACAATTTTTTTTTCTGTAATTATGTGGTGTGTTGCAGATAAGATGCAAATAAGCTGTCTAGGCTTTATAAAAACTGTTTTTAAGAGTTTCTTTTCAAGGAAACTGTTTTAACAGCTGTGCTTAAGATCTGTTGTTGCTAGCAATTGCACAAATACTGGCAGGGATTTCACAAACAAACCTCTAAAATAGGACATTATTCTTAAAGCTCTGGCAAACCAACCAGCTCTGTGGGAGACTGTTTCACAGAATCACAACCACTTCATTTATCTCATTAGAGGGTTTTTTTCTTCAATCTTAAAATCAGTGTCCTTCCATATCTTAGAACAACTAAAATGATAAAAAACCCACCCCTAGTCTCTTAACCTTTTTCACTCTACAGAATAAAAAATGCCCAAATGGCATCTGCCTAAAATTTAACCTGGAAACAGGCAAGAGCAGTTTGACAGTAAAGATGCTTCTGATATTGATTTGTCTACATACATCAATACTCCTTGCCTCATAACATGCTAGTGTCAGCAGTCAGTATATACAAATCTGAAAATCCTTTCACTATCATTTTTCAGGTAGAAGAAAGGATTTGAGGGAAAAGAACTGTTTTTATCTCATGCAGGGTCCAAACTTTCTGAGTGTAAACAATATAAATGAAAATTTGTTTCCTACTCATCTTTTAAAACTGGAACTAATAATTCAAAGCAGAACCCATTTTTTTTCCAACTCTCCTGTCCTAAGTACAGAAAGTATACTGATATTCTGATGATTTCACAAGGAGTATCTGTTTAAGCCTATTACAATTGTCCACTGTGAAATACTAAGAAGCTTCAGCAGGTTATCAGCACTTATTTAAGAATCTAGAATCAATCATAAGCACATTAGCTACAAAATGTCCTGTGACAGCAGAAAATCTTCTGCTCCTTTCAATCATCTGAGATTAATCCTTCCTTAAAATGTATTTCTCAGCTTCCCAGAGACTGAGGAAATTAATCTGTATGCAAGACTGAACCCTCAACTTCTGTATTCCATGTTGATTCTATGCATTTTCACCTGGAGTTGGGATAAGAAACACCTACTTTTCACTCTATACAAGGCCACACAGAATACAAGTAGCCAAACAAACACATAAATTTAACTGTTTGAAATCTACAAGTCAAAATGACGCTCACCTGACTTGGTAGGTGTTAAAATGAAATGGTGGACGTAAAGGCCAATAGTGATCAAAATTACCTTTCTTCTGCACTCTGATCAAACAACCTAAAGAAAGAGCTTTCAAATCCCATATTTACAAAGACTTTTAATAAAAGAGTAACTATTGGTGATCTTTCACTCCTTGCAGAACTAAAGAAAGAATGAGTAATTCTAGCATTTAAATGAGAAACAGGAAGAGGCCAAAAAGGACTCTGTATCTACCCTTAGCAATTTGCACATTATCAAAGGACATTCTGCAGTAGACAATTCACTCTGCAGACTACAACTGTGAGCACACATTTGCACAATCTGTAACCAAAAGGAGTGCCAAGAACAATTTCCCTAAAGAGAGTGTGTATTGCATAAAACTGTAATGAGGAGAGACTCAGAGAAGATGCCTAGGGGAGAGCAGAACTGTATTCAAAGGCCTACGTTGTGTATCCGGAAGAGGCAGAGTGCCACGACGTGAGCACACCACTTGGCTCCAGCTCCACAGGTACAGCTGCATGATGTGATCCTGCATCGGTCGAACATCACTGCCACGTTGTACGCACCTTTGGGTGGCACCATCTGTGGGGGTACCACAGTGGCACTCAGATGGAAACCTGTTAAAATCCAGAAGTCCAAAGTTACTCTTCTGGTGCTTAGGAGACAGATTCAGGTAGCACAGAAATTTAGGTATGTGCCACTTAAACAGCAAACCAACATGTCTAGCAACAACATCCATAGAGGGATGGACATGGATCTAGAGTCTCCAGCACTTGTTTCTTCCCAATCATCTACAGCAGAATATTAGCAGAGAGGCATAACATGTTATAAGAGGTTCTAAAATACTTTGAATACATTGATTTATTTATATATTTATTTATATTAGTATCTAACAAAGAAAAGCAGAACTGGATAAAGCCATCACTGAAAAGTGTGGGGTTTTGATCACAGGGTCAAAGCTAGACTATACATATTTTAGGCATAATTTCTATGATAATTAACTCACTTTGTGGCTTCAGAAGCTACCCATTTCTCATAAATTACGCACTTCCTTGCAATTTTGTGAATATCCCATCTTTATAAACCATGTACTCAGAAAACAAAAAACCCCTTGCTTAAAGCAAAATCAATGGAAAAGGGAAGTTTCAGCAATAACACTTGAATGAATTCAGACCCATTAACCTGTGATCAAACAAATAAATTATGAATCTCATCTCAGGCAGGATAACAAAGAACTTTAATGAGGCTTGGCTTCATGTAAACTCATGTACAATACATACCAGTTGTACTCATAATGCAGCTTCCTCTACACATAATGGTTATCCAGAGGCACACACATTACGAGCAGCAAAAGGCCATCAGGAGCATGAATCTTCTACCTGTCTTGAAGGGCCCTATCATCAGTTAATCATTCTCTTCAGTAATGACTATCAGCCTCAGAACCTCTCTGCTAGTCTCAAATTCAGTTTTAATGAAGCACAGAAAGCACCAAGGGTATCCAAGCCATAACCAAAATTCAGTCCAACAGTCTACCTTGAGTGAAAAAAACATGGCTTGGGTCAGATGATTGAAATAGTTTCTCTATCATCAGCACAGGGAAGTACATTATAAATCCATACTATTAAGTTTTTATTACAATATTGTGATATTATAATAATGATGGTGTTCAGGAGTAGATATGACCTACTAAATGGCATTTAAAAGAATGTGCACTATTTCTTCCTTACAATATAATCTCCATGCCAATACAAACTTGCTCTTACCTTGCTTAACCTTCCTACTTCTCCTGTTCACCAGAATTCAAATCCTCTTCCTGATGTGGGTGATTATTTTGATTAGTACACATAATGCCACCCAAATTCTTCAGCCATTTTAGCAATTGGAACAGAATCAAAACAAAAGAAGGCATTCACACAAAATTACTGCACTGCTTATTACTAGCTACAGTTCCAATTTATGTTCCACACTTGGATAATACAACCCAAACAGTTCAGCTAGTCCTTCTGTTATACTAGAAGCATCTCAGACTAATGCCAAAATGCCCTAATTTTCACAAAAGCAAATTAAGCATTTCACAAATTGGAACTGCAGCAGTTCTGTTTCACTGAGAAAAAGAAGTTTTTGAAAGGTGTTAGAAAAGAATGGGTCGCAGCTATACACTCTTATCATACTCCTACCATAAAATTTGTATTTGTATATGAAGACATTTAACTGATTAACTGCAAAGAGGGAAGAACAATTATTAAAAAAAAGACAAAGAAAATTTAAGAGCTTCAGCATGACATATCACAAGCTTTGACTCAAACTGTAGCTTGATGAACTGGTCTGACACTGACACTGCTAAGTCAAGCAGCTCTGCCCAGTTCTTTTGCACCTTGCTGTACTGAACAACTGTTTGTGAGATGGCACAGGAACCATACCAGGAAAAACTCTGGACTGAAATAATGGTTACTTTTACCAGGAAAAATACCACAGTTCAGTTCACTACACAGCTTACGAAAGTCTGAGCCTGCAGGGACTGAAAAACATGAATATCAGGGGACCATTCTGGACTTAGCCCAACACTACTGTTTAAAGAAATGGTCATCAAATTGTACTTGTTCACAGTCAAAGTGCAACTATTGTCTTCTCCTGCAGACCACAGCTCTTACCCTCCTGCTTAAATGTAAAGACAAGAATCACATCTATTGCACACCTGAGTGACCTGCCCACCTTGTGGAGACCACAAGAACATTTATCCCTCCCATCCACCCTCTGCTCCCACTACCTGATAACAGCTTATTTACTCCATGCATAACAGTACATTACCAAAATATGTCTGCACATACCAGCAGCATTCATTCTGCAACTGCTTGTAGCCCACCAGAAAAAAAACTAAGATTGATACCCTATTCTTGGCAAGCTTCACTCCCAAGAGACATTGAGAATGTGCTGCAGGCAAAAGAAATTGTTCTGCCAGTAGTCTTACCCCCCTGGCAGCCATTTTTCTTAAATGCACTGTGGGTGCAGAGCAAGCTTAGTGCTTCTGTGAAAACACTTAGGCTTTCTACACAGAAAGTGCATCTTACACTTCTTCGGAGACCAGATTTACTACTCATGCACAGAACAAATACATCAAGCAGCCAGCACCAATGCTTCAGAGGATGTGTCAGGTACATGCACTGAACAACATGCTCACTATGCACAGAGAGTACCAGGAGTGATCTACTGCACCCATCAAGAAGGTTTTATCACACAGTGAAGAAGGGGTAGCAGCACACTGTCCTCCCTTATACTCAGTTAAGACACATGGTTTGATCAAATGTAAAAGCTGGAAATAATCAACTGCTGCCTAGACTAGGTCCTACAAAATAGAGAGGGCTTCTTTTTTAGTCCTTAACCTATCCTTCTCACTGCTCTACCCTTGAAACTTCAGGAAAAGTATCCAAAAGAAATGTATGCTTCCCACCGGTTAAAATCCAGTTTTCAGAATTTTAGGATACCTACACAATGTCTTTTGCATTTAATATTTATTTTATCATTTATTGTGAAATTTCGGGTCTGTTTATTCATTTTGCTGAGGTCCTATTAGTCCTCCTGATTTCGGATGGAAATGCAGAAATCTGAAGTATCCCAAGCTACTCAGTAAGCAACTGGAATGAAAAGATTTAAGTGACCTAGGAGTTAACATCCTGCTAGGAATACTTCTTGCAATGTATGTTCCAAGCTTTCTTCATTGATATTTGGTAGTTCTGATGCACCTATAACAATGACAGCAAACACACCTCAGCACAGAATTTAAGAACTTTTTCTCTGGGTTTCCCAACACTAATAGAAATGGGAAAACAAGAGCTGAACAAAAGCTTTTAGACAGGAAGCAATGTAATTTTGGACATTTGATTGTTTTAAACCAAGATAGGAGAATCTCTAAGAAGTGGAGACTCAGAGATACTATTCAAGGAGATGCAAAGTTACAATCCAGACAGCCTGCTGCTGCCTTCCTCAATTGTTAAAAAGAAATTAAGACTATGATAGAAAAAAAGTCCCTGAAATCAGGAACTACAACACACTTATTTCACAGAATCATAGAGCAGTTTAGCTTGGAAGCGACAGTCAGAGATCATCTTGTCCAAATACCCAGCAATGAGCAGGGACATCTTCAACTAGATTAGGTTGCCCAGAGCCCTGTCAAACCTGACCTTGAACATTTCCAGGGATGGGGCATCTACAACCTCTCCGGGCATCCCATTACAGTATTTCACCACCCTCATCACAACAAATTTCTTCCTTCTCTGTAGTCTGAATCTACCCTCTTTTAATTTAAAAACCATTGCCCTACCACAACAGGCCCTGCTAAAATGTTTGTCTCCATCTTTCTTATAAACCCCCTTTAAGTACTTAAAGGCAGCAGTAAGGTCTCCCTGGAGCCTTCTCTTCCCCAAGTCAAATAACCCCAACTCTCTCAGCCTTTCTTCACAGGAGAGGTGTTCCATCCCTCTGATCATTTTTGTGGTCTCTGGATCTGCTCCAACAGGTTCATATCTTTCCTGGGCTGAGGGCTCCAAAGCTGGACACAGCACTCCAGGTGGGGTCTCACCAGAGCAGAGGGGGAGAATCTCCTTCCTTGACCTGCTGGACACACTTCTCTTGATGCAGCTCAGGATACGGCTGACTTTCTGGGCTGTGAGTGCACACTGTCAGCTCATGTCCAGCTTTTCATCCACCAGTACCTCCAAGTCCTTCTCAGCAGAGCTGCTCTCAATCCCTTCATTCTCCAGCCTGCATTGATACTGGGGGTTGCATTGACCCATGTGGAGGACCTTGCACTTGGCCTTGTTGAACTTCATGAGGCTCACACAGGCCCACTTCTCAAACTTGTCCAAGTCCCCCTGAATGGCATCCCTTCCCTCACACTTGTCAACCACACCACTCCGGTTGATGTTGTCTGCAAACTTGATAAGGGTGCACTCAGTCCCACTGCATGTCACTGATGAAGATGTTAAACAGTACTGGTCCCAGTACAGACCCCTGAGGGACACCACTTGTCAATGATTTCCATCTGGACATTGAGCCGTTGACCACTACCCTCTGGATGTGACTCTCCAACCAATTCCTCATCCACCAAACAATTCATCCATCAAATCCATCTCTCTCCTATTTAGAGAGAAGGATGTAAGTGGGGGATTGTGTCAAATGCCTCACAGAAGTCCAGATAGACGATGTGATGTAACCACTTCATCATAGAAGGCCACTAGGTTGGTCAGGCAGGACTTGCCCTTGATGAAGCCATGCTGGTTGTCTGTTACGGATGTTCTCAAATAAACAACTGACCACCAAAAATAAAAAAAAATATTATTAACACAATTAACTAGCTCTCTGTAAATTATAGGTTCAGATGTCTTCAGAGGAAGACAGCACAGATTTCCAAGGTTCAATGGCAACCCGCAACGCTTTACAAAGAGCTCTATAGGGTTTAACGGCAACCCAAAACGCTGAACAAAGCCTCACTCCCTAGGGTTTAACGACAACCCAAAATGCTTTATAACTCACCTGACGAGAGGACTCTGAACCTCTAGGACCTGCTCAGGACAGCGTCCCAACCCATGGTCCCTCAAGGAGTTTCCTTGGGCAGCGTCCTGACCCAAGGGGAAAGTCCTCGACCGCAGCATGCTGCTCCAGGGGACAAGCTCAAAATGGCTCCCAGGGGACTCCATTTATACCCAGGACGAATCTGACCTGTAGTCAATAGCGGCTCCCATTAGCCAAAAGCCCCAACTGCCACGAGGCCCTGAGAACAAAGGCAACCCTGGGCTACTACACTTCAGCAGCCAAGAAGCTCTGCTTTCACTGGGTGGATGCACCTGCCACACTGTCTCAAATCACCTGTTCTCCATGTGCCTTAGCACAGCTTTCAGGAGGATCTGTTCCATGATCTTCCCAGGCACAGAGGTAAGGCTGACAGGTCAGCAGTCCCCAGAGGCCTTCTTTCTACCCTTTTTAAAAATGGGTGCAATTTTTTCAGTCACCAGGGACCTCACCTGACTGCCACAACTTTTCAAATATCATGGAGAGTGGCTTGGCAACTGCAGCAGCCAATTCCCTCAGGACTCTGGGATGCATCCCATCAGGTCCTATAGACTTATGTATGTATGTATGGTCACAAACCTGGATCTTCCCTTATTAGTGGGAGGAATTTTGCTCCTCCAGTCCCCATCTTGCAGTCCATCCACTCAAGAGGTGTGGGAAGAGAGACTACCAGAGAAGACTGAGGCAAAAAAGTTGTTGAATACTTCAGCCTTCTCCTTGTCCACTCTTACCAGTTTGCCAGCCTTGTTCATTGCAGGAATATACTTTCTTTGACCTTCCTTTTCTGGCTGACACACCTGTAGAAGCCCTTCTTATTATGCTTTGCATCCCTTGCCAAGTTCAGCTCAAGCTGCACCCTGGCCTTCCTGACCCCATTCCTACACAACCAGGCAGTGCCCCTATACTCTCCCCACGATAACTGTTCCTGCTTCCACTATCTTTGCATTTCCTTCTTGCCCTTTAGTTTGACCAGTAGGTCTCAACTCATCCATGCTAGTCTCTTGCCTTCCTTTCCTGATTTCTTACACATGGGGGTTAAGAGCTCTTGTATGAAAAGAGTCCTTACAGATCTGCAAGCTATGTTCTGCTCCCTTGTCCCTGAGGCAGTTTCCCAGGGGGTCCTACTGACTAATTCCTTGAAGAGCTGGAAATTTTGCTTCTCTAAAATTCATGGTCCTGACTCTACTCTTCAACTGACCCATATCACTTAGGACTGTGAACTCCACCAGTGCATCATCACTGCAGCCCAGGCTGCCTTCAGTCTTGACATCACTGATTAGCTCATTTGCACTGGTGACCAACAGGTTCAGTATTGCATCCCCTGTGGTTGGGCTGTCTATTACCTGGCTTAAGAAGTTATCTTCAATTTAAGAATAGCAATAATGTCTTCAGTGCAAGGAGGTGGGTAATGACTGCTACAAGGGGAATGTGCAGGAGAAGGTCTACAAAAGCCAATTCTTTGTGTATATACAGCAGAACACAGTAAAAAAAGTGGGGGTTTGGAATGTGGTGAAGAGGTGCTGTTGTTCAGAAATTATGGATATGGATTTGCATGTGGGCAAGATGACTAAAATTACTCACGTTTAAAGAAACACAATCTTATACTGCAAAGGGAAATAGGACAAAAAGAGCACAAAGCACATTTCAAGCTTTGTCCTATTGATCACAATATCATAATGCACTGCCCAATACCCCTCCAAATCAAACCCCCTCTCAAGGGCCATTTCATATCCTACGTTTCTTTTCCCATTTGTCATTATATGAAATTCAAGTGTGCAACCACACACCTTAAAATCATTTGGAGTAGACAACTGAAATTATATCCACCCCACCTGTACTTCCCAGCTTCCGGACTGCTACTCATGGAAAAAAAAAAATTAAAATGCCTCCGTTAGAGGAGGAACCAACATCACTGTTTAAACAAAGTTACTTCCTTCCCTTCCACACACGTAATCCTTTGTCAAGAAGCCCAGTTGCTGTATGTGTACTTGAGAAGTTCCTCCCTTGTATCATTCACCACCTCCTCTTTTTCCCTACTCCTCTCCTCCTCCTCCAAGCACAGGTTTTGCACTAATATTCCCAGCCTCTGTTCAATTACATTGCTTTACACCTCCTTGCCTTTTTAATTTATTACCAAACAAGTTTTGTCCACAGTCTTAGCACTGTATATTCAATATTCTGCTCTTTCCCATTGTGAAAGTCCCAGGGATTACTGAATTTCAGCCAGTGGCATTTTAACTCATTCTGTCTCTCTTAAACATTTGCCTTCCTGAAGTTCAGCAGACACCTTAGAGGCCTCTCAGCATTTCAGTCCTGACATCAGGAGCTTATGAATACACTCAAAAGTTAGTTTAATCCTATTTAGCTCAATTTCATTATCTTCCAAAATTACTATCTAGTCTCACTGACAACTCAATATACCTTATGTATGAGGAAGTGCTTCACTTCCATTCCCAAGAATTCTTGCTATTGTTATTACAGTAGACAATAGACTAGGTAAAAGCTTTATCCTATATTCAGATAACAGTTCATCAGCCTCTTGCAATTTGCGTATCCCAATTACTATCTCCTCCTCTTTTTGTTCTCCCCAAATTTTTACAGTGTGAGTCCCTTTTATTCCCTTTTTGAGGGTCCTTTACCTAAATTTATTAATTCCACTGATCACAGAGTTAAGTATTACTGGTACTAGCAACGAAGCAGGCCCATAGAAGTCTCTATCCCTCATCACAGGAAAATACTTTCCTCCTTAATATTATACAGCTTTTTATATTATTATTTTTCTCATTACAACAAGGCTCAGTTCTCACATGCCAATTCTAATTCTGAAGCTTATACTTGCAGAAAAAAAAGATCTGCATTGGATCGACATGACCCACCTTGACATGCCAGTATCTCTATTTCATATAATGCCTCCCTGTCTTAACAGCTATCAGCAGAAAAGCCAGCTCAATATTCTTCTTTACTTCAAGGTTTTAATGAAAAATCCAGAGTCCAATTCTTTGTTTAAGATTGGTTTCTATAACCACAAAACATAAAAAGAACAAGATGAGAAAAAGTGATAAAACCCACTGTCCAGCAACAGGGTTTTCCTTCTGCCAAAATACTACATGACTAACTATACTATTAATACCGTTCTTTCGCTACAAGAATAATTAAACCTTGCAAACTTCCTCTGTGCCATACATGCACTTTAGACAAGGTATTCACATGATCAGACCACTAGAAAACCAAGCTGTCTTTATCAATGAGGAATTCAAGCATTATGAAGGCAAAGGCATTCTAGACAGTTTTTTCAAAAATGCTGAGACAGATTAAGGATCTAATTTTCAGAACCTTTCTGGCTTTTCACTCAGCTGATGGAGGCCAAAATAAACATAGTATTTAGCTCAAGGCGTTACAAAGAATACATGTGGCCAGGAGTTTAGTCTAGGATGCCAGGAAAACACATTTTGAAACATGGTCATACCTGTGCTGTCGCATTCCAGGCACGGTTTTGGGAATCTGAAATACCTAGAGACATGGAGCTGCAATGTTCTTACCTATCTGGAGAGGGTCTTTGACGGCCCTCACCCGGAACAGCTGCTCCCCTCGCTGGAACTCATCTGCACTGCCATTTGCCAAACACGAGTACAATCTGCAAGAGATACACATAGCATATCAAGATCAGCGTGTTTTTAAGAAACTTCACAGTATTATCCTCTTGCATTCTTTGTTGACATGGCTTTTGAAAAATCCTTACTATCTTCACCTTTAAGCTGAAGTCCGTCTCTTTTCTGCTATTTCTCCATTACAGTTCAACCATAAAAATCGTTAGTCTTTTCCTATCTGGGTTTGTGTATAGCCATGGGCAGTTCTAGGAATTTCAACCTAAGGCTCTGAAATACATTCATAGCCTAAAATTAAGCTTTTATATACTGTGTAATATCAATTCAAGGTCCAATGTTAGCATTCCACAGTAAAAAATCCTTGTACTAATGTGCTTTTGTGAGGTTCTTTCACACCTGTGCTCATCAGAATAATGAACACAGAGCAAGCCAACTGGCTGTACATTTCCCCACAGGTGATCTTATGGATTACATCAGCACTTCTAACATTACCTCCCCCATCTGATACAAGATCATTAGATGAACACATCTAAGAACTTTCAGGATGATTTTTTCTAAAAGAGTGTAATATCGCTACTTTGCAACAAAATTCTGAATGCACAGTTACACGGGTAGGCCTCCTATAGTTAAAAAAAGCTTCAGCAAAAATACTTCAGTAAAAGATCGAAAAACACGGAGTTTTTTACTACATACACAATATATGTGGAAACATAAGAAATACAGTCATCTGTATCCACTCTGATCACTGATGTACTCAGCAGATTCTGATTCTCCTACTTACACCAACAAAAGGCTTGCACAGCATACCGACCCAGCCCTCCCTGGCAATTTCCCAACCCAGTTAAAGCTCTGACTCAAGCAACAGATTCAAACTGGCAAGAGTACTGCATAAGACTAACATAGGGACAAAACTCTACAAACTAGCTACTGTCAAGCAAATTAAAGGGTGCATTTATTCTGCTATCATTTACACACAGAACCTGCAAGTGTACAGCTCACCCCAAAATAAAAACCCGTATCATAGCATATCCCACAGTAACCCACCCATGTATTACAAAATGCACGAGAACAGCAGAAGCAGCAAACATATGGACATCAAATGGACAGTCATTCTCCTCTAGTGAACAGAACTTTTCCTTAAGCATCAGTGAAACAGAACTAGTATTCATTACCTGATATCTTCCTCATTTTCTGGGAAACTCCAGAAGGCGATTCGAAGCTGCAGCTGCTCAGGCACTGGAGGATAAACTTTCTCCACCACCTCAAACGGAATGTGAAATGCAACCTGTTTTGCAGACAGTTCCACCAATGGGATCACCAACCCATCTAGCAAAACAAGACACAAAATGCAATTAGCCATTCAGAGAACAAAACACATAAGAGGTTAAAGAGATCAGAGCAGGGAGCTCTTCTACCTCCTCTCTTATCTCACCAAATTCAAGGACCAATTTTGACAGAAAGTAAAAGGCAGCACAGAAATTTTCTAAAGAATTGCCTGCCAACTTTGTTTGTTTTCAGATGCCTAGGGCATGGGTACACATTCCTAAAGAAAAACAATCCTTTGTCAGGAGAGCTATATTAGCCTAGCAGACATCAGTGACTCAAAGTTTGTCTCCTGACAAACTGAAGCCATTTAGCAAGGCTTAAGGTAACCAAATATTTTTCCCACATTTCTACTAGAACATGGCACCAACATCCTGTGAATGCTAGGTGATTACACAGAGAAGAAATATGACAGTGTATATGCACAAGACAGCAATGGAAAGGTTAGCCAGGAACCTTAGTATTGACTTTTTTAGTAGCATTCAGTATTCAGCTATTTACAAGATTTTAATTTAAAATAGTATTTGTTGTTTTATCCTCCTCAGCACCACATTTCATACGATATCTGTCTCTATATTTCAAGTTCTTTACAGAAGCAACTGGGAATTCATGTGTTTCTACAGTGCTGACTACACTGAGCCCAAGAGGATCTTAACCGAAGTCACCAGGAGTTTTATACAAATACATTTAACCACCACCTTTCTATCAAACTAGCTTCACTTTTTATGTTTTTAAGCACAGATGAGGATTTTATCATCATCAGGCTACGGGAGTCTTATATTTCTGCTTTGCTCTGAGCTAGATTACACACTACACAAAATGCCAGACTTGTCTTATCTGCAAGCACCTCACTGCTTGATTGAGATCACTTCCTGATCCATCACTACAGCAGCCTTGGTTCGCCTGTCTTCCAAACCCTGCTGCCAAGAGCCTAATTAATTCAGTTTCAAATATTCAATGTTATGCCTCTTCACCTCCCTAACCAGCTTCTAAAACACCACTGGAAGCCAGAATGTAAACCAATGTGGCCCTCAGCTTTCTTTCCCCACCGGCCTCCAGGCAACCAATCAAAGGAAAACTTAAGCCCTGATGTCAGTAAGGCTTTCTCACCCTCTGCCTAGAGACACCCTCCAGTCCAAACAGCTGGAAAACAGATAGGAAAGGAGAGGGCTTTGAAAGTTCATGCACACAGCAAAGCAGCCAACATCTCCCCCAGTACTGAGCAGACCTGCCAAATTGAAGGATTATATAAACATGGAAAGAAAATATTGTTTTCAAACATCCACATTTATGGTTTTTTGATTGCAGTGAAATTAGATTCATTAGGAAACATTCCCTCCTCCCAGATAGTAATTTTTTTTACCATCAGGATTGTTTCTCCATCAACCGTGACTTTTACTCTGTTATAGACGGAGCCTCTGTTTTACAGTGCTGTAATCCCATCCACAAATGCAAACAGATTGTAAAATGAACAATGGAAAAGTAGAGCATCCCTTTGATAAACAAGATTTTGGCAGAAAAGTAATCTCATTTCCACTTTTGACAATCAGAAAAGGTGTAAAGCTTTCATCAGGTCTGTAAAAAAAATTACTATTTAATTAATCACTAAGAAAAAATTACTGGTTTTAATTAGTGCAACACAGTCAGTTTAAATATTGCTGCTACTACTGTAATAGTAGATACTACAGAAGGTCCAAACTGAGGGTCCTGAACACTTCAAATTGCTCTGAGCAACAAAAGGAGAGGTATTTTTTGTGGTTTTAACTGCACTTTTTGTGAAGAGGCACTTTATCCAAGTCTTTCGTCACACAGCACTAGAAAAGACATAACACCTAAACAACCTCTACAAGGTACAAGACTCAGAAAAGACTTCAGTACCAGGTGAAACACCTGCACATTCTTCAAAGAGCTACAAGCCTGCAGCCTGGACAGTTTTCCTTTTTGCAAGGATTTGGTGCTGGTTATGAAGGTTAGATTAGAAATGCTGAAGACAGACTAATTTGACAAAAAAGCAGCAAAGGCAAATGCATTCTGCTTATTATTCTACCAGTACATCTTACTCTTCAAAATACTTTACTTACAGTTACAATGGACTAGGACTCACATGCAATCAGTTACTAGTTCTCAATGGTACTAGTAGAGTAGCACTGGTGGCAGGAGCAGTAGAATGATCATTACAACTACCCTCCAATCTCTCCATTATATAGTGTGACTGTTCTCCTTCAAGCTAAACTAAACTGGCTCAAGAAAAATACTTTGACAAGTGTTACTGAAATTACGTGTCCTGAGAAAACATTTCTTCCAAGTGGGAAGACAATACAAGCCCTCCTCATCTACTGCAGTACAAGTCAGCCAGCTTGATTTTAACAATTTTACACAGGCTGACTTTGCATTGAACTCATTAACTGATTCATCAGCTGTACTGTGTTAGTAGCAATCAGCAGAAGACAGGTGGCCAATTATCTGGCATATCATAACCCACAGTCAGACATTCACAGCACATATCTTAGATGTTTTCAGAATAAGGTGAAAGCAGTCAAACCTGGTGAGGAAAAAATAATCTAAAAAGCAGTAATGTTATCTAGAAGACCATGCATCTTTCTAAAATGCTGAATTTTCTGTAAGAAAAAAACAGATGTTGAAAAGAAATAGTAGAAAATAATTATTCAATGATACTTTAAGGGCAGCTGTATTCACAGTAGCCAATGACACACAATGTAAATACTAAAATTAAGAAGTTAAACTGCCCTATTTTCAAGGGTGTAATCCCTTATGTAGCCAAGGTGAGACACTTATCTTGAATGTGACTCCGAGCATCAGAGGGTCTTTTCCCGTTAGGCCTCCTGTAAAGTCAGCTGGACAGTCTGAGTTAGGTGCTTTTAAATTAAACTCTGAATACTCTCCTTTGAGTCCTAAACAAAAAGAGATCCATTCAAGAAATTTATCTCTAGATACACAAATCCATGGCTGGTGGATTCATACCTACTTGTATCAAAAGGGATTATCAATAAAACAGACAAAAGGTACTCTCAGGATCTATAATAAATATATTTTGAGGAAGGAAAAAAATGAAAAGTCTGCTAACAAAGAAAAGGAGAAAGCATCACAGCTTCTGCTCAGAAAGCAAACATAAGGACAGCAAGGAAGACTTCAAATTTAATATAAAAAACGATACAGTAGTGAAATCAAAGATGTAATACAGAATTGACAAATCTGCAAGATAAATCTATCCAAGCGAGAAGATCATTTTAAATTGGGGAGCAAAACTATTAAGAATCACTGCTTCCTCTCGGGAAACAGACATGATGACCCAAGCAGAACAAAGGAAACATTTCAAGTCTTGGAAGAATGAAGTCACAGGCAAAGCATAAGCAACCTCAAGCAATTCTCACTTCCAGGTTAAATGACTTGCAAAACCCAGGTCAGAAAAGGATTCTGAGAGGCCATCTAATCTATACATCCTACCTAAGAAGCAGGATTCAAGTGCATCTAAGCCATTCTCTATAAATCATGTCTCATCTATTTACTGCTACATGGAACATGCAGCTTTGATGAGGACTATCCTACCCTTTTTGCTACTGTTTCATGTGAACTACAGGTTTGATTTTTCTAGCCATTTTGTTAAAGCTAAAACTTTAGCAGAGACATCATTACTCCTGCTAGAGCAACAGCAATAAAAATAACCCTAACCCCAAAACAGCCAACACAAGCTGTGCACACAAAAATGCATTTTCACTAGTGGAAACAACTTCTGTGCCAGCAGGGCTTACTGACATTGGGATGCGTGTGTAGCTATATTGCTTAACCTTTCCTAATATAGGGCAGCCTGTAACAAGTTGCAGCCAACAATTATTCATAAAAACAGATTATGTTCAAACTCAGCTATTATTCCTTCAGTACAATAATTGAGTTTCCATGATAGACAAATAGAGAAGAAACTGCTTGAATAATCAGCAAAATAGGGGCCATGAGAATATCAGAGTTACTACATGAAACAAAGAAAAAACAACTGGGCCAAAGCACTGAATGTATTTGTTATCTGATTATGTTATTTCCATTTGACACACATGTCTAAAAAGAAACTATATATACAAATGGATAAATACAAATGCAAATGAACAAATCTCACAGCAAGCGATAAGACACAATGCAAAAGCAGGACACATTGCTTTTGCTATATATATCTTAAGAAAAATGGCATGTTAGGCTGCATTATCTTTTTAGAGATGAGCCTACAGCTTTGATTTTATAGCTATCCCTCGTCCCTGTCTCACATTTCCCCTCACCTTTCCCACTGGCTTCAGTCCAAAAAGGTAACAGAGCAGAACAAAGTAATAAAATTATAGACAGAATGAGGAGATGAAGACAGTGAAGCACTTCAAATATCAAAAGCTAAAGTGAGAAGAACAGTAAAACTAACATGAAATAAGCAGAGTGCAATCTTGACCAGTGAAGGAGGTACGTGGGGAGTGTTATAAAACCTGTTTTATGAGCCTCATTTAAGAAATGGTTAATACTACATTTCCTTCTATAAGATTTGCCATGTAGAAAGACAGATCTGTTACTGTAGAATGCACTTTAAGCATTTCTGCTTGTTCTATTTTAGTTAAGTGCCTATCAGTAAAAAGCCCCTTGACTTAAGTCAGTGATATATTTTCTCTCTGATACCCCTAAAACCAAGAAGTGCTGAAAACTCTCAAATATGGGCAAGCAGAGCAAGCATTACATTTAACCATAACACACCTAAATCAAAACTCTTAAAAAATATTTTGTTTCTGGGTTTTTTGTACATTTTCTTCTAAAACGCTGCCATTGGTTTTACTTTATTCACTTGTTCTTTTTCCCTTTCTAGAAATTTATTCTCAGAGTTATGTCTTTAAGAAGTACATGCCAGAAAAATATATTCCTTCAGGTCTCAAACTCTGCAGGAAACATCAGAAAACTTCACCTTTGTTGTGAACTCTATAATACTCTAAGATGAATGCTCTGAATGTACTCTTTAAAAAAGTTTCCCAAGGTGAACATTGCAAAATGAAACATGAGCTTTTGAATTGAAAATTTACTCTTCATTTCAAATAAATGAAATACAAGGTGTTTAGGACATTACTTACACTTTCCTACTTGTTCTTCCATTTTACCACACAATCAACATCCTATAGAAAGCAACATACGTATTTTTAAAAATAAACAAAATTCACCCCTGAACTGAGGACAAGACACATGATATGTAACAGAAGCATGTTGCAGAAGTCTGAAAATAAGGTATTTTCTCTTCCTCCAAAATCATTTATCATCCAAAGCTCTGTCTAC
The DNA here is from genome assembly GCF_965140245.1 of Athene noctua. Taxonomy (NCBI): domain Eukaryota; kingdom Metazoa; phylum Chordata; class Aves; order Strigiformes; family Strigidae; genus Athene; species Athene noctua. The sequence continues at coordinate 44,052,320 of NC_134041.1, forward strand.
AAGGCTCATTAACTTTATTTCTCTTTTCAAAGAGGATTTGACTAAGAGCAGCACTGATTCAGTGGGTCACAGAGACATCACCACCAGTCAGTTTTCTGTCACATTAACATTTTCCCTAGGTAGGTCCCAGCCCTAGGAAGTCATCAGAAAGGGAATATTTTCAGAAGTGTGGAACTAATATACTTGCAGCCTATGCAAGCAGTAAAGGTACATTTCTGTCCCCTTGCTGGTTTGTGGCTTTCAAGCACAGACTTGTAAGATGGGTGGCTAATACCTGTCCCATACAATTCCTCAAACTTCAGGTAACATTACTTAAAAATACAGCACATCTATAATGCACTAGTACATAATACACAGAAACGGTAGAATATAAAGAGCATCCTTGAATAGTTTTGGGATTACTATCTTGTGAGTAAAACAGACTAAGCACAATTAAATGTAAGCTTCATGATGCAGTCACAAACATGATAGCTATGCTTTCAAAGAGGTAAAGTTCTCTACCTGAGTAGAAGAGATATTGCAGCTACTCTAGTCTGTGCCTCTAAGACTTGGAACATATGAACTGCTGAACCACAACCACCAAGCTCCAGAAGGAAACTAAATACTTAACATAAAAAAAATCAACTGAAATAACTAGCTTAATTTTAAGAGAATAGTAGAAGAGATAACATACAAGCACTTGAAACAATAGAAGAAGTACTCACCTTTAAACACCCATGCCAAAGTTAGGGGAGAGAGAAAATGTGTAAGAGTTCAAACTAAATTGAACAGCATGAAAAACTTCTGTTGTAAAGGCTCACAGGTGAACTGCTAGAGTAGCTATGAAGCTATATCAGATAGTAAAAGAAAGATTAGCTTGACATGTCAAGAGCAGATTATCTAAAAAAGCACATTAGATAATAAATGAAAATCTCACTCAATATGCCCTCTTTCAGGCCTGTATTCTGATTCTTAAAATTAGGAACTCATTTCCCTTGAAAAAATCATCACTCTCTGGGTTGCAGATGATCTTTTCAAATCACACAGCTGGTCTTAGTGGTGTTCATAGTGAACACATACATACACATCACAGATTGCTTGAGCACAACTGGAACTACTCTTACAGCAGCTCAACAAACACGCCAAGTATTGAACAGGCACCAAGAATGAACTTCCTTGCCCCAATTACAATACAAGAGAAGAAACCAAACTGGCAAGCCGAGGGGTGAGGACCCCAAGACTGAACCAAGACCCTACAATGTCCAATCCCGATAGCTGAACAAATACAAGGAGCTGCCACCTGCACCCAGTTCTGGTCTAGCTTGACTACATGCAGAACAAAGCATCTGAAAAGCTGAAAACACAGTGCAATATTAAAACACTGACACCCAGCTGTCTTCAATTAGCATTCCTCTGCTTCAGATTAATAATTCCATGGCATTTTATACTGAGGAAAAAAAAAAAAAGGATGATGTTTTTTGTAAGAAACAAGCAAACCATGGTATTGCTAAAACGTAAGAGTTTATTTTCCTTTTACAGATTAAGGAAACTGATGTGAAGGTACACAATCTTAGCTCTTCAACTATTCAAGCACTGTCAGTCTTAAGAAAATAAGCAACCCCTTTACACTGGAACACCAAGTCAGAATAAAGTTTCTGCTGTTTGTTTCTCTGATACTACCTACTCCAAACCAATTCCCTGCAAAACACCTCAGCATTTACAAAGTCAGCTGCAACAACACATGAAGAACAGTAGCTTTTGGTGGAATTCATCTGTGCGACTTTTTCCACATGCTGTGACAGACTAAGAAGGTTAGGTAAGACAAGAATAGGGATCAACTGATGGAGAAAGGATGCTACAAATGCTGCTGCTGATGGATTGTTAATCAAGCTGGCTCTGTAAAGATGAATGGAGGGAGCATTCTGACTTCAGGAGATCCTTTGGTTTTGTTTTCTCTCAATGTTTTTGTATTTTTAAAACATCCACATACTTATAACAGGGTAGCAAGTGCAGCTAAACTGATTTAGAAAAACAACCAGGACAGGGCACTGTAAAGCAATCATCAAGTATTTCAGGCAAAGTTAGCCACAGGAAAAACTCTAAAATATGCTTTTCTTTACTAGGGTTATATGGCAGGATGATATACTTACTACACAAGAATTAATGTATGTATATACACACACATATATATACACACTTTTTTTTAATAATTGAAAACATAGCCCTAGAGAGAACTAAGTGATCAACAAATTAACAAAATGGTCCAGAGAACAAATCAAGATTCAGTTTGGATCACTGGTACCTTGATTTGCTCACAGAATAAAGCAAACAAAAAAGAACTATCAGGGTTACCTGACTGTATTTTTCTATCCATGTAATTCATCTGTTAAATTTGCACATACCCTTCTTACTGCCTGTAAATAGTACAGAACTCTCAGGAAGGAAAGTTATCAAAAAAATATTTTTTTCTAAATTTAGAAACAGGTCTGCTTCTCTTGTTTGCTGTTTTCTTCCTCCTCCTCCTCCACTGCTACTACCCCTGTAAGCTTACTAACAGTATTAAAACCCTAATGGGATCTGTGTTTACATGACTTTCTCATACCTCTTATTTCCTCAGCTACAGTTATACAACTCTATATGGATCCCATACCCATTTTGCAGCAGTGAGATTACACTAAGAATAATGTCACAGGGTAGCAAATGCAGAGATACAATAAAACCACATGGAAAGTGAAAGGAAGAATCGGCAGGAGGCCCCCATCAGCCCTAAGCCACAGAATGACATTTTTATGTACAAAACAGTTGAGAAGACAAATAAGCAACAGAACTTTTTCATTAGCATTTACTGGATAAGACTGATGAGATTCATAGCCAAAACCCATTAAAAATACAAATCCCAGATGGGCAGATTATGGTCCAGAATTGGAAACCTCACGCTTAACTGACAAACTGCAGCAACTATTACTACACAAATTCTGTTACAACCATCACAATTACATTTTAATGGCTTTTTGGTTTTTTAATCTGATGAAAAAAGGTTTGTTTTATCAGAGCAGGGTGTACAATTCACCCCTAAAGTCTCTGCCACCTACAGCAAAAGTGCAGTCAAATTTCAGCTCAATTTCTGAAAATTGCTTAACACTGCATCACAAACAGCTCATACATGTAAGTCAAAATATTTAATGGTTCGAACTATCTTTCTGTTGCTGTATTTACATTTCCCTTCAAAATCTGGCTGACTGCATAAACATATGACATCATGACTTCTGCCTCCAAGATTAAGACATTTTAGGAAGCAAGAATTAGTTTCTTCTATAAGGCAGTCCTTAAAATACATCAAAATATAAAAAAAAAAACCCACCCTCATTTTTTATTTGCACGCAAGCCCTGTAGATTTGCAGAATACAATACTAAATCACACCGGATTCAGAGTGGATGAGTAGGGGTTTTTTTCAAGTGTCAGTAATTTTAAACCTGTTAAAGCTTGCAGTTCCTCTTCTGGTCATCTGAACTATTAAGAAAAACATTTCTGACAAACCTATTTCACAATTGTTTTCTACACTCACTCTCTGCATGTATTCAGAGCTAAAAAAAACCCCAACCAAAAACCACCTGACCTAACTTTGCTCACTGGTGGAAAAATGGCATCACCACCATGCTAACATCAAGCATAGAGACTGCATCCCAAACTAATTTTTGTTAAAGACTGAGCACCTAATAGGGGAACGATCACACATACTCAGCTCAACTCCTGCTGTTTCAATATTAGACTGAGTTAAAAAAAAAAAAAATTATCTTTATTTACATCTTTTAAATCATAAGTGTTTGACCATTACGCTGACTCCTGATGACACTTCCACAAGATTTTGTGAGGCATAAAAAAGCACAACAAAAAGAGAGCTGGTAAGGCTTTATAATCCTAAGCAATAACTGATCACAGAACTAAAACTTACAAGATGCATGATGTGTGTATAAGGTCCAAGAATCCTAACCCACTAAGAGTTTAAATCAGTAAGAATATGCCAAAAATCCCACAGCCATGTCTCAACCTTCCCTACAGTAAAATTCTTCATTTCTTCCTGTTAGCAAAAACCTTCTACCAGTAGCAAAACCTTCTACTGATGTATAAAGTGGTCATGATCTCACTGCAGAAAGGCTTCCTTTGAGATGCTCAAGTTCCCAGTGCTCCTCCTTTTAAAGCTAAAACAATGTTGAAACAAGCAAGGAGATACAGATAAATAGTAGGGTTTCTTATGTTACCCTGCATAGCTCACACTAATACATGCAGCATTTACTTTCTCTGAATTTCTAGAAATTTGTGGGGAAATGGTTCCTTTTTCTTCCTACACTCTCTCCAAATGAGACTTCTCCGCCAAGAATCAGACATCCCAGCCCTGTACCACACTGGATGAGAACCCGAGACACAAGGGAAGCGAGTTCAGCATACTCTGAGTGCCAGGCAGCTACTCAGATCACCTTGTCAGACCATCCAAATACAACTTTGTTTGGAAACTTCCATAAAATTATTCAGAAACATTCTTCCATTCCACAAAATATCTCTGTCTGCTATAATCCAACTGCAACAACAGCCAGCAGGGATACTGTTTCTCTTGTCACAATTTAATCAACAGGAAGAAATTACAATTCAACCAAATAATGTAGTACTGGCCTTACCAGGGGAAATCTAGGGTGCTTAGTTCTGCTGAGCAGACCTATGCCAGAAGAAAAAGGTCAATGTTTTCTGACGAAGGGCTTTTAAAAAAAGTAACATAAGAAACAGCTCCTCACAGCAAGAGGCTCCAATTTATGTTGAAGATGGAAGCAAACTTCTCAATACACCAGTTTCCTGTGTCAGCAAGAACACTTTTGGAGGCAAAACATCTAAAGAAATCCTCTCTTCAGAGCAGCATGAGATGTTAATAAGAAAAATAACCACCCCTGTTGTGTTATTCCTCCTTTCACAACTGGTAAACATGACTAAAGAGTTTCAATATGCCCAAGTAAACTTTAATTGCCAAGCAGATAACCTGCTGTGTAATCATCCCTCAAAGGTCCTGTTGCAATTAGTAGACAGAAGAGCTGCATATCTGAAAACTTTTTCTGCACCCCAAAGGTCAGCTGGCTAAATAACAGATTTCCCTTCTTTCCTTACAAACTTGTCTTCCTTATGTCCTTAAAACATCACATCTAAAACACTATATTATAAACCAGATATCTAGAAAAAAAAACACACTTGAATCAAGTCTTCAGAACAAGGCAAAAGTGGAAAGCTAGAAGTTATATTTGGCAACCAAAAACATGTTTGATGGGGGAGAGGAAGGAAATAAAGATTAAACCAAAATCCACTATTTGGTTTCATGACTCCAGGAGAGAAACACCAGCACATTCCTCCATCACTAAACTCAAATTCCTAAGATCCTAGTCACCTAAGTTCTGCCTCACGATTCACACAAGATTTTGTTGCAAAGGCATAAAATACTCCTACAGAAAACGTCTGCTCTAGGCAAATGTCAGAACCTCTCCAAACACAAGTAAAATCCAGATCAGAAAGGTGCATTTTCCATTTAACTCTATTGCCTCTCCTATGCAATAACTGTGATGATGAAACTGGAGTATCTTATGTTGATGCCTTATGCCAGATGAGATCTATTTGCCTCTTCATAAGCTCTGCATCTCAAGAGCAGAATGTCGGTAAGCTCTTTTCTCAACTCTCACCCACTCTAACATGCCTGAGATCCCAGAACTGTAATACCAGCATTAGGCAGGCAATGCAGCATTCACAACTTGACAACCTCCTCTGGAAATTCAGACAAGAAAATTCTTAATCCAAACACCCTTCCATTTCCTTCCCTAAAAAAAGAATTCACTTCAAAAAAAGAGCAACCTGGGCAAGCAACCGACAGCTGTTAGAAATCCTAAAATGAACAGCAGATTTTTGTAAAGCAAGACAGACAGTGCTACAAAACACTGTATTCATGCCAGTGCTGGCCAAGGTTTCATGACAAATTGGGCAGCTTGGATTCAGAATAACTCTACAGCTGATGAAGCAGATCAGCTTCAGGCAAGTCATTTCCCCTGCACTGTTACTCCCTCGCTCTCTCAGCCCATGCAAAAAGCATACTGCATAACTAGGATTGTGCATTCAGAGCAGACATCAAACGGCACCCATTTCCTGAAAGCAGGGCTCAGTACTACCAGTTCTTCCCACTTCTGCCCCATGCAAGGTATTTTAAAAGCTCAGATTTCAAAATTATCTCCAGTGATCTATGACCAAAAAAATACCTATGAAGACCAACAGGGACCAGATATTTTCTCTGCATGTAGACGATGGAACATAAACACAAATCGAAAAGTCAGACTGCATCACAGCTGAGGATCAATCTCTACCAAGAAGTATTAATGTTTTCAGATGCTGAAAGAAGCTATACAAAACACCATGCAACCTCCACTATTCAGTGTGCTGCTCTCCTCCATTAGTATCAATCCTTAAGTATTACATGCAAAATTAATCTCTAACCAGCTTTTTTCCTGGGTCTAAATCCCAGAGCAGTATCATTTGGCCTCCAAACAAATGCACTGGCAAACACTGAAGAGCTGCATTACTGAGCATACCAGAATGACATCAGTCCAATTTTGTTGAGCTTGATAGGAGAGTTATTGTCTGAAAAGAATAGATCAAGGATCAGGCATTCTCACCTCTAGGAGGAAAAAAAAAATAAAATCCAACATCTGTCAGGAACTAAAACAAGATACCCCCTCTTAACATCACCAATGGAAAATGATTGGACGTTTATAAATCTGCTTCATAGACAAGAGTCAAGTTAGATATCTAAATGCTTTTGAAAAAATTTTACCTGACTCCCCTTTTATCTCCTTTGGTTTCATAAAAATCTCCCCAAATCTAACCCCAGGTCTATGACTGTATGGGAGGTTACAGAGCCCACTCAGGGATGTCCTTCAATTCTAGGTTGTCCCACCGCAGTTCAAAGGTGCAGCACAGCAGTCCCTGTCCAGCCTGAACTGTCACTGTGGGACACAGGCTTCCAAAGTCCCTAGCCCGCCTCAAGCTTTGATCATTTCTTAGTATCCTACAGCTGGAGAAAGTTCCTCCTCTAACAAGAAATAAATTCTCTTCCATTTCCCCCACATCACCTATAAGGAGAACAGAAGGGGGAAACAAAACTGGGTACCAAGGAATATATATGAAGCAAGCAGGCAGCTACAGCATGTTTAAGGAGGAGGAATTAATTACAAGCATACCTATAATTTTCAGTGCACAAAAATAATAACAAAAGCAGCACTGGAAAACTGTGGAGACACTGATTAACTACAGTCCATTGCATGAATTTGCTTAGACAAATGCACAGTATCTCCCAAGATTTCTCCAACATCACAAGACTGAAGCAAGTCAACCATCTTCTGAAAATGTCCATGGAAGTCTTGAAACACTTGCTAGTCATAACTAGCCAGGGAAAACTAACTCCCTGTCCTTGAGAGGGATAAGTAGCTTAACTGACCCCATGCCCTACTGCTTTAAATCCAATCCATTAGCCAATGAAAACTTCCAAAGGCATTCCAGGTCAAACTAACTTCTCTGTCAGATCACCTTCTCTTCAAGCCATGCATGAAAGTTACATGCAGGCATAAGTTACAAATATTTTCACCTGGAGCCCTGGTAACAAATATGCAGCTGCATTTTTCTCCCATCTCAGCATTTACTGACCTAAATATGAGGTAGGAAATGGAATTACATGCAATATGCAGCAGGAACTGTAAACAGCTCAAGAGACTTACTAAATGATGCCCTATAGAATTCACAAAGGTATTAGATTCTCAGAAAAAGTAGTCATCTCATTCATACACCTCTTAATTACACACTAACCCACCAGCAGGACTACCATGAAGCTTAAATGTCAAATCCTTACCAATAATTTTTACTTCAGCAATCAGCGTTTACCAGATGCATGGAACCTGGCAATTCAAGCTATTCCATTACCCTCAACATGGATTAACAAAGATGAGACAGACACAAATTTACCAGGTAAGAATTCCAGTATATGGATATTAAAAAGAAAAATATTAGAGGCTTAGTCTTGAGAATCACAATTTGTCATACACAAAGTCAGGCACACGTGAGCACATATTGAGAACAGTAAACCTGAAGTCCTACAAAGACCAAAGCCAAGACATGGACAGGTTCCATAAGGACATACAATACTCAATATTCACAGGTTCAGCAAACTTTTCTGTACTTCAAGGAAGAATCTTGTTCTGTCACATACACTGGAAGATGCCAGTAAGAATGGCTTTTCTGCATGCAGGCATTGTTTTAATGAATATATCTAAAGAAGAGGCCAGATTACCATCTGGACTACATTCACTTCAAGGCTGCCTCACTTTTTCTTTAGTTCTGGCTGGGGAGACATGCTCAAAGCAGCATCTTCAGAGATCTCAAGCTTAATGAACAGAAAATATGCAATTTACTTTTTCCACTAGTTTATCTGGAAAAAAAATAAAGAACCATACTAACTAGATTTTAAACTGGTGTTTCCATTTTCAGTTCTCCACCAATGAATTACTCATGTTTACCAATATTTCTGGATGATCATCTACTTCAATTTTTCACCTTTCTGAACAGAGGAGGAAGCTTGAATCGGTGGCCCAGGTATTAACCTGCCCACTACTTCAGTAAGTCACCTCTTAAATGTCTTAACTTAGGAGAAAAAAGTACAGCTGGATGTCTTCCCATAAAGACTCGCATTGCTTGCAGACAAATTCTGAGTAATTTTTCTTTGATCACACTAGCTGTTTATATTTTTGTGAAAAATGTGGACTTCTTTTTCTGTATTGTTTTTGATCTCTGACCTCCCTCTTTTTCATTTTCTCAAGTCTATTCTCCCCTCCAGCAACCAGCTTTACTCCCACAAAGGACTGAGGACAGATTTTTTTTCTTCCTCCCTTCATCTTATCCATTTATCCTTTCCCTTTCTTCTACATGCCAATCCTTACCCCATATGAAAAAGAAGCTTGAAAGCTCTACTATACATCTCACGGCCACAAATTAAAGCTAGCAGACAAAAGAAAGGCATAAAAGTCACTGAGACATCAAGAAATAACACTCAGGTTCCCCTACTTCCAGCAGCTGAATGAGGATGTTAACAATTTGTTTAAAGACACTACTCCTGCAATCTTTTCAGGTTTTCCTCTTCTATGGAAAGGGAATGTCTTAACTTTAATTTTTTTTCAGTGCTAACCACACAGCAGTAGAGATTTAGATAAATATAGAAAAAACAAGACACAGATTTTCCAGTTGTATACATCATAAACGCGTTCAACCTTCTCCTAATTGAGATTGGTAAATACTGACATTTTCTTCTTTCTTAGGTTTTTGTTGCAGCAATCTAAAAACACTAATAATGATTCATAATAGCAACAATATTTTATTAAAGCCAGATACTTTTCACAGCATCACTTTTCTCAAAATACAGAATTCCAGAGAGTAGGGTCGACATAGTGCTTAGAGATATGGTGTAGTTGGGAACTGTCAATGTTAGGTTAATGGTTGGACTGGATGATCTTAAAGGTCTTTTCCAACCTAGACTATTCTGTGATTCTGTAACATGTATATTACAGCCTGACAGAGCTCCTTCGTTTCATTCTTTTCAAAGATAGTATGTTTTAGCTGTATGGAACCTAAATATAGATGAACTAAACATCATCAAAAGAGCAGTTTCCACAAACCTTGCCCATAGCATTTAAAGCACCAGCAAGAAACGTGTTCAAAGACATCACTTTCAGTATTTCCTGTTAAAATGCATCAAAAAACACACAAATTATGAGAATATGAGAATCTTCTGGTTGGTAACCCTATACTTATTGCTCAAGACTACACAGCTTCAGAGGAGGTAACTTAGAAATGTGTGGTATGGTATTTTGAAATTAGAACCAGTATTTTAAACATTTTGTATATTACGCATCACTGGTCTTTAAACTTTGAAAAAAAAAATTACAAGAAGCAACACCAAACCAGAGCAAGAGGAGCATGAATCTGACAACAGTCCAACGCAATTCATGAAACAATTCATAGGAGGGCACCTGCACCTATTGAACAAGCATGCCTGGCTTCTTGAAACTTCCCATTGTTCTGAACTCAGCAACTCACAAAAATAATCTGTAATGGTCAAAGTGAATACAAAGATTCACCCATGTTGTAGGAATTAGCAAAAAGCAGACCCAGAAAATGAAGGTTCTGAAATTGAGTAATCTGCCCAGAAATAAAGATGCATCTTGAGAGTAACTAAGCTCTAATTTAAATCTTTCAGGGGTTTCATGAGGGCAGGAATTACATCTTCTACACATTTTACAATCCATCAGAAAAAAAAAAAAAGTCTGGTCTCTTTTGATCCTGGCCTTTATCAGCAACACTCCAGAAGCTGCAGGATTTTTTTTTTTTTTTCCCAGTTTCATTCCCCATCGCTTCGCTGATGGGTGACCCCAGGTACACAGAGAGAGCACAGCTCAAAACCCGAGGCTCTCTGTGGTGGCTATAAGACACACAAAATTAGTCTCCTGCCTGCTCTTCCTGCTTACAGCACCACATCATATACATATTCAAATACATTAATTTAACAAAGAAAGAAACTTCTGGTGCTAGCATTCGAAGTGACATAAGCAGTACTTCTAAGCATGAGAAAAACCTTTTGAGCATGAAAAGCAAAGGCTGTTTTAACATGTGTTATTCTGACTAAAATACTCAATGATCAAAAGACATTACATTTCACTGTAGAATTACATTTGCCCAAATAACCACACACGTCAAACCTGAAGTGTTGCTTGAGAAAAATCCTGAGATGTTTTGCCTTCACTTTGTTTTTATCTCAGGACAGACCTAGTTACCTACTGGTAAAAAATAAACAGATAAAAATAAAACCCACTTTTTAGCAATGAAGAACAGGTCAAAGAAAAAAAAAAAAAAAGAGGGGGAGGTAAAGGAAGGGGCAGTAAACAAAGGGAGAGTACAATCCAGAGTCTAGGATCAAACTTGAATCCTTACCCTTGCTTCCCCAGAGGTAAACATGCCGCAGATAAGAATAACCCCTGTAGCTTAAGTCAGCCTGAAATGCAAATAGAGCATCTGTGATCTCTAGTCATTCAGCAACACGGGGATCTCCTCAAGGTGAAAGGAAGGAGAAAACAAACTCAAAAAGAAAAATCCATGGAAGTCAGGAACAAAGATGAGTAGAAAGATGAGACAGGAGAAAATGAGACATTTCCCAGTAGACAAATCATTTCCCAGTAGAAATATGAGACATTAAAATAGGGAAAGAATGTGCAAGACTTCTTGTGAGGGGAAGAGAAGCTTATCTAAAGCAAAAGGCCAGAAGACCACAACAGATTTAAAACTGGCTGGTCATTTAAAATGTTAGTAATAAAAAAGCATCTTTTCCTGATAGCTTCTTCATGTGGTTTCTCTGGTAGCCATATCTGAAGAGAGGAGTACACACATTCAGTTATCTCAGAAAGGCACAGGAAAATGCAAATGAAGAGACAAACATGTGAGAGTCATTCAACTTGTCATCCTTCCAAAAGAAAGAGATATTACTGCATTATGAAACCACCATTTTGTTTAGTAGAAACTTCTAGACAGCTTCTGAAATCTACTTCCCAGCTCTGAAGCATTGCATTTAATTATGCCAATCAGTCTTGATAAATGACTGCCTCTAGAGTTTTTCTGTGGTGTCCTCAGCTCTAATGAATCAATGTCCCTTTTGCACCTCGTATTACAACCCAGTAAGTTCCTTCCTCAACTTGAACTTTTGCTTCTACTATATAGCAAGTCAACATCACCAGCCACTATGGAATAAGAGTACAAATGCAGATGAAATTAATTTACTAGGGTGACAAAATATAGAAAAATGTATTTTGTACTAGCAGGTAAGCCTTCACTTTCACATCACCTTTACTCTTCAGACACCTGATCTCTGCTTATTTCACAAACATTTGTGATATCTTCTCACCAACATTCATATTTTTTAAATTCTGTTGCTTCTATAAAGAAAGTCATTAAGGAGCTATACCATACTTTTGCTCAACAGTTACTGTTTTGGATTTTTAATGTTTTTAGTGAACTTGGATATATTACAACAGATATATTTGAGCTAAAACAGATTTGTTATGTGTTGTACTAAATTAAAAAACACAACAAAAGACATATTACACCTGTACCTCCCAGAAGTGTGAGTTGATTATATAATCTCCCTCTTAGTACCAGAGGCACAAATAAAGTAGAAAGAAAAGAAAAAACGATTGTAACTTTATAATACACAGTCATAGTCAGTAACAAAACAGCAGCAAACCACAGTCTTCATTTCCAGCTTCAGCAGGCTCAAGGAGCAGACACACTTTGGATGACACAAACATTCTTCTCCAAAAAGAACGAGTCTGAAGAGCATAGTATGAATGTGAAAGAGACTACAAGTTTCTGCAATTACTGCTTGAGGAAGGGTTATTTTTAATTTATTAGTTATTGGCAATCCTGAAGAATAAGTGTTGCGCTCTAAGCCATTTCTTCTTTGTCTGTATAAATTAATGAAGATCAGTCACTGTCATTTTACCAGTGTAGACACTGCTCAGACTGTGATCAGGTTGTCTCTCTAAACTGACCATATCGTCACCTCAGGCTCTGTCTATTCTCTAACAATGATTCCCTCTCTACAGCTTGCATTTTTGAGGCACTGTGCCCAGAATTTAACATTGTGGGCACTCCTAACAGTTTGGAAGAACATAAACTGTCTGGGGCTGGATAATGAGAATGTTTTCTAGGAGATCACTGCCTTCATCAATTCTTAGTTGTCTGAGGTGTCTTGCAATACAGTATACAGTGGTTCAAGCTTACAGTAAAGGAAAGGAAAAAAAAAATATAAATCTTTCTCACTAGCCGCCTATTGAAAATAGTTTCAACACAACTCATCAGCACACTTCCACCAGAAGCCAGTGTGAATGAATAAATACAAACTGAGCAAAAATATTGTGAACACACTATTTAGCAATCCTACAGTATTTATGGCAACTTCTTAAGTGTTTGGTAAACATTTATGCTTCAGAAACTGTGAAATAGAAAGGACTAAGAGTGGGAAAGAGATTAGGAGCTTTCAAGATGAAACAAAGCCACAGTGGGTTTGGAGAGATAATGAGCATACTTGAACATTTACTCCTAACACCTCTGTCACAAAAATCCTTATGTGAAGATAATTGAGAACAAAACACTTGCAGAAACACTGGGCTTCTTTCAATTACAATGAAAAATACAACTGTTTTTAAAAGTGAGAAGGGAAAAGGAGAAGATCATAGTGGCTCTCATAACAGTTTCTGGGAAAGAAAAGCCTATCCAGAAAAGTGGAGAAAAGGCAAGTGGATGCATTCATTGGTAAAAAGGTAAAAAATAGGTGGAATATAATTTGATATGGAAAAAAGTGAGTTGGAGCCACAAACCAACTCAGGGAACCGGATGGTTCTGAATACACTGCAAGACCTTGTTTCAAAGCACCCATTCACCTTAACTTCAGAGATGAAGCCCTGTCTGCCTAGTACAGATGAAAGCTTCTTATCAATGATATATACTGGCAACAGCTAAATATCAATTACAAGCATCACTTCATTCAAAATGGAAAAAAGGAGTAAAAAAAAAAAAAAAGGAAAAAAGCAATAAAGGCAGTCTAATGAGAGAACAAGCCATTTCTCGAATAAGCATTCAAAATTATGAAAGGAATCTTGGTATTCCCAAAATTGACATGCTTTGCTGAAGTCTCCTCTGGGATTTCACTACAGGTGAATCAGCAGAGGCTGAGAGCAGTTTCAAAGTCTAAGAGCATCCATAAAGTGGATGCAATGCATTCCTCCTTCACATTTAAAGAGAAAACTCCCTTCTGAAAAGTAATATATGAAGACTTTACCATAGTGAAAATTAAATGAGGGAAAATCAAACAGTTACAGTCCCATTTTTCTGATGTAACTACTCAAGTTAACCTGATCTTATAAAGAATTACATTCTAAGATCATATTAGAGAAACTCAGACATTTTTCTCCATCTTCCATCATCTTTCTAGCAAGCTGAAGGGGTAACTGACAAACAAGCGAGTAACTCAACTTTCTGGTGACCCTCTCTGGTGACCGCAGTGAATACTGTGTATATTTGCAAGCTACCCCAAGCCTTATTGTTAAATTTACAGTAAAGGTAATCATAATATTAAAAATGCCCAAGTAGGAAATTAAAAGTTGCAAAAAGTAAGAAAGCCATAATGGATGTGTAGGCAGTTTGTTTAAGAATAGGACTCCCCAGTCAACAGCCCTTCCATCAGTCTCAGGAGGATTCTCTTTGAACTAATTAATGAAGAATTAAATGCTCAAAAGGACAAATTGGAAACAATTGAAAAAGCTAGAAATCCTTTCTATTAGATAACTTGTCTGGCTGATTCCAAATCAAAACACAGGCTGAGCTCCAAACTGGAGGAAAAGACTGACAGAATATCATTCCCCTTGTTTTCTCTTAGCATTTAACACCGAAGAATTCAGTGTCTAACCTCATTTCTTGTTTGCATAGGCAACTACATCACAGGCCACTGAAAAATTATAAACTGTGGAAATAAAAACACACGGCTCAATTCAGAATGATCACATTTTAGAAGACTCACTATAACAGACACCCTCAGGATCCAGCAAGTTCTCAATACAAACTGTTTTCTGACTACAAAAACACAGTAAAAAAGACATGTTAAAAATAATTTAAATTGGTATGGGAGTTCTCAAATCGAAGGAGAACTCCGATGATGACAGATCTCTCATCAGACCAGACTTGCTGGCAACACACTGCATACAGTAAAGTTGCTGCAAGTGTTCCACGTTGGTAATATCATATGTGACTTTGTTGAGTGGATAAATAATTATTTAGGCAGCAAATCCATGTTCACATACTTCTCAAAATAACTCTGACCAGAGCCTGGAAATTGCCAGCAAAAGCCTTAAAGCAGGCACCAGTATCCTTTCAGAATGTCTCTCTTGTTAAAGTAAGACTTTTGTACAAAGGAATTAAGTCTCTCTACACATAAAACCTGAAAAATATGAACCAAGTACAAGCGATACAACCCCTCCTTATGCAGGTTTGCAGAACACGGAACAGCAACATCTCAATATGGTGTAAATGATTACAATTATCACAATAATAATGTTAGCTACTGTGTTTCTCATGTCAGGGAAGAGGCTGAGGATTGCAAATATGCACAATCTAGTGATTCTTCATTTTAATGCAACAGGTGGATGACAGCAGAGAGAGTAATCACTGCTTGCTTTTAATTCGGTCAAGAGAGCTAAAGGAACTAGGCCAAGACCCAGAAAAACACACAGTTGTATGCTGAACCAGTGGAGAACAGCTGGCTAAAAGCATCTCGAAGTTGAACAAAAACGATCACCTTTTCAAACATCAGTCTGACTTGTAGATCTGTAGAAACGAGTTTCATACACCTCTGCCAAACTATAGATGTCTATTTCCACAGCAGTATGTTTTCAAAACTTCGGCTCCTTTCCAGCAAGTTAACCTATGCAAGAAGACTTAAAGCAAAACATGAAGTTTATATGCTTTGCCCTGTGCCCAATGCTTATTTCTACATCTAAGGATTGATAGCTTTAAAAAACACAACGCCAACACTGTTCCCCTTCTTTGCATCAGCAGAATGTTCCAAACTAAAATCAATGTGTCCTGGCAGCAGGATCCAAGAGAGCTATCCAACTCAGACATATATTCAGCATTTCTCTCTCTTTGTTTTGGGTTGTTTTTTTTAAAAGTTTCCATCCTACCCTCAACTCCAATCCTTACTAGCCAGGAGACACAGGTGGTTACATTCACAGGACTAGGGACATTTCTCAAATTTATTAAAAACTTATAACTCAAGCCACTCTGGAAAGCCTACGATTAATGCAAAGTGTACTTTCTTAAGTCTTGTCCAGTGACAAGTGAACATTTGTCCATAGTATAACACAGCCAGATTTCAGCACAATTCAATATAAATTGCATTCTCTGGTCACGTAAGTCTAACATTCAAAGGAGAATGAAGTTTTGCAGTTCCAGCTAGGGAGATATTAATGAGGCAGGTGACGGTCACAAAGGTCAGCAATAACAGGAAAAGTACTAACACTGGATTGAAAGAAAATAAAGGAGATAAAATTAAGAGTAGAAAGAGCTTGTATAATTTCTGCTAACTCTATATCTGGCTCTGCTTAGTGTAAACACCACCTGAATTCTGGGGTCATGATACATCAGGATAAAAGAGAAATTATGCTTCACATTAAAAAAAAAAAAAAAAAAAGGCAAAAATTTAGTAGCTATATAATTCTAAATATTTTTAAATTGCTAACGTTATCTATTTTCCCGTCTGCTATTAAAAATAAATTGCTATCAAAAGAAATACAACAATTCCTGAGGCAAACACACTGAAGTCTGATGACTTGAGACACTCTTAAGGCCCTCTTGCCCTACTACTGCAAAAGAAAGTTTGCTAATTTACTAGAAAAAGGTTAAATTTAAAGAAACAGATAAGGAAAACAGGCTGCTCTAGACAACGATGGCTTACATGCCTCTACATGAGTAGTTTTATGAGTTACAAAAACCTCTGTGAAACCTTAGTGTATTTCAAAGTAAGTGAGAACCTATGTATAGTTATTCCAAACCAAGTCTGTAATTTGTGTATAGAAAACTGTTTTCAGATTTCCAAGAGTAAGAGCACCAAAGATACTCAGAAAAGCAGCACTACAATACTGCTGAGCGCATGTAGGTGAAAACTCACCCAAAAGACATCTTTGTCTTAAGATGCCCAGAAAATTTTCAGTTCCAATCTTTGGTCAAAAATTATTCCGACACTGATCCTACATGTGACTTCTCTACAACTTTTGACATTCATTCTCACTCACCAATCTCCCTTGCCCCACAACTTCCACGAGACCAAATAGCATCCCAGTGAAACTGGGTGACCTCACCTTTCATTTTGACAGTGGGAGAATTGGGTCCAGCCGATTGCTTCCTCCATCCTCTCCAGTTTTGGCAAAGGCTCTCTGCCTCAGAAATGAAGGAACAAAGAGAGTCTTCTTCAAAGCGATCAGAGTCTTCAAATGAAAACCTCTCCCCGTCCTCCCACTCTGCGAACATGAGTTCCATCACATCCAACAGGCGACGTGGGGGGAAAAGAAGACAGAAACAGCACTGCTCACTTTTAACAGGTGGATGGACTTAAGGGCTCCTGCAATGCTTAAAATCTCAGTTTTGATTCGATCCCCATACTACAGTACCAGGAAAAACAGAGCCAGCACTATCTGAAGTGGAAGAAGCAGTATTCAACTAAGGGGAAGCTCGTAAAAAATCCCAGAGGAAAAAAAAAAAAACCAAAAACAAAAAACAAACACACAAACAAAAACCCCCACCAAGTTCTTTAAAAAGTTAAAAAAATGCTTATGTCCACAAAATGTACTTGAGTCGGAGGGGGGGTGCTCAGTCTACGAGAGCTGCCTCCGGGCGGGACAGGTGCCTGCGGGCACACGGAGGGTCTGAAGGCTTCCGACGCCAGCGGCCCCGGCGCCGGAGGGCGAGGGAAGGGGCCGGTTTCCTCCTCTGGGGCTCCCGCTGGGGGAAAGCAGGTATCTGTGCACAGGGCCAGGTCTCCCTGAGGTTGTGCTTTTCTCACTCTCGGTGCAGGAACCGGAGGGAGGGCGAGGGCGGGAAGGGGCAGCGGAGGGGGAGGGGTGGAGGGGCGACAACTTCCCTCCCGCTCGCAGAGGCTTAAAAACGGCCCGGCGGGGCCGAGGCGCCCGCGACGGGGGCGGCGCGACCTCCCAGCGGCTCGTCACCGGCGCCAGCGGGCGGCGGGCAGCGGCTCCGGCCTCATGGGGGCGCGGGCGGCGGCAGGCGGGGAGAGCCCGGCTCTGGTCGCCGGCGGGTAGGGGCGGGGGACAGCCTGTCGTCGTCGTCGTCGCCGCCGCCGCTCCCGTCGCGGTTGGACCCCGCGGCTCTAGGTGCCCATGGCCAGCGGGGCCCCGCGCGCGGACGCCCCCCCGTGCCCGGCCCGATGGCGGTTCGCTGTCCTGGCGCGACGGCGGCAGCGGCGGCGGCGGGTCCCTGCCCGGCGCGGGCACCAAGATGGCTCCGCGCTTCCCAGCTTCACCTGCGCCACCCCCCCGCCAGCTGAGCCCTACTTCCGCCGCCGCGCTTCCGGCTTCCGCCGCCGGGGCTCGGCGGGCGCGCGGGGCATGTCGGGACAGCCGAGCGCTGCGGGTTGAGGGGCCGCGGCCGTCCTGCACCTCCCGGGGGGGTGAGTCGAGCCTCGAGCCGGCCCTTCGGGGTCAGCGAGGAAGGGAAGAGCGGAGACAACTGCCTGTGGAAAACGGAGTGCCCGGTAGCCGGGTTCGGCTGCCTGTGAAGGCGGGTGTCCCAAAGGAAGGGCCGCGGTGCTTGGCCGGGGCCTGGCGGTCACTTCTTAACAAACGGGTGCACCCGGGAACAGGCCGGAGCAGCGGCTCGCAGGGCGGTTTGGCTTTGAAGGGCTGTAATAAAACGAAAGCTTTCCTGTTGTGCCTGCACGTACTGCCAAAGGCAGTGGGACAGGATGAGTTTCGCTAAAATGTGGAGTTTACCCCCAGAACATAATGCAGACAAGTTGCATGAGGTAGAAATAACTCAGCTGTGATCATCTGATGATTGGAGATGAAAGAAATGCTAAACCTCACACTAACGTTTTCTATTAAAAAAACCCAAGCACTAGTCTGAAAAGAAGACCATGGAAAGAACACAAAGGAAATAAAAAATGAGGGCAATATGGGTCTTAGAATAATAAGCCTTGTACAAAAATATCGGTCAAACCACAATGATCTCTTAGGCCAAAAAAGCCCCTTGCTCTCTAACACAGGCCCCAGGGAAGGAGGCAGGTATCTGGGGAGTTGCAGGAGTCAACACCTCCAAAATTAAAACACAAGAAGTAACTCACATGCCAGTTATGTAAGGAGATGCATAGGTTAGGCAAGGTTGTAATATCCTACCCTCCTCTGAAGGGTGGGGTGGGGGCTTGTTCTTATGTATGTAATGCCTAACTAGTTTAAGATCTTGCACACAAAGATGCATTACTAAAACATCCATCAACTGTAGGAAGTATGTTTACTTGTGTAAATGTCAGATCCTTCAGTGCCTCCTAGTGTACTGTAACTTCTGGGAAGGGTCAGAACGCTGAGCAAAGGAAGGTGGTAGCTTTCCTACCAGTAGAGAAAAAATGAGAGTCCACAGTCTCCTACTCCTGAAATCTTTCTCCCAAACTTCATCTAACAATGTGTTGCTTGTCCAAATCCACTGTTCTAAAAGTACTTACACAATTCCTTTCAGGGATCCTATTGAGGAGATATCTGAGGTAATAGTCAGATACACAAGAAAAGTATTTGCTTCATGTCCTTTTACATCTAATAATTTTTAACTGAATAAACTCTCACAACATTACTGGACTTGCTGTGCTTTTTTACTCAGAAATTTTTGCCATCAGGCTATCCGTATACATTTTCATTTCACAGGAAGAGCTCATTTATACTCATGCACACATACATATGGCAAGGTTTAGCATCTGATGGGTGATACTATCTTTAATATTCTGTTACACAAAAATATGTGTTTCAAAGCCTATTAAATCAATTCAGGATATCTGAAATTCAGACTCTTTCTTGATGAAAATAAAAGAATTGCCTAGAACCTGTTTTTCAGCTATTGAGGAATACTATTAATTAACAATAGTTGTTGTAATTGTTGTATGAGCTGATGACACACAGTTGGGCAATTAGGTAATTACTGTGCTCAGTCCCTTTCTACAGTGTGCAGGGGCAGGCAGAGAGTGATACTTAGCAGGGCCTGAAGACTTAGAGCATCGAGTAGAGTAAAATGCTTTGCCCTTAGTTCTACAAAGTCAAAATGTTTAGACCTTGGTGCCACAAAGATAACAGTGATAGGATACTTGATATCCTCAAAATCACCACAGCAGTATGTCAGTGCTGAGCTGGTGCAAAGTGACTCTCCTGATAGAAAGTTCTCCACAGATGTCTGAAGGAGGATCTTCATCAGTGTAACTCTAGCTAGTACCACAGCATTCTTCACACTTGGTACTTCACTGTCTAGCTCATGGGTTCTTCTTTTCCTTTTTTCTGTTGTCAATGATCTGAGGTTCAGGAATATCACTTCTGTTTTCTTCAGGTAGGTTTAGTCCAAGTACCCTCTCACCTATGAATTTACCAGAACTGGAGTTTTGTTAACATTTTATGAAATTACTTGGATTAAAACTACCTCAAAATGCAATGTAATACCTAACAAACAAAAATTTTTACCTGATCAACCCAAAGTGGCCCAAAATCATAGCCAAGGTCAAAACAAGTTGGTCACAGTGCAATGTGCAAACATGATGATTGTCTTCATCCTTCTGAAAAAGCATAGTTTTCATCCAGCATAGCCCACTGCAGTCTTACCAGGCAGAGGTACGGGAGCTGTTTGGTTTTGGGAGGTGAAAATTTCCACGCATGCACTGTTATGAGAATTTGAGGAATGATGCAGTTACCTGAGCACCTGCTCAGGTGCTCTTGTGGACACCTCAGTGACCCAAGCCAATGCAGAGTACAGGTTCTGACCTGGGCTCATAAGACAACTGTCAGTAATGAATGCTCCTTGTCAGTGCTTCTGTTCCATGGTTTGAGGAGGATAATCACCTCTTGAACTAAGATGCAGAAATAATTCTCCAATTCAGCAGGGCAGAGCTTGGGGCTCGCCAAGTTCAAGGACAGTTTTCATCCTCCAGTAGAAGGAAAGAAGGTAAGAACAAGAATGCCATGAGAGAAGAGACTATGAGGGAGCAGGATGATGCTCCCAAGGTCAAGCATCTGAAACAAATGCTCCAAGAAGATGTCCGGTCTCTAGAAGCTGTGGAGGGTGGGATGAGGGGACACTACTCCAGGTAAGAAAGTCTTGCTTAGTGCATCCCTTCATTAATTTGAGATGGTTCTGTTTTGTCTTGATTTGTTGCTGGGTGCTCTGCCAAGTGCTGGGCTCTTTGCCAAGAAGCAGCTCTCAGGCTCTCTGCTCTCACTATTTCTGTCTGAGTGCGCATGCCTACTGCATGCCATACTGGTATCACAGCCACAACACCCCAGCCTGTCCATCTTGCAGGGCATGCCCACCACGCTGTCTCCCCAGCCTTGGTCTGGGGAGGTGCAGCACTACCCTACTCCAGGTGTTTTGTCCATTCTTACACCTTCTCCTGAACTCCCTGTGTCTGATGCAGCTGGCAACAACTCTGAAGCAAATGGACACATGCACAGAAAAGACAATAAAGATGCATTTCTACAGTGTGCACAAAATTTCATATAACAAAGTGAGGCCTGTTTGCCACAGGGTTGATGCCTGTTCCTCAGTGCTGAATATTGAAAGAAAACAAAGAGGTTAAAATGGCTTTTCATGTTTTTCACCATGTTAATGGTTGGTTAATGCCAGACTGCAAATGATATCCTGAGGCTGGCTTGATGCTTCTCCCAAGACTTTTTCCCAGGTGGTGGCTAAGTTTGGTAACAGGTTGTTCTTCAAAGCAATCTACCACACATGTCTCCAGAGTGCTTCAAAAGGTCAAGCAGGCTAGTGGATGCAGGACATTGTGTGAGCCAGTTACAAGACAGCATGCCGTAGCACATCATGGCAAAGTTCTGTCGTGTTCTAGCTAATCCAACAGAAAAGTTGTCCTGTCTTGATGTCCAACTGAATCAAATTTGTGCTGCCAAATGACCTGTTAGTGCATAGCACCAACAGTAATTTGAGAGACACACCTGCCTGATAATGGGAATTTTGGCAGGTTACATCAACAGCAGTCTGGGTCAAGGGCATTGCAGAGAATCTCTGCCACATGAGAAAGCGGAGATGCAAGAAGGTATTACAATACTTTGTGGAGTGTTGCATGAAAACAGGGTTTCACCTGCAGGAAAATTGTTTCTCTGATGAGGAAAAAATTTGGAAGCTTATAGGAGTCTAAAAACTAAAAAAATATAGCTGAAATTTTGAAGTGTATTTTGATGATGGAAAAGGAGATGAAAGAAGAACAGATAAGAAACTAAACACATTGCATCCAAGGAATGAAGAGGTAGAAACAGGTAATATTCAGCACCCTGACCTAGATGTTGTGGTACTTGAAATGGCATACATGAGCAGGGATGGCATAAGCCTGGTGCTACTCACCAATATCTTTTGTCAACCTTATGTGCAACACAGCACTGTTAGCTTTTACCAGAATCCAGTAGAGAATACACATTACATCGAGAAAAGGAAGAGGAGAGGAGGAACAGTAGAGAGATTCATTAATGTGACATGCTTCAGTTATAAGGGTGCTTCAGCACATTATGTTTAACTGCATTAAATTGAAGTGGTCCCCATTACCATTCATTCTACTTCCAGTTTTGGGATACCACAGGTTGACTAACTTTCCAAAGAAATCTTGCTTTCACTTTCTCAAACACCACAGGCTGAAAGCATGGAAGAGGTGATGAAAGTAATGATGCAAGCACAGCAGGGTGAACATTTGCACTTCTATCTTAAAATGCATTTCAAGAGACTGAAAAAATGTGTCTTCTGGCTTGTGCAGACTAGACTTGGCTGTGTTGTTCCCCTGGCAAACATGAGGGAATGCAGGTGTGATCACTCACTTCTCCTTGTCCTCAGGGCTATGGCTTGGAAAGGCACAGGAGTTCATAGAGACACATCCATTTTTTTTTCCAGCCAATTTATTGCATGAGATAGGCATGTATTTTCCCCTGTGGATCTCCCCGCAGACAAAAACTATAATCACTGATGAGGAGACCATGAAAAATAGTATCTGACAATTTCAGAAGTCCTCTGCTAGGAAGAAAGAAATTAAATGAGAATTCCTTTAGAGATGACAAGGTTGCCACTAAGATGGTTTCTCCCATACAGAGATGTACTTTTTTTTTTTTTTTTTCCTTTCTCTCTTATTTCAGAGGAAGGAAATTGCTGTTCAAAATTCCTGTGCCACTGTTATACACAATTTTCAGAATGCAGCATTTCATATGAGAGAGACGCATGTGAGTGCTCACACATACCCTGAAGCAGAATGGCAAGATTAACATTTGTTTCCTGTCTTAACCTCTCACTGGGGACTAAAAATCAAAGAGAGTCTGCATTGCACCCCAGAAGTGTCTGCTTTTCACTGGTGAGTCATGTGGTACTCTACTAGTCATATCCAGCGTGATTTTATTTCTGATTGCATGGTAAGTAAAATACATCCTTGCTATGGCTTGAATCTAACAATAACAAGACTCAATAACAAAATAAAGCACTCTAGAGATTTTATCACTGCTGATGCAGTGGGACCCAGCTGTTCAGCTACATTCTGACTCGGCAAAGATTTCATTGTCTTTTCACATGCGGTAATGCACTCAGAAATGACAATCAAAGGCAAATTTTTAAAGCACACATATGGCTTTATGTCTAAGTAATACATTGGATGTGCAGAAGAATAGTTTCTTGTGCTCTGGCACTATGACACTGTGGACAATTACAGATAATTCTTGTATCTTAAGTTCCTGTTCCTCCTAGAAGATTACTGTTTCATGATATACTGATCACTATTACTAACAGATATTAAACATCTCTAGAGACATTACAACTGACTACCATTGTTACTTATTTCAAAACACTAGACTTGCAGAACAGATGGAGCAAATACTGCTTTAGCACAAAAGAAGGGACAGCACACAGCTTTTTCCCCTTGCTCTGCTTCTAACTAGACAAGTGGCTATGCAAGATTCATGGAACCTTCCCAGACACTGCAAAGCTGCTCTGAGGAATCACAAGCTCTAGAAAACAAATTTCCTCCATTTGGATTGAGCAGTTTCCACTCTTTGACTAATCCTTTCCACAGGAGACTGAACTGATGGTGTCCAAGGTTAGTTCTTTGGAATCTTAGAGAATAGGAACATATGCCTGATATTAAAACCTTATTCAAAAGTGAATTCACTGTTTGTGAGATAAGTGAATGGTACATACATACACACATGGAAAATGGAGTCAGTAGGGGACCACTTTGCAACGGCTGTTAAAATTATTGTTATAAAACAGGAGACAACAATTAGCGCAAAGACCTTATGTATGAACTACTACTCTTCAGAAGGTGTAAGATGCCATTTAGAGAAAATAATGCCTGCAAAGATTGCTGAGCATGTTTCG
Organism: Athene noctua; assembly: GCF_965140245.1. Classification (NCBI taxonomy): domain Eukaryota; kingdom Metazoa; phylum Chordata; class Aves; order Strigiformes; family Strigidae; genus Athene; species Athene noctua. Next base: position 44,076,585 of record NC_134041.1, read on the forward strand.
TCCGGTGTCTTGTATTCCACAGGCTACAAGTCTATTTTCCTCTTCCTTTACAGCAACCTGCAGGAGCATTTGTTTTCTTTTTCACACTCTGTTCTTTCCTCTGCCATTACCAAAGTTGACAGTCTGGCAGGCTCTAATATGCACTGTAAGTTCACAGATAAATTAAAGGAGTAACATCAAGCTAAAAGGAACTGCAAAGAGATGTTCTCCATTTCTCAGAGGGGAAAGAAAACAAATGTTAAATTTTTTCATTTGATACCACATTTGGACATTTCCTCAGCTAAGGTGAAAAGACTGCAAAAGCAGTAATCTCTCTCTCCTTAGTCCAGAGAGCAGGTTGGATACCCCTTTTACGGAAACTCAGCATCTGATAACTCAGTTTGTCTAGAGAGTGTATTATACCCTAACTAGCAATGTTATATCCTTGAAAGCTTCCTAAATACTCAGAGAAGCCTCTTCTGATGCAGGCGTTAAGCAAAACATAGGTTCCTTGGATTATTTTCAGTTTGCCAAAAATAAGCAAGGAAAGTTTCTAAATGTGACATTCCTTCTCTATCAATCTACAGTTTTAGAAATCAAAAATTGTAAAGATGCAAGTGCTGCTGTAGCTGGCTCTCAACACACCTTTGCTGTAGAAGTCAGGTTTCTATATTTGCTGTAGAGTGTACAGTCAGTTGGTATGTAAAGGATCGCTGTTAGGGTGACATAGGGAGTCCATTCATTCATGTCAAGACCAACATACACTATTCTGCAATATATGTAAGCAGACCTTGCCTAACTGCAGTAATCCCGCAAACTCAGAGGTACCTTGCTCTGCTGTATTTACATGCTTCTCACATCTTCAGGAGCAGAAGCTTTCTACATGCTAAGAAACCTGTTCCTTCAGATGAAACTGGCCATAGCAAAATTGAACTATAGCTTCCTCTCAGCACTTAAATCTTTCAAAATATAAAGGTTAGGCACCTTAGCATTTAAATATAGGAATAACAGATTGCTAAGAAAAGGTGATTCTGAAGTGCAAGAACAACACTGTATGATATTATTTGGACAGTAAAATAGTCTATGTATTCTGCAGAGCCTTTCCTCAGAAAAATAATGTAACCTTGGAACTTAGGGATGTAAGGCTTTTTATTTTTAAAAAATTAATTAATGCTATCTCCCATCAGAATTCAATGGGACGTTCAATTGTCAACTTAATTGTTAATTCAGCATAAGGTTCTCTCTTACAAAAAGCACTGTTGCAACAACCACACAGCAATGCTCCGTTTAAGGAAACATACCTTGACAAGTTTTGTGCTCGTGAGCATGGGTAAGGGTCAGTGCTTTCCAAGTTATGTATGTTTAACTGGCCTCTTGTGTAAGAAAGAGGACACATTAACAAAAATACTAGGCATGATGCAGTGACTAGATACAGAGATAATACCTCTCTGTTACTTTTCTGTGTCTGTAAGAAGCAAAGGAGAAAAGATTTTTTTCCCTAGACCTACTTACTTGAGCAAGTAGGACCTATTGCAGCATGCTCTGTAAAACAAATGACTTGATCCTTAAAATGACCTAGATGCTTACAGTTAAATAGTGTTCATCTCATTCTGTTTTACCTGCAGATCTCATATCCCTGATGTATTCAGGAGGCAAGCTCTTTGAACATGATCCTTCTCCTTTAGGATTTAGGGATTCCCAGATTATATCAGATGATTCTATTTTCAGCTCTCAGGGTAGCTGACCAGCCCTTAGTAGGTACTGATAGCTGGTTGTTTTGTGAGATGACTCAAAGGCTACTAGCTTTTTCAGGCAGATCTTCGTTTTCAGCCATGTGCCTGCAAAATGCTGTGACAAAGTCCTGTAAAACTTACCATCCCAAATTTTAATGCATTTCCCAAAGTAATTTCCTATGTCTTCCTGGGGGAAGAAAAGTAGATTTGTGTAATTCTCTCATCACATTTAGTGTTGAATCTGTATTTATTCAGGATGGTTAAATAATAGTAGCAGGAATTTACTGAGTAGTGGCATGCTCTTTACTTATATCTTCAGGCATCTTGTGTGTGGATGCTCCTGCCTCAGCTGAAAAGAGGCATCTGATTCAAACAACAACAAAGTGTGTCAACAACAAAGTTGCATCAGTTTAAGCAAATTGTTAAACCTGTGTAACTGTGAGGACAAGCCTTGTAGGACAATAAAGATTTTCCAAGTCTTAATCAACTCAGCTGTGGTTTAAGTATTTGGGGAGTTAAAGGGTTTCTCTTGACACCTCAGTATAGTTGTACTGAATCACAGAATCTCCTTCGTAGTCTTGCTAGAGATAATGAAATGGTAAACCTGAAACAAAGGACCTTTCCTGTGATGTGTTTGGTTACTGGTTCTAAAAAAACCAGAGTGTTCTGCAGCTTGAATAGTACATTTGTTCCCTCTTAAACAGGTCTCCATCCCACGATCAGAGGTTATAATCCTACTTTATCTCCAGCAAGCCTGTACATGCAAGTGGGGAGAGGGAAAAGAGGAAGGAAGGAACTAACCTTTAGAAGCACATTTTCTTCTTTGCATACAGCTCAGTTTTACGCAGAGCAAATTAGTTAAACTGCAAAGAAGAGTTTGTTGTTGTTGTTTGAAGGGGTTTTGTTCTGCTTTTGAGAAGAAAGTAACAGGGAAGTATAAACCTTTGAAGTGGTTTCAGCTGAGTCGTCCAGTTACCTTGCCACAGTAAATCTCTCCCACGCTCCCTATCTTCACGGCGAGGAGGGCCCACTGTCCAGGCTAGCAATCAGGCAAACATGACAGCAAGCCACTGCATGACCTCTTCTCATGGAAACCTTTGAAAGGTACTGGCCTCTGGCTCCTGAGGCCCAGGGCTGGCATAGGCTGGGAATCTCAACATGCTCTTCAAACACTTCCCAGCAGCATTAATTTGCTGCAATTTTAATTGTTGCCCATTTGTTTCTGCTGTTGGGTAGCAACTGAACATGAGTGCAGCATTGAGTTACACCTGTTTCCAGCTCATCCCTTTGAGCCACAGCTGCCCTAAAGTCTGTATGAAGGCCAGCCCAGATACAAACAGGAGAAGTGAGGCCTTTTGCTTAGCTGATATCAGAGCAACACAGCTTCACAGCTTCTTTTTGGTAAAGCTGATCCAAAGCAGTTGTTTCTTCCTTTCAAGAGACAGGCTAGTTTTGAAAATCTGCAAAGAGAAGGGTGCCTTTTATTTCTGGAAGAATGTGTGGGATTTGAAAAGAAGGGAGAGGAAGATCAAATGGTGCACCACGGTTTCACCAATTTGTTTGAATTTGTCTGTCCTACTCCTGTCCTCCATCAGCATATCTTAAATCCAAGGGGTTTTCTAAACATAAATGACTCTAGCTGGATCATCCACATAGTTAAAGATCCATGTTGCTGGCTCTACTTCCTCTTTTCACTTTTGCACATAAACACAATTCCACAGAAACCTTCTATCAGTGCTAGGTACCCTCTCTAGACATGTCAGTTTAAGAGTGGCACAGCACCCAGCCCAGCAACCCAAAGTTGCCTGAGCAGTATACTGTCTTCCTCCATTAGAAAGTGGAAATTGTGCCCAACTAAGATTTTTTTTAATGTTAGTGGTGATACCTGAATGCCCACCTTCCTCTCTCCTAATGAATACGGTAGCTATCCTAGTTAGAAAACTGCATGGAGCCCAGTTTCCTCCTGATTCACATTTCAGTTTCAAAATCCAAAGCCAGCTATCTATCCTATGGTTGGCAATCTGAAACAGGTAAGCTCATGCTATACACTCCTCCCAAGTCTTTTCACCACATGAAGGCAGCAGTCAACTACTTAATACAAAACACAAGACTTGACAGACTTGTAACTCTAACCAGTTTTGACTTTGTTTCTTTCCCAGGCAGTAACTACAGAAGAGTGCTGCAGAACTGGCTTGGTGAAACAGTGCCCGCTGACACATGGAAGGCCATCTAAAATGCCTGCACTCTCCTTCCCAGTTTTGCACAAGCAAGAGGCAAGAGAGGAAATGTAGGTAGGTTTAGAAAACCCCCAAGGCAGACATGAATCGAGAGAGGTGTTAACCACAAGTAGTTCTTTCTTCAGTGAGTGCACATCAGTTCCCAACAGCAAGCTGGAGTCAGTACGCACAAAAATTATACACTATAACACTTGGAGCCTGTAGGAATCAGCTACACCAAGCCCCAGCCTAACTCTAATGACTTGGGAAAATCAGTGCAGTAGCAGTGACCTTCCACGGAGCTGGACTGTTTTTCAAAACAGACTTTTTATACAGCAATGCAGCTTTCAGCAGTGGGGTTGGTGTGGTGAGTGGGGAGGGAAGGGTGCAGAATAGAACTGTTCTCTTGCATTAGTGGCTCATTCAAACTGCATTTCCTTTCTCCCGGTTCTACTTTTCCAAAGGTTGGCTTTGATTCTTAATGTGGTGTCACATGAATCCTAGACCAAAGGGAGCCTAAATCATGCTGAACAAGTTTGTTCAAAGGTAGTAGAGAAAGATCAGCTACAACATCAAATTATAAAGCTAATATATTAAATCCTGTTAAATTTTAAGTGCAATGAGTTGACCTGCAGATACCCCTTACCTGTTGCAAATAGCCAAAACTGTGGCATTTGAAGAACTCTTGAATTTCATTGTAATGGTAGCTAACATGATGCTGACTTTGTAACATGCTTTAGCATGTTAAAGCTGCTCTAAAAATAACTAATACAGAAATTTAATTAGCTTAATTCGGTGCTGAAAAAAATCCTAAAACCTGCCCATGGAACAGATTTCTTTGTTAAAAATAAGACAGAGCCCCACACAGTCACAGTATAATCCATTTATTAGCATAACTTGTGAGCCATTGGTGTTGATCCAGGGGACATGACAATTTCGGCACTTGACTGATTTCAGAGATACTCAGACCCTGGTTAGTAGAAAGGGATTTTAATAGGACTGAGTGGGCTACTACACAAGCAAGTTTTTCTTCTTGATGTGGGAAATTAAATAGTTTTCTGAACAAGGAAAAATACAGCCCAAGAGATGTGCATTGGTCCAAGTCCACAGTGCCTTCTTGCACAAGGAGTGATCCGAAGTTGGTTACCACCAGGTGCCATTCTGTTCCTTCTAACTGCAAGAAACTCCCAGCAAGTCTATCAAGATCGTGTTAAATACCACAGTACAGTTCATGTCTCAAAAGCTTTAATCTGATTGCTGAATATACACATAAAAATCTGTCTTCAAGTGACTGATGGATCACTGCAGCTTTTTTGGGGGGTGAAGAGACTTCAGGATATTGACTTCAGAAAGGAAGGAAGACAGACCCACCTCTTACCTCTGAGATAGCAAATATCCATGTTCCTGGTTCCTCACCAGTGCCTCCACTAATATGTTTGAGAAACTGATCTGTTATTCTCTGCTACAAGCATACGAGGATTACAAGGGTAATCGACATCCTGTCCAGGTTAACAAACAGCTGCCTGATTAATTACAGCATAGAACATAATTCATAGAAATCATCAGAACAGTGGTCGGCTACAGGAAGGGGATAAATCTCTAATCCAGCTTCAGCTGGCCAAAGCCTGGAGTGGCATCAAGGCAGGGCTGATAGGGGTACCACTGCAGGCACTGCATGTCAGGAAGACACTGGCACTGGGTCAGCCTTTGTAGAGCACTGGGGTATTCCCTCAAAGAGGGATACCTGGAGCACTAATAGCTGCTCCTTGGACCCTTTCCATAGCCACGTTTCTACTTCTGTCAATGCTTCCCTTTCTCATGTAACCAGCATGTGCCACACTGCTACAGGAAGTTGTCTCACAGCATCCACATGGCACAGTGCAGCCACCAGCAACAGTGTCTGAGCTTCTAGCTCTTGGAAATAGTGTGGTGTGCATTACCCTTATCCAACAGACTAACACTCTGAAGATGGACTGTATCAGCCCTACAGGTACATCAGCCAAGGCAAAGCTCTACACAGCTATTCAGGTGCTCCCTGCCCAGAGCTGCAATATGCTCCCCAAACATACCTACAGAAATTGCTCTGGGCTCAGAGAGACTGCTGCACCTGACTGAGGCACAGGGATAATTCACCTGGCGGGTTTTCATCCCGTTGTAGCTAGGCTGCCACCAAGATCACACTACCAAGTTTAAAGCTAGCTCCAATGTACATACGTAATACACATACAGCACTGAAATCACTTACAGCATTGCCTACTATAGAAAATAATACTGAAAGTAATCAGCAGATGGCACAGCCTCCCCTGGCAAACTGCATTCAGTTTTGGTTACCAGAGCTTAAAGATCCAGCAGAAGGAGATGATGTGAAGACAGAGTCACCACGTTATCAGATATCTAGACAGTTTGGGTTGAAGAGAGACAGAAACCACAGTTTTGGAAAGGGGACTATCTCTAGACTAATGGACAACAGAGAATATAAAGCCAGGCCCCTTATTTCCTCTCATGGCTGAGAACATAAGGACAGATGAGATTCAGTGAAAACAAAAGGCAATTAATTCAGGAACCATAAAAAGAAATTATGTGCTATGGAGAATAAAATTATATTGGTTTCATTGCCAGAAAATATTGAGGCTGAGAGCTTAGTTGGATTAAATAGGAGATTAAACATTTATATGGAAGATGAAGGCTGGTTACATTAAATAGTTTTTTGAAAGTAAGGGATATAAACTCTTACACTTTAGAAAACAAAGAATCACAAAAGGATAGTGCATAATGTTTTTACAATACCTAGAGGACCAAGTACTTCTATTTTTAATTATAATAATAGTAATACAAGTAATTAATTTAAATAGGCCAAGAACAAAATTCCCCAGAAGGAAAGGTTGTTAAAACTTGTTTAGTACAAACTCATGCATACTATCCTTTGAAACATCTGCTGCTGGCCAACATTAGGTACAAAATACAGTCCTAGGGCAGCTGAGTGCCTCTTATCCAACCAGGCAGTCCCAGTAAACCTTGGTGGCAAAGCACATGAGTTTGGTTTGGGCCACAATCCCAGTTTAAACAGTAAAGAGCAGTAGTGGTGCTCTGAAACAGGTCAGGACAACTGAGGAGAGTATTGGCAGGCTTGCCTACAGTACCAGTAAAGTGTAAAAGTAGGCAAAGGAGATTGGATACTTCCTTCCCTCCTCCTGGCTCATGCAGAACTCACCAGGTGTTAATCACAAGGATTCTCACAGCTTTCATGGTGACAAGATCTAGGAGAAATATTTTGAACTAGAAAATGGGAATTTCAGAAGACAATGCCAGGCCTGCATCTCACCCGTGGTACACGGTAATTTATTTTAACTCCTGAAAATCAACCAGCTAAGTAGGCTTGAGGAAATAAATTCATTGTTTCAATCCTTCAGGTGTTTCTGTGCTTGTTGGGGTTAGGAATATACACTGAAAGATCAAATCAGGTTAAACTAGAGATGTGACAGCATCCAAGGCACAGAAACTCCATTTGAGCTGCTGTAGCATGCTGGCTTGGGGGAGGCTGAAGGCAAAAGCCAAATCCCTCCATGTTTCCCAGACAGGTACTGTTGCTGCCAGCATGGAACTTGGCGTTTAATTCCCTGCAAGAGCAGAGGTCTGTGACATAATTGCTCTCGGTCCTCCTGTCATTTTTATTCCTGAGAGATAAGGAGCAGTCTGCAGCTTGCGCCTTAGGGAGTCTCTGCCAGCAGCTGTAGGACAACACAGCCAGAGTGGAGCCAAGCACAGAGCTGCCAAAAGATCAAGCCTGGCACTTTAAACAGGGTTATCAGCACAAGCTGCACTGCAGACATTCAGGCCCTCAAGAAGAGGCACAAACAGATCAGAACTGTCTCAAAGGCCAGTTTGCATGGGTTCTGACATTTCATGTTTTAAAGGTTCCTATAATTCTTTTTTAAAATAAGGCTTCCAAGCAGGATCTTTAAACAGTCCATTGCAACACTGGTAACGCAACTTTCCTACAATCCCTACAGAGGGTAAATGGAACTCTTTAGTTTATCATTAACACACAAAAATCATCTACCTAGCAATATCAGCACCTTTACATTAAGCTGTTTTATAGAAGACAAATTAAAGCTTTAAGCAACCACTACTTATTGAATCCAAGGCAATTTCTAGGACTCTGTCACCACATGTCCTGTAAATATGACGTTGCTAATCCATGGGCTGTGCTCTGCCTCCTGTTCTTGCCTTGGCAATACCTAGGTTCTGAACACCTTCCAGACAGCAGTCCAGTGCCTGACCCAGTCATTGCCTACCCTACAGTGCACGAGCAAACCCAAAATATGCACGTGTCCCATGCTGTATTATTACTTCATGTTCAGGTCCTTGGTTATACATCAAAGCTTACTGCCCCTGCTCCTGAGCAGACCTGTCTTTTCTCTGGCGTGTCTATACACAATGAGAAAGACACTGTGCACTGCACAACTGGTAATGCACTTAGCCCTTCTGTCTATTTTTATATTTTGCTACCTACTCAAGAATAATAATTAACTTACAAAAGTGTTTAAGGCCTAAGAGGAAACTATGTTCATTTGTTCAGATGAGAGGGAAGGAAGAAATTGAAGTATTCAATTAATAACCCCTGCTTGCTCTCAGCGTTATTTCTGTTCAGGCTGAGGACTACAGCTTGATGGCAGTGCTTGAATACCCTCAAGTTAAGCCAGTTTATTCCAACTGAGAGGAATGAAAAAAGAAAATAGTGCAAAGAAGAGAAGAGAGGAAGCATAGCCCAGAGGCTGCAAGAATAGGACACACTTCAGGAAAGCCGGAAGGTGCTTTGCAGCACACTTACTGTTTTACACAAGGAGCGAGTAATTTGCTTGAGGTGCACCTATATCCCAGGAGTATTTCAATTTTTCATGGGAGAACTGTGAGCACAGAGATATTAAAGAGTAACATCACAAATAAAGGGCAGCTAATAACTATGGTGAACAAGGTACCAAGAGAAACTCCCCGCAGTGCTGTTAAATCATGATTCAACACCTGAATATTTAAGATTAACATTACATTTGGACTTAAAGAAAAATAACGTATCTATTCAGCCATTTGAGGTCACATTTTTAAGTTCTTCGTAGTAATCACAAGGGCAAGAAAGCTATTGTCTCTTAAAAATTAAGATTTACTCTCACAGCAACACCTGATTCTAGAAGATGCTACTTTAAGGAAAAAAACAAAAACAAAACAAAAACAAAAAAACCAAACACCAAAACAAAACAAAAAACCCCCCAAAAAACAAAAACACAAAAAGAAACACTATATTGAGAAAGCAGCAATAAAACCACAGCATCTGGCAGCTGGAAATATATGAGAGAGGATTACAGCAGGAGGGAGAAGCATCTCTTAGCAGGGACAGACATTTAAAGGGCTCATATGGGAGCAGACCTACTATTCGGAAGAGAAAAGGTTCCCCCTAGGGACACAACAGGGAAGGAAAAAAACCCAACTGTTGGCCTGTTCCTCAGCTCAGGTCAAATCTTCTGATTTCTGGAATTGAAGAGAGTTGTTATGAAAAAATATATTTCCACTATGCCAGGGCCTGGTGCTATCTTCCAAGCATCTCACCTCTCCTTGCAGTGTTTTTCAACTGTGCAAACATACAAAAACAGGAATAGATTTACAGAGGAAGGTGTCTCTCCACTTCTACCATTGTTGTGTGCTAGGGCAAAGGAACAAGTATGATTACAGGACTCAGATAGTCAGAGCAACATACACTTATCATTCTTACCAGTGTGCACCTGCTTTCTCTGCTCAGAGATTATGGACTAAAGTGAAAACAAAGACTTTAAAGAATCAACCATAATGTTTTTCTCCCAGTTCTACAGTCTAATGACAAAATAAATCTCTGTCAGTCACAGGCCAGAAGCCACAGCCTTCTGCTGATGCAGGACAAAAGGATCATACATTGAAGTTCCTAGAGTTCAGACATTTTCATTTTAGCTTGGTCACTTTCTTGATCCAGGGTACATATTTGCTGACCTTTGTGTACACACCAGGGGAATCCTTCCGACCACAGCCATAACCCCAGGAAGTGATCCCCAAAATGATCCAGCGTCCGTTTGACCTCTGACACATGAGTGGCCCTCCACTGTCACCTTGGCAGCTGTCCACCCGTTTATCTTCAGAGAGGTTCCCAGCACAAATCATGCGGTTAGTGAACTTCTGCCCATAACGGACCTCACAGTCTTCCTGTGGGAGAAGAGGCACCACCCCCTGCAGCAGGGTTCTCGAGTAGGACTTCCCTGGAACAGAACACACCAGCCAGACCAATTTATCTAGGGACAAAAGCAGCAACCTAGAGCAACAGTACTCGGTGCAAAAACTGGTATTTGTACGTTTCATGTAAAGATTGCAGCACAGAAATAGGCTGATCTCATCATCTCTGAACCACCAGAACTTCAGAAAACAGTGCTGCAAAGCCAGACCACAAAAAAGATCTGCAAGATCAAAGAAATAGGGAAGAGGTTGGAGAAAAAGGTTAGATCAAAGGATGAGTCTTACTCCAGGTTCTGCCAACAGGTAACTTGAACCTCGTTCAATTTATTTCACCTCTCTGAGCCTCAATTTCCTCCTCTGTAGAACAAGGACTTTGTTTTCTCAAGAGAATAAATGCAGTAATATTTGTAAAGTGATCAGTTCTCAGAAAAGTTTTGGAAGATGTTTCAGAGGCATCCAAATATTATTCAAAGGGAGCTTACTTCATCTTTGGCCAGATTTGTCCCTATTTGCTCAATCTTTTTATTACCCCAGACAAGCTCAGAACACAAGATTCATGTACTATATTAGAGTCCAACCTTTCTGTGCCCAAGGTTTATGGTAAGTTCACAAGGTAGTAGGTAACTGCCCCTCTCATTGGGAAAGCTGGGTTTGGGTCATGGGAAGGATTCTAGCCATTAAGCCCCAGTACAGCTTAAGGGAGTTACATGGCTAAGGTGCTCCTTGATCCTCCCCAGACACCCTGAAGTGACACGTGCACCTGGTGCAACTGACTCTAAAGGCAAATGTATACTTGCAGTTAAACACTTGGGGTACCAGCTAGGGAGACAGCTGGGAGGATGGTTAGTCCAAAATCAACAGACAAGCTCCTGGGGCTATTTGCCTTTTGGCAGCAAGTCTTTCTGAACATATGGCTTTGCTCCAGTTACAGTAGCCCCAGAAAGGCCTCCTTGCCTCAAGCCCTGCATTGCATCTCTGATCCTCAAAGGGGGGAGGACTGGACAGCCAGTTATAAAACTTCATTTAGTGTTTAAAGCTGTCTGCAGACCTCACTAATGCATCCATGTCAGGACTCCACTAAGACCAAACCGTTTTAAAACATTGCCTTGAGAGAGTTAAAGATTTAGTAAGGAATACTTTCTAGAATATTCCCTGTTTCCTTTTACATAGGAAGCTCCATAGCAATGTGCTGCAAGCAGACAGGTACAGGCTCTGTCTCAAACCTAGTGCAGAAACCAGCCTTGGAGTGCAGCTGTCCCTGCAGCAATATCCAAGGAAATCAAGAAAGATAGTCTGAGAGAGATTCCTTCCACCTCTAAGCCCCCACTTCACTACTGCAGTATCATGAAGGAGGCAGAAGGTCATAGAAACATGACGGCCTCCCACAGGCTTTGCACACCAGCTCTGCACAGGCTGCTGCTGCCTAAGGAGTCTGCTGTGAGCAAACATGCATGTAGAAATGCGAAGAAAGAGAAGACTGTGGCCAAATGGCAGCATTGCTCTCTACCACAGCTTCAGAAGGATGCTATGGCAAGAAAAACTTCCCCCATGGGCAGGGTCAAGAAGCCACAAAACCAGAAGAAAACACAATGGCACAAAAACCACCTCACCTCCCTGCTTCTTATCACCATGTGCTGGAACAGATTATAGGAGCAGTAAGAACATGGCCTTGAGTTCTGCAGGCATAAATTAATGGCCCGTGTAGGCTTCTGAAACTAGACTCTCACACCTTTCTTGCCCCTCAAAGCCCCATGACTCACCTGTGTCTCCCCAGCCAGAGATGATGCAGGCTTGCCTGTTGATATCAGACTTCTCTTTCCTACTGGGCAGGCAGACAGGCAGAACATGGCGATTGAAGGAGAGACAGTGTCCCTCTCTGCCCCTCATCCGGACCAGGGCAATGTCATTATCATTGCTGCCAGCCCAGTAGTTCCTGTGGAGGACAATCCGATCCACGAGCAGCTCCCTCTCAAACTCATCCTTCACACCTGTGTGGTAATCACCCACCCGCAGCAGGTAACGCCGTACATCAACACCAAACCTGGGGAAAAATGAGAATTAAGATCTTGATACTCCTACTAAGAAGGAAACAGACTCACACAAGTCTCAGTTGCTATGAGACTGAACCACCTCCTCACAAATGGGCAAAACAATGCCAGCTACAGGACTGTAGGCCCTCATTAGCAGATGTGATAATGCCAGCAGTTGCAGTCAATGGGTGTCCCAAATCACTATTTACCATGCACAGGATTCTTTTTCCTATAAAAAGGGCTACAATAGTTGCAACAGACTTGTGACTTTATCTGTTCACAGTTCCTTAAATCACTGAAGAATGGAAAAAACCTGGTTCCCTTTAAGTTGTAAAGCCTCAAAGTTAAGAGGGCAGGTGTAAGCAGTGAAGGATAAAGCAAGTCTATATTGAGTCATCCCCATAAGTGCTCCAAGATCACATACAACATAACCTGAAGGTCTTGGTTTATTAACTTTGCTCATGTGGTTCCACTGGGCTGGAGGATAATCTTCTATAAGGTTATTTTGTTCATTATTGAATACCCCTCAGGATACCCCACTCACAAACACACCTTTTGAAGCAGTGGGCTGCAGTCACCACCCAGCAGCTGCTGATCAGTGTTGCTCCACACAGCAGACGAGTATCTCGATGAAAACCTTTCAACCGTAGTGACACCTGCCATGGCCAACCACCTCTAAAGAAGAAACAGAGGATTTATAGGTGTCAACACATATGGGAGCTGTTTTCCTCTTTTCCCATCCACTCTGCCCCCTCTGGACTCAGCTGGAATGCATTCTTCCCTAGATAGGCCCACTGGTTCAAATCAAGTTCAAAAACCACCAGTGAAAATGTGTTAATGTACTCATCATTTGCCATCTATTTTCAGAGCCTGTAGGAAAGCTGGAACCAGTTCTGACTTTCCCAACAATTACAGGGTAGTACCTGAGAGACTTGTTTCCACCTATGATCCTTTTCTTGCGACGGTGAAGCAGGCGCATCCCACACACACCAGACTCTGGACCTGCACAGCCAAAGTTAGAGCATTTGGGTAGAAACCTTCAGCTTAAGTAACAACAATTGCTGTCACAGAGCCAAATACCATTCGCCTTCCCTAAGGGCATTAATCCTCATGGTAGCTGACTGCATTATGTTGTGCATATGGAATTCATAGGTTTGATTCCATAAGTTCCTTCAGTTTTGGTGGAGGTGCTTACCTGCAGTATCTGATCTTAAACCAGGAATGGGACTTCTACAGCTATGTCCTCAGTCCTCTAAAACCCAAAGTCTGCTCATAGTTACTGCTCTAAGGAAGGGTACGGTGACTTGGTTGTGGGGAAGTTCTGCAGGCTCAAAGGCCTGACGTGGGTGGAGCCCCTCAGATTAGTTGGGAGCACTCTGTGCTCCCAAGAATAGACAATGAAAACAAGTTAAAAGTAGGAGGTGCAGGACAAGACATGCTTATTTTGAAGGTAAAGCTTCAGCCAAAGAGAACTACTACAGGGAAAAAGCATAAAGGCATGCAGAGATCCTACAACTGAAGCTCCAGATTTTTGCATAGAAGAAATGGGCATGTTACCTGTTCTCACGATATCTTGAGCCTTCTCTTCCACATAGTCACAGATCACACCAGCATCCTCACTGTGCCAGCAGCTGTGAATCCCAGTGTCAGGCCTGACACATTGCCCTAGAGTGTGCTCCATGCCACTGCATTCTATGTTGTCCAGATGGATGGGCCCATGGCCTTCACCAAAATAAGCCATTGCCCTGGCTTTTGCTGTACCACTGCAATTAGAAAGAGGGTAGCTAATCTGCAGTAAGCAGGAGGCAGATAAGCCTGATGCACCAGAACATTTTAAGACAAATAATATTTATGTGTCACTCCACACACAGACAGTAATACAGTGAGAATAGGACCCTACTCCCTCAAACATATGTGGGTAAGCCAAAACCAAGAAATGGAGACCCCAGAAACAGGTCCAGAAAGAAGCAAACCCCCGGAGAGCTGTTTCTGTCTGAAAAATGCATGTACTACAGCTCTTACCTGAATCCCAGTTGCCTGCAAACCACTGCAGCATCTCTGTCTGTCCAGCCATCATCACAGACGCTGCCCCACTGCCCATTCAGAAATACTTCAACCCGTCCCTCCTTGGTGCTTTCTCCATCCACCAGCCGTACAGGAGGCCCTGAAGGAGAAAATACATGGGTTGCTGCAAACAAAACACCAGAGAGTGTGAGGTGCCAAGAACTTGGGTCTTATAGGAAAAGATAAATCCCAGATATCATTAAGCTTAAAAAAAAAAAAAAAAAAAAAAGAAAAAAAAGGACTGTTTCTATATGAAGACAATTCACCTCTGTGCTGAATCAGAAGTCATATTCATTTATTTAATATATACAGGAAATCATTAGTGGATCATATTCTGAAAGCTGAGTAAAGAGGAGAACAAGAACAGAAGGAAAGTTATTAATTCCTGAGCCAAGAGTGGACAAGCTAAAACATGCCTGGGAAAGAAATCCATTAAATTACAAAACTCTTATATCATTCTAAGCAAGAGAAGAGTTCTACATCCAGGAAAAACAAAAATGTTGGATGCTGTCTATTTCAATAAAGAATGTCTGACAGACTCTAAAGTCTCCTGTAGTAGGGAAAGGGGAGAGTATAAGGCCTCATATAAATGAGGAAATTATGCTAACTTGAAATACATCCACAATTTTAATTAAAAGTGTGCCATCCACATAATACAGTGCAAATTTCCGCACAACAGCCCCTTGCACCTGAAGTCCTCTTGTCTAGGCAAGGTGTGACACTAACCTAACTACACCAGTTTCCTAAAGGGTCTAGTTAAAGAGGTCCCATGTTCCCACAGACACGGGGCTGGGGCATGTCATCAGTGAGCAATGGCACACTAAGGCAGCGACCGTTCCTCAGCCCCTTGGGTTTGTTTCAGAGACTGTCAATACAGTTCTCTCCAGTTTCAGTTTCTCTGCAGGTCTGGCCATAGGTCTGGTGGAGTCACAGATCTGTGGCTCTGCCTCAGGACAAAGCCAGGGCTGATTCCTAGGAGGAGTCCTCAAAAAGCAGCCCCCTCACTGAAACAGCACAGGGAAAACTCCCACATCTGCCAGAGTTTCCAAAGGAAGAGACCAGCAGGTGACACTTCCCCACCATCCAAGGCAAGAAGCAAGGCAAGTTACCCAGGCTGCCGTCCATGACCGTGTTGCTCTCTGGGGAACAGCGGACTGCCACATCCTCGGCGTGTGAGCAGTCATGCTGCCCCCAGTTGCTGTGGGGACAGTCCAGGAGGGACAACTCTGTCCCCACACAAGCCACATCATCCAGTAAGATAAAGCCTTGGCCAGCAGCATAGTCCCCTTCAGAGGCCAGGGTAGCAGGACCACTAGAGGAAGGAAATAGAGCATAACATCAGATTCATTAAAACTCATTAATCCCACAGAGGGACCCAAGCTCAGACCCAAAGGGAAACTCCCCTGCAGAGCTCAACTGTGATATTGGTGGCCTCCTGACCTAAACCGCTCAGTGACACACAGGATGGCAACCAAGCAGCTTGCACATCTCACCGGCTTCAGTTTTCAGAGAGGGCCCACTCAGACCAGCCCATTTTCCAGCATCTGGTCAAAGGCACAGTCACACAGTCATAATAGCACAGAGGGCCAGCTATAGCACAGAGGCTGCTTTGCAGACATGACACCAGGTACATCCATTTGGGGACAGCCTAGCATTTAAGTAATTCTACTTCTTTTTATAGGAAGCAGCTATCTGGAATTGAAATGCAGAAAGCTGCAAACTTTTAGGTACTATAAGAGATGACAAACACAGTGTGCAGATGAACTCAAAGGGAAGAATTTAGTTTAGGCTGTTTCAGTCTATAAAGCTGAAATTTTACAAGGATACCCTAACCATATTAAAAAAATCTACAAAAAACCCTCAACCCCTTAGTGGCTCCAAGACTACAGCATCCTGATTTTAAATCTTCCTCACACTCATACCTGGAGGGAAAACAGTTCAGCAACAGGCTGAAAATCCCTAATACTACTCTTTTTTTTTTTTTTCCCTGATAGTCTTTGTTCAACTACTGAAGCAGGTGATATGTTTAGCTGACAGAGCAGAGGGGGTGGCAGTGCTGAGCTGATACACCTGCAAATTTAAGGAGTGTTAAAGAGAACTTTCTGACTTTGGTGAGGGACTCATAAAGACAATATCAATCTTGTTACTGCTTTCAAAACCGACTGAGGCAAGAGATAATAAAGATTCTACCACCCCCCCCACACACACCCCCGGAAAGGATGTGGATACCTGTTAATCTTTCCCAAATAAAATTGTATAATGGTAATAACCCTTCTAATGAAGACAACATTGAAGCATTAAGGTCCAACCTATTGCAGTGAAGGGTGATGGTACCTAATCCTTGAAATTAAGAAGCACAGACACTACACACACTCTCATTCCTACCTGAAGCCCAGCTGCCTGCAGACCACCTGGGCACCAAGGTCTGTCCAGCCATCATCACATACTGTGCCCCAGTCTCCATTGTGATAAACTTCTACCCTGCCTTCGCTGTGGCTGCGGCCACCAACCAGCCTGACAGTGCCCTCTGCAAGGGGTGGGAGAAGGAAAGGTCAGCACTCAGCAGGGGAGAAAAGAAACAGCCTGGCCCCACCCTGCTGAAGTTTCTGCACAGCCCGTGAGTGAAAGAAACCAGACACAGATATCTGTGGGTACTCAAAACCCAAACATTCATTGCTCCCAAACATACCCATGTGCCAGAGGACGATTCATCTCAGCCTTTCCATGCCACCTGTGGAAAGCCATGGGAACACCACCAATACTCTGATATATTCTCACCCGCTGCTTGCTCTTTACCTCCACATCTGGCAGCCCTTGTGGGAGCCATACGTAGAAGCCCTGCAGGATCTTCAAGTGGTGGGGTTATCTGCTGAGCAAGCCGTGTAATATGGGAGTAAGACCAGCACATCTGACTGGCATAGGGCTGTAGATCTGTACCTGTGAAAGGATCACAGGAGACTCCAGCATCTTCAATGTGGTCACAGTTTTGCTGTCCCCAGTCACTCTTCTTGCACTGGTCAAGTGAGAGTTCATTGCCAGAGCACTCCACTTCATCCAGCAGGATTGGGCCAGATCCCTGCCCATAGTGAGCCCATGACAAGGCTTTTGGGTTCCCACTGCAAACATTACAGATATGCTCAGTGAGGAAGGTCAGTCTTGTGCCCTCAGATTCTGCCTTGCACAGGGACTCTGCTATGATAGGTCAGTGTCCTCCCATAGATAATCTGTATTTCTTACACAGTGGTGTTGCCAACTGATAACTGAAATATGTTATTGGAAAGTTTTGTAATGAGACCTTCCAACACATAACAAAGACACATCTGCAACATGAACAGTTCAGACACCTGGGGACTTCTGAGGACAGTGATGTTTCAATCTCAGTAACAGGCAAAACTCCCAAAGTTTGAGGGATTTCAAACTTGAATTGTCTATTTTAAACAATTTTACACCAATGTGATTTTCAAGAATGCTCAGTATACAACAGCTCCCATGTAAAGCGCTGAACGGCACACAGGAGAATAAGGTGCTCTGTCTTGCTTTCCATCTGAAGAGGATAAGGGCAGTCAGTGAAAAGTAAGTTCACATATGAAAATCACAAGGGCAAGTTATCACTGAGACCAAGAAGATTTGCATTATAAAATAGTGAACAGGGATAAACACAAACAAACCTTACACAGGAATACAGCAACTTTTTTTTTTTTCCACAGCATAAAACTGACAGGAATTAAGTACAAAATCCCTTTATAGAATGCTCTCACATTCTTCATTCTGCCTACTTCTATTACCACTCCATAATGTACAGTGTGGAAATTACCTGAGTCCCAGCTGCCTACAGACTACTTCAGCATCCCGGTTGTCCCACTGGTCATCGCAGATGGTACCCCACTTGCCATCATGGTAAACCTCTACTCGCCCTTCAAAGCTCTCCTTTCCCCCAACTAAACGCAGTGGGGCACCTACACCTGTGCTTCACAAGAGGGAAAGAGAGCACAACAGAACAAGACAAAGACAAAGCACATCCAGCAGTTCAGGGTGTAGAGTCATTCACCAGCTAGAGGGGCTTTTGGGATGCCCTTGTCCCACCCTACCACATCCTCCCTTCTAGACTCCCCCAGAAGGATCCACAATTGCAGCCCACAGTATGAGGTATTGCTGATACAGGGATGGCTCTTTATCTGGCTGCTACGGTGACTAGGACTTTGCTGCCTGCAGACAAAAACCTGGTTTGATAAAAAGAGCATGTGGTCATAAGCAACAGCAATCTTTCAGCAATTGTAGAAATATGCCCATTCTGAGTATTTGGGATTGGAAAAGGATGGATAATTTTCCACTGGAAGGAAGATAATGACCTGTATAGCAAGTGGAAGAAGAACATTCTTCAATTATTTGCTCTCAACAGCTTCATGACCTTAGATTTTACATCCTTTCAGCAACACTGATGCAAGAAACATGGAGCGAACCTCCCCTGGAGATTTACCTTCTGGAGGGACACAGGTTACCATGGCAGTCCCCTGGTTACAAGCTCCTGACATAGCTTCCTGATAGTCACACTGCAGCAGGGCTTTCTCATCCCCATGGCAGTTTGCTGACTGCAGGTGCAAGGGAACAGGCCATGGTCCAGGATGATTCTTCTTCCCAGCTGTGCCAATCTCACTGGTACAGAGAATGCAACAGAGCAATGAAATGCCATAGCACTGAGCAACTTAGGAGTTCCCCTCAGTTCTTAGGACTCTCCAGTCCAGTTGCAACATTTCACATCCTCGTGAACCCAGTTGATTAGGAGTGCATAAAGGGGTGGCCATTTACAGCCTAATGGGAAAGCACAAGCAAGCACCTCCCACCACCTAACCTGTTTTGTGTTCCTACTTAATGCAGAGGAATTGGTCTGGTCAGAAGTAGCACCCTTGTTGAGAGTGATGAAGAAACCCATCAACTGATTCAAACATCCAAATATCACCTTCTTCCTTTTCTGTGGACCTTGCTATTTGGAAGTTTGAAGTTCCAAATCCCAGATTCCCAAAGAGGGTTCACACTCTCAAAACTTCTATTAGGTCACTACAGTAACTCCAGCTGGTAATACTAAAAAAGGGGATATGATCTCACAACTCACACATCAGTCTGGAACACAAAGCAGAAATTACTGTTTTAAAAAATTCTTGCAGATGCCAATTGGGGTTGGGCATAGCCACAGAAAAAAAACATTACGAGAGGACCCTGGTAAGTGGGAAATGAGCCCACAGAACAAACTCCTCTACCCCAGCCAACACACTATGCCAGAGGGGCTGTAACCACAGAGGCTGTTCTTTCAAAGGCCACATGAGCATCTAGCTCTCTGCAACCAGACTGAGGTTCCTACCTGAGACCTAGCTGCCTGCAGACAACGCTGGCATCCCAGTCAGTCCAGTGGTCAGCACAGATGGTGCCCCAGAGTCCACTGAAGTACAGCTCCACACTACTATCTTCTGCCAACCGCACAGCACCTTCCAAAAGAGAGAAAAAAAAGCTGCGATGTTCTAATGGGGGTTTCAGACCAGCAACTCGTGGACTTGCATGTAGCTGAGCTGAGCTGCACTTTGCTTCGCTCATCCCTGTTTTGCTTCTGCTGTTACTGAAGTGACTTGTCTGAAGGAGTGCAGGATGTGGCACCTTCCCGGTTCCAGCAATGCCTGCTGAGGAGGATGGCTGGTGCTATGTTCTTTTCAAAGTCATGGTAATATCAACAGGAAACTTGGCTTCTGCCACAGCTCCTGGATTCTCCTTCTGTGAAATGGGGATGATTTTACATGCTACCTTGAAAAAGTGTATGGAAATAGCAGGCTCTATAATTCCTTCTGACACTCCATTGATTTATTTTCCATCAGCCACCACACCTATGAAAGTCACTGTTGCTACAGCTAGAGGTTCGGGAAGAGCAGGTGAATCCTCTTTAATTTCTCTAAGAAAAGTAAGTGCCAATGTAAATGCCCTTTCAATTCCCACTGCACCACAAATACCTCCTCAAATCTCCTTGCTCAGTTATGTATTGGGAGAAGGATACACCTGCTGTCTGTGGTACCTCAGTGCAGGCACACAGCACACCTAAACTTGTGTCCTTCACTTTAATGAGGCCATCTTTGGAAGTACTTCCACTGGCAAGGGAAAAGACACTGTAATTTAATTTATTAAACTGGTACTTCAACTGTTCTTCAAAATGTGAGAAAAGCAAGGAAGGTCAGAAAACAGGAGGACAAACAAAACATTTCCAAGAATACTGCACTGGAGTCAGTGCCTTGAGAGAGTTCAGCTCCCTTGCATGCCTCAAAGTAAGCAGCAGTCCTTGTTCAGGACCGTAAGGAATTTTAAAGCAAGCCTATGACCTACCTTGCCACAGAAGATTTACAAACCTAGCCACAGATTTTTCCTTGTTATGTTTGAACTGCTACACTTATATGAGCAGAGCTCTGATATGGACACTTAAGGAGCAGGAGTGGGTTGTTTCCCACATAACTTAAACTGTTTTCAAAGTGGCATAAGTTAACAGTAAAAAAACCCAAAAATCACTCTCCTTGTATGAGAATAAAAACATCTATACAAGGCATTATGGCTACAGCAGCTTAAATCCACCCCCTACTATATACAGACGTTCTTCTCCCACACAGGCTAGCCTCTAGTCCTAATTATTTTGACATTTTGGGACAGTTACTGTACTGTGTTTCTGTCACAGGGTGTCTCACCTGCTGCTTGCAAGTCTGTGCAGCACACATTTCTGGCCTGAGCCTCCTGTGACAGTGCTGCCTGGGCACTGGCAGAAACATGCAGAAGATCTTACCTTGGTTACAGTCACAGTTAGCCCAACCGATGGCCCCTGACGCAAGCCGGTAGAAGCACCAGGGTGTAGTTCCCCCATCTGGGTTCCTGCAGTGGTTGTGGTCCCCCAAGCCACGGTCTGGGTACTGCTGAACATAGTCGGGGAACTCTGCCCAGCTGAGGCACTCTGCCCCGGCCTCAGTGACTGCCAGCGAGCCATTGTAATACCCAAGTGATCCAACACCACACACGCTGGATGCTGGGTACAGGAAGGGAGCTGTTAGCATCACTTAAGGCATCACACACTGAGGCTCAGACAATGTGGGAGATACCAGCTGATCTCCCAAAACACCTCCTGTGTCTGAAGCATTCATTGCTACTTGCTTGGTTTCAATTCTATCACTCTTCAAGGCAGCTGCTCAAAGCTGTCGCAGCTGTCTAAAAACCAAAGTGATCTGAAAGTCATAAATTGCCCAGATAGACCTTTGAAATGTGTTAACTCTGGGCCCAAACATGGACAATTTCAACCAGTTCAAACTACTGTTTATTTCAATAGATGTATTCCCTTACTCTGAAACAGCACTTGAGCCTGGCACACACTCTTCCACTTCCTTCCCCACCTGCTTTGACATCTGAAAAGGATACTCTTAAACTTGATCCTAGGCTCTTTAGAAGATTAATTGCCTATCTAAATTGATTGAAACTGAGAAGAATTTAAAATTAGCTGTAATTTCATTCTATAAAGCAGGAAAGTGGGAAATGACATGGTATTTCATTGTATGTATGTTACCTATACGTATTAGCATATCACCTGTCTTATCTGAACTTGGCCAATGTATAGGAAGGGAAAGGAAACCTATTCTGGGGGGAAGTGCAGGTGCCAATGTTCCAGGTGAGTACCCATGTGAAATAGCTCATGCAAAGAAACCCCAACAATTAATTTAATATGGTCTTTAACAAAGAAGATAACTCTCCATTCATGACCCTGAAATAAGAAAGCGGGAAAACAGAACCAGATTCGGTGTGAGAGCGGGCTTTTTAACAGACTCAGAAAAGGATAACAGTTATAGCTCTGTTCACTGAATAAACTGAAAACCCTTCTGCCATAAAGACACACAGTGTAAACAGCAAGGGTACAAAGAAACGTTGCCTCATGCCATTTGCCTTCTAGCCACTGACAAGCCCAGAGGGGGTAAGTGACAGCTGAAGGTTAACTGCAAGTTACAAAAATGAGAAGCAGTTACAGGTAGGTGTCTGGAAAACACACCGTGCACTTTACATCAACTGGTACCTTCAGAGGGGGTGTATGAGAATTCAGTAGTTATTAGAGCAGCGGAAAGGTGAGCATTCAAAAAAAGACTGAGGAAGAGAAAGAGAAAAAAGAACATGTGGGAGGAGTAGAGAACTGCAAGAGTACTAGACATGAAGAATAGAAAGTGGTCTGGCCATTTTGGGGAAGGAGAGAAACATTGAAGCAGGAGAAAAGATTGAAGAAGTGATGGAAAGAAAGGAAAGATGCCAGATAGCAGTGGTTCATTGTACCTATGGTCTCACTGCAGGAAAGAATCTGCCCGATGACTGAATTAATAACTTCTTGTTCTTACCTGCACTCTGCAAATGGTTTTGGTTGGGCTGGGATCCCAGGAAAGCCTGGAAAAAGGAACAGAGCAAAATCAGAGAGATGATTATCCAATGAAATAAACATGGGCATGTCCTAAAAGCAGCTCATCCTTTTGCTGCTTTAGGCAAACACACCCCACTCTACCCATTTCTCCTCTTCAAATCCAGTCAGCGCTCTGCCCACTAGCAACAAAATGAGTAACTACTGGCCTGCAGAGATTTAGCCGTGATCTAAGCACAACATTACAGGGCTCTGCTTGTTCTTTTCCAATAGAATTGGAAGCCTGAGCGAGATGCCTATAGAAAGAAAAGCTAGAGGAAAATCACTGTTATCAGTAAGAAAAATAATGAATAACCACTCATTCTCTCTCCAGTTACAGGCAAGCCATCTATGGCCACAGCAGCAGAGATATATCTACAGGATGGGATGATGCCTCCAGGGATCTCTGTTAAAATAGTAATAAGCATCCATGTACAAAGTGGGGAACACCTAAAAATGAAAATCCATCAAGGCTTTTTGAGGATTTTTGTTTTAATACATGACAATATGATATGGTCTTATTATCCAAAAGGGGTTAAATAGCTAAGAACAAAAAATATGAAATGAAGCCCTCAGAATTCCAGCATCCTGTCTGGCCCCAAAACTGCATTTCCTCTTATAGGCAGTGTTTTGGTGTTTATAACTTGACTGCTGGCTGAGAGATAGGGATCTCCAGTCAGTACCATTACATGGTGTGCAGGCAGGTGCAAGATCTTCAGAGATGCAAAATGAGAAGAAACTGCACATGTTTCTGTTAGCTCCTTGTAGTTTAATTCATTTCTAAACACTTAATGAACATTGCTAATACTTTTATATGAACAAGGGGTTGTAATTCACAGAACAGAGGTGTGCATATAAAGAATACTAGCTGTTGGAAATGGTTCTTTTTTTCTCCAAATGCAGCAATTTTGCTTCCCTCATCTTCACCTCTCCTTGGAAAACGGGAAGAGTAAAATTTGGAATTAAACCAAATCTACCTCTGGAATAAATTGAGATAGTTCCCATAGATACCTGACAAGAATGACATCTACTCATGGCAGATGTAATTTTCAAATCAAGGTTATGAATATGGTCCAGCAAGCGTTGACAACCATGGCCAAGCTCCAGCATCACCCTCCAGAAGTCAGAATGTGACACTGCATATTGAAGATGAATTCCGGACATGGTTCAGAAACAGCAGATCAGATCTCAGGTGTGTATGCACAAAGGGACGCTTTTCAGCCAAGAATCCATTTATCTGCATGTATCAGGCTGTTGCAAGCCCACATAATGGTCCGTGAGCCAACAATGCTGAAGGACTTACCTGAGAATCTCAAAGCTCTTTGCAAAGAGAGGAAAGTGAGCTAAACTACACTTTTGTGAGTGCACCAAACAAGTGACTGAGCCACAGTACAGGTCCCCCAATTCCTAGCTTTTACTGTGCACCTGCACACACATGTAAGCCTGCAGGCAATAGAGGGATGGTTTGAACTAATAACAGGCTGTATATGAAAGCCTGAACCTGCTCTTCTTGGAGACGGACCATAAACAGGAGAACTGCAGTACAAGTAAGATGCTTCCCTTCTGATGAAAGATTAGTTGCTGCCAGTTCCCGTAGCAGCTTCCAAAATCCCCTGACACTGACCGTCACCACCACCAAATTTTAGTGCAGACAGCCTGTGCTGCAGTCGCTGCCCCAGGTCTGTGTGGCTATAAATCATCTGTCCACAACAGCAATAGGGGTAATCAGTCAATCAGCAAAGAACAGAAACAAAGGGTCTCTCCTGCCGGGGTCACTGCGGTGCCTGAGCAACATAGGAAACCCAAGCCAAAGCATCTGCAAGCTCTTGTGCATCCTGCTTTCTTGCTTTATTTCCTTTTCTGAATTTCATATGCACAACAGAATAAATCCTTCCCCAAGCCCCCAGCTCTTCCCAGAGACCACAGCTGCCTAGATGCTTTGGAAAACATATTCAAGTAATAACAAGATCCACTTACAGTGAGGATATTAAAAAGCCATGTGACTTCTTACAAGCAGATAGAAGAATAACCATTTCTTACCGCCACACATCTGAGACAGGATAACAGACTCAAGAGCCCGAGTACTTTGGGGATCTCCATCCTTCCACTACAAAGTGGGCAGAAGCTTCTTCAAGCATCACGTTCTCTCTCGCTCAGCTGCTGCCTCTTCCTCGGGCTCTGCCGCTGGGTTTCCCCCGGAGCAGGGCACTAGCCGCTCCGCACCGGAGGGAGAGGGATGCCTCTTCCATTTCTATGCAGGGAAAGGGATGGAAGGGAAGGGGTCAAAGTTCTCAGCAGCATCTTAGAATTTCACTTTCCCCTTCGTCTCGCCACTTCTTCTTGATTCTTCTTTTCAGAAAGGGGAAAAGGAGGGGAGAGAAATGAGGGAGGAGAACATGCCCCAGAATTTCTCTAGCACCCTTATCGACGGGAGGAGGCAGGCGCGGACGGGTAGGGCGCAGCCCTCAGCCTGCTCCCGCACCCCGTCCCCTCCCTTTTCCCGCGTGCGCGCAACTCCCTGCCTCCTGCGCCTGCCTTCCCACAGCCGCCTCGTCCTTCTCCCCCTGAGGCACAAAGGCTACAGCTACGCCTGGGAGCTGGGGCTGTGTCCTGCCGCAAAACTCCAGCTACAAAACTGGGAAAGGAAACGGCTTGTGCGTGCACACTTGCCAGAGATTAGACTTGTTGGAAGGAATCTGGACTTTATCCCCCCAGTGCTGCCTCCACGATTAGCTGCTCGCAGCTTCCCGAGGTCAAACTCTCCTCAGATTTGAACCCAGAATACGTTAAGCAACTTCCAGATGTCCCCATGGAAAACCCACAGGTGGCACAGCCCTCTCCAAGGTGCATTCCCAGTTTTCAGCCCTGCATCTTGCCATCATGAGTATTGCCTCCAGAGACCTTTTCCATCAAGTGTTTCCTTGACCTTTGGCTGTAAAGCTATTTTCATTCGATTGGCTAGGATGCTTTCCAGAGGGTTGATCATTATTGTATTGCTATGAATAATTCTATGGGGTTTTTAGTGCTTTTGGCTTACTGCTTATGAATTAGGGTTAGAGGCTACAACAAAAGTTTTAGATTATTAAATCTAGGAAGGGAATTCATCCATTTAAAGCTGTTCAATCTTGGAAATTTTTTTACATGTTCTCTGTGCTGCTCCTTAGCTCAGACTAATAGGCATTTCCTGTAGGCATTTCCTGTATCTATGTTCTGATTTTGGAGAGATTAACTCCTAGTGTTCTACAGCATGAAACATGAAGGTCACCTTAAGAAATGAGCTCACTTCTGGCAAAGTCTGCTGAGCAGCATTTCCAGAGACACCTTCAGCATAAAAACAAGGAATGGGCTGATAAAAAAATCCATTGGCTTGACAAAAAGCCCTCTTTTTTCGTCACTCGCTTATTGCCCATTACTCACTCCACATGACAGTGTTGCCTCATCCTCAGCCACTCACCAAATGCAAGGAAATTCTGCTACATGCTGGATCTTTCACAGGAGTCACCGAGTGGCAGGAGAGCACCCTTTCTGGAGTGGATTTGTACCACAGTGCATTCTGGACACAGTGCATTTGGTCAAGAATTACACTCAAGTTAATTAGGAGCAAATCTATATCCTTGTAGTGGGGGAGGCAGATCATCAGGGCAACAGATGGAAATAGCTTAGATGCTACAACACGCTGTAACTTTCAAGCAGTACTGGCAGAAAGGAGCAAAATGATAATATGGGAATGTGTTGGAATTTAGAACCACTTACTCCAGTGAAAACAAAGAATACACCAGAGTCAGGAACAGAGTATCTACTAGCATTCAGACAAATCTAATCCTTAGTCAGCAGCAGAGAGGTTGTTGATGCCCCTTCAGAAGTCCCATAATACACATACTAACAGGGTTTAAAACCTCTAGCAAAAGCCTGTACTGGCCATCTCTCACAGTAGCTTGTAAATTGCTTCCCTCTCAAGGCAAGGTTTTCCTAGATAAAGTGATTTCATAGATAAAGAGATTTTAAAGGAACACAGACCAGCGCCCCAGAAACAACAGAAGTCTGAGTTTGTTGGACTGACAAACTGTGCAAAGATGGGGGGATTTGCCGTCGTCTCCTCTGTGGCGGGTCCTCTTTTGGAACTATTTCCTTCTTGCCAATACTCCTCCTGGTTTTCTGGCACATGTAGTGACATTTTCTTGAGAGAGGTGGATCTCAGATTCTCAAAAGCTCCTCATGGCTACATGGCCCTTTCCAAGGTGGAGAGGAAGAACAAGAAGGAAATTATACCAATATAACTACAGCAGTTTACATAGGTGTAACATATCTAAAGATAAGGTAAAACATATCTTGAACTTTGTGTGGGCAAGTTTGAAGTAGTTGTAAATATCTAAGTCCACTATTTAACACAAATCACCTTCTCACCCTGATATAAGCAGTTCTACAATAATAAGTCTATGATTCCCTACAGTCTTTCCGCCTTGATTTTTCCATATTATTCTGTATTGACCCTTATGAACCAGAAATACCATCTTCTAAATGTTCTTGGCTCTCTGGAATTCAACTTATTTCTCCTGAACTGTCAGGACTACTATTCATCAAAACCAGATGAAATATCAATGCTTCCTCCATAAGAGATCTTCAGTGAAAGCCTGAAAAGAGAGGTGGTTAATAGCAATCATATCCAGAACTGGTCTAATACTCAAGCTGTAAGGAACAGGAGTAAGATCAAGGAATTCCAGCAGATTTGCTTAAATCCTGTAAATCCGACTTAGGAGGGTAGAACAGCTAGTCAGCTTTTGTTTAATTCTTGGTCTCTGCAGCTTCTTAACCAGTGGGCTCAGCACCAGAACCCCCAGTTTTATTTTCTTCCCCAGCAACAGCATCACGGGGTGGTACAAATCCTGAACTCAGAGAGGACAGTGTCACTCACTGTAGTTACACATATGAACTATTAATGGAACGATCCCCAATGTGAGCATGTCACAGAACGCGTTTAAACATGCAAGACAAGCTTAACAGTGAGATACAGGGAAATGGCAGCAGCTCAAATTGCCAAGAGCAATCAGTAACTGGAGGTTTCTCGGTTACAGCATGGGATCCTGAGCCAAAAGAATTGCTAGAGTACTTCTTTCACAAGAAGCACTGTAAAATCTGGGTGCATTTGAAAAGCATTCTCTTTCCTTCCTTCTTCCTCCAAACAAATGCATTTCTTTAAGGACTAGAAAACCTTAGCACAGTAATTTCAAGCTTACAGTAGAATGTAAAAGATCAGAAAAAACCCCAGATAACTTGTGAAGTTCACTGCGAAGCAGTAAAATCAAAAAATGGCTGTCCAGATTAGTGGGAGCCATGCAAAACTTCCAAGTAAGAACAGAACAAAAAAGTGTTAGTTTCTCTGCTACAGCCTCTTATATAGACAGTTCTTCACAGGCACTGGAATTCAGTACATTTAGCACATCTGCTAGCTTAAGAGATGCAAAATTATACTTGTATTGTAAGTTTTAATACAAAGAAAGAAAAACCATCATCAACAGAAGTCAAGTTAGAATTCATTGGTCCTTCACTCCCAACTTAGCTTGTCTCCTTCAGACACAAAGAATCAGCAAGTAGCTCTCCTTTTCAGAGAGCATCTTTTGGACTGAAAATCCAAAATGTCATAGAACCAAAGTGTCTTCCCAAACTTAGATGTGGACATCATGTTCTTACTGACTCCAAAGAACAAAGACCCAGTTCTGCCATAACAGCAACAACAGAATAGGCTACCCTGTGGGATAAGCCACTAATGAGCCATTCTAACAGGTAAACGAAAATTGCTGCAGTAACTTGAAAGTGTACACTTGACCAGTATTTATGTGAAGAACAGAAATCAGTCTGGGGCTCCAGAGAAGTCAGCTCCAGCTCCATGCAAACTCTAGTCACATGCAGGTAGCCACAGTCTGTGTGCTCCCGACTTCCTTCTTACTCTTTTTCTTTACGTCCAAAAATTAGTGATATAAATGGTTATATCATTAGTTCTCTGAGGCCCTGCATTTTTCTAACCAATTAAGTACTGGTCCTAAACCAACAGGGACCTGCCTGCAGTTTTGTGGTACTCCAGTGAAAAAAAAATCTAAACAAATAATTAATTAGATTATTTCAGTATCAGTCCATGCTTGAACTTTCTTCCCCTTTTTTACCAAAACAACTGAGCATTTTCTTGTGGCTTACGAGCTGCTCAAGCCAAACAAGAGTTTTACGTTATTTTATTATAGTACAGGCAACATAATGGATCTGACACGGCACCATATCTGTCCCACCTGCAAGTCAGAGGGCCTAAATCACAAGCTTCTATGTTAAAGTTATATTTGATCCTTACCAATGTATTGTGTATTAACAAGGTATTTTGCTGGAGATTACTTCCTCATTCTACAGCCTTCTTGTACAGCAGCAGGAATTAAAAAAATTTTAAGAGGAATCAAATTGCGTATACATATGTGTAGGAGTACGAGTCATGAGATTACTAACAATTTTAAATTGTCTCAGTGTCTGTGCCTGAGCACTTTTTGATAGCAGCTCAGAAGTTAGTTAGGCAGGAAGCTTATACACGAGGAAAAGTCACCCCCTAACTGTTGGAAAAGGCATTTACATGCATTCCCAGAAGATTTCATTTCTCAGTGAGGACCTGACTCCACACTGTGGCTAGTGTGGAGCACACTCCAGAAATCCTAAAACCAGAAGACCCAAGAATCTCATGAACAAAGTCAGCTGATGGTCAAGATGGGTGGTTTTTGCTCTGGAAATAGAGATGTGGTCAAGATCCATACAGCAGCGCTGACATATACCACCTGACATCAAATGCTCACTCAAGTTTACTTTTCACTTTTTTGCCAAAGACATCAATTTTAATTGCTTGTCTGCAGTCCCTTTAATAAAGCACATTATACATAACGTGTGACCTGAGGAAACCTCCTCAGGAGCTTGTTCACTTTGCTTGAAGTTAAGTCTCCCCTGGATGACAGGATGTCCTCATTTTGATTCTTGCGCTCTTTCTGAAAGGGAAAAAGAAATCTCAAAATATTACCTCTGCTTATTTGCAGAGCTGATGCCCACCCCCAAAGACTACTACTGATTGTACTGGGATGTTTCTTTCAGAAGAATGTTATTTCTTTAAGGAACACTTAGAGCAGCACTTGGCTCAATACTCACTAGGCTTTCAAAAGCTGATGAACTTTAAATGATGTGACTGACATCTTGCAAAGACGATATTCTTCCATATTCTTAGTTAACAATATTATAAACTTATAGCAACAACTCAGATTTTTTCTTTTTACTTTCTGTTATTCAATTTGATTCTTTGTAATCTACCAAATAAATTGGGGACAATTTTTTATTTATGCTGTCAAACAGCAACAGTAAATGACTATTTATTAAATGATGGTACTGTTAATAAAAAAAAATTGAAACTTGAAATCAGTTTAAGGAGAAGTTTAGTACATATACTTACCTGTAGTCTGCTTTTGAAACTGACTTGATTTAAAGTTTATCATACAGCTGGAAACCTCTAATTTCCAAGCAATATGAAATTTATTTTTCAAGAAAATGTATAGCCTTCAAAGAAACAGCCTTAAAGAACTCCTAATTTTCAGAGAATCGAGAACAGCTGTAACTACCCCTATGTATCCTGAAAATTCTGTTTGTTATGAAGATTATTGAAACTACTGGTTATGTCTCTATCACCTTGTGTCCACCCTCACCCCTGCAAGCACAGAACTATTTACAGATTTAAAACAGATTGGAATTTGGGAATCCAAAATTTCTCCCACTGTCTAGATAATGCAGGTATTGGATTGGCACCCAAGTCAGCTATTTCTTAATTTTATGAATCAGAGCAGTTGCAGAAACTTACCTACACTGTACATCTCCCCAACTACAATATAATCCACATCTTGCACCACACAAATCAGTTCTACCTAACAGCTCCAAATTGTGCACTCATTCAGAACTATCGTATCATATGGAGAAGAACAGTGACTGTTATTATTTCATTAGGCCTGAAGCTCTAGAGATTAAAAACTGGAAGAAATCAAAAGAAGTGACCTAGGTCAGTGTCAATTGGGAGCAACTGAGCTCTACTTCAAGAATTTGACAACACAAAAAGGACTGGATGGGACTATTATTTCATCCCTAGTTATAACATACCAAACATCCAGTCCCTTCCTACAGTCCTTTGTTTTCATTCTAATTGAATTTAATTTCAACTTAACTCCTGCATTCAAAAAGGAAGGATTGCACATTTGCGCTACACCATCCTGCATCTCTCCTACAGCTCAAATGGGTTACCACCACCAACTGAGAACATTATAACTACAGAATTAATACACAGAAAAAGTGACTGAGTGCTTCCTCCTTCCCTACTACTAGCCTTTAAGAACACAAAAAAGGCCTTAGTTACTTCTGCCTTTGCCACGCAGTCATGGAATATCCGGATCTCCTCCGCACAAGCTGTATCGTTGAAGTCATTCTGTTTCCAGCAGGCCATCATTACCGACATCTCCGTAATGCATGTCGCCTCTAGAAGGGAAAGACACAACCAAGAACCTCAGGTGTTTGGGATGTCATGCTAACAGCCTGCGCAGTGCATGAACCTCCAGAGAGAAGTTTAAGGTGGGGTAGAGGCAGGTGAGAAAAAACCAACACATCTCATCTTTGCTTTGTGTAGAGAAGATGTTGCTGCCATCACACCCGACTGAGTTCTAAACGTAAATGCTTTGTTGAGGCGTAACAAAGCGTTTTACATGTGTGATTCACATACGGAGTATCACAAGACGCAAATTTAGGGCTGTTGTATGAGAAAGTAATCTTTCCAAAAGAACCCATGTGCTAGTTCTATGACACAAACCAGACCCCTTCCCCACCGCTGTCCTGGCACTTCCGGGCGTCAATTCGGCTCAGCCCTGGCACCACCGTGACCCTTTCCATGGCGAAGCCGCAGGAGAGCGGCGGGACAGCTCCCACCAGAGGCAGTTTACTCCTCAAGGCCTGCGGGCCCCGTCCCCCGCCGTTCCTCCCCGGGGAGGGGGCATTTAACGGCCTGGCACCGGGAACTCACCTCCCGCCTGCTCCCTGCGGTTCGCTACCTTGTTGGCCAGCACCAGCGGCCGGGTAGGGCGGAGAACCGGGGGCCGCTTCTTCTGCCGCCACTGCCCGGAGACCCAGCGGATGACCCAGGCCGGGTACACCGGCGCCGCCATGTTTTTTGCGCCAGGCCGCGCGCCGAGCAGGCCCCGGCCCCGCCCACCCAGCGGGCGCCTGCGCGCTGCCGGCCCCGGGGCGCCGCCGGGCGGGGCCGCCTCGCGCGCCGGGGCCGCCTCGCGCGCCGGGGCGTGGCATGACGTAGCGTGGCGTGTGGGGTCCTACGGCAGTCCCGGCCGGCGGAGGGCACCGGCGCCATCCCACGAAACGACAGACGGACCCGCCGGTGGCACAACCGCGTTCTTCTTCCCCCGCCCGGTTTCTGCAGGCGAGGGCCGCGACAACCAAGCAACTTCCCGCCGTTTCAGTGTTAGACGGAACCGCCCCGTAAAAACTCCAACAGTTGGCGTCCCAGAAGTTCCTCTGCAGCCAAGCGAAGCGCGGGAGGAGCTCACCATCCTTCAGCCAGAGTACAAGAAACGATGGGTGCTTCAAACGGAACTGAGGGCGTCCCTTTGCAACCTGAGGGAAACTTCTCGGTGCTTGAAACTCAGAAGCACCTTCACCCCCAGCCCTTCCTCTCTCTCTATTGCATACTAACAGCTGGATCTCCCCTCCACTGTTCCTACTGTATCTTCCACGAAGATACTGAAACTGCTCTTTCTGAAATGGTAGTGTTGTTCTCACAGCCTCGTACTCAGTAGTGGAGAATTCTTGTTACCAGAAGTTTTTTTCCTAGTTTAAATATCTGAAATTCCTCAACTCACGTGGCTGATTCTGGAGCCCTTATGTCCCCAGTTGAAAATGAAAGGTGATACTGAAGGCACAGTAACATCTCAAGGGCTGATTTCTGCACAGCATGAGGGACAAGGTAGATGTACAGAACTGATGAGTTAGACATTGGACTGGGGACCTAAAATACTCAGATGCTTGTCATATAATGGTCACTGAATATGCCATGTTATCACCATATCAGGTCTCCTTCAGGCACCACCAATTTCCCTTGTGCACTGGAGGACAAAAGAAGAATCAGTTTTCTTCCATAGGAATGCTGGAACAATTTTTTGCATAGCATATTGCTTTGGATGGAAAGGATATATTCAACCGCCTAGGTACAGTCCTAAGGAAAAAAAAAAGTACAGCACTTGCCTCTCCCCAGTCAATGAAGTTAACAAGACATTGGAAATTTTGTTACCTTGATTTCAACATCACCAGACCTATACCAGAATATTCTCAGTATCATTACTTGTTGGAGAATGGCTTCAAGAACAAGGACATGGCAGTATGGAAAAACTGTTTAGAGATGAAACACAGGGTGATTTGTTATGTCTGCACAAAATAGATATTGCTTGAGTTGCTTAGCTACTATCTCCTGCCTGGAACTGAAACTTCCCCCCTACCTGCGAGAATGCGTATGTCAGCAAAAGATTACTCCAAGAATCTACCCAAACTGGCTCAGCAGTTTGGCCCGGACCCAGGGCACAACGGAGGCTGCGCAAGACTTCAGGGTAGAAAAGTCAGCAGTGAGGAAGAGGAGAAACTTCCTCTCCAAGAC
This sequence comes from Athene noctua, assembly GCF_965140245.1. Lineage (NCBI taxonomy): Eukaryota > Metazoa > Chordata > Aves > Strigiformes > Strigidae > Athene > Athene noctua. The sequence goes on from NC_134041.1 coordinate 44,110,013, forward strand.
CACCGATCAGCCCTTCACGCCCCCTGCCCAGGACATTAGGAGCTCATTGCGCAGGCGTAAAAGGGAGGAAACCTAATTACAATAAGAAGCGAAGATAGGCGGAGATAGAACATAAATATGTATAGGCGTTCTATGTATATGCAATACTTGGTGGATATAAGGATGTAAGCAAACAGAATAAAGTTGAAGCTTGCTCTATCATTCACATGGAATCGACTGCTTGCTTCCTCCACTCGTCTAAAGTTCGTGGACTACAATTACTAGAATTTACTGCATCAGTATCAGTACTAGAATTTATTGGATCTGCAGATTTAACATATTCAGGTATCAGGTATGTTTGATTCTGTAAGTATTTTTGTGTTACTGTTAAAATAGTATTTTCTTAGTGTTCTATTTAAAGAATATGAGAAGACATTTTCAAGTACACAAAAGATTTCTTTTGGTCCTCTTTAGAAGCAGATTTCCATCTCTTTAGGTCCAAATTCAGTCTATCTGGAAGTTCTGCATTATTTTGGTAAGAGGGATGTTTCTTCCATTTTTTCTGATGGGACAGGAAATGAGCTATCATTCTAGCTTGGCTACCAGGGGAGGAAGAAGATTAACAAACTGACACCTTCAGATTAGGCTAGAGGACTTGCATCCTGCAGCTCTGAACATTAGAAATCTTGAAAATTCAAGACAAGGAGATGAACTGGAATACTGAAAAGTACTTCATGTGAAGTTCAACTACTCTTGTTTTTGCCTCTTCCAGTTACTTATCCCCACTTTTCACTGCTGCATTTGCCTGCTGCAATTACTGACTTGCACAAGAGCAATAAAAAGGGAAGATGCAAATACTAGGACATAAGAGAAGCTGAACTGCACTTTCTGTAAATCAACCCCCCTTTTCCAAATTACATTAGCTAATGGTGGCAGCACCTTCACGTACATTCAAAAACTGATCTCTAAGTAATTCCAAGAAAAATGGGGGGAGGGCTGAGAAGAGAAATGAAAGCCACGCAAGGAGAATTGTAATAGCTGCCTGTCAGTTATTACTGACTGTATTAGAATCTCTTCTTTTTTGGAATTCAGCCTGGGACTGAAGCATCAGCCTAAGAAATTCCAGAGCTGACAGAATAACATACATGATGGTGTGTGCACACACCATGCAGAGATACCTGAAGCAAGACACAAACATGTGTTTTAAGGGAGAAAGTGGAACTACAGAAGAGGTGTATTAGTCAACAGGCAAGTCTCTCTATATCCTGTATTTTGTATAGCTGGTAACACAGACACTAATGGATGGGACAGAAGTTCCGACTATAGGGACAGTCAGTGACAAGTGAACCCCACAGACGTTTCACTGTGAATCCTGAATGTACATCTATAAAGAACATGTAAAATTCTAACTGCATTTACAGCTACTTTACTTGGATCAACATAAAGCTGAATCCTAGCTTGTGTTTCAGCTAGTCAAAACCAAAATGAACCACAGAGATTAAGGTATTAGTGTAAGATTTAAAAAGAAACTATATCGCAACTGGGATAAAGGCCAGTTATGATACTACAGTAAATACTATGCCACAATTAAATACAATGCCAACAATGCTGTAATAAAATACACCTCCAACATGAGATTGGTGTCTTAAATACCTCTATTTGGTGGTGATAAATTACACCATGGACCCTTCACTTTCTGCAGTAACCATACAGAACCTCCACATACTGCCTAAAAAACAATTAGGGGATGAGGCTAAGAAATCAGTTGTGTTGGGAGAAATTTAAAAAGTTGATAGCCATGTCTTTTTGAACTGCTTGGATCCAACTTTCAGGTAAATAGCAGTATATTCACCCAAGTTTATCCTGAATGCCTCAATTATTCTCATACAACTTCATAATGCCCTCACCTACCACAATTTATTCTCACCCTGACCTTAAACTCCAATTTAATTGGAGATGCTTTAGAAGTTAAGGCACCCCCACTTTAACTTTAGTAGTTAGTTTTGCTAAGATTCCAGCTGGTTCAGACTTACACCTGTCTGCTGAGCTATTGTGTTTGGACAGTATTAGCACTTAATGCATTCGCTAGCACAAATACATTCATTAGCTCAATAACAGATGTAATTTCTTTTCTGACATGTCACCCCCTGTTCCAACTCCAGTGCTAGCCTACCTTATCCTGAACTATCTCAATCAGCCACCCTGCATCATTCTGTCCACCTAACTCATTCTGAGCTGCCATCTCTAAGTCCCAGATCTACTCAAATCCAGTCCATTTCCACTGCAAATTACCTGATGCTTCCTTATTTGCTCAGAGATGCCACAAAACACCAAGATCTGCTCTGATCCATTCCAAGATCCCCAGAACCATCTCTATCTGAGACACTTCAGCATTAGATGGGTCTTTTCTGCAGGAAAGAATGTACATAACAGTGCAGGAAAGAATGTATATAAAGATGCCAGTCGTGTCACAGCTCTGGAACAAATCCTGCAGCTCCATTTTTCTCCACCCCTCTGCAGGGCCATGTATCTCTCATTGCCAGCTCCAAGACACTGCATCATAAGAGAAATGCAGCTGGTTAAAGCCTGACACAGGCTTTGGCTCAGCTGGTCATAACACTAAAAGGATTTTGTCTCTGATTAATTTCAACCTGTCAGTAGAGGTTTCTGGGCAGAATGAAGGAACCTGCCACCCTGCATGTTTCCAATTAATACAACTTCTGAGAAGGTGCCTGGAGATCCATCAACAATCTTAATTAAATCCAACCAAATGGATGACAGCTATTCATAAGGGAGTAGCTCTCTTGGGACAATGGCTGTAGAGTGCATATGCAAGGATGGTAAGGGAGGCAGATGGCCGCTTGTCTAACATAGCAAAGCCTGTTTAAACAGTGATGTCCCCGATGACTGTGTTTTGATTCAATTTATCCTGTTCCCAGTCCTTTAGGAGTTATTTGTTCTTCCACACCAGTTAAAACTACCCTTCCAAGGTGCAAGAGGGGCATTTCAGCTGTGATTCTCCAGCAGCTGCACTTTGCAGACCATTTCTGGGGAAAGAATCTCATTCTCCTTTCCATCCAAACACACATAGCCACTGTGGCTTGGCTCTCATTCTACTTACCAGCACAGAGGACCCAGAGATCCTTAAGTTTGAAAATTACTACAGTGACAGAAATAAGAGCAGTCAATTCTTCTTTGGTTCTAGAAACTATCAGTGTTAGGTATGAAATCAATATTCTTCACTGAGGTTATATGCTTCCTAGAAATTGCAGTCCTTGCTAAAGGACAGAAAACACAGACTGCTAGTTCAGTACATATAATACCCAGCTTCTTACTGAAAAAGTAGGCAGCACCTGGTATCACAGTTTGGCAGGAAAATGACAACTTGTAGTTTATCCAACAATGAACTGGATTGCTAGATTTTTAACCTTCTGTCAGATGTGTGTTTCTCCTCTCTCACTTCTCAGAGGGCATAAAGTTATCCTAGCTTGTCAAGTCAGTTCTGAGACACAGCATCAACAGAATCTACTAGTGTTTAATATGAACAGATACCTATTTTTAGAACATCAGTGCTAGTGCATACAGCTATTCTGATGGCTTTGAAATCTTCCCTCTAGTCACACAGTAAACAGGAAAAATGCATGTCTAGCAGTGAAGCCTACCAAAGGGTTTACAGAGGTAATCTCTTTATCATGCTCAATATTTTATATCTTTTCTAAAATTCCTGATTAGTCTCAGTTGTGTGTTTTTATGAGTAGGGGCAGTACTGTAAGAACTTGATTAACCGAGACATTGTGTACACTATTCAGTCTCAGTATCATATAAGCCTTCCAGTAGTCACAACATGAGTGATGACATTCAGCCACCATCTAGCTGGTTTGGATTTAAAGCGGTGAAGTGAGAATGCTAGTTAGTAGTCAAGAACAGAAATCAGAAACCTTTTTCCAAAATATTTATAGTTGCTGCAGTGACCTTCCTCCTTGTCTGCATTCACATACTTGCATTAGTAGGACAACTAGGACTGTAAATTAAATTCATTGGCTAGGACTGGGAGTAGTCTTTGGACATCATATAGCAATCCTTCCAAATGCATTATGTAAATTAACTGAAAACTCTTTGAGGGTATGAGACCCAGCTTCTCCTCCTGACTCCTCCAAATAACAGGAGAAAGATGAAAGCAAAGCCCTGGTGGTAGAACCACCTTTATTCAACATTTTGCAGTCCTTGCTGTGTAGAGAAGTGGATGTTGCGAAGGTCGTTCAGCAGCCTGGAACAGAACTGCAACCACAACTCTTTAGCCAGCTGGGGAGGATTCTCACCTCTCCTGCCCCTGAAGAGTTTGCCTGGCAGCTATAGAAGTTATTCATACTACACACTGGAAGAAATTCTTGCACACAGTGTATAGTAAGTGAAACACATTTAGTATATTAATATAGGCAACACACACTCTGTAAATCATGGACATATTGTGACATATAGGAGACAATAAAGCTATTATTACAGAAAAAAATGCAGATACAATAGAAACACAAGGTTTGGGTGAGCATCACAGCTGTGAAGAGTGGTAGCTGATACTCATTACCTTTTGAGAAGTTCACCACCTGTAAGAATGTAAAAAATAGTTAAACCTACAGAGACACCAAGAACTCAAGAGAGCTATTGAAACTGGCTCATGACTCTTAACTACAAACTAAAAGTTGTACTTTGTGATAAAGTTACTTTCATATCTGTGCTACTTTCATACCTGTGTTAAGAAGGGTTATGGCAATCAGAAATACTCATGCTTGGCAAAGCAACAGCCTTCTGCAGTACATACATATAGCAACCCTCCCCCCAAAGCACTAAAAAAACCTTGTTGACTGGTTACTGTAATATACTGAGCATAGGTAATAAATAGTGGTGAAGGAATACTTGGTTGTGAACTAGAAAATTCATGGATCAAGGTCGCAAGGAATAGGTTTTTATCTGGTTTGCTAGCTACTCTTAAGTTTGTACCACTGTACCTTCAATTCTACTGTCAGTTGACAGACATGCGCATTTTGCTAAGTGGGATGGCAAAGTGAGGCTTTAGGACATCACTAATCAAGAACTAAGCACATGCTGTGATACACATGCTTATACTGGTACTTCATCCTGTTATTCCTGCAAGGACAATACATTAAATGTAGCATATCTAATTTTGGCAACAGCAGATAAGTTATAACAAATACCTGAACTTGGTTATAAATAACATACTTCTGGAAAATCTATTTAAATTACAGGAGAAAACAGCCAAAGCAGAAGTGCTAGTACCTGGTTCTTATATTTTAGGTTTAGGACAAAAAGCAGGATCATAATTTCTCCTCCTGACTATCCCACAAAAAACTTGAGTAAGAAAGGGTTTTGAGATACAGCTAATTAAGAGAACCTTGCAGTCAAAGACTGAATGATTTTCTACACAGAAACATGAAGAGAATCTGAAGTAACTGAAAGCATTAATTCAAACAATTTATTTAAGTATCATTAAACTGTTCAGTACGAGTTGATACTCAGAAATAAAGCAGCCTTAACTTGTTTTATCTTAATTTACTTCTCAAGCGCTTCTCAATCCTGAATAGACATATGTGTAATCTTAATCTGATTTGAGTAATTCACTTTATCAATTCAAATATATTCACTTAGGCATTCATGTCTCCTGAGTAACTGAAAAAAAGGAATATAAACTATAAAAGCATTTTAGCTGAAGAACCATTTGGTAGTATTAGTACAAAAGAGATTTAAAAAGCAGTTTTCTACTAAAACAACAACAACAAAAAAATCAATCAGGTGAGATTAGTGTAATGTATGCATTTTCTACATTTACAAGAAACTGGTAACAGTTATGAGTCTGAAGTATCCTCTGTCAAGGTGCCCTGATTTTAACACTGCAGTATTGTTGTATGACTTGAGAGGCAAACATTGAGATGCATATCATGACTATACCAGTATTATATCTGTAATATTATGTCTATAACATTATGAATCAGAAATAGAGCAAAAAAATAGATTAAGTGAACCATCCACAGCTAAGCAATAGATAGTGACTTAATCAGGGATAGAATGTAGATTTACTCCTGTTCCTAGATTCTACTAAAGGCTTCAGACTTCCCATAGCCATGGAACTGCATGAAATTACCCCACAGACTCTAGACTTTCATTACCAACATTCTGTCTTAGGCATGGATAAACTCTGGCTATTTAGTCAGTAGTTACTTCTGAAGAGGGAAGACAAACGGAGAAATGAAGTACCATTATACCATTAAAGACATCACTGCAGTGTGGCCGTATTTGCTTGTACTTTTAAACCTTGGACACTTAAGTGAATTAGCCTCACTCCAATGCAAGACCAGTTATTTCAGAAAAGTACCCAACATGGCAGGGAACAGCAGAATTTATATCTGTAAAAGATACAGGATGTGCAACAAGGAAGATCTATCCGCATGTCACCACTTACTTTTAGGAACTCCAGTCACAGACCAGGATCATACTGTATTAAGATTTGATAGAGATACAAAACCAGCTCCAGTGCACCCGATTCAACCACTTCAGCACAGAAAGACTGCACAGTTTATATCCAAACTGCAGAGACTGCTGGAAAGGCACCATCGTTAAAATGTATTTGTCTTGGCAGAAAGCTGCAGATGTTCTTTTTGAGCAACTCAAAGGTCTCTGAATTGCTAGCATTACAGAGGTAACAAGAAGTCAAGATTATAGCTGGGATTTCCAGATTTGATGGGAAACTTGAAAGAACCAAAGCACCCTAATTTTACTCTAATTCTGCACAATACCAGGTAATACACTTTCTGGTGTGAAATACTTTGTTGAAAGCTGTGAATTAAATAATTCAGTCTCTTATCCCATTGTATGTATCACCTGGTAGGTTAGTAAAAGAGGAAAATTAGGCAGAGTTGACCTGCCCATAGCTATTCAGTTACCCTGAAAAGTAGGAGTATTTGAGGCATGCTTACTTAAGAGACTTTATTGCTGCAGTTTCATAAGGCACAATTACTCTCCACAGACATTTGTCTTTTGTATTTCCTTCACTGGAAAAACTATTTGTTAATAGCAGCTAAAAGTACACCTTAATGAGGAGAATAAGTGACTGATAAAATACTTAGAAAAAACGATTAATATTTGGAGATTAAAAAAATCCCTGAAATAACTTAGGGCATTTGAGCAAGAGTCTGAAGAGGTGTTCCTCTGAAGTCATGTAAGCCACAAGTAAGCTATAGTAAATGCAAAAGGAAGTAAATTCCTCTTTTGCTCCCCATGTTGACATCTGCAAGTCAGGAGTGGCTTCATACCACTGAGCTGAAATTCAAAGCAGTTGAATTACTAAGATCCCCACTGCTGAAATCCAGTCGTAGCAGAAACTTACTCACTTCATACACCAGAAAAAATAGTCTCTGTGAGAGGTTTTTTTTCTATTTCAAGGCAAACATTTGGAGCGAGGTAAGAATTCGCAGTCTCAACTTTCAATGCAATTTTCAAATCAAGCTCTTACAAAGATGGGTCAATGTTGTCTCGTCCTCTTGAGAAAAATCTCATGCATATAGTCCCAAAATCTTCCCTGATGTGACTCATTGCGATGAATCATAGCAGTGAGGGCCTCACCCTGATCAAGGCTTTGCCAATAATCCTGCAGCCACATCTCTTTCCAACTGAAACAAAAACAGAGAAACCACCATCAACCATTAAAAACAACAAATGAGTCTACAGCTGTAATAGCACTGAAAGCATTTCTTTTCTTTCACCTAAGACAAAACCAGGCGCAGAGATGGTCATAACAAAGTATGTTGTTACCATGCCATTGAGCACCAAGTCATTTAAAGAAACTTGCTACAAAAAGTTTCTAGAGAAAAATGTAAGTTCACTGTTAGTTTTACAACATTCTAGAAACATCAGCATGGGACTATGGTGTTAACCAAAGAGACTAAATTATTAATTGTAGAGAATAAAACTTATATTAAAATAAAATTTAGCAGAGTCCTTAAATGATTTTAAGAGTAGCCTTCCATGGCTGGTATATGTATAAAAGTTAACCTAAGAATAATTTTTTTCCCCAAAAATAATCCATTTATCAATTAGAGAATGACAGCTACTCATTACAAACTCAGGTTATACATAGCAGAGACAAAAAATCATTATATCCCTCAAGCCTGACTTTATTCTTTATCTCCAGACTAGATGGTGGAGAATAGGCTTTCTCTTTTTCAATGCATACATTCTCAAACTTTTCATAGCACAGACCACATCACTGCAACTTCCAGCAATTCCCTTCCAATTCATGATCATGTGGACTACTTCTCTCATTTGTGTTCTATCAAGGTATGGCAATAATTTATCTCTTATCCATTATATCTGCTATCCAGCCACATAAACCCATCACAAATTTTGGAAAGGACTAAACATGATGCTCTTTTTAATCTGTCCATATGAGTTACTTAATACTTGTTAACTTATATACAGAAGCTTTTTGCTTCTTTCTCCCTCTCAATCACAGAAATAAGTACAGCGTCTTCTGCGTTCACTATATGCACCACATATTAAAGCAAACATGGCTGCACTGCCCAGAAGCAGATCTCACCCTCTACTACCGGAAGAGCAAAACAAACACACATCGTGTCATAGTCACTTTCTTTGTAGAGCAGCACACAACTTTTATGCCATGAGAATTAAGTTTTCTGTGGTCAACAGCATCATCTATGGTGGGACATTTCTGCAGTGTACACCAACAGAGATCTCAAAATTAACCTTTTAACATAGATTACAATGTGAAGGACCACAGACAGAGGCTTACTTCTGCATTAAAAAAAAAGTCTGCTAAAAACGTTCCTTTGTAAAATGCAGCACTTGGATGTACTGTGAGATCACTTTGCTTACTAGCTGTACTCATTAACTTCTGTTCATGGACTGCCGACATGAATTACTTGTTTTTTACATCACTGAGTAAGGGCACATGTTAGGAAAATGAGTATACTTGCATTAAGTACTAGACACAAGGTTAAGTGGCAGTAGGTAACAGAAAAAAGAAAATGTTTTCCAGCTGAACTCTATGCAAACAACACTGAAAGGAATTCCAGTATCCAAGTGAAGACTTTCACCAAAAACATTAAATAAGAACACTTTGATATTTTTCATTTTACATTGCTGTTATTGATTCTCAAGAAAACAATTTCACTGTGATTCTGTAACTTGGAAAAAATTGGTACCCCAGGATGAACAGGAAAATCCTGAAATTACCAACTAGATACACATGAAACGTTATTACCATGAGATACAGATCTATCTTTAATCCTAGCTGATTACTGGATTCTACTGCAAGAGACACTTCACAGTGTACACGTGGCAAATCTGATACACTTTTAAGCTGTTTTTCCTCTTTTCATAAATAAACTGTGACACCGATATAAAATGGAACTAGCAAAACCGTGATGGTTTCAAAATACTCCTTTATCAAAGGCACACTGGCTTTGCTTTTCTCATGATACCACAGATGAAAAAGTAGGTAACTGAAAAGGTATTATCACTGAGTCTTCTTAGAGTTATCCTCTCAAACAACCCACTTTTCGAAAATAAATCCTTATCAGTGAAACAAACCAAACATTTCTCTTCACAAAGGTGAGAGTCAAAGAATAATTGGAGATTACGGTTCCTACTAAACCGATATTCTGCTTATCACTAGCACTGTAACTCACTTTTTCTGCACAAGGCAGTCAAAAATTCAAGATTACAGTGACTGACCTAAAACATACAAATGGTTGTTCTACAGCCTGTCTTCTGAAGCTCACTTGGGTGTGAAGCCCAGGTATCCAGACACGAGGATATGCAAGCATAAGGATCTAGGAACCACGTCTCCACACTGAGCACTAAAGGACAGCTCAGTCTTAGCTGTCCTTTAATACAGCTAAGTATTATACTATAACTATTATACTAATAGACTGAAGGTATAATAATGTGCTCCAGCTATACATACCTACATAGAGATTCTGATACAACAGTTCTGTCAATTCAGCACATTCATCAGCCATAAGAACAAATGGTATCTGGGAATAAGGGTTACAGACCATGCAGATGCACAGGGTAACCATATTGTAACTGAGTACTTACTCTAAAAATATATAAACTCCAATTGCTTTTGTTGTCCTTCGAGTTCCAGAAGCTCCAGAACCCCAAATCACAGCGTATGTTTATAGTCAGACCTTATATTTTGCATATATTCTACCACTTGCAACCCCACTACAGTCATCTAAATTGATAATACTGTTGACATAACATTACTGTCAAACTCTGACAAAATATGAGCATGTTTAGCTGGTGTTTTGGTGGCAATTTTATGCTACTGTCACACCATTCAGAATTCTAAGTAACCGTGTTCCATTTTGGAGATAAAAATGGTGAAAGCTCAGATGTTTCTGAGATAGAAACCACTGTATTTCACTGGAGATCCCCTTGATCATGCTTTGTAAGGTATAGATACATATCTTTCTAAAGCAGATAGCAGACAATCATAGAAGCTTCCCTAGTACAATTTTTCCAGACACATCTCATGTCTACAGACAGGGGAAGAATAACGTACTGTGGTTCAATAAGACACGGAAACTTCTGTGGGATGCAACTGTAGCTTGGATTATGGACCAACTGTTCAAAACTCTTTGCTGATGACCACTGCACAGAATGATGGGAGCACCTAAGCTTGCAATAAGTGGCACAGGCACCCATGCTGTGCCTTCAAAGGTATTTCTCTACTGCCATCTGCTGCTCAAGCAAAAGAAAATCTATGAAAAAGTAGAGAATATAGAGTAGGATGCTGCATAGCATGCTACAAGGAAAAAACCCCACATTTTGCTACCAAGACCGAGAAAAATTATTACTATTAAAAAGCTCCAATAAATCAATCAACCAACAGAAAACAAAGGATTATGGATTTCTTTTACTTACAAGCATAACTTGTCAATTAGTCAATATGAGAATTAATTGTACTGTGAAAAAGGCTTTTTAATAACAAATGTCACAAGTTTTGTGAAATAGGCATTTCCTAAACAACCTGAATGACCTCGGGTTTGTTTTCCTTTTTTAATTTCAGCCGGCCATTTTTGAAAGCATCTGAATATAGGACAAAGTAGGTCCCCACACTTACAAAATTCTTCACATTTTTTGTGGATGGATAACATAATAAAAACTTTTTTACAGCTTCATATCCACATAGAACTTAGTTCTGGGTTAGCATAATGGATTCTGCATTTTGAACACATTGTTTCTTCTAACATTTTAACACTCCTAAGCATTTGATTCCTTAGTCTAGGAAATAATGAACAAAGCTGTAACCTGATATAAACTGGAATAGAGTATATTGACAACTTCCTTCTGGAGAGCACATGAGATCTTAACACTTTCAAAAAGCCATTAATTTAATACTACAGTAGGACTGACATCAGAACGTTGAAAGCTTTGGTGATCTCTATGAACATAGGCAAGATGTGCTGTGGCTGAGGGCTTATCTTTATGACTGCTGTCTGATATCTTAATAGAAAGTGAATTGCATACATTTGAGTAACTGCCTGAAAAGACAGAAGCTGTTGGAGGTAATGCAAAGAAAAACGACAAACCTGAGGGATCCAAACATGTTACACTAGTAATACACGTTACAAAAAGTGTGCACATGGTTTATGAACTGCAGAACCCATCCTCCTGGCAATTGCAACTTCAAACACTGTCAATTCAAAAACTCAAGGTTTGGGAACCCAAGCACTGACTTGTTTTATACCAACACATGTATAAATACTAAGACCATGCAAACAAAGCTCTATTCTGCCTGTCAAAAGGGGCTGCCTGAGGGTTGGTGTGGTTAGTTCCCTGCTGACAGGCTTGAGGGCAGCCCGCACAGGAGATGGCTAACGCTGGGCTACAGGCCTGGAAGATTCCAGCAACGCTAGCAATCCCGTGTGCAAAGGCAAGAAGCAGCTACTCAATCTACTTTCTGTCCTGCCTGGTCTCTCTCCTAAATCAATGGGATGGGATCCTTCAACACAAGCCAGAATTTTATCACACAAAAGAACAAAAAGTCTCATAAAGTATTCTGAGTGAGCCTATCTTCTGCTCTGAAGTCAACAGGAGTTAACCAGGCCTGCACTGAACCGCGGCAACCCCACGCACTACTTTGTAATGAGGTAACGAGCTTCTTTCACCCAAGGGCTACTAAGTGCTTTAACATCACTGGAGCTAAAAACATCTCTTCTCCAAACAAAGAGGCTAAGATAGACAAAGGATAACCACCTTGGCAAAGCCTAAGGTCACAGATCATTTTAACAGAATATTAAGGATGTCTCACACTCCTCATTCAACCACTAACCAATACCACCACCCAAGCTTCTTTTTCAGCCCCAGTGCCAAACAACATTGGCAGAACTACCATACCACCTACAAGACATAATATAAAGCATAACTGGAGATGTATTAAGAGATCCTTTAAGTACTAAGCACTATTAAAAGTTACAGCTACTATTATTTGAAGCTTTTTTCCCTTCAAAAAGCATAGCATGGGTACGTTACCTGTCTCCTCCAGAGAGGTCTTCAACACTTCCAAACCCAGGGGTTGGCATAGGACATCCCATGTGCTTGAACTGAGCTATGCGAGGTCTAGGAGCTGGAATTTTCCCATGTGACTTTTTGTGTTCCTGCTCCTCTTTGACCCGGGTGTTCTCCCTGTCACAGACGAAACACTCAAAGCCATTCAGGTAATTGGGCATAGTCATGTCATTCACACCCCACTCCCGCCTCTCCAAGCTCTCTAGCAAGAGCTGATTTTTGATTCCACCAATGTTTTTATACTCTAGATACTTCATATATTCCTCTCCATTCTTGTCAAGGAAATCAAGATACTTTGCTAGCTCTTGGGGGCTGTGGAAGTCATCTATAAGAATGATGGAGAGGTTGTTTGGCATCCAGTCCCGCACAGCTGGGGAGCCTCGGTATACTGGGACAGCACCCAAGTGCATGGGACGCCACAGCTTCTCTGTCATGTAGTCATCACATATGGCATTTTCCAAGGCCAGATGAAACTTGTACCTGGCGATAAAAGTCATAAATTCAGAATCTTCTGTAGTGGCTGTAGAAGTGTCTCTCAGTCGCTCACTGGGAAGCTCACGGTTATGCAGGCATTTCCCATAGGAGTCAACCTAAAACAACAACCGGCATCTTTACAAAGTGATTTGTTTGTCCGGAGCTTGTTTTCAGAGCTTATAGTTCTCATAGAATTCCTAACTTTGAGCGGTTCCTAGCTACCTTAGTCTAGCTTCAATTTACTCCAAGTTCTTTTCCTTGTGACCTATTCCTAGAGTCCTAGCTCTAACCATTTTAGAGGAAATAAGTGCTCAGTTTCAAAAGCAGCATAAACTGTACTACAGACTGAGGGGTGGGGGGGAGTATGCAGAAAAGAAGATGTCACCCAAAAATGTATTTCTTACCAGATAAATCAGAAACTGAGGAGTAAGTAAGGGCATTCAACTCTATGTTAATTTAAGTCACCTTTCTACTTAACAGAGACCCAGTACTTTTCTAAACAGTTACTACACACAGTTCTGTCAGTCTCAGTAGGCTAGCAAAAATTTTCCATTTTGTTAGACTGAGGAAAAATTGATACAGGGAGCTAAAAGAATACGGCTTAAAAATGAAAGACAATGAACTTGATCTGGAATCTGCTTCATACTTTAAGATTAGTCACATTTTAAACATTGTCTTTGCCTCACTACTATGTGATGAATTTGCACAATAATCACAACCAATACAAACAGAAATTACTAGGGAAAAGACTAAAACCAGATGTTTGTTTTTCTTCTATCTACTATCCCTCAGAATTTCAAGTAAGAAAAAGCACTAAACTTTTTTTTTCTGCTCGTAAAAAACTATGTTATTTCAGTTTATGAAGATACTCTGCATCAGCTGTACCACAGCAGTACAAACCACCACATAAATAGCCTGGTCCTACAATGCATATAAGAAGCAGATTCTCAAAACACAGCGACCTGTCATTTATACTTTCAAATGGGGGCAAGGCTTATAAGCGGGCAGCCTAACGGTACAGTAACTTAGAGGTCCAGAGGCTTCAGCAACTTCTAGCACAAGATCAAGCTTATTCAAGATTAGCCCAACTTGTGAATGATCCCGAGTTTGGTCAACTCCATCACTAACAGCCACCACCAGGTCTACCTACTGGCAGGCGGTGTAGCCTTTGGGCAGGAATACAACTAGTTTTTCTGTCCGGCTGGCAGTCGGCATGCATCCCGTTACGATTCGCGTCTTGGCTAAAAACAAGGACAAACAAACCCCATTAAAAAGCGGAGGCGGAGGGGGGCGGCTCGGCCCGGCCCGGCTTCCCCGCGCCCCCGCCTACCTGGATGTACCGCATGAGCTCCCGCACGTAGCGGTCCCTGTCTGAGGGGACATCGCAGTGGGACTGCAGGTACAGCACCGGGGCGTAGCCCTCCCGCCGCCACGCGTCCTTCTCGGCCAGGGGCACCGCCGGGCCCCGCAGGTACCCCACGCCGGGCAGCCACTGCAGCGTGAGGGGGTAGTCGGACTCCCGGCGGAAGGTGGCCGTGTAGTTGAAGAGCCGGATGCCGGGCGGGTGCGAGAGGAGGTAGTTGTTCATGGGGGACTCCTCGTGGAAGAGCGCCCAGGTCTGGTGGGGCAGGCGGGGCAGCGGCGCCTCGTAGGCCCGGAAGTCGGTGCCGTAGAAGATGAGGGCCTTGGTGCGGCGGTGCCGGGCCACCCGCCGGCTCCGGGTGACGAGGCAGGAGCCGCGCGGGCAGTCGATCCGCTCCGTGTCACCGGGGAAGTGGGGGAAGAGGCTCCCGCTCCACCACAGCAGGATGGGCAGCGCCTTGTTGCTCCGCGTGTCGTTGTTGCCGGGGCCGCGGTACGAGGCGGCGGCGACGAAGGCCGCGCCCGGCGGGACGGCATCCTGCGCCCAGCCCTCCGCGCCGCACGGCTCCTCGGCGCCCGCCTCCTCTTCCTCCGCCGCCGCCGCCGGGCCCTCCGCGGCCAGCGCGGCCCCCGCGCCCCAGGCCAGCGCCAGCATCACCCAGAGGCCGGCGGGCCCCCGCCGCGGTACGCGGCCCGGCCTGCCGCCACTCATACCCGCCGCCCTGGGCCCACCGCCCCGCCGCAGGAAGCCGCCGCAAGGGCCCCGCCCGCGGGCGGGCGGCGCTCCGTCACGGCAGAGCAGGGCCGAGCCGGCGGCGATCCCACCTTCTCCCGCCGCTCTGCGTTCTCCACGCAAGTTAAAGGCGGCCGCGGGGGCAGCGGGGCGTAACGCGGAGCCGGTACGGCCGCAGCAGGGCTGCAGCCTGTGCCCGGTCTTACTTCAAGCTGGGGTCAACCGGCTCCGCCTCTAACGGCCCCGCATCGGCGGCACCGACAGCGCGGCGGGACGAGCCCGAGCCCCGGCCCGCGGCAGGACACCTACAGAGGGGAGTTCCTCTGCCGAGCAGGCGGCGACATGGGGCAAGGACGCGCGATTAGCAAGGGACGGAACCGAAAACGCCTTTTAGTAACAGAAAGGGTGGTGTTTAAAATATCTTGAAACTGCTCTTCTGTACCAACCTTGAATAACTCCTTTGGTGTTAAAATATTCTGTAAGGGGGAAAGGTGTCTGCAAACCTGAGTATGGGCAACACCGTAAAAATCCAACAGAAGTATGCCAGAATTACCAGTCCGTTAAGCAATTGCTAAAAGCATCGTGTTCATTCCTTAACCTAAGAGATAAATATTGTGATTGGGATTAAGTTATGATTGATAATTCATAATACAGGACACTGGTTAGCATGGATTCAGCAAAGTATTCTCGATCCATCTAAGGAACAGCTTCAAACATGGATATCTTCTTGTTTTCCTTTGAAAAGTTAGGTCTTGACACCAGTCAGGGCAGAAAGATTACCACCCCCATGCCATCCACACGGGCTCCTCGCATCCCACCAGAATGCAAACGTGGGCTCTTGCAAGGCTGTTTCCACATGCATCATAAGGGGTGCTGCCACAAAAATGCTCGCAAGCACAATTTACTCCACACAATTGACGTACAATGTACATCATTATCACAATATATCAGTTCAGTAGCAGATTCTGGACATACTGTACATTCTGTAGGAGAGTAATCTCAAAAACGTTCTACAGCAAACTAAGTATTGTTGGAAATTTAGCAATGATTATCTTGTGCTTTCATATTGTTGTAGGGTTATCAGCAAATTGTACACAACCTTCTAGGCTACAGTCAAGTAACACTACCAGTTCACTCTGAACTTTATTTTTGCAATTAGCATCCCCCCAAAAACCAACCCACCCAGCTTCCCTATCTTGACTCTGAAAGAGAAGCTCTCTTTCTCTTAAAAATTTAAGACTGCCTAATTCTTTAAGTTAACACTGTTACAAGGTAAGGGTAATACCTTCCAAAGAAGACCAAAACAACCCCCAATCTTACTCAAGCTGTGTTGGAGAAAAGGAAAATCTCTTTACAAAACGAAAGTTCAGAAGGGGCAGAAAGTTAAAGCAACACTGAGATTAAATAGCACCTTTTTGTCTGTTGATTCTCGTTGAAGTTCTTATTATTGTTCAGTGTAAATAAGGAAAAAAAAAAAAAGACTGAACTTGGTCAGCAGAAGATTAGACCGTAAAGGATCAGTCAGCTAGACTTCAGCCATTCCCATTTCCTCCCTCCCGCAAAATACAGGGTTTGGAAAAATAAGCAGTGTTTATTTACTAACAATGACATAAAATACATCTTAATATATTTTTATTTCTTTACAAATTAAAAGATGCATTGGAAAAACAAGTGAAGAAAATGAAAGGTTCATTTACGATTTCATTTCCACCCCCACACCCCCCAATATTAATACTAGAAATTAGTATTTGTGGAAGTCTGGGGTTGCTGTGCCTTATATTCCTGGGAAGTTCTTTTTCCCCTCTGGTTAAAAATCCTCTAGATTTTTGGTTGGAGGCAGTATGTGGAGTAAAAAGTCAGCCACATTCATACAAAAGCGCTGAAGGTTCTGTCAACTACATCTTGAAAGAGTTTCTCCATTACAATTTTCATACTCCTTTTTCTGTGTAGTGATGGGAGGGAAGACAAACTAGCAGCATTAGAAGAAAAATGGATTTATATACATGCTACAGGATATGGAACTAAAACCACAGCCAGATATTTTTCTGATCTTAACAAGGACTTTCCTCTGAAATACCAAGCCCAGTTAATATGTTCTCTAATCCACCCACATTCTTCCTTCCACTTTTAGCGCTAGTGGTAGCTTAAACTTCTGGGTATTGTAAGAACACTTTGTTAAGTGTTCAAGCTAAAATATACAAGCCCCCTTTCAAAAGTGAATAAACAAAGCCCTTAGAATTCTGAATTTGATTTACACTCACTCCCTTTTTGTGGGAGTCTTCTCATGCACCCTTGCAGAATCGAGCAGCAGAGCGGCCAAAGTGGATGGATTAATCTGTCTGAGGTATTTTAGTTTAACAAACAGGCTTATAAAAAAGTTTTGTGCAAGCTAATCAGTAGGTAGAACGGGGGAGGGTATAAACATCCAGTAATGAAACTCTTCACTATGGCCCAGATGTTTTCAATAACTGAAATCGGGTACTTGCAATACCTACCACAGTACAGTCTAAATCTTAGGTTTTTATCCCCTTCCTTTTATTCCAGGGTACAAAGCAGTCTCAAAGTTGCATCAGTATAAATCAAATTCACACTTGTTTGCTATGATTCACAATAATGTGGTTGAAAATGGCCATTTCCTTATCATCAGTTCCTACACAGCCTCACATCACCTTGTTACAAGTATTTTCTGCTTAAGGTTAAGAGGCTTTTGCTCCCACCACCATCTGGATAGACAGGTAAGCTCTGCAGAGGAGGCCAAGAAACATGGATCGCGCAGGACATTGCAGAGCCATGCAATGATAAGGAGTCACCACACACGCCAACAGGAAGCACTGTCTCTACCCCTACGGTGTTCAGAAGCTGTTGACTGTTGCTCACTGAACTATTACTTACTCCGTTACAGATCTGCACAGCAACTTATAGTACAGGGAAGATTGTGGAAATAAATTTGCCCTGCTGCCTCCTGGCTTATTACTCATTTTCTTTTTTCATTCATTTCTGGTTCAGAGAGCCATGATACATCTGTGCTCTGCAATGTCATGTTTCACTCTTAAGAGGAGACACAAAATGTTTGGCTGCTCCAGCTCCCATCACCTGACCTGCCTCTTGTCCTCCCCACCTGCGCATTCTCTTCCCACTTGGAGTATGCACACGCGCCCATACAAACACACAGCAACTACCAGAAGTTTTGAAGAGTTATCGCTTTTTCACCCAATGTTGAATCATGTACAGTGAACTGAAAAAAACTACATTCATTACGACAGGATTAGCGAGCATGGGGTAGGGTGGAGGGAACTCCTGCCAAGCACAGGAAACAATTTAGATGCAAATAAAAGACCTGGTATCAAAGGCCTTTTTTTTTTTTTTAGCCCTCACCAGGAAAATTTTTCATCTCTCATACAGGTCTGGGAGAGGTTGAAAGGATTTCTGCTTATGCAATGTGTATTAAAAATTATGGAATTGTACAGATTTCTATGTTGTCCTTTTTGAGGGCGCTGGGCCTTCTGATCAGGTCATTAGTGGAGACTGAAATGTCATTGCTGAGTTCCAGCACCACTCCCTCCTCTAGCTCAGTAGCTGCCGAATCTCCTTGTGCATGTGACACAGGAAGTCCACATATGAAGCGCCCCCACTCAGGCTCTTGTCCTCCACTAGAAAGTGTTTGAACAGCATTTCCAGCTTATCTTCTTGCTTCACAATTATTAACTACAAAAACCAAAACAAGAACAAAATCAACAGTGAGTAGTTAGCAGAATTAATGTTCTTGGAAGAAAGAAAAAGCTAAATAGCTCAAAACTCCAAAGACAGGTAAGCGATATATTTTGTGTTTCTGGTTACGTGCATTGACTTCTCTAACTAAGCTGGATTAAGTCTCAATCCTTTCTAAATAGAAGGAAAATACTATGTACATGGTTTGTGCAGTATTATAACAGGTCTAAAAAAAAATAGTTTTAGAACCATGGCAAGCACAGAACTCCAAAACTAGTAGCAATTTTTTTTTCAGGTCCTTGAAAACTTTATGTTTGAATCACATTTATGAGATCAGGAAGAATAAGTTCAGCATTGCAGCATTACCAGGCATCACCCACTCTGCTAGAAGAGAAGGGGATTTAAGGCTGTGAATGGGGACAACATTTTTACCTTCATGTAGCGGGATCTCTGCACTTGAAGCATGTCAACAATAGATCGTACTTTCTTTGAAAAGGGGTTTTCCAAGACAGGCAGGGTACTCTGGAACGAAAGACATCCAATCCATTAGTCATGCAAAGTAGCACAACTTTAAGCAAAACTCAGCAGTTCTATCATATTATATAAGGGTAGAGATATCTCTACCTCTACTAACATACCATCCCTTTGACCTCAACTAGTTAAAGAGAATATAACATGGTATCAGAATTAAAGGTCAATTATTTGTTTAATTTACATATCAACTGTTCTCCACATTGTCAGTAGAGATGTGACTTGTCAAACAAAGCTGTGCAAAAGCATGCCTGACATGCCCAGACTAGGGACATTTCCACTAGTTTCACACACCCGTGCTTCTCTTGTTCCTAGTATGAAAAATGTAGCACTCTATTCTAAACTTGTTTTCTCATTGTTTAAAGTTTTGGGTGACTATCACAGACACTAGCTCCCACACTGCCATCTAGCTCACCAAAGTGTTGCTAATCTGACTGAAAGATGATACTCCAAAGAGGTTCTGGATCAGGCCTTGCTGCACATTGACTCCCACCCACACAAAGATGTTCAGTCCATTTTCCAGCAGGTATATATCGCCCTTGGAGAGACGTTCCTCAGAGTTCCGGATTGCTGCTGGCAAGGAGTCACTGTCAACATCTGCTTTGGTCTGTTTTAGAGCAAAATCAAAAAAAGACAAAACAACAAAAGAAAGTCAAGGTTATAAAACAAGAACATCTTATGAAGTCCTGAAAATTTCTGCCACTAAGACCCCAACAGCTTTCGCATTTCTAGGACTTGTAAGAGACTGCAATAACTGTGACTGAAGTATCATCTTCCTTAGCTTAGTCTTCTTACTGAACGTGACACAGAAGCAGGTCAGAGACTCTTGGTCAGCAAAAGAGAACATAAAGCTTCTGTCAACTCTGTAGTTCCAATATTGCCTCCTGGAGTAGGAATGTAATTAGCTGTTAGTATTATTCCAGCAACTACGGTACTGAAAAGTCAGAATAGTATGTGGAGTTTCCCTGCAATGATGAAAATTACTACATAAAGTTACAAGAAGCTTTAGGACTTTAAAAGACTATGAAAGTGTCAAAAGTATCTTCTCTGCTACTAGTCATATGCTCACAGCTCAGGAAAAAAAATCCCCCAGCAAATTCAGATGACCAGTAATGCATCTATCACAGAGTGGAATTAAAGTGAAGTGTCCTAACAGATGGCAGATCCCAAATCCTTCTCAAATCACTTTCCCTTGCTAAAACATAAATGCCAGTCCTTATGACGAGTCAAGACAACAGCAAGTCTCAAGTGGTAAGAACATCTTGAATTACTCACGAGGGGCAAAAGCCTGGGATAGAAGAAAACATTTGTTTCTGCCACATCCATGGATGTGACTAACTGACGAATGTAGGCACGGTCATCCGTTGTGACCTCCGGACCAGGCTGAAGGACGTCGCTCTTCAACACACAATTCAAGTACACAGGAAGCAGCTTCATGCATTCAGGGAGGATCAGCTATAAGTCACAAGCAGAAAGAAGTGGGTCAGCTGTCTTGCTGAGTAAACTTCTGTTTGACAAAACAAATCTTGCATGAACCAATAAAGTGTGGTGCAGCTGTGAGAAGTCAAAGCTGATAGTCTAATTATATCATCGTACTTGCAAAAGTAACATAAAACTTTTCCCTGGAGCAGGCAGTGTTTCCCAGGCTTCAGACAGGTGTCCAACAAGCCATTCTCAACTATAGTTTTACTTGCAGTCTCTCTACTTCCTTGAGTCTTCTCTGCAAATTTCTGCTGAGCAGAGCAATTGACTTTTTTTGAGTAGGTTAAGTAGGAAGAAACTCTCATCACCTTTTAATACCCAAGCCTGTGATTCAAGTGAAAGCATCGGAGTTTACCTGGCCAGCAGAAGAGGGACTAGCACAGTTCTTTCGATAGCAAGCTAGGATCTGGGCACACTGGTTGATCAGTGCATCTCGTACAGTCTTTACTGGACTACTCAGAACTCCACGATATGCTGCACAAAAAGAGGAAATGGATGAATAGCTATCAAGTGATTGCTAATGAACAGTAAAAAAGCCCAACACTACTTACACAAAGTAAAGCTAAACAACTATTGTTTTTTCCCCCCTTCCCCTTCAGACTTTTGGGAAAGAAATGATATGTTCCTGCTGCAGATCTGTAAAAGCTCATTTACTCCATTTTATTACACATTCTTCATCTGTTTATCTCCCGTGTACTTTAAAGTACACTTAGTCATACCTGAAGGTATGGGGTACTATAAAAAACTCCTTTTATGCCTGTCCATCTTTCTTTGATAACCTGAAAATGAACTGATTTTCTTACATTTTAATGGCAATAAACATACACAACTCTAGATCTCTGCTGGATTTATAGACTTTTGCTGCAAACTAGAAAAGGTAAATAGGGTACAATGTATAAAAGTATGATATTTAACTCAGATCTATGAGCAAAGGCCACCATTTCCTATTCCCAGAGCAAAGTTCTGGAACAGTTAAAGAACAAACTAAAACAGTGCAAAAATAAATACAAAGATGAATTCAGACAGTTGTCAAGACAAACTTCTTTTAAAAGAGACAAGAATTTGCATGGAGGATAAGCCTATACCCTTGTATCTGTACCTCTCATCTTAAACAACAATACCGTCACCACAGCTTTATGCTCTTTCCCATAAGTGACTGAAGTATTGGGATTGCCACCTGATGCATTTGATGCAAAGAGAATAAACAGGTGTCATTGGGTGACAATGGGCATTTTAATAGCAGTTAAAGGTTGCAATTATTGTTATCATATTCACCCTTACCATATTTAGCCAAGTAATTGATGAGCGTGTCTGTCTCACAGTTTCGATAGAGGTCAGCAAGCTGCGTGCAACAGTTTAAGGAGAGGTTGTGAATGCGAAGTCGTCGCTGTCCTGCGCAACTTGTATATAACAGAGCACACTGTAGGAGACAAATGTCAGGATATAGAAAAATGAGGTCCTGCTACAATAAGAAGGGCAGGGTCTGAATATACTTAATTGAAAACTAGGACTCAGATGCCTGAATAAATAAGATAATTCTGTAAAAGTCTTGCATAATAAGGTAAAAGCATATGCTAAGAATCAGTGTCAATGAAAAGTAATAAGCAGCAACATTAGCAGTTTCTATTAAGGGAACTGGTCTTGGAAAATAGATTGAAGTAGTCTGAAGCAGTCTAGGTCGCCCTGAAAACTAGTTAAGGGTACAGTAAGGGGCAGGAAGAAAGAACGAATTAACAGTTCCTGAAGGAATATCTAACAACTCAGTTCAGAGCAATCTCATCCTCTTCTGCAACAGGCACTTTCCCCACTTGAGATTTGGTTCCGCTTTGACACAGTGTTGTTGACACTTTGTCAACTCACTTTTTTCTCCTAGAAAGCTTCCCCCCCTCACCTGAAGGAGGGCACCACTGTCTTCACTCAGTTTGTCATCGTGCTTGAATTCCACTGTGATTGTTTTATTACAGTCCAAACCTGCCATCTCTACATCAGTTGTGTTGCTCATATAGAAAGCTCCAAAAAAGTCAGTGGCTCGAATGCCTAAAAAAGAAAAAAAACCAACACGAACACTTTCCAACAGAATAACAAGACAACCTTTGTTGTCCTGCAAATCCTAAATTACCTTGACAGATTTCTGCGGGCATCTTTGCTCAGTCTCAACAAAAGTCTTAGAATCTCAAAGTTTTAGCAGAGCTCTTTGCATAGCCTAGTCTCAAAATGTTTTAAATTAGGGAAAAATCTGTTACTTTCCATATGACATACTTGAAGTGGTCAATTTATTAAGACTCATTCATGCTAACACCCACCTGTGCTTGTGCGCACTCTCATTACAGCATCAAATCCCACTTCTTTCTGAACATCTCTTCTCAAGTCATTCAGGAACCTATCCTGGTCTGTCTCCAGCTAGAACACAAGCAATAGTTCCAGTTTCATACTCCCATAAATCAGAATTGCTCCATAAACCAGAACATAATTTAAAAACAGACGCTACCTCCTGCAGTCTTACTCTAAAAATCAGCCAGTGCCCTGCTAATAAAATATTGTGCTAAAAGGTAACAAGCATCACTTTTCTTGTTGTTGTTTTATTATTGATAGAGATATTTTGTACAAAGACGTAAAGCTAACAAAATAATTTTGGTGAAAAATCTTTAAGTAGAAATTTACTTCCAAAGAAGTACTTGTTCACTATGGTTTATGCTATGAAAAAGAACTCTTAACTAAACAATAGTTCTTATTTAGATCAAATACCAGTCTGAGTCAGCATCACTCATACCTGGAAATACGCATACTTATAAATGGAGCCTCCTGTCTGGTAAGTTACTACACCTAGTGTTGCCACATCCAAATACTGGTTTGGAAACAGGAACAGATCCACACAGCAGCCCTGGGCCACACAGTCCTTGGCCAAGTTGTTGTAAAAGCTTGTCTGTGGTTGAAACAAAGTCTAAGAAAGGAAGTCAGAGATGAGATCAGAAGTTTGCAGTAAGAAAAGGAAACAGATCCAATTAACAATCCCAGTCACTAGACTTTTGTATTTTAAGTCTCTGTTCAGGGAGATTAGGATCATACTAATTCTTCCTGATGCTGCCTTTGAAGCACTGTTGAATATTATGAAAACTGTTAGACATCTTGCATTAATTGTAAGTTCAGCACACTTACTTTAACCCAACTATGGTGTTTTATCCTGTGTAAGAATACAGATCTATCTCTTCCTATTCTCATACCAGAACATACATTACCTGGGATGGTTACATTATGTGCTACCCTTGTAATTTCTTTACTGTTGCTTGAGTTACTTTATCCCATAAAGAGTATAATATAGACCTGTTATGTACACAACACACAAGTCATTATTACCTTCTCCTTATCTGTGTTGATCAGTTTCTTATCATCCCTGTTCTTTAACTTCCCTGGAGCCTCTGCGATGGGCAGAGAGGTGTGGAAAATGAAGAGCTTGCCAGCACACTCAGCTGCCTGCAGGAAAGTGCAATAGAGCAGGTTAGAAACATTTATAAAAATTGTAAGGGAAACCGTTATTTAAGAACAAGCATTCAAGCATCCACATTACTTCATGTTAGGAAGGCTCTCTATCAGACACACAGGCTCAGCGACGACTTGGTTACTTCAGTGGTATCCAACTCAGGGAGCACAGCTTACTGATCAGCTACAGAACAGTATGTTTCAGTTCTACTGGACCTGTGCTAGTTTCATGGCAGGGAGAAAAGGACTGGCTCCAAGGAGACAGTAAGCAGGACTTGGCTACAAAAAGTTTTGTGCTGAAGTGTTAGACTATTTTCTTCTCTGATTTGCAGCTACCGAGTTTGTGGAAAAGTGTCACAGAAATGGCAAAGGATTTTGTAATCTGAGCTTCAACAGATCATTAATTTTAAATCAATAACCTATGTCAACACTAGCCAATGTTTAGTAGATTATTTTCTCTGACACATGCTGTATGTAAACAATCAATTAGTAATTTATATTACTTCTTGATTGGACAATTGCCATGAAAACTGAGTTTTAAGAGAGACTTTTAAGGACTTACATGACAGACAAATAAAGCTATAGGAACAGTTTTGGATGGAATCATACAGGCCATCAATTCAATCAGTACATACAAGTCTGAGAACGTGCATGTAATGATCTGGATGAAGTACTGGAATGGAAAAACTTCAGGAAAGGTTTACTTGGTCAGCACATTGTTGCAGGCAACTTCAAGACACTACATTCTCTCCTTTTATTTAAGGTTATACCAGTGCTTCAAGCACAGGATTAGAAATACACCATGTTACAGAACTCATCAATGAGACATGACAGACTTCAGCACTTGGTTTTAATGTTGAAGGGTCTTTATTTTTGCAGGTTCTATAGAATGTTCAAAGCAAAACCCAGCCAGGTAACAGAGTAAGCCCCATTATTGTACTTTGAGCAAAAATTATTAAAAAAATTCCCAAACAGGTAGGGAACAGATAGCTAACTACACAGAACCAGAGGTACATGCAGTTGAAGAATAATCCAAATACTGCTTACACATAGCACATCTACCCCAAGAGGACTTACAAAAAGCTTTAGAATTGTCTTAGTGTGTGTTAGCAGAATATAAACATCAAACTACTCAGACTGAAAACAATTTGCCATGACAATACATTTACTAACCTTCAGCGCCTCCAGTCCTGCTTGAATCACAGGTGCAAAAACAGTTTCTGTTTCTCTTGTGTCTGCAAACATTTCTGGAATCTGATCCAGCAAACTAGTAAAGAACAAGAAAAAGAAGGAATTCAAGATTCCATTTAATTGGAAAAGCCACAAAATTGCAGTTAATGATCTATGAGACTGAGGTGGTGTTAACAGAAGTTCCCAATGTGTCTATAAATTTGCATATTTTTTATAGTATTTGGAATCTCATTTATCTGTGAAATAAATGATGCTTTGTCATTCTTCATTGGCTTCTCTCATCCATATCCTCAGTGCTTGCTGTATAGCCTCAGCTGATGCTCCTTTAATGTATTCCAATATATTTTGGTAAGTAAATTCTTAGGAAAGACTAGTGACATTTGGCCTCTGTTTGCTAAGCACCCTGTGTTCTATTCAGAGATTAACAGGTTTAATCCACAGTTCTGTATTTATGCTTGTTAATACACTACAAAACAAGCTAGAGATTTTCTTTAAAAGCATGCAGTGCCAGGTCTAGTTCCCTAGATTTAGCTAGCTACAGACTATAGTTTAAATACAGTTCAATTATCATGTTAAATAGCTTGTGAAAACTTTGCTTATTTCTTTTTCTTTCCTTCTAGATTTTATCTTCTCTATCTCACTCATTCAGTTTTCTCCACAGAACCAAAATTAGACACCACTGTTGTCTCAGTTTACAGTTAAAGGCAATTGCCTTAATGACAGTGATTCAATATTACGAATTTCACTCTGCATCATTCTATAGTTGTGTTTTGGTTTTTCTCAGAAATGCTCTTCTGCACTAAATCCCCTTACTGGACTACGAGCCAAATACAACCTTACTTCATGAATTTTCCCATCCTACTTTGCCAGCTTAATCTCAAGGAGTATAGGAAGCTAATATACATGGAGTGACTTCTAGGTGAATAACATGACAAATAAGCATGCAACACTTGAATATACCAAACAAGAAGTTTACTACACACATTGTATATCAGTTTCTATTACCTGGCAATAACTGTCCTGGACTCATTCACATTCACCAGAAAACCATCAAGGAGTGGCACAAACATGTCTGCCACATCTGAGACAACCATCATTTGTGGCTGTGCCAGTGAGCTCTTCACGTTATAGAAATGTAACACTTTGTTGTAGGTGACAAAGCCTACTCGAATGGCTGATTCCTCCATGTTGCCTTCCCTGTAAGAGACACACTTGACTTCACATCTAAGTAGACAGTGAAATCACGACACAGAATCCAACACAGTATGGTATAAGGGAAAAATGAAAGGAAGGAAAATTTCTTTTCACCTAGAAAGGTATCCAGAAAGATGTTCTGCTTGGCCTTTTTTTCTGAAGAAAAGCTTGTTAGGATTATAAAATAGTTTTTTAATTTCTAGCTTTTTTTAAAGAGAAAAAGTGAGTCTACCTCATTTTGATTAGCTACTGTAGTACACAATATACCTACCTGGGCAGGTAATCTAGGAGCGATTTTAATTCTTCACATATTAGTCTCACTAACCCACTTTTCACAGCATTGTAAGACACATCAATCATGAAAATGAAAGCAGGTGGACTGGGAAACTTGTTATTCTGTGGAAGAGAGGGAAGAAGTCACATTACAGCCATGTATGCAGCCCACAACAGCTCTGTAACACGGACAGATAAATGCTGGTCAAAACGAACAGCTTTCATGTACTTTTCTACTCATGAGCAGTAGCTATTTCTTCAGATTATTCTTCCTGTGCAAGTAACAGACATGTAAACGCACTGTGCTTGAAATGGACTGGTATTACATGACCTAGTCTGATTTTGCCATTGCTCAGTGAACAACTGAGGCTAGTTAGAACTAAATCATCCATTTACATGACTAGACCAGATAGGGAAAGTAGGCAGGGAAGTTTTCTGCCAGTTTTCATGACTTTGGAATCTAACCAGACTTGTTACAGGCAATTTCATCAATATGAAGCAAAAGATTTTCCTCTCTTCAGAACTGCAACCTTTCCCTTCTACTTAAAATACCAGGTTTGCATTGGGAAAGAAAAACTTGTTTCAATCAACAGTTCTCTGAAGTCCATGGGTCATAATGGAAGGAGCACACAGAACAAAAGCAAAACAGAAGAACTTTCAAAAAAGCTGGGAAGATCACATCTCGTTTGTATTAAACATGCTTCTTACACTGTTAGAAGCAAGATAATTGTTTCTTCCCTTAACCCGAAGTAAAGCTGAGGCATCAGAAGGTAGCCAGTATACAGTTGCAAGATTTAGACATCTATTTTCCCAGCATTTATTTCAGCAGATATAAGTTGCTTTAATAAACACCTTGCACATATTTTTCCTATTCCTTAGAAGTTCATTATTATTTAAATCTTTAAAAGTGAACCAGCTTTAAAAGTGAACCAGCTGACAATATGTATTCCTATGTGATTCTTGTGTTTTTAACCACTATGGCTCTATCTGAAATTTAAGTTCAATAGGTAAAGTCTGTCTTAGGCAACAGGTGGCACATTGCATAGTTACAACTGTACTTTTCTTGAATCTCTCCTAGATTCTCCTCCTGCCCCAAGGACTACTGCAAGAGTCCCTCCTGCAGAATTGCTAGGGTAACAGCAGCTATAGCTGCTTATATAGCTCCAGAAGAAAATGACAGAGGCAGCTATAATAAAATTATATTATATCATGTATGATCAAGACTTCCTCTACTTTGGGAAGTAAGCACACAAGCACATTATTTTGCACAATGAAGCGGGTTGGATTAATGCTGTTAATTATCTCTGCCAGGTAGAAAGCAGCCCAAGACAATTCACGTCATTCTTACTTTTAGGAAAATAGGCTTTTTATTTAAAAGCAAAACAAAATACAGTAATAAACACATACTACTGTACCTTGCAATAGTCAACTGTTGCTAGAAACTCGTAGGACCCCAGTGATAACTCAGGTCGGTCATAGAAGTCTACTCGCTTTCCAGTATGATCCAAATGCTGGAAGTAGTGAGGTGGCACTGGGAAAGGAAAAATCATTAAGTTCAGTGACATACTCATGATAAACAATGTGACAAGAGCACTAACATGACAACAATTGTTTCAAATAAAACTCTAGGAAAGCTGGCTAGGAATGTGCTAGCATGCAAGTATTACTAAAAATATTAATGCCATTTAAAAGCACCATTAAAGCCAAAAACTACATACAAACTGCTTCCAGCTTGTTTTATACACCAGGTGGCACACTGTATAGTGACTACTGTATTTTTCTTGAACAATCTTTATGTTCTCATTTTATGTTTCATACAGAAGTGGCACTACAACATGCTCTTAAGATTCTTCTGAAGGATTTAGTCCAAAGGAAAACTACAACAATCATGTATAAGTAGTAACAAATTACTTACAACAGAGCTTGAGGCAAACTACAGGCTACAACATTACTGACTCAATTCAGGCTTACTAAAAGATCGAGCTCCTTATTTTGCTATATGAGTTAGCTTTTTCCTTCCCCTCCCATGCTGCACAAGAGTAAAGCTTTCTAGGCACTCTTGGGTGCAGAGACTCACATAATCCTTTTGTCAGAATAGACAGGGTACTTCTTACAGTGGATTGTAAAGCATTAAGAAGAAGCTAGTAACCACATGCCCAGCACCCAGTACTTCTGTGCTGGTACCAGGCATAAGAAAGTAAAACAAGAGTTAAGCTAAGTTTTTGCCTACAAAAGTCAGCTGCAGAAACAAAGAATTCCCTTGTGGCCCAAGAACTACCATGACAGAGTCCCTCCTGCAGAATTGCTAGAGTGACAAAATATATTTCAGCTAGAGCTGCCTATATAGTTCCACGGAAGAATAAAATGAGATTATCTGCAATGATAGTATTCACCACCTTTAGGTTATTCTAAACATTTAAAGTTTCAACAGTTCAAAAGAAAACAAAGTGACATCACTAAGACTATACAATAAGCACCTATCACTCTTCTCCTCTCCAAGTACACATCCAGTATAAGTTAATTACCTGACTGTTTTTGCAGAGAAAACAGAAATCCTTCTCAAGTATTAGGTACAACTATATTTTATTTTCACAGCATTGCTTTCATCAGCAGTCTCTGAGCATTCCCCCCTTTTCTGCCCCTGCTCAGTTGTTACAGGTATAGCCATTCATACAGCTGCTGAGTGAGCAGGGACAGGGAATGCATGCAGGCTGAAAATCACCAGACAGAAAAGTTTTTTAAAGTTGGCCATTTGTTGGTTTGCACAAACAGTTGTACAGCATAACTGAGGTGGTAAGAACAAACCATTAAAGACATCAGTGCTACCAAATGAAACAGTCCAAACATCACCATAAGGTTTGTTGCACCTTACATTCCACTGTTCTTTCAAAACAAATCTATGGATGTCATGCTATGAGCAGCATATAGTGACTTCTACTTAAAAGGAAGCATGTTTTATATTAATTTAGAAGAGCAACTAAGATTAACTGGCCTATATTGAACATGCCTATTCAGATGTGGCAGATTTAGCTGCAATCTCATCTCCAAGAAGTGTTTAAACAGGCTTTGTGAGCAAAAGAAGAAATCCTAACTCATGCTACTGACTAGATGTATACCTCAGTCTGTCATAGAAAAATGTAAGTTTGAAATACCCTAAGAAACTAGCATATACAATTTTTCAAACCACGATACATTATACTACAAGTACCTCACATTAAAAATTTGGTACAGTACTACTGCAATGCATAATCACCTATTTAATTTGAACATCATTTCAGAACTGAGCACTGATCATGCTTTATGATTCTTTTTACAAGATTAAACACATATTAAAGCACAGTATACATTATAAATTATCATAAAATCATAAAGATTTATTTGCCTGCATCTTGTTCAAAGATCACTCCAATAGAGCCAAGAGATTAATTTCCAGAAGAAACCTTACCCTCAGTGACACAGCTGCAGAAACAACACTGGAACCTCCTTCCACCCTCAATGAATTGCATAAAAGGGCACATGTAAGCCTTGCACCTATTACATCGGACAGGACCGGATTCTCCATGGTCTACCAAATAAGGAAGGGTCTGTGGAAGCAGGGGAAAAAAAATTAAAAGAAAGGTCACATGATGATGAGAAAGAAGTGACCATACATACCACAGAGTTTAAAACTATCTTCCTGTACATTGCGTAGTATTTAGCATTTTGGCAGCTGTGGGAGAGAGTGCAGGGAGTGGGGGAAGCATGAACAAATCTTTTGTAAATGCTTTTCAACTCAAGTTCTAGCACAGCAGTTCTTTGTGGTCTGCAGTCATTAATGGGCTATCCCACTTAGACACAAACAAGTACTTCTGCACGGTGCTGCACTACCTTATATAGTAGCCTACTTGAGGAACATGAGCTCTATCAGGAGTACCATACTGCACAGCACAGATGTATCCCAAGTGAACACAAAGACTGAAGCCATGCAAAGAATGGCTGTGATAACCTCACAGAAGTGAGCACACAATTTACATTTCACTACAGGTTGGGTGCTTTAGAAGCAACTCTCCACCTCTTACATTCTTCCCTTGTAAGAAGCAAGCTTTTTGACAATACAAGCCAGTCACTGCATTCCATATATTCAAGAACACAGAGCATCCACACTATCTTAAAAATTTTCAATTGGTAAGACTTATTTCTGAAGTCCACCATGAAATACAGTATACCCATAAGTTCTGTTAGTCTTGACCCCACCATATAACAAGTCTTCAAAACTGTAATGAGTGATACAATTTTTAAACTATTACTGATAATATTTTCTTTTTGCAGCCAAACCAGATTAAGATGCTTGGCAACTTCCACAGCTTTGCAACCCCAGGACAAGCAGGAAGCACTTTAAAATGATTAAGACAGAACTCATGCAAGCTACAAGCTGTCATCATTCAAAGCGCCTTTCATAACTAAGAATCTAGCTCAAAAGAAAGTTTAACTACTTTAAAATTTTCTGACACTAAAGGTGTCCAGTCAGTACTCTCAGTTACCCTCAACCTCTGATCATGTTTAAGAGACAACACACTCATTGATCAGGAGTTGAGCAAATGCTCCAGTCACTTTCTTCATGCCACAGACGTGTCAACATCTCTCACTCAACCCCACTATTTATTTATTGACAATACAATGGTTTGGCAGCCAGTGTTTCTCAGCTCCTATCACCCAGGCTGACCTCCTCAGAGGGAACAGATTTTCAAGTTTTCTGACTGCTAGGCAGTTGGCATTGTACTTCTACACAATAAGCTTTTCTCCTCAGCCTCTCCCTCAATAACATTTGTGTAAACAAACTATAAGGGTGCTATAAACATCCAGTGCTATGCATAATTTGTCACTAACCACTTACTCCCAGAAGGCACAGAGATACTCCTTTCTGAAGCCTCAAGCTTTGCTTTCTGAACCATGCATTAACATAGGCTAAAGGTCCTGTATCTGCCAACCAGGTGCCAGATTTTTATGTATTTTAGATTTATCTGAATGCTGTATTTTCAAGAGACATTTATCCTCTCATTTCTGATACGTTAAGCTTTAGCTCTATCTACAGTCTTACTGCTCTGAACACCTGAGCCTTCATCTATTGGAAGGGCCCCTCCACGGGGAGTTTACCGTTGCCATAAAAAACTTCCCAATGCTAGAAGCTGACCCGTCTCCAGAGCAATTTTCCGATCCTAGGCATGTTTTTTCTGGATATCACAAGTGTTTGTTCAAAGCACAAATACAGCAGGAGACCTAACAACTAGATGTTTGTAAAGCTTCTCCAAAAATATGCAGCTCCACAAGCCTTGGGGTTTCTCAAATAAGACGACATTCTCCTGTTGCGCTCCTTTTAAACTCCAGCCGCAATACAGCAATACAGGAATTAACTTCACAACTCAGTTTTATCACAAATCAGTTTTCAAAACCCAAACCATGGTTTAGGAACATTAATGAAATGCAACAGTAAGAAACCACCCTGAAAAACCCAGAGGATATTCCTTTCCTCAGCAGATTAAAGTTAACAGGGCACAGAATGCTGCAAACATACGTATTTCAAATTCAGTAAGCATATTTGTCTTTATGTCACTGCTCCAAGCAGGCTAACACTACACAGTAGCCAGAGTATTTAGAATATTTTATAAGATTTCTAGCCCTGTAATATTCCTGAAGCTTTCATGTTCTCAGCAACCAGACAGAGTGGGTAAAAGGCTAGCTAGCCACACATTACACCTAGAAGGAAGGAAGCGCTGCACAGACAAGGGCAGAAATACAAGTGCAGCGCAGCAGTGCCCAATACTCAGTCTGGTGTTGCCATCCCACACAGTGCTGTGCATGTACATGCACATTATACCACTTAACCAGTGCTGCTTGATACATTCTCATCCAATTCCACAACTTGACATCCCAGAAAAGACTTAACATCAGTGATTAGTAACCATTTCAATACTTTAGGCCGAGAAAGAAATTGAGATCAACTGAAAGTGTACACATTTGTGACCATCCTAGTATTTTGGTCATTTGGTCACAGAACCTGACAGTTACTGCAAAAAAGCTGAAATTATCAAGGCGATCAAAATATTACACATTTCCAACACAACATTTTTCTGCCTTACAGATCTCTACCACACACTTGGGGGAGAATCAGTGCTTACCTAGTCTTGATTACCTAAACACTCCTTCTCAACATATCTCTTAAATGTTGACATCTAATAGCACTCTCCTGACAAGTTCTAGAGTACATAAAGTGCATGTGTAACTGCATACAGTTCTCACCTCCTCTGGGGGTAGAGTAGCCAGTGGTTTTATGACAGCAGCTAGAGGAACTTGGGACTGTTTGGCCATATCTGAGGTGCAGGGAATATTGTAAGATGTGCATCTTATGTAGCGGGGGCTTGCGTTACCTGGGAAACAATGAAAAATACCCCCACAAATTTCAGTACAAGTTAAGTTTATATTCAAGAATAGAAACAAAGAAACCTTCAGTTGTGTTGTTAAGCCACAGAGACTAAGAGCTTATCTAAGCAATCAACTAATTTCAATCTATGCAAAACTCAAATTCCAAACAAAATACCTCTACGATTAATTATGATAAAAGGTCTTAAGTCAAAACAAATTAACTTGACCCCACATCAACTCAAACCTCTAAAAAGGTATTCCTGTTTCACCCTTTTTGCAGACAAAAATGTATTATTGGCAGAAAACCTCAAACATTTCTACTGTTCGATTTTGTAGTTTCAGCTGAACAGTAAAGCATTTGATTGCAGAATCGGATTTTGAAGCTTTAAGGGAGCTTTACATCTCAAAAAAAGCACGGGAAATTAAAAGATGAAATATCCTTTCTTTATGAAGCATGTGGACCAACTGACATCCCACTCAATTTAAAAAAAAATAGTTCTCAGTCCAATTCAGATGATATTGCTAGTAAATTTCAGTTTTTAACTGTGGTTGATACAGCTCTACAGAAGCGGCTTCATCTGCTGTTTTCTGATATCCCTGCTAATGCTACTTGTGAATTGGTTACTAGCTACCAAACAATCAGGAGAATCTAAATTGAGATCAAATCAACACAGGACTTGAAATTAAGCTTCTGTTGGTAAAACACACAACCCCAGCCACTGAAATAATTCCTCAAACTTTTCCTTTAAAGACAAACAGTTTTGTCACTGACTCCCTGGGGTTTATGTTTCATTTTGTTTGTTTAGAAAAGAAAAATATTTTACCTTGATCCTTGACTAAGAAATTTGTAGTAACAAGAGGTGGGACCTGCCCTCTCACTCCAGTGACAAATGGTTCTGACCCACGGTTACTTCTGTCATCCTCAATGACTTGAATCTACAATGGAAAAGACCACATTAATATCTGGAGGCTTGGTTTCAAAGTACTGTAAAGTACAAAATTTATATCTGTAATTAAGTGAAAAAGGGACCTGAAGCAAACATTACTATCTCTAAAAATAAAAAGTCTAATGCAAGTAAGTTTTGTCAAGCAGTCACCTCTCAGTTTGACTTCAAATAGTACTTAATGAATAGCAATAAATTACAAGTAGTATTTTTCCCCAGGTATTTTGAGTAGCAGCATATTTTGTGTTTTAAGGCCTGATCTGAACTCACAGAAGCCAAACAAATCAAGCCAAAACAGATCAAGAAAGGAATTTTTGGTAGTATTCCCCTGTATACTGGTCCTTGCCAAATTAAAATTAGCAGCTTCTGTAAGCATCAGGCTGAAGTTCTATAGATAACCCGGCTTCTCCTTTCCATTACATTTCCACTGTTTTCATAGTATGTTTATTTCTAACCACTGTAAGTCTGACCTAAAGACAGATTCCTGCAAGCTCAGGTGGAAGTCTTCATTACTCCATGGTGCTCAAGAGTTTGTGTTTTGAGTTCTAGGGATGTGAAAAGTGAAGTTTCAATAGACTTGTCAATGAATCAAGCTTAACCTTTAAAGCCTGTAAAAATCTTAAATTTCTTAGTGTTTAAAATTCTTCATTAATGCAAATATGCTTAAGGTAATGGAAATGCATTAAACATTTTTATTTGACTAAAATATCCACTGACCTTTGAATAAGAACAGAAAATTGCAGTTATACACAATTTTAACTACACTTTCATACTGGGACCTGAATGAAAGCATTAGAGCTAGCAATCATTCTTCTGATCTTATTTTGCCACCAAATACACATGCCTTTTTTAAATTGTGAAACACAGACGTTTGCATGGCAGAACTTCTACCCTCTCACTAAAGATTCCAAGTTGCCAGCAGAAAACCTCCCTGCATAGCATCAGTGACTACTCTAGGATAAATCCAGTCACATTTCAAAAGTCTACAAACTGACCAGCACTGGTGATCGCACCACTGGTACCTGTTATATGACCAACTTTGGCTAAACAAGGAAGAAGTGATACAAGGGTAACAAAGTCAAACGCATTTTTTTTTTTTTCTTCCAATCCAAAAGGTAGCTGCTTTTTTCTTTCTTTAGGTAACATTTTCTACACATAAACATTAAATTTTCAAATTCAAAATTTAATGGTTATGTATGAGCACAGATAATGAGAGAATGTTTATAGCTCCCCATGCCTCATATTAACGTACTAGAAGATTTATATCAGGAATTAACATCAAAACAAAACAGTTCATCTGCAATTTTAGAACTTCAAAACATTAGCCCAGTACTGATATATCAACAAGAACAGTAATCAAATTCTGCTCAAAACTGGTAGAAAACATAGCTACAAATGCTTGTGTTGTATGTTAACATGAGACACACATTGTATGGACAATTATACTAATGGCTAACACTGAAAATGCCAGTTGGAATCTGATGAAGGAGATATTCTAAAGATCAGACAAAGTGAAGGGGAGACATTCTTCATGATCTGTTTCTGAAACAGTCTGCTTTCTATTGCCTCACCATTCATCACAGAAGATTTTAACAACCTCTTGTGGTGTAATGTTACTCATTTTGATAAGGCAAGCAGAAGACAGTAAGGAAAGGGTAAAGGATTAATGATGGAGGGTTAGTGAGCTGAAGTTCAGGTTTCAGGCATGCACAGATGGTCACCAACACACAGACTACAATTGACATATATACAGCACTTACTGGACTAGGAATTGCATCTGGGTCTATTCTGTGCCTGGGTTTCTGCTGGGGTGGCAGCTCATTAAGTTGCTTTTTTTAAAAAAATAAAAAGTAAGAGTGCCACAAAAAAAAAAAAAAAAAAGAAAACAAGAAAAAAGAGAATAATAAACCAAAAAATAACTGTGTTACTTCTCTCTACCCAAACCTGTAGCACTGGAATTAGATACATTTGGACATTGGGTCATGCAACAGGAAACATCAGCTTTTGCAGCATACACGGATCCCAAAACCAGCCTTGCCCAGATACCGGGCTTGGGCTCTGAATACATTGCTAACAGGGGCAGTGGCTCACATGCTCATTTTGGTTAAAAATTGGGGATTTATGCTTTAAGAACATGCTAAAATGAAGGCAACTGACACAAGCCATCTGAGATCTCATTTAGTGGAAGAGAAGCAGACAAGCAATTAGACTCCTTATATTCTATGAAAAAAATACAGTCATAAACATTACATAAACCTGGAGTCTAAACAGATAATCTTTTTTGAATAGCAATAACTTCTGAACAGCACCAGTCCAGATGTAAGACATAACTCAATACCAAATTATTTTTATAGTAAGTTTTTTTGAAGTAAACTGATTGTAAGCATTGCCCTAGAAAGTTTTCCTGTTATCAAATGACTATGGCCTTCTGAGACAATAGAGCTGCAGCGGAAGAACCAGCACAATAGACCAGTGACAGTAATACTGCCAGGCTTAATAATACTCATCATTGCTAACCGTTACACATCGCTGCTTGTCCTTTCTCAGATGTCATGACTTAATCACCCCAAAAAATGCTAACCAGCTTTTTACAGATAATAGGAAAAGGGAAAGGAAAAGCACTACAATCATCTTCTATTAACCATACCTTAAACGTGAATCATATAGTTCACAGACTGTCACCTCAAAACCTGAAATTAGTTTACCTTGGAAAGTCATTAAGCAAGAATCCAGATATGGAGAAACAAGCTTAATCAAATCCCTTAAGGATTCTCAAAATGTAACACAGTACAGAAAAAGACCTGAGGAAGTAGAGCATTGATTTGCATATGCAGTGCCCTTCTTAGTCACCAAGAAAAATACTGCTTCTGGGCTTATTTATAACAAAAGACTGAAGCTGGGCATGCAAGAGAAAATAACCAGGAAAACAGACTGATGTTCTTTGGAATGAGAAACCTGTTTTCAGCTTTGGTCTTTGGCAGTTCTGTTCTATGTAAAGACAGTATGGAAGAGTTCACACTGGTAAGAACAAAGTAAGCTTACAGGGCTAGGAATGGAATCTGGATCCAAGCGTTTTGGTGGAGGTGGTGGTCCAGGTTGACTTCCATAATTTGGTGTTCCAGGATAGGTTCCTCCATAGTTTGGTTGGGGACCCCTCACCTGCCCAAAGGAACCTTACAAGAAAGGGACAGAAAAAAAATCAAACAGTGGCCAATACTAGGTATTCCTCATTAGGCACTTCCCACCTTTCCTGTCAATGTCAAAAACCAGGAAAAATAAAGTTGTGTGCTTTTCAGTTAATTAGGTTTAGATATATTTATCACAGTGTTTCAGCTTAGACCTGTACATCTCTACCAGTGATTTAATAAACTGATGGATATAGTCCTCCTTAAAACCAGACTTCAGGAAACACTGGTTTTTAGACTAACATAATTATTTTTAGAGTAATATGATTATAATGTGCATTAAGATCACGCACTGTGAACATTTATTTAAGTTAAACTGCAGAACTGCTTAATAGAAAGCACACACAGAACAGTCAAATAAGCTAGTCGATGACCCATAATTCCTCAAACTAAAGATATGCAAGGAGTTCTCTCGGGCAGTTTTGGCTTGGGTGAAAATACAGTAAAAGATTAATATGTGATTATCTCTTTTGTTTTGTAACTACCTGAAGTTATTTCATACTACTTTGGACAATTTCAGTTAGTTAAGGAATAACAGCATGATTTATTCCATCAGTGTTTTTACAGTTCATAACAATTTAGACAGATATTTAAGTAATTGAGCTGGCCAGGTGTGAAAAGCCGCATGGGGATGGGATTCTCAATCTGACACTTGCACATGCTTACTTTGTCCTAGCTATCTAAACGTTTTTGATTAAAAACCAGCTAAAACTGTTCATAATTCAGAAAGCTTAACTGATATTACTTCTAGGCACACACAAAATGTGAAAGGTTCTACAAGGAGAAAAATACAGTTTTGTAAATTAAAGAAAAAGTAGCAACTCCTTTTCAATGTTTAACAACTCCTCTCATACACACTGTATATGCACACTGGCCACAAATTCAAAAAAAAAGGTAAAGCTTTTCAGAACTTCAAATCTCTACTTTTGAACAGACATCAAAATGAAGTCCATAATAAAATTTTGATCACAAATTCTTGTAGTATTATGGCACTAATTTCTAAACAATTTTTTGGCCAAGTAAACTAGGATTCCTTTAGTTGCACTAATCTGATTAAAACCTCCATGACAAATACCTTCAAATGACACATCCTATTGCTTATCTTGGATTTGTCCTTTAGACATGAGCACAGGGAAACAAGAGGGAAGTTTTGAAGTGCAGCCAGAAGCCCACAAGTAACAAACCTGAAATCCACTTCTCAGTTTGCCGCACACAGAGAACACACATTAATTTACAACTCCTCTACCAGGAATACTCACCGTTCTGCTGCATTTGGTATCCTGGCTGAGGAGGATGAGTGGGAGGAGGTGGTCCATGAAGGCCACTCATGGGAGGCCCAGGGTGCGGCCCTGACATAGTTGATGGAGGTGGTGGTGAGGATACATGATTAGGCTGGGACATTGGTGGTCCAGCAACTGTCTGCCCAGGCAGTGGTGGGCCTGGCATGGTAGGTGGCCTTGGGGCACCTGTGGAAGGAGGGTAAGAGGAAGGTCCAATCCCTGTAGAAGAGGGAGATGGGGCAAAACCAGGGACTTGAGTAGGGAGGCGCTGAGTTGATACTGGTTGACCAGGAAATGGAGGCTGTGCCAAAGGAAGACCCTGAGACACACTGGTAGGAGAGGGTCCTTGGCTCGCAGTGTAAGGTGTGTAGAGACCAGATCCTGTTGCACTAAAGCTTCCTGAGACTGGGGGAACCGATGTTGGGGGACCTGATAAGAAGAAAAGATGACACAACATTACTTTCTTCTATCCTTAAGACAATTAAGATGCAAGCAAAACTCATTTGCTTTTGATTGTCTAAATAGGTCTACCCCTTTCTCATCTTCAGATGGACTTGACGGTACTAACAGAGACAAACCTTCGGTGAACACCCTCCTAAATTAATCAGAGCGCTGAAACTCTTCCAAGGGATCTGAAACTTGATAGGTCCTTCATTGTCTTCTCTCTCAAAGTCTGAACTTTGTATTTTACATAATCAAAATACACTTCAGAATTCAGGGCCAGAAAAAAGGGGCAAAGCCAGGAGTATGCAAAACAAGAACCACCACAAGTCTGTCTAGCACTTTATTGAACTGAAATAACTTTGTATCAAACTCCACACTAAGTTGGAGCCTGTAGTTCAACAATGGCTTTGCGCTTCATGATTTTAATAGCATGGAACTAGCACCTTCTGTATTTACCACTGCACTATTTCTGAGGATAATTTTAGATAAACACCAGCCAAAAGGCTGAAGAAACCTGCATCCCCTACTCCTAATTTTCCTAAGTCTGTGTTAGAGTATGAGAGAAGCTTGTCAAAAAATACCAAAAAATTAAAACAACAAAACAAAATCAAAATTGAAGTGTAGTCATACCAGCTTACACATACTAAAGACAAATCTCTAGTCTTCAAGTAAAAAAAAAAAGTCCTGTAATCTACAACATTGGGACTGTAGATGTAACACAATACAATAAAATACCGAAATTCAGTTTACACTGTTTAAATAAGTTTCTTCTCAACTTCCCACAAAACCCTTCATAGGATTTTTCAGAGTAATTTCAGCCCTTTCTGATTTACTGAGCTTTTTTTTTGTTTTTTTTGTTGTTTTTTTTTTTTTTTTTTTTTTGAGTGGGCTGCTGCACAGCAGTAAGGCATGTAGACTACTTAAGGATAGAGTGGTTTTGTGTTTCACACCAAGATTCACCTAATTGAGGAGAAACATTGTTACTCTTTTGTTACTCACATCCCCTAGCACTTCCTGCAGTCTCCTACAATAATCTCAGTTCTGGTTTCCCCAATGATGACCGTATTAGCCAAGGAAACTACTGTTTACTATGGCAGATGTCAACACACAGAGAATTCCCATCACCATATGGGAATGAATCATTGACAAGAGCAAACCTTTTATGAAATTACTAGCATAAATGAAAAGCATTACCATATTTCTTTAGTCAGTAAACCTCACCATAGCCCAGTCCAGCTGGGGGAGGAGCAGGGGCTGTAGTACTGCCAATTGTCATCCCTGCCATGTGATTGCTGAGCTGCTGTACACTGGCTGGGGTGGGACCATATTGCTGGAACGTAGATATCTGGCTGACAGGCGTGGGTGCTGAGCCTGGCAGAAATGGCTGAGAAGCAGGTGGCCTGAGAAGGAAGATGAGAAACTTCACTGGATTCCCCATTATACAAATGGTTACGATTCTCTGTGCCTTTTCAAATTTTTCTTCCACATAAACACTAGCTGTAGCTCAGTTTCAGAAAAATAATTACATATACTGCATGGATCTGAATCCCTTTCATAAAAAAAAAATCCATTAGT
Source organism: Athene noctua (assembly GCF_965140245.1). Taxonomy (NCBI): domain Eukaryota; kingdom Metazoa; phylum Chordata; class Aves; order Strigiformes; family Strigidae; genus Athene; species Athene noctua. Next base: position 44,150,850 of record NC_134041.1, read on the forward strand.
TCTTAAAATACAAATTCTATGTTTATAGCATCTTTTTGTTAATTCCACTTTGGTTATATCAACAAATCAGAAATACTGCAACAGAGTCTACAGGGCGAGCAACAGCAAGGCCTGCACAGCTAGGTAAGAATGCACTGTTCCTCAAAGGATTTGGACTCACCAGCTGACAGTGCTGAGTTTAACCAGAAGGAAACAAAAAACAACCACCTTTCCCCATAATCAGTGATCAGAATGAAGTGGTGAGGACTGTTGCTACACCACAGAGGTAATGGCAGTATCTTTCTGGAGAAGATGCCTAAGAGTTTTAGATGAAGGCAACTCAGGGATCTGAGTTGCCAGAAAAGGACCCAGAGCCAATACTGAGGAAGTACTCAGTTATGACAGACAGCAACATGCTCCATACAGAGATCAATTCACACTGTCAAGGAATCAAATACTATAGCTGTGTGGATACAATTGTTTTAAAAAAAAGACAAGATCATGGGAATCAGAAAATTCCTTATGGGAAAATGACTGCCACAAGGAAAGTGTAAAAGTGGTTTTAATCAGTCACTGACATCTGTTCATATGCTTCCAAAAGTGTTTCGTCTCCAGGGATTCTTACTGTCTAACAAATACTCCTGTGACAAAATGTTGTTCCAAAACAAAAAGGAAGCACTAAAGAAAGTCAGTGTCCACCACAGGAAACACAAAGTATTTAGTCTGGTTTAGATGCTAAAACGTCTATACCTAGCACAGGTCTACCAAGGCAGGCCTTTGTTAGGATTTGCTTTTCTTGTATATACCTCTGCATTGGGGCTGCTGAGGCTGGAATCCCATTCTGCACATCTCCATGTCCAAACTGATTGTATGTCAGGTGGCCAGAAGGAAGAGATGCTCCAGAGGCTGGAGGGGGAGCTCCAGATGTTGGAGGGGCTCTTAAGGAACCTACAGACATAAGGGGGAAATTTTTTTTTTTTTTTTAAATCAATCACAAATTACTCACAGAAATAAGGACTTGAACCAACTACCATGAAAAATCCAGGAAACACAAAAAAGTGCAGAAACCATTTAATGGTGGCCAAACTGATATATCAATACTCCATGAGCAACAAATAATTTATACAACTATATCAGAAGTAGCAAAACTGAAAGCACAAATATTTTTAGCCAATGTCACTAGTCACTATCTCCACACAGACCAAGTAGAAAATACGTACTGTGGAGCGTCTTCAAAAGACAATTTCATCTTTCGATGAAGAAAAAAGTTATCTTGTCAGTAAGGTATTAAATTCTTCCCCCTCCAACTCCAATTATTTTTATCCAGACCAAGGAGAGTATTCACACGGAACCTAATATTCATTACAGGTCAGTTTTCCCTACTTAAAAGGTAAACAAGTTATGTGAATAGATCCAGTTTTCAAAAATTACATTCAGCTAATTGCTTTTATATATAACATAATGGGGGCCACCACAGACTGTTCTTCCCAGCTTCTCAAGGTTGGAGGCTAACATGAATACTTTCTCATCTTTCAGACTGAGCTTGTTCAGTCACAGCCCAAACATATTTGCCTCAGAAACAAGTCTTCACACTTTCCACAGACCACACAATGCTGGATGTAATACCAGCAGAACAACTAGAGTGTCTATTTCCAAAAAAGAGAATACAAACTCCTATTTTAATAATATGATGTTAAAAATGCTGATAATTAGAACAACCATATGACCATGCCTGCTAACGACAAGGGAACGTATTTCACGTATAGGATATTGTAAAATACAGATGACTAAATGGAGTAAACTGCCCCATGAGACCAGCACAGCACATACACAATGTTGTGTCTTTCTGACAGTGACCAGCATGACAAGTTTAAAAGGGACACTGAAACCTTCTTGTGAGGAACCATTATGAAACAGGAAATAAGAAAAAGCCATTTCTCAATTCTACAGTACAATTTATACACCAAAGCATGAGGTTTCAACTCATACATATTTTTATCTTATCTGCTACATGTAATTCTTAGTAAGGTTGTGGATGCAAATTCAAGGAAGGAATTAACTAGAGCTTGTATGAATAACCAGTAATTTCTTGGAGGTTTTTTATCTTTTAAACCTCTTCCCATTCTTCATTTTCAGACTTAGGACTCAATTATTTCCAGAGACATTTATTATTTTTACATACCTTCATGTCATGAAATCTTGTCTTTTCCAAGGTGCTGTTATAGCACCTTCGTCTTACTGTTCCTCTGGCTAAGTATTTCCCAATCTCTATTTAGATGTTGTATGGTATTTCTATTTCTGAATGTCTTTTGTGATACCTTTTCAGTTAATCTGAAATACTTTCATCTATTCTGGAATCTCTTCCCTTTGATAGTACATGTAAACTGTTTGGCATTATCTTTTGTCTTCAAAAGCATTTTAAATCCAATTCTTGGAGGGATCCTATACTTTTTTTTTTTTTTTTTTTTTTTTTTTTTTTTACATTAAGTGAACTTTATTCCCCCCCTCAACTTTAACAGGCATACAATTTGACAAATAGACACTTATTTCAGAAAAATCTTCTGAAGTAATCTTTTTCTAGGTCTTGTCACAAATACACTTCTGTAACTACTACCACAGACTGCTCAAATAGCCACTGAAAAAACCTCACTTGAACAGGTGTGAATATCTAGTGGCTTACTAGCTTAAGATTCATTACTCTTGAGGAATCCTGAAGTTCCTCTTCAACACCTTGGAGATACTGTTCTTACTCATCACAGACCTCAAAATGGAGGTAGATTACAGCAAAATGGGAACTGCTTGTGATTTCACTCAAAGCCCTGAGACTATATGGTCTTGGCCCAGTTCTGACTCCCCTAGTCTTCTAAGTAAATTGACACTGCTGGAAACAGCTCTTCCAAAATACCACTAGTTAGAAAGAAGGCAAAATATAATATGATTTCTTGCAGTGTTTCCAATTCTTACATCTCGATTGCCAACTTTGCAGAAGTATTTCCTTCTTCAAGCCACAGCTTTTGGAAACACATATTTGGTTTCTATGCTATTGCCAATGAAGCTAAAAACTTATTTTCTCCCTTAAACGAAGGCACGAGTTACAAAAATCTCATGACTTCCAAAACCAATCTCCTGGTGCTTGGGGAGACTTTTAAATTTCTTCATTGCAATGCTGTAATTTCAAACCTGCCATTTCAGTTCTCTCTCAAGTGGGAGACTGCATTCTTTTCAACTAAGGATTCTTCCTGACAGAACCTGAATGAGACAATTCAGGTTTTGAAATCAAGTCTTCAGAAAACATTAGTCACAAGTCAGATTTTATCTATGAATCTGCAGGCATAAGGGATTTCTACTAGGATTATTTCTTCATATCCTATTAATGTTTCTGCAGTGCTGCCTACAAATAGATTGGGAAGTGTCTCAAACAGGTACCCACACCTTTGAGATAAATACCCATATTAAATGGGAACTTGGCACAGCAAGCAGTGGCACAGCACAAACACTCCCACAGAAAGGACACCATTTACCTATGAAATTAGGTGCAAGAGAAGAAGTGTCAGAGTTGAGAGATACAGAAGAGCCCTTCGAAGGGAACCCCAAGGAAGGAAAGTAACCTGGAAAGACAGAATACACCAGTAAATCAAGCCTGAGAGAAAGCACCAAGAGACAGTGTTTCCAATGCTGAGGACAGTCTGCAGTGCAGAAAATATCATGTATGTAAAATCCATGTCATATTTGCCACAATATTCCTTAAGCTACACTCCCTCTCACCTGTTCTACCACACATAACATATATTTCCAACATAGTTCATATATTACCGTTAATACAAGTGTAGCATAAACTGAGTCTAGGTAAAACAATCCAGCAGTAGCCTAATTGTTAGTAGCCTTCAGATAATTAATTGTGTTTGCACTTTCAACTGCATGATCTCATCAGAAGGAAACTGATAGACTGACTAAAAAAACTGGTGCAAAATTGTCCCCGTTCTTTCAATATTCTCATAGCAAGAAACAGGTATTTTCAGCTAGCAGCGCAGTATTCTACTTCTGGTCCCAAGCAAGACTAACATCACTCACAAAGTATTCTCATGTTTCCATTAGTTAGAGTTAGGGTTTGTTACATAAATCAGATGTGAAAGACTCCCTGACTGAGAATGGTACCTGGTCCCAACACTTCTCCATGCAGTCCTCCAAGATATTTTATTGTTATTTTTTATACAAATCACTAAGACAACTACTTCGAGATCACAGAACAACATTGGCAGTCTTCCTTTTACCCCTCCCTGTTCAGTAAATTCCTGTCCTTTTACCCCTCACTGTTGACTAAATTCCTGTCATTCTACTGCCTCTGAAATAGTCTCTCCTCTGTTATGCAGCTACAAAAGGTCTTGCTACAAAGACCTGCAATAAACATAATGTGTTAGAGATGGGGGTAGAAAGGATAACTATGACTATCTTTACTATCATCTGTCCACTGTCTTTGATAATGCACTGTTTGTTTGCCACATGGATGTCACATTCAGCAGCACCTAACAGGTCAACTTCCAGCTGTTGTGCTAGCACTCCAAGTTTTACATTCCTTCCCTCTAAAGACAGGAATCCTGGACTTACGTTAACAGGTCCAAAATGCACAACTTGAAAACTGAGATTTTCTTAATAGAGTGCTAAATCTAGGAAGGATGGTCTCAGAAGAAAAGATGGAAGAGAAATCTCCACAAACCATGGGTGGCTTTTGCCTGATTTATCAGTAAAGTACATGAGATACTACTTAAGAGTAGTGCAATACGTATTTGTTGTCCAAATGAGACTGCCCTGTTGCCCTCACTGTCACACTACCTTTCAATCATTACTGGCACAAACAAAAATCTGCATTTTTAATCTGCACAAATTTATATGCACATTATCAAGCTTTCTAGGTATGTCCTTACTGAGCTGTCATGAACCACGTATCTGTTGTTATAAAATTAAAAAAGACAAACCAGAAATAATACAGAAGGGAAAAAGTTAATTGCCTTAAAAAGAAATGCTTTTCAGACTTGTGAAGTCTGAAAAGTTCTTGAAGTATCTGATGGAAGATGCTCCTCAGTTTCTTTTACGAACATCCTAAACATTCTTCACACTATCAGCCAAAACTTGTTTTCTATAAATAGCTGTACTGATGAAACCTTTCCAACAAATCTATAGTAATCTTTGTTCTTCTTGAATCTCCTCTCTCTCACTGAAGTAAGTCCAATTATTCCCCATTCCTTCCATGGGACAGGAAACACTAGTTAGTGAATGGCTACATTGAGCAGTCAGAATACTCAATTGCTGCGCTCTGCCTCTGTCTTCCCAAGAAGCAGGGTTTATTTCCCCTGCCCAGTGCTGATTTTCATTACTTTTATAGGAATTAAAACCCTATGTGAAATTAGTTCAAAATTCGCAGATTAAAAGTGTTGTTGGAAGAGATTTACTGAGAGGAGGAAGTAAATCTCTTAAGGAAAGAGAAGGAAGATGGAGCAACTGAATAACCCATTCTTTGGCACACCACACTAACTCTTCTTCTACTCCATTACCACGCTAACTCCAGACAAAAAAAAAAAACACATCAGGGCCATTATACAGCTCCCAAATTTCAGTCTCTCACTTCTGTTAGTTTCAAGACAATTATAGACACTTTGATTGTTCTATCCTTCTCATTGAGTTTGGTTTAAATTCAATAAGTTGCAAAAAATTCAAGATGTACTTTGAGGGGAGAATAATACAGAGACCACTAGTATGATTAGCATATCTAAATGAAATTTAAATTAACATTTCAGAATGGAAGTTCATGTTGTGCTTATTTCAGCAGAACTGAATTAATCTGTGTGATTTTGAAAGGCAGAAATATTTCTACTCAAAGCAGTGGTATTTTTTTCCCTACATTTCAGATGTTAAAGTCACTATTAATCTCCCAAAGCAATTCAGGTACTCAGAAACAAAGACTCCTAAAGTTCTTCAGTAATTTTAAGTTAACCTTTCTTTTGAAAACAGGAAAAAAATAAATGTTGAACTACTTTGTTTCTTTTGTTTTTTAAACAAACAAAATCAACAAGTGATATGATCCTACAGAACCAGGGAAGTTCTGGAACACACTAGCTTGACAAATGTCCACAAGCTTTCTATTGATTTCAGAGACATTAGAGAGAATAGCTCCAAATACACTTTCACCCTAGAGTTCTACGTCTTAATCTTTCAGGATGGAGTGCAGATCTTTCTGCATTGTAATGTAAGGCAGTCTCAATAATAAATCTGTTAGTCCCTAACTGCCACCCTTCAACATAACCTCAGACTGTCCTAGTCAGGTGCTTCAGTACCACAGGGGCAAGGATATGCTGAAAAAAAACAGGCTGTGCTTCTCAACATGTTAATTTTATGAGCTATTAAAAGAAGAGTAAGCCCTGCTAAAACGGACAAATGACAGAACAATAACCTCAGAATGTACAGGAATAACATGATTTTTAATACCTTGTAAGCTACATACAGAAGAAAAGATAAATACTACCACAAAATAAAGAATAACAATAGGAAGTATACAGAAAAATTCCATGCACACAACAATTCACAGATGATCAACCATTAAGTTGTGACTGAGAAGTACCTTGTGGAGGGACTGGTTGTTGATATCCTGGCATCGGACCATTATAAGCTCCATATTGCGATTGAGGAACTCCTGGCAATGGCTGTCCTCCGTAGGCAGACTGCTGGTATCCCTGATATCCAGGCTGAGGTTGCCCGTAAGGAGGCCCTGTGTGAGCTTGCTGGTTTACACTCATTGTATTCACATCCCCAAACTAATCTCACCTGCAAAAAGGGGGGAAAAATGGCTTTTAGCAGACATAAAACCAAAGTGGCCTACTTCCCTACTGTTTTCACAGAAATGTGAGCTTCTCAGATACTAGGGAAGGTAAAATATGAATGGTAATCTACTCTTGCACAGCATTTTTTTAAAGTAAGATAAATGCTTTACAAGAGTTAGTCAGAAAACAGTATTTTCAGAAACTATCTTTTCTAATCAACTTACTGCTTCATCCTGGTTAGACTTGTGATCATCACTTTAGGAAAAAAAAAAAAAACAAACACCATAATTTGCCATTCCATAGCAGATGTTTATCAAGCTTCCCGAGACACCTTATGAACTACTTCCACCTCACAGAACATCAGAGCAACAGAAAACAGATTTCATGACTTAGATGAGAGATTCCTTAACATAACATTTCAGTAACACTGAACAAGTTCAGCTTTCACACAGTTCACCATCCACAAAGGCTGCTGCTTGAAGTGTTTGACTGAATCCAGAACAGGACTGAGTATAGAGTTTTTTGGCTTTTTAAACAACAGACAATTTAAAGTTCTCGTTACATACATAAATTTCAGAAAACCAAGATGTACCAAAGGCAGCATGTTCACCTAAGAAAGATGTTCAAAATGGAAAAGCATCACAGGCAAAGATGTCCCCTAAAGGAGTTACACAAAAATCTAAGACCTGGAACAGAGCATCAGAGACAGGAGAGATGTTTCTTAGCAAAGTTATGCAAGAAATCTTGCTTAATAGACAGATTCCCAATTCCTCTAACTGTATAAAGAGGTACACTAACTTTGTAAAGAGAAAAACAGAAATGGTGTTGGGAGACCCTGAACCAAGCAGGCAGTTCTTATAATACCATAGTACTAAGTAGACAGCTAAGCCTCACAGCCCTTGAGTTGTGGAGAGCCAAGGACTTCATGGGCAGGAGATTCCCTCATGGTCTATTTCTCAAGGACATTTTGCATCCCTTGTACTCCTCTGGACACTCCGTATGTCACTGTTGCCCTCTTCAGCAAATACTATCTACACTAACACTATAAAGAAGTGTGTGTTTAGAACAATTAAATTTTTACTAAAAACTTCCAGTTTATATAAAAATGCAAAGTTACGGTAGAGCAAATAATTAATGTTGCCCTCATATTTTGCTCCAAACCCTATGATGAACTTCTCCATTAAAGATACATAGTAGATCTTAACACAGAGGAGACATACAGCTGCCACAGCCACCAGCCAGCTGAGACAAATCCCAACGAGGAATCTACAGCCTACCTCAAGCAGGTAGCAAACACCCGAGCTGTTTTGCCTATACATTGATGAGAGCATGCCAACCAATGCTAAGGTTGGTTCTTCACATTACCAAAAACATGATGTCAAAGACAACTGGCACCACATTTGTACAGCAAAGACACTAAAATAACTACAGCTTTGTAAGAACCAGCCTGCAGTGTTTCTAATCAGCCTGCAGTGTTTCTAATCGTTATTACACATGATAAACATGACAGCAAGAGAGTAATTTCTAAAGATTTTGGTTTCCCACAACACCTTTGACTTAGTTCTGCCGAACAGTCTAACCTGACCAGACATGGGGCCAGGAAATCTGGACTTTGTGACCTGCTCCCTTCCCAAGCTCTCCTGAAGGTTAACCTCTTCCTCCCCAGGCAGGCATTACCACATTTCAATCACAGACCTATCCCCAGCCACCTCCTGTTCAGTGCAAACAGTAAAGTTTACGAAGAGTTCCTCCTGCAAAGGTAAAGGGAAGGGAGAATGCAGTAAGAAGACTGCTCTACCCACAGGTCTAGGAACACCCAGGCAGGGCTTTATGCCATGGAAGGAGGGCTGCTTTATCTTCTTCCTGCCCCTGATTATTGCTTATTGGATTGTGCATGAAGACACCAGGCTTCTAGTCACTGCTCCTACAAACAGGTCTTTCCTCCAGGAAGAGCTGCAGGCAAAGTAGTAGCATCCTGAAGGATACCTCCTGAGCTATAATCATTAAGACAGTCTTCACAAGTTACACCAACAAAAAACTACTGTTTGAGCAAAGAATTACTACAGGACAGGAGAAGGCTTTTTAAAAATTTTTTTAAAGCACGATGGGGGAAGAACTCAAGCATGTCCTTTGCAAGCCACTTCTGACTTACTGTTGTGAGTCTACTTGGTAAGTGATGTTGCCTGATGATCTTTCACTATTCTCTTTTCAACCTTGCCTTCCCTTCCTCCCCTCATGCAAGTATCAGTATTTCCCACTTAAGCACATAATATCTGTTGCCTTGTTGCTCTCTCCACAGTAATACTGAAACCAAGAGGTAAGCTCATTTAATTCAAGTCTTACACAGGAAAAAGAGTTCTGAGATAATTTCCTACACTTTCTATGGAAAAAGTAGCTACACAAAGGAGATGTTTCTAACTCAGTGTCCTAACTGAAAGGCAGATATATCTCAGACCTTTAGGCTAGCCCATGTGGCAGCCAGCACAGGCTAATCTCCACCATAGCACAAGCAATGCTTGCTCTATACTGGCAGAGGGTCAACAAAGGAGCTGGAAAGGAGGAGATCTCAAGAACAAGCCCAGTGGTGAAGCTGGGGAAAAGGCTGCTTCATTATTTTAGTTGTTCAACTTGCTCTAAACGTAAGGCTAGTGGCATGCTTGCTCATCACTGATGTGGAATATCCAAAAGGGCAGGGCCAGGAGTATCTACCTCTGAGAAGGCAGAAGACAGTTGTCACTGAATAAGTCCATTTGCCTTCTCCCTCAATACATTTATATCAAACAGCATTCATTCTGTCTCCACTCAGAAAAATTATATGCAGACTAGAACCTGATCACTTGAAGAGGTATGAGGAAAGGAAGAATTTTATACTCTCTGTCTTACAACATGAAGAGGGGAAAAAAAAAAAGTCACAGAGAGAATTAAATACATACACTAGATAGGGAGAAATGTAGAAAAGACACTGCTTCACTTGATAAAAATATAGAGGGTATTCCTCTGCATGTAGTAACACATTACCAAACTAAGCCAAACATAATAGTAAAACATGCTGTTGAACATCATACTACTACTCAGCAGTTACGATACACAAAGCTCAAATAAGCAGGGCCCCTGCTACTGGGAAAAATATTACAACAACAAATGGTCATTACTATAAACAACAAACAATTTTCTTGCAAAGCATGAAGCAGTCACTCTGCATAGTTTTCTATTCCTCTGTATAATGGCAGTTGACAATGGAAGCTTTGGTCAAAATAGTTAAACAGCTAAAATTCATACTGGAAAGCTGTTATACAAGACAGACAACCAATGATGATCAGCAACGAACTGATGGGAAAAAAATAGTCATATAGGGGGTGGGGATCTTTTAACTTTTACAATAGCTTCCAGATTCCTTAGTATCCAAACAAAGCAGACTACAGTGCAGTTTTTATGGTCTGGGTTTTTTTAAAAAAACCCTAGTGATTCATATGAGCTTGTTTCAATCAGCAAATCTCCCAGATGACTGAAAACTGCCTATTCATCATTTTTTATGGTATGCATTCACCGTTAATTCCCTTTTGAAACTGAAAGGCTTGATCTCATCAGTTCTTGATCACCTTCTAAAGGAAATGCATACAGCAAAATTACTTTCTCTCAGAAAGACGCTAGCGCTTTTTTTACTAGTCCTGGTGAAATAAAAGGCTTGTTTGTTTCAACTTTTGGGAAGACTGATCCTTAAAAAAAAAAAACAAACCCAAAAATAACAGCATGGCCTCCTATATTACGCTGTAACTGAAGGAAATATGTCTACTTAATTTCTGAACACAGAAATCAAAACCATATCCAAAAGATGGGACAGAAGAGGACAATGAGCACCCTCAGACACCAACTCAGGATATCACCTACAGTGCTTTTAATGTTTCCATTCTGCAATTTTCTGAAGAATTAGCAAAGTTATGCTATTCTTATAAAGACTTAGACTCTGGAACTAAGAACACTCTTCTGAAAGGCAGATGTCCTTGCTTTTGTTTCACCAACAACTTGACTAGGTCCTCTACAAGCACTCATGAAACACTTGGCTCTTTTCAGATAAAAGAAACTCCTGGTTTGTTTTTTTACAGAAAATCCTGGAAGAGAAGCTCATATCCTGGAAGTCAGTGACTGGCAACTGATCTGGAAACGCTCAGGCCATTATAACAAATGCTTTCCATACATTTGTCCAGATCAATCCAAATGGCACTATTGGAACTGACCCTCCAATTTGGTTGTATTTTTGTGGTGTTCTGTCTTTCCATCTGGGCAGACTCTCAGCTTGTCACACCATAGGTAATATTTTCTTCATCTATGCCTTTTGAATTACTGCCGGAAACATCTGTTTTAACATTTCATGAGAGGTAAAAGACACAGTTTTCAAAATGAAACTTTACAATTGAATATCAGTGAAAGTGCAGAAGCCACCATAGTTTTGAAGACACTTTCAGGAGAAAAGATAGACTAGCTGCTAGAACTTCTTGACACAACAGGCACTGGAGCAGATTTTGGCAGCCCAGTCTTTCCCGGGCTGATTCAAAGAGGCCTGTCAGGCTTCAAGACATAAAAATCATGGTTCACATCTAAGGTGTAATCACTTCCATGTTCTTCTAAAGAAAGGCCACATTAAACCCTGTTTTGTTAGGCTGATTCATTATCTTGGGCAAGGTCCAATACAACATACAAGTTACAAGAGTGAAAGTGGTTAAAAACTTAATATAAAAAAACCACTTAGTCTTGACCTAACCTTAAACCTACTACTATTTCCAGCCCCTGCCACCACCACCAGACTTTTTACTTCAACAACATTTTACACTCTTCGTTGACTTAGGTCTCCTGGTGGGACTGACCTATATCTCTATCACTGTAATAAAGCTCTAAGAAAATATTTCAGAAGTGCTCAGTTATGGGCATTGCCTCTGGAGAGCAACCCTGTGGAGACAAAAGTCATTGAAAATATTAACATCAGCAAAATCACAGTGAAAGATTTCTCTCTTCCTTCCTTTGCTAGCTCCACATACATGTTACAATGTGTGAAGTTATCTGACTCATTTCTGTGAACTTTGCACAAGTATAATTGATTAGGAAAAGTTACAAAAAGAGTTTAAAGTTTAGGGAAGAGTCCAGAATGAAGAATGAATGAATAGGAATATACAGAATAAGACTAAGAAACATGTTATAACACTAAACAAATTTTCTTCACATACATTGTAACACTAATGATCTTTAATCCAAAATTTCTTTACTCTTGACTTCCTCCACACAAATATGCATTACACAATTCCCATTGCTTCCAAGAAAGAAAAAAGCTTTTCCTAACACATACTGCCCAGTTTACACTGTCTTTAAGTGCTTTCTAGGTCAACAGTGAATCTTGAATACATAAGAGCAAGTTATATCTTCACAATTCATCACTAATAAAGCTTTTCAAACCTTAAGAACAAGAAACATCAACCTTATCTCTTCTGTGGAGACCTTGCTGTTGATCACTTTTAGTCACTCTTTGTACCTTGCCCTTCCTTAGCCAACCCTCAATTCTTTCTTGGATTTTTGACCCTCCTTCTGATAATAAGTGTTACAGGAAGAAAATACAGCCCTACAGTAACAGGATAAAACATTCAAAGAGGTACAAGTATCAAATAACTCCTGTACATCTGTTCACTGCTATAACTCAGCTTTCAGCCATGAAACCAGAACTTGGTGTGAATGTCACAGCATATTAAGAAATATTCCATATATTGATGCTCACTTCAAAGCCTGTCTACAGCAATGAAGAAGCCTGAGTGGTACAGCTTTAGGCAGAAAAGGGTAGAAGCAAGAATCTTTTCCGCACAAAAACTGATAGAAATGCTGATGCTTCCACAGACAGTGGATATACATGACCAAAGGTAAGTCTCCTCTAAAGACGTTTTAGGCCATGTATATTTCTGTCCACCCCGTAACAAAAACACCTACTCTACAAGATGGGGGGAAAAGAAAAAACAAAAGGTTAAAGTCAGAGTTGCCTAAGCCTACTCAGAACAACTTCATATTAATAAGATGTAAAGACTTCAGAACAAAATCAGCAACAAGCCATTCTAGTAGTGTGATTTTACACTGCTTATAAACAACAACAAAAAAAATACATTTTATGTTATGTCTCAGATGGTGATTTCACTCCCTTTAACATCCCCCCCACATCTGGTAGAGCTGGCTAAGGAACACAGTAACAGAAAAGGATCTAAATAAATTTTTATGGAACTATCACATTAATGGCTAAAAATCAACACTGAGTACCAAACTGAAAAAAAAAATAAATCTGTATTTTAGCATGACAGTATGAGTATTAAATCTAGTGGATAACTTCTGATGTGGGTGTAAGCAATTTACCTGTTTCGGCAACCACTTCTATCAACCAGGAAATTTAAACTGAATTTCAACTACAGTGTGACAGTTACCAAGGAGACCCAGTTTGGATGGTTTTGCAAAGCCTCTCTGACAAAGATTTCAGAGCTAAGACACTGCACACATATCCTGTAAAATACTCAAGTACATCTTAAGAATAAAGAGAAATTAAACTAACCTTCATTCTACTCTAATGAGCATTGCTTAGAAAGAGTGAAAGCAAACTCCAGCGATACGAAACAAACATGTTTAAAGCACCATCTGCATGGAAAGCAAGAGTCCATCTCACATAACTGCTTTTTTCAAGGCTACACTTGTATTTTGGTCATGCCATCTCTACTCATTTTGTCCTTCCTTTTCCAAAGCCAGAGACAGATAATCGCTGAGTTTTACTACCAAATCCAACTCAGTCGCTAGATCTCCACACTAGATGACCATCATTTGCAAGCCTCGAATGAATGGAAGCTTGAACAGCACAACATAAACGCTGGGGGAAAGATCCGCGGATTACAAGATCTTAGGGACGTTGCAGAGGGGTTACCTGCCTCACAACACACCCGGGCCCAAAAAAAGCGCTCGGCTCTCCGGGAGGGAGCGACGGCCCGATTCGTACCCCCCGGGACTCGCCGCACCACACCGGGACGCCGACGATTCCCGTCGGGGCAGCCGATGCCCCAGAGAATGCCCCACCGACAACCGGTCCCAGCCCCACATGCCGGCACCCGCTGGGCTGGGCCGGGCCGCGCCGCCAGCGGCACGGGGCGCTCCCGCTCTGACACGTTACCAGGGAAGACCCGGATCCCTGAAGGGGCGGGCGTAGCGCGCAGGCACGGCGGGCCCGACGGGCCACCCGGCTGGGCGCCGCCAGGCCGCAGGTCCTTGGCGTAGAAGGAAGCGGCGGCGGCGCCTCGGGCCCCTGCCGGGCCGCCCGGCGCGGTACCAGCCGCCCACCCGCACCAGGCACGCGTGCGGCCGCTGCCGGCAGGCCCGGCGCGCCCCCCTCGCCGCGAAGCCGCTCCACGGCCTCACTCACCGCCGCTGCCCCCCGCTCCCGGCGCTGCTGCCGGGCCCGCTTCCGGTTCCCGGGCCCGCCGCTCCCCCGGAAGCGCCGCTCCCCCGGAAGCACCGCTCCCCCGCCCGCCGCCTGCCACGTCCGCACTCCCCGCCAACCCCCGGCCGCCGCCGCGCCCCGCCCGGCAGAGCCCGGATGCGGCGCAGACGCCGTGGGGCGGGGAGCGCGCGCGCCCCGCCTCCGCCCGGGGGCGTTGGCGTCACTGCGGGGCGCTCCTCAGGGGCGGCGCGTCCCGGCCGGCGGGACGCGCACGGCGGAGCTCCCGCGCCGCGGCGGCGCACGGCGGTTGTCGGGGAGGGCGGCCAGCCCTGACCGGCCCGGCAGCGGCCGGGGCCGCGCTTGCCCGACGGGCGCTGTGCGCGTCCCTTGGGCCCAGGGCAGCCCCGAGCGGGGCAGGAGGGCTCTTGCGGAGCCGCTGGGGCGGGGGAAGGGCGGCGGGGCCGTTTTCTCGGTGGCTCGCACGGTCCGAGAGCGAGCGTTTTGCCGCAGGAGCGGTTGAGGGGTGCGCCGCCAGGCACTGCTGAGCCTCTTCCCGCGCCGGGCATGGCGCTGTTCGCCGTGCGGGCTGCCGGCGGCCTGCCCGGGACAGGCCGCGGCACGGGAGCAGCCGGGGCCAGCTCTACCCCGGAGCGCGCTGGTGGTGCGGGAGTTGTTCGCTACCTGGTAACGTTCGGTTGGTGTGCGCCCCCCAGCGCCGTGCAATGGCGCTGGATGAGTGGTGGTGTAATACTGGCAATGGAGTAGTCAACTGAACAGTGGCGTCCCCGCAAAACTGCTTCCTTGGAATGTTAGGGGGCTAGGGTGTCAGAGAGATGGATAAGGTATTTGTTAGAGCTAAGCACGTGCAGAATAAGGAAGAGATGTTTGTTCTCTGGATCTTAACAGAAAATTATATTTTTAAGCCCTGTAGCAAAGAGGGAACATGGATTTTATTTCTCTTACAACTCCAAGGGATTAAGGTGGCTTGGGATAGCCAGGAGGTCTTGTGTGTCATGGTCCTGAAGAGAAAACTGTGAAGGACTTCACACTGGTGAGACCCCACCTGGAGTACTGCATCCAGCTGTGGGCTACGCTGTTCAGGAAAGACATGGACCTGTTGGAGCGGGTCCAGAGGAGGACCATGCAAACGAGAGGGATGAAACATCCTATGAGGACGGGCTGAGAGTTGGGACTGTTCAGCCTAGAGAAGGCTCTGGGGAGACCTTATTGCAGCCTGTACTTAAAGGGGGCCTACAGGAAAGATGGGGACGGACTCTATCAGGGGGTGTAGTGATAGGACAAGGGGCTTTAAACTAAACCAGGGTAAATTTATATGAGATATAAGGAAGAAATTTTTTACAATGCAGGTGGTGAAGCACTGGAGCAGGTTGCCCAGTGAGGCTGTAGATGCCCCATCCCTGGAAACATTCAAGGTCAGATTGGACAGGCAACCTGATCTACTTGAAGATGTCAGTGTTCATTGCAGGGGGGGTAGACTAGGTGACCTTTAAAGGTCTCTTCTAACCCAAATTATTCTTGGATTCAATTTGCGCCTGGGTGCAAATCCATTCTCTTGGCCATTGAGGAGTCTGTGTAGATGGTGCCCTGCACAGAACTGTTTGAATCCCATCTGTGTAGCTAATCCTGGCTATTCTGGTCCCAGTGTCTAATATTAGGAGTGGCTGTAGGAGATGTCAGGGAGAAGCAAGCTGCAGAGGGAGCACATTATGTCTATAGTCTGCCTGTAGTTTTCAGGGTAGACAGATAGTGCTACTGTGTAGTAACACTAGCTGCACAGGGAAAACACAAGTGAAGATCACATCACTTGCAAGCTTGGTTTTGTTCAGTTTCTCAGGGTCAGGTGCTAGTAGAAGTTTGTACCTGTGTCATGTCCTTGTGTGAAACTCATGCTAATGAACCCCGAGTGCTTGGTGACTCTAGGATTTGCATTTTGAATGAGAAGTGGAAATAAAATTTTATGGAAATGCTTCCAGCTTTAAGAGTGTCAGACAAAGCTCTGGAGAGACAGGAGTGTGCTATTTTCAGCCATGCTTCAGTGAGAGATCCATGGTGCATGGGGGGGGGGGGGGGGGGGCACAGAGGGTGAGATTGACATGACACGTGTGTACAACTCTGGCCCCTTACCAAGAGCAGAATCAAATGTCTAATCATAGGCAGAGCAGCAGCTGAGAGTCCAGAAGAGTAGGGAAGACCAGGCTTGACAGTCTCAACTCTCCTCTTGTGTGTGTGTTAACCTGAAGGAGAAAGTGAGCAGAGGGCCTTTTGGGGGACCAGAGAGTTGTGGTGCAAACTGTGAAGATGGGAGTAGAAGATACTGCCTGTTAAGAACCGGAGTCTGTTTTGAAGTTGGGAAGACAAAACATCCAAAGCGCAGAAATCATGGGAGCTGAAGAAGAAATCCTCATCACTCTGTCTGGAGGTGCCCCTTGGGGCTTCAGGCTGCAAGGGGGCTCAGAGCAGAAAAGGCCCCTTCAAGTGTCAAAGGTAGGACCTCGAGATGTGAACTGTGAGGGCAGAGTTGTCGACTTGTTTCTTTCCCACACTGCTGAACTCAGATATCCCTACTGAGCTGGGCATCTTCCACTACTGTTAAGGAAGGCAAGAACTCCTTACTGTGGCAGCAGATCTTAAAAGGAAGACTTGGATGGAATAGTCAAGCAGTGTGTGGGATGGGATGTGGGTCCTGAAATAGATGTTGTTGGGGTAGAGACAAGTGTCAGGTGAAGACCTGCTTCAGTGCAGGTCTGCAGCTCAGACACGTTATAATCTATACAACTCTCCCCAGTTGTCAGTAGAGAGATAACCACAGTGACAGTGCAGTAAAAAGGGCTCAAATGTGAAAACTTAAGTACTTCTGTAAGACATTCAACTAAAGAAAAAAATATTTAAAGCAACAAAGTCGTATTTGTAATTCAGTTCAACTGTCCCTAACACTTCGTTACAATATTCCAGCTTTCAAAATTGATGCTCATTTCTTAGGATCTCTTCTATTGGTGAAACTTTAATACTGTCCAAAGTGAATATTTTTGATGATCTAAGAAGCAAATATTGATTAGTTACATTTCAAGAACTGAAGAAAAGCAGTTGTTTGGATGGGAGATGAAATAAGGAATAAACCCTGAGTTCCAGTACTCTTGATAAGCAGCTGTTACTGTCCGCTTTTCATAAAGACTACTGAGTAGCTTAAAAATTAGGGAAAAAAGTCCTCTGTTTATTAAGCTCTTAACAGCTGCATTAGCCTTGACACAATGATATCTTGGGATGTCTCACTGGAAGGCACCCAGCAGCAGGACTGAAAAAATGTTATGTCCAGCTCCCTCTGTTTCCTTAAGTAGACTGTGCCTCTGACAGAGAATTTTAAAATTAAATGTTCTGTGTCACTTGGCTCACCCCAGGTCAAGGTTTGTTTTTGTGTGGCTTCTGCCAAATGATTTGGAATCCCATAGTTGGCCCTGAAGTGGATGTTTCTTACATAGAGAAAGATAATTTTTCTCCAGGAAACCAACTTCTGCATGTACTTGTAGAGCTTCAGGTGCTGAAGAGGAAGAATCAATATCCTTGAAATGGGTATCTGGCATCAGTAGTTATTAGGAAAATGGGATTTTCAGTGGCCGCATAAATTCTGTAGGGTCTAGGATTGTTTTGACTCTTGTTTTTCCCCCCAAGTAGACAAGAAACTAGGACTGAAGAGGGAGGAGGTACTAGGTGTCTCCCAGAGATTCCTTAGGATTGAACAGCAGCAAGAACTAGCCATTACCCTGGCTAAGTTGCACCTTAAGGTGAATGGGATATTGCTCAAGGATAACACTTCCAGAAAGGTATTAAGTAGAAGGAGCTGTCACCCAGGACTGGGTGTCATACCTTAAGTCTAGCAATACAAATACATATATATATATATTACAATATATTTTACAATACATGGATATTGCATAAAAATAATTATGGAAAATATAATTGATACAGATGCATTTGAGGCTCAAAGTATATGTCATTCTTCAAGCAGGACTTTGAAATTATACTTATCATTTTGGGCTGTTATTGTCTAGAATTTCATGGCATCCAGGTGACCATAGATACGTTCTTAAATGCACAGCATTTAAATCTTACCAGGAACCCAGTAGATCATATCTGAATGTAAACTGCTTAGAAGAGAATACACCCCCAGGAGTCATGAAATAACCAAATTGTCTTCCTCTTACTATGCGGAGAGTAGAAGTTCAAATCTCAGTTTTCAGCTCTTTGAGTTGAAAGATCAACTCTTCATTCTTCTGCAGTTAGGATTCTGCTATTGACAGCAGCAGGATGAAGCCTGGACCAAAATGCTACTGGCAAGTCTTCCAAAACTCTAACATTATTGGTGCTGTCCGTTTGGATGTTTTAGGAGCCAAAGATGGGAATGGTCCCATGGCTAAGAAGCCTGACCAAGGATTGTAGCCATATGATATAGCATAGAGAAACAGGGCAGTATTGTCTGTTTCTCTATTGGTTTGTGGAGCTGGGACTCCTGCTGGATGAGCAATTTGCTCTCTTTGGCCTCCATCCAGGAGGTTAGTGCTATTGGGCAGCACTGGGAAGTGTGGTCAGAGGGAGGTGTCACTGAGATTGAGTTTGCCCAGAAGAGGTAAGGTCAAATAACAACACAGTGTTCATTAGTACGGTGAAGGATGTGTTGTGTGTGTATGGAAAGAGATTAGATAAATGAGAGGGTCTGTTAGTAAGCTGATTGCTGTAAAAGAAAGGACTCTTGGGGAGAAAGAGGAGTGTTCATATGAGACCAGGAAAACTTTAGCTTAGCAGAACAGAAATATTAGCGCTTTGGTTCTTACGGCAAAACCTATTTGGACAGAATGAGGAATGACAGAACAGGAACATGGATGAATGTGGAGAAAATGTGATAGGAGATACAGGCGTGAATATCTGATAGGTGCCAGGAGATAATTGAGTGGATAAAGTTGGTGTCTCAGGGGATTCCAGTGCTGTCACTTTAGGCAATTTCAACTTCTAGACTGGAAAAATCACAGTCACTAAGAAAAGATACTTACACTTGGACGCCGAGTCAAATGGTTTCTGTGTACCTTTCTGGATGAAAGAGAGTGATAAAAAAGCTAATTTGGGCCTGGTAAGTGGAAATGAATCAAGTATAACAAGTTATATATAAACAGATATAACATTGTAGTTATGTGGAGATGCTGGAATTGCTAGACCAGACTAGGTTAATGGTCACTCTATTTCCTGCATCCCATTTCTTTTGTATTTCCTGCAAGTGTTTCAGAGTAAGTTGTAAACTTCACCAATGCACCTGATTTTCTGGTAATGCAATGTGGAGGGAAATTTTTTCACCCCAGCTGATTATCAGCAGGCCCTATAAAGTACGTAGGAATTGACAGTCCTGATGGTTTACCCTACACATAAACAGATAATTATCTGTGAACAGCTAAATTTGTGTCTAAATCTTATATGGTTACCTAATGAAGATTTGATAACATCAAGCAGGCAGGCATTCCAAAGACTAAATATTACACAGTGGGATTTCCTGTTTGAGTTGTTCCTGTTGTATTACAAACCCTGCATAATTCATCATCTTACATGATCAATTTACACAGTCACAGGTCTTCTTGCCTTTCTTCTTTCTAAAGATGATGATCATCATCTTTTTATTGTTTCTTTATATGGGGATTATGATAAATTCAATCATTCATTGCAGTTCTTGGTAGGTTTTTTTTGTTTTCCTGAAAATTCTTCAGGTCTGCTGTATGGTTTGTTTGTGATTTTTTTTTTTTTTTTTTTTTTTTTAATGAGATGGTATTTAATGGCATTAGAATGCTTGCAGCATTATTCTCTATCCTCTTCAGATACATTGGTGGGCCTCTACTTGATTGTTCTTTCATAAACTGTTCACAATGATGGCTTAAATTATTGACTTTTTTCAAGTTACAGCTAACTCCAAAGGTACAGTGAGCGTATGCATTTTAAACCATCTGTTCTAGCATAAAGTATTCAACTAGACATAACTAAATAAATTAGCTTGTTGGAAGTGGGGTGTGAACCCATTTTTCTACAGACTGAAAGGGTGCATAGCTGTGGTTTAAACCATTTGACCAAGCAAGGGATCAATTCTAAACCTCAGACCAGCCAACACAAAGGGGTAGAAAAGCAGCTGTATCTTCAAATGCTAGATCCAGCTCCCGCAGAGCTTCTGTGCCATCTGACTCGCTGTGGTTTATGTGTTCAGGGACACACCTAGAGCAAAATGCTGGAATGATATACCTTGTGGACAGCCCCTTGGGTCATGCATAACTAGTTTCATTTTCAAGTAACCTTGTGGATCCAAACCAGCTCTGCCTGCCTCAGGATGAGGGAAACACACGTTGCTTTTTCCAGCACTGCCCAGTGGATATTAAGGAAAAAAACCTTCCAATTTAAATAACAAGCAAGACTGAAATGCTAGTATTAATGCCAACTGACTATATGTGTCCAGATCTGTAACTGCAAATGTCTATTCTTTTTGTCTTAAACTTGCCTACAGGAGCATATACTGATTATTTTGTTCCACCTAAACAATCATTTGCTCTGTCTAGGTGCTAAAAATGTCTGATGTGTATATGAATGATAGGATACTGATGTGTACATGAAAGGGGTACCATAACAATTCAGTCTCGTAAAAACTGTGGTATCTCATAGATACTGCAAGAGTGGAGGGTGAGACAAAAGAAGAAGCAAAAGAAAATTTATTAGTGTCTGGGGAGATCTCAGTGAGAAAGAATAGATGATTTTAAAATTAGGTTTGTATTAAAATACCAACTCAAAGGTGAAAGAACAGCAGATGTTGATATGCTCAACAGGCAGATACACAGCAGGACCAAACATCAACAGAGGACATGAATAATTCTGCAGAAATTAGGACAAATTGGAATGTGGAGAATTAGAGAAACAAATAAAGGGGAAAATAAAGTGTAAAGAACCCCAAAAGGAAAGGCAAATGTTTTATTTTGTTCTTAGTGATGGCAATGTCCTTTTAAGTGGAATCAGTTGAACTACTGTGCATTCATATTTGGCTTATTGTGATTTGCAATCAATCTTTTCACTCTTACCTACTGAAGTAGATAAAGTATAGTGGGATTTTACACCACCCCTTACCAAAATAAAGTTGATTTGGTACAACTCAGTAGCTGTGGTGCACATGGCAACACAACAAATCTTTGGCCGGAAACAGTCATCAGAAAAGGAACAAAACAACAAAACAAGCATAAAGGCAAGGAAAAAAAAAAAAAAAGGATCCATATATAGCAAGATTTTCATTTTAGAAAGGCAGAGGGAAAAGTACATGGTCCTGACATGTACAGCATTCCTTGCAAGGAGAAGCTATAAATGAAGCTTCACCCATTCTGAAAAGAGAACAAGGGAAAACAATACCATCAGGTTCCTGGAAGATTTTGCAATAAGGATACAGGTATCAAATGAACTTGAAACTAAACAAAATGTAAAATAGCTAGTCTGAGAAAAGTCATAAGATAGGACATAAGCATAATGATATATAAGCTCATAAGGATACATAAGCTTATAATGATATATAAGCTTATAATGAATCAAAGTAGAAACATAACATAGAACTATATTGGGGAAAGAATTTTTATGACGATGAACAGGGCAGCTGTAAGATAGTGCAAGTGCATGCAAACCTTCCTTTAGGGAACCTGCTGCAAAATAAGGTTTATTCCATGAGAAGCAAACCCAGTTACTTATTGTACAAAGCAAGGAAGGCACTTTTACCTCCAGAATAGTCTGATGCACAAGTAATACTAAAGAAATAAGTGGAAACTGGAAGCTTTCCATCTGGTACTCATAGTAGAGGAGAAAAACCTGAGCATATTAGTGGATCACAAGGAGATAACGAGACAGCAAAAGGTGCATCTCTGAATTAAAAAAGGCAAACATAAACAAATGAGCTTCAGGTAGCCATATCTAAGTGAGATGGGAAGGCATTGATGTTACTGTCTAATGCACAAGTGGGAATTCATTGGAAATATCACACCTATGGAGCCAGTCACTTTCAAGAAAAATGAATATAAGGTAGAACAGCTATAGAAAAGGAGGGGAGGGGAGAAGGCTTCTTTCACATAGCGAAAGGTTGAAAGATATGATTGCTGTCTACAAATAGATGTTGGGCAAATACCAGCAGCACTGTTCAAATACAGGACAGTATGTCACTGATCAAATGTGCACAAAACGACTAACCAGGGAGGTTCAGCAACAACTTTCCAATCTAGAAAAAGAGCTCAAAACCTTTTGCAATCAGTTTATGAACTGGAGTAAACAATTTGGCATATCTGAAATAATGAGGGATTGGCTGTGAAAAGTCAGAATGCTCCTTTCTGTAGAGCTACTCTGCAGCAATGGAGTGAATTGTTAGGGGAAGCAGTGACACAGGATTGTATAGCTTCTAAAACCAAGAATTGTTTTGTCATTTAGGAGTGATTCATCACAACGTCCTTCTTACCTCTTTCTCACATATCCCTACTTTCTCCTGTATGTTTCCCTGCTGACAATTCACTGTTTCTACTGTCTCCTTTGGCAGATATCCTTGCTGCCTGTATGTTGTGCCACCAGTCCCTGTGACCCACGGCCTGGCTGCTCTGTCCTGTTCACCTTTGCTCATGTGACATTATTTCTGATGGAGGTGCCAGCTCTAACCCAAATAGGTCTGATGGCTTCCAGATTTGCGATCACCTTCTCTTCCTCTCCCTTTTCAGTGGGCAGGCTGTTCTTTGTCTGTTTTCAGAAGTGTTTTCTGTCACACCTAAAAAAGCACTGCTGACCGCCTAGTCTATAGCAGTCACTAATGCTGGTTTTGGAGGGCCGAATATGTCTGCCAGTGCTGCAGAAGGAGTTCCTCAAGCAGCTTTGGGAGTGCTCCTGAACATGTTTTATGGCCTGTTGGGACTTAAGCAGGTGCCACCCTTGGCTGCCAGCAAGGGAACGCAGGCTGCAGTGCTGGTGGAACTTTCCAAGGAGCAGCTGGGCCCAGCAGTCACCATGTGCCCAAGAATGTGGGGGGCTCCAGGGCTGCTGTCTGGCAGAGGAGCTGCAAGCTCTGCACAGTGCAGGGACAGCAGTGAGCAAGATGCAGAGCTTGGAAGGGGAGCTCTGCTCTCCCTTCCCAGCAGAGATGGGGGGATAAGACCTCACAGACAATGATGGTGGCCTAAACAGAAAACCATATTATCATGGTTGCAAATCACCATTGCTGATTGCATCAGCTAATGATCTGGTTCACAATTCCTTGTGTCTAACTAGGGCTTGGAGCTATGTACAAAGGAAGTAGCTTTACACGGGAACTCCCTCCCAAAACAAGTATAGAGAGCAGACTGGGTCGGTGGTCATGTCATTCCCTCTAACTATTAGAATCTTGATTTGTACTCTATGTTTACTCTCAGATAATCTTTAACCATTTGTTAAACTATTCCTTTCTCACTGCCCAAGCCACTTTACTCAGCATTTATTCATTTCTTGCTTCCTACCTTCCCTTAAAAGGACATGGGGCAATCATGCCTATGACAAGGTGTGATGTGGGCTCCAGGTCTTTCACACATTACTGTCCTGAATGGTTTCTCCTCTGCTGTGTGACCACAGATGTGCTGCCCCATGCTCTTTGCTTCCACAAGTTGCCTAAGACTCTTGTTTGAATGGCACCGCTAGAAAAGCTTTCCCTCTCCTCCTTGCAGAGGTGAAGAGTCTGGGCAGTTTTGTCTTTACATCCTATTTGCCAATTAGCAGGCAGGATTCCTGGAAGAATCTCGTGACAGATGACTATCAGCAGTTGTGGTGAAACTATACAAGCTGCATCTATACCTGGTGCATTAAATGTGACTGAGACCACTCTCTGGCACTGATGCCAGCTGCTACAGAGTGGAACGAAGCCCAGCAATTAACATCTTCTATTCTCCCAAATAAGATGACCGCACACAAGCTGCCCACAGGCAGTGGCTCTGGAAATGTTCTGTTCTAGCTCCCAAACTGTGCCTGGAAATTGTTCTGGAGAGCATTAGCTGGCCTGAGCCAAAGATATGCCAAGGATCATTTCAACAGTTTGATGCTACAGGCAATTGCAGTCCAGAGCCCAGGTTCATTCACTGGCATTATTCAACCTGCTACTTGCTGCTTGCCAGAACTACTGAATACATCTGTGAAGGCTGAGCCTGTTTTATCCTGTATGTTCATACCTACAAAATACCTACAAAGATGCTGCAAGGCACAGAAAGGTCTGTGTACCGAAGTTCCTCTGGAATCCTTCAAGTGAATTGGGTGCCTAACTAATCTACCTGTGGCTGATCCTATCCTTGCTGCTGCAGAACAGTGGTGCTTATCCTCCTCAGACAATTGCTGAGAGGCTCTCTTAGAGCTGGTGAGTGCTGTGTGTTGGTACAGTAACCCACACTTGTAAATAAGATGAATGTTGTGTACAATACCTTTTTGCAAACATAAGTGTCTTTTTGTCTTGGACCGTATCCTCATTCTATCAAAATAATAGTAGGTATGTCTTCTAGTTTGCCCTGTCTCACCATGGAGGCATGTTATACTTAGGGCTGCTGCTGTTCAACAATTGCTAGCAGCTGAAAAGGGTCCTCTGAGTAAGGGTTTTATTCAGAGCTCGCATATCCTCACTGCCCTTTAGAGCATAGTACCAACATGCAGTGCTAAGGCTGAGAACACCTTGTTCCAGAGGACTGAAGCTGTCTCTGGATGACTGCCCTCTGTTCAAGGCACTCTCCTTCTGACCCAGTTTGGTGCCTGTCCCTGTAAAGAGACATTTTGGTGGCTATATTTGCTTATGAGCTATAATTTACTTAGATGTTACTCCTAAAATCTTTTATGTCAAAAGGAGCAATGCTGAGCCTCTAGAAAAGGACCTACGTGGGACGTGTATAAGCATGTTTCTTCCGAACTTTTGTCCCAGCAACTAGATGTGGGCACTGGGGCTCTTGCTTTTTGACAAACATATCTGTTCCTTCTGAATCCTTGCTTCATATAGAAACCCTTTGGTATCCTGCTGTTTACTCTGTTGAGAGTAAAATGCTTATCAAGTACTTTTAGTATCTATTCTAGTACGTGTGGCATAATTCCTTGTCATTGGTATTACACTTCACTCACTTTCCAGCTAATGTCCCATCAAGTAACAAAAGGCCATGGAGATAGAGCCTCTTTTTATCTACCTGCAGCCAACTCTGCCTAGATACTTGTTCCCAGCAATGAGCCCTGTGCTAAACTTTCTGCTTAGGCAAAGGTGGATTGTTTGGACTTGTTTTTCTCTCTCCCCCCCCCCCCCCCTTGTATTATCATGACAAAATGCTCTTTATAAGGCATTTGGTTTCAACAGAGAGAGAAAATGAACAACATCTTATTGCTTGCATTTGTTTTTTGTCAGCTTGTATCCCCTGGTACAAATCAGAATGAAGTCTAGTGCACCAGAGGAGGTGTTCTCTTTTTCCCGTACTGGGATAGCAATATCTCCCTCACCAGTACACTTTAGATGGTAACCTATTACAGTAGTGTTGTATTTACTTAATGGATTGGCCAGCACCAGTATCCTCTGTCACTACCAAATTTCATCTCTAAACTCCTTGCCCAGAAGCCACCCAAGTCTGTCCTGCCACTCAAGATACCTTTATTCACCACCCTCCCTTGCTGTGTTCATCCCAGAAAGGGTGTGTTCTCTCCCTTCTTTCTCTATATAACGATTCCCTCATTAAACTTCGCTGTGGATGACCTGTGAAGTAGGTCTGCAGAGACCCTGAATCTGCTTTACCAAGAGTCAAGTCATCCAGTGTTACCTCTTAAACGGGAATGTGGTGTTTGGTCAGGAAGTTACTGAAACTAAATAGAGAAGTGTAATTGTAAAGGCTAGTGTAATTATAAGGGGTTAGAGTAAATATTCTCCTGTAAAATAGCTTCCAATAAAAATATGGCATTGCCATGAAGATGTGGTGTTATTCACACACTTAATAGACAAGGCATAGAAAAAGTATCTTACTGGATCTCTGTGTCCAGGTAGGCAGCTGAGACAAAGAAAATTTAAGAGCCAGAGCAAAAGACTGTTGAAAAACATCCTGTTTTCCGGGCTGCTGTCATTTATGGCTCATAGTTGGAGTGTTTTTCCAAGATCACACAAAAAATCATACAGGTCTCCTGAATCCCACTCTAGTGATTTAGCCACAGAGGTATCTTTCCTTGCACAAGTAAAGATTACACCCAGGCCTTGGAGGAAAAAACTGCTCCAGTAACCAAAATTATGTCAACACAGATGTTCAGAAAGAAGGAGATGAAGGGTGTTTGTTTCTGCTCTTGCATCTAGAAACTGCATTTGTGGTTTGGCTGAGCAGGAAGTCCTGGGAGGAGCAGATCCAAATGCTGATTGGCTCTTGCCTGAGTTCATTCCCTTTGGTAATGCTTTATACTGCTTTATACTACAACAAAACAGTTCTTACCTCTCCATAGGAACCCTGTGACAGGACTACATTTCACATAAGGCTGGGAACGAAATTTAAACACTGCCAGGTTGCCATGGAGTGTTGGACCCCATGGCCTTGTAGCTGCTGAGGGAAGGGTGGCAGCTGTGTGATGGGAGTTGCAACGGGAAAGTAGAAGGAGCATTGGATAGGAAGATGAATTGTACTCGATATACAGCTCTGGCTTGGCCTGAGTTTGCTAGGTTGCTGATGGGAGAGATTTTAGGAGATTAGGGGAAAACTGATAATGTAATTTGTCTTCCTACCTTATAGACTGAGCTCTCCCAGTGAGAGAAGGTGGTAGGTGCTTTTGCAAGGCAAGGGTATGAACCTATTATAGCTTATTCCTGAAAGGCACTGCAAACCACTTCTGATTACTCACAGTATATTTCCTTTCTTATGAAGAAGCGGTGCTGGCCAGCAGGGAGGGTGGTTGCAAAGTTTCAAGACAGGTTCCCTGGGCTGTACTCAGGCAAGATGTGAAGCCACTGAGTTACTATCAGGATTACTCTATTCTTAGCATCCCAGCATGTGTTCACCCCCCACATACCACTATCTAAATATAGTCCCTACTGAAGGACAGATGCTGCCGAGTTGCATCTGACCCCCTCCTCTTTTGCATTCTGTTCCTGAAAGCTAGGCTGAATTCCCCCAAGACGCGTCCAATAATCAGCATGTCCTTTTGTCTCCCCAGGGCTGTACAAGGAAGCTTGTACTATACTGCTAAGGCCTGATTCTAGGCCTGGCCTTCCTGGCCTCTCCTAACACTGGCCTTCCCTTCAATACCTTTTCTTTTTCCTTTCCTCCTCATTTGTTCCCTTCACCCTTTTCCTTTTTTCCCCTCAGCTGCTTCTGTCCTTTCTCTCCCACCTGATTCAATATGATCAATGAGAGGAAGAGAGCAAAGTAATGAAAGAAAACATACACATGTATGTGCATGTGCCTAGGTACTGCAGACATCCAGACCTCTTTGACAAGAGCTCTGTTGTCTCAACCTAAGTCCTGCTGAGAGGGAAGCGAGATGGACAATCTTCTGAGTAAATGTGTTTCATTACTTTATAGTTCCAGTTTTCCACACTGGTTTGTATTTCCATTAATGAGTAAAGCCCTGAGGTTGGGATTCCCTAAACGCAGATGAAATCTAAACAGGACATTCCTCCCATGTGAGCCAAGGTGTGCTATGGGGCAGTGTGTCCACTGAGGCACAGAATGCAAAGTGTAATAGGCAGTTAGTTACAAGAGGCTCAGGGAATTTGTGGGGTTCGCCCCCCCACCAGAAGGAGAGGTCAATTCTTACAGTATGTGCTAGAAGGTCTGACAGTGCAGTCCCCTAAGGCTAGGTCTAGGGCTAACTTCAACCACTTGTCAGAGTCTCTCAGGGCTGTCTCTCACTTGCACAAGAAAGCTCTCCAGTGATCTGCTACAGGAAGCAGAAAGGATTTCTCTTTGAAATGCCACTTTTCCCATCCTTTCCTGTCTCTTCAGAACAGCTGCTGGGTGACACCTTCCAACCTGTCTGCAGCCTAAGCAGAAACTGTTAGTGACTCTTCCTGTGACTCCCTGGGTGCCCAGGAGAGGGCATCTTTTGGACATGGGGAGCAAGTGGCTGAGTGTGAGGGCAGCCTGACCTTCAGGGTGGACAGCGAGCCTGGCTTTCGAACTGGGCAGCTGCCCTGGCCTGGGGCCTCCAAGGCTCAGTGCTGCCCTCACTGTGAGCGAGACGTGCAGGCTATGGGTTGTCGTCAAAGGTCTCCACAGCACCGTGCTGGCAGGCCTATAAAAACTGTCAGTCTTGTGCTGATATCTGTCCAGAGGCTCTCCAGCCTCCAGCACACTGCACCCTGCTGTCATGGTTGTGGATTAAGTCCTGTCCTTTCTGTATGACATGCTTTCTTCATCCTCTCCTTGCACAATCCTCTTCTGCCTTTAACCTCTTTGCTTTCCTCCCTGGCAAATGGGTTGGGGTAGGGGTATGAAGCTGTGAATACTTTGTTTCCTTCTGCCCCTGGGAAGCAGATTAATAAACTCCCAGGGAGGGGTTTATAAACATGTGGGAGACTGATAGCCAAAAACATTTATGTGCTATTTGCAGAATCTGTAGGTCTCTTCCTGTGGTGGAAGAGACCTTGTCCTGTTTTCCCAAAGAGGAACGGAGACAGGGAGAAGTCCTGTCCTGGATTATAGAGCTAGATTGCAGGCTCCTGCAACAGCACTGAAATAAATACAGTTGCTTTAGTGCGTGGGCCTTCTGCCAGCCAGGTAAAATCTGAGCACAGACCAGGCCAGAGCCAGCATCTTTACTAACCACAAAAGAAATGCATTGCCTGCTCACATTCCTTAGCCTTCGTGGGGCAGCTTGTGTCCCACCAGTTTAATCTAATCTGAAGGTGCCTAAAGCAGCAGCAGGCAGTGCAGCATGACCCTCCCTGCCTAGGAATCCCAAACACTTGCTGCAAAGTCCTGCAGTATTGTTGGACCAGAGGATTGCAGAAAGCTTACTGGCTCTGCTTTGGGTGGTCAGCAGCCCACATCCAATTGATTTCAGTAAGCATGGAGGAGTATGATGGGATGTGAGGAATGCTCTGAGCACCTGCTGACAGCCTTTAACCCCCAGTCCCCTCACTCTATAATTGGGAGAGATACTCAGCAAGTGTGTTCCCATCCAGTGCTGAGCACAAAGCACTTGGCCATGGAGCAGCAGTTGGCCTTTTGGGGAATACCAGAAGGAGGCCCTCCTTCTAACCTCACTTCAACTTCCTAACTCTGCATTAGCTGCTGTGTCAGTAGGCAGCACTGGAAAATGTGTCTACTATCTCTTCTCAGTTAACCGCTGCACCTTGAGAAGTATCAGGAAGCAGCATTTATACTGTAACAGCAGAAAAGTGGTTCTTCATCAGTAGTTCATTACAGACCCACACATTGTCATTCCAGGCTTATAAGGAGGGAGATAAAGGACTAAAATGACAGAGGCTGATGGATGTAGCAGCTGGGATGAGCCAGTCCCTATTTTAAGCATGCAGGCAAAATTTGGGGTCAAGCTGGAGAGGCTACAGAGTGATAAATTGCCAGTGAACACAAAAACAACTTGGAGCATAGCCCTCGTCTTTCCACCTTCTTCCCCAACACCTCTCTGTCCTGCTGACAAGCTGACCTGGGAGGAGTGCTGCTCTTGCCTCCTCAACACAAGCCAGCAGAGCTGAGCCCTGGGCATGTGCACACCCCATGGGTGCGGAAGGTCTGGGCCCTGAGACCAGCCAGCCATGCCACGGGACCTCCTCAGGGCTCCAGCTCTCCCCTTTCCTGCTGCCCTCTTGCCCTTGCAAGAACAGGGCAGCAGTCCTTTCACATCCACTTCTCTTTCCTGGGGCCACCATGGGAGTGCAGGCAAAGAAGCTTGTGTGATTTTATAGCTGAGTCTGGTTGCTTGAGCAGCAAGACTATGAGATACGGGAGCAGGTGCCCTGCTGTGTATTATCTCTTTGCGGCGTTCTGCCACAGTTTGTTCACTGCACCCTCTGTTAAACAGCTCTGCACTGATTTATCTCTCATTTAACTGCAAGATCTGAAGAAATATTCTAGAAGCATCTACAAATCCAGTGTATTACTACCTAGGCCTCATTTGCCTTGATCCAGTGTTTTTTCCCGGATACTATTTTATGTGCAAAATGAGCACATTATGGGTGCCAAGCTGTCCTACAAGACTATCCCATTGCTTGCCTATATGGGATAGGTCTGTGATTTTGGGCTGACTGGTCACGTAGTTTGCTTGCTTGTCCTAACAAAAAGGCTAGGCTGGGTTGGGAGGGGTTCAGTAAGAAGTTTAACTGATGGATAATGGAACAAAAGGGAGAGGAAACGCTTAGTGTAAGATGGCCATGAGAGGCCAGATCTAGGAACTAGCCTGGAACTAGAGACCCAGACTCCATTCTCAGATACAGCGATGCATATCCTGCACAGCTCCTGTTAAGGCTAAAGATTAACTACAAGTTTACACTTGTGTAACAGGATACCATGTGGCCTGATGCAGATGACCAGAAATACATTGGCCAGAGCCATTAGAGCAGGAATGCTTGACATCAGGAAGTGCCTCGGAGCCACCATCACTTCCCGATGTCAGCTTCCCCCGGAATGGTAACTGCAGGGGCTCTGCATGAGCATCAGGGATCATACCAAGGAAGCAGAGTAGGGGTGTACAGAAGGACACACAGCCATGTACACGGATAGTCTGGTGAGAGTTCCTGTTCCCTCTCTGAAACACAGACTCCTTAAGCAACTTAAGAGATAGGGAGTGAGTGGAGAAGAGCATGCAGATGTTCCTGAGTCTTTGATTTGCACTGAAGGACTTGAATTGGGTTGGTGATCAGTTCAGGCCTATGCTTAGAGGAGTGACTCTTGGAATTAACAGGAATACAGAGACCAAAAGGGACAGCCAGGGCTCAGCCAAGAGGACTGGTCTTCCATCCTGGCAGCACAGTAGTCTTAGGCCTTATTTTATTCTGTCAGGGACAGAGCAATAGAAGGGCCAGCAGGAGACAAGCAATTGAACTAAATAGCTGCTGATCTTCCCTTCATCCCTATCCTCTCTCTTCTGCTCTTCCAGATCCGAAAGAGAAGCAAAGCATGCCGCGGAGGCTTGTGGGAAAATGATGTGCTAGTATCTATCAATGGGAAGTCATGTGCTGGCCTCTCCCATGCTACTGCCATGCAGATCATCGATTCCTCCAATGGCACACTCAACATTCGTGTGAAAAGGTAACCTGCTCCCAAGACCCAGTGCTTTAACAGTGCAGGCAGCAGGGCAGCTTCATCCAGCAAAGCAGCTATCCATGCCTAGTAGAAAGAAGGCAGGCAGGAAGCCTTTGGCTTCTCCATACTGCAGGGTGTACATGTTAGCCCATGGCTAACATATGGCTGTCCAAAGGTTTTGCACTGTATCTGTGCTGCCCTCCAGAGTGCCTGGCCCTGGAGCTGAAATGACCTCAGACCTTCCTGCCCCTGCCCCTCAGACTGGAGGGAAATGTTTGCAGTGAGGCCTATACTGCAAAGAATGAGCAGCTTAGGCT
Source organism: Athene noctua (assembly GCF_965140245.1). NCBI lineage: Eukaryota > Metazoa > Chordata > Aves > Strigiformes > Strigidae > Athene > Athene noctua. The sequence continues at coordinate 44,182,675 of NC_134041.1, forward strand.
CCAGGCAAGCAGATGTCATAAGGCAGTTCATCTCAGCAATTAACAGACTCCATTCTGGGTAAATAACTGTTCTGTAGAAATGTATTTGACTACACATTGGATAATTGAGCCAAGACAAGATTACCCAAGTATTTACTACAGCAGGCTGTTGTAGTCCAACAAGATATAAACTGACTTCTGCAACAGTAAGAGGTCTGTAGATGAGTCCCATTTTACAGGAAGAAATGCATGTTCCAGTCTCTCCTCCAGCAGAATATTGGAGACCAGGCTCAAATTTAAGCACGAAAATGGTCCTAGTAACATCTCTGGTTCTTCCTGTGCTCAGCTAACCTTCTGCCTCCATGCATGCTAGATAAGGCTCAAGCTGTAGATGAATCATATAAAGGAAAGGCAGCAAAGCTGTGTGAGGTCCCAGCTAGTCCAAACTATTGCCAAAACAGAAGTCACCCTCAGGAAATATGGCCGGTCATGGTGAAGGGGACTGGGAGATGTGATTTTCTTGAAAACACAGAGCACTGTGAGCCGTGGAGAGGGACATCCATGCTGGCTGCTGGCATTTGTAAGGCAGTGGCAGAAGTGAGCAGTGCTCAGAGAAGGAAAGCCTGACTGCATAGGATCTTCCCCTTGGCTTCAGGGAAAGCACCAGTGCCTTCTGATGTGCTCACCCTATGCCCTAACTGTAAGTGGGATGAGCGAGCCCTGAACAAGATGTCCAGAATAGCTCTTGGTCCCTTGCCAAGGCCTTATCTCACTCCATCAGAGCCAGTCTGCAGCCAGCAGGTGCCTGGGCAAATTCCCATGGGCCAGCACATGTCGAATTAGCAAAGTGACAAAGGCAGGCTTCTCACAGCCCTCTCTGGGAGCCAACATCAGATGGTTTGGAAATAACATAGCCAGGTGACTTCATCTTGAGGTAGTGGAAAACTCATCAAATATTGCTTTCTGATCACATCTCTATTCCCACTTCATATTTATGTTCCCAGAGAAAACACCGATCAGTCCTGTTCAGAAAGGAGAGGTAGCTGGATGACTCTGGAGTATGCAAGGTCGTATATGTATTTCTGTCAGTGAGGGATGTGTGTGGAGAGAGAGGGAGGGAGACTGTGACCTGACAGTGCAGAACAAGAGGAACTGGCTCACAGGCAGCAATGCTTTTCAGTTTTCTTGTCAAGTATTTAAAGAAGAGGAAGAACTGCTCTGTTTTGCTTGGGGAGCCTCGAGTTTGCTCCCCAGTGAGAGTTCATAATAGCAAATATTATTAAAAAAATAAACTGTCAGAGAAATTGTCCCACCCTTAGATTCAACAATGGTTTGCATTTGACACGATTATGAATTTTTCACAGTTTGGAATTGGGATCCAAGTCATGAATTCAACTTTACAGAGGCAATGCTGTCTGCCTGGCTTCTTGGTGTGCATGCTCAGAAGACAAATACTTAGAGCTCCTTTGTAACTCTATGAAGCTCTGGTGACTCTGGCAAGGGAAGGAAGAAGTTCCCTGCCCCATCTGTGTGGTCTGGAGTCAAACTGCCATTGAAATCCAGACTCTTGAGGAGAGGGAGGACGGAGTTGGCTCTTTTTCTGTCAGCATAGCCAGTTCTCACTCCCTCTGGGAGTCATCAATAGGGCTGACTCCCCAGTCTGCCCTTCCCCTACACTAGCCATCCTTCCAGCTGACTGACAGGTTAGAAGATGCTATGTCTAAGCCAAAAATGAATGCCAGCATGGGTTGGGCTGGCTGGCATGACTGCAGTATGGTCGTCAAAACCAAGACACTAGTAGCTAGCTTGTGAAGCAGTCCCACAACGAGCAGGCCACACATCAGGGTGGACTCCTACCACAGCATAGCAGAGTTCTACCCCCAGAAAACACTTGGGCCTTTTTCTCCTAAGTATTTGCTATTTACTCCCACACAGAGGTCAGGGCAAACAAATAGCACAGACTTCTTTCTTTGGAGCCCACTCTGAACTCTGAATCAGTTAGGGGTGCTGAGATTGGCAGAGCTGACAGCTCCACAGTGCAGTCCCAAGCTGTAGGAGCAGCTGGAGTGCAGTGCGGTAGCTGAGGCATCACCTGTCCCCCCTGGCAAGCAGCAGGCCATAGGGGTATGTCCCACAGTTCTGGGGAACGTTTGCTATGCAGGAAATTCACCAGCCCAGAAGAAATGGCTAGGGAACTGATTAAGCTGGCTCCCAGATTTTTATACTCTCAGGGCACTCTGATTTTCAAGTGTTTACACCTGGTTTTCAAAGAGTCATGAAGCAGATAATCAGGTTGAGAGCATGTAGCTGAGGTCAGAGATGAGTATGTCCTTGGTGTCTGCACTTCAGGTGTCTGAGGTACCTGAAAGACACCTGAAACACCATCTCAATCCCTACTTCTCTCTCATGTGTGGGGGTGTCCTTCCAGCTCAGCCCACCAGCCAGAGCTTGCTTACCTTTTTCTTCTCCTCACAGGATAGTTGGTGGGGACCAGACTGGTCCACGGCTCCAGCGCTCTCCTTCTCCGGGGCAGCGAGTGCTCTCTCCACCATCCCCACTCAGCACTCCAGCACAGCTACTCAGCCCTGAACCAGCAGGAGCCCCAGTCACTGCACAGCCCTCACAGCCACGGAGGTCACAGAGGCACCTGGAGAGCGTCACCTCCCCGCCGGACAGTGAGGCCTACTACGGCGAGACAGACAGCGATGCTGACAATGTGGCCCAGGAGAAGCACCGCCGGGCTCGCAAGAAGAGCCCGCGCTCCCCTCCCGACAGCACCAACAGCAAGGCAGATGCACCTCCGGATGAGGTGTCCCTGTCTGAACAGAGTGGCTATGAGAGCACACCAGAGACTGCTGTGCAGGGGGAAGCTGAGGTGGCCAGCTCCAGTGGAGTGGCCAAGAGAGAGATTGCCTGCCCACCTGGCAGCCGCACAGACACTCCATTCTCGGAGAGCGAGGGGCAGTTGCGGCCACCATCGAAAGAGGAACGGGATCCTTCTCCAGAGGCAATGCTCTTGCCCCATGCCACCAAGGCTATCCGAGCGGAACGCCATCTCATCCCCATGGTAGGGCCAGTGGAACACCCGGTTGATGAAGACCTAACCACCACGTATGCAGAGAAAGCCAAGGAGGCCAGTAAGTCCTCTGCACCCTGCCACTCACCCATGCCCTCTTCCTGTGCTGGATCTCCTTTTAAAAGCCTCATTCCTGCAAATGTCAAGTGGGTTAGCTCCTCTAGCTTGGGGAGAAGCAGAGTCAGGTCAGACCTGCAGGGACTGGGGCTTCCTAATGCAGCTTTGGCACTGGGGCCTACCTCACCCAAGATGTCTCAAGGAACAGAAAAGAGAAAGGGTCTGGGATCTGGGAGTCACATGTAGAAGCTGTAGCCACATGATCAGCTGTGCTCTAGCACCTCTATGTGCTGAAAACAGGGTGGAGGTCATTGGTTTCTTTAATACTTTGGGCTGAAGAAGACTCAGGGGAAATGATGGTGTCAGAAAACAAATTGGGGGTTAAATTTCCTAGGCCTGGCCTTTAGGAGATCTCAGCAGCTCAGATTACTCCTTAGGTATCTGTGTGTCCAAGCACAGGGTGTTTGTTCCAAGGGCCTCCCGAGGAGTCCCCTGTTCAGCTCAGCTCTCCATGGGCACAGAGGCATGTAGTATTACACACGATTAAGGACCAAGTGGAGATAATTTTCAGTCAGCATAGCCCTAAAAGAGTGTTGTCAGTAGCTCATTTATTTCTTTCACCCTGTCAAGCTCAGGGAGGGACTTGTCTATATCAGCTTCCAGAGGATATTTTCTCTGCAGGCACTTACTCAAGCAAGAGTGCCCATGTCTGGCAGCAGCTGGTGAGCTCTGATAGAATTTACTGCTTTTTAGGTATCGGCACTGCCACCAAGGACAGGCAGGAGCTAGTAAATCAGATCTTGGAACAGTTCCTTGTAGTGGGATCCCTACTAGTGAAGACATTTCCAGGTGGAATAAAATACTGAAAAATGTATTGTGGTACATGGGTGATGTACTTGAAGTGACCTTAATTGTGAATATCTTTCCTGGTTTCTGCTACACATGGAGTATTTCAAACCCAAACATGAAGACAGAATAAGATGTTACCTGATTTCACAGTTATGATCTATCCAGTAATATTAAAAACAAGATAATCAAGAACTTGTTTTCATCTGAGTACCTCAGTGTGCAGTTTGACTGACCAGTTTACACTTCTCTGAGCCTAGAAATAAAGAAGGTTTTTAAAAAGTGACTTCGCTGGGAGACAGAATGGGAAATGGAGACACAGAAAAGTTACGAGACTGAATCAGAAATAAAGCACACAGATTCTAACTTCTGATTCTCTACTCCATATGCTAGATGTTTTTCCCCAGGCCAGATAATATTACAAGGCAATTGTTAAGTCTCTCTTTTCTCTTTTCCTTGGGCTAAACATTCCTTTATCTATTTTGCCTAAGGGATCCTATAGAGGTAACTTTCAAATCTAGGCTACTTCTGTCAGGCAGGGCACTGTCTTACTGCTCTGCCCTGTATTGAGAGGACAGACTCAGTTGGGTCCCTTATGTCTGGCCCTGCTAGGCACTAGAACTGGCCTGGTGCCTTGTACTATTTCTTCCTAGTCTTTAGCACTCACCTTCCTTAGGACAGCAAAGAAAGTAGCAATTTTAGCCTTCCTGAGGACGGAGCTATTTTTTCCCCCTTTGAATAATGTACAAACATGAAGTGAATGTTGAGAAAGGCATGTTCAGCTGCTCCCTGCCACCTGATAGTCCTAGCAGTGGATGAGCAATTGCTTTACATCAAGACTTATTTCCATGGACAGCGTCAGTACAGAAGGCTCCCAGGAAAGCCATGTATTTAATGCAGAGCATTTCTGGTGGCAAAATAATATCCCATGGCAGAAGGTGATGCAACTCTATTGCCAGCTAGAGGTAAGGTTCCCAGAAGCCCTGCAGACTGAGATAATATTCTCTTATTACCCCTCCACCGCTTACCCCCCTTCTGATTTATGTTTGTCCATGGGTGTCCTTATGTAAGTGCCACTCTGCCATGGATGGCAACTCGCATGGCCAGCTTGGCCTTTTCTTAGGTTAGGAATCTTGTCAGTAAATGCAAAGGCAAAATGCTGTGTCCTGATCAGTGCTGGAGCACAGCAGCCATTAAAACAAAAGTCACAATCAGCAGCCAGTAACTCTGTGAAGGACGGAAGCAAGGAAGGAAGAGGGATGGAAGGTGTTAATTATGTGGCGAACAGAGCTAAGAAGCACCTATACCTGGAATAAACACAAGAGGATGTAGGACTGCTGAGCTGCACTGGCTCTGTGGGGAGGCTGCCTGCAGAGAAGCTATCAGCATGGGAGGCACACGGTACAGCATCTCTTGCCAGAAAAATGTAGCCTCATCAAGGATGGTTGGGCTTGCATTGGTTCAGCTCCTACAGCTGCTCTGGGCTCCCACAGAGCCAGCAGAGTTTAAAGCTTTGTTTCTCTGCCTTTCCATAGCAATACTCACAGCACAGTAGCCTACTCTGAGACATGGAGACTCCTGGGTTTTGCTAAACAGGAACGCAAAATCAAGCTCATGGTTTAGAAGCTAGGCAAGCTTTTAAAATCTGAGTTAACTATGGTAGGTGACTTGGATGATCAGTTATGGAAGCCTGGGGCCTGATATACACACAGTAGACATTTAAGGACCATTCTGACTACCTAATCAGATGTCTGCCCTTTGGAGCACTACCTATCTAAAATATATTCCCAGTATACCTGCTCAGCACACCCTCTTTGCCTTGCCATGGCCTTCTCCTTTACGACTCCCGCTGCTGCACCATAAGAATGTGAAAAATTCCTTTTTGGTTTGTTTGGACTGTTACCCAGACGGTTCCTCACCTTTTCTTTCTAGAATGTATTCCCTTCTCCTGTCTCCTCTGATGTTTTCTCCAGTTTTGGGGGTATTTCTCTTGTCCTTTGTATTCATTCTTTCTAACTTTCCACTGTCAGTTTTAAGCTACAGAGACTTTCTCCCTTTCCCACCTGTCCCTGCACCTCAGACAAACAGAATTGCAGGTATAGTATTTCTAGATGAATAATTGAAATCTCTGTACAAGAACAGAGGTACATAGTCATTCTTTTGCGCATCACCGAGAGTTGCAACTGACATTCTTCACAAGTCTATTGCCATGCAAGGATCTCAGTAAGATTGGATTGCTATTGCCTGTCAGCCCTTGGGTTTTCTCAAACTTAAAATCAGTAGCTCTCCTCTTTATTTCCTGTCTTTAGAGTTCTGTAGATCTTTGCTCTCACTGCATGGTTTCCAGAGCTTTCCAGATCATAGGCAAGTTGATTCAGACACACTGCCTCCCCATTTCTGTATAACTTCCTTTCATTTCTGATGTGGTTAGCAAATCTGATTTGGGCTGACTGTATACGGTCCTCAAGATCGTCAATGAAAATAGATAATGCTTCCCATATTCTGCCACCACCTTTCATAGTCTCACTATGATGGGTGATCAGTCTTTATGCTCTGATTGTTACCGATTTGTTTTCTCTTCATTTTCCTTTGATTGACATTTCTCCAATATATGTATTTTTTTGCATCAACTCCACCATCTCCTGACAACTACAGCTGCTTTCCCTGCCTTTGCTAAGAAGACATAGATCACGTGGCAGTTGCCAGAGGTGACACTGCTGTCTAACATCTGCTTTGCATCACTGTAACACAACAGCAAATGGAGCTCACTTATTTACACTAGGCAAGGATTTGACTCCAGGAGCAGAACACAGTGTGATGGCAAGTACCAACAGCCCGAGAGGAGTATTTGACAATGGGTGGGGTGGAGCAAGATAAGCACAGGGAAGAGGAGGCAGCAGCTGACAGTGCCACCTCACAATACCCTGCAATGCCTTCAGCTGCTGAGCTGTGCCTCTCCTTCCCCAGCAAAGACACAAGGCCTTAGACCTCCTTAGAGAGGCAACAGCCCTTGCAGTGAGGTTTGGGCCTGTCTCTTTCCAAAGTACCTGCCCTATTTATATATTGGTATTGGCTCATTTTTTCCAACCTGTGGGATAAACACATACATTATCCCAGCCCTCCACAGGACACATGACACGGATATGCCTGCTCAAAAACCACCCAGAGCATTGCTGATGCAGACTAGTGAGCAGTGTGGGAGCCACACACCATCTAGAAGTGGGGGGCCTTCACTCCACTGCTGCCCAGTGGCTACTATGCACCCAGGTGTTTTGCTCAGTGGGGCAAGGGGATAGCCAGCAAGCAGGCACTCTTTGCTCTACTTTAAATGAACTACAGGAGAACATACATACTTCTGAATAGCCAATGCCTTGCTTAATCTGAAGAATTTGTTCCATTCCCACTAAAACAGTAACTTGCTCTCTTTAAAGAGGTGATTAATCCCTGAGGAAACTGGGGATCTTTAGGGCCTCGGTTCATCATCACTGTAAAGGGTCAAGCCACATCCCTTACTGAGATGATTTCTGTGCTGCTTGGACAGTGCAGAAGGGAGGGAAGAGACAACAAGACAGAAAATACAAATAAAATATCTGAATTAGTTTCAGGAGGTTAGCAGAAAGTGGGAGCTTGTGGCAGGGAGAATCAGACTATAGTTGTCACAAGTAATCAGCAGTGAGGTTCTTTGGCCCCCCATAGCTCCTGCATTGTCCTCCTCCGCACAACCAACCCTCAGAGGCTTGGGATCCATCTGTATCCAGGGCTGCTTCTCCTCAGCTACCTGTGCTAACTGTATTTTCATTGCCATCCTAAACCATCTCGCAGGCCCAATAGGCTTAGGCTTTCTCACAACTGGAAATACCAATTGCTAGCAGAAGACAGACATACCAGGACAGTGGCCTAGTCCTAACTTGCTATCACACTATAGGAATTTGTGTCAGTGCAATAAGTGCTTCAAAATATCTCAATTTAAACTTATCCACTGGACTATTTTTAGTTCCTAGTATTCAAGAGCCTCTCCATGTACGGTAGGGGAAGGGAGGGAAAAATGGGTGGGTAAATTTCCTCCTCAGCTTTATATGGGCCTGGCTGCCTGTACAGAGTCATCAAAGTTATAACATTCCATATCAGAAAAGGAAATCCTTCTTGTTTAAAGCGGATGTACAGCAGCATCACTTGACGAGATAGGATGCTTATAAATAAGTGGCCTATTCATTGGAGGGTCATACAGATTACCTTTTCTAAGAGTGACTGCAGTCACATTTCTCTGCAGAGAGGGTGAGTGCAGCAAACCATCTATCAGCCTATTACAATCGGTACAGGCCACAGGAGCTGTGAAAAGATGAAGTACCTGAATGAACTTACCGCACCACAATTTCTACTAGGCTTTCAGCTTTGACGCTTGTGACTCTAATGATCACAGTTACATGGTTGTTAGGCTAGCTTACTGGTTTTGCCAATCACTGCAGTATAGAAGATGAAAAGTTTATGATAGTAGTTAACTGTCCCCATCCTAACTGCTTTAAAGTAGAACAGAAAAGTATTCTGCTCAGACCAGGAGACTAAAATGAATTGCCTAAACTATTGATCTTACAAGAATTCTGTTCCTAACACCATGAAGCAATGCTGAATAACCCTTGGCCTTTGCTACTGAGTGAGCAGCCAACCACTAAGAAAACAAGGACAAGGACAACAGCCTCCATGGTTGAACCACAGAGTCTGATCTCACCTCAGCACACATTTAAACAGCAAATTGCCTCCACTAGGGAAATCAATTTACATACACTGGTGTATGCAGTCTAGTTACATGCCTCTGCTTAAGAATATCCCATCTAATAACTAACATTTGGTTTTGAATTCCCTGCAACTTGGAAGGCTTTTATTAAAGAAGATCAAGTGAGATAAACACTGTGCATCTGGAACTCTCTTCCTCCAGTTTTAGGCTTGAGTATGGCATTTGAGCTTATGCCTTCGGTTCATGTTCTTCTATTGAAAGCATGGAGGTGGTATTTTCAGGCTGATGTATCAACCATTTGGTCAGATGACAGATTAATAGCTAGTGCCATCTGTTTTGGCTAGTGTGGATGAATTTTTCCTTTTTTCTTGAGCCATCTCAGAAATTGTCACAAGTAATTGTCAGTTTTCCTCAGGTATTCTTACTGGAGATTTCCAGCATTGTTCCCTTGGGCATCACTCTTGTCCAGCATTTCAGTGCAGATGCTGTGGGTTGCAGCACTGGAAGTAGAGCTGACTGATAGAGTTCTGCTCTGCTTCACCTCTGTACCTCACTGCTATCCTGCTGCCCCAGAGCCTGACAGAGACCTGGAATTAGTTTAACTTGTGTTATCTCAAGATAAATCTAGCTGCATCTAATATTCTCTCAGAGAGAAAAATCTTTAGTATTTGAAGATGTTTGGAGGAAAGCTGTATATGATCCCTGAAATTAAAAGTTACATACTCTTTTGTCCTAGTACTTCCACTATATGATATACCATTTTAAGCATCTTTTTAAAACTATCAGTTATTCAGACATTACTTCTTTATGTTATTACTGTCAGCACAGGGACTCTGATTATGGTCACAGTTCCTTAGACATGGCCAGAGGTCATTCATCATCCTGCTGCTGGTGAAAGAGTGTCAGCAGTTCTCTTCCATGCTCACGCTTCCATGGTCCTTGCAGAGTCCCAGCTAGTGATTTTTCAGAATATGCTGCCACAGACATTCAGTTAACATAGCCTGTCCTTGCACATGAACTTTTGGAGTGACTTAGGATGTGTAAGGCTGATGGGGAACAATGGGATTAAGCCTAAATTTTGACAATAATTCAGATCTTAAGGTGATTAGAGCTATGATCACACTCAAACAACTATATATATAACCCCATAGACTGTCTTAGCCAAGCTGATAGTTTCTAGGTTCCAGGATTTTGAGAGCTGAGTGGAAAGAAATCATAATGCAAACAGGCAATGGGAATCCCTCTCCTCACCCAATATTGTTACCATCAGTTCTAATAAGTGATATGGGAGTTGCTGATAAGGTTGGGACAAGTCTGCTCAGAAACAACAATGAAATGAGACAAAGTGATAGTGATGGGGGAGGGAGAGGAATAAAAGGGTAGGCACAAAAGAACTTTGACAAGGGGTAATTAAACAACAGAGTCATTGCTCAACAAAAGTGAGAGAAAATTATAGCTAGGAAGGAGAAAACTGTCAACCTGACAAATAATCATTCTTCAGTTTCACTTAAATCCGTTGTAGGAAGAGAGATCAATTTGTTGTGAAATCTGTAAAGCTTCACTGTTATCAGCATATATCCCGCTTATGTTAACCAAGAATCTAGCCCTTTGTATAAAAGAAATAGAGGCAGGAATGGGGAGAAGTAGATTCAGCATATCTTGATACATAGACTACACTGAAAGGACGAGGCTGAACCATATTCTCTGTAGAGGTGAAATGTAAGGAATTAGTAAAAATTGTATCAGAATGGCCCTCTGTCCTTGATAAATACTGTGTAATTATGGGAAGGGTCTCAGGGAAAGAGGTAAAGAATAGCACCTTTTATTTAGACACAGGCTCTGGGGATAAGAAAAAAAATAAAAATTTAGCATTCATTTAGATGAATGAAGTAGTTCTTTTGAGCATACTTTGTGGAAAACGAAATGATCAGTAAAAACAACATAGACTAATAAAAACTAGAAAAAGCAATAGTCTTTGACCTGCTCAGCAAGATAATACTTCGTGGCTAAAGAAATAAGGTGGACATAGTGTCTGTTGGCTTCTGTAAGATACCCGATATGGTTCCACATGACTTTTCCAATGAGAGAAATATGGATGAGATAGGACTACTGTAAGGTGACTGCACAATTGGCTAAGAATAGAACAGAAAACATAACTATTAATGGCTCATGATGTCAGATTAGCTAACTGGCTAAGTTGGTAGTAGTGTTTCACTGGACTTCTGAATCTAACAGGACTACCTCTATATTTTCAGTCATGGAGCACTAAACACTAACATATGTCAATCAAATGTCCTCTCCACCTCAATGTTATATGACTGGTGAGGAGACAGATGATTAAAAATCCCAACCCTTCTCTCTTCTGTCAGTGGATCTTGTCCTCTGGCTGCATCTAGACAGAACAGGCGGTATGTGCTGTGGGGCACCTCACAGCCCTGACACTGCTACTATTTAGAACTGGGACCTGGCTGAGACACCTTGCAGCTTTTCTCCGGTCTTTCTTCCCACAGAAACCCAGGTGTGTGGGGGACACAAGGGAGGGAGGTGGGTTATCTGGATTGAGGAGCTCAAAATTGTTCCCAGGTACACCACTACTGTCTTCCTATCTGCTTTTTCAATTACAGATTCCTTCTAGTGAAGCTTTTAAAGTGTTGTTTGGTTTTGGTTTTGTTTTTTTCTCTTGAGTGTGTTGTACCTAGCAAGCAGTAACAGGAAATAGCAATAATACCATTTTTAATGGATGGCCGGGGATTCAGCAAAGATTGCTGTGTATTAATCAGCAGCTGACATAAGACATGGAAGGTATATAGTTGTCTCATGAAAGGCTGGATTTTTAAATGTAGTAGGAGCTTGACTGGTTGCAGAAAAGGACTAAAATCAATTGTATAACAAGAATATATGGCAAGTTCTACAGGATTAAGCAAGTCCACAGACCCAGATGGTGAGCATATGCTTGTCTGTATTACTAGAGTGGATGCTGGGAAGACTGAAGGATAAAGACAAGATGAATCAATGGTATCCTGCGTCAGACATCAAGCAATTTTGTGTGCAGCAGAATTAACAGATCCTGGTGTCCTTTTAAGTTATGTCTTATATTTGATATCTCGTTCTCTCATGTCTAGTAAAATGGAAATCTGTCTGATGTCTCTCACACTCAAAATGAGAACTCATAATCTCTCTGTTGTGTGTGTTCTTCAGTTTTTGGTGTCTAATTAAGACTGCACTGAGGCTTCCTGCTTCCTATGGTGTGGTCTATTTCCTCTGTCCAGCCACCTATTTTCATGTAAACTTTTATGAGTGCTGTATCTTTGTGACTTCAGACTCTTAAAATTAGCAAATGGGCTCTAAAGCTATTAGCATGAAACAGATAAGAATGAAAGACATGCAGCATGATGGCATAAACTTTTCTTAGGAAAACTGCAAAAGACAGATTCACTAGTGCATTGAACAGGTGCTGTCCTGGCAAAAGAAAGCTCTCCTTTGGCAGTCTTGTCACAGAAGACTATGTTGGGAATATCCAGGGCCCGAGTGTGAGCTGTCAGCACAGGAAAAAGCTGACCTTTTGCACTGAGGACACATTTCTATCCAGCTCAGGAAGAAAGGCAAAATCTCACTAAAGTGAGGGAGATTCTTTTGAGTGAACAAGCTATTCAAGTCTCCAGCAGGATATCATGAGACTAATACATTGCAGCCATGCACAGCAATGTCTCTGCACCCTCTTTGCCTAGCAGAGCTCTTCAATAGCACTGTGGGAGTTGCAGAATGGCTAAGAATGGTCCAAAATCTACACAATGACTGGGCGTGTTTTTTCCCCATGGGCTGTCGATTCACCTGCAAAGAAGCTTGATTTCTATTTTCCTAAAACCAGGAGATTGAAGTGGGGCAGTGTCTCACTGGGAGCAATTAAAACCACTAGCCATTTAAGAAGAAATACTGGTTTGACAAGTACTTTACTATATATTTAACCTCAGATACATGCTTAAGTGTTACAGACTTGAGTAGGACAAAAGCATTGGCCTGTAGCATCCTAAATTGGAGCTGAAGCCATATCTATGTTTTATATTATGCACAGATTATGTGGTGGAAGTGTGCAAATATCCAAGACTAAGAAACAAGTTTTCTGTCCCAAGATTTTTACTACTTCTTTTAAGTAAAAGAATATATACTCCTCTGCTTTACTGTTTGCAATTCAAACATTGGTCAAAGTATGAAAGGTTGAAGCTTTCAAAAGGGAAATACTTAGAAGGCCAATATAAACTATCCAAATCTCATTTTGAAAGGACTCCAGGTATGAAAAGCATGAGATGTCTATAGCCTCCAATGACTTACTGAGATATTTGCGATGTTAGCCATGGAAAAAATTACCTTGTCTAACATAAATAGCTGGAAAAACAAAATTCTAGTTGATTCCATGTGAAAAAATATTAGGCTCTTTATCTCTGAAATTAGCAGTTTTCTTATTTTGTGTGGTAATGACTTTTCTAGAATTTACCATTTTTTGTCTCCTAGTGAACATAAATGTTATCTGACACCATGTAAGCCTGCACATTCAGTAGTTTTCCTCAGCATAAATTGAAATGCTTTATTTTAACATGGCCTGATCCTGAAAAGATTAATACTTTTTACACTTCTCTTTACTGCAATTAGTAACATAACTTCAGTGAAATTTAGTTAAGTTCATGGAAAAATCTTTGTAGGCTTTGCTTAATAGAAATTTTTTCTTTGTGTAGATTATTTCAACAGAATTTAGTGGGGACAAGAACTAAGTGCTTTAAAAGTTCACAAGAAGTTTTCTATAGAAATTATCCACCACACCAACAGAATTTAGGAGAGTTTTATAAGATTTCCACTGACTCTTTTATCAATTCCATTTGAATGTTCTTAATAGAGAATTGTTTCTGTACTACAGACATGTATTTTAACTTCTAATTTCATAATGTATGTATCAGATTCTACAAGGTTTTCCCAAAGAGACTGTACCCCTATATGGGTAAATATTCATCAGAGAAGAGCGAACCTCTTTCATTGCTTTTGGTGCAAGAGCCTTTGTATAAGGCATGACAGGCAACGTTGCTTGTGGAGGTTGTCTTCTTGGCATGCAGTGATGGCTACCGGATTTCAGGAGGCATGGTCAGACCTTCATTCTTCTAGACTCACTAACACTGGAGATGGTCTGCTTGAATCCTGGGCTACAGTGTTGCTAATGCTGGGACTGCTGGGAGGGAGAATCACAGGGCAGTGTTCCTTGCCCATGGCTTTGGGATTCTCTCACAGGAGCTATTGCTTGTGTACAGAAAGAGGCAGTAAGATTAGACCTAGCCAAAGTGTGAGGAGATTCTGAGAAGGCCACAATTGTGGAGATTTGTAGACTCCCAGCACCCTGTGTTCCCTTCCTCCTTGCCCACCCCAGACCTCACTGTCAGCATCTCCTCTTTCCACACCACTCGGTCTCCAGCACTGGAGCTGTGAATGGTGCTGCCAAAACACCACTCCTTGGCCTCCAAATGCTCTGTCACCCTCCCTGGGCACAGCCACACTTTTCAGTGGTATAAGTAACAGCCTTTGTCATTTTAATTCAACTAAACCACTTCACTACAGGCACCCAGGATCCTAATGCTCCTCTGTTAAATGCTCCTCACTCCCAGTACACAACAGAAATCTTTATCATGGACTGGCTCTCCTCAGACATGAAAGGAAATTGGTATGCACAGGAAAAGAAAGCCTCTCCTCTATCTTTTCATCCCTATGTTTACCTGGAGCTGGGTGCTCTCAGAGGGTTTTAGACAGAGAGTCTCTTCCTCCTGGGTGGGTTTCTCTGCTTGTCCATGTTGGACATGAGCACTGTGTTAGTCTCATCTCTATGAAGGGCTCTTTAGCACAGAAATGCTGGACATTGAGGCACTGGAAACACTAACCTGAAGCTTGCACCACAGAAGCAGTGAGACTGTAGAGTATATTTTCTTATTTTACAAGAAAAAAGAGGAGTTTCTCCTCACAGGGAGTAAATGGTCAGGGAAAGAAGGAGGGTGTTTAAGTGCCAGGTGACAATGTCCATCACACTGCTTAGTGATGAAGCTAAGAAGACAAAAATAGACAAAGTGACCTCATGGCTTTCAGCAGCAATGCCTACGAGACAAAAGAGAGGCTTTAAAAGGCTTGTGGGGCTGATAGCAAAGGGCTTGGACACCTCAGAGTTTTGGTTCTGCTCCAGCAGGGAACTACATTGCTTCTCTCTCTTTGCCTCTCTCTCTGTTTATGGGGAGCTGTGAATTAAACGGGCTTTGTGACATGCCCAGCTCTCCAGGTCTGGACTCTGCCTTCTCAAGCTTGGATCAGCCTTATGCAGGTACAGATGTCTCCTGTTTTCTCTTTTCTCTCTCTTTTTCTTTTCTTTTCTTTTCTTTTCTTTTCTTTTCTTTTCTTTTCTTTTCTTTTCTTTTCTTTTCTTTTCTTTTCTTTTCTTTTCTTTTCTTTTCTTTTCTTTTCTTTTCTTTTCTTTTCTCTTTTCTTTTCTTTTCTTTTCTTTTCTTTTCTTTTCTTTTCTTTTCTTTTCTTTTCTCTTTTCTTTTCTTTTCTTTTCTTTTCTTTTCTTTTCTTTTCTTTTCTTTTCTTTTCTTTTCTTTTCTTTTCTTTTCTTTTCTTTTCTTTTCTTTTCTTTTTTCTCTTTTCTTTTCTTTTCTTTTCTTTTCTTTTCTTTTCTTTTCTTTTCTTTTCTTTTCTTTTCTTTTCTTTTCTTTTCTTTTCTTTTCTTTTCTTTTCTTTTCTTTTCTTTTCTTTTCTTTTTTCTTTTCTTTTCTTTTCTTTTCCTCTTTCTTCATCTTTTCCTCTCCTCTCCTTTTTCTTCCCTTCTCTTTTCTTCTTTCTTTCTTCACCTTTTCCTTTCCTCTCCTTTTTCTTCTCCTCTCCTTCCCCTATTCTTTTCCCTATTCTGATTTCATTCTTGCTCTTTACCTTCAACAAGTCATCTCAGAAAGATTTCTCTCTTTCTTTTTTCTGAAACTGTTGTGGGAAATTGTAGCTTGAATGGCATGATCATTTTTCTGAGATGCATGCAGATTCATAAGTGGAGGAGACAGACCTCCAGGGTCTGTAACTCATTTCCATCATGGAGAGAAGGTCTTTGAGGGCAAGTCTATGACTGCTCTGAAGACCACTAAGTCTCCACAAAAATCTGGACACTACTTCAGCCTTGGTTCAGCAAGCCGGAGTCATTCTATAAGGGAAGTTTTGAGAGAGCCTTCACTTTGCAAGTGCAAGTACAAATAGTGAGCCATTTTTTCAGCATTGATTTTGCTGTTTTCAATTTTCTGTGTGCAACGGGGAGGAATGGACTGTGCATCCCTATGAGGTGATCTCAAGCTACAGAAGTCCCCTTGCTGAAATCCCAAAGCAGTAGCATGTGCTATGGAATGTCTGCAAACCTTGAGAAGAGTCTTTCCCTGTGTTTATCTTGAGCTTCTGGAAGGATGATTGCTCTGCAAATCAACACCTTATTTTCAGCATGGGGTGAAGAGGGAAGCTCTTCCTGATGTGGTTACACCTGTGGAATGATGACACCTGCCACAACTGTGCAACCTAGCCAGGTTTTGGGGGACATCTGCAGTCCTCAGGAAAACTAGTATCCTTCTTAGCTAAGCTCCCTGTCCCCCACTGCAGGTAACTTTGCCACATTAGCAAGTCCCCAGTGAATGAATGCTCTCTGACAAAATGGTCAGAAGCGAGATCCTGAGAGGACAGAGCATCTTCCATTCTCTCTTGAGCTAAAACCATCCCACAGCACTGCCTGCAGCCCTCTCCTCTCCTCTCCTCTCCTCTCCTCTCCTCTCCTCTCCTCTCCTCTCCTCTCCTCTCCTCTCCTCTCCTCTCCTCTCCTCTCCTCTCCTCTCCTCTCCTCTCCTCTCCTCTCCTCTCCTCTCCTCTCCTCTCCTCTCCTCTCCTCTCCTCTCCTCTCCTCTCCTCTCCTCTCCCTCTTAAGGTATAATTTTGTACCTAATTCTTGAGAATGTCAGGGCTGGGCAAGGTGCTACACATTTTTTTGATGATGCAGGCAGTGAATGGATATTTAATCTGTACTATCATGCTGGCAAAAAGACAGTGGGAGTAATGAAAAGGATGAAATGAATCAGAAATTAGTCTATGGTTTAGGTATGTGGAGTTTCCTTCTGTGCAAGGTTAGGGCTTATTTCTGCCACTTGAACACTAATTCAGGGTATGTCTACACTTTCCTTAGGGCAGCCGAGTTTGGCTTTACTACTGAATATTGTTCACCCACTGCTTTCCCTGCATGCAAGGCAGAGAACACAACGTTCCTCCCTGGGTCTTTACTGACCACTGGGCTGGCAGAACAGGTGGAAAATGATTATTCCACACTTTCATGCCAGTGTCCCAACAGGTGTTGGCTTTTCCAAGCAAGCTTGTCTAAGTGGATTACTTCTGGCCTGGCTGATCAGTTGTGGGGGTCTAGGATTCTTGCTCAGGAGCAAATGCTCTTCTTCCTTGCTGGGCATGGGGCAGAGACAAGGTACTACAGCAAGGGTGAAAACATGTCTCCTACCATTGCAGGGCTGCTGTGGAGAGCAGCAAACAGCCTTACACACAATGCTGCTGCAAGATACTCTGACTCTGCAGCTGAAACTGCAGGGCCCAATGCAGGAGCAGCCAGACTGTGCCTGCAGAGCACCTCTCCCATTGCACGCATGCATGGGTGCTAACAGTGGCTCTTCCCAAACTCTCAGGGCAAGAGAGATTATTTGCTCCTGGGAATCCTTCGTATGGTAGGAGGAAGGTTTACGAAAAGCAGGGCTCCATCTTCAGGGTGATAAGTAAATGGTAAAAATTCCCAGGAGCAAGGGCATGCAGTGTAAAAACAGCCTGGGACTCTTGGCCACATGCTGCAGAAACAGGAAATCCCAGGTCTGATCAGGAAACAGACTGGCTGTCAGAGTAGGGGGAGTTCCCTCCCCACACCTGCATGGACTTCTATCGTGTTTGCAGGGAAAGAGAAAACTGCACTTGGGATTCTATCAGCAGTTCCTAAAGACACTATCAGCAAAGGTAGGAAAGAAAAAGAAGGGAAGGGGGTGACAGTGTGTTTCCTCATATAGGTACTAGAATACCTATAGCCATATCACTGTCCATCTTTGACCACCCAGATTTTTGATGAGCTCTGAGCTTGCCTCTTTTTGTCTCTTGCAGAGCTCCACCGCCACGAGAGCATTCAAGAGAAGAACGTGAAAGAAGCCAAAACCAAGTGCAAAACCATTGCATCCCTGCTGACAGACGCACCCAACCCCCATTCCAAGGGGGTGCTGATGTTCAAGAAGCGAAGGCAGAGGGCTAAGAAGTATACATTGGTAAGTTTTGGGAGTGTTGACGAAGACCGCTCCTACGAGGAGGAAGACGGAGTTTTCCCAACTAGTGAGTCGGAATTTGATGAGGAAGGTTTCTCTGATGCCCGAAGTCTAACTAATCACTCAGACTGGGAAAACACTTACCTGGACATTGAAAAGTCCAAGTCTGACTCTGAACAGAAGAAAGAGAAGCAAAAAGGTTTGAGTGAAGCCTCAGGTAAAGGAGCACGATTATTTGAGCAGCAGAGGGAACGGGCTGGGAAGTATACAGTCGAGAAAGTTCCGACACAGAAGAGCCCCCAGCTTGCCCCAGGTGCCCAGCTGCAGCAGGGCACGGTGAACGGAGATATGCCTGTGCCACAGAAGGCAGACAGTGTGCCCCTCAGCATCCACCTGGAAGGTGTGCAAGTGCCCAGCAAGCAGCCAGCCACCCTCCCCTCTCAGCTCCTGGCACCCCCTAGCCCCACTTTCTTCCCGCCTCCCCCAAGCACCCCTGACCCTTTCTCTGCAAGCTCAACAAGCATGTTCAACAGGTCTGCACGGCCCTTTACTCCTGGCTTTTCTGACCAGCGTCCAGCAACATCCTCTGTCATCTTCAGGCCATCTGCACCCAAGAAACCTAATGAAAGTCTGGGTGTGCAAAGCACAGTGGTTCCTCCTTTCTCACCTCTGGCTCCAGGAACACCTCCCAATGCACCAGTGGCAACACACCGTGGTCCAGTCAGCTCTTCCACATCTCTGTATATTCCTGCACCGGGAAGGCCAACACCACCACTGGAGTCACAGTCAAGAGGGGGAGGAAGTGCTTCAGAGACTAAGCCTTCTGCCAACACTGCCCGGACATCCACCACATCTATCTTTCTGTCAACTCCCTCAAAGCCAGGAGGGGAGGTGGCCTCCACAGCATCCCAGCCACAAGTCCCTGGAACAGCCTCTTCTTCTTTGTATATTAGTCCAGTACCATCACAGCACACGATAAGCAGTTCCCCTGTGCCAAAGCAGCCTTCTCCAGCTGTCTCACCAGCAATGCCACGACCTGCTTCTGAGCCCTTAACATCCAGGGAGCAGAGGATTGCCGTGCCAGCTCCCCGCACAGGCATCCTGCAGGAGGCTCGCCGGCGGGGTAACAAGAAACCCATGTTCAGTAAGATTGAGGAGAAGAAGAAGAATTCACCCAACCCTGAGCTCCTGTCTCTGGTGCAGAACCTGGACGAGAAGCCAAAAGGTGACCACCCTGGGGCAGGCTTTGAGTCTGGGCCTGAGGAGGACTTCCTCAGCCTGGGTGCTGAAGCCTGCAACTTCATGCAGTCCTCTGGCCGCAAGTTCAAGACCCCACCTCCAGTGGCTCCTAAGCCTCACCAGCAAGATGCTGGACTGGTAAATGGGGCCCAGGACATGCCTCAGCTTAAAGGCAAGGGGGCAGAGCTCTTTGCCAAACGGCAAAGCCGCATGGACAAATACGTAGTAGAGACAACACCGAAGCCACAGTCCAAGCCCAGGACACCCTCTCCTTCCCCTTCTCTACCCTCATCCTGGAAATATTCACCCAACATCCGGGCTCCCCCTCCAATAGCTTACAACCCAATGCATTCCCCTTTCTATCCCCTGGCAGCCAGCAAATGTCAGGCTAGCAAAGCAGAGAGCAAAGTGAAAAAGGCACCTGGCCAGAAATCAGGGATCAAGGTCATTGATATAATGCGCCACCAGCCCTATCAATTAAATTCAGCCATGTTCTGTTTTGGGGATCCCCCAAACCCCAGCATTCAGGAGTCTCCTGGTCAGCCCACCCCACAGGCTAGCTCATCCTTCATGGCAGCCAAGCAGGTCCCTGTGAAAACAGCCAAGACCCAGGAGATCCGCCGCTTCTCCACTCCAGCTCCCATGACCGCTTCAAGCAGCCTGGCACCCACCGTGCTTGCGCCCCGCTCAGCCACCACATTGGATGAGCCTGTGTGGAGAACAGAAATGGCCTCTTCTGCCCCTGCTACACCAGCGCCATTTCAGGTGGAGCTCAGTCAGTCCCCTAAACCATACCAGAGCTCCCCCGAGTCTGGTCAGGCAGGCCAGGGGCCTTCCCCAAACCCAGCCTCGGCCTCTCGGTTTCAGGTGGCCAGGCCCAAATTCTCAGCAGCGAGAACAGGGATGCAGGCCAATGTGTGGCGGCCAAGCTTTGGCCACCACTGAGGAAGGCACCCCTCCCATCCTGTCCATGGCCCCGCAGAGATAGTGCTCGTGTTGTCTTTCATGTCAGCTCAGTACATTGGGATGAGTAACAGAAAATTAAGAAAAAAGAAAAAAAAAATGACTCCCCTTCTGCATCACCCTCTTCCCCAACCTCTCCTTGGTCTCAGATGGGCAGCTTCATGGCAGGGCTTACTGGCTGTGGCTACAGCAGCAGGAAGAATGTGGAGAGAGGGCACGTGTGTGGTACACAGAGACTGGGAACTTGCACACATCAGCAACACCTACCTCTGGAGGGTGTGAATGGGAGGGATTGTCTCACATGAGGACATGTAGGTGGTAGTGGTTTTCCTTTCCCAAGAGCTTTGGAGTCACCCCTGAATGGATGGAGACTGGGGGGCAAGAGCTTTCCAGGAAGCAATGGTTAGAGGTGGGATTACAGTACAGAAGCCTAAGCTTCCCCATTAGACTGCTTGTCTCTGAGCCTGTCAGTCTGTACACATGCATCTGTGTGTGCACAGATGCTGTGTGCATCTGTACACATGCACACAGCAACACTCAGCAGGAAGTGAAAGTAGAAGTGGGGCTTTGCCTTGGACACTTCTCGCAGGCTGCCCTCTGGAGGGGCATGGGGAAGGAGGCGAGAGAGCAGAGTGAGGGAGGGTGTTTGCACATTCACGTGTGGGCTGTGTGCCCTGTGCAGGAGGGTGGACATGTGTGCCTGTTCCTCCAGTCACCAGGGCTGGGGGTAAAAGGGAGAGTCATCCTAGCTGGTGCTAAACATGGCTATCAGATCTGGGAGTAGTTTGCCAAAGAGGGGCGTTGAATGGACTTGGTGGGGCTAACACAAGCTGGACAACTGCAGAAGGAAGTATCAATTTGACACAAAGTCAAAGCTAAATTTAGGCGGTGGCTGGTTGGTGCAAGGAAGGCCCTGCAGCATTAGCCCCACTGGAACAGGATACAGATACTGTAAGTACAAAGGAGGACTGTGTGGGAGAAGGTACGGTTGGCTTTTAATGGAGGCAGGACAGAATACGCACTTGCACATCATCTCTTTGTTTAGTACAGAAGTGTGGCTAGATTGGAAATGGGTCATGATGTAAAACTTACTGAAGACTCTGTGATGAGCTGGAAATGGAACTTCCAGTATGGAAGTGGAGGTCAGGGAAACAGAAAGTCCCATGTAGAACTTTATACTAAATGACTTAAGTATCCTTGGGGTCTATTTGGTAAGAACTTAAGTGCTCTGAGAGTCCCAGAGGATCTGTATTCACACACACGTACAGAGCTCAGTTTGCTAGTGATGCTGGGGAAACAGGACTGGTTATTCCTTGAATGTCCCAGGCTAGCCTCAGACTTAATCCCTACACTAAAGGCATACAAGAAGAAAGCATTCCCTTTCCCAGGGAAAAATTGATTATATTAGTAGAGACTGTGCATGTGTGTGTGCATGTCATCTGTGCTCTGGTTTGCACACACCCCTGCAATTTGCTTTCCACCTGTGCTCCCTCCTTTTGCAGTAGCCACTTTTACAGCGTGAGCCCACAAGTACACCAAGAAGGCATTGCTCCTGAAGCACTGGCTCCTAAACAGCAGATCCTCCAGCTGCAAGGAAGGGGCTTCTCACTTCTTTCTGGGCAGGAGTTGCCCAGCCTTTTGCTAGATCCTCAGGGATGAGTACTAGAGGCAGGATGAGGGTCTCATAGCCACACTTGAGATACATCTCCTCTCCTTCAGGCAGAAGCCATTCTCTGCTTTGAGTGAGCATAAACTTTGGATGTACAAAACTATAGCTTCTGGGAAGAAAAAAAAGAGAGCAAATGGGGCTGATGTCAAGCAGTGCAGCTAGTGTCCAAGCCAAGTTCAAGCCAAGCTTCCTCTGCACAGCAGGAGCTTATGATATGTAGTTCTTTTCACAAAAGCTGGGGACTCTACTTTTTCTTGGAGGGTCTAAAGTGCTTCTCTGTGAGCACCTGGAGATTTTGCACATGTGCTCTCCTATGAAGAAAAAGAGGTCTGGAGAACCTAGCTAGCAGCTCTAGTCTCATACAAGCTTGGGAGGGAGAGAATGAGAGAAAAGGAAAAGTAATACACAATCCTGCCTTTGAATCCTTCACACTCTGGCTGGGCTTGTCCTGCAGGCCTGTGTTTGCAATGCACATTCCTGGAGGCTCTGAAACAGGATAAGCATGCTGTGGCGGGAGGAGGACAGGACTTACACCTCACTTGGCAGACTATCAGCCATAGAAGAGGATGGAGGGAAAACCTTTGGGAATGCCTTTGGTTAATGAACAAAGGGGTGTTTGAGCCAGAATATATGCTGCACTGGCTGTATGACATAGAGAGCAGCCAACCTGAACTCTTGAGATGATTGTATGTGTTCCTGGAAAGTCCCAGAGGGAAGGACTTAGGACAAGGTATCACCACAGAGTTAATTCAGATCACCAGAATCCACTTAGCTCTGGTGAAGGGGAGCATCTATGCTACAAAACCTAATTTGGACAATTGCTTTCTCACTCATCCTGTGATGCATTGCATTGCCAGTGTTCCTGGAAAAAATTTTTGTGTGCTGTAGCAAGCTGAAGCGCTGTGATTTTTCGCAAACATGGAAGGAGGAGTCTTCTATTTTTCTAGGAAAGCTGTGGAAAGGAACTCAAGGACTAGCAATGCTCCAGAAGTTTGTCTCTAGTCTTTTTGTGGAGGGCTGTCTGTCACTGGCTAGTGGTTTTATCCCTAGTCTTAAGAGAGACAAGCTAGCCCAGGTTGAAATCATTACCGAACTCAGGTGAAGAGAGGGGTTGTGTGGACCAGAAAAAGGGTGCTCGAGATAATTCTGCAGTGAAGAAATAACCTCAGAAACTCTGAATCTTATTCCAGTGTCCCTTTCCCTCAGGCCCCTAAAGATAAGTGCTCTCAGGGCCTGAGTGTCTCAGGAAATTCATCTTTGCCACTGGAAAAAAAAAAAGAGAGGTCTGGCCTTAGCATGTAAGGGAGATTAGAGTGGTCCCACTCCAGATTTCTGGAAGACACTGATGCAAGCCAAGGAGTGATGGCCAAACACTGCTGAATGTTAGATGTCAGGACCCAAGTGAATGGAATAACTGCATTTGGCCCATCACTTCTGACAACATAGTAGGCAGAAGATGAAAAAAGTTAGGTCCAATTGGAGAACGAATATTAAACATCAAGCAAGGAAAAGAACCAGGAGGCTGGGGTTCCTGCATTTCACTTCTAACATCCTTGGTTCAAAGCTATGTTTAGAAGTAAAGCCAAAGTAATTTGATGGATCTCAGCCCCTCCCAATCTTTTCTGGATCCTACGCTTTGACAGGACTTGATCTGCAGAAGCAGAGGGTGTTGCAGATGAGGCCTACAGTGCTTGTGGTGTATCCCAAATAAGGCCTGTGGCTGGAAGTAGCATGAGATGAGAAATAATACTGAGATGCATCTGCTAAGCTATAAGGAAGAAACCTGCACTACTGCTGGCTTAAAGCAGCTCTGCTAGTGTCTGCTCATGAAAATATTGTGGCTGGCCTGTTAGAAAGGTCACAGGTGAGGTTACGAGGAATATTTTTGAACCATATTAGCTTGTCTTGAGACTCTCCAAATTTCGAATTCCTCAGCTGTTGAACAAGCACAAACATAAACAGTTGTTTCACAAGTTCTAGCTCCTACCTGCTAAGATATAAGCTACAGTAGTAGGCCAAACCCCAGTGTCCCCTTGTTAAGCATTTGAAGATGTCTGCTGGGCTCTGATTTAAAACTGCCTATCATCCCTCCTCTCTAGCATGCTGCAGGTCACACATTGCAGCTACGGCAATTCTGGGGGTTAATCTTTGCTTCAGAAGTATCAGTCCTTTCCCTGTGAATATATGGGAACACTTGCCAGAGAGAACCTCAATATCATGCTGCAGCTGAGAGGAAGAATCTCAGAAGACACTGGAGTGAGGAGTCACTGATCTCCAGACATGGGCACTGTTCAAGCCAAGATTGTCCCTTGGAAAGAACATGCTCCCTTTCTGCTATAACATCCAGCATCACCTACCAGACCCTCTTCCTAGAAGAGACATGTCAGTGCTGTGAAAATGGGAGCCCAACAGCAGTGCTCTGTCCAGTGGAAGATGTGACCCCAGAAGAAGAACAGAGTTGGCATCTTTGTTTATGGAAATACTTTTTTTTCTTTTTCTGTTTTGTCATTTTGTTGTTTGTTTGTTGGTTGTTGTTTTTTTTTTTTTCCCAATTTATAATCACTTTCTATTTGTTTGTGCAGAAGAATAAACTTGTGATATGCACTTTACAGGTGGCATTTTGTCATCTTCTTTGCTTGGCACCCAGGAGAAACTGCTATGAGTATAGCACATGCAATTAGCACTACCAATAAACTACTAAGGCCAGGAGAATATAAGGAGTCCAGAAATGGATAGGATGTCTCACCAATAGAAACACATAAATTGGACTTAAACCCTCTATATATTAAAAAAGCCACATGCAAGCGAAAACTTAAATGAGATCCAAAACTTCTGTACTACAGGCTACAAAGCACTCACTTACTAAGTGACAGGGTGAAGAAATTTATGGGCCAGCCCCAGCTGGCCTGCCTCAGCCCTGCCCCTCACCCTGCTCTAACCTAAACCCCACCCTCTGTTTGTAAACCTGGTATCAGTGGAAGTTCGTCAGCTCTAGTAAATCCAAATATAAACTCACATTGAATGATTCAAATTATTTCTAATATTAACCAAGAGATCAGAAAATCAAATATATCCCATCGTATTCTCAGGCACTAAGCCTAATCCTAACTCTAACCCTCACCCAGTTCATGTTAAAGCCTACACAATTTCTGGGTCCTGAGAGGTTTGTTGTGCTCAGTTTAGGACAAGTGTTAGCAGGTCACCTTTCCCAGATGCATGTCACTCACAGGCGGCAATTCCCAAGCACTGCAAGAGATGATAGAGTCAGCTGTAGGATTACACTGCAGACTCTGGACACGTGTTCAGGTATCATTTTGTGGATGTTTTTGGATTAATTACAAAGGAGAGGTTCCTTATGCAGTGATCTAGAGGTGGATTTTGGGACTATCCAGCATATTTTTGATTGATTTGCAGACAGGAAACTCACAAAGGGGCAGCGATGTTTGCTGATGCCAAACTTGAGCTTCTCTCCAACCAGAAGCACAGCTCCCAAGGAAATAAATCTACAGATGCACAGGCTGCAGATTAGGACTGCATCTTGTTGTGCTTAATAAATCTGACATGGTAGGATTATGAGCTACTCCAGATGGTTTGACACATTGCAGGATGGTTGCTGTGTCCAGGGCTCTGATTAAATTCCCTATTAACCTCTACAACCTTCTCAAGCGAGAGTCATTTCTTCTCATAGCAGATCATGTCAGAAGGAGCCTGACAAACAGACTTTCAAAGGTGGAATGGGAGCCAGCCCTGAGGTTACTGGCCCAAAGCAAAACTGAAGGATTACTGAATAGTTATGCAGTAGGCTAGGGATTAATTTGGGCTTCAGTCTGCTACTCAGAGAGTAGTTTAAAAACAGAAAATAGTAAGGTGCCTAGTGGGCATATCTATCCCAAACACTCATATCCGATGGAAAAAGAAGCGTCCAGCAAAGAGCACAGCAGGGCAAGTATGTGTCATGAATAAGGGTATTCCCTGGCAGTACAGACCTGTAGCTTCAACAGCCACTAGATGTTGCCACTGTTCTTCTCCGAGTTACCAGGGGTTTTGGCATTTGCCTAATGTACTGTTAAATCTGGAGGGTTTAAAATCTTAGGAAATCCTTTCTTCCTAATCTATCCCCTTTTGGCGTTCACATACAGTGCCGCTCAGTCCCACATACCAAAGAAGGCCAGCCTCGTACCAGGGACTTTCGTAGTGAGAAGCTTGCTGCAGCTTGGAGGAGATTCCTGGGTGGTAGCATGGCATACAGGCTGCCCAGCAAGTAACACACCATGGGCATACTAGCTATTTCAGCACACACTCCAGCTCTGTGATCAAATCCTACATATTTCTGTTCCAGTCCTACATCTCATCGTGCATTAAGCCCACTTAGAGAGAGCCTGGCATTAACTGTTTCTCTTACAGTGGTGCTGCAAACTACTGACAAGTCTCCCTGATGTCTGTGTAAAAGTGGACAAGATTAAGCATATCTGAAATATTTTAAAATAACAAATATTATCTATGATATATTTAAAAATAAAAAACAACCAGAAAAAGAAAAAAAAGCCAAATCAAGAGTTTTGCAAGTTTTTCAGAACGGATTGAATCATGCTGAAATCCACTGCTTATTGATACTTTCAGCACAGGTCAGCCTGGGCTCCAGGGAAAAAGGGAAGCAGGGTCAAGGTTTAATTCTCTATCTTTGGAAAATTAAAATGGTGAAGGCTATTTGCCAGACTGATGCTGTTTGCCAGACTTCCACATGATCAAAATGTGCTCAGGAGACAGCTCTGCTGATGACGCCTGTCTTAGCTACTGCTTATGTTCATCTAGCACTATGTAATGAGGCAGATCTCATTTGCTGCTCTTGAAATGGTTTTGCAGATATTGACAATTTGAAGTTAGATCATTTGAAATTAGGCACACAAGAATGCAGTGAAAAATGAATTCATTTTGAAGATACAAGTATGAGAAAGCAAAGATTTATGCAGGCTGCTCCTAAAGCCACTTAAGCAAAGGGTATATTTGGAAAGAGGGAGGTGGTCACAGGGAGATACAGACAGTTCCTTGTATTAAAAATTAAAAGATTAAAAACTCCTCCCTGAAGTGCTGAAATGTCCTATAAGGCAGCATATGTACTACCCCACTGACCTAAGTGGAAACTCCATGTACTCAAGCAAAGATTGAATTTAGCCACCAAACCTCACTACACTCCAGGTAAATTCCCCCACCAAACCAAAACCAAAACAGTTTATCAAGCAAGGCCTGTAATGATTTAAAACCTTGAACGCTGAGTAGCATGAGTGGGTAACAGCAGTAAGAGCCCCACATGACTTCTTATCTATGCTGAACTCATTGTATTACTTACGGCAGAGATACCGGATTGGTACAATACTCCTGGTGGAAAAAGCCACTGAGCTGCTGAACCTGATACCATGTCTGGGCATACATGAAGTCTCTGCTAGATCCGCCATTGACATGTCTAGACGAGTGAACTAGACATTTCTATCTCTCAGGAGAAACCATGCATAGAGAGGAGAAAGGAGCAGGATTTAGTTCACAGCCTGGTAACTGAAAATGGAGACATATAATTTTATTTGAAGGTAGAGTAGGAGGTGAGAATCTTAGTTAAAGATGTGCCTTGGTACATAAGTGTCAGACTCAAGACTGCTTTATCCAAATCATCCTACAAATCCTGGTGCCATACTAATAGGGTAAACCATCTCTTACATTCCTTCTGGGTTCAAGGCTTAGGCTCTGTGCAGTACACTCCAGATGCACTCAGGTCCTGTGTCTCACCCACTATATGTATACATGCACATGCAGATGAAAATAACCTCTGGAGGATCAGGTTTGCAAGGACAGGACTTCACATAGCACTGAATGAGGAGTACGGATCATCTTTCAAAAGGGAGGTGGCCAAGCTCTCTTCAGAATTTAAGCCTGGCAACAGCCACAGGCACAACAGCACTGAAAAACCTGGGCAAGAGGTGGGTCTAAACTTTGGATTTTGCTACTGGAGTTTCTGAGGAGTCCAGTAATTGGTCTAGGAACCTAAATACTACCCACAAGCATCTAAAAACTACCCACCAGCATCTAGGGAATAAAGGAACCTTGCCATTTCATCATTCCACTTCCAGATACTATTTCTGAGCCCTGGATAAAGATCCTACCCTTGTACTCTCTACTTCTAGCTTACTTTCCTTCATATGCCTGCTCAACCTGTCTCATTTCCAGTTCTTCACCACTTTGCCTACTTCTCACATGAGACCTTGACTTGGCATACAAATACTTTGTTCCCATGACACTATGGTTCTTATCGGTCCTTGAAGCTGGACTTCAAGATCACTGGCCTTGCTCCTAACCCTGCTTGTCTCTTGTCCTTTGGGCTGGGGATCCACAGAGGAGTCTTGTCTCCTGCAACTGGCTCACCCTGAATTGCAGTCAGTGCCTTGTTCCTTGTCCGGATCACTGGATACACCTGCTCATATCCTGATCCTCATACACCATGCTAGACATGCCTTTCCTTCATCTGCTTGCTATTGCTTTTCTCTAGTCCCTTTTGAGTTTTCTAAGAGGGGTCATATCTGTTTCCTGCTCACCTCCAGTTACCAGCTAGCCATGGGGCTCTCTCCTCCCTTCCAGCCGGCTCAGCTCCTCTCTCCCTGCAGCTGCCTGCTGGAGCAGCTGCAAACCCCTGGGGTGGGAGGAGGCAGAGGAGCAGCAATTCATGCTCGTGGCAGGGAAGAACGACATACTTCCCTGCTACATCATCTTTTGGAGTTACACCATGCCCCCAAATCTAGCAGGTTTCCACATGATATCCATCTGCCACAAACTGTTCCCCTAAGGTTTAATCTGTGCTCAGGAAAGCAAAGGACATGACTGGAGAAATAATACAGCAGCTATAAATTGGTCTCCAAACAGCTGCTGGAAGCAAGTAGAGAGGAGGCAGTTTAGCATCACTCTAGTGGCTGCAAGAAGGTGCCAAATAGTGTTAGCTGCACTTCTTAGCTTCTCACCCCATAATATAAATTACATTAATTTCTGAGATGATTATCAAAATGGAGCTAGAAACAAAATTAAGAGTTAACTACCTCATGCCTTTCAGAAAGGAGAGGCAAAGGACTGCTGATTTTAAGCAATATAGCAACACATTGTGTCTGTTCTCACTGTGCTCCCCCTCTACAAGCCATCACCTTGTGATAGGCAATAGCTCCCTTGATAAATAGGGTTTAGAATGCAGGGAATGGAATAGGAGAGCAGTATCTCAAAAAGCACAGCTGGACTTGACAGCAAGCACTAGGCACTTTGGGCAAATGCCCAGCATGGTGCTAAACAAATCCAAGAGAAACAAATGTGGTCAAAAAATACTCCTCTTTGTACAAACTGCAGTGAGCAGAGCTTGGCCAACACCAAGAGACCTGCGCCTCTGTGGCCACCTGCACATGCAGTGTTGTGGACAGATGGTCAGTTGTGATAGTAGTATCTGACACACTCCAGCTTTGTGCAGATGTAAATGCCTTCACCAGGTGTGAAGCTCTGTGACGGTGCCCAGAGCAGGCAGTGGGTGTTTACAGTTCAATTGTGCTACCCCCTACACCTGTTTTACCCTGGCACAGCTCCAGAGAGTTACTCCCAAATCACCAGCATGGGAGTGTGAGGGCAGGATCCAGACTGTCCAGGCCCCGTGTATCTGCTGGACTCAGTGAAGGATGCCACACTCTTTGGATAGTGGAAAGCTTACAGCGTGGTGTTACAGTAGATATGAATGAGGGAGAATAAGAGCTCTCCTATAGGCACAGTGTGAGGTATACCTAGTGGTTATATGGATGCAAGCAAGAAGAAGATGGGAAACTTTAGGCCAGAAGACTGCCATACATGCCCTGATTCCAAGCAGGTATAAAGGCTGATTATTGCCCATAGGTATGTTACAGCACTCATACAGGGTCTTCCAAACAGTACTGGGGGTTAATGCATTGTGCTGTCAATGCACTTATCAGACTCGGAAGTTTTATACACATTTGGTGCAGGCAAAAACAACTAAAAAATCTATAGAAAAGGGGAAAATGACTGTCTCCTGATGTACCTTTATGTCACCCTCTAACTTGCTTGCAATACTCTGCATAGATGATTTTCTACTACAATCACAGCTGTGTTTTGGTTTTTTTTCCCCAAACTAGACTATAGGTTTATTCAGTGAACAACTTGATTCTGATCCAATGTGAAGTAGGAAGACAGTGTTTTCTGTACGATTTCTGCTTTACATAGAAGGTGAAAGCTATGCGCATTTTTGAGTAATCCAGTAAAATGAGATATGTTCCTGTCATTCTAGAACCAGAACCCAACAGAGTATGGGGGAAAAAACAGGGAAAGTCTCCTCATAATGAACAGGAACTAAAAAGAGGAAGTAATTTGCATATAAAAAGCTGCACCACATGCAGGCAATCAACCCTATTTCTGTTTTGAATCAAGAAATTCGTTTCCTTGCTATTTGATTCTGTTGGGTTTCTCCATACACATCACACAGCTACTTCCTAAAACTTTAAATAGCTTTCTAGACTTTGTGGTTTTCCTACCACCTTTTGCTTCATGACTACAATTCTTCTTCTGTGCTTTTTGATGTATTATTTGAAGGAAGGTGTAAAACAGAGCAAGGCCCAAGAGAGCTTTTGAGGCACTACTGGCAAACAGAATATTGAAAAGGTTGTATGAATTGCATTAAAATACGATAGAAGGAGGAAGGGATTGGCATGTTGATTTGAACAGAGAGGCAGGAGAAGTGAAGCATCTATGGAGTGCCTGGTCATCCTGGGAACTGAGGCAGTGACTTCAGAAGGCCTGAAAAGCAACCTTTTCCTTACCCCTCTCCTTGGAGCTGGCTGCAGTGCTATCCGAGACTCTGCCCTCTGGGCCATTGGCTATTAATAACTGCAGGATGCCTGTGTGAGCAGCCTTCAGGAGTCAAATTCACAGCACTTCGCATCAGCACTTTGTGCTGGGCAGAGCTTGCATGCGCCCAGGCACCCTGGGTGAGCAGGGCTGCTGGACAAGCCTCCCCAGCAGCGCCCAAGACGGGCTGGGAGGAAGCAGCCCACTGCCGAGCTCTGGGGCAGGCTCGTGAGCTGGTCTGAGCCCGGCACTGCAAGCCTGAGGTGAGTTGACTGGGCAGCAAAATACTTTAGAGCAGGTGCTGGTGAGGGTAAAGGCTGGTTTGGTTTGCAGCAAAACCAAGGAAATGACTGCTGCAAAGACTGATGCAGAAAAAGGCAGAGGAATTGAACCAAGGGATAGAACTCGGGAGAAAAGGATAATTGTGGCCCTGGCTTTATGTATGGGGTAGTGGGGAGAATGGGGACTGAGGGTTCAGCAGCTTCCCCGTGGTGGGGTGGCTGGAAGAGCAGTACTCCCAGCATAGATCTGGACCTTGTCCATAGTGAAATACTGCTGCCTCTTTCCTTATGATAGACCAGTTGCACGCAGCAGGTTTTCCACTCCCCAACCCCACTGGATTAGTAAAAGAGGACAACAGAATGGGACAGTCTTGCTCTCTCTGCTCCTTGGGATGGGGTGTGCTAGAGGAGCACAGTTCCCCACCAGGGCCAGCCCTTTCTGTCTTGCCCCAGGGAGTCTATGTTTGGGGCATACAGATGATTTCCCTCTGTTTTGCAGTCTTGTGACCCATCAGATGGGCCATAACCTCCCACCCCCTCCTCAACCACCACCTGCCTCCTGGCAGCATTGCCCCTTTCCTGTCAAGCTGGGCCTGCTTCTTTTATATAGCCAAGCAGATGTCCGGCTGCTCGAGGAGAATGTGCAGCGCGTGCTTTATGATTGCACCTGCTCATGCTTGCTTTGGGAATACACCAGGATGGGCTCTTTTATCATGTGAACTACACAGGCAGCATCTCAGTGAAAAGAAAAGCTTGGAAATCTGAAAGAAAAACTAATCCAAGAGAGTATCTGCCAATGTGACTGGAGCTGATTTGCTGTGGCTGGGCTTCTTTTAGCAGTTATCACCTCACCACATGAAACTCATGTTGCAAAAGGAGCAATGGTGAAATGAAACTGCAAAATACATAGGAGATAAAAATGTCTTGGTCACAACAAGGGTACTGTACAAAGTCCTAGAGCCAGCTGTTTGCTTGCTAGTTTTAAAATATAAAATTCAATGTCTTCAGTTCTGAAATTTTAAGCAACTAAAGTGCAAAGAAGCACAAGAACAGAGATGGTTAGTTATTGCTATTGCTGAAGTCAATGGGTCTTTGCTCATTGTATTGTACTGTATTAGGTGAGGATCTGTCCCCCTCATGCTGTTTTTTGTGCATGGACAGTGTTGAAGTGAAGGCAAAACATTTGCCCTAATTACATTATGTGTGATAACCCCCAAGAAGAGCTCTGAGAAGCTGCCTGTAGTGGAATTGCTGAGATTTCTCCTAATTTTCCCTGACTTTTCAGTACAGATCTCTCATCCTATCTGAGGACAGAGATGGGGAACACTGTACCAGAAGAAATCTCCCTCTTCTTCTCCCCCCTCCAAAATTATATGCAAATAAGATCGATGCTTAAGATACAGGTGCAAGTGACTTCAAACAAATTGGGTGAACAACTTTTCTTTAACACGTTTGCCTGTGCCTTCTTCCTCCAGCCTTTCTGTAACAAAACAGTACCAGTCATAAAAGACAATACTTAGGGTTTTGGTTTGTATCTTTTTTTTTTTTTTTTTTCTCCAGAACTTTTAGTCTAGTGGCTTTCTGAATACCTATTCCAACTTTAATAGGTCTGTCTAAATATTCAAATCAAATTTGCACATTATTCAAAATGCTCCCAAATAACTCATGGACTCACCCAAAATCTTTATACAAAAATATATATTAACATCTAATGATAACTGCACGGTATTATAATATGGTATGATAGGGCAAATTTTCATTCTGTTACTGCAGCACAAGATGACCACTGGGGCACACATGGGTGCTGGGAGACTGCCATGTTGCAATCGAAATGCCTGTTTTGGATGATAATGCTATATGTCACCTTGGTAATGTTTCTGCTGTGATTTGCTGACATACTTTGTGTCATAATGCTAAGTCTTCAGAGAACACCAAAAAGGCTTGCTGATGATATTCTGTATGGGATGATACCATTCACTAGCTCCTTGATGTGGAAGGGATAGAAAAGAACCTGTGTGTGAAATGAAGGCTGTGTATCTCTTAACTGTAGATTGCAACTAAAAGAGAGGCAAGAAATACCTTTCCAGTGTTTCATTCTCCATTTCCTTTGTGTTTAGAGCAAAGCAGAGAACCCTTTGTGGGAATGCCCCTTGCAGGGACTCCTGCTCCTGTTAAAAGGAAAAAGTCCACTAAACTCATTGGGAAGTTGACACACGAAGGTAAGATATGCAAAACTGCACATGTGAGAACTGTTTGGATTTCAAAGCCTTTAAAATTTCACACTCTGTCTGACTCAATTCCCAGACAAAGACATGCAGAGAACATATCAGGAGGCAGAGCCACAAATGTTACTAAAGCTCAGCTTTCACACATTTTCTGATTTACTGTCCAAAAGCATTGCACACACACTTCACGCACTTATGAAGACTTCATAAACGCATATTCTCCTGCAGCATTAATTTGGAGGCACACCAGTCTGAATGGAAAGAGAACATGATCTTTTACAGCTATTAGTATGGCAGTACCTAGTTAGAGTCTATGTTGTTCTCTCTCTTACAACCTTTGTCTCTAATTTGTTTTTCCTCTGTGTGAGAGAATTACTTTAATTCCAGCACTCATTAGTTGAAAAAGTCAGTCTCTTGGAGGGGTTAATACACCAGGAAGAATATTACTTGGGACACTTTTCTTTCTACACAACACCTGTGTATTGTGTAGGGTGACTTTTAATTAACTGTGATATCCTTCTCTTTACTTTTGACACTGTGGGGAAGGTTTTTAGAGGTTTTGAAAAGTAATAATTCAGTGCTGTCCCTTTCTTCAGCCCCCAAAAAGGGCTGTAGAAACTTCTTTGCTAGGGTACAGGTATGTATATTTCTGTTTGTTCATAATCCTTTATTCAAGTAAGTAGGCAAGTAAAAATCTAATTTTCAGTTAAAGGGCATTTTCTTTTGTGCTATATAAAAAAGTAGTAATTTCTTCAGAGAATGTCTAATAAAATGAATGGGCTTATACCAATTTTATAGCAGTTTAAGGATGGAGATTCATTCTCTGTTGTAAATGAGATGTAGAGGTAGATAAGTGGTCTTAACCTTGTTTAATACAGAAAAAAGAAAGCCTAGGAAAAGTTGCTTGTTTCTGAACGAAAAGCTTTTACTTAATTTCTGCAAGATTCTTACACTACAAATATTTGAATCC
The DNA here is from genome assembly GCF_965140245.1 of Athene noctua. NCBI lineage: Eukaryota > Metazoa > Chordata > Aves > Strigiformes > Strigidae > Athene > Athene noctua. The sequence continues at coordinate 44,216,933 of NC_134041.1, forward strand.
ATTGCTTTGATGGAGAATTGGTGCCACCAAATTAAATGGAAAAGGACTTATCAAGTAACCAGCATATTAAGACTTGAAGAGAACTTAACTACCCTTCCCTTAAAAAATTCTCTTTAAAACAAACAAATAAAAATATATAAAACATTGAATCTTGCCATGGTTTCAGGATAATGTTTAAACCAAAGCATTCCAGGGCGCTTTATTTATTACATGTCAGCCCAATCCAAAGAGCTGACTGCCTCATCTAATTCCAGCAGAGGGGAGGTGAGTGTAGGGCAGTAACCAGACACAGCAGTGGTGCATTTTGAGGCAGTAGTAAGGACTGAGATGCTTCAGATGTGGGACATGTTCATCTAGCTTTACCCTTATGCAACTCATCTCTGTGCAGATTTGCCTTGATTGCAATCCAGAGTAAAGTCCACCCATCTATATCCAAAGTTTCATAAATGTAAAAATGTGGTGCATAGCTATTTCCTAAAAACTTAATTTTGGAGTAAATTTGGCTGCTTTGAAGCCACTACTGATGCTGGGAAGAAATGGAAAAGAGGCTTGGACCAGAGCACTTCCTAAAGCATCCCATTTCATGTTTTGCAGTCATGCCACAAGAGGTGTCCAAGCTGAACCTGGGGAAGAAGATCAGCATCCCCAGAGATGTGATGCTAGAAGAGCTTTCTCTCCTCACTAACAAAGGATCCAAGATGTTCAAATTACGTCAGCTGAGGGTGGAGAAGTTCATTTATGAGAATAACCCTGATGCCTTCACTGACAATTCTGTGGTAGGTTGGAGATTAAAACTAAAAAGCTGTTCCATACACCCAGGGGAAATGGCAATGGAGTGTGCCCAAGCTCTCCTCTCTCTGTATGTGCATGGGCAACTGGGGGCAAGGGACGGGAAGGATCTACAAGCAGAGAAGTGCAGGAAAAAGCCAGAATTATATAAACACACAAGTTTTATTTCTTTTCGGCAGCAGCATTAGTTTCCTTTGGCAAATAGTTGGTATCACACATGCAGAAGCATGAGAATATTCAGCACTGAGTCATGAGGGAGGACTGCATGTTTGGCAGGTGTTCAGAGCTGCAGAGGGCAGGACTAATTGTTTTTGTACTCAATCCGTTTCTTCTCTGCAAGATGGAAATGATCCATTCAGGTCTGACTTCAGGTCCCACCTAGGATACACTTTTATGCTTCCTGCTGGACAGAGTCCTCAGTTCATTTCTGCAAGAAGTTCCATAAGTAAAAATTCAGAGAAAAACCTTTAACCTGACACTGGAATATCTTCAGTTTATTTGCTGGAAGCTACATCTGTTTGCTTCTAAAGTATTTTCCTATCAGATAAGGTGTATAATTCAGACATTCTTTTTTTTTCCCCTTTCCTATGAGTTCATATGGTTGTTTATTCTTTGTACTTCTTTCTACAGTTAGTTGTTGGTTTACAGTCTTCTGAATACACTTTTACAAATTAAACTCTTCTTTCATATGGTTGTCAGCAGTTCAGTAAACAAATAGAAAACATTTCAGGTTCCTATGCATTTTGATGTAGCATCTTGTCTTCTGAAGTTCTTTAAAATTTATTTGGTGTCATTTTATCCCTTTATGGAATTTATTTTCTAGTCCAAGGAAACTCAAGCAAAATAATAAAACTCAAGCTGAAGAAAATGTTCTGCCAAACAAAAACATGCTAATTTTTAGCTCTCTGATGTTTTCAAAAGCAGCAATAAGTAAATCTTTGTAGTTCACTTCTAAAAACTACAGTTTGGGAAGCAGGATGTGGAAAGATGCCTGAAAAAAAAAAAAGTTATTAAAATTACGACAGTAGGTCAGATTACAGATCAGGAAGGACAGACCAGAGATATAACAAACATATCTGGTGTTGTTAGACTTGGGGACGTTTCTTCATCTCTTTGTGCTTTAAGTAGTTCATCTCTTCAGTGAGCTATCTCCTAGGAAGGATGTGAGAATGAATAGTGTGTTGAACTTTGGACTCTTCAGATGAAAATCCTAGACAAACACAATTTGGTTTTGTAAATACTCAGCAATCTCAGAGCTCCTAAAACATGAGGGCCAGGATCATATGTCAGAATGTGCTGCAGTGAGGAGGAGTGAGAAAATAATAAGGTGAGGGAATAGAAAGTAGGAAGTCCAAACTTTCAGAAATTTAAGGGTGTCACTTAAGGCCTTAAGTGTCCCTCCAAGACTGATGTTACAAAGGCTGATAACAATAATTTCTTTTTAGATGTTTTTCCTACTTTGTTTATTCATCTGCATCTGACTTCCACTCCATACCCTTTCTGTAGCAAATCTGTCCCTCTGTTCTGTGAGAACATGCCTGCTACCAAGCTCTTCGAGCAAGACTAAGATACTGTGCTGTGGAGAAATGTACTGGGGGGTTAGACAAGAACTTAACAAGCCAAGGTTTTTCTTTACGGCTTTGCTGTATGAGAACAATGGCATGGTCTCCAAACAGCAGCTGGTACTCTGCTTTAAAATCCTCCATGGTTCACTTTCAGGGCTCTTTTCTCCACATTCATGGTACAGAGAAGAAATCTCCACTGGTCAGTGCAGGAAGACTTCAGTGTGCCCTAGAGCCCTCGCTTGGGGCCAGCTCAGCAGGATCACAAATATAATTGTTGCCATTTGCTGGCTGCCCTGTGTGCTCTGCCAGGCTGCGTCCACTGCCTCCGTAGACAACTATTCTCATCACCACAGCCAACATGAGTTAGCACCTTTGCTGGCAGCCAGAGCAGTGAGAAGAAAAGCTGAGTGATTGCAGCAACTGAGCCATCTTCTTGGAGAGCTGGTTGCTCTTGGGCAGGTAAAGGCAACAGATCTGTGGCCTCCCTGTTATCTTCCAAACTATCAGGACAGTGCCTGACCTTAGAGCCAAATAACTTTCATCAAAAAGCCCTTTTGATTGCAATATTTGATTAGCCTTCTGTTCCTTTCCTTTCTTGCTCCTGGCTCTGCTCAAAGGCGGATGCAGGAAAGAAGGCTTAAACAAAAGGGAACTGTAGGAGGAAGATAATGTCAGAGTAAAGAATGCCTACTGTTACTTCCAGTTACTTCCCCCTCCCAGTTAATTTTCACATCCTTTGCTCCCCATCCCAAAGAAGTCTTTGTGCCTTTAAGGCTGTAGGACAGTGAAGGGATTTAAAGCTGGTGCTGTGTTTTCTCTTTTATATCATAGATTTCTTAACTGTCTTAGAATATTGTCAGGACACTCTTAGTAAAGCAGGGGAAGAAAGGTCTGGGATAAGTACACATTGTTTCTTTCCCCAGAAAAAGGTTTAACAGAAAGGTAATGTAATATAAAAACACAAAATGAGAAAGGTTATTAAAAACAAATCCAAACTATATAAGGGGTCCCGTAATAGCCTGTGCTGTAGCCATAAACCTCCCACACAAGGGAGAAGATCTCAGAAGCCACATGTCATTGATCAACCCTCCTACTTCTCCTTCTTCTCCAGCCAACCAACCACACTGGACAATCTGACCACTCTCCCTACTTTCAGTGGAGAAAACATTACCTATTGTGTGTGTAGGAACATCAGACAGCTCCATGCAAAAGTGAAAACCTGCCACTCTCACTGCTGCAGCTCCAGTTAAAGGCAAACCATAGCTAAACCCACAGTCAAAAGGACTGACCATTCCCAGCATGAGCAAAATGAAATGCACTACCTACTGTATAGCTGTTTTTAATATCGTGACCCTCTTCTCTTGCAAATATGTAGTACAAGGTGATTTTTTTAGGGAGGGCTGAGTTTGACACTTTGGGCACACTGATACCCTGCCAAACAGGGAGAGTTCATGTGACATCCTCATTTGGTGCTGTGCTGGAGAAGCTGAGCTCTGCTGAGCCCTGTCTAGTAAATCAGGAGTTCTTCTCCTCACACCAGGCTGTGCCATCCTGTCACAGAAACTGTGGTTTTCTCCACATCTCGGAGGATATTATCAACCTCACTGTGAAGCTGCAAGATGCAGTTTACTACTGACTAAAGACCATGATGAAACACTATCTTGCTATGTGCTCTATTACTATAGCATCTGACTAACTATAGCATGAAGGAAATTACTACGTTTATTTTTTAACAGTGAAACTGAACCATGGGGTAGGTTAACAAATCACCCAAAATCATGGAGACAGTCTCAGTCTTATCTCTGGATGTCCTAAATTCCACTTCACTGTTCAGCAATTAATAGATCAGCAGTTCACAAACCTTTTCTCCGTAATGCTAAATTTGTTTGGCCTCAAATCCATCAAGATCATGTGAAGCTGCATTTTGTAGCCTTATAGCCCCACTCATTATTGCCCTAACTCCTCTCAAGATCTCACCTCTGCTTTGGGAGCCTCTGTGTAAGACCTTCTTGCTATCATCAAGTGGAAACTGAGAACAAAATCATAGTTATGCTTTTTGGGTGTTGATGTTATGCTGTTTTTCCAGTGAGGATCCTTAAAAATAGTCTTTCTGCTAGTCAAAACCTGTGGCCTTATTTGAGTTACATGCAGGAGACAGTTTATAGAAAGACTTGATTTGCCTTTTTTTTTTTTTTTTTCCTGTTTCTGCTTTACCTACAAGATCTTAAATTAAAAGAAGGTGGAATAATCAACATCTGTATAGACAATTATCAGCAGTAGTACATCAAAAAACCGCAGGCCCACAAACAAAAAAACCCAACCTTGATACTTTCTTAGACTTGCCCACAAGTTAAAATAAATGGAGTTTCCACATCTTAGCAATGCTTGTATGAAAACAAGCTGAACATGTGTTGGCAAGTAATTTCTGCTGGACTTCAGGTCAAGAGGTCTCTTCAGATAAACTCAGACAATAACTGTGAAACAAAACATAAGAAGTGAAAAAGGGTTAAAGAATTGGATTACTGTTCTCCTGGATAATTGAGTATTAATTTTGCTGCTGAACAAGAACTTGGAGTAAGCAGAGACGGCAGGAAGAAAATGGAAGTGGTTATGTTACAGCACCAAAAGTGGTGCTTCACAGCAGACAGAAGTACACAACCAACCTGCCTCAGAGATCTTACATGTTAAATAGCCAGACATGATACAGTGTCTGAAGGAAAGCGTAAGGACAGAGGAACAGAGATGTTACCATGCAACTGCCTGGTTTAATGCACAAGTGTGCACTGATGGCTCTATTTACCCCTTAGAAGAATGCCAATCTTAAAAGAATGCCAATCAAGATCGTTGGTGGTAGGGTTAAACAGAAAATGTAAGGTAAAGCATTCTTTCTAGAAAGTCTGTTCTGCAGAGAATATTAAACCTCTTGAACAAACATTACAGGATAACCGCAAGCTGAGATACCAGAGTCTCAGGTTATGACATAAGTGGAGTGAGCTTGATGAAATGTAACTTTTCTAACAAAATGAGCCTTACTGTCCTGGAATTGGTCTGATGCAGAAGACCTAGAGGTCCCAACTACACCCAAAGCTGTGTAAGAATGAACATGAAATCTGATGCCTTCTTAATCAAGAAGTGACTGGTGTGGAAAGAGCAGAATGACAGAGAAGAGCCTTTTATTTTCCCCAGCAGTTTGCTGAAACACCGTGAGAAAACTTTGGACTGAAATTCAGAAACTCAATTTCTTTCATCCACAAAGCAGATGCAGCAAGGATAATATAAAATATACAAATAAGATATAAATAATTTGGGGTAGTATGAGATAAAAATTCCCATTATTTAGATGGCTAAATTCAGGCATAGAGGCAAAAAATAATTTGCCTAAGATTAAACAGCAAGTCAGAAGTAGACATGGAAATAGAAAGCAGAAGCTCAACCCCTCCTCTTGGGGAAGCATGTTTTAAAAAAATATAGCTTAAGACACTTCAACAGCTGATGTTACTTTTTATTTTCATCTTTTTTTTAAAGTGAATCATAGGTTTAAGGCTATGCAACTCCAAATTAAGGACCAAGGCACACACTTCGACAAAAACAGCAGGCAGTCAATGTCACTCTCCAAGCATCTGAATTTTAAATCTCCCATCCCACCATTAAGGAGCATTTGAGTGGCTGCCACTGAGAGGACGCAGTCACAGTAACTTCAGATGTGTTAGTAACCACATAGGCATCAAACCTTTGGGAAGCTCTTTATCAGTGAGGTGGAAATAGAAACACATTTGGTGGCCTCAATCATTCCCTTTAGGGCACAGCAAGGAGCTGATGGGGAGCACACCGTGTCTCCTCCTGGGGACTGCCTGCAGTGACGTCAGGGCCTTGAGATACTTAGAGATCTCAGCTCCATTAGTTGGATCATCTTTCATTATTTATTTTTCATGAGACACAGGCAGTAGCCCTAGAGAATTCAGACTTCATCCATCTAGGCACCCACACTGCAGGATCAGGCTCTTGCTAGCACTAAGGACTTCAAAGATATGAGCCAGATTTGTTTAGCCAACACAGGGGATTACACATCACATGAACTTGCCATAATTGCTCTCTAGTTATAGTCGATTTAGGGATGCTCATGGACTGGTAACACCCATTACCTCCAGCAACAGACAGACAGTGCAGATGCTACCACAGACAAACTGTGTGATCTGCCCCCAGAGGGAAGAGGAGAAGGTTATTTATCATCCTTCTCAGCTGACACTCCTGGGCTTCCCTCCTGGGACTTCCACCAATAGGGTCAATCAACCCTAACTGAGAGGCTGGTTTTGTGATGTGAATATGCATATACATAAAAGCTCCACATGCTGTTAGCAATGGCCCAAGACACTCATTCCCCTCAATCATAAGCTGTATTTCACTCCAGACACCCTGACCAGAGGCATGCTGTAAGTACTGGAGACAAAGCTGCACCTACCCAGCTTTGACTACATCAAGACTCATGCTAGGCTGTCATTCTGGAGCTCTGCTCTCTTGGAATGAGCTAATTTGAATCCACTAAGATTTGAGATTTCAGAAAGATCAATTTGCCTTTGCCTCTGTTAATTTGAGCTAAGACCATCTATTGTGGTGGCCAAAACTAAAGAAAATTACATTTTTATTCTAGCAGGTAAGTAGACTGGGGTATTGCATGGAAAGTAAGTCTTTCCAATCTGAACGGAGGTGTCTGCTGAACATAGGATACTTTCCCAGTGGGTCCATGGAGAATCATGAACTAGCCTGAGACCTATCAAACTAATTTCATTTGCAGCTAAATAAGATTTAGGTGTGGCTTTCCTGAAGCAGACCTTGTGTTTCAGAGAAACTTCTCTCTTGCTTAGTGGTAATACTGCAATTTAAAATAACACCAGATGACAATGATGCCCCTTCCTGGTCATATCAAATACTGCTATGCACAAAATCAAACCAGCCCTTTTTACTGTAGTTCATGATATGCTGATGTTTTGTGACTTTTTTTTTTTCATTTTTTTTAATTTTTTTTTTTTTTTCCAGGAGAGTGCACGTAAGTAACCAGAGGAAAAGAGAAATAAGCATTTAATTCTCAGGAAGGGCATATAGCATGTGTGAAACTTGAAGGAAACCAGATGCAAATCCTGTTTTGAAATTACTGAGCAAATCAGTAGAAGCATTAACCTTGCATATATATTAACATTTTGAGAATAACCTTGTTCTGACTCCTAGCCCTCAAAATACCCTTTTTTTTCCGGTTTGCCTTTTTACAGCAACATAGCTCCCATGCATAATTGAACAGATTGCCCTGCTATCTCCTGTGTACAGCTTAATGCTCACAATCCTCTCAGCTCTCAGTGCTTGCCAACATTCGGGGAAACATTATCTCCTATGTTCCTAAAAAGGGAATTCCCTACAGCTAGGAGAAGGATAGGCAGTCCCTAAAGGCCCTGGGGGCACCAGCTCTGCTACTTCAGCCTGCAGTTGGCTCCCTGCCTGGGTTGCAGCCTGGTGACCTGCTGTGAAACCCTGGACACTATTGCTGGAGACACAAGGAGCAGAGGGTTAGATAATTCTGCCTTGAGCCTTGTGGGGTTTTCACTCCTCATCTATTTTTAGCTGATGGAACAGCTGGCCTTGGAAGCCTGTTTACAGTCTGGAAAGCTGCTTTTTGCTAAACTGTACTAGGTGTAAGAGCCCTGAGAAGGCCTTAACCCTGTGAGAGCCAGCCCTGAGGTTGTTTGGCATTTCTGTCTCCCATTGACTGCCTGAGATGAATTTACAGAAGCAGAATTGCAGCAGGAGGAACCACAGATTCATTCACTTCAGCTGTATCTGTTACATCTTTGCACATCTGCAGCCAGTCCCCTAGTCCGACAGGAAAGACCATATGTGGTGTATAACCCAGGTTACTTGTATTATACAGCTGTGTGGGCTGTAATACAAAAGCGATACTTTTTTTATATCTGATAGGAGTCCAGTTTGATCTCACTTATGACCAATACATAAAACATTTTTCTGAACATATTATATCAGTTTCTGTTCCACACAAGTATTTATTAAATTGCTGTGTGCAAAGACAGGACCTTGTGCTGGCACCACAGAGTCTATAAATCTTGCACGGACTGATTGATCTTTCACTACGTACTGCAGGGATTGTGCCTTCCAGCCTGGACTGGGGAGAGGCCTGCAAAATAAGAGCAACTTGATTTTATTGGATACAGCTTTGTTTCTTGTCTTGTTGCTAGTTAGATTTGGTGTATTAATGCACATATTGCTGCAAACTAAACTCTTCCTTTTTGTCATTTTCCTTTTGTGGTGTCCAGGAAGTCTTTCATGTTTTCCCAGGCTGCTCTCTCTTCAGTCTTCCTCAACACGTAAATACCCCTCCCCATGCAGACCTTCATATATATGGAAAACAGACATATGGGCAGTCATCTTCCAGGCTTTTATGTTGTCACAGGTACCTGTTGTTCTGGTGCCCTGTAACACTTAGCTCCCACACTGTAATCAATTTGACTTTGCTGGGCTATCTTAACCTTGACATTAAACCACTTCCTATTTCTTGTCCAGCTTGCTTTCCCACAGGTTAGCCAATGTATCTCTGTCTGGACCTTTACCTGCTTTGGCAAAAGCTGTATTTCTTTTCCCTTCCTCCTGTATTTCATACTGATCACTGTTGGGACCACAATATGCAGATCTCTCTCTTCTCACTCTGATCATACAAAATTATTATGAGGTGTCCATTAAAAGGTGTGTTTCCATTGCCCTTGCTTCTGTTCTACAATAGCTCCTATACTGAATATACAGACTAACTCACACAAAGTTCTGCCACTGGTTTTGTGACTGAGACACAAAACTGGTCACATCATGAAGACTTGGGAGTTCGTGTTCTGGGACCGAACTCTGCAAATGTGAATGGACCATGTCCTCTAACAAGGATTACTACTCTCTTTTGTCCTGCCCTAGGATCACTTTCAGAAGTTCATCCCACCGGGCGGGCATTACGGGGAAAATGCTCATGGCTATGCCCACGGGCGGATGGTAGGAGGAGTGACAGCTGGGCAGCATGGCTCCAGTAAGCAGCAGTATCCCGCTGTTCCTCCTAGGCCTGGAAGCAAAGGAGGCCCTAGGGGCAGCGAAGGGGAGCATGCAGGGGAATTGGCTGGAAGTGGTGGAGAAGGAGGCGATGATACTGGAAAAGGCAAGTATCTCTCTGCAAGACCAAGAAATAGCTAAAGCTGTCAGGGCTTGTGCTAACCTTACTCTTAGAAACAAGTAAATTAATTTGACTAAAACCTGAATTCTTCCAAACAAAGTTCCATTGCAAACTCTAGAAAAGCTGAACTGTCTTTAGCTTGACAGTTTTGTTTGCATGCTTCTGTGTTGCTCAATCATAGGCAAGAAGCAGAAATACCTTCCTTGGCTGGACCAAAGAAATGATAGGAAATGTGACTACTGAGCTCCTAAGGTTGATACAGCGGTATGCCACTATGGCATACCCTTTCCTTTCACAGGTTTCACACTGAACTGCTACTGGAGATAGTAGTATTAGCTCTTTAGCTCAGTAGTCTGACCTGACACATCAGTCCCGAGTATATCAGCCCTGATTTCAAATCAAAATTTCCACCTAAACAAACAGCAATTTTTGTATAATCTTCAGAAGGAACAGCAATATTTCTAAAAAATTATCTGGTAATCACCACTGGTCTGCTGAAGCAATATCTTTACAACTAAAAGTATTTTTCATTTAATTTAGTCTTTGCTTAATTTTACCCTTTCTTTAGTTTGGCCGGAAACCTCTAGAACCAAATCCCTTGTATGAGAATCAGCAGGTGAAGTCGTTATTTTAACAGTTGCTATGGGATTTTACAAGAAAAAGCAAATTTGCTTGGGAACCAGGAACTGCTGTTGTAAGTGACCACGAGTGACTTTTAAAATGCAAGGTTTTTCATTTACATTCTGGAAGAATGTGCATTTTATATCAAAAACAGCTTTTAAATTTATGGGCATCCCTGTGAAATAGAAATCTGTGTAGACTCTCTGTCTTACAGGAGATTTTTCTCCATTGTTATCTTAGTTCTGTGTGCAGGGAGAGGGAGGATTAATATCATCCCACAGCTTTTACTGCAGAGATGAATTCCAACTGCCTTTAATTTTCAACCTAGCAATCAATTTACCTCTAATTACTTAGTTTGAGTCCTTTACACAGGAAGGGGGGTGGGGGGATGGGGATGTAGTTGCTTTTATTTTTTTAATGAAAATGAGATTCTTGCACATGTCCGCAATTTGCTGAAACCAGGAAAGCCCAGGATTTGGCAAGGTTTGAAGAAAATAAGCAAGACAAAGAAAGAAGGTGTGATAAAGAAGAAAGTTTCAGATAAGACTAATAGTGTTCATTCTTTGCCACTTATTTCATAAGGATTTATGTTTTCTACACAAACTGTAGCACCATGAAAGCACCAGAATGTCTAACTCCTTTAACCTATTATTCCCTTCTACTCTAATCAAGCTAAGGAGAAGTCATTATTCAGGAGTTTTAAGGTTTAAGAAGGATGAAAATCTTAAGTGTGCTACATATCAATACACAACCAATGCTCTTATTAGCAAGGAAGTATTATACACAACTGGAAGGAAAAAAAAGGAAAAAATAGAAAAGCAAAAAAAAAAAGAGGCAGAGAATTAAAACCCTTGTCTAAGCCCATTTGCTAATGGCGCAGCCAGAAGTTAACCTAAAATTTCTGGCAGTCAAGCGTCTGACTTAACAGCAAAGTGCAGCTCTGCCATTGACAGGATTTTAACATCCTGAAAGATACCCCATCATATTTTCAGACTCCTTTTAGCCATCCTGAAGTGTTTGAGCCAGCCTTGTCTCTAACATTCTGGTTCAGGAGGGGGAAAATATGAATATCTTTTCATGTAATCACAAAGAAAATGACAACTTATAAAATTACTGAGGCAAGGGAGATGGCAATTTTGGAACATTCAAGAATGAACTACTGAGGAAAATATTAGTAAAGATGATTGTGGGTTGCCCAGACCCTGAATAAGATGATTTTTGGTCAGTCAGATCCAACTTCAAAGTTTGAACCTAATTTTGGAATTTACAGTCAGGGCTTTGTTTATTGCATATGATGATGATGGTGAGGTTTATGTGGAGGGGTTATGTCTGCTATGATCAGACAGAGAAGAAAACTATGAAATTAGATAGCATTTTGCCTTGTCTAAAGCTTCCCTGGAAGTAGCAAAAGAGATGATGGTGTAAGGACATTGGTTCTTTGGGTAAGAGATTTGAGCGACCAGAGAGAAGAATGAAAAATTAGCTTTCAAATATATGCTCTAATGCAAATTCCTGGATGAGTGGCTCTTAGATTGTGGTACACCTGCTTTCCAGTCTTTTGAAAGAGAAATCCAACCATAAAATCTCAGACTTGATCTAGGAGTTACAGAATCTGGAAACAAAGCTGGTGTCTCAACTCCCAACAGCAGAATACAGAAATGCAATGTAGAGTAAGTGTCATCTAACTGGAGTGTTTTACCACCTTCTGTTTACAGATGGAAAGTCAGGAGGCAAAAAAATCACTGTATTTAAAACTTACATCTCCCCATGGGAACGAGCTATGGGTATCAGCCCTGAGGACAAAAGTCAGTTCACCATTGACTTACTGTCATACAGTCCCAAAGCTGATTTCCCCCACTACAAGTCTTTTAACCGGTAAGTCTTCTTGGATATTCAATTCCATTTATTTAGCATGAGAAAACACAATAATCCTGGCCATAGCCCTCCTGTCTTGTGCAATGTAAATAAGTTTTGCCTACATGTCATTTTGCTTAACACAGTCTTCATGTATGAAACGTTTGGAGGTCTATATTAAGAGCTAGAGATTTAATTCAGTTTATGGACAGAAAACCTACACAGCTGGATATGAGGACTTTAATCCTATTTTCCTTTCTTTCTCACCCCATTTGACTAGGGAGATTTAGCTTGCCACTGTTTATTACTGCAGCCATTTAAAGTTCAAGAGTTCAGGAAAAATACATATGATCAGAAGCCATATACTTCACAGTACTTCAGATAAGAATCAGGATCTTCCTGTTGCTTCTGAAAAGAACTGAAAGTTTTACAAATATTTCTAGGGTAGCAACAATTTTCTGTTAGCATCTCTATATAATTTTGCCACCCAGTTCCATAGTCTCAGGACATCAGTACCCAGGACAAAGCCAAATCCCACTCATTTCTGCAATAACACAGCCTCTGCCTCCTACATGTAGAGGGTACAAACAAGTGTGAAAGGTGTACAGTTTGATGGAGATTGATGCAACAGGGGTGAAGGAAGTGTACAGGAGCAGTATGGGGGGGTTGTTTTTAAATCTTTCTTAGTACATAGGCAATGGATACATACATATTCTTGGGAAGGGTTTGTTGGCCAGCCGGCTGCAACAGTGGTAACATTTACAGTCTCAATAATGTTGGTTATTTATTTTCTAAATCCCGTCATTTACCTATGCTCTGTTTGTTAACTCCATGTATTCCTCTATGCCAGGACTGCCATGCCTTATGGGGGTTATGAGAAAGCAGCCAAACGGATGACCTTCAAAGTGCCTCAGTTTGATATTTGCCCTTTGCTTCCAGAATCTCTCATGATATATAATCAAAATTTCAGCAACAGACCCTCCTTCAACAGAACCCCAATACCTTGGATGCCTTCAGGAGACTCCTCTGAGTACCATATTGAGGTCAATGTGCCAAGAAGTGGTGAAACAGAAGAGCTGTAAATCCCCATTGCCAAGGCCTTCTTTTTCTCTCAGCCCTTTCTATTTGCAAGTTGATATCAAGGAGCTGAAAAGTGCAACACTAGTTCTGTCAGCCCTTCCTTTCTTTTGTCCGTAGCCCAGACAATTTCCTAGCAGGTTCTAAACTTATCTTTGCTGTGGTGTTAATCCATATCAGAAACAGTTTGAAGGAAAGGAGCTTTTTATTCACCAGGGCATAAAAGGGCAAAACTAGGAAGTGATTTTCTGTTTAGCAATGTTAAATGCTGCCTGTCTGCTCCATAATAAATCTGTTTTGTCATATATTAACAAGTAATAAAACACCAAGAGGAAAAAAAGCCATTGTATTTTCTCTTTAAAAAAGGCTGCTGAATCAGTTTGGGGATTAGCAGTAACAGAAGTTTAAATCTCACAACTAGACTGTTAGCATGGGAAGAAAGATTGGGGACTGATGGGGATGCTCATAATACATCAAGGAGACCAGGATAAACACTGCAAAACCGATGGTGAAGAATGATGACTTTGAGAGGAAATGATACAGGTAATCATAACAGCATCAGAGATAAAATAGTAAGTCATCCTGTCAGTGTAACCGACATTACAATATTTCACTGTCACCCAAGATTCCCCAGTTCTACAGAGTATAAAATAGGTGATAGCTTAAGAGTTTTTTCACACAGAGAGATCAAGAAGGCAATAGGTCAGGAAAGAACAGAGGCACACCCAAGTGAGATGACTTGCCCATAGTTACAGAGCAAGAAAGAAAAATTTTTCATTATAACAGAAATAATTTGACATCCGGCACAGTGCTTTACTTACTCAAATGCACAGCATCAAAGTCTATTCCATTTCTTGTAACAGTTTTACTGATGCCACACATATAGGAAGAAAGGCAGACACTGTGGAAAAAAACAATGAAGAGCTTTATTTTTCTGCATGAAATACCTTTCTGTTTAATGGACATCTGCACTCTGACACAAAACATACAAGAGTGCTGTTTTATTACCACACCTCAGCCTGCATGGAGACTGGTTTGGATTTATCTGTCCTGGTGCCTTCTTTAGATAAACATTTCCTCTTATAAACAGGGCTAAACAGCTTATTTACAGGGACAGCTCCACTGAAGTACTTCTAATTTAGGAGTTTTTCCTTCTTGGCTAGAAATCCCTACAACCATGTATTTGTTTTTTATTCTGTTTAGATAGTTATGAGGTTAGCTTTATTACACTCCTCCAAAAGGCTACTGCCAGGGCTACCCTGAGGTCTCTTAAAAATTGTGCTAATAATAACAAGCTGCAGAAGTAATGAATAAGTAGTTTCCTAATCTTCCTGCCGAAATGGCTAAAGAACATTTATTATATGCCCTATTAAATGATTAAGAAATATCCATAACTCAGTTCTGTGAGTAAACTTAGAAACATTAAGGTGGTGCTTTGATTTTCTGAAGAACATTTCAGCAAAAATGAAAAAGGTTGTCGTTTTTGACATGTTCCTACAAAGTATTTGAAGTTTGAGTTGAAAACAAATCTTCAGAAAAACTTTGGATAAAATGGATCCATGAATTAGTTGAAAATATATTTCCCCCATCGATTTCCTTTTTCAATGCCTACATAAATACATGCAAATTTCACTCTTGAAAGACAATTAAATGGGCAATTGTCACATTCTACTAAACTACTTGTTTATTCTGTATTTGATCTCTGTTTGGAGATAAGGTTGTGTTAGGTTTTCCAACATTTTTAATCAATCTAGCTTTTTCAATTGCATTGTAATTAAGGGAGGATGGATTTCCAGTTTGAAAAGTATTCTAACTATATTCTAAGAAACCAGGCTACAAAGAGAATGCCAGAAGTTCAGCAAGACAGGAAATTTCAGAGAAAACTAGGTGACACTAATCAAAGTATTTTCCCACCAAATATGTTATTTATTGCCTCTCCTTTTCTGACATGGATTTTGGACTCTTACAATACATAATTATATTACTTTTTAAGTGAAACACATGATGCTTTCATGGTAAATATATGAGGAGCAGCAGAAACGAGACAGTTTGGTACCTGGATGTCATGGTCTATTTTTAGTAGCAGGTGTTCCAGATCATGGACCAGTTAGATATGTCAAGGTGCAGAGAGAGCTGGCTGCTCCGAGGAGGGGTGAGCCCCAGGCATGCCCAACACAGACAGTGCCCCCACCAACCAGCACACAAGCCCACCACATCTGAGCATGGCAGGCAGAGCTGAGTGCTGGTGACAAGGTCCATCAGTTATCCCAGACATGGTGAGGGGATGAATTAAGCACAGGGACTATTCATGGAGCCTGGTCAGGAGCAAAAGTAAACAGCACTGGACACACGCTACACTGTGGGTCCAAAGTCCATTTAGGTGACAGGCTAGCTCCAGCACAGGTCTCAGGTCCACCCAGGAGACAAGAGTGCAGGCTAGCACTCCTACAACGTAGCTCAGACAAGGACCCCAGGCCCGGGAGTGAGCTTAAATGGGGTTTCTGGGCCATAAGTGGGGTAAAGGTCCTAGGTGAGTCTGGTCAGGGCAACTAAGAGCTGTTGGTACACAGGGCAATGATACCGAAATGTCTGGGAATTCCAAAATAATCACAACAAGCATTTGAGTTTGACTGGAGCATAATAAAAAAGACTAAATAAAATAGGTCCTTAAACATGCAGGGAAAGGTAAGAAATACTGTGCAGAAATAACACAGTGCTCTCTGGTGGCGTAGTTTCAAAATTCTCATGCACAAGGAAAGCAGCATCATCCAGCAAGTAGATCAAAGGCCTGGGTATATACCCAAAGCTCTCTCTGGTTCATTATGTACTGTTGGACAAGAGTTTTTGTCTGTGCAGTCCATTAACTCGAACCCTAAATGGGGATAAAAAGTTGCAGTGTGCTTGGAATTAGTATTGTATCACTGCAAATTATTAATAATATTTATATAACTCATATTTGCAAGCTAAGAGGATCCTTCAGTTTTGGTAAATTTGCTTAATGAGGCATGTAGTTCTTCTTTTACCAGTACGCTTTCAATCTCAAATCCTATCAAGCAGAATTTATGTGCTTTTGTTTTTAGTACAAAATGAGAAATACAACACTACATGTTGTAGAACAATTCAGACAACTATTGTCTTCTTGTTTACATAGGTTAAGATACATGCTAGTTTAGTCATTAGTCAAAGTAACGTTAAAAATGAGAAAAATTGGTAATCCAAATTCTGTCTCAAAAATAATTAATTTCAGTGAGGCTTATAGCTACTCTAATCAGGGATGAAGTTTGTGCAAAATGATCAAATATTTAAGAGGAAGTAAGTAACGGCTCCTGTTCTTTGTTTTCCTTGTGCTATGATGTAGACTCAGGGGAATTGCCTGTGTCAGAGAATTATTTATATTGGGAATAAGAGGATTTTATCAGATTTAATTACAGTGGATTTCCCCCACATACTAGGAGGTACAGAATGGAAACTCAGTCATGTGCTTTTAAGCAGGATCATTGTGGTTAGAGATAAAAAAGAACTAACAAATTATTGAGCACATCCTCTTGTAAAGTCAGGCTGCAGTTCCCTCATAGAGGATATATTGGATATTAAGCTTATACTCCATGGAACAGCAGCCAAAAATCCATATAATAGAAAGGGGCTGGCCTATGAAAAACAGATTGGATAGAATTTTGTGACATTCAGATCTTTCATTCATGACAAAAAGTTCTTATATTTTTAGTTATTTACAGTGTTATTTTTAGAAATAATGTTTTACAGTTTCCAAGCTTTGAAATGTAAGCAACACTGAAAATGCATAAAAAATAGTGCCCACGTTCTAACGTAAAAGAAGGGTGCTTCACAAAATCTCAGCAATACTATTCATAAATGTGGACTCATATGTTTTAAAATCTTGCCTGAAGTTATAGCTGATGGCATCAATATTCAGCAGGTAGTAGCACTGTTGGTATGCTTCTCTGTGTTGCGCAGAAAATCTTCCGTTTGACTGCAATGTATTCCCTAATCAAAGGTTTTGCATCTCATAATTGTCTCTCTCATGTGAGCAGCTTGCCATTAGTGAGGATGATGATATAATTCATAGAACTAACATCTGGGAATTAGATTTGATGTTGTTATTGACAGAGCATTTAGAGGAGATGGCTTTGTCATTAGGCTTAGTGATGCTCTGAAATAAAATCTGGAACAGTTTCAGACTTTAAGAGAATATGGGCTTTGTCTTGTTTGACTTTTTAAAAAAATCATATTTAAATCATACAAGATGGCAGGCACCAGACAGAGCCAAGAGCCTGAACACCATCATTCTGCTATGGAGCAAAGAGGTCTGCATGTGGCCATCCCTCCATGGAAAATGCTGTCTTGTGGCACAAGGATTGAACATTCACTGCACTGAGGCTTTTTTCCTGCCTAGCTTGTCTGCAAGTGTATGTTCTCTTTCACAGAAGACTGCCACAGGTGCAATTATCTGGCAAGCGCTCCACTTCCAAAGGACGGCCCCTCGGCACAATAAGCTGCTGTTAGCACTTCTCTGGCAATTTAGGAGGTTCACTGCTGCCCATCAGCAGCACATATGCTAATTTCTCTTGAATGAGTAATAGAAAAGTTTGCAAGCCAGCCTGCTGGCTCACAGCACATTAATACATTTATATGCAATCTCATCCAATCCCAAATCCTCAAATTGCAGGTTACAAACTAGTTTAGACAAGTTGCCTGTTCTGTCTTGGAGATGTGCCTGACCAGGACCACAGATAATCAAGCAGAATTTGCAGACACATGCAGAAGCAAGATTGCACACATTTTGTGGAACCCTACAACTTTTGTGAACTGCTGAGTATGTGGGATTTGAGACACTATTAATTAAATTCATGGCATCATATATCTGCCAGTAAAAGTCTCTTCAGCTAATTTAATCAATTAGCAGTGCCTTTATGCCATATCTCTTGCTCTCTATGTATTTAACACACAGTAAGAGTCATCTTCTTTCTGATGATCACCTTCTGCTTGCAGTACATCTTACGTGATGCTTTAATGAGTGCAAGTACTTGCTCAGATATATGTTGTGTTAACACATGCAGTAAAGGGAACTACATGAACCACTCTGAAGCAATGCTCCTAAACGCAACCTAAGCTCCAGTCAGCTTAATAAACAAATTCTCAAATATAAACTCTTCCTTTAATTTTCAATTATATGTTTTATAAACATTCTTTATATAAAAACTTCTAATGCACATATTCCAACTTTTTGGAAGAAAACCTGCAGGCTCTTTTTTGGGGGGTTTTGCTTTGACCGTTTGATTAACAATAAAAACTACAAAATGTTTTGTGCATTTTTTTAAATTTTAGAAGTCTGTTTTTCATTTAAAGAAAATTCTATCTGATCTACATTCAGGGAGAACTGACATAAATAAATTTGCAGACAGGGACAACTACCCTTTTAAAAATAAGATGTTATAGGTATGGCTCTAGCCAGTGGTTATAATGAACATTTGCCTTTCAAAAATCCACATTGAACAAATTAATGCATAAATTAGATTAATTTATGGTTATAAGTTCTTCTTCTAGTGCCAAACCAAAATAGTTATTCTTCTTTGTTCTTCTGACAAGGCCTACTGGGAACAGTTATTTTGGGGAAATTTGGACAGGGTAGACACAACCATACTATGAAAGGCTGACAAAGATCTCAACTCTTTCCAGACTCAGATGTGAGCCAAGGGCAGCACCACTGTTTTGCTCTGGGTCCCTGCATTTGTAGCTGGGGAGAAAAAAACATACAAAGAGGGCACTAAGAGCAGTGAAAAAGGCTACCCACTAAGCAATGCTTTACTTGTGCTCCAAAACATCTCTCTGCATAAAAGGGTAAATAAGGACTCTGCAGAATTTCCCTTCTTACTGGGGGAAGTTGCTGCCTTAAGCAACAATCTGATTATACATCATTCACTCCTGGGAAAACAAAGTGGCCTGTGGAAGGAGAAACAAACAAATGAGAAACTTTCTGTGTCCAGCCTAAAGACAACCTATGGGCCTTATCACGCAGGACCTCTCCTGCTCACAGATGCTATACAAATTCAGTTACACTGAAGAGCGCTTTAGTCAAACTCCATAGTGCCTGGCTCAGATAAGTAATTACTTCCATATTCTATTATAAAAACAGCCATACTTTAATGGGTCTGAAGCTAGCATGGATTTAGGGCTTCATTGTATCTACTATCTCTAAATATTTCTCTTAATTATCTTTGGCTCCTAAGAGAGGCTTGAGGCCTTCCTCATTTGCTCTCTCTCCCAGTATAGTTGGCCTGATTCCCGAAGCAAAACACTGAAATGGGATAGGAAGTCACAAGTAACCAAGCATTCTTCCAAATGCACAAACATTTTTTGGTATTGTTTTAATGGTATTAGAAATGCCATATTAACACCAGTGGCACAAACAGTATTGCAGACACCTGTATATACAAACAACATGCTTTAAGTGTTTGCTCTGGGCAGGAAACAGGCAGTCACAGTCCTCCAGGCATACTCTACGCATTTGGTATACCACTGACAGTATACCTGAATTATCAGAAGTCAGTAATTCTGGCACACAGAAATACATGTTTTAGATACAGAACGTTACGCACCAACTCACTCACTTCTCATATGTAAAAATGGGCCTCAACAACAGGACAAAAAGAAATTCCTCCACAACTTACAGAGTTGGTGGCACTCCTCTATAAGGATTGTTACAAAAGATGTATCTCTCAGATGTTGGGAACAGTGAAATACAAGGGCGGAAAAGAAAGTGTGTAAATCCTCACCTATTCATGTTTGAGTAATTAATTACATTGTTTATCCAGGGTTTATCCAGGCTAGCACTGAGATACCCACTGCTCATGGAAATGGCAGTCCCCCCAGTCATCTTCAAATTCTCTCCACATGCATGATCCTGAATTCACAGAAAAGGATCCATTTATTTCTGTGGGTTTGAAAGGGGTATTTTGGATATGGCAAAAAATGCCAGTTAATGTTATTACCAGGACTCTCTCCTGGTGACAGGAAAATCACATACTACTATGTGAAGCTGATGCAATTCAGAGAATGTGGGCTTAATATTAATTTTACACATTGACCAGTATTCAGAAAATTAAAATATGAATTTGTAAAGGCCTTATGCAAATTTTCCCAGATCCTGAAACGGCCTAATCACACCTGAAGTACTTGGACAAATGATAAACATATGATGTTATGTCTCTAACCTGTGAGGAAACCCAGCTCTCACATAAACTACAAGGAATTTTTTTCTAGACGTGCCTGTGCTTTAGCTCCAGTCCTGTCAGCTCTCACAGCCCATACTTTGGGATCGTTGAGATCATACACACTCTGCAAGCACACCTACTTCTTTTCTGCCGTGAAAAATTTGCTTCTATCCAAGCAGCTCTATAGAGCAAGCTCTGCCGCAGCGGCTGAAGGAGCTGAACCGCGGGACAGAGCTGCGGGCAGGACGAGCCTCGGTGCTGCCGGCAGCGAACGCCCTCCCGGGACGGCCCCGTCCCGAGCGGCGCTTCTCCCGCCCCGGGCCCGGCAGCCACCGACCCCTCAGCGCCGGCACCTCGGCGGAGTAAGGAGGGTTTGGGGGATTCGGCCTCACGCACACCTGAAGTGATTCCTAGCTACGGGCGGGTCAAGGGGCAGCCCTAGGCGCTGCCTCCCAGCGAGGGGGTTAGTTACACACACTGGACACCTGTCGCCCCTTCTGGGACGGAGCACCGAGGTAGGGCGCCTGCCCACCGAGGTAGGGCGCCTGCCCACCGAGGTAGGGCGCCTGCCCACCGAGGTAGGGCGCCTGCCCACCGAGGTAGGGCGCCTGCCCACCGAGGTAGGGCGCCTGCCCACCGAGGTAGGGCGCCTGCCCACCGTAGCGCCCTAACCAGGGGGAGAGCTGCCCTCCGCTGAGGGAATGAGAAATGGCGGTGAAAAAACCGGGCCAGACGGAACTGAACCGGACACGACTGGACGTGACAGAGCCCCCTCGGCCCTCTCGCGAGAGGAGGCGCCCCCCCTGCCGGCACGGCCCGCGGCTCTCGCGGGACTATGGCGCCTCTCGCGAGAGGCAGCTGCAGCGCTGCCCGTAGCTATAGCAGCGGGGGATGAGCGGGGCTGAGGGGCGGGCATGTTGTGCGCCGCGGTGGGATCGGACGCCGGCAGGTAGGGACTCACCGCCCAGCTGCTCCGGGTGGGGGCTTGGGCCCGCCGCCGTCCTGTGTCCCCACCCCGCACCCCCGCGGGGTCCCGCTATGACTGTCCGGAGCCGTCCTGACCCTCGCGCCGCCGGGCGGCAGCGGGGCTGTGGCTCCGGCGGCAGGACGGCGAGGGGCCGCTCCCCTCCGCCGTGCGGGCGGGTAGGGTGAGGAAGCGGGGCAGTCTGTACCGCGGAACCGGGCCTGCCACTTTCGGGAATACTTGGGATTTCTTTCTTCCCGTCCCATCCCCTCAGAGGGAAAAAACCCCAAGCAAGCCAACCGATAACCGGCGGCTTGTTGCGTGTGCCTGGAGACTGAGCAGTGACTCTCCAGCTCTGTAAAGCGATGCAGCCCCGTATGCCCACGCGGCCTGGCCTCTGCTGGTGGCGGGGCAGCCCAGCCACGCGTGGGTAGGCTGCGGTCAGCGCGGTTTCTGTGCTGGGGCTCAGCCGTGGCCCCCGGGGCCTGACCTCCGGCGTAATTGTAGGTGAAGGGCCCCTGAGCACGCCTGCAGCTGGTCAGCTTTGGAAGGGAAAAGGACTAGCAGGTACGAGAGAACTGGAGGCTAAAAAGGCCTTTTATTAGAAGGGGTGTTTGAAATTAATATCATTGATATTGCGCTATGTTCGTTAATAACTCGGGCGTGATCACCTGCCTTTAAAAGTTAAACTTCGTAGAAGCTGTTGGTTAGAAGGAGCTGTTCAGTTATAGTATTATATTTACTATGTTGGTCTAAGGTAGGCAAAAGCATGTGCTTTGCTTTTTAAAAAAAGCAGAAGTTGCCTGCTTTTCCAGGTTGATTTCGCTTGAAACCCATCTTTTGGTAGGAGGATTACGAGTGAGGATTTTGAGGATTACAGCCCTAAATAGAAACCATAACAATATACACCTTCTGCTTTCAAAAAGTTGCAGACACAGTGGCATTCCTAGTTGTTCGGCAGAGTGAAGTTGCTGCGGGTATTATAGTGGCTGGTCATCCATGTGAAAAGAATTCAGAGTTTTTTTCAGATTTCAGAACAAATTCCGAGTATTATAATCATGAAAACAATACGTGTGTTAAATGGGGGGAAAAACAGTTGCGTAACTTCTCATGCAGTTTGAAAGACGTGATGAAAACAAACCTCTCTAAGCTTGTGCTGCTCTTCAGACTTGAAAATCTAGACTGAAAGGTTTTGTGCTGCAATATACTTGACACTGAACAGCAGTTTTAGAAAACTATTGCAACAATAGCAACATAGTCTCGTGTTTATTTCCAGAGGGAAAGGAAGTACTGCTGTGCTGAGAACTAAACTGGTGAGGTGATACATGACTTGAACATGACAGCTTTTAAAAATAATTACCAAAAATGTATTATGGGCTAAAAAAACTTTCAGCGAGTCTGTTGAAAATCTGTTCTCATTTAGGAAGTGATAGAAACGATAATTTCACTAGACAGGGATACTATTTAAATTCTATTCTAGCACCTGATCAAGAGTATATCTAATCAAGCATGCTGCTTGTCATTCAGACTGAATTAAATGGTAACTTTTTTTCCCCCTCTCACCTGGGTGATGCCAGCCTTTTGACCACAGCATTCTTGGGGTGGGGTGAGAGGTAAGAGTGTGCTTGATTTTCCCAGTACAAACTTACTTACAGTTATCCCAGAGAATTTAGAAATTTTGCTTTCTTTATGATAGTGACAGCTGTAAAAGCATTTCAGTTAATTTCTTTCAGGTAAAAATTATGTCAGTTCCTTTGTCTGTTCTGGGTTAACAGTCTATTTTGAGACTGTAGTCACGAGTTCATTAGAAAGGATAATGGGAATTTAAATCCTCCTTTATCCAGTCCTGGTGATGTTATTAGGCATTAAGCCTTCTTATGTGAATTTTCATGGAGAGTACATGGAAGGGAAAGTGTGTTTATTTCCCAGTTTGTGGAGCTTCACAAACCTTGTTACCTAGAGATGAAAGAATAGTGGCAGAGCCTTTAGGTATCACATTGTTGTAGTTATAGTAGGTTCTATCCACACTAATCGGAATTTAGCCTCCACTGTGTTTGAGTGCTCTATAAACCTATCTATATAAAGAACAGTTGTGGCTGTCCCAAATAACTTTTGGTGCAACTATGCAAAATGCAGCAGGTGATACAAAAAAGAAACTGAGATAGGAAGATGAAAGAATAATAAAAAGTCATAGCTATTCTTTTTTAAAATCTGCGTACCTTACCATTCAGAACCAATAAAAGTATAAGTCATAATAAATGTGCCTATTGGTACCTGTAGATCTTATTAGTCTTTTTAATTTTTCTCATGCAAATTTGTGAAATTTAAATGCCTTAGACATCCTTCTGTTTTCTAACATATGTTCCACCCACATCGATTCAAGCAGTTTAATTTGTTCTCTGAAATACTACACTTCTTGCCTTTGTTTAAACTTCGACTTTTAATTTCTTCCTTTTCTATCAGTAGTAGCTGCAGTCACACTTCCAAAGTTATTGTCACCGCAAGTCATTCCCTAGCGCAGATACAGAGTGTTTGATGGCAGAGAGGAACCGCAAGGAATCTTGTTACTGACTATCAAGGAATTCTGATGGTCTTGCACAGAGATCTCTATTGTTCCTGTTAACTGAAATTCAAGTAATAGTCTTTAGTCTGTAAGATTTTTGCCTTCATCTATAGGCAGCCCCCATTTCTGATGCTTGCATCCTGTGTAGGAGGGTAGGAGACTGGTAAGAGGAACCATCTCCTAGCTGTAGCCTGGACATCTCTAAGATAAGTGATGCAACATATAGGTCTCATGTCTCTTGACAGTTAGCATGCAGTTTATTCCTTCTTTTCTCTCTGTTACATCACTTGATGCATAGGGTTTGCTGTTCTGTGACCTGAGAAAGTTAAAAGGTTTGAATGGATCTCACCAGCCACTGTTTATGGGACATGGGACTAGGGTATCTCTTGGTATGCTACTCTGATTTTTATAGCAATAGACTACATGCCAGCTCAATCATTCAGCTTGCTGAACTTCTGTGCAATCATTCAGTTGGAAAGTTAACCTGTTGTGGCTTTCCTAAAGTTACAGTAAGCATTCTGTTTCTGAAGTTGTTGGAAAAGGGAGGAGAAACTGAAGTATATTATCAACACTGTAGTAAAAACAAAGGAACCTGCAAGGAAGGCGGGAGGCTCTTAAGTTATTTTTTTCACACTTTCCAGGATTTGTGAGCTGTATGTATTCTGTTGTAGTCTTAGAAGTAATGGTTTGTGTTCACATTGTAAAACTTCCAGTAGATTTTGTTGTCCAGTGCCCTAAATATGTGAAATAAAGGTGATCTTAAAAAGGTGCGATGTTAAAACTTGGTGTCTCTATTCACTTCAGTAGCAGTTACCACTTGGTAAAATGGAGAACTCTGGTATATGCAGAGTGTTTGCTGTGATTGCTGCCAGACTGTTCAGAGGCAAAGGAAGAGGCTAGACTTACGGTTTTGAGGCTTAAAGCCATTTTTATTCAAATTATGAAAGCATGCGGAAAGTTATGTGCTGTTATGGACTAATGTGTACATTTTCTCTCAACATATTTACGAAGAAATACTGTAAAAACATTACTTCTCTAGTATCATCACAGTAACTTGTAAATAAATTTTCTGAATTAAACCCATCTGCAGGAAATACAATTCTCAAGTGTAGCTGCTACATGTGTTGTTTAAACATTTTGGCTACGAATACATCACAACAAAATGCATATTAAATTTTATATTCCCTTTATTGAGCACTGTGGCCATTTTCTTCAAAACCTTCAGCCTTACGAAATGCATCTTTGAACAAGATATCCAAAGAAATATTTAAGCAGCACTATGGAATTTTAATTTTAAAACCTGCATGTTGGTGTCTCTTCTTTCTTGTTTTCTTTCTTTAGTAATAAAAAAACCAGAAAGCTTTGTACTGGTACAGAGGTAATTATAATTGGGTATCTGAGAGGCAGAAGTAATCTTTATCCACAGAATGATGTGCTGTGCTACTGGTGGTGTAATTTTCACTGTTCCTCTGGCGCTCTCCCTAGGTCCTGGTCTGGAGATGGTGCCTGAAGAGGGAGAAATTACTTCTGTCTCTGTTCAATTTTTTGTTGCTTTGCTGGGGTGAAGTAGTTTTCAGGAATGAAAACTGCAGTTCTGAATTCTGAGTGATAGGAACTGGACTGAGCCTGACAAATCAATTTGCAAAGGCCAGAGCTGTCACATGATAATAGCTTGCCTTCATTACCAACCAGTTTAGATTTGAACCAATGACCTAGAGGTGAAAAGCTCAGTATTGCATTACCAATCCTCTGATCTATCCATATGTTCTCTTGCTTTAAGTCCCTGTAGTCCTCTTAAACAGGACACACAGTAAATACTGACCATTGTTTGCACTTGTAAGTACTAGAACACTGTCCATTCCAATTGTCTGCTGTGCATGTGAAGACGTGGAAGTTAAATATATCAACAATTTCTTACACTCTGCCTTTTTGTGAGAAACTCCCATACAAATCCAACCATATGGCAAAATCCAGCATTTTCTTAAAACCATTGATGAAGAACTTATTGCTACCATTAACAGGAAAATGAATCTACAGCTCAAAGTAGCATACTGGGAGTTATTAATAACCTCAGGCTGCTGCTAAAAGAAATGAACATAAATGAAATACCATTAGGAGCTGAGTCATCCCACCAATACTTCTGCATGTTGTATCCAGGTTTGTATTTATCTGTGGAAGCCTTTTCAGAGTATATGATCGTTATTACATGTCTACTTTGCTCTTCATTGAGTATCTTCATTGTGCTCAATGCTGTAAAAAGTATAATGGAAATTTATTTACATGGATTTCATAAAATAGATTCAACAAAATATTTGAAATATATGGATAGGAGCGCATAATCCATTTTCTCATTCATTCCGAGGTAAGATGTTTCTAAGCAACCTACTTAAGAGGAGAAGGTCAAGAAATGTAAATACTTGTTCAAGTTATTCACAGTTTTTAAGGCTATTAAAACAAGTTACTGTCTGCAGGTCATAGTTTCTGTGGGCTGCAGAAATAATAAAATTTGCATTTGTATGTATTCGGATTGTCTTTTTATCTTCTTATCCTTTCTCTTCCAATCCTTAATCTCATTCTCCTCTGTAACAATGGACGGTACTGTGGATAGTCTGTACTGATTGACCTGCTGCCAAATAAATACATAAGAGATAAATACATAAGAGATGAATTTTCCTGTTTTCCACTACTTTGCACTAAAAGTGCAAATTGGGCCTTTTACCTCTACCTGACCATCATTTTCATGTAGTCTACAGGAACATAAGTGTTTTTGAGATCTCTGGGGTTTTTTATTTCAAAATGTTGGATGTTGGCCAACTGATTCTAAAGGTGTTGAAAGAAAACTGATTTTGGTCAGATGCTGCTGCAGGCAATAAAAATAATTTGCTGCCTAGTTACTAATGAAATGAGGCTTATGATCATGTTGTCTGATGTATCCTTAGTCCCATTTGTTTTCTCCCCTTTTATAGTTAGAGCATCCCACTTAGAGCTGTACTTCCCTTTTTTGCATAGCATTTATGGTATACAGGATGTGATCCCTGTTTTGTCACTTTTTCCCACTGCTTTGATTGCACTGCACTCATTTCCCAGGGGTTCTGTCATTACAAGCAAAATGTCTGAATCCTTGTGTTTTATTTGAGAAATCGGGTTTTTAAAACTCATAGATATAAAAGTGAACATCTCTTCAAGCCTGAAACAATGCCATTTTATGTTGGAGATAAGACTTCACTGAGTTGTGGTTGGCTGTGAAAGTGTGACAGGACATGAATCCTGGTGATCTTTTACTTAATTATTTTGAAATGGCACTGTGTAAAAAGCCCTGGCTTTTTACATTCTGCCACAATTGTTTTCATGTGTAGATTTGATCAAGCTTGCAGTCCTTGAATTTGAAGGCTAGAAGCCTGGCTTTTGGAATTACATTCCCTTGTTGTCTTTTACAGCTCCAAAAGTTCAGACAGTTAAAAGCCTGCTGAATTTCTTTGCTGAATAAAAGCTGCTTTCCCATCCTGTTTAAATCAGAACAGTGAATGTGGGTTTATTGTAGACATCTATTTTTAAAATGTAGTCAAGCTTACAAAATGTTATAAACACTTCTTGGCACAAAGGTAGGTTTTTATGAGTATATACGCTGCAAATAAGCAGTAAGTAATTGCTGGTTCGAAGGTTAATAATGCTAAAGGCTGAAGCAGGTAGGATGAACTGTAAATCATGATCACATATTAGCGTCTTGTCTAGAATTCTTTTTTATGATAGTCTGGCTCACCAAAATTTATACAGAAGGGAGGAACAGTTCACATATAAGAAGCAGGTAGGGAATCAAGGGGAAATCAGCTTGCTTTTTTTTTTTCCTATCTGCATGGAACTTGTTTTGGCATTTTACACTCTTGATAAATACCAGCTAGCTTGTTCATTTCTAATAACTGGTAAAATGTAAATCAATATTTGTAGTAGATGATGTTTGGTGCATGTAATTCTTATGTTTTTATTTTAAAAATGTATGTGATTTATCACATTTTGACTTGTGAAAATAATGAATGGACTAAAAATATGTAAGAGTGATTCAGACGTGGGAGACTGTTTGAAGAGGAGGAATCTTCTGTAAGTATTTCCACAAAATGTTAAAATAATGTATTTTAGGAAATAGTTAATCAGTAAAGTGTGTCACAAAGCAGAGGATATCAAAAGACTTTCTGATTCTCCAACTGGTATTGAACTTATTAATATAAACGGATCAATAAACAACAGCTAATGCATCTCAGCACATCAGTAGATGAGCTGTACTGTGACATCGAAACAGCTTAATGTCTGCATGTTATTCAAGAAAATAGGTCATAGTGGGGGAAAGGGAGGGAAAAATGAAAAACAACCCCATCCACAAACCAAAAACCCCCAAACAAAAACCCCAAAACTCGAAAGTGTTGATTATATACTCTGCCTGTTCCCTAAAATTTTCCATTATACTGCACCTGAGGCATGCTAATAAATAGACAGCAAAATTTCAAAAACCTGTGATTAGTAAGCTGCAGCATTCTCTGTGATGTCTATTATGGACATGGTTACATGCAAAAAATCTGTGCAGTACTTACATTGTGATAGATGATATCTGGGGAGTTTATTTAAGTACTTTTAAGGTATGTTAAAAAAGATGTTGCCAACAAAAACTTTAAGGCTCCTCTAATTATGGATGCTTGATAGATTTTTTAAAAATATAGATTTATTATTTTTCTCAAAGAGAACCAGGAAAGAATGCAGTGTTGTGGGCTTGGTAGTGCTGCAGGATGAAGCGCAGTTTTAATTGAAAGTGCTGTTTTTAAGGTGTTCCTAATTTATTTAAATTCTTGAGGCTAGACAACTTCCATAAATTTTTCAGGGAAACTTTTTAAAACATAATTTTAGACATTTCTCTTAAAATGCATTGTTTCAGGAGAGGATGGGCAAGGAAAGAATATAACTTTCCTGTTAGCAAAAAAGTATTTATATTATATTCTCCTTTTAAATATCTGAGTTTAAAACTTTAGGTTTGATATGGATAATAGCCATCTTTTGAGAAGAAATATCTTCTGTTGTGTAAATCTATTTTCTTAAAGGGCTCTTCCTTTTTGGGAGAGATAGAAGGGTAGTTTAATTTAGTAATGTTATTTCTTCATTCAGACCATTTACTGTTAATAATTATAGCAGTTCTACTCAGCTAGTGTTTTTCTCTGATCATTTTTTGCTTGTGATGGGTTCTCCTCTGCATGTTTGTCTGGTATCGCAGCTGGAAGGGTACCTGGACAATTCTGCTGTATTCAGTTCTTGCTCTGGTAGGAACTGTCAGTGTTCACAGACAGAAGATGGTAAAGTCTTGTAATCTCTACCAGAACAGACAGCTTCTCAGGTTTAAGGATAGAGTGGCATTTTCAAGTTGAAGCTGCTTTTCCTGATTGTGTAGCTCCAGGAATGTTTCTAGGCAGAAGCAGGAGTACTAGCAAGTTCTTGCTTTCAGGGTTATTTTGAGAAGAAATACATACGGTTTGGGGAGAGAAAACATGGAAAATGTATGACTGTTGCAGTGTTCTGCCGAACTGAATTGCTTAATTCTGCTGTGAAAAATATTGCTTCTAGTATGAATTACAAAATTATATCACTTTTTTCCTCTGGTAGGAGTGTGTGTACTGTTTGTACAAGAGTTAGGATATTAGGATATTTTTAAAATATTGAGATATTTTATCTCATGTATGCATAGTAAATAAAAAAATACATAAAATTGTTTGAACAAGAATCCAAATTCTAAGATAAGATTTCTAATTAATCCTAAATTCTTTAAACATATTTGGAATTTTTTTAAATTTGGATTTTCACAGTAGAAAACATTAAATACTAATTTGTTTTAGTGTTGTTTTACTTAAATTTTAGCTGTCTCTGGCAGGTCTGAAAATGGTTATGCTAGCTGTAGTACTTCTTTTCTCATGTCTCTACCCTCCCACTTGATTTTGATGGTATTAATTAAAAAAGTGCAACAATATTCCAGGTTGTTCCTGGGCTTCCTTCCTTCCTTCTTATTCCAGCTTGTCTGGAATTCATTTAGTAATGATATGAATGTTAAATGCTGGGGCTCATGTTATCTAAAGACATGAATGAATTATGTTACTCATCTTGTCTGGAATTGTGAATGACCTTGAGTATTAATAACACTCAAATTTCAATAATCTCTTCATTAGGACAATGGAAATGCTCTTCTTGAGGTGAACTCTCAGAATTCTCTGTGGCAACTCCTTGTTTTCTACATACTGGATTTTCACTACTTCTGTATGATGCTGGCCTGTTGAGCTGATACGGAAGTGCCAATAGGGCTGTTTTAGATAGGACATAATAATGTCTTCATTTGTCCAGTCATACTAATGTCCTCATTTGGTTTGTTAAAATCACACATAAATAAGCAGTAGGAAGTTTCATCAGGAAGCATGTGAAGTATGTTATGAATTCATGGACATCAATTAAAACAACAAAGGTTCCAATTGGTTGTAAGGAAGACTTTTTTTTTTATTCCCCTCCATTAGGACAGTCATGCATTTGAATAAGAGGCTGTGCAGTCTCCATCCTTAGAGGATTTTAAGACCCAACTGGATAAAGACCTGAGCAACCTGATCTGACCTCTTGAGCATATTTTGAGCATGAGGTTAGACTAGAGACCTTCTCTGGCATCCTTTCTAGCCTCAGTTATCCTCCGATTCTGATTTACTTGTTGATCACACTCTCATCTTCAGCATTCTTGGTTTGTAACTGCATGAGTTGATCATCTGGAGTGCTTAGTAAATTCCTTCAGTAGGAATGGCATCACATGAGACTGAAGAATTACACGCACCAGCTCAGGAAGAAAAGGAATGCTGAGAAATTGCTGTCCAACTGTCCTGAGAAGCAGCTGAGGCCATGGACAGCTTAACTCTTGCTTTGAAGAATATTTCTGTGAAGATTTAGTATAGATCAAGCCATTTTCCTAAGAGGATTTAACCACACTGTGAAATTCAATGTTCTAAATTTTAATAAATTATGGAAGAACTTGCTAAGCAAATATTAATTTTTGTACAATAAATAGAGGATTCTGACACATATTACAAAATATAACAAATTCTAGCTGTTGGTAGGATATAGCATAACTTGGATATAATGCACACAAGAAGAATAAGAGCAAGGGAGTGAGCATGCTCTTACTCCTAATAAAACTGAGACAATAGTTTGATCCAAACCGTCTAGCGCTGAGGGATATGGTGTAGTTGGGAACTGTCAGTGCTGGGTTAACGGTTGGACTAGATGATCTTCAAGGTCCTTTCCAACCTAGCTGATTCTGTGCTTCTGTATAATGGTAACTTCTTGCTTAAAAGCCATGTACTGTATAATGTGCCTGTTGCTGCATTTGTTGCTTCAACTAAACATTTTTCTTTCCTTGGGATTTTTTATTTTGGTTACAAAGACAGAGGTCAAAAATAAATTTTGTGTAATTGCAATCAGCTGTTAAGCAGACTGAATTGCATAAATGTTTTTAAAAGAATGGCATTGTCAGTTACTTTTCAGTCTTTTAGAAGAAATTATTCATTTATATTAAAAAAACTTCAGGAGATTTTTTTGGAGACTGAAAAATCCTTTGGTCTTCAGTCATGTCATGAGAAAGGAGAAATTATAGAAACTATTATTATTTATGCCTCTGTAGTAAAATTAGTATAATTTTATACCTGCTTAAAGTTACAGTGGGGAGGAAGGAATCTTATTTCTCTATCTGGTAGTAATATTTTCTTGGTGAAACTGGTGCTAGACTTAACTGAGGTCAGTTTTGTTTTAGACACCCATTTTACATTTCATTTTAATTTATCCTCTGGTGTATGAGGAAGACCAAATAGTTGATTTTTCATTTATGTATTTTCAAGGAAAGCTCCAGGTTCAGTGCCTGACTGCCGCAGCAGAGCTGCTGGTGCTGCATAGGGGTGTTCTGCATGATCACTCCAGTTTGCCAAATTACTGTGATATGAGGTAGGTGCTGGCGATGCTTTTGAGTTTGAATGCTGAAGTGAGATCCAGCTGCTTGTTTTGGACTGCATACAGTTGGTAACTGAAGAGTTCAACAAATAGCTTACCCATCACTTTCCCCCGCAATGATCTTGTGCCTATCCACCCCCACAATGACTGTAGTCAATAAATAGAATTTTAGCACATAAATTAATGTTTGAATTTTCCTTTTGCTGCCCATCTCCATTATTTAGGTGTGTAGTCATGCAGTTTTAATTCTGCCAACATTCTTTGTTCTTAAAAAAAAAAAAACCCAAACCCCAATAGCTACTGAATACAGAGAGTGGTGTCAAATGAAATGAAGCATCTTCCATTCCCCCCTTTTTTATGAGTATCAACCTGTTTGGTTAGTGTGGGTTTTTAAATTTGTTGATTTTTCCTTTGTCAGAGTGGGGAGAAGTTGCCTTAGCTGCTTACCAAAGGCATTTCCCTTGACTGATAATGTATTAATGAGAAGCAGTGATGATGATTTTAATGCACTGGTTAAGGACTGGTGAAGGCCAACTCTGGGCTGTTCTGAAGAGGTTGTGGAAAAACTTGATCTTTAGGAGGGTGGTAAACGCTCAGCCCCTTTTAATGAAAGCCAGGATTTATACCTCACCATCCATAGGTGCCCTAGCTCAGGACAGCATGCAGGCTGTTGGTTACTAGTTATGTCTTTAATAGTGCTATTCTTAATCCTTCATCTCACAAGCAGTTTACCTCCCCCAGAAGGAAAATAAATAGTAGCACAATGTACTCCTGGAACAAAAAGTATGTTTGCAATGGTAGCTGATGTGTAGGACTTTCCATTACTCTATGGAGGACTTACCTTCTGTCCATGCACTTCTGGAAAACCACTTTATGGTTTTCCAATCAGCTTTCATGGGGGATTTTATTACTGATCTTGTAAAAACATAATAATATTAATGGAGCACTACTCATACCAGTCTAGACAAAGCTAATCACTTGAGTTCTGGCTTTTGAAACATGGGACACTTGTAACTTTCTATATGAGTAGGAACTTCTTGGAAAAGCTAGTGGTCAAACAGGTGTTATGTCAATTTTTTTTTCTTCTGTCTGGGCATCACAAAGTAAATGACACACCTGCAAAGTCTAATTACTTAACAGTTCCTTCAAGTGTTCAGCACTATTTTTAGGCTATAATTATCCAAATTACTTTAAAGAGGGAAAATCATATTCTTCTGCCTCAATAGCATTCACTTAAACGTCTTGATTTCTGAATTTGGGGGCAGAGGGGGAAGCATATGTATGTGTTTGCCTGTCATCTGCATGTTCCTTGGGAAATGCAATGCCAAATCCAGTGCTTTCCTCTAAGCTTACTTGGACTTAATGTCACAACTTGTTTATCTCCTTGCCCTGCTGGCAGACTGAGATCTTGGAAATAATTTTAAAAATTGAAAGTTGGAATAAGAAAACTATATCACTGCCAAAAATCCATTTGACATTTTTACAAGGAAATCTATCATCCTAGAGGAAATATTTGCATCTTTGTGTACTTTCAAGGCAAAAATGCTCTGGAGATTCTTTAGTTATTAAGGATATTTTTCCTCTTTTGCACTAGGATTTTATCAATGCACACTAGCACTGCAGAAGTTATTTGGAATCTAGACTAGGTCAATGTAGAGCAGCATTTGTCATCTTTTTAATGATGTCTGCTCTTCTGCTTCCACGATTAGAGTAACCTCTCTCT
Source organism: Athene noctua (assembly GCF_965140245.1). Classification (NCBI taxonomy): domain Eukaryota; kingdom Metazoa; phylum Chordata; class Aves; order Strigiformes; family Strigidae; genus Athene; species Athene noctua. The sequence goes on from NC_134041.1 coordinate 44,250,535, forward strand.
TTCAGATAGAAGTTTCTCTCAGGAGAGAATTTCTGTGACTTTGGTGGCTGTTGCTGCCTTAGGCAGCAACCCAGGATTGAAAATACAGACATTTTTACAGCTGGAATCAGTCCTGTTTTCTTGTGCTGTTTAAATTTCAGCCTTGTAAGTTTTTTATTCCTATTGAATGAAGTAACAGGAAAATATGTTTGCTGGTACCTTCAGATTTCTGGATGCAGCCAGGATGCTGTCATTGAATGCTTTGTGTTACGAATGACATAGGTTTTATATGTCACTTGATGGCATATTTAGTTATGTCTTGATGAGAAATATAACTCTGCCTAGTAGAAAAGATAATCAGGTAGAACTGCTAGACAAAGCATTAGACCGCATTTTCATAATGGTGTAAATTTGCAAAATATACTAATAAAAAGCAACAACATTATGTAAGTAATTGGGAAGAAAACTGATGTCTTGCATATTTACACTTTATGCAAGATTTGCATCTTTTATAAAGTCCAATGATATTGCTTGTTTACTCTTTCAGATCCTTTTCAGTAAGGAGGAGAAAAATACAGAGGAAAATATTGAAGAACTTGAGGCTGGTGTTTTGATTTCAAACATTTGAGAGCTTTAGTACTGAGTTTGCTCGTTACATTCAGTCTTCCTGGCCATCTTAGTGAAGAACATGAGAACTACTCCACTGAGTTAGACCAAAAATTTGTCGGTAAGGGGATGCTCTGTTTGACATTCTCCTCTACCTCATGCATTTTACATTTCTGAAATTTTAACTTTTGCCACCCCGTTATTTTCATTGGTTGCTCCCCAGAATCACTTGGTTTTTCAGCTTTATGGAGTTCTCCTCCTCCTCACCCTCAGTTTTATGGCAGGGTTGTAGGTGGTTATTCTTTTAGTTTAGACTTACACCTGTTGTACCAAGGTTCATGTATTTGGACTTAATATCATACCTTCTCTATTGTCTTTCTGTGTTGGTAGACTAGTAGTTGACAACATGGAGAATGATTAATAAAGGAAGGAACTTTGCTTGGTGCCCCTCTCTGGTTGTCTCATTTAAAATTTGTTCTTGAAGTCGACTTTCTCTTATTTGTCCCCAGCAATCAGTTGGTAATTAGTTGTCTTCATTTTTATGGCCTTTTATTTGTTCAGTGTTGTTTTTTTGTTATGTGGTCTTTTTGTTTTTTTTGTTATGTGGTCTTTTTGTTTTTTTTGTTATGTGGTCTTTTTGTTTTTTTTGTTATGTGGTCTTTTTGGTTTTTTTGTTATGTGGTCTTTTTGGTTTTTTTGTTATGTGGTCTTTTTGGTTTTTTTGTTATGTGGTCTTTTTGGTTTTTTTGTTATGTGGTCTTTTTGGTTTTTTTTGTTATGTGGTTGCGATGGTTTGACTTTGGCTAAATGCCAGGTATCCACCAAGTCGCTCTATCACTTCCCCCCCCCCCCCCCCCTTCCCTTTGTTTTCTCAACAGGGTAAAGAGGGGAAAGAAGATAAACTAACCCTTGTGGGTGAAACAAAAGCAGTTTTAATATAAGCAAAGCGAAGCAAAAGTCCGCGCGTGGAAGCAAAAGCAAACAGATTTATTCTCTCCTTCCCATGAAGAGGCGATGTCGGGCCTTCTCAGGAAGCAGGGCTCCAATACACGTAGTGGTTGCCTCGGAGGACCAAGGGTGACCCCACCCCCTTCCGCCTTTCTCCCAGCTTTATACTGAGCAGATGCCATATGGTCTGGAATATCCCTTTGGTCGGTTTGGGTCAGCTGTCCTGGCTGTGTCCCCTCACAAGATCTTGCCCACCCCATCCCACTGGGGGAAATGTCAGAAAGAGCCTTGGTGCTGTGTAAGCACTGCTCAGCAGCAGCCACAACACCAGGGTGCTGCCAACACCCTGCCAGCTCCCAGCATAAAACACAGCACCGTGAGGGCTGCTATAGGGGAAAACCGATTCCAGTTCAGCCAGACCCAATACAGTGGTCTTTTTGTTTGGTGTGGGGTTTGCTTTTGTTTTTTTTTCTTATTTGTTTCAGCTTTGGTTTTTTAGGAAGGGTTTTTGGCTAGGGTTACATTGTTTCTATTGGTCAAGCAGTGTTTACTGTGGCCTAAAGAAGATGTGTTGAAAAAGATTATGAAAAGAAAAAGGCACATCTAAGAAGTATCTTCCTTTGTTTGTTTTTTCTTTCTGATTGTCACTAGTTTAGGGGTATCCTGAACTGGATCTAAATAATAATCTGTAATTGCCTCTGGTCAACCTGTCCTCTGTTAATAAGTCTAGTCTTTATGAACCAAATTGTATTTTGACATAGACAACATTCTGTGGTAGGAAATTCCATAATTTGTTATATATAGTAAATTTGTAACTCTGTATTTGTTTTTAAAACTGTTACCTCATAATTTCGTTACTTTCCAGATTGTAGTATTGTGAAATAGTACACTCACTTGTGATATAAACCTCTGCAACCTCTGTTGCAGTCTCCTTGTTCCCTTCCTCTTCTTGTCACCTTTTGCTGTATTTTTTGTGGTTCTACCTTAATATTTCAGGGGTGTGGTGGCAGGAATGATATATAAGTGTCAAGCTTTAGAAGTTCAATGGATTTTATTCCCCAGGAAGATCTCAGTGAAGTCTGTGTACAGGATCATGTGATCTACAGTCCTTGATAGACAGAAATTTTTAAGCACTTTTATTCAAAGTGTTTTAACTGCAGCTTTGCCCCTTGTGGGGGAGGTTAGCCCTTGCTGGGAGTATATTTGTGTTTAATAATCCCATTGTGTTCTGGGCAATTGCACAGCTTTCTAGGTTGCTTGTGGAAGGTGTTTTTAGTGAGACAATATGTTGTCTCACTTCTGTCTTTGCCCTGACTCTAGTTTAATTCTTGCTGTGCCCAATTAAGCAGGGATAACAAACATCTGTGTCTGAGAAGTAATAACATTGGCAAAAGTTGTGTGTACTCAGTAAAATATAATCATGTTTTTAAGCGGAGCTAGGGACATGATCTAATTTTTTAAAAATGTAATCACTTCAAACTCTGCAGTTTTCAAGTAGCCAATTTCTAAGTTGCAATGCTGTTTACCCATCAAAGGGGAAGTAAGTATAAAAGGAGAGCAGGCTAATGGGCTCAGTTTATTGGTAAATACTTAGGAAAATGCTCAACTCTTGTGCTTCAATAATGTCTTTAGGTTTAGCTTATCCATTCAAATAGTAAGGCTTGATACTATAGAAAAAATTACAGTGCTTAAAATTTTAGAGGAATGAGAACTAGGCCACTCCAGCATTAGTTTCCACTGGGTATTTATTACATCAGCCTCCATTTCAGGCTTCCCTGTCAGATTGTATGTAGCTGTTACCCAGACTTAAATGTGTTAGAATCAGGGTCAGCTGCTTTATATGGCACCAGTCCCTTGCTTGTTGTGATGGATGTCCAGAAACAAGGCTTCCTCTGACAAGCAAGGGGCTGAGGATTTATTTCTTGTCTTTGCTATGTGAGCAGGCAGTATTCCTTTTACTGTTGAAATTTCAAATTAACCTAGCTGAACTTAGTTCACAGCATGTTTTTCACCTTTTGTTTTTTTAATCAAAATTCTGGTTTGAGTCCTTAAGTCCAGAGATTTCAACAAATTTACCTTGGCATGGTATCATAAATAGCTAGAACGGATGGGCACAGAGGCTTGGCTTGTTGGAGGATGTTAGTGTAGAACTGGGTTTAGAATTTGGGAGTTACGGCTCTTCAGAGCTGTCACATCCCCAGTTTGGTGAGAAGAGGAACCAGATCCTGCCCTGCCTATTTCTTACAGAAATAGTTCTAAAATCTGTTGACTTCTACTGGGGTGGGTGTGGGGTGTTCATGGAGTATACACAAAGTAGCATAATGAAACTACATTACAATGAGTTCCTATGAGTTGGCAGATGATTTTGCTAATGTAACTTGTGTACATATCTATACATGAGAGAGAAATTAGATTTAATTCAGAAGCTCACCTGCATAGTTCAGTCTTTCTCTGGACATAGATTAATCAGCAGTAATTATTTCTTGTTATGGGACCACACAGACAGGATGCAGCTGAGCTTGTGGCTAAAACTAAGCATAAACAAGCATTGTCAATACAAACTACTAACCATTCAAATTCTGTTAGAGAATTGTTAAACTAAGTATGGATTTGGATTGAGTTCCAGTGTGGTTGTGAATAGAGCATAGAAGCTAAGTATGTAGCAGATAGTGAGCGAGATACGAGAGCTCTTACTTCTTTCTGAGTTTAAAGGTAGTATTAGGAGCCTGCATCAATGTCATTTTTTGTGTCGATGGAAATGGCTGTGACATGAAGCAGCAGTAGAAATCATGTCTGCAAGGTGGTGTGCCTCTTATGTTAATTTTCCTAAACACTTTAATTTATTGAGCTCTGAGTTGAAATAATTATGTTGTGGGAGCTGTAGTAATTAATCTCCTTCATGTAAAAGAAAATCACAGTTGTTGTTTAATGTCTCTTTCAATATATACTGAATGCCAGCCAACATCAAATTGGCCTGTAAAATGCTATCTAATAGTGATTAGTATTAGTGTTCAATATTGCTAAGAGGATCAATAAAAAGAACAGTAACGTTTGTAACAATCTTACTAGTTTCCTAAACACTCACCTTTTTACAAGTGTACCTATAGCAAAAAGCAACCACCCACCCCCGCAACCAACCCCCCCACCAACCCCACACCCCAATCCCACCAGTTGAAGCCCAAATAATTGTCCTTGTAAATTACTTTGCTTTATCAGGAAAAATGTGGTAATCTGTAAGTTACTGACAGAAGAGTTGCAATGTAAATTTTTCTTTTGTTAGTATGTTGTCTGAGATCTCCTTTGAGTGTATATATAGTTAATTTACTAGTGGTTTATACAAACTATGCTTCTCAGGGTAATTGGACTAGAAGTGCATTAGTTAATGCCGTTCAGCTGACTGTCAGTATCTTATTAAGTCATAATAAATCAGCGTTTTAGTCTCCTCCTTCTGTGGTGGACAAAGTAGGGTATGTCTGGAATGGTACTACTTTTTTTTTTTTTTTTTCCTTCAACACCAGTAGTATTTGTACCATTAAATAGATAAAGCCAGATACTTCTCAAAAGCTAAGTATTAATTTACCATCTTAACCTACACAAGTAGTATTTTTATTCTTTTTTTCTCTTAAGGTTAAACTTTCAGATTTTGCTCTGCTATTTATAAAGTATTGTCATAAAATTATATAATGTCAGATGACTTTTGGATAATCTTAAGGGAACTAATTAATTTTAAAGATACTTTTGCATCCTAAATATTAATTTTTAATAATTTACAATTGTGCTACAGTATCTTACTTCTTTTGGTCTTTTATTTATGGCAAGATGAAATTTTTCAGTAAAGGGAAGGGCTAGAAGGCTGTGAGTATGCTTAATGTACCCAGAAGATAATGAGTAGTTTTCAGTTTTATGTAATCATTGTATAATTCTTTTGAAAAGGAAATAAACAATTTGGTGGGTACATGTTGAATACCCTACAATACATTAAAGAAAACTTAGGTATTAGTTATCTGGCAAAAATCAGCAAGCTGCACATCTGTGAATATCTTTAAATTTTTCTCTTCCTGTTCTTTGTGCTATTTTAAAATAATGAAATCAAACATTTACATCTTGAACTGCCACATACATGTGCACTATGGTCTATTATTATGTAGTTTAATTTTGTGCAATGACAGTAAGTAATTAACCTTTCTAAATGTAATGGTGCAACAATGTAGGAACGTACAGAAGGGTCACTTGTTTTGTGCACTGTGCTATCAGAGCACATACACTGCAAGAGCCAGGGTATCTGCAGGATCATCTGTCAGGTACATGTTCCCCCATCCAACTCAGCTCTGTCTGCCTAACTGGTGTACAGAGACAGATTGTATAATTGACATAGAAGCGATTCTAATGCTGCAAGCGATCTGCTAACTGGTCTTCCCCAGCTGGTGTGATTGCGTCTGGATTGCAGAGCTCGGGTTCTGTTCTTGTTACTGTCTTGCTGCAGATCTCCTCTGTATTGCTGTTGAACTAGAAATGGCCACCCCGTTGAGAAGTACCCCTTCCTTCTCCCAGGGCCTTGCCTTGACCTTTCCGGGAGGGCTGCGCAGCCTGCAGACAGCACTGGAGCACCATTGCCTGCTGAGCTGCCCTCACTGCAGTGTGCTTCTAGCTGCCAGTATACCTATGGGTCTGTAATGTGGCATTTTTGATAGGCAGCACAATTTTGGAAGATGTACTTGAAGTACTATGAAAATATCCTCAGAACATTAGCAGGAGTATAAGTGAGCAGCAGTTACACAAGAAAAATAAAAAGCACAGAGGATGTGTAAGATGGATAGCAAATCTGAAGCAAGCCTTTTACGTACTCCTTATAGTACGTAAAAGTTCTTGGTTAGGTTATTTATTAGGCTGGACCTGATGAAATTCATCCTTTGACATGTTAAAGGAAAAAAATCAGTGACGAAAGCTATCACAGTACCACTAGCTGCTATTTGAGATCCTGGAAGACTTGAAAATGAAAAGGAGAGGTGGGGGGGAAAGGAGCCAGGAAATTATAGACCTTTCCTCTCATCTTCCACATTTTGAAAAAATTCTTGCACAAAGTATAAGCCTCTTGGAGACAATAAGAACATAGCCACAACCACCACGAATTTAGGAAGAGTAATAGTCATACCAGTTTAATTTTCTTCTGTAACATGACAATAAGGCCTATGAATTGACAAGAAAAGTGTAAATGTTAATATTTTCAAGTTAGTGAGTTCTTTGACACTGTTTCATGCACTAATTTTACAAACAAGTGAAGAAATGTGGCTTGAAAGAAACATAGAGTAGGAGCAAGACTCACTGAATGGCTGTGGGTGGCTATTAATGATTGTCTGTCAGAATGAAATGTTTGTATTGAATGTGGATCTGCCACGGTCTGTTGGGTCTGTACTCATTCTACTTCACTTCAGTCTTTTCGTTAACGACCTTGATGAGAGAATAGAGAGTGTGCTTACAAAAGTGATTCACTAAAAATGTCCTCAAAACTTGGACAGAATGTATATGCATAGGACGCAAGTTTAAGAGCACAAAATTATTTTGAGAAAATTGAGAATAGGGACAGATTGAAGTTGTACACTTAACAGAAATCATGAAATGCACAAATAGAGGGTAGGGAACAAGTAATTACATGATAATTCTCCGGAATTCCTGTCATTGTAAAAGGGCAAACGTTATATCAGGAGGAATAAAAATACGAGTATAGACTGTAAAGCATACAGACCAATCTCTTATCTATGGATAAGTCCTCAGCTGAAGTGTTGCAGCTGCTTAGGGCAAATTCCCTGAGAAAATACAGCTCAGCTGAACAGAGGCTGAGGGAAGAGTAATCAAATAATTTGAAGTCTAGAAAAATGCAGTCAAATAGAAAAGACTGAAATAATTTGAACTGGGGAGAAGGGGGAGCATTCAAGCCCCAAGAAGAGCACTGCAAGGCATAATTTTGTGTGTGTGTAGTAGGTGTAATGGTTTAAGCCCTGCCGGGACCGGAGAGCACGTTGCCGTTGCCCCTCCCCCACCCGCAGCCGGTCAGGCTGGAAGTGAGGCACAAACCCGGGCTAAAATAAGAAGAAATTTAATACAACAGTGTGATAAACAATCTGAACAACAACAGTAGCAATGATAACAACAATAAACAGCAATAATAGTGAACAAGACAAACCATATACAGAGAAATACCGCTAAATGGTCACGGAACTGGTTCCCGCCATCAAGCCCACCAAAGAGCAAGTAAGAAGGTTCCGCCCCTGGACCTGACGCCTGAGCATGGTATGAATAACCCGGCTGGAGATTCCTTCCCCCTCTCTCTCTGCTGGGGAAACCTAACCCTATCCTAGTTGAACCAGGACAGTAGGCTACTCAAGAAGGTAGGAAGTTGTGAAGTGTATGGCCCGTCCATGAAAGATAAGGCAAGATAAGTAATCTTCAATTGTTGCAAAAAATGCAGATGAGGTCTTAGACCAGGAACAAAGGACCAGTTCCTGAGATAACTGGCTGTTGTTTCCCATAAGGCACTTTCTTTATTTAGCTGTATTTTGAATGACAATGTTATTTTAAGACTGATAAACAGTATGTATAGACCTTACGGAATGTTACTGATTAAAAAATGAACAGTTTGTATGTGGGGACAAGTTACTTGGAGACAGTATCCACTAGACAAAACGATGATGCAGCCAGCCTCCATATTGCCAGTCCTTCCACTTCTAATGCCCTCTAACTCAGAGGCCTTCGTCTTGTTTTTGTTGCTACCTCACTATGTAAGTACTAGGTATAGCATACAAGATTTTCAGCTTGCTTTTCCTATTGACAGGCCCTTGACAGGCCTGTCAGTAGTCAACTTTTATTTCTTTCTCATTTTCATAATGACTTCAGTTGTCAGTCTAGCACTTTGGGGACTCAACATATTATTATCATAAGAAAACAAGGAGTGTACTATTGGTAATTACTGTGTTTATAAAATCTTTCCCAATTTCCATTGTGTATTTCTCTACAGAGAAATGAGTGCAAGCCTCAGTTACCTGAGGCTGTAACATGTGCTGTTAGCATACTTGGAATCTCTATTTGCATTGTTATATACCCTAGAACACCCGTCTTTAATCATTGCAGTTGGAAATTACCTTGCTTAGCAATTTTAGTTTCTGTTTTCCCAAAGAGAAGTGATTTCATGAGTCAAAGCCAAGAGCCTGTGTAGTGTAGCCAGCCAAACCTGAATTCTGCACCTGAGAGTGGCATTTGTCACTGCTTCAAGGACTTAAAGTGCCCATTTAAAAACAAATGGGGCTTTTTGTTTAAGTAAATGTGAAGGGAATTCCATAATTTCAGTATTCCTTCTTTCTAATAACTTACTGTGAGCTGCTTCCAATATACATTTTTAGTTCTTTTTCTCTTCCTTTCTTTCTTTATTACTACTTTGCCCTTTTGAGATGTTTATGCCGGGGAGCCTGGAAGTTCTGACAGCTGGACAAGAGGTGGTGAGCAGCCTTTAAATGCAGGGCAGATGTCTGATGTGAAAACTTTAGGACTCCAGCATCCTGCAGGGGGAAACATTCTGGAGCTTTTAAGACGCGGAGGGGTTTTTTGCACAGAAAAGAATCAGGGTGGTTTGAAAGAGATGTTTGTTATTCTTTTGAATATGAGGGGATGATTTGAACTCTTCTGCTAGATCACTGGTTGCTCTTATCCTAGAATTCTGCTTCTCCATCCCACAGTGAATTTGGGCTAAATGCTCTAAATTCTAATGTTTTTCATTCATCACATTCCTTTCTTTACTAGCTGGATAGTCATGTTCATATTATCTGCAAGGGAAGTTATTGCTGACATTAATTGTTTAAATGTTGATCATTACCTTTCAAGTTTCCAGACAATTACATGTGGGAGAACTCAGAGGTTTGTGCATGTTCAGGTTCTGGTTATGTTTAAATTATATTATTTTAAACCATCAGAGCCAGAAATTCTTGCTTTTAAATCAAAAATTTAGAGTTAGCTGTGTGCATCTAGCAGGTGATACAGATATTTGGAATAAATAGGGAGAACTTTACTGTAGTGGAATGCAAAGTAACACAGTTTACTGCCGATGAATACTCAGTGATAAAATAATCTTTCAAAATCATGCCAAAAATGCGTAGTCTCTGAGAATGCCAGTAGCATGTACCACTGGAATTGGAAGGATGAGACTACTATGTGGGAGGAATGTATAATAAAGACGTACCATAGTATAGAAGTTGCTAGATGTTGCAACCTCATCAACCAGCTCTAAGCGGTACTGATGCTTCTGGGTTTACAAGGGGAAAACAGCATGTGGTGCAATTCAAATGATGTAGTTGAGAACGCCTCGGGTTTGGGAGTGCTGAGCTCATGCCAGCCCTCCAGGTTGGGGCAGCAGAGCTGCTTTTCCCCTGCATGGCAGGGTAGTAATGAAATCTAGAGCAGCAGAGTGCTGTTGGTCAACAGATGGTTCCAGGTTGTATCTTATGTATTGTGTTTGAAAGCCGTAAGTAGATCAGAAAACTCATGGTGCTTTTTTTTTTTTTTTTTTTTTTTCCTTAAAGAGCCAGAATGTGGATGCTTTAAATAATTTAGTTTTTCATGGAATTGGACTTCTACCTTGCTTAACTGCCGGTGAAAATCTACTGAGGAAACACAGACCACCTGTCTTATTGTTTATGGTGCATCATGTTGCACTTCCTATGCTTAACTTAATGAAGATAATAATTAATTAACTCTTGACCAACAAAAGTTACTTTTGCCTTGCTTTATTCCGTAAAGGAAGGATGCTTCTCACTGCAGAATGCTGGATTAGTTTGTTGTATGTCCTTTAAAGTACCTAGTATTTGTCTGTTTGTAGAATTGAAACATTAAGATACGTAATAGAAGCTTTATTTATATGCATAAGTTTAAGTGTGGGGTTATGAAGACTCTGTTAGCAGAATTACAATCCAAACTTGCAATTTAGTGGAATCTCAAAGTCTAAAGTTTGCATGAGTAGGTTTGAGTTCTGAAGGAAGTGGGGGAAGGTCCATGCTTAACACAGCACTGCGTGCTGATGCACTTCCAAAATGGGATGTGGCTCATCTTTACTGTAAGGTCATTGTTGTTTGAAAATATCATAGGTGACTGATTTGAAAAATGAAGGCTAACAAGTCAGTCCTTTTAGTCCGTTCTGATTTTTTGAGCACAGACCACTGTGCTAAATGGTACTACTTTGTTATTCTACAGCAGTATTTCAATGCATGGTTTTTTTATCTGCCTAAACATGGACTATGAGATGGATACACCCATTTTCACTATAAAGTGGAGTTTGAACTGTCTCCTTGCAATAGAAGTAAATCAAGTTTGTCTTATTAAACTTAGTAGCTAAGTGCTCTTAAATTACACTGAATTTATTTAGGCTACTGAAATTTGGAAAAAAAAATCCAGTGGTTTTTGCATGGAATAAGTTTAGAAGTGATTTTATTGTGATCTTACTGTGCAAAACAGAACTGTGCTGTAATTTTAATTATTAAGTCTTGAATATTCAATATTGTCAGTGGATAGCTATGTTGGATGGTAATACATGTAAATATGTTGGTTTAATTTAATAGTTGGTTTGGGGGGAAGGCAAGAAGAAGGTAACACAGTAGTCTGTATAAGCAGTAGTCCTGCAAACAGTCAATAGTCAATCTGTCAGCTATGAAGCGCTGACTTCCAGGCTCCAGCTGAAGTTTCATAGCCACCTCTGTAAGGGTGGAAGCTACTGAGTGATCAAAAGGGCGCCAAAAGGATGGATAACACTCAACTGAGGGATTTTTTTTTTTTTTAATGTGAGATTTTAAAGTGATTAAAATTATTTTTATTGAGGGAAAAGTGTATTTGAGTGTATTTAAATTCCATATTTAATACTGTAAATAATTAAGATAATCTGTTCTAAATATACTTTAAAATCTCACTGCTTGTTTGTCACTAAAATTTTAGCAAAATGAGATGTTCAGCTGAAACTAGCACTAATGAACTGACAACCTAGCTTTTGACAATAAGTGAGGTTTTTTAATTATAATGTAGATATGACTGTTTTGATTGTTCCATGCTGTTTTTCAGCTTAGATTGAAAGATGAAGAAGAAACTTTATCTTTTAATGTTTGAGTAATAGCCTAGAGAGCTGAGAGGATGACATCCCCTAGTTCTAAAACTGTTTAGTATTGGTGCTTAGCATCAATATCAATTTAATTCAGGTTACTCTAAAATCTTTTTTTAACTTCTGTCCATGTGCAGTTGGAGATTAGTATGAATTTGAAATTTTGTTTTAGAAAACATGCTATATCACATTCACCATTTTCTGGAAGATAGTCCTGATTATTTAGTATAGTTACTTGAGGTAAATAACCCCATTAAAGGAGAAACAGATTTTTGGAAATACTCAGAAAATGAGGAAATAAAAAAGGGTCTAAACACGAAGAAAGTATTTTTAGACATATACCTAAAAAGTCAGGGGAAAATAGGAATTGAATGTAATTCAGGTATTTTACTAAATGTATCTTCAATGGTTATCTTCCTTACTACCAAATCAAGAAACAAAATTTTGTGTAGAGGCTTTAATATATTGTGTTAAAGCATAACTCGGCCTGTTCTTATACACAAACCAGAATGCTGTCTCTCATCTTCTATTCTGAATGCTGCACTTCCAAAGGCCAACACTGGTTTTGGTGAGCACTGGTATAATTGACAGTGGAACCTATACATAGAAACAACTAAAAAGGGGGAATTTTGCAGGATCAAATAGTTGTTTGGAAATATCTGTAGAAGGTTAAGTAAAACCTTTATGAGATTAGTTGGACAATGAATGACACTTTCCTGTATTATGATTTCATCTTTGGTATCTGAAAGAGCGAACTATCACTGAAACATAGGTGAGAATTGGGAAAGTAAATATAATTTGTTGATGTTTTACAGATGAGGAATTGGAATAGACAGAGATTAATTGATTTGCATGAAGTTGCCCTGAAAGTTGGAGGACATGGTGATCACAGAATTGTTTAGGTTGGAAAAGACCTTGAAGATCATCCAGTCCAACCATTAACCTAACACTGACAGTTCCCAACTATACCATATCCCTCAGCACTATGTTGACCCCACTCTTAAACACCTCCAGGGATGGGGACTCCACCACGTCCCTGGGCAGCCCATTCCAATGCCTAACAACCCATTCTGTAAAGAAATGCTTCCTAATATCCAGTCTAAACCTTCCCTGGTGCAATTTGAGGATGTTACCTCTTGTCCCGTTGCTTGTTACTTGGTTAAAGAGACTCATCCCCAGCTCTCTGCAGCCTCCTTTCAGGTAGCTGTAGAGGGCGATGAGGTCTCCCCTCAGCCTCCTCTTCTCCAGACTAAACCCCCCCAGTTCCCTCAGGTGCTCCTCGTAGGACCTGTGCTCCAGACCCTGCACCAGCTTCGTTGCCCTTCTCTGGACACGCTCGAGTCATTCAATGTCGTTTTTGTAGTGAGGGGCCCAAAACTGAACACAGTCATCAAGGTGCGGCCTCACCAGTGCAGAGTACAGGGGTAAGATCCCTTCCCTGTCCCTGCTGGCCACGCTATTGCTGACACAAGCCAGGATGCCATTGGCCGCCTTGGCCACCTGGGCACACTGCTGGCTCCTGTTCAGCCGGCTGTCAATCAACACCCCCAGGTCCATCTCTGATTGGCAGCTCTCCAGCCACTCCTCCCCAAGCCTGTAGCGCTGCTGGGGGTTGTTGTGGCCCAAGGGCAGCCCCTGGCATTTGGCCTTATGGAAACTCCTCCAGTTGGCCTCAGCCCATGGCTCCAGCCTGCCCAGGTCTCTCTGCAGAGCCTCCCTACCCTCAAGCAGATCAACACTCCCACCCAACTTGGTGTCATCTGCAAACTGACTGAGGGTACACTCGGTCCCCTCATCTAGATCGTCAATAAAGACACTAAACAAGAGTGGCCCCAAAATTGAGCCCTGGGGGACACCACTCGTGACCAGCCGCCAACCAGATTTAACTCTGTTCACCACAACTCTTTGGGCCCGGCCATCCAGCCAGTTTTTTACCCAGCAAAGCGTGTGCCCATCCAAGCCTTGAGCAGTCAGTTTCACCAGGAGAATGCTGTGGGAAACGGTGTCAAAGGCCTTACTAAAGTCAAGGTAGACAACATCCACAGCCTTTTCCTCATCCGGTAAGCAGGCTGCCCTGTTGTAGAAGGAGATCATGTTTGTTAGGCAGGACCTGCCTTTCATAAACCCATGCTGACTAGGCCTGATTCCCTAGTTGTCCATTATATGACTCGTAATGGCAGCCGAAATGACCTGCTCCATGACCTTCCCTGGTACCGAGGTCAGACTGACAGGTCTAGAGTTTCCTGGATCGTCCTTTCTGCCTCTCTTGTAGATGGGTGTCACATTTGCCACCCTCCAGTCCAATGGGACCTCCCCAGTTAGCCATGATTTCAGGTAAATCATGGACAGTGGCTTGGCGAGCACATCTGCCAACTCCCTCATCACCCTTGGGTGTAACCCATCCAGTCTCACAGACCTGTGTGCATCCAAGCGGTGTAGCAGGTCTCTGACCACCTCCTCAACTGTGGTGTCCTCGAGCTGCTTCCCCTCCCCATCTCCCAGCTCATGAGGCTGGTGTCCAGGGAACAGCCAGTTCCACTGCTAAAGACTGAGGCAAAGTAGGGGTTGAGCACCTCAGCCTTTTCTGCATCCTTAGTTACCATGTTTCCCTCTGCATCCAACGAAGGAGGGAGATTTTCCCTAATCCTCCTTTCGCTATTAATGAATTTATAGAAACATTTTTTGTTATCCTTAACAGCTGTAGCCAAGTTGAGCTCTAGCTGTGTCTTGGCTCTCCTAATGTTCTCCCTGCATAACTCCACTACATCCTTATAGTCTTCATGAGAGACCTGGCCCCTCTTCCAAAGGTAATAGATTCTCCTTTTGTTCTTGAGATCCAGCCAAAGATCCCTGTTTAGCCAGGGCAGTCTCCTTCCCTGCCTGCTTGCTTTTCATCACATGGGAGCAGCCTGCTCCTGTGCCTTTAAGACTTTTCTCTTGAAGTATGTCCAGCCTTCCTGGACTCCCATATCCTTCAGGGCAGCCTCCCAAGAGATTTTATTAATCAGTCTTTTGAACAGGTCAAAGTTTGCCCTGCAGAGGTCTAAGGTGGCAGTTTTACTAACCCCTCTCTTTGTTTCTCAAATGATTGGAAATTCAATCATCTTGTGATCCTGGTAGTTGGTCTAGACTGGTGGCTTTATGCTAACAGTAGTGAAAGATATAAAAAAGTGCCTGCATGGCTGCAGCTTGAGAATTCCCAGGACCTCCTCAAGGTTTAAGTGAGGCTGATGTGTTTGTATCTTCCATTTAATTATTCTCTGTTCCACATTTAATGTTACTTGCCCAGCTGAGTGGAAGTGATGCAGACACTGATTTAAAGGTCTCTTGTCCTCCAGCATATTTCCTCAGTAGAGAGGATCACTGAGCAGGGTAAGAGGACAATTGGTTTTGATTAGGGAGGAGGATAGTGATAATGGTTTGATTTGTCCCAGTTGCATTTTGAGTGTGTCTTGTTTGCCAGGCGTGGATGGTACAAACTAAACTGTTATCAGTTTTGTGCCATGTCAAGTTGGCTGGTTCTTCTGGCAGAAATACAGTATCTAACAGTAGTTAGTTCGGTATGTGCCCCTGAGAAAGGGCAAGCCTCCCTTCGCTAATGGGCAAACTGGCACTGCGGTTTTGGGGTGAAAGGGGAAAGCTGGGGTCTTCAGGTGCTGCCGT
The DNA here is from genome assembly GCF_965140245.1 of Athene noctua. Taxonomy (NCBI): domain Eukaryota; kingdom Metazoa; phylum Chordata; class Aves; order Strigiformes; family Strigidae; genus Athene; species Athene noctua. Next base: position 44,265,860 of record NC_134041.1, read on the forward strand.
TTGTATTCATGGATGGCAAGTGTGTTGGCGAAGTACATCCTGCCGTGGCCACAGATGCTTCTTAGAAAGAGCTGCAGAAAGAAGGCGAGAAGATTTGAAGTATGCTGCTAAAATACAGGAGAGTGGTGTGCTTACCCAAATTATTGACATAAGCAGCACCCCGGAGAGAACTTTTTCCGGGGAGGAGGGCAGCCCGCGTCCGGCAGCGCGGGAGCGAGAGTCCCTGGCGCCGAGGGCAGAGCGCGGCTGGAGAGTCTCCTCGAGTTCCCTGCGGGAGGGGGAGAGGTGTTCAGGCCCTCCGCCAGCTGCGCCCTCCGCCAGCTGCGCCCTCCGCCAGCTGCGCCCTCCGCCAGCTGCGCCCTCCGCCAGCTGCGCCCTCCGCCAGCTGCGCCCTCCGCCAGCTGCGCCCTCCGCCAGCTGCGCCCTCCGCCCTGGGGGAAGCTGACGGGCTCTGCCTGTTGCCCGTGCGCGGCCATCTTCTCTACCGCCCGTTCCCCACGCTGGCTGCGGAGGCGCGGCCTGGCCGCCCCGGCCCCGCCGCTGCCCCTTTAAGGCCCGACCTGCCCGGGGATCAGGTGCGCGGCCGGAGCGGTGACGTCATGGTGCCGGAGGCGTGGCCCTGGCGGCGGCTCCCGCTCCCGCGCTGCCCGCGCTGCGGGACCGGGCAGCGGCGGCTGTGCACGTGTGTGGGGCGGCGGCGCTCCCCGAGCGGGCCCGGCCGGCGGGTGAGTGTGCCGGGACCCCGCCGCTGCGGGAGCGCGTCGAAGGGTGCTGGTGGGAGCGCGGTCATGAGGGAGCGGCGGGTGGGCAGGGCGTGCTAAAGGCACCTGGATCCTGGTGCCGGGAGGCGGCGGGGAGGCTTCTCAGTGCGGGTCCGCTGCAGCAGGTGTCGGTTTATTTTGTGTTGTGCTGGCTGCTGTATCACCGGATGAAAGGCTTTCTCCTTCAGCGAACTAGGCTGCAAAAATGTGCTGTGCGCAGGGTGTTTAATTAGTTGCAATCATGGTTTTTAGCTTTTTGTTGGATAGACATATGTAATGGTGTACACTTCATTTGTATTTACGTGTTTAAACTGTTGCTGAGATAGAAAGTATCTGGTGCTCATTTAATATTTCTCGCAGTGATAAATTATGCTGTGTACCTCCTGTCCTTGGTAGAAGGTGCTATGTTAAATTCAACTCATGATACTTGTTTAAATCAAGTCAGTTCAAAACAGCAGAGTTTGGACTACAGGAGGTGTCTTACAGCTGCTCTACCTCCCTTGCTAATGGGAAGATTATAGCCCACCTCTACGGAGAAGAGTAATGACCATGCCCTTTGCCAGTTAGGTGGGAAGGTGCAAGCCCATGTGGAATTTACCCAACTTAAATCTTCACACGCACAGAAATTGCATTTGCTAGTTCCAATGAAGAAAGGTGAAGTATTGATTATGGCTTTGGTTGTGGATTTTGCTTGTTTGGTTTGGAGGTTCTCTGGTTGGTTTTGGTTTTGTTTTGTTTTTTTTTTTTTTTTAAACAAGGGTAGAGGAATCATTGAAACCTTTCATTGAACATTCATTTACTATCCATAATAAATGGATTTTTATATTAATAGTTCTAATTTCTGGCCTAGTAGGCTCACTTTTCACCAGGTAAGTAAAAATGAGCAGAAATAAATAATGGAAAAAAAATTTCCTTGCTCAAGGGAATTATCACATGAAGGTAGCGTTGGCAGGAGGGCTGCTGTCTTTTTCTGGGTAGCAAAAAGATGTGACAAAGTAAAGCAAGGCTTTATCAGGCTTGACTCTTGACTGGAGGAAGGTCTCTTTGGTATTCTTATGCTAAAAATGTAGGCTAAGACTTCCTTTGAAGTCTTGAATTGGAAAGTCCCATCTCTACCACATCTAATTTCTGCGTTAGATTTCAAAGCAGATTTAGCATCTAAATCTACAGAGCAGGATTGTGAAGTAACTCATTAAAATAAAGAAAAATATTTTAATGTATGGTCATATGTTATGTGCTGTTCTTAGTCTTGAATGCACACCTATTAATCCATCTTTCTGCAGGTTTCTTTTATCTATTGGTATGATGGTGTTTCGATCTAATCAGTATGCAATGAATGCTGGTTTTACTTTCTAAATTTAGCTGCTGATGTTCATACCCTACTTGGTATTATGTATTGCTTTTTGTAGTGGACATCCTTCATGGAGACATGGGCCACAACAGCCTTGGTCCTGGACTATGCATCATCTCAGTTGGTTTACATTGTGAGCTTTTTAAAGCGGGGGAAGTATGTTAATTGGTTTAAAACCAATGGACTCTTTAGTTACATTAATGTATACTTGTGCTTTGTGTGTGCCTCATCTGGGAGGGAGGAACCTATGAGTGAATGTCACATTACCATAGTGTTTAATTAGTACTATTTTTCTGCATACTTATGCAGCGAGTACTGGTGTTCCATCAGAAGCAGATTTGTAGTCCAAGGGGGTGATGTAGCTTTAGGATGCCAAGCTAAGGTGAACAAGTAATCCAGGACATAGTAGGATTAGGCTACAGGGTGAAATCTGGTCAGTTACTTTTCTACTTGAAAATCTCTTTAACTGCTAAGTATATTTTTTCATTACAGTACCTATTAGTGTTGCGGATGTGACTTTCCACAGATTTTTGTCAAGTGGCTCTTTGTTTCCTCTGGAAGTCGTCAGCTGTTTCTTACCCTCCTTGTTGGTATTTTAGAATCTTAAGCCAGTTTCATTTCACTGGCTGTGAAACAAACAATAACTCTCATAATGTGTGAATGTATACACTATTGAAAAAGTCCCTGCATTTTAAGCAACTGCAACACCTTTTGTAGGTGCATCCAATTTTAAGAAATAGTGGCTGTTCTAATGAAATGATTAGAAAACATTTCAAGGTGGAAGGATAACTTAAGAAATGCCGTTACTTCCTCTCTTCTTTCTAATGGCAGATTTTCGTAGAGGAATACTTGAATGAATTAGAAATTAAAATTTGTTTTAAGATACTGATTTATTCCCCCCCCCCCCCCAAGTGATTGGGGTGATTCCTGAAATCACCTGTGTCATTGACTTACGTTTTCAGCTCTTCAATATTGTGGTATGGATTTAAATGCTCTTGGGAATTCTATGCTATATATCCTGGCTGCATGCCAGTCTACCAAGGTTCAGTCACAGGACAAACACTAAAAATAAGACACAATGGGAGAATAATTTGTGCAGGAAACTTAAAATGGTGTAAGATAAAATTTTATGAGTCTCACTACATTTTCTATAACTGTGGCTTTGTGATCTTGTTTTTTCTGTTGTTAAATTGATAGAAAAGTATACCAATAAAACTGAGGAATTAGATTATCAAAGGGGAAAAATTAATATAGGTAGGGAGAACTTTATTGTGGACTTACTTCATTTTGGTTTCATGTTGATGTAAGTTAGTTTGCAAAGTGAATGTTCCACCTCCAACCTGTCATCTTTTTTATGTCAGATGGGAGCCTGAAAAGCTTTGGTTTTATTTGATGCAGGCAAATGAAGCAGTCTTGCATAATATTCTTTCTCAAGACTTTCTTGCAAGCCTTTTGTCAAGGACCACAGCATTGCTAAGATTGTGATGTAGCAAGATTTACAGGTTGGGTGCCATAATTTAGGGTCACAAAATTACGTACGTTCTTGATGACGCTGGGAAAAGTAGATGGATTTATCACTCCAGCAATGCTGGTCTAATGCCATGTGCATGCTTTATATAGGAAAAGTTATCTTCTGATTCCAGACTTAGTCAAACTGTACATTAATTCCTGCATGTCTCAAGGTCATATTTAAACCACAGGAGATTCCTTTTCTTACAGGGAAGCAAATTCTGTCCTGTGCCTTTTAGGGCATAAAAACAGTGCGTGTGTGTGTCTGTCTCACCTGTACAGGTGACAGACTTGTTGTGGCTTTGGTCATGGCATGACATCACACTCATTGAAAGAATGTGATCGTGATTTGACCAAGAAATTTAACTTAGTGCTTTGTTTGTTTGATTAACAGGCATCTATATCCTGGTGTCTTGTAGTCAAGAAGACCTTTACCATCTTTTTGATAGGATATTTATAAAACATTCTTTTGGCTTTGGTCCACGTACTGAGGTGGAAGTCACAAAAAGCAGCATGGGTTAAATGCAGTGTACTCTTTCTCAGTCACTGGAAATAACTGTGCAATAGAATTGCTTTTCTTGGCTGGTTTTGTTTTGGTTTTAGGAGTGTAGTAGCAACAAGTAATGCAGTTATTTGTGGTATTGGTGGGGGTACCTCTCTGATAAAGAGTGATATTTTGATTTGTGCTTGTGTTTGGTAACCTTTAAACCCTGACTGTTTTGTAGACTCCCAGACCTCCCTGTGCAACAGGTAAAACTAGTTCAGAGCGCTGGGTTAGAGTTCCTAGATGTAAAAAGTTAAACTGCTAGCAGGATATATTGATAATGATGTGCTCAGGTTGCTAATGATTTGTTTTTCTCCCAGTATTTCTGTTTTTTGAGTCCTCTGCCAGAAGGAAGACTGGTTTCAGTGAGGAGTGCTCTGCCTTGTATTACATGCACATAAGAAAAGACAGCTTTTTTCATTTGAGTGGAAAATACTGAGTGTGTATACAGACTGTTTTTACTCCAAGAATTGTAAATGGGCCAGATTCGTTGATCAAACCATAAGGTTTGGAAATGGTATTACGGTGATAGAGCTTTTGATAGCTGAGGACTGGACTCTATATACTAAGGAATTCTTTCTACTTCACTGCCCCAAGCTTATTTTTAAAACTTGTTTAGATTTTAGTTAAGACCACAGGCCACAGCTTCTCAAATAATTTAACTGGTACTTCCACCCTGAGCCACTCCACACAAAAAATACTTGTGGGGCTATGTAAGGAATATTGAGGAAGAGGTCTGACTTCAAACTACCCTGCCCTGTCTTTCCACCTGCTCACTGTTTACCCTGATCAGGTTGTCTCTGTGGCCTTGTGGATGCTTGTGTTGCCATATTGGAAATGGTTGTGCAAGGATGAGAATGGGAATTTGGGATGCTGAAGGAAATGGACAGGCATAAAAACTCTGGTCTCATATTAGCCAATCTCTGAGTAGTCTTGTAAAGTATTTCTGATTCCTTGTTGATAACTGCCAAAATAACAGTATGTTTGGGTAATCAAATACTGAGAAATGGCAAAAACCCTCTTTTTGTTCATCTTAAAATTTACAAGCTACTTGAATAGCTCTAGGTAACCTGATTTTATAATAAAAGAATAGCTCGGATAGTAAGGGAGAAGGCAGTACTGATTTTTATCAGTTTTTATTGTATGGGTCCATTTGACTTTAAGGCTGTGTTGACAAAGTCAAGATTCTGCTGTGCCTTCCCCCCCAGTATTTAAAGACTTGTCTTGACCTGTGTAGAAGGTCAGCTGGGTACAGCATATATGTTTGCCTAATGTGTTTAAACACATTGCCCTAAAGTTTGTTAGACTGTTGTTAGATTTTTTTTTTCCCCCTGCTCTTGAAAAATGTACTGTTGATATGGGAACATGAGCTTCTCTTCCTTAACCTGCCTTCTCTGCCCTCCCCACCCCCCAAAAAAGAAATGTTGATGGTCCTGCTTTGTATCCACTTCACAGAATTAACTTTTTGACCTCAAAGGTTTTCAATGAAGGGGGCAAACATCTGTTTTCAGACTTGTTAAAAGTCCAGGGGATGCATACTGTAAATTAAAAACCACTGTCCTAGAAGAATGCACTTACTTAAAACAAAGAGGCTAGAAAAGATTAACTAGGGGTTTTAATTTTCAGCAGTTGTTTGGAACTTAATCTTTCCTGGAGTGCGGTGTGACGTTAACCTAATGCAGTTTCACTGTGGCTGCTTCAGGAAAGGGCTGGGCGGATTGCTGGCTCTCTACTGGGTGCTCCTGCTCTCTCCTTGCTCAGACGTGTGGCATGTCTTCTCTCGATTGAAGTGGCTCATGCAACCAGCTCACAGCTCAACGCAATACTTGGAAGCAGCGGGAGCATGAGGCTAAGGAAAGTAAACGCTGACGCAGTCTGGTGTTTCCCACAGTTAAAGGAAACCACACCTTTAGTCCCTGTTACCAGTTGCCACACAGGCATCTGCAGGTGGAGGGGCAGCTTTGCGTAAGAGAATCTTAACTTCAGGCCACTGTCAAGAGATGTAGCTCACCAGGCCTGCTTTTCTGAATCCTGAGTGAGCTAGCTGATGAAAAAACCTATAATTTTTATTTCCGTTGGTAGGGTTGGTTTTTTGCTAACTTACTAGCTCATTTTGCAGGCTGCCCGGTGTTAGCATAAAGGGAGCAGAAGGGTCACGTCATGGTGAAAGGATCTGCCCTGGTTGCAGCTGTCAGGTTGACATAGCTGTATCATAAACCTGTTATTACGTAATGTATATATGTAAATACATTTAAATTACCTGTGCAAGGAATTAGTGCACCTACATGGTATCTTGGCTTTGGTGGCAAAGTTCATAGAAGAAGCTGCTGTAACTATTTCTCTGCTCCTGTACCCCTTGTAGTCTGCTGGTCTGTGTTGTGCCAGTTAAAACTGCTTACTGCAGGACTGCTCTGTATTCTGAATAACTGAAATTATAAGAATATCCCCCTTTATACTTTTATTTTCTAGTTATTGTTTTCATTGTGCAATTTGTAGTGTGGTCCTACACAGGCTACCATCTGCAGAACAGAACATCAGATGCGAACAGGAATGAGTGATCTGTGAAAGGTGGGCAGGAACTTCTGCAACCAGCTTTGTTGAAGGAAGGCAGTCAAAAAACTTGATCTTCACCACTTAGCACTTATTCCTGACAAACTTCACCATGTAGACAAACTTATGGTATTTAAATTACACTAACTGTGCTGACATTTACAGCTCTATGTGTAGGAGTGCTGTGGTGGAAAATTATTCGAAGGTGAAGGGAAGGGCTAGCATAGCCTTTGCTGGGTAGGAAGCTACGTGATCTGCAACGACAGCAGGAAGCTGAAATCATATGGCTCTGCAGACATTGGGAAAAGAACTGTTTTCTCTATTGAAAGAATGATTATTGCAGTTTTCTGTCATCTACACTTGGTTTCTTCAATTTTTTTTTTAACTTACGCTTTTATCATTTTCTTAGACAGTCTCTCTTTATTTTGCCAATCATGAACATATATGCAGTAGGCATATATGCTTCTAATAGATAAGGTTGTCTGCAAATACAGTTGCTTCTCAGATTGTTGATTTCTGAACCAAAGCAGAAAAGCAAGGAAGGGAAAGAGGTTTGGGGCTTGTTGCTGTATCTTGCCTGGTTTTCCTGCCTCACTTCAGTCTGAGGCAGTGATGTGGATAGCTGTATAGTTGCTAGCATTGCCGTTGGGTCGTGGTAGCCCTAGGGGCTGCAGTACTTGACCAGAGCTGTTTGAGGGTTGCTCTACTGTCCTAATTTAGGTGAAATGTTAGAAGAGTCGAAGCACTGTTTTTTAGGGTTTCTTACTTCTTTCTTCCTGTTCTGTGAAGAAATGTGGTAATTGCTTTGAATTCTTTCTTAGTTTGGTGGCAGTGAGTCAGATGCTTAGCTGGTGTGTTTGGCAAAGCTGTCTTTTGTAAGCACAGCAGCGCTGTTGTGCTTCGGCTGGGGACATGCCTCTTGCTTCTGTTTGGGCCATGGAGCCCTGCTTGCTCTCTGAACTGTTTGACTGTCAGTAGTGGGGAATGAAATCTTTTTTTCTGTCTGACACAGAGGGATTTGTTTTAGGAGTAGTACACTTACCTGTTCTTTGCTGCTCTATGAATTAAAGTTTTAGGTGTGATAGAAGCAGAACCAATCTTGCTTTAAAGAGAACTTCTGTAAGTAATTTTCTAGTATTTTCTCTGCAAGGGTGCTTGCCAACCTCAGGTCATTGAGCCCTGGACATAATACCACTTGCTAACTCTTGGTAAGACTTGTGTGGATATTTGAAAGGAAATCTGCAGATCGAGGTAAAGATGTGGGACACCTGAAAGACTCAGTCACTCTTTCTATATGATAAATGAGCATTGGTATCTAACTTTTGCCTGGAAAAGGTCTGTGTTGGTCTTGCAAATGGCTTTTAAGTGGTTTGGCTTCCTTGAAACAAGCTGTTTGAGGAAAGAGTGCTACAGAGGTAACATGCTGTTTTAACCACACACAGCTGTGGAGCAGGTTTTGAGCCCAGCATGGTTACTGAACATTGTACTGGTTTTTGTTCACAGTTCAGAAAGTTAATTTATTTGAAATTTGCACACCATAAATCTAAATTTTAAAAGGTATCTAGAAGCATCATAAGGTAAAACACTGCTTATTGTGCCTTTGCAATATTTTTTCCCTTGTTGTTCTAACTCTTATTTTTGTCTCAACAAAACTCTATCATTATGCAAAGATATAGTTGAAACTTGGCTCGGCCCCTTCTGTCCTGCAAGACTGGATTGTTCGTAAGACAAACCTTGATTTAATTGTATTTCAGCTGCTTCCTTTTTGCATTGTTTGTTTCTATTAGGTAAATGATCCCAGTGGGGATAGTATCTTCAATACTTTGTATGGTCTAAAGTGTTTTTAATATTTCAATCTGATTCTGTTTGTTAGGATTATATTGTGCTAGGACAGAAAGACAATGGTGTGCATTGTGTTTTGTAATATAACCAAAGTTTTCTTTAAAGTTATTTTGGTCTTGGATATACAGTAACTCTCCCTGTCTGTGCTATGAATGTGACCATGTTAGAACAACAAATTGATGCTGAACTCAGATGGCACCAGTGTCCTGGAGCTGTACTGTAAAACAGTCTGGGAATAATTGTGAAGTAATGCTGCTTCTGAGCTTAAATAACTGAGCTGATGGGAGGTTTTGGGGGTAGGAAGCTGTTTTTCGGAACAAATTTCTTTTTTCCTTGATCAGTATCACTAGCTTTGAACCACAGGGGATGGTTCCAGGAATTGTCCTGCAATAATTGTTCTTTGAAAAACTGCTTTTAAATTTACATTGCACCCGTGGGCTCTAAACCAAGGGATCAAAACTGAAGCCATCTTTTGAGAGCTTCACATTTTTTCTGTTCAACGGCTACATGTCACTCCTGGTTATCAGCCCCTCCTATGAGAAAACATTCTTCATGTTTAACTAAACAGTTTGTCTGAACCTTGCCAGTTCACTTGTTGCATTGAGGGGAGCCTTGCCTTGTGCAGAGAGGCTACTGCTGTAAAATGAAGTAATCCTTTACAGCCCTTTATTGGGCTTTATATACAGCCCTCCTCTGCTCTCAGTCTGGTCTCTTTTACAAAAGGTTTGGAAAACCTTACTTCTTGCCTGGCTTTGTTTCCAAAGGGAATTGTCGGTAAGTGGGGTCGAGCCTCTGGCCTTATCTCTGTTGTCAGAGCTGCCTGCCTGGTAGGTGGCAGTGGGGGCAACACTTTTCAGATGAGACTTTCCTGTGCTGAGGGAGGCCCTTGTTTTTTTGTTTTAACAGCTTCCTATTGTTTAAAACAGCAGGTTGTCCCCTCCCACACTATTCTAGCTCTTTCCTCCTCCCTTAAATAATTTTTCCATGCAAGTATTACTCAGAGGAGTTACTCTAGCAGTGAGTCCTCTGAGAGTTTTCCCAACCTGCTCTGATCTCCAGATTTTGTTGCAGTACCAGTGTGGTGTTCATGCAATAGGAGGTGGCTTCTGAAGGTAGGCATTTCTATTTTTTAAATCTGGTGTTTTAATTCAGTGTCAGCACTGCTGTGACATGACAGTTTTTTTGATTGAATCCAAGTTGTCATGGCAATTCTCACCTGTGAAAGGTACTGAAAGGTAGAAAATACTGCTTTTCATTGTGGATTGTCTTTGTTTATAAGATGGAAAGAAAGGGTATTGCTTCAGTTTGTCAGTAGTTTGTTTTTCAATATTCTAGTCCTGTTGTCTAATAGTGTTTCATGTGTGTACATTTTATTTATGTTCCACTACCTGTGTGGAAGGCACTTTCCAAGCCATAAGCTGCCTCTGGTCCACCATACTGTAGCTTCTAATAGTATACATGATAAATTCGGAGATGAAGCCAGTCAGAATCTCTAGTCACCTTAATGTTTGTCCTAGCTGGAAGGGATGTTGGCAGTTCACTTTACCTAGTCAGAAGCTCTCAGGACTGCTTTTTGGATAATTTAGGTGTAGTTTTGCTTCCCTCTACTTGTTGAAATCTGTGTTAGAAAGTTGATAATTAAATGAGATATTAAATAAATGTAGAGCTGCTTTATTTTAATGTGTTGATTTCTGAAAGTCAACTTGCTTTGGCTGGCTTCCTGATCCTCTGCCTTCTGTAAAGTGTCTTTGTTTCCAAAATAAATAGTAATTATTCTGTGAATTTTGGAAGTCTATCACTACTATTCTGTATTTCTCACTGCTTCAGTTTAGCACGAAGTACATCTTTGTTTAAATTTGTAGATTTGAAAAAACCCACTATTTTCATACATTTGTGATACTAAGCAGAGGTTTTAATTCCACAAAATGATAAATCCGTTTCTAGAGTTTGTCACCAGAGGGAGGGCAAAAATAATCTATAGATCACTTCCATTGCTCATCATTCAGTGTAATAAACACATGCCTGTTCACATGTATTCCATATTTTTTTAAGGAATAACTTCTGTGTAATCCCAGTATGTTTTAGGCTGCCCAAGAGATTGATCACTGTCTACCGTGGCAGGGCTCAGCTGATTCACACCTGGAAGAGGAAGTCTCCCTCTCATTGCCCTGGCTGTAACTTCTCGACGAGTTGATTCAGATCACTAAACCATTAGGGAATAAAGTAATCCCCTCTCTTCCCCTCTTTCCATCCCCACAAAAGTGCTGGTTTTGTGAGCTGAATGTGCTCCTGTGAGCCTAAGGGCAGAGGTGTTAACTGCTCACCTCGGGACGCTGGGGTGGAGAGAGAGGAGTGCCCTCTTGCCTACTCTAGTGCCCCTGAGATTTTGGGTTCATTTGTTCATAGAAAAAGGTCACTCTCAGATACTGCCTGTCTGAGGGGATAGGTCCTTCTTCTAGTACATTGCACTTGGTGGGAGTTAGAGAAGCCTTAGGCTTTTTTTCTTTTTTTTTTTTTTAACTGGCAGTTCAAGAAATCTCATGCTTTTCTTTGACAAACAGAAGTGTTGTGGTGGACATACAGGGGTGTATGTTTTCTGAAGTTCTTAATTTATAATGTAGTTATGCCTGCAGGGTACAGCAGTAAACTCAAGAGTTTTAGATGTCTTAAAAACCCAAATAGGCTGATTCCAGGTTAGAGAGTTTCCCTTCTAAGGCCAGAGAAACATGACAAACAGCCAGAGAAGCAAAGGAAGCAGACTGTGGTGGCTGTCACCATGAACAATGGTTTTGGCACACCTGCTGCTGAGCTGCTCTGCGCTTGGCAGGAAAGGAATGATTTGGAGGATAACCAGATAGTTTTGTAGATGTTTTTGGTATGTTTCCATCTTCTCTGAGGGGGAGAAAACAAGCACGTTTATAATGTAGCAAAGGGTTGGTGAAGGCTGGCACCATCAGCTTTTGGGGCAGAATCTAATAATGCACTTACGAATGGGAAAGTCAACGTTATGCTAGGCCTGAGGGCCCTTAGAAGTGACTGCAGGGAGACTGATGTACCATGGGAAGGGGGAGTAGTGGAATCTAGTTAAAGAACTGTGTTAGAGAAAATTATGCTCATACTGCCCTTCTGAATAGATACAAACGTATCTGTGTACTTTTACCAAAAATTTTTTTAGTAATCAAGAAGTAAAATGAAGAGAGCTGGAACAAATGTATTTGTGTGAAGGTTTTGCAGTGCAACACAGTTTTTGACTCCACTAAGAGCCAACTGATGTTAATCAGTTGCTGTTTCTCCTGGGAGCTGTCACGGATGTAAGATGTGAGACAAGATTACTTCTTCCAAAGAATAGTGTGTCACAGCCATGTCATTTCATCCATTTTCCAGTTGCATCTTTTCAGGTTCTGATGTTTTGGATCATAATAATAGTATTTTTAACCCAAGGTATTAATTTGTATGAAATGCCACAAATTTTCTCTAAGTTTCCTGTGTACTCGATTCCACAAGGGATGTGCATTACTATTGCTGTCCTTATTGTACCTGGGTTACCAGAGTATATTGGAGTTAGAGAACTTTGGGGGACTGGGAAAAAAGAGAACACTAAAAAGCCAGAAGAACATGCTTCTAGTTTAATAAAGAAAATGCATCTAACACAGGCACATTTTGGCTCAAACTCAGAGCAGTTTAGTTTCAAATGGAGTGACTTCAGTCTTGATTGACCAGAAATGTACTATTTTTTCAGGTCAGTTACTTGGTTGCGCATGTGCACACACACGTGTGTGATTTATTTTATTTTCTTAATCACAGAGGAAGGATGCATAGACTCTTAATCTGGATAGAATATTATTTTTTCCTGTCTCCTTTAGAGGTATGTATAAGGAAGTGTTACATGTAATGCTGATTAAGCAATGGAGAATAATAATAATAGTAACAGCGTGTCTGAGTGCTTTCTTCTAATATTGTAGGAAAATTTTGTAATTGATTTCTCAACAGCATTTATTGTGGTGTAGTGAGGCGACTGAAAATACCATCATGGTGTGGTAACCCTTCTTGATAAGGATAGTTCTACATATGTTACTTTCCCCCGTGTGTCAGGAGATCATTCCTTGAAGGCTGTTTATTCTGAAGGGGAGGACTTCTAAACAGGACAATGTTTGGTTTTGTCATTTTATTGTCTTGCTGGTGTTGTGCATCTGCATCTGTTTCTGTACCAAGTTGCTAATTTTCCTCAGACCCTCTTCTGTCAAATGCAAGAGTCACATCCCTTCAGCAGCTTTTTGTGTCACCAGCGTGTTGTCTAGGGAACTCCTGGGGAAACAGGCTGTATTATACAGCATTACAATGCTCATGTGTGAGCCTGTAGCAATATCAATGGGTCTTGTCCTTGCAGGATATAGCAAGAGGAGGTGTGGGCAGTGTGTGGCATGTGACTGCTGTGCAACTGGAGGGTGAAGGCTCTGTCCTGTGATCAGCTCCAGGTGGTGCTGGTGTGGGGGCAGCTGTGTAGTCTGGACTGGGGACTGTGGGAAGAAGCAAGCCTTGAAGACCAGAACATATTGGATTGCCAGGGCAGGATATGGAGTCCTCCACAGGTTTGAGGTGGACATGTCTAATCCTTGCCCTGTGCTGAGTTCCTAGAAGACTGAAAGGATTTTTAACAAAAAAGCCAAATTTTACTTGAGTACTAGAAATTCTGCTTTTTAAAAAGAGAAAATTCCAAAGAACTAGGGGAAAAAAATGGAAATAAACATGTGTGCAACTTTGCTGTTGCCTGCTATATCTCTGCTTCCCAGCCTGTCAGTCCCAAGTGTCTATCAGAAGTTTTGTGCCATGTCTAAGGCCAGCCATGTCGTGCACTCTCTGGAGCTGTCTCCTTTGAACACCCTTGATATCTCCCCAAGTGGAACAGCACAGGATGGGGCTGTACCCCTGCCCTCAAGGATGCTACATGGCACGGCCACACTCTTAAAAGATCACACACATGATTAGAAGTCAGAAACCACTTACATAAACGATATTGTCTGGAGACCCAGTTACTTCACCATACCCTGCTGTGTGCAGTGGAGTGGAAGAACCCCTAGAGCTGCCGTAGTCTCTTGCCCAAGACCTTTCCCCAGAGCTTCTTTGTGCTCCAGCCCTGTTCCCTAAGGCACTCTGCTTGAAGGGATGAGATGCATCAGTTTAGGCTGATGGGGGGGGGCGGGGAGGAAGATGAACTGAATACACAAAATATAACATACCAGTTTAGAATGCTGTGCTTTCTAAATTTCATGTGTTCTGGGTTGGACTAAGCCAGAAGCTGTGTAATCCTTTGTGCTTAACTTTGTAGCACTCCTGGGAGTCACTGATGGAAAGGTATGTGGTTTCTGCCAGATGCATATTGTCTTTAGTTTCACAGGTGGTTTTGGCCTTTGGTGCAGGATCAGATTTAGGAGAGTAACAGAAGTAGCTGCTTGCTTTTCAGTAGAGCTCAGGCCCACAGCAGCGTTGAAACTGTTGCCACTGTTCAGAGAAATTAAACTAAATCTCTGAAGTAAACATCCTTTTATTTACAGTCCACGCTAAAATCCTATTGTTCAAAGCTGAGCAGAAACCTGCTGTTTTCTCTAGCTACTCTGTGTTGAACTCAGTGGCTTTAACATTTGTTGGCTGGGTATTTTGCAGTGCTGTCAGGCCAGGCCTCTTTTTTTGTGTATGGGGGCACATGTACGTACCCTTGAACTTGCTCTTTTTCATTCTGTTTTAAAATAGCAGCAACAACAAATACTTTATTGAGGGTGTTTTCCTCTCCACATGTAACAGTTGGTTAACAACTTCCCTGGGCACCCACAAAATTCTGTTTTATTTTCATATTTAACAGGCTTCTTTCATTTGCAAAGAGAGTAACTCTTGTGAACTACTTCATGCTCTTTTTCTGCCAATGAGCAACCCTCAAATAATATGGAAAGGCTCCTTTCATGTTATATGCCTCCTCTCAAGCACTTCCTCACCTTTTTGTAGGGAGCTTCTGGTGCCACTCAGTAGTGTCATTTCATCTCCAGGCAGAGAAAAAAATAAAGCTGTTGACATCATTCTTCTTTTTCTTACCCCAACACCCAACTGGTCTGTTCAGCTTGTATTATACTGCATTTGCACAGCTTCTGCTTCTGTGACCCATTAGGACAGAGCCTGCTTGTGCTTAACAAGAGTCTCTTTCATGCTCTGTGGATCTGTCCAGGCTACAGCAGGACACAAAATAATCCCTTTTGCATTTGGTGGTTTCACAGTACTTCTCTGGTGAAGATGAAACAACTTTTTAGAATGAAAACAATAGCATCATCTCCACAAGCCTGGTTTTGATACAAGGTAATTGTGTTATTGTTTCTGCATTTTATAGAATGAACAGTAGCTCTTTTCCCCAGCAGATTTCTAAAATTTTAATATACTAAAATCTGTGAGGAAAGACTTGTGTAAGTTTTTAAAACCGGCATGGAAGTAGTTGCTTATGGCAGCATTCTGGTAAGACTTAGATAAACAGTTTCTTTGAATCATAACTTATAAATTTGAATTCAGACTGAATTCAAAGAGGCCAGGGTTTTGTGAAAGCTCATGTGCAGATCTTATGGTCTCACCTTACTTTTGGTTCTAACATAAAATGAAATGTCTGTATTTCATAAAACTTGTTTATGGGATGCAATCTGCTTTGCACACATGAAGCTTCCATCTGTGTATTCTATGCGTATTCTGTAATGTTTTAGTTCTTGAAATGTATTTCAATATATTACTATACTTACATATATACTTACATGAAAATCAAAGAAGGTACCTTTTGCCTGTTTTAGCTATCTACTCCGAATTCCAGACAGTGAAATAGGTTGAACTGGATTTGAAGGGGGTTTTTTACAACTGTTTGATAAACTGATTTTTTGTTCTCCAAAATATTTATTTTAGTACATATTTCAAAATGTCTTATACAGTAAGAATTTAAGCAGAGTTGTCTATTTCTAAGAGGCTTCTTAATGAAAGTAAAATTTCAGGTAATGGAGGTAGCTGCATGTCTTGTGTATACAAGGGTTCCTTTCCTGTGTTTGCAGGAATCATTACGTGACCTTGCCTGTATTTGATGTTTAGGTGTGAGTTCAGGACTTGTGCATTCAGTTGTCGTTATCCTCTTTAAAACACAGAGCCCTGCAAAATGGCCACTTACTTCATGAGATTATAAAATAGATTTGGACTGCAGCTGAGGAGAGGCACAGTATGTGCAGAGCTGTCAGCTCAGCCAGCAATGGCCCATTTGGCCGGGTCTGGTCTTGGGGTGCAGGAGCCACAGGGAAGCCATGGCAGCATATTACAAATGCTCTATTTGCTAGTGGGAAATGACTACCGTGTGCAAGTTTGGGATGTAAAGTTTTAAGGTTTGGTCGTGTCTGTTTGCTTCCTGTTTAAAAAGGAAAAAAAACCGCCAACTCATCAGGTTGCACAGAGAATCCTTTCCTCTGTAATTTTCCTAAATGCATTGATCAGACATTTTCTTCTGCTGGTCTCCTGGTTCTGTAGAAAACAAGAAATCAGGCTTTGAGTTCTACTCTCCCTGCTTGGCTGTTCCAGGTTGTTGGTGAGGTGTAGGTTATCATGGGGTGTTTCCCCCAACCTGTTTGCTTGCTTTACACTCTACACATGCTATTAACTGCTGTTGAATACAGGATGTTTTGATTCAGTAAGATTTTTCTTGTGGTATGTGCAAGTGTTTTTCCTACTCAGAATTTGAAGTCTTCAGTAGCTTTTGCGAGGAAAATGCTTCTGTATACAAAGCCAAATGAAACAAAATTGAGTTTCCTTGTTCTTGTTAGTTATGCTTGTTTCTTTAAAACCTAGATAGTAGTGATCTTAAACCCAAGTTGAGATTATTAAGTGCTTATGCATGTGTGTGTACACTCGTGATTCTGCTGAAGTGTTATTTATAGCTATACAGCACAGATGACTACTTAAAAAAAGAGGAATAATCAGCATGTTGTGGATGCTGGGCGCATGGTTTTATATTTTCTTGTAGAAGTATTAATCTATGTAATGTTCTGTGATGCAGCACCACTTCTCCTGCTTGTCAGTTTTAGCAAGTCAGGAGAAAATGATACAAGCATTTAATACTGGGACCCAGCACAGACACCTTAAACTGCTTGCTCTTTCTTTACTCTCTCTGCCTATGCTTTGTGTGAGGTCCTCTATACTGATTTAGTTTTGCACCTTAGTATGTTATTTGTCTGACAAGAATGTGAGTATTATAAACCATCTTGATATGTGGTAACGATATATAGATAAAACACAAAATACAGTGAATCGATAGTTTGAGAATAAGCTATAACTATTATTTTAATACCAAATACTGTCTTGAGCTAGGAGAAAAGAGGGAGGGAATAAATGCTTTTGTGGTACTGTCAAATATATTGTCTGGCTGCAGCTGTGGGAATTGTGTCTGACCACCCTCTGTGGAGGCTTTCACTAGAGAGTGGTATCAGAAAGTCCATTATGTGCCTGTGTTGAGGAAACTGATTTCTGCCCAGGGTGTTGTCTTTCCCCTTGAGCACTACCTGGAGAGAACAGTGCATTGCCATATTTGACTTCGAGATTCTTAACACATCACCGGAAAGACCTATCTTTCCACCCTGAAGGCCATCCGTTTGATCAAACTCTATTGCTGCTTTGAATGTGTTGCTGCCTTTGCTTAGCCTGTGTTGTCTTTTCTTTGAAGTACTGATGGTGCTGGACTTGTTTGCTTGTTTTCCTGCAAAATCCATTTCTTGCATACTTGTGGTTCTTGTTCTATGTGGCTGTGTGTGTATTAACACACTCGGTTGTTTCAGACGTTGCTGAAATACAGTTTAATGAAACAGGAATTTGCGGTGCTGTAATGTGAACAGCATGTGATTTGGGAGTCGATAGCTACTGACTTCTGTTTTAAAAAAGGAAAGGGGTGTAAAGATTGACAGGAGAACTCATAACAAGATAGGTAGAGGTAGCTGTTACAGAAGAGGAATAGTTTTTCTGTTCAGCAGTGAAAGCCTGCAAGGTCAGGAAAAGAATGGCAGCAAGATTTTAGGATTTAAAAAGTTGTCAGTCATTAAGCCTTATGTTGCTGAATACTGCTGACTACTTCTGAAAGCTTCTGGGAAATCTTTAGGCATTTTTGGACTGGAACTTGCAAGTCAAAGTAGAAAACTTCTGTTTTCTTGGGTCAGTGGTATTACTGGAAGAGAGATGATATTTTCTTGTGAATAAGGTGCCACAGGAAAAAGGGCCTTGAAATCTTGTTGCAGTAACTGATGGCTGTAAAATATAGAACTTTGCAATTAAAGTGTTTGTTTATAGCTGAAGATTGAACCAAATACTGAATTCATCTTGAAGCTCCTCTTTGGAGAGCCAAGGTGAAGATTTGGAAAGGGAATAACTGGCAGCAGGAGGCTGGCTGAGCGATCACGAGAATCTTCCATTTCACCATATGGTTGACAGCTGCCCTGTTCCTATTTGTCGTGATGTTCTGTGTTACACAGGATTGGTGATGTTTAACTGCTTTTGAGCACTTACATAACATTTGAAACTGCTGTGTTTTGTCCACTTATCTGAACTCCACAAGTTCTACATGGAGTGGGATGAAAAGCTGGGTTTACCCCACCCTTCCTCCTTGTAAAATGGTCAGTGCTGAGCCTAGGAGTAGGTAAGATGTTTTAAATACAGGCTTGGGAGAATAACCTTAGATTTCATGTAGAAAGTAATATAAAACTTTAGGATAAGTTCTTCCGAAATCCACATATGTTAAGACGCAGACTTTTAATAGCGTGTCTTAAAGAGCTGGGCAGCTGTGAAGGGGAGATCTGGAGGGAGTGCAAATTGTTTTGAAATGTTTTGAACTTACTTCAGGCCAGGCAGACTTTGTTAATTTTATATATATTCCTTTCCTTTTCAACTGTCAGAGAAAAGTTGTTGAGATAACATATCCTTTGAGCTGTATAACAGAAAGGGCGGCAGCTGCTTCTGAAGGATTTTGAAGTAGGACACAAAGCTGTGGGCTCATCTACCTCTGTTCCCTGCAACCTCCACAGCAAATGCATGTGCTGAAAGTACTGTGATACATGAGATCGGTGGTTATTAATACCATGTTTTTGATATGAGTAGAAGTTTTATCTGGGGAGCAAAGCATGTTTTGGCAATAAACCCCACACAAAGTAAATAACGTGGCCTTTGCGCCTCTAGTTCTGACCTCATCTCCCTCATTGTTTGTTTTTGAACAGAAGCCCTTTATTACTTGATTATTCCACATTGTGCTCTTATAAAAGTCTGAGATGCTTTCCTCCAGAAACTCCTAGATCATCTTGCAGGTCAAGTTATTTCTGATCAGAAAAGGCTGTAATGCTGGGTTTAGATACTTAGAGCTGTGTGTTTGGCTTTTTTTTTAGTTTTAATTTGCCTTTATTTGTCAGGTGGTATTAGAGCTCTTTACTGGGTGGGTTTGAATAGCTTTTCTGATTATTTGAGAGCCAGCTGGATACTTTGAGTTCTCTTATCTGCTTTATAAAAGTCTGGACACAGCTACTCTACGCTCTCTTGGTAGCTCTGTGGGATAAGTGACATACTCTTCTTGAACAGAAGTCTACATGGTCAGAAGTTTGCACAGAAGATTCATGTTTAACAGCTGATGTTCTATTTTCAGGAAGGGCCACAGAAATGATTACTAACTGACTTTGCTAATGACTTTGAAACCCCAGAGAAGCACCTGCAGGCGGTTGGGAAGAAGTACAGAGGTTCCTCTCGAGCTCCAGTAGGTAATTTCCAGCCCTCCACCATCACTGAACCTTCTCCAGTTCAAAGCCAGTGGCTTTCTGATGCTTTTTTACTGTGAAAGATGCTCTTTAAATAGATTTGGCTGACTGTCAGGCTTAAAATCAAATGATTCAGATTAGATAAGTGTTCACAAGATTTCATTACAGTGTTTTAAGAGACAGTCCACTATAGTTTATAAAACCCACAAGCATTCTGGATGAAGAAGTTAAGAGAACTGCTTGCTGTAAAGAGTACCTTCATGCAGTATAAAGCCATACTTGACCTCAGCAGCTTGCAGAGTCTCACTTTGGAGTGTTTCTGCAGAACATGGTCTCTCTGTGCCTCTTGTTCAGAGTTAACAGGAACATAGAGTGGACTTAGTTTTGTTTTTCATGAGTTATTTGTTGGTTTGAAAAGTTTGTGTAATAACATACTCTTTTTTTCCATAAAACACTTGTTCAGTTTTCTCCCTTCAATCACTGTAGAAGCATTAAGTTGTCTACTAGTTCAGAAATGCTGGTGTTGTCACTTCAGGGAGCTGTATTCCCAAGAGGCAATTTGGCCTATCAGTATCCTGCCTACAGTTTTTTCTAGTGTTGGTAGAGTGTAAAAATACAATGGAAGTGACCAAAATTACTGCAGTTTTGGTCAATGATATGTGTTATCCCAGTTTGCTCACTGTTCTGTCTAGTCGCTTCAGTTTTGGTTTCCATTATCTTGTGGTGGTCTTCACCATGTCTTCTGGGAAACCAGTGTTTGTCATAGGCTTGCTGTACCGTTACTCTCTAAAATAGTACATCTGTGGATTTGGGGAAGCTTTTGTTTTTAATCATACTCCAAGATCGTTTTGATGGTCTTTACTAGCAACTTTTTTAGCCTAACATTTGGATAATTACTTTTGCATACTTGGTGTCTGAAAGACCATTCATCATAACCTTATGCAAACTGAATATATTTTCTAACACGGTTCTGGGGAGTTAGCCTATGGTCGCTGATACTCACAGCTCTGTTGTAACTTTACAACACTTCACAGACTAGGAATTGTGCAATAGCAGGACAAAAAAAATAAGGAAGACTAGTATGAGTCTGTCATGGGAATCAGTGGTGCTGTCAGTTCCTTGTTCCACCTGGTTGGCACAAGTAGCACAGAGCTGGTTAATTAAGTCATTGCTTTAAGAGAAGGATTGACAGATGGGTGTAAGCTTGACAGAAGAAGCATCACAGGCTTCCCCCCCTCCTCTTTTTCCCAGCATAGCACTCAAGACTGAAAAAAAATGTGTAAAGCAGAAAGGTGGTGGGGTTTTTTCCTCTATTGTCCCATTTGCACTATCAAAAAATTCTTGGAGATAGAGATGAATGGAAATAATTGTACCTTTTCCTAGTTAAATTATGTTGTCTAGATGCACAAAGAAATCTGTCCAGTATTTCTGCCTAGCTAAGAATCTCAAAAAGAGGAGACATCCATAAGAGGAGTAAGTCATCCCTTCTTTGGTTGTGCTACAGCTAACTTCTTTGAGGGATGTTCACCTTCAAGATCACTGCCTGTGTTGGTTTAGGCCCTGCTGGGACCCGAGACCACGTTGCTGTTGCCCCTCCCCCACCCTCAGCCAGTCAGGCTGGAAGTGAGGCACAAACCCCGGGTTAAAATAAGAAGAAATTTAATACAGCAGTGTGATAAATAACAGTCTGAACAACAACAGTAGCAATGATAACAACAATAAACAGCAATAACAGTAAATAAGACAAAAGATATACAGAGAAATACCGCAATGGTTACAGACAGCTCGCTTGCGATGCTCCCCGCCACCAAAGCCACAAAGGAAAAAGTTCCTGCGCTCCCGCACTGGACCTGAGGTCAGCATGGTATGAATAACCCACCTGGAGATCCCTTCCCCCTCTCTGCTGGGGGAACTTAACCCTATCCTAGCTGAACCAGGACACTGCCCTATTCACTCTTTTCTTCATCCAGCCTCATGGTTATTTGGTAATGGGAACTTTTCCTGTCCCTCTGTTTTATTTCATCACCATCAAGATTGAATTTAGACTGACTTGCAAAGCTCTGGCTGTGCTTTGGGATGTCTAAACTGTAAATGAAGGTCTTAATATTGATAGCTCTACAATTAAATATAATTTAATCCATGCAGAAATTAACAGATACTTTAATCATTTCGGCTTCATAGAGAAAGCCTTTAGTTGTGAAACTTTTTCCCTCTAGCTGAGAACAGCCATAGGATCAGTCAAGGGGATCTTTCTCCTGCTTCCTCACCAAAAGAATGAGCCATCTGGGTGAAAACTTTCACCAAAGTCCATTGTCTTGGACAAGTCTGTCTGTCTTCTTTGTTATGAAAAATGCCTAAACAAGGGATTAAAAAGCATTTCTCATCTGCTTAGTCTTTCAGCAGTGTTGTGGCATGTCAAGGGACAATTTGCCCTCAACACCATTAATCTACTCCCTACTGCCAGAATAGGTGGTAGAATCTTGGGAGTGGGAGGAGGTCTCTTTTCTAAAAACACACACATTTACACATTGAAGCATTTACTTTGTTCTGTGTTTTGAAGGTTCCTTCAGAAATAGACGTAATGAAAAATAAATTCTGGACCTCTGCTCTTTTTTAACAGTGTGATAAATACTTAATTGGTGGTTTCAGTCATACCTACTGCTAAATGGAAACATCTCCTTTCCTAAATGGTTTGTTCTAATTCAACTATGTGCCTGGAATGGTTCATCAAGCAATAGCCTAAAACTTTTGGAGATACATGAGACTGCAGTAAGAGAAGAGTGTTACAATTTTTTTTTGATCAGTGATGGTGGGACCTCACCAGAGAATGAAGGATGCAACTTGAGATGTTATGTTTCTATGTGATAGATTTAGTAAGTGAATATGAGCATGAACAGGGACTTGAACTCTTCTGTGGTACATTTCTTGTGTAGAGTGCTGTGCTCTGCTGTCCCAAGGACAGACTCAGGTTTCTTCAGGACAGAAGTACATGCTGAACCATGGCCAGCTTTGCTCTGGGGTTGCATTGTTGGAGATGCGATGGGAGTGGTGCCCCATGCCCTTCTCTTGTCTGTTGAGCCTGTCTCTGCAGCTGGGATCCCTCCCTTCTTCCTGAAGAAAGCTGTGGCCAAACAGCATGAGTTCAAGGAAAGATCCAGAATGTTGGAAATTTAAAAAATTATATACTCTTTATATTTTTGAATATTATTATTTGCTCTTTATTATAAAATTTATATAACGTGATAAGGTTGTGCAACTTTTCAGGGATATAGTTAGCTTTTTTTAATCTGCTGGGTAGATTAATTTTGTGCCTTATTCCAATGAATAGTGTTCTTAATATGATAAAATTCAAGTACCTTAAGTTTTTAGGTCTTCTGACTCAGTTCATTATGTTTCTAAGATAATGCTTTGAGTAATGAACCAAGAGCATAATTTATGCTTTTGCATCTGGCACTCCTCCTATTTTGGTCATATTTCTGTATTAGTAAAATTTCCAACAATGAGGGTCTCTTTCCTATAAGAACAGTTTTCTCTGATAATACCTTTCTCTTTTATTTAAGACTTGTTTTTCTGGAGTCATGCCAAGATGCCACTGGGACATTCTGTAGCTACTGCTTTGTAATCTGTCATCTGTGGGTTTTTTGTGGGGTTTTGGTGGTTTTTTCATTGTTTCTTGTGTGTTGGGTTTTTTGTTTGTTGGTTTTTGTTGTTGTTGTTTTGGGGTTTTTGGTTTGGTGGGGGTTTTTGAGTTTTTTGTTGTTTTTAAATACAAGAGTTACGTGGTGCTGCAGTTGTCACCTAGCATTAAAATGCTACAGAAGGCTGGGAAGCTCCATTGACAACTCAGTTGTAGGGGTTTTCCTTGTACTGTTAAAAAGCTGTTGGCTTGTATGTGTTCTTAATAGGGGAAAGGTCTTTCTCAAACTTATTTAATCAGAAACAAAATATGAAAATGTTTTCTCACTTAACTATATAATTCTCTGAAGCTTGTGGCATATATCATTAAAGTGTTATCATGATTTCATTTCAGAAAGCAAATTTTTGGTTTTCTGCAGTTCTGTGGTTTGGACTGCTTACGAGCTAACACAGTATCTGGGGGAAGTAGCATGTTTGGGGAACACCTACATCTGCTGACAGGCTTGCACAGCAGTAACCTTCCTCTTCCCTTACAGATAACTGCTGTTTTCTTGGCAATTATATATTTATTGGCTGTTTAAAATATGGGAGGGTTAACTTTTTGCTACTGATGGTTTGTCAGTGGTGATAGAAACAAAACACTATTTTAGTAATGATGGTTGATTTTTACAAAAGTTATTTTTTCCTGCTTTCTTTTTGTTACCCTTTTTATGGTAGTGTAAGTGATCTGTAAATAATCCATATGATTAGTTTCTTATATATATTTCAGATTAATTAAGATTCCATTTTTTAGCTATTTTATAATGTTGGTAAGTTTTTAGAGGTTGGCAAAGGGTGAAGCTGCCATTTATCTCCAGAGATCTGGTTTTGTCGTAACTGGGTGGTTACCAGCTTAAGTGTTTTCTTCATGTTCTTAGCTCTATAAAAGTCCTATAGCCAGATGAGCAAACTGAACTTGTTCTTGTGAGTGACCATAGCAAATGTGTGGTAAGAAGTCAGTTCTCTAAGCCTGTGCAAATGCAGTGCAGACAGTAATCTTGCACAGTTACTGTCAAAGTCCTGGCCAGCTTGCAGTAGTCTTGCTGCAATGACAGGCAAACTACAAAGCCTCTAACCTGATTCAGGTTCCAAGACAGTAAAAATCAATAGAAAAATACGTATTCGCTTTGTCATAACTGAGTCAGCTTAGCTCAAGGAGTAAAGTTTCGTAGCTCATTTTGAGAGCAGAATCTTGTTTTGAACTTGAACTCCACTGAATAGATGCTGCTCACAGCTATGCACCTTGGGCGTGTTTTGGACTGTATTTTCCATCTTTTCATAGGTGCTGTGGAAAGGAGAAGATAGAGTGCTTGGCTCAGGGGTTTTTTTGGGGAGTTAGCACAGAGCCTGCTTGCCTCGGCTCATTCCATGCAGCATTCTGCTCTGTCTCTGTGGCGCGGGCTTAGCCACTGCACCTATTGCAAGTGGTGTTGGTTTACAGAGATCCTTAAATTGTTGCTTGAAACTGAATTACCTCACACAGCATGATTGGCTCATGGTTCATTAAGGGATTGAGCAAAGAAAGGGGGCTGAGGCAGAAGTTGCTTTGAAATGAATCCTGTATATGTTCAGTGCTCAGGAATGTTGTGCGACAAGCATGGTAATGGTCTGTCTGCAGGCTTGCAAGCATATTTGAAAATTTTGCATGACACACTGGCAACCAAGAATATTCATCTGTATATAGGTATTTGTCTGCCTTACAGCAATGCTGAGACTTCATTAATATTTGTAGAATGAATTTAATAAAAGTACAAATAAAATATTACTAGAAGGGAATGGGTTAGGCTGCTGTAACACATTCGCAGATGTTGAGGAAGTTCCTTCTGTGTTTTGACAGAAGATGAAGAATTTATAATTGTGTGGAAAGGGAAAAAAAAATGCTTTCACAGATACCTAGGATATCTTTGTAAGGAATTATTCTCGGTTTTTGCTAATGCACACAGTCTATGTATGTTTATTTTGTAGTGACTTCATGCTGCAATTACTGCTTTGGTACATGTGGAATAGTCATCTTGCTTATATCAGCCATAATACAAAAATGGGATAATACTAAATGTCATTGTGAAATGTTCCTGAAAAATATTATGCAGTTGTCTCTAAAGTAAATACAGGTGGTCTACAGTTGTGAGAACTTTAAAAAATGTTTTGCCATGAATCTTACAGTTCCTGGTTCTAGGAATTTCTTAGATCAAATTCTTTTTTACATTTTCTGTGAGATGAGGGAAAAAGTGAACTTGTGGTGGGAAGAGCAGTTTCTATTGAATGATTCTTCCAACTTCTTCAGAAGCGTCAGTGTTTTTCAGAAGACATTGTATATCCCATGTACCTAGGTTAAGTAACATTTAATAGAGATACACATAGTTTCTGATTAAGTGAATTTGGAGATTGTTTTGTTCTGGAGAGCTGTGTGCTGCTGAGTCAGGGGAGAGCCTTGTGTCTTTTGTCTTCTTAGACTTCCAAGTTCAGTGCAAAATCCCAGTTCTAAGGTGAACAACATGCTAGCATGTATTCACAGAATCAGAAATGCTCATACCACTGTTTGAATGACTAAGATATTAAATAAATTTAACACTTCAAGATTGTAAAGGATACGTATGAAAACTATCATGGAGTTCACATACACTTGTGTTTTATTTTTTTAAGCTAACTTCCTTCTTATCCCTTCCAACATACTCCAGCCCTCTTGCTCTTACACACTTTTCTCAGAATTCTCTGTTCTTTTCCATGTTTTTTTGGGTGGAGGAAGGTTTATATTTTTTGCTTTGTCTCAGAAGATTCAGTGTATTGTGGGAGGTGAGGTAACACTGGTCTTGGCAGAACACCACAAAACCAAGAGAGTAATTAAATGACGCAAGCCTTTGATTATTTTTCTCTCTCAAGCTTTCTGGCACAACTGGGCATTCCAATCGCAGAAGGAGGATCAGGAGAAGAAGCTTCTAAAGATCACATGCAGAATTAGAAGAACTTTGTTGGAGACTTTCGGTACTTTAAAGCTCTTCGCTCAAGTCCTGGAGTTGCTTCTTTTTTTCCTGTGAGGATAATGTTTCTTTCATCACCCAAGACAGACGTCACTGAAAGGGAGCTGCGAAGGCTTTATTTTAGTTTTGGTTTCTCTGCTCCTTACTAACTGGATTTTTCCTATCTCCTGCAGGAGGATTATAAAAAGATTCGAGAAGCTGGGGTTTTCAGGGTGTGGGAGATAGCTGTTGTTTTTCTCCTTTTGATTCTGGGACCTCCTTGATTTGCTGTTTGTCCCATGAAGTCACTGCCTGTTTGGAAAAGGGAGAAGCAGGGTAATAGATGAACTTGCACAACCATGGATTCCTTCTCTTTGAAAACTTTGTATGTGGCTGCTTGTAAAAGAGGTTTTTGCATACATAAGCATCAAATGAAGAATACCATCCTGGGATGGATTTAAAAGCAAACTGCTTGTGTCCTGATGAAAGGATAAATTCTGTTTAAACTATAATTTAAAGAAGATTGGATGTTCCAGTCTTGAATTTTGGTGGAAGAAAGGAAGGTTTTGATCAAGTCAAATACTCTGCCAGCCTAAACCTGCGTATTCTGCAGCTGAAATTGGAAGATGTCTTGGAAAAGAAATTACTTTTCTGTGGGTCGGGGGAATGTACAGGGCATGTTTACTCCACGAAGTACAACCTCAATAGCACCCAGTAAAGGTCTCAGCAATGAACCAGGACAAAACAGTTGCTTCCTGAATAGTGCACTACAGGTAAGAGCGCAGAATAAAAAATGTTTCTGGATTTGTTCTCTGTCTATTGCAGTATTTTCTTAAGCTTGAATGTGCAACGAATATAGCCAGGCTTGGCTACATAATTGTTTGTGGGGTTAAATAGAATAAAGTTACATTTGGAAATGCAGATTTGTTGAGTTATAGAACAGCTTTTTTCAGTTTTTAGGCTTTCCTGCTGAAATTAACAGCATTCATATAGTCATCACTTAATGTATTTGAATCTCTTGTTTGTGTAAACTTGTAATATGTCAACCCAAGATGAAAATATATGTAGAAAAGTTATTTTTAAATGATAGAATATTGCATAGCTTGCAGTATGTCTACTCCTTACAAGGAAATTTTTTTGTTGAACCAGTCAAGTTCAAGCTTTGATAATACCAATATAAAATCCTTCTTATATAGTCCAGGTTTCTTTCTAACTGCTGATTTGTAGCTTAGTTTAGGTGATTGAGTCTTTACCTTTTGATTTAGAAAAAACCCAACTTCCTGTGAAATCATCAACTGGCTCTTAATGGTGAGTTACTGAACCTAAATCAGGACTAAGTAGAACTTAACACCAGCTGC
The DNA here is from genome assembly GCF_965140245.1 of Athene noctua. Classification (NCBI taxonomy): domain Eukaryota; kingdom Metazoa; phylum Chordata; class Aves; order Strigiformes; family Strigidae; genus Athene; species Athene noctua. The sequence goes on from NC_134041.1 coordinate 44,293,194, forward strand.
ATGCCATACATGAAGGTGAAAGCGTATGACCTGGCCTTTAGTCTTCTGCATAAACCGTTTTCTTCTAAAGCTCGAGGGAGGTAGAATACCAAAAATATTTACAGTCAAAGCTGAATTAAAAAAAAAAAAAAGGCAAGAATGTAGTAATTTCATAAAATGTATACTTCTGGGGTTTTTTGATCTTTAACATTCAGTGTTAGTCTGAGAGACTCTTGAATGTTTGTTGCTCCTTATTCTTAAGTATGTCTATAAACATTCAAGATAAGCTCCAAAGGCAATTAACATCAAAAAATTGGCCTCATTCCTAAGTGTATTTTTTTTTCGTCCTTTTGTTAAGTCTGCGGTAGTTCTTCAGGAATGTTGTGTATAATCAGATGGTTCCAAGGCTTATGTTGCCTCCCAGTCCCTTAAATATAGAGAAAATTTGAGTATAAACATAGCCATGACAATTCTTAAGTTTTGGGAAACGTTACAGATTAACTATTCAATAAACATGCTTTTAAATATAATTTTAGATAACATTCTGTGCTGTGGTTTAGTTAACAAAGTGTTCAAACTGGAAACACTTCTTGAAACCAGCACAACGTTTTTGAGTGCTAAATTTTTCCTAGCCAGTTGCTCTGGGCAAGTTAATCAGAAATAAGAAGTTTGGTTCCACTGTTTATGCTAATAAAACATTTAACCAGTCAGATGCCAGCCTGGACCTTGTTGCTCTGTTCAGAACCTGGCAGGACACAGTTTAGGTCAGGGCTTCTTTCAGAGCAGGCTTCTTTCTTCTGAAAGGCTGGTGGATCTGAGGCTTACAAGAAAGTCCAGTTATTGTTAGTTGAAACTGAAATAGCTGGCACCAACCACATTTATATATAAAGAACTGACACTTCAGAGATTGGTGGTGTAGCTGTTTTACAGACATGAATTTAGATAATTGCCCAAGATTCCACAGATGTAGTGGTAAAGTTTAAGAATAAAACTTGGTGCTGTTACAGCAGACATTGCCTCTCACTGTTGCTAGCAGAACATACAAGGCCAGCTTGCTTTTATGTGCTGTGACCAGGTATGGTTGCACACGTGGTATTCCCACCATACCAGTTGTGAGAAAAATATAGAACTGCTCACCCATGTTAAGGTTAGAAGTCTGCCAGTAATCATGGCATGTAAATACACTTAATAACGATAACATTGGGCATAATGGCTTTTAGTAATTTATCGTTTTGACTTGCAAGACCCTGTTAATGTATACACTGTCTGTGCTCTGTTTTTCCAGTGTTTGAACAAGGAAGCTGCCTAGGAGGTGGAAGGACAGGCATGTTTCGGCCCTAGCAGTCAGTGGGGTGTCCTTGGCAGCTCTGCCCAGCTTCATGGGCTGTGCAACAGCTGGCCATGGTGCCAGCACGGGGGAGCAGTCAGGGCAAGTGCTGCTTAAGCTCTCACTGCCACATAGGCAAAGCAGCAAGTTTTTTAATCTGAAAGTATGTGGCAAGAAATTCAGAGGGATGTACTGCTGTAAGTTAATGTATGTGAACACTACAGCTGAGAAAGAAAGATAAAAATGTCAACTTGCAGTTAGATAAAAGGCATCCCATTTTAAAAGTGATGCTCACTGATATTAGTATACTCTGGGATTATTTAACAAGTACAATTTTAATCAGAGCTTTATGCAGTATTTTATATATTCATAAAATTGGCTGTGCTCCTTTTTGTGTTTCAGGTTCTCTGGCACTTGGACATTTTTCGCCGCAGTTTCCGTCAAATCACAACGCACAAATGTATGGGAGATTCTTGCATCTTCTGTGCCCTTAAGGTAAAAGTTGGAAATAAATGAAAGACAATTTTTTTAAAAATTGATCAGAAACATTTCCAATATTTGACTAAAATGTGTAATCAAACTCACATCTGGAAATTTGTGAGAGCAAAGGTGAATCTCATAGATATTGGCACAAGACACTTATAGTACTGTTTTTAAGATATGTCCAAGCTAATAAATTCTGAAAATACTGTAGGTAAAGCTTCAGGCAGGACTTCTATCGGTGGAGTACAGATCACTGTGAGTCTCCATGTTTGAAAGATCAGTCAGCCAGTCAAACATCAAATTGTTTTGGTATTTTTCTAATGTATCATTTGGTTTGTAAATATCATACTGTATACAGTTAGTACGCTTTTCAAAAGTTACCTTTCTTTCAGAGCTACTTTAAATGTCAGCATGGAGAAAGCCATTTAGGTTTAAGCCTTTCTGTTCAAAACTGTTTATTATGTAAAACTAAAAGTTATCTTCTACTGCAAAATATTGATGCCTACATTAAATGGCTCTGCTCTTCCTGGTCTCTATTGTAAAAAGCATCAGTTCTGTTTGTAGATGCAGATACAATAACCGTCTGTCATAGATGCTGCCTGGACAGTAGAGATTTAGATGCTAGCTCTGATTGCAAGTACTGTTACATGCTTGAGTAAATTGTGCAACCTAACATCTCCATTTGTCTCCACCCATTAATTTTCAGCACTTCTGGTGTTTTGTGCCCTCATTTCTAAGTTTTGCTGCTTTAAACCCACAGCTCCCTCTAACCTTGTGGAAGGAATGGATAGGATGCAAACACGATGAAAATATCAGCTTTGATCTTCCCAAGCAGTAATTTTTCTTTGTGAAATTGGGACCGAGACACTTTATTTGATCACAAATGGGTTGTGAAATCCAATGAAATGTATAAATTCATGGTGTGAGAATTTTTTGTCATGAGTACTGTGTCCAGTAATGAAAAGGACAGGCAGCATGCCTTAGGAATAATGGCAAAATAGTGTGCAACATTTAAATTAAGATCGTCTGAAGTTCACAGGCAATATTTGTAGTATAATAGCTGTCTTACTACTGTTAAGTGACTCTACAGGTGCTCTTATAGAAACAGGCTTGAAATGAGCTTTCTAGTGAGTTTTTGGACTGTTGTTGAGGGGATTTCTCGTGTAAAAGAACAGCAAAGAAGAGACTTAAGGCATGAAAGAAGATAAGTAATTTCCTTCTGAAGGGAGATTTGTCTCAAGACTTACCTGTTGAAATGATGACACAGGATGGTATTTACAGCAGTATCATCAGAAGAGGATATAACAGTGGTTTAGGAGCAAGATAGCACATCCAAAATGAGAAATACAGCTATCCAGCCAAAGAAAAGATGGAGTGTTAAATATATTCCCTTCCTTACAGGGAAGTGGCAAGACCTAGGCATAATCTGGTTTGAATTCATTAACTTTAGTGGATAAATAATTTGAAGCTAGTTCTTGAATCATGCCCTTGAGTATTTCTAAGTGATTGTGGGCACTCTTTGGTAGCTGAGATGAGGACAGAAAGAAAAGGCTTTGGGAAATTATCGTGATTGTAAGCTTTTGCTCTTCTGGGGTTTAACCTAACAGCAAGATATGGCAAGGAAATACTGGGAGATCAGACAGGTTCTGCCATTTGATTGAAAGTAGACTGGACTCCAAGGCAGAGTATTAATATAAAGATAATAGATAAAAGTCTTTTTTCTGAATGAAAGTACTGAAAAAGAGGACAGGGAAAAAAAATGTTAGGAAAGGATGAACCTTTGTGGAACTGGTATTGAAAGATGAACTCTGAACAAAGATACGTGTGGATTAGCAGTACCTGTATGAGAGGGGAAAGCATTAAGTAAGACTGGAAGATGACAGGATATCTGGAATATATGTATTAAAAACAAACATACGGCCGAAGAGTGTTTAGTGTTGCTAATAAAATCCTTGATTTTTATGTCCTGCTGAAGTGTGCAGTATGCTATTATAAACTTGGAAGTGACAGGTAGAGTGGCAGAATTCACAAATTGTAGCCTGCTATCATATGCTTATTTTTTAAATTAAATAGTGTTTGAAAAAAAATTGCCGTTCTCTCTTCTTGCTCCCAGATATCTGCAAGGATTTTTTGGTTTGTTTTCTATCTGAAGTTCTTACCAATGCCATACTTAGCCAGAAGGTGTTACAACCCTTAGTTTCCAACAAAGCTATAACGTTGCCCCAAATCCTCTAGTATTTTTGCACATTTTAGAAAACTTGCATCTGGTTGTGTGCAGAATTCCTGTAGCTCACAAAACTTAACGTACAGAGAAAAACTCAAGAAATTCTTAAACAAGTAAAGAATTATCTGGACAAGTATTTCTGAATAGGGGCTGTAACCAATACTTGACAAAGTAAATAAATGAATTCCAGCTGGCTTTAATCCAAACCAAAATGTTAGCGTTTCCTCTATCTACAGTCTGTTCTTCATGGGAAATTTCAGTGTGTTCTACCCCAGTCTATTCCAGGACCTTTAGAAAGTTTACAGACATATATTGTAAAACTCTACAAGAGAAAAAAGGACAGATAAATTTGTTTCTTAGAAGTTATAGAAATGTTTTACTCCTGTTTCCCTTATGCTCATAAAGCAACTGACAATTTTAAGTTGTTCTCCAGGTGATACTGTAATAAAGTTTTGACCTTTATTAACTTGTGTGAAAAGTTGAGGTGTGTACATAAATACTTGAAAATTTTCCCCCATTTTTGTTATCAAGTCTAATATTATAAAGATTAGTAATAAAGGGTGTCACTTAAGTGAAATTGGGGATGCAAACCTCCCCTCACCCCCCAAAACCCCCCCAAACACTAGAAACATAGGCTGTCTTGCTTGCATGCAACTGAAAAGCTAGGGATACTAAATGGTAAAGATATGCACAAGGGATAGCCTGAAACCATGGAGATGGTCACATTCATCTTCATAAACTCCTTAAGCAGGCAGTAGAGGGGAGAGGAAAAAGGCTGTTTTAAGGTATTTACTTGTTCTCTGCTGCCCTCTGGATCAGTGTTCTGAAACGGCTCCTTTTTTTTTTTTCCCTCCTCTAAAAGTCTGGCTGTCTGGCACATACTATGTGTAAATTTGTATAAGACAAATGGGATAATATGCTTAATATGCACCTAGTACTGTAAGCATCACCAAGAGCATGTTTTGTGTCCCAGTGTGGCAGGATCATCCCTTCCCTTCCATGCTCATCTCTTCCCTTGCCCCAGCCCTCCTATCTGTTCTTTTAACTGTTGTCCTGCCAGGGTAATGCCAGCTTAGCCTCCAGGTCTTTGACATCCTCTTTTTCTTGAATCTTGCCTTAGGCTTTAAGATGAGGGAGAAGATATGGCTGGATCCAGTGAGCACACAGGAATTTGGAGCTCTCTACCATGCAAAAATCTCCCATTAGGGTCTGGGGAGAGGTAATTAGCCCTGCATGATATCAGGTGGATCTGCCTGAAATACCTGTCCGGACCAAGCAAGGTGGAGGCAGGACGTGTTTACTCTTCTCCAAAGCATGCTGGCATGTTCAGATTCCAGCCTGGCTTGAGAAAGGGGCAGTGCTTGGGGGGAAGAGTCTCTGTTGTGTCCCCCCTCCACTCCAGGTTCCCTTCATAGGATACCTGATATCTCCTGTGTGTGCAGAGAGGGTTCTCGCTCTTCCCCTACTTTGAACTGTTGCTCTAAAGGCGACATTCGCTTCCCATTAGAGGAAGATAGTCATCACTAAGCTAAATTTAGCCTTTGAATAACACCAAAGAAGATGTATTTTTTTCCACACTTTCTTGGCGTGCTGCAACTGTTTCTAGGGATTCTGATGTCATGCACAGTATTTACTGTAAATGCTCAGCTAGCTCTATAAATACTTCTAACTTTACTTTTTATAAAATGAGGGATCACAGGACAGTGATGTCATACCTGATATCAAATCGCATTTTATTTTTGTACCACATTGAAGCCATTCATTGCACAAATTCTTGAAGTGATTTTAAAACTTGCTGTGCTACCTGGCTGTTTATGTGACTACAAAATGAACCTTGAAATCATTCTACACATACATTCACTAGTTATTTTGAAGGAACCTTGCATCAACAGTTATAAAAAGACAAGGGAGAGCTGCAGACTCTTGTGCTGGAATCCCAAACACTGTTTCTTAAGATATGGCATTATTTAAGTGTTCTTTTTTCAGTGCACAAGCTGTCCTTACTGCTATGTGGTTTGCCTGCTGTAACACTGGAACAGCTTTTTGGTTTATTATTAATGTTGAAGTTACTGTGTTCTATTTTCCTTTTTCTAGAGCATGGCTTTCCTTTGGTGTTTGTTTATCACAGCTGGAGGAGGGTAGCAAGAGGGAAATCCGTCCACTGTACTAAGCATGCCATAGAGAGTTTGTTCTCCTTCCAGGGATTGTACTGGGATCTCCATAGTGCCAGGATATAGGACAGAGTGTTTTTTATAGGTCGCAAAGAAGAATGCTCTGTTGATTGATAAATTCCAGTAGGGCTGGCCTTTTCTGTAATTGTCATGTGCAACAAAAGCAGGAAGAATATTAATTTTTCTGTGTAGAAATGATGTTGTTTTCTAAGGTGAAATAGGGCATTAGGGTGTTTTCAAGAAGTAGAATGAAAATAGTTTGTGGTTCTGATTAGTCACTTGAATGAAATGGAGCGATCTGTTATGAAAAGTTCATTATATGGTCGAGACAGTAATAGGTCGATTGCAAAGATACTAGCCTCTTGTTTTGTGTTTTTTTCCAAATCAGGATAGTATTTCAGGGTAAAACAGTAGTAAAAATATATAAAATAATTACTTTTATTATGTAAACTTTTTTTTTCAGTTGGCATTTGCAGTTAACTGCCTGACAAATAATCTAGCAGCACATACAGTTTCCGGACTTAATAAACTGGTAATTGAAGCTTCCAAATAATGACTGCCTCTTTTGATCAAGCAGTTGATGAATAGTCATCTAGTTTATGTGGACACGCTGTGATTTGGGTTTCTTCTGATACCCTCCTAAACAAAACTCACAGAAGGTATATTTTTAATTGATTTTTGATGTAGTAGCCAGGGGTACCTGACTTTACAGTCCATATTGGGGACCTTATGTTAGTGTTTAGGGCACAGTGTGAGTAAAAATGGGAGAGAGACTGTAAAAGAAAGGAATAATGGAAATCTAGGTTGGTTGTTATCAGACTTAGAGGTTTGGAAAGAGGTCCATAGACACAAAATGGAATAGAGCTAGAATTATTTCCTCCCTTGAAGGCGAATATAAAATGAGGAAATGTGAGGAAGAAATGTGAGCTAGTGGAAATACTGTGGGTGAAGGCTGATGTGGTTGGATGGGAGAGAAGTGATTTTAGCAGCCAGAATTCTGATTGAAACAGGTTGTTGTACTGAGTAAGAGGCTGCATCAGGAGAAAAGTGTAATGTTCTGGATGAGAGATTAGGTACTGTAGACAAGAAGAAAAAAGTCCAATGGATATAATGGAGTAAGAAGGGTATGCTGTTCAAATGGAGATGTTTTTTTAAAAAAAAAAAAAAAAAACACAACAAAAACAAACCAAAAAACCCCCTGTCACAACTGAGTGACAGCAAGAATAATATTGATATATTGATCAGTGAGAGAAGGATGAGGATTGGCCATGTTAATAGTTGTAGCTTTTGCTAGAAGACAGAAACTTAATGTAGGGAATACTAAAGCACTTCTGGGAAACGTGTTTTATTCTTTGAAAGAAAAACCACACTGCTAGAGCTGCAGTGATATGCCCTTTCAGAATGAACTTCAGCACAATTCTGGAAGAGAATAATTAGTTCTCAGAAAGTTGCCAAGGGCAGAACTCAAATTTACAGTGCATGGACACTAATCTGATTCAATAGCTGTTGCCTGTTGTCTTCAGCCATTGATTTATTTTTATGCCAGCCTGCGTCTACATGCTTAATTAAAAAGTCGTATGTCATGTGTATCAAGTCTGGGGTTTGTTTCATCAGTATGGTTAGACACAAAATTGCAGATGGATATTTTTTTTTCCTAGGGAGAAAATGGATTCCAAATACTGTTAGAGATAATTTGGAGCAGGTTTTGTAAACTATGAGGGATTCATAGATATTTCGGCTTCCAAATCTTTAAAATTTGAAAGAACTCTAAAATGTCAATCCCATGAATTATCTCAAAGAATAATCGCTATCTTTATGCTCTAATTTAATGAAGAACAGCTAATTTTATGATCATGCATGTGAATTTTAGCATTCTGAAACAAAGTCAAGTTTTAACTTGAATAGTTGTATGATAAAGGTTCCTTGTCTCAAACATTAGGTTATTTTCCTTTGAAACTTTAGAAAGTTTAAGTTCATCCCCACATTGCCCAAACCGGAGGAGACTGTTTTGGGAGACCAGTGATTCTGCAAACCTTCGTTCTGACATATGTCAGAAGCCCATACCTACCTGTAGTAGGAAGGATATGAAGCTTCCAGTTACAAAACTCGGAAAAAGCCTTCTGAATGGCAATAAGCCAAGTGGGGCTTTATAGTAGATTGCCTGAGATGGTTAAGGAATTTTCAGGTTTGGATGCCTCTGAGAGCAAGCTGGTAGAAGATCAACTATGTAATTATATCTGATCTTGAGTTCCTTGGGGAAGGAGTAGATGCAACTAGATGGAATTCAGCTATTTATTCCTCTTAAAGAACGCTTGTGCTTCCTAATTCTTCTGTCTGCTACTCTTTCCAGACCTCTGAAGATCTGTAAGGAAGGGGATATGAGGGGAAATGGACTCCTTTTATATAGACATCAGGAATGCAGTGTAACCAGAAGACATACTTCCTATGAGAAAAATCCCTTGCCCATGATGTTCTCTGTCTTGGCTTGTAGACTTATCAACGTGCCAACAACAGGTCATCAGTGTAGAAAAGTACTGCTGCTAATTCAACATCAGTAATATCTCAGATTTTATGTTAAACTAAATATAACATAAACATAACTAAAATATATGGTTGTGACTTTTTTTTTTTTTTTTTTGTTCTGCAACCTTGATTTTAGTTACTGAAAACTGGTAAAATAGGAGAAGCTTCCCTTGTTCACGAAGCTTTTAGCAGTGTCATATATTGTTGCTGCTTTTAGGGATACAGTTATTTGTGTTGGAATGTAGCCACTGAGAGAGATAATCAGTGTGGTGAATACACTAATGGATTTTCACTATCTTCAAATTCAGATGAAGTTTTTGAAAGAGAACAAAGGTTTGAATGTTTCTTATATGAAGTTCTCATTAAGTTCAGAAGCACTTGGAGAAAAGGTGTCATGAAACTTCAGGGACAGAGAGGGCAGCTTTCCTGGTCTGTGTGCCCACCTGGCTTTCAGACCTGTATATGGAACAAATATGTTAGTAATTAACAGGATCACTCAAGGGCAAGAGCTGAAATTAAGGAGATCTGATTTAGATAACTTAGTGATGAAACTGCAGGAAATGCCACACCTGTCCATCTAAGGCTGAGAGACAGGAAAGACCTGTTCCTAAGGTGAGCAAAGAACCTATCTTGAAAGATAAAGAAAAGGGGAAACAACAATACCGCCCCCCCCCCCCCCCCCCCCCCAAAAACACAAAAAACCCCCAAAAACCCACAACCCAAAAACCCCCTAGCTGAAACCCAGCAAAAACCAAAGACCCCTGGGTTCAAAGTGCTTTTGACTCGATTTGAGATGCTTTTGGGACTTGATACAGAGAAATGATTACTTGTTTTGAGATTTATTTACTTATAGAAAACTGCTTAGCAACTTATTTACTTATTTTTAGCAAGTTATAATATTTTTTTAAATATTGCTAGGAATCCTGCTTGCCCAGACTGTTCTGTGGAATTTTACCCAGGACTACTGTGTTCATCAAAACAAAGCAGTTCACTGTGAAAATCTACCAAGGATTACAGTGTTCAGCAAAATATTATACTTTTGTCCTTGAGTAACAGGTGGCTCTAGTTGGAATTTTGCTAATTAGTAAAGATAGCCATATACGAATGGTAGAAGTTCTGTTGGTTCTCTTAAATAAGATAGAAAGTAAACCATCTGAAAAACACTCTTGTTATTCAAGAAATTGGCCAAGAGAATCTGCGCATGCTTCAGGAAAAAAACTAAAGTGAGAAAGACTATGATCCTTCCTCCCAAAGACACCCGAAGATGCCCACAAGGAGGCAATGCGCGGGTGCAAAGATGACATAAACTGTTGACATCAGCCTTTCTAACTAACCCAGCCTTACTCATGCATATGTACGTTTGTGTTATGTAATCCAATGAATATGGATATCCACACTCCGTAAGTTTTTGGTAAAATGTGCGGTGGGTGTGCAAGCTTTGTGGAGAGATCTCCTTGCACCCTGGCGCTGGAGTAAACATACCTGCTGTATAACTCTATTCGAGTTGTAGAGTCTTTTTCCACGAATCAGACTTCCTACAAGCACTGTGTTCTAGTGTGCTCTAAACTGCACTGTGCAATGACCTGATAAGATTTGATCTTTATTAGATTAAAATGCATGATTACTTACTGGTTTTAAGACTTTTTTTCCCTTGTAACCTAAATAAGACTATACTATTGCGTGCTATGTCATTGCAAATTATATGTAGCATTCTTCTATACAATATTGGGATCTTTTATTCCTTTATGTATTAGAATTTTTCACAGAATTCTTTGATCTTGCTAAATTATTTCTGTTCTGCGGTTGTAGTAACAGATTTCAGTTTTCTACGGTTTAATGAAAATTTTCTGGTTTTAATTGTGAAGACTAATTTTGTGATGCAGAAAAACTTAAAATGCAGGATCTTGTGGAAAACAGTTGCATATAATAATCGGGATCACTTTTTCCTTACTGGATCTCTTTATGTTAACTAGTAGGTATATTGCAGGTAAAAGTAAAGTATCTTTAAAGATGGAAATTTAAAATAAGAGTTTTTATTTGCTTGCTTGCTTCTGCTTTTACCTACTTTGGAGCCTGCATTGCTTCTCTCCACCCCACTAAGAGTGCAGAGCCATTTCAGAGTTCTCATTGAAGTAAACCGTGTCTTCTCCCTCAGATCCCTGCAGTGAGGTTGCATGCCAGTGGCTAGGCAAGTGCCTAGTTTTCAGATCTGTGAAGTGAAATTGATGATAACCAGAATAAACACATTTCTAAAGCACAGTCATGAATATTTTCCAGTGCTCTTAAATTATTTAATGTAAAGTGCTGAAGCAGGATGGAGTTATGTTCCACTGTGCTTTTTTTGTTGAGATCCACTGAAATGAGAGGATTTACTAATGAAACACAAAACTTGCTCTGTTATCAGAGTGATGGATATGGGAATCAAGGTTGTTAAGAACAGAGGCTGTCATTCTTTCCATTTTTATTTATGTATATATATTAAAAGGTAACTGAGGAGAGGTATTGTCTGTAGTTCATGAAGTGTGAGACTTAACTGCCTGTCATTGTTTGAGCTCAGAGGGCATCTGAGCACCACGAAGCTGCTTGCTCCCCCTTTCCTACCCACTGCTGAGAAGGGAAAAATAAGCAGACTCCAGCTCCTTGCTCCTCCCCCTAGTGCTGAGAAGGAGGGAAGCAAAAGACCCAGGAACTTGAGATAAGGACAAGGAGGGAAGATCTAATCCTTTAAGGCACAGGCAAAAGACAGACTCCTTAGAGGAAGAAGAAAAACACAAAAATTTAATACAGACACTAACAACAACATGTAACAGACAGAATAGTATAGTGAGAAGCATTACCACATCCTGAAAACACCTTCCCCCAACCCTCCCTTCTTCCCAGGCTTAGCTTTTCTCCTGATATCTCTACCTTTCTCCCTCAGTGGTGCGGGGGGCAGGGAGTGGAGGCTTCAGTCAGCCCTGTTGCTTCTTCCACTTCGGTGGGGGGAACTTCTGTCATTCCTCCCATGTTCCAGTGTGGTCCCTCTCTCACAGGAGAGAGTCCTCCACAAACCAACTCTGACATGAGTCACTCCTACAGGTGTGTAGGTCATTCCCTCATGTTGCAATCCTCCCAGCACCAAACTACAACAGTGGGGACTTCTTTCCATGATGTCCTGGCCTTCTTTGGGTGCAGTCACCTGGGTTGGCACGTGGCCCCTCACAGGCCACAAATTGTCATCTGCTCCACTCTAAGCCCCTATGGGTAGCCAGGGGTCAGCCCTGCTGTCTCACCATGGGGTACTGGGGAGTCTCTGCTCCCATATACTTGCCCCCCTTCCTCCTCCTTTCTTCCACTGACATCAGTGTTTGCACAGATGTTCTCACAACTCCCCCGGCTCCTCCCAGGTTCCCCTTCTTAAATACGTTATTGCAGAGGTGCAGCTAATTGGCCCGGCCTTGGTGCAAAGGTGGGTCTGACCCATAGCTGAGGGAGCTTTGAGAAGCTTCTCACAGGGAGCTGCCACTGTAGCCCCACCCACTGCTACCAGAAAAGCCCTACCACTGACTCCATCCAGGACACTGCCTCACAGCCTTCTCTTCATTACCAGTTTCCTCATTGTTACTTGATGCTCTAATAAGGGCAGGATTAGAAGAGCTGTGGGCTTCAGCACAGTGGGCCTTCAACCCATGAATGAGCACTGTAAGGACTGGTAAAATAAAAATAGCAGGAAAGAGAGATGGGCATTTTACATCTGTGTTACATAACATCAACACTATAAATTGTACCATTCCTACAGCCAGAAGTGTCAGGGGTGTGGAGGTTGGTTTACTGCCTGTGCAGTGAGAGTGACGTTCTGCACTTCCAGCTTCCTCAAAGCAGCCAAGATTGCAGTTTGGCAAACCTTCTCCAAGTTTACCTGCTTGTTTCCCGATAAGAAACAAGTAAGAATAGTTAGAGGAGAGAAAGATTCAGCTCATTTATTTCCATTTAACATAGATCATAAGTATACTGGGTAGAAGTTTCCTGTAGTTAAGGGAGAAAGTGATAGATGAATTGACATCACTAGATTCTCGGTATAGATTTGAAAGAAAATCAAACTGCAAACCAGTTTGAGGCTGACTTTCTCCTTGTTTGATTAAGTTTAGAAGGCATAAAGCCAATTGGTGCACAATTGAAGATCCTTCTTTTTTCTTGCAGTAGGAGTGGAGCTTTTCTACAATCTTTAGGGAAATTGTGACATGAGTTTTTATAGGAAAGGACAAGCAGAAATTTGATGCTGTTAGAGATGCTTGCTTGTGGTATGAAATGAGGTAGAAAGTGGTGGTAGAGACAGAATGGTCTTACTTGAAAATAAGACTAGAAGTTTTTACTTAAACTGAGGATCTTGCATACACAATTGTGTTCCTGGATTTGTAGGAGGGCATAACTAAAGTTAAACAACTGTTCAGAAGATCTTTTGGATATCTCACACACATGTGTGCATGTGCATACAGACACACAAAATTGGGTTTTTAATCGGGGGGGGGGGGGGGGAATATGTACTGAACTTTCATGCATATAATCCACACTTCAAATGATAATGCTTCTTCAGAGAACTACTCATCTTTGCAAATGATTGCCCAGATGACCTGTGAGTTACAGTTGACAAAACTGCAGGTTACGGCAACAAGTGAACAGCTGGCCATACATAATTTCTGTTGTGCCTTTTCTCTCCTGCATGCTGACTCAAAAATCATCTAATTCTTATCTGCTTCTTGGACTTACTGGAAGATAAATTTTTTAAAGAGTGCAAGTGGCAGGTTGCAGCAGTTTAAGGGCTAAGACAGTTGGATAGAGTTGCTTGACAGAGGAAAGATGGTGGCATGTGTAAGAAGAAAGGTACTGAGGTGGGAGTAAAAAAAGGGAGAAACAGGAAGAAGTCAGGAAGTTTTGGTATCCATTGTATTTGCTTCAGGAATCAAATTTGGAGGAAGATCCAAGGGGGATTGATACGGAGCGAAATTTACCCCTAAGGTCCCCATGTTCCCTTGGATATGTGAAAGGAAAGGAAGGAATACACAAAGGTGGATATATATTTTAAAGGAGAAACTTTTAGGATTTTCTCTTGTATTCCCTGTACAAATACCTGTGTGTTGCTTTGATCAAAGTGAGTTAAAGGTTTGTTGTTTGTTTTCAGATAACTGAGTAATGTTTTGAAAATACAGTAACCTAACTATCTTTTTCTTACTAGGGTATCTTCAACCAGTTTCAATGTAGCAGTGAGAAGGTACTGCCTTCTGATGCCCTGCGCACTGCTCTTGCCAAGACATTTCAGGATGAGCAACGCTTCCAGCTGGGCATCATGGATGATGCTGCTGAATGCTTTGTGAGTATAGCTGAAAGATGGTTTGACAGACATAGATGTGAACCCTCACTATGCTTTTTTTTTTTATTCCTCCCCAGATTCCAACAGACCTTGTATGTGTGGCCTCAAAAAGCCCACAGAGAGATCCCCAAGCTTGAAGTGATCCAGTGGGGAACCAGTGTTTGTTTTGAAATGGAAACATCATTTTTACAGTTACTTTTGCATATATAATGCTTGCAGTCTCAAGTCTGTCTTGAATACGAATTGTAAAAAAAAAAAAAATGCACTGCAAGAATGATCCAAGATTCTAGTTTTAAGGATCACCTCAAAAGAGTGAAGGGACATTTTGTTTGCCAGTTATTCTTAAACTGTGTTTTCACAAACTAGCGAAGGAGAAGTAAAAATAAATAAATAAACAAACCCAACCTGACACAGTTGTTTATGTTTTGTAAGATGAGGTAGGCAACAGTAAAATGGATCATATCCAGATATGTCTGTTGTTGCATTTGTAATCCATTGGACAGGTTTTTTTCTTAAGCTCATTATTTCACCAGTGTGATTGGGAAATGGATTTTACACAAATCTTGCATCCCTAGGTTTACCCACCTGCTCTCTTTTTATACTCAAACTCTTTCTCTGCATCCATTATGTTAAGATTTTATTCTTACCCACATTTCCTCCTTCTTCAGTCTCCTAAATTTCTTGAACTTAATGAGGAGGTATTTTTGTCTTTCTGATCTACTGGCTGCTCCCCTTTTTGGAAATGGCATCCATAGGGTGGACCCAGTGTGTTGGTATCCTACTTGGTTGTTAACAAAGATGTACCAGAGTACAAAAATACTGGATTTACTACTGCAAGTAGTAAAGTAAAACTTCTCTCAGGTAAAGCACCTATCAGAGTGGAGTCCTTTCTATATGGTATTTCCTATACCTACCTAATTTGATACTTGCACTGCAAGAAATCATAGAAATGGGATAAATGCAAATAGCTTTTGTAGTTCTCTTTAATTAAGTGGACTGGTAATGGGCTTATGATAGCCCAAAGTATTCTGTGTTTATAGAATACTAATACAGTAAAATATAGTTTAACGAGCTCTCTTAAAATGGAAGTAGATCATACCAATAAAGCTTCAAAGTGAAATAAATTACATTGGTCTACACAGGAACCCCTGTGAGCACAGTTATGTCAAATCTTTGTGTGCAGTCCAGCACTTGAACAGAGTTCTGTATGTAATAGAGCATGGGAACTTCTGATTTAGTTTTTTCCGTGAGAAAGCTGTACTAAATAGCCCATCTGGTACTGCTGTGGGAGTCGCCTACAAGCAGGTTTGTCATGTTAACTGTACTGGCACAAGGACAGTTAAAATGGGTACAAGTTCCCTTTTGAGGTTAAGCTTTAAGGCAGAGATAATTCTATAGCCTTTCACTTAGTTAACCTTTTCAGCCCTAAAGGCAGAGATTTAATTTAAATGGCAGAAGAGCTTGGTTTCAAGGGAAATTGCACAGGGTCAGAGCTATTTTGCTTAATAATTAATTTTGACCTGCTTATTGCAGGCCTATAAGCCATCTAGGCAGCTCATAGTGATAGTGAAAAGTCTGCTGCTGGAAGAGATGTCAGTAGAATTCTGGCATCCCCTGGTATGCTGGCGACAGTGGGAGGCAAGGAGGTCTTAAGAACTCCTGGGAACTTGAGAAGGGATGGCATTGTGTGAAACAGTATCTAAAAAATGTTCCGTGCTTTTATTTCATGCAGAATCTAGTCTGTCTCCTCATTTATTAGTTCTCCCCTTTTTTGATAGAATGTAGCTTATTTGCCGTATTTCAAAGTCCTTGTGGAATATAGAAATTGATTTGGCTTGCTTTGTATTTATGAGAAGTTAGTGGCAACCCAGTGATTTTAAAACTGCAGAGCTGCTCTGCCTGTTACATTCGGTACGATACATTGATGCTTGAGAATTGGACAAAATAATCAGTGACAGAATCTTTAGCTGTTCTAGTAAATAAATGGTTACCTGGTATAGCATTTCAAATCAGAAGTGGTAGCTATTTTCTTTTATATTAAAGAAATGCCAACTTCCTTGCTTTTTAAGCAACTTTAAAAAATTATCAGGAGCCTTCTGTCTCTCTGTAAATAACACTTATATTGCAGCTGACATGTTTTTGTGATTTATATTTCTGTCTACGTTTGAAATGATGTAGTGCTTGTTTTTGCTTTTTTTCTTCTCTCTCTGGCTAGGAAAACCTGTTAATGCGAATTCACTTCCACATTGCAGATGAGACAAAGGAAGATATTTGCACTGCACCACATTGTGTTTCCCATCAGAAGTTTGCAATGACCTTGTTTGAACAGGTGAGTTAATAAAACATGCTTTATACAAATCACCAGTTCTCAAGTTTTCAAATTCTCATTCCTAAAATATGCATTGCCATGGTAAAAAAGATACAAGCAGAAGTGTTGCTGTAGAAATACCTGTTTAATCTTGTCCATGTGTTACGTTTTCTTTCTCTTTAGTGTGTTTGTACCAGCTGTGGTGCCACCTCTGACCCGTTACCTTTCATCCAGATGGTACATTATATTTCTACAACCTCACTCTGGTGAGTTGAGATTTTTACAGGGAAGAGAACTTCTCTTTTTTTTATACTGGTATTGCAATTTGATCTTTATCTTTACAAGACTGTATGTCCAGAACATGGTTTATTCAAAGTTGGTGGAGCTTAGATAATTATGATAAAGAACATGAGGATTTAGTGGAGCAGAATATATCAGTTTAGGCATGGATCAGTGTGTCTACTTGTTTATGATTCTGAATCTGACAGCTGTAGTAGCAAGGACTCATACGTTTTGAAAGACCTTAATATGTGAGCAGGTGAATTAAGAAGCAAGATAAGAAAAACAGAAAATAATTTATGTTGGAAAGGACCTTTGGACATTTACTCCATTCTCCCGTTCAAAGCAGGGCTAACTTCAAAGCTGGGTCAGGCTGCTTGGGGTTTTGTGCAGCTGAGTTTTGAAAACATTTCAAGACAGAAATTCCATGATTTCTCTGGGCTGCCTGTTCCAGTGCTTTTTTTTTTTCCCTTATATCCAGTCAGAATTTCCCTTTCTGCATCTGTCACCTCTTGTCATTTCTCTGTTTGCCTCTGCAAAGAGTCTGTCTAATGTTCAGCTTCTCTACCAACTTTCTTTAGTGTTGCTCCTCAGCCATTCAGTGCATAGCCAGTACTGCTGCACTGAGTGTCCTCTGTTCAAGGTGCATTTCCCTTTACTGAATTTCATGAGGTTCTTGTCAGCTCATTCCTCCAACGTGTAAAGATCCTTCTGGATGGTAGCGCTCTCTTTCTGTATATTGCCTACTCCATCCAGTTTGGTGTCATCTGTAAACTTGATGTGGATGCATTCTGATTCATCATCCAGGTTGTTAATGAAAATGTTAAATAGCATCAGCCCTAGTATTAACCCCTGAGGAACACAACTCTTAACTGACTGCTGGTTATGTTTTGATCCTTTGAGCCTGAAGGTCCAGCTAGGTTTTCGTCCATATTGTATTGTACTCCTCCAGTCCACACCTCCCAGTTTGGCTTCAAGAACCCTGTAGTTTACTTGGAAACCTTGCTAGAGACTAAATGGTATTCACTGCTCTCTCCTCCTCAAAAGAACTCATCTTTTTATGATAGGAGATAATCAAGTAAGTCAGGCATAGTTTGCCCCTGGTAAATCCATGCTGGCTGCTCTGACTCACCTTCTTGTCCTTCATGTGCCTGGAGATGATTTCCAAGGGGCTTTGGTCTGTCATCGCCTTAGGTACTGGAGTGAGACTGACCAGCCTGTAGTTCCTCAAATCCTCTTTGTTGGGTGGATATAGCTTTTTCTTTTTCTAGCTACTGGGGAACTCCGTCGGTCACCACAACCTGTCATTAGAGGAGATGGTGCACGGAGCAGTAGCTTTGGGTCCATTTGTATGAATGCTAGAGGAGAGAAGTCATCTTTTAGTAGGTGGCTGCTCGGTTAAGAGCTGCTTAAAACTGATTAAGGCAGGAGTCTGTTACTTGCTTTTCTCTTGAGATTTGATTGTGATGAAAACTCTCTTTGTTTCTTGTCTTGCATGTGAGACATGCAGTTACAGAGCCTGAAAAAATTGTCTTGAAAACTGCTAGTTGCTCTTATTACACAGATCTGTTAAAAGCTACAACTTTACCAATATACGGGCAGTGTTGTAGAGCATTCCCCCTTGTGGCTGCTACCTGCTGTTCCATTGAGCTGAAGTTTTTTCTTTAGGTTACCAGCATATACTGTGTATCAGAAAATTATTTTCCTTGTTTTCTAATAAATAATGATCTAAATGGCATTCAATATTTCATATGAGATACCTCAATAAATCTTAAGTCACACAGTATTTTAAAGACACCAATAAACAGTAATATATTTATTTACCTCTTAAACCATTTTAAGCTTGAGCATCCTTTGAGCACCAGCATTCTTGTGTATTTATTGTCATCTTTCTTGCAATTTGGACAGTGAAATCAATTGGATACTGTGCTATTTTTGTCTACAGTTTTATTAACAAGGATGTGGTTTACTGTGCTACTTTACCAGGGTTGTGGTTTCGTTAGGAAGCACTTTGAAGAAAATACTAATTTTGAAATCAAGTCTTTATCAAAACATTAAAGCTTACTTTAAAGACATAAATTTTAAGCCAAACTGCAAACTGTTTCTATTTTAAGTTTTACTGTTTCTAACAGTAAAGTTTACTGTTTCTATTTTAACTTTTTCTTGTTTTCTTTATGCAGTATTGTCATGGAAAGTGTAGTAATTCACACTTAATTATGCGTTTTTTCTGTACTACAATATTAAATATAAAAAGTGTTGTGTATTTTAAGATTCTTAACTTTTAATAAAATTTTAAGGGAAACATATACTTACTTAATGTAAGTTTGTGTTTTTATTATTAAACTTTTGTTTTCCATGCTTTTTCTATATTGAAGCAATCAAGCTATTTGTATGCTGGAGAGACGAGAGAAACCCACCCCAGATATGTTTGGAGAGCTACTACAGAACGCCAGCACTATGGGAGATCTGCGCAATTGTCCAGTAAGTATCCTTAGTTTTCCTTTTAGGGTGGGACAGACAGGACAGAAGATGTTTAGTAGATTACACTGATGTAATAATGCATGAGCATTTTCTAGGTTTAGCTGATCATAAGGATAAAAAGGTTAGGTAAGAGAGTTTTCTTTGGGTTTGAACTCAGAACTCAGTTACTCAATGAAGGAAGGGAAAAACTACTGATGTTGAGTGCTGCTTTGACTAAACGCAAGTAGTGAGAACAAGAACAGATACAGTGTTTGGATGGGAACTAAAAACGAATGTTTCAGAGTTAGAAACCATGAAAAAAGTCATGAGGGGGAATAAATTGGAAATGCTTACATTGCTCCCAGGGAATGGCCATGCAATGCATTTCTGTTAAAGCCTGTGTTGCTGCTGGAGGTACCTGTCATAATGTTTGCTGTTCAGCTTCACTGGGAGTTGGTGAGACCTGCAACACTAGCATGACATGAAGCCACAGTCATGCTGCTTTCATCCTATGATGAAGGTTCTGGGATCTTACCTAAATAAATGGAAATGACAAATAATTTGGAGGCTGTACTTTTTTATAGGAGACTCCTGTGTGTTGACAGTGGCCTTGATTACGTAGGCATTTTAGAACAGTGTTCCCACACTTCGTCCAGTTTCTCTGGTGATTATTTCTGTTGAGGGTAGTGTGCTTCATCTGAAATAATAGCATGAGAAAAGAAGTACTTATTTCCTGTAAAATTGTTCCAGCAGTAGCATGCAATGGCACAGGTAGGAGAACTTTTGTACCAGTCACTGTAATCTTGTGTACAAGATTGGTTGTTTTGCCTAGATAAGCTTCCATTCAACTTCATTGCTACCTTTCAATTGGAGTAAATTGAACTGTTGACCAAACTGCTGTACCTGCACCATACAGCCAAATGTTGGTCAGAGGGAAAGAGAAAAGGACTGCCACTTTCCACTGCCAGAGAGTATCCCAGCAGTGACAGGCTTATAGGCTACACAGTAGTATATCCACAAGAGCTATGCCAAAGGCAGAAATCATCACAGAAGATTTGAGTGAGTATTAGTTTGTTTTTCAGAGTGAGGTTTGCTGTTCAGAGTGTAGGAGATACTGACCAGAAAGTGTAGGCTGTAGTCGTTGTGAGTGATGATGGTGTTTAGTTACTTAAAAACAGTTACTGCATATGTCCAGTTTATAGTCACAGACTGCTATTCTTAAAAATGTTCTATTCTGCTATGCAGTAAAAGTCTGACAAAATTCAGCTGAATTAAGGCTGTGTATGAGTTGTGTTAAGAAAAATAAAATGTTTTCATATAAACAAAATTATTTAAAAAAAATAAATGATAAAGCCTAGATTTCTAAAGCAAGAGTTTGATATCTTGTTCTGCCTTTTAATTTCAGTATGTCCAGATCCAGGGCTTTAGATAAGTGTGTGAGAAGAGAGTTATCATCAAACTTTTTTACATACCGATTAGTAGGTAGAGCAGGAAACAGCTGCATAATTGCTGCTTCATGTAATGCTGTTAGATGCCTCACCAGTCCTCAGTGAAGCAATACAGGCTCTAACAGGAATGGCTTGTGTGCCTGTTTCCTGGGGACAGTGTATTTCCATTTTATTCCCCCCACATTCTGTAACTTAAACCTCTGAAACATTCACTTTTAGTCTACATAAAAAAGTTACTTTCTTTTTTTTTTGGAGTAGTGGCTCACTATATAAGTAAAATAAATTAAGATATCGTATTGTTGTTTAGAAGATTGATACGAGTCCAGCTATCTAATCACCAAAGCATGGGAAATTTAAGAGAAAGACGTTCTTTGTCAGGGTGAACTGCTATTTAACTGTGAAATAATTGGTTGGATAAAATTGCTTACCAGTACTTGCTGCCCCTTTCTATTTGGGAAATTTTTCTACTGAGGCTTAGCTAAGGGTGGCCTAAGTGTCACACAGGGGAAGCTTTCTATCAGGATGCCATATTCCTCCTGTCTTGTAGAAAATGCTGATGTTAGCTAGCTGAAGCAGACAATTTGAGAGTAGCATATGTTTGTTGTGCGGTAATCCACAGGAATGCTTCTACTTCGAATGACCATTGCAAAATATGTCATATTAATATATAATGTTTATATTAATATATAGTCATCTTAATATTAAAACTTCATATCTACATTTAAACATCACAGTACTCTACCTGTAAAAAAAAAATCTCTTCGTTGCCCTGTTAATTTCTTTCTGTTTTTTGTATTTTTGATTTGTATGTTTCATGATAATTTGGACTGAAATCCTGGTTAATTAATTTTCTAGGTTGCTGTGGGGAAGAAATGCTTTATGATCTCTTCCCTGGTTCTAGTGTGAGAAATTATTGTATCCAATTGTGAAACTGGTCTCTGTAGAGATGAGAAACTACTCTCAGTATCAAAATGTTTTGTTTTTTCTGGACTCTTAGACGTACCTGTGTAACCTGCCACAGGGGGAAAGAGAACATTACAAAGGGGCTTTGTCATAGTTGTGTGTCATGTCAGTCCATGTTGCGTGTGCGCCCCCCCGCCCCAAGCACCGACTGCTAAAATTACAGTGATAATCTCTTGATTCAGATGGTGAACTTTTTCATGATGCTTTAAAGGTGCCCACAATTCCAACAGGTGATGGAAGGACCACTGAGAAATGTCTTAGCTTCACAAGCAAGCTTATCTCGGAGAAGTACTCTGGCTAGAGAGTGAGGGGAGACTGGCCATTTTTTTTATTGGTAGTTTTTTAACTAGTAGTTTAAACTGGTAGGTTTTTTTAAAACATAAAAATGGGAGGGGTAAGGGAAGCAGGAAATAAAAATGAAGAACTGCTATGGGCTAATAAAGCATCTCTTATTCTCGTGATCTTCCAGCTGCTGCCCTCATATGAATACTGACCTAACTATCTTAAGATGACATGCTTGAGGTACCTTGTAGAAAAAACACACAATTTTAACAAGTAAAGCAGCACCTTGAAGGTTTTTCTGGCACTATCATATAAAGCATAGTCTCTGTAGATGTAGTTTTTAATTTGAGACTCTGATTACAAGAAAGTGAGTGTTCCCTTCAATTCCTAAGAATATTTTGGGGATGTTTCATGTATGTTTGCTTATCTTTTTTTAAATAAGCCTACTTTTGTGCTATACCATTATCAGTAGTATGAGGAAGAACCAGCAGTGTTCACTTGAAAGCTTGTGAATACCAGATAGTGTTGGACGCGCCTCATGTCTGATATAAGAAGCTCCTATCTTGACACTGAGCGTATTAGATCTGCTGTGTTTCACCACCACCTCTTTGGAACCTGTATTTTTGAAACTGAGACTTGTTAGTGCCTTGCCCTAACATTATAATAAGAGAAGGATTATATTTTTGTTTTATTTGAATCCTCAGAGTAACTGTGGGGAAAAGATTCGTATTCGTCGTGTGCTGATGAACTCTCCACAGATCATCACCATTGGCTTGGTTTGGGACTCGGACCACTCTGATCTGGCTGAGGATGTGATTCATAGTCTGGGCACTTGTCTTAAACTGGGAGATGTGAGTTTTTTGAATTTTGACACTACCTACAAACAGTCTTATGGTAGTCTGTAGTAGTGGACTGAGAAAATAAAATAACACCACTTGTACCTTTTTGGTGTCCACAAATAGAGGAATAGAGGGCAGATCCAAGGATCTGACCTGTTTCTGACGGCTTCACAAAACTTGTGAAAGTTCTAGTGTAATTGTGCATTCTCAAATTTCTGAAATGACTGAAAATTAAAAATTATTCCAGAAAACAAAGCTTGTCTGAATCAAAAAATATTTTCAAGCACAAGGAGATTTTGAATTGGGGTTTATGCTATTTCTATGAAAATA
Source organism: Athene noctua (assembly GCF_965140245.1). Classification (NCBI taxonomy): domain Eukaryota; kingdom Metazoa; phylum Chordata; class Aves; order Strigiformes; family Strigidae; genus Athene; species Athene noctua. Next base: position 44,316,157 of record NC_134041.1, read on the forward strand.
AGTATTTACTCTTTCATTTTGAAGAACAGAAGATGATTCCTTGTGATGACAAAATGTAGTTTAAGGTGGTTGTTTGGGTTTTTGTTAAGTTCTTTAGATCTTCTTTTCACTGAAGTGTGTGGTTGTAACACTTGAGTTAGTTATAACTGGGCAATCTCTGAGAGATGGTGGCTGGCACTTTGTGATTGAATGATAGATTAAATTAACTAGTGTTTGGGATCCAGAGCTTTGTCCCCTAGAGGATTCACTTATTCTACATTAGCTGATGCTTTAGAGCTGAATTATTGGTGTGCCAAATTGTAGCACTGAGGTTTACATTAAAATAATTTAAAAAAAAATATACACATATATATATATATATATATATATAAATTGACCAATGCACAGTGTACCAAAAATTAGTGCAAGTTAGTGGAAATGTAGTTATGAAACAGTGTGATCCTTGTATACAGTAAAGCAGTAATGCACTAAAAATGAGTCCTGTGCATTTTTAAATAAAACATGTCAATTAAATAGTCAGAAAAATTTTTTTTGCGTGCTGAATTCTTTTGACCTACTAATGTCTTCAGTTCATCTTTTATGTGGTGGTGTCATAAATTTGTCTTTGCTTAAGTGAGAGTAAATGTCAGCTGTTCACTGTCAGAACTGCTTTGTTTCTACAATGGAAAGAGAAATTAATGTTTTAAACAGTATTTGATATAATCAGCAAGCATGACACAGAGAGTACAAATTTTCAGAATAGAACAACACTTCAGATTCTGAAAAGGTATTATGTCACCGCTGTAAATGTCTCTTAAAGTACAGCCACATTATCCAAGACTGACTGGATTCTTCAACATCTGGTGAGTTAGTAGGAGTCTCTTCCTGGTCTGATTTTGCTTAAACATTGGTTAATTACTTAAGTATATATTGCTTTGTTTTCTCTGTCTTTTGAAGTAAAAACCTAACACCTGTCTGTGGTACTTTGAGGTCTTCAAACATGAAGCTGTATGTAAAATTCTAGGCATTTTATTAATTTTTCCTTTCATTTTTCTTTCCTCCCTTCTTGAAGCTCTTCTTCAGAGTAACTGATGACAGAGCAAAACACTCAGAGCTGTATTTGGTGGGAATGATCTGCTACTATGGAAAACACTATTCTACCTTCTTCTTCCAAACTAAAATCCGCAAGTGGATGTACTTTGATGATGCTCATGTCAAAGAGGTGAGAAAATAGTGTTGAGAAAAATAATCTGTTAAGAAATTTGTTAGCTATTTGTGTGTAGATCCATACTGTTTTCTACAGATTTCAAGAAATTTTGGGGTATTTTTCCACTCAAGATCCATAACTCTTGCTCCTTCTTGTGAGCAAAGTAAAGCATTCTCAAAAAAGCATTCCAGAAATCTCAGAAGCACTATTCTTATTTCTGTTCTATTGGCTGCCAGTCTTGCTTTTATGCTGATGTTTGAAAACCTACAGTTTGTTTGTGCACACAGCTGATAAACATCCCTTGCTGACAAGCAGTATAGCTATTTAGTGCCTGCTTTTTGGGTTCTTTGTGGAAGTATCAAGATGCCAGTCTTCCCTAGATGCTGCCAACAATAAATTTTCTGCTTATGTTAGTGCTTTTGGTTTTTCATTTTTCACCAAGCATGAGGTCCTTGACGTTCAAGATACCAGTGTTGGGATCTTGGCACAGAGTTACTATATCCCATTAGTTTGGCATTATTTCACACCACTCTCCTTTTATCCCTTCTAGTCATGGAAGCACAAAGATGAGAGAGGAAAATTTTTCTCCTGTAGTTATGCCAAATGCAGTCTCAAAGGGAAAACACTAATCCTAGCATTTGTTCAGTCACATTGCTGCAGAACTTTGAGAAGGATAGGTACTGCAGTGCTTTAGTAGAATACTTGTGTATGGAGTGAATTTGTTGGAATAGATGTTTGACGTATTAGGTGAAACCTGTATTAGTACATGGGGATATAACTATGAATTGTTGCCTGGCCTATCAAAATGCTTGCAGAGGTTCTGTAACAGCAGAATTATTCACACACCAAAGTGGTTAACTTTGACTTGAATTTGCTATCGTGCTTTGATGTCTTGTCATTTTGTTTATGCTGATGATTGGATTAAGAAATTTTGTTAACAAAATCTTTTTTTTTCCTTGACTGATGCAAAGTTAGAACATTGCAGAGAATGAAAAGCTTTTTATGGGGAAAAAAAAATCTGAATGGGGAAGGATTATTTTTGTAGTCATATTTTTAGCAGGAATTGTAATTTGTTTAGCCATAAGATGGTGAATACCTTGATTTTATTTGAGTTGGTTCCAAAGCTTTCTTGCTGAGTCCATTTCAATGCTGGATATAGAAGGAGTAAAAGAATGTCAGTGGAAAATCAAACTCAGACAGAAGTATGAGGGAAAAGAGAGGTTATTACAGAAAAAAGTTACAGCAAAACTTTCTTGTGAACCCTTTTTATTGTTGTTTCTAATTCAGATTGGTCCAAAATGGAAAGATGTTGTGACAAAGTGCATTAAGGGTCACTATCAGCCTTTGCTGCTGCTGTATGCAGATCCAAGAGGAACTCCAGTGTCAACACAAGACTTGCCCCCTCAGGTGGATTTACAGCAATATAGCAGGACTTGCTATGATAGTGAAGACTCGGGTAAGCAATCTGGCCTATATGCCTTATATCCTTATGCTGTAATGCTGCATGTAAAAAGCTTTTCTTATGTTTTGGGTGTGGTTTTGTTACCAGAGGTCCCAGTTGCTTGTTAAAGATGATCTAGAATTCTGAAGAGGCCTTCCAATGTTTCACCTTTGAACCTCTCTCAGACCATGACTGTTGATGGAGTAGTAATCATTCCCAAAAAGGTTGTGAGAAAGAAACTCGGGGGAAAAAGTGAAGGACCTTTTGTCGCATTAGAGAGGAACAATAATTTATGAGTTCAGTGACTGAGTTCATAAATCCATCAGCAGTTTTAACAGGATGGGAATGAGACCAGAGATGCACAAACACATAAAAATTAAAGGAAGCTTCAGAATTAAGCTCAGGAGGGAAGTTAGAGAAAAGAAATATTAAGGAAAAGTCATAAATGAGTCCCTTGCTAGGTTGCTGAAGGGATAGGGGGGGAATGGGAAGAAATACAGTTCTGTTAAAGATTTTAAAAGGGAGATACAGAATCAATGTAACTTATCTTCAGCCTTTGGCTTGTCTTTTACTCAGATAAAGCAGCACAAGAGATAGGAACTGATTTGTAGGATACTGAAGGGAAGGGATTGGCAAAGGCTTATGCCTATAGGTCATGTTTACTTCTTCATTTTTTATGGTCTGTTTTGCATCAAAAGATCTACAGCTATAGTTATGTAGCACTTAACATCTCAGATGCCTTCAACACCATGCTACTTCCTTGAATTCTTGTATTAATGGTAGGCCATTTAGAAAGGTATGTCCAAATAAGGTGCTCCAGAGGTTACAACTTAGTCTGCTCAAGATATCGGTAGTGGTCTGAATGGGCTGTTGGTCTACTGAAGTTCTGGATAATTTTGGACATTGGAGGTTGAGGCCTCATTTTATTGAGAAATAGATTCTGAGAAAGATGTCCAATTGCAATCCAGATAAGGTGAAAATAAAACCATGGTCTAAGTTTATATTGTAGTGGCTTTGCAAAAGATGATTGTTTCTATTTTTGGATGTTTGCAGAGAATATCCTGAATTAGAGGTTGGGTTTATAAGTTGACAAGAACAGCAAGGCAATACTAAAATCAGTAATACGGCCTTTCTTCCAGGTTTTTAGCCTATTTATACAACTGTAATTCAGAGAATATTTTATGGTTTTCCTGGCCAATGGCTAACTTTATACTTCCTGGTCAATGAATCTGTAGAGAACATTTCCTGTCTCCTTATTTACATGTTGACAAGCTACTGGTTATGAAATAAATCTTCCAACTTCTCTTAAAAATAAATGCAAACAACACTGTTAAAACGACCTTCACTTCTCACTTGACAAGATGCCTTGCAATTTGTAAATCTGTCTTCCTGTTCTGAAAAAATGGGAAGTCTGGAGGAGGAAGAGAAGGGCCTTCAGTGCTATATATCAATTGTGAGCACTTCTACAAGCTTCAGGTCAGCATACACTTTAAATTTGCCTTGCTGTTCTGCTTGTTGATCTCCAGGAAATATATAGATAACCCTTCTGCTCATTGTCTCTGCAGTATCTAATATTACTGTGTTCTAAAATGACTTCAGGAATCTGAATACAAATATATATATATAAACATGTTTCCTTTCAGATAAAATTCAGAAGGCTATAGCGAGTAACCTGCTCTTTCATTTCAAAAACACTTAGTGAGTCCTCAAGGCTTATTCCTGTAGTCTGCAGTGTTCAACATTGATACCAAGCTCTTGAGAGAATTTGTTAGATACTCTAAGTTGAAGTGCCAGGATAAATCATCACCTACGCATTTTCCTGTCAAATAGAAGTGAATTATTTTCTAGCCTTGTTGATAGCCTTGTCCATGTTGGGTAACCTGGGATATGTAAGGCCCTGGGGGGAATAGGGGCCCAAGAAGGCTGGTTAATATTCAAGGATCAGCTCCTCCAAGATCAGGAGCGATGCATCCCAACAAAGAGGAAGTCAGGTAAGAACACTAGGAAACCTGCATGGATGAACAGGGAGCTCCTGGACAAGCTCAGGCATGAAAAGGAAGCCTACAGAGGGTGGAAACAAGAACAGGTAGCCTGGGTGGAATACAGAAAAACTGTCCAGGCAGATAACGAATCAGGTTAGGAAGACCAAAGCCCTGATAGAATTAAATCTGGCCAGGGATATGAAAGGTAGTGAAAAAAAAGCTTTTACAGGTATGTTGGTGATAAAAGGAAGACCAGGGAAATGTGGGCCCTGTCTGAAAGGAAAAGGGGGACTTGGTCCCTCAGGAGATGGAGAAAGCTGAGGTACTCAATGACTTTTTTGCCTCATTCTTCACTGGCAAGTGCTTCAGCCACACCACCCAAGATGCAGAAGGTAAAGGTGGGACTGAGAGAAGGGAGAACTGCCCACTGTAGGAAAAGATCAGGTTTGAGACTATCTAAGGAACTTGAAGGTGCACAAGTCCATGGGACCTGATGAGATGCATCCGCAGGTCCTGAGGAATCTGGCAGATGAAGTGGTGAAGCCACTGTCCATCATATTTGAGAAGCTGTGGTAGTCTAGTGAAGTTCCTGCTGACTGGAAAAGGAGAAATCCCTATTTTTAAAAAGGAAAATAAAGAGGATCCAGGGAACTAGAGGCCTGTCAGTCTCACCTCTGTGACTGGCAAAGTCATGGAGTGGATCCTCCAGGAAACTATGCTAGGGTGTGTGGAAAATAAGAAGATGGATGGCTTCACAAACAGCAAATTGTGCCTGACAAATTTAGTGGTCTTCTACGGCAGGTTCAAAGCGTTGGGGGATAAGGGAAGAGCAACTCATGTCATCTACCTGGACTTGCGCAAAGCATTTGACACTGTCCTGCACAACATCTTTGTCTCTAAATTGGAGAGACATGGATCTGATGGGTGGATCGCTCAGTGGTTTAGTTGGCTGGACGGTCGGTCACACACAAAGAGTTGCGGTCAACAGCTCAATGACCAAACGGAGAGCAGTGACGAGTGGTATTCCTCAGGGGCTGGTGTTGGGACTGGCACTGTTTAACATCTTTGTCATTGACATGGACAGTGGGATCGAGCGCACCCTCAGCAAATGTGCCAACAACACCAAGCTGTGTGGTGCGGCCAACACGCTGGAGGGAAGGGATGTGCCATCCAGAGGGACCTGGACAGGCTGGAGAGGTGGGCCCGTGCAAACCTCATGAAGTTCAACAAGGCCAAGTGCAAGGTCTTGCACATAGGTCAGGGTATTCCCAAACACAAATACAGGCTGGGCAATAAGTGGACTGAGAGCAGCCCCATTAGAGAAGGACTTGGGGGTACTAGTGGATGGAAAACTGACTGTGAGCCAGCGATGTGCTTGCACAGCGCAGAAAGCCAACTGTATCCTGGGCTGCATTAAGAGGAGTGTGGCCAGCAGGTCGAGGGAGGGGATTCTCCCCCTTTACTCTGCTCTTGTGAGACCCCACCTACAGTATCATGGGCCCCTTGAGAAGCACATAGACCTGCTCAAGCAAAATCAGAGGAGGGCCATGAAGATGATCAGGGGGCTGGAGCTACCTCCCTTGTGAGGACAGGCTGGGAGAGCTGGGGTTGTTCAGCCCGAAGAAGAGAAGGCTCCGGGGAGACCTTATAGCGGCCTTCCAGTACTTAAAGGGGGCTACAGGAAAGGTGGAGAGGGACTCTGTATCAGGGAGTGATAGAGTCCCCATCCCTGGAGGTTTTTAAGAGTAGCGTTGACATAGCGCTTAGGTATGGTTGGGAACTGTCAGTGTTAGGTTAATGGTTGGACTGGATGATCTTCAAGGTCTTTTCCAACCTAGATGATTCTGTGATTCTGAGTGTAGTGATAGGCTGATGGGTAATGGTATTAAACTGAAAGGAGTTAGATTTAGATTAGATAGAAGGAAGAAATTCTTTACTGTGAGGATGGTGAGACACTGGAACAGGTTGGCCAGAGAGTTTGTGGCTGCCCCCTCCCTGGCAGTGTTTAAGGCCAGGTTGGACAGGGCTTTGAGCAACCTGTTCTAGTGGAAGATGTCCCTGCCCATGGCAGGGGGGTTGGAGCTATGTGATCTTTAAGGTTCCTTCCAACCCAAACCATTCTATGACATCCAGAGTTTTCTACTGTAATATACCTTTTTCAGAATGGCCTTTTTGTGTCTCGCTAAGTGTAACTACAGCTGCTTCTGAATTCCTCAGTGTTATCAGGTATCCACAGCCCATAATTCAGAAATGAACAGAGTTTGCATATTCTTAAATTGTTAATCATAATATTTTACCTGAACTTTTGTCAAGGGAATCTGATAAATGCCTCTAATCACATCAGCATCTGATGCTACGAATCATGGAGGAAAGATTGTCAAAGATGCTGGTACGATATGTTGTGAAGCAAGTGAAAAGAACTTAATATTTTTTATTTTCTTTTAAATAAAGACTTCAGTTTACAAATTGTTTTCCAGTACTCAGTTCCACATCAGTGATTTCTGTGGCCTACATTCACCTTTCTGTGACGGTTCTCTCCATTAACAGCTGTATTCTATATTTCTTTAGACGGGTAAGAGTCTTAACCAGTAAGGAGGTAGGGGGAAGTTTCTTAACTTCAGAAGTTGTTAAGCATCCTTAAATAGGATAACAGCTACAGGACTTTCTTTCACCAGAAATGTGCAGTGCCCTCAGATTGAGTGTTTATGATTAGACATGGGAATTACTTTCTTTAATTTCTTCAGAGAAACGAGTATGAAACGAATATCCTGTATATTCTGGAGTTTATACATAGTATATTAAACGGCCAACAGTCTTCAAACGCTTCAAATTTTTACTTTTATGTACTGAATGTGGTAGGAGGGAGTTGTCTTTTTCTCCTCTTAATGATTTAGGAATTACTGTACTGGATTTGAATCATGATGCTTCATCCTTTTCAGTATCTTACTAGTGCAGGGGATCAATGCTAACTTCTTAAGAAGGAGCAGGTTACTTTGCTTTAGATAATACAATTTCAGTATAAAGTTTTACTAGATAAGCTTTTGATTCATAATACGTGAAATGTCAATTATTATAACTTGAGATGTTCTTATTACCCTTAGTATTTTTATACTTGACTTTTTAACTTTGACTTCCCCTGAAGCAGTGTATTTCATATTTTAATTACACTTGACAGTGTCAAAAATTAATGAAAAATAATTTCAGTGTGGTACTAATGTGCAGTTTCAATCCATGGACATGGTTTAGTTTTGTGTAATAAAAGGTTTTGATAAATTTTGAATTATTGAAGAGAGAGAAATAAAAGTTTGCAGAAGGAATGACACTATCCCTGCTTCCAGAGAGGACGTTTCCTGTAAGCTCTGGCGACCCTGAATCTGAGTTTGTAAATATGTTTGGTACTCTGTTTTTTCTGCTAATTTATGTGTAGTTTCCTCTGTTCCTTTTTTTTAGCCTCTCCTGACTTCTATAATAACTCAAAAAGATTGAAATTTGACATTGCTTCCTTGACGTTGCTTCCTTCCCTAGGGAGAGAACCTTCCATCTCGAGTGATACCAGGACAGATTCCTCTACAGACAGCTATCCTTATAAACAGGCGCACCATGAGTCTGTGGTCAGTCACTTCTCCTCTGACTCGCAGGGGACGGTCATCTACAATGTGGAGAATGATGCAGCTTCACAAAGCAGCAGGGACACAGGTAGCAGATACCATCGTATCTGTGTGATCATTGTCATTAAATATGATGACTGCAGTGGATTCCAAGAAAAATGGCTATATATACAACCTGTAACAGAATAGTGAACAGTGATTAGTATTCCAAATGGTTTTGGTTTGTAATGAACCATTGGCATTCACAAAAAAATAAGCATAATTTTAAATGCCTTGTTGGCTCTTGTAGACTTGTATCTAGCCAGACAAACATTTACAGACATGTTTCCCGTTATCCACAATCCTACCTGCTCTCTTTGTTATATAATTCTGTAAGTTGGAGCTTGTACAGTGCTGTTGTGCAGTTTAGTAAGTGTTGTGTGTGCTACTTACTCATCTATGGGCAGTTACTTCATTGCAGGAGTTGCAGCAGTCTGGGAAAGGCGCTTTCATCACCAGAATCTCTCATACTTGGGCACTAAGGACTTTCTTTGTAAGTGGGGGTTGTAGTATTTACTGCACCAAGGAGGAACATAAGATGATTTCTTGCCTGTGCCATGGAAGCAAGTTAAGTGAGAATCTGCAAGGAGAAGACAATCTGTGTATATGTTATTTCAGGAAGCTGAAAGGTCTGCCTGAACAGTCTTTAGATGAAAAGAGGTTAACTGAAATCTCTATTATTCATGCCCAGTGACCGTAGTCAGCCTAGGTCTGCATGCAGTAACTTCTAACATCACTTTAAAAAAAAAGTAGTGTATGAGTTTAAGGTCAGACTTCTTGAGCAACAAAAATATGATCTGCTAAATCTGTTCAAAAAGTTACTTTTTTGTGCCTTAAATAGACTTTCTAAGAAGATATATGAGTTGAATCAGCCACTCTTTGTTGCACCAGAGTGTCAACAGTTATCATACCACTTTGTCCTTTTAGTTGCAAAATAGTAGCTCTTTTATATTGTGACAATATATGTGTATTTGGTTCATTTGAAACAATCTGTGGTACAAATATTTTTCACATCAAAATCTGGAAAAAATGTTTCAAGTTGGTTTTCTTTGGTACTCTTTGATTCCTCATTAGAGGTTCAAGTAACTGTAATATATAGTTTTAGATAGCCTGACAGTACTTTTAATATTTTAGCAAATACATAACACTGTACGTTCCAGTCATAGTCTTAAGTAGAGTGTGAGAAAGAATGGGAAGTTGGAGCAGAATTTGAGTGATGAGGAAACAAAATTTATGTTGATCTTCAGAGTATGAAGAAGATAAAATTGAAAATGTTAGTGGAATATCATTTATATAGCCTGAAAAAGCGATGCAGAGTTTACTGGATTAGGTTCCTCCCTGCAAAACTTGCCATGCAGAAGTCAGCAGAAGAGGGAGGATAGGGGGATGGTTGCAAACATGTAAGCATGAAGTTCAGCACGTAACCTTTTGTTCTGTCATTTTTAGTGACTTTTTCCTTTTCTTTTTCTTTATTCTCCTACTGATTCTATCCTATGTTACTCCCTTCAGCTTAACCTGTCTTTCCACCTAAATTCAGTTGTCCTCATCTTCCTTGATTCAGTCTTAGCTATAGTCACTTTGTCCCCTTAGCTAGCCACCTGCCTGGGCATTTCACCTTTTTTTTACCTACCCAAAACCTTTCCAAAAAAGTCAGTCTGCCAACTCATACAACTGCTCAGTCATCAAATGCTGATCTGTGGGGCTATAAAGAAGCCATCCACATTGACCTGACAACTGAATCGTTCTGGGCAAGAGCAGGATTCTTCATTTAATGACCATTTACCCACTACTCCAGCCCACAAAATTATGGACCCTATCCCACATCATTCTCCGGGGAAGGACCACCATTGGGTCATATGACCTCAGGCACCTGGGTACTTCAGAATGGGGGCATGAAGAGTGGCTGCATAAACCCTCTCTTGCTCCTACCAACCTGTGCTGCTGAAAAACATGTGCGTATTCTGGCTCCCCTATTCATGCACCTGCGATTTCAGTGGGAGGGAGTAGGGGGCGTTCTGTCTTACCTTGTTTGATTTCATTCTCTTCTCTAATGTATTCTTAGATGCACACACAACCCCCACAAAAACAAGACTTTTCCTTTGAATGTCACTGTTTGCTTGTGAAGCCATCCCACCTCCCTGGAGGATGAGGTATATAAGTGATATATTCAGCAAAGGATACCTTTTAATCATGTGATTGGGCACTCAGGCAGAAATCCTGGCTTGTTATTTTAGTGAATTAAAAAAAAATAATAATGTAAAGTGTTAGCTAATATTCTTGGGATTGTAATTTCTATATTTATGTATTATGTTGGATTTAGTATTTGTTCCAGAGGGTCCAAGTAAAGACAACAAAGCCTGTGTCTTGCAAGCTTTTGAATCTTGGCATCTCCTTTATGACTGTTAAATGTCCAGTGATAATAGGACAACATTTACAGTTTATGAAAGGAGAAGAAAATATTTATGCAGAGCTAGCAGCCTTCATTCTACAAGGCTAAGTTGGGCTCCAATTAGTCTATGCAGACCTGAATCTAGCTCCAGTAGAGCTAAATATCTTTAAATAGTTTCTGTCACAGTACTTGAAGGATGCTAACCAAGCACTTCCTATCAGGTTGAAAGACTTCTGGGGTGAAAAATACTTAACTAGAGAAGTTGTACACTTTGAAGTGAAACATAAGCCTCTTCTATCTTGAGGGGAGCTACTACAAGGTATGAGATAATGCTGTTCTTTCAGTCCCTGAAAGATCTGTGACAGTCTGTGCTATGAAGGAAAAAACAAGTTCTCTTAAAGCACTGACTCATGGTCAGTCACCTAAATGCCACACATCATCTATATTCACTGCCAACATCTTATTTCCTTAACTTTTATATAATCTGCTCATTTCTAAAGAATGTAGCTACAAAGTCACTCTCCACATTGCAAATTAATAGAAATGCGAATCTTGGTTAGCTTGCTTTTTATTGTTTGGATTACTTCCCACTTATTTACTGTAGTATCTTTGCAGCAATTGTAGTTGAAGTGTATTTGTTTTCAATTGTTGAAGGTACAATGTTATGTGTAAAATCTGCTTTAGAAGTTGTTGATTTCTAGAGAAGAGGGAATGCTCAAAACAGCCAGCTATGTAGTCTGGGGGCTGTTAATCCACTATTGGGTAGTAGGGATTTTCCTTTCCTGTCATCCTATGCAAGGTGAAAGTTAGTGATAGAAAGGCTAGAGAAGAGTCTTTGTAGCTTATTCATAAATTCCCTTCTTATCCTGCATCTCTGCTTGGGACTATTCACGTGAGTAAAGCCATGTGTGTGTTTGTGCTTGCAGGTTTAGGACTGTGAATGTGTGAAAACCATAAAGGCAATACAGAAAACTTACCATGTCAAATACTTTTAATTTACTTTTGATGTGAGAAAATGGGGAATACATTATGTGCAAAAGAAAGTGTTAGCACTCAGAAATGTGAGCTATGGTAAGGGAACATTGTTGTGTGTCAGCTGATCCATGTTGATGGTTTGTGTGTATGCTCTTAGCTTGTGGCAGATGTGAATTAGCTGGCTTAGAGCTTGAGAGCCAACTGAGGCTTCTTCACTGTAGACTAAGCTAACTCAAGTTACTTAGTATTTGCTACAGGTGAAGAGAGTGCAGATAGGTAGTTAGTGCAGAGCAGCTGATGATGTGCAGTAATTTATTATATGGTAACTTGTTCATGTGTTTGAGACTTCAACAGAGAAATGTCAGTCAAGCTGTCCTCAGAAGTTTCATGTTTGTGTCTGTTAAAACTGAAAAAGTATTCAAACAGCAAGAAAGTGGTGTCCTTAGACTATTAGAAGATAAGGCAGAGTCAACTTTTTCCTCTCGCTGTGTATGAGCTCTCATTAACCAGAGTCCTTGGAGGGGCTGTATTATTCTTTTATGACCTTACAGAACACCTTCCCCTCCCTAATACAAAACCAAAAACTTTTGGATACAAAAACTTACCAAAACCTGCCAGTTAGGGTTAGAGCATCTGCAGCTTCTAAGGAGCAGGAGAGCCCTGCTGCTCTTTGCATACAGAACACTAGGTCCCAAGGCTCTTGTCATCTCTGCTGTGTTCTTCTGTCCTTCCAGGGCACCTGACTGACAGTGAGTGCAATCAGAGGCATGTTTCCAAAAAGAGCTCGCTGGCAGACCGAAAGAGGAGTTCTAGCCGCTCTCGGCGAAAAGGAGATGAGGCTCAGTCATCAGGATACCATAGTGAAGGCAAGAGATGTTACTTTATTTCAAATACCAGTATCTCTACATGTTTTTAAGATCTTGGTGTGTACATTCTCTCATTGATTCTTACATTCGTGTCTGTGTTATGTCCTGTCTTTTTTTTTTGGTTTGGGGGAGTGTTGGTTGGATTTTTTTGTTTTGTGGGGTTTTCCTGGTTTTGTTTTTTACTTTTCAAAGTCTGCATGAAGATGCAAGTGGGACTGCTAGTTTAATCTGAAATTATTTTTGTGGCTTTTGTTGTCTCTGTAAACTACAGGAGAAACCTTGAAAGAGAAACAAGCCCCCAGAACTGCCCCCAAACCATCCAGCAGCACCAGCAGGCTGAGGGAATTTAAAGAGACAGTGAGCAATATGATCCACAGCAGACCACAGCAGATTTCTCAGATCATCCAGAATTCCCCTCGTGGAGGGAGTAGTGTGGATCAGGCAGAAACACGACCCTCAAAAAGCCTTTCTGCACTCTCTCGAGACTGGGAAGTGGAGAGTATCAGTAGTGAGTCTAAATCCAGTTCATCTGGTAGGTACCGGCCAACCTGGAGACCCAAAAGAGAGTCTCTGAATATAGACAGCATCTTCAGTAAAGACAAGAGGAAACATTGTGGCTACACTCAGCTTAGCCCCTTCTCTGAAGAAGCAGGTAGGAATTTGAGAAGAAAAGATTTATTTTGAAATGTGTGAAATTTATAATACTCCGCTATCCAGTTTTGTTTAAATAAAGTAGGAAAGTGAAATTTTGAACATGGTATTTAGGTCAATGTTGAGTTGTGTACTTGAAGGCTAGTTTCTATGTGGGTATTCATGTTGCATGTATGATACTTTGTTTGCTTTCTGTGTGCTAAATTTCACATGTAAGAAAATAATAAGGGAAGGATTACTGTCTGTGCTGCTTAGATGGATACAGGGCTAGACTGCTCAGTATCTCTAAGTTCATCCCTTGGAATGGCCTTTTGTACCGGTCTGCTTTTTTCTCTGGCTCATCATGGTGTTTTTGCATGATGGCTCAGACTATGGTGCAGTGAGTATCTTATCCTCACAAGAACTCAGCATTGATACATAAGAGCCTGGCAGGCAGTGCTGATTTATGTGGGACTATTTTACACCATAGCAGCTGTGCAACCTGCACATAGAGAATTCGTCCTCAGCTCTGCTGTTTTTGAAGGTCACAAAATCTGTTGCGAAACAACTTTGGGTACCTTCTGTTGCCCCTGCCCCAGCCTCCCACTTCCCTTTCTCTGGTCTGTAAATGAATGTAACAGGTAGTTTGCTCCCTATCAAGAGGAAGGTTCTCCTGAAGATGTAAAAGCTGTGGAGAGCGGATGTTTACTAGTTCCTGGGTTTTATGCTGTTATGCTACTGGAGCTGCTGCGGTTCCATCTTAGAGTGCTTGAAGGACAGTGTGTGGATGAGAAGGGTGAGGCTTGTGTGACTGACAGGGGAGTTATGGTTAGTGAGGATGCTGTTCCAGAAATCTGGGGGCCTGGAGAGAGGGAGGGACAGATGATCCACTAGGAGCAGCTAAAGACTGAAAACGATTGGGCAGCATAAAGGAATGCATATAGGGAACGTGAAGGGAGAAGAGAACACAGCTCCAGGGAAGGAAGCAAGGGAAGCAAACAAGAGGCAAGTTGTGAAATCAGTAAGGAAGAATTAAAAAAAAGTTGTCCTGTCCTCTATGAACTAATGTTATGTAAACCTCATCATATTGTAAATGGCAAAATAAATAATGCAAAAAGTGCAGCGACTGAAGTAGATATGACAGAGTATGATAATAAATATAAACTGGAAATGCAGTTGGGTATACTGCAAAATGATCTTGTACAAATACAAATTATGTATTACGGGGATGAAGAGATTTTCTTTCCAGACTTGATTGTTAACTGGAAGAGAATATGGTAAGTTATACTAAAGGGGAGAGACTAAAAACCAAATTTATTGAATAGGTTATTGCTTAGTATTACTAGGAATGCTGTAAAGTATTAGGTTTTTTCTGCTTAATATTGCTAGTTTTACACTAAATTAAAGGCAGCACTTCTGGTTTAAGCATGGTTGAGAAGCTAACAGAAGTATAGATGATTTGCTGGTATTGAAGCTTGGATCTTCTACCAATCTATTTTTTTTTTTTTGTCTTGACAGGTAAAGAGTTGATTGAGAATGAGGTGAAGGAACATGCTGTTCAAGAAACAAGATCAAGCCAGTCAAATGTCAGATACAAGCATGGTGTGCTAGGCCGGGGCACCCAGCATCATATGGTGGATCAACATCCACATCTAATACAGAGGATGGAGTCTGGCTATGAAAGCAGTGAACGCAACAGCAACAGCCCAGTTAGTCTGGACATGCCCTTGTCTGAAAGCTCAAGTACCCACAGGTAGATTTCAACAAACTTAATTTTTGAAGTGATTGAAGTCTTGATTTCTTTTTTGTAGTTACATAATGGTGTAGAACTTTTTTTTTTTAAAGTGTAAAATGGCACCTCTAGCTTGGGGCAGGGGAAAAATAGGGAAATAAGAATCTGAGTGAGTTTGGTTCCTTTTCTTGTCAGTATATTGATAGCTTACTGCTTATGAGAAGGAAAAGAAATGGGGTTCAGTTGAATGAGAAATGTTGAGTAAAATGGTGCATCTGAAATAATTATACCCCTCATCTGTGACTTAAAAACTCAACTAAAATATCAGACTTTGTGCTTGAACGGCTCAGACCTTTTTGTTTCAGTTAAAACATTGCTTGATAGCAACCTTGTAAAAAATGAGAAATCAATAGTCTTGTAAAGAAATCTTTGATATTTTCAGTCTGAAAGGTTCACTGAAGTCTTGCAAGACACTTGCAGTATTTATATGCAAAAATAAATAGGCAGCACCATGTGTTTCTCTCCTTGGCTTAAGAAGCTCTAGACAATCACGGTCTGAGACTGTTTATGGCCAGAATAGTAGATTTTCAGCTGTGAGAATCCGTTGAGAACAGCTATCAGACCACAGTTTTAATATGCATTGCATACTCTTATGGAGGAGAATAGGATTATTGTCCTCCCCCTTGTTAATTTTCTCTTTCCCTGTTTCTCTCAAGATTTTCTTATGGTAGACTTTTTTAAAGTTAAATTAAAATTCAAGTATTTATGTGATGATTAAAAAAAGGTAGATATAATTTCTCCTGGAGAGATTTGTAAAATGGTAAACTATAATTACTTTTTTCTTGAAGGGATGTTCATATGAAACGAGCAGGTGGATTGGTTCCTGCCTGGCGTAACATCCCAAAATCTCACAGTAGCAGCATCTTGGAAGTGGAGTCTACTTCATCAATTGCGAGTTGGGCAAACAGCCCACGCACCATTGGAAATGGTAAGATACACCTCCTTGGTAGCAGTTGTTTTGCAGGGTAAATTGTTTTGGAGTTGTTCTTTACTTCCTGGATGTTTTATATTCACAGTGAAACTATGAGGAAATGGAAAGGAAACATTTGAGGAACATAGTTTTACAAGATATAACTTAGAAGATTTACCAAAGGGGGTTGCAAAAAGCTTTGTTAAATACTTCTTTGATCGTGTTGCTCTGGCATATTTTCTGAGCATTGACTTAACTGATAAAGTAAAGCTATTTTTCCTGTTATATTTGCCATAACTCACTATTCTGCCATCAGTAGAAAATGCCTTTCCAAACATAACTCATAATAACTTGGTGGGATTGACGAGTCCTAAAAACAAGCTCATAATGTTATACAAAATTCAAAATTGTCAGATATGAGAATTGATATTTACAAGATGTTTGGGCTAAGACTGAGCTTTTCTACGGATATGCATTCTGATTATGTGTCATTCTGAGCAAATATTCTGGAGAATGGGGAAGGGAAAAGGGAGGAGGGGAGACACTTCTTGAATACAGGTCATAGTTGAAGTGAGAATGATGACTGATTTCTGCTGTGTTGACTAGGGTATTGATATGCTTTATTTTCCTCCCATCTTCATCTGCTTATGCAGTTGGATGAAAAGCATCTCAGTTGAAATCCATTTTGCTTACTAAAGCTAATGATCTGGCTAATTTGACATAGCATTATTTACAAATTATAAACACAATAAGAGGCCTCAGGATTTCAGAATCTTTTTAGGATTATCTCTTCCAATAATTCTCCCTGTTCCGTTTGCTGTTTCTTGGGTCAGTGCATGCAGGGTGGGCTGTGCTGCAGGGGAGCTTGAAGCAATACTGCAGCATTTGTGCCAGTCACTGACACAGAGAAGGCAGTTGGAAACCAAATGGCTTGGGCAGGGTTTTTAAAGTAAAATTTAACAAAGCAGAATTTGTGATCTGAAATTCTGTGGTCTTGGCTTGGTCAGTCTGTTATTTTCTAATGTTAATTGTCTTCTCCATTAATATTTCTTTGTCTTTTAATGAATACTTTCTTGAAGAGAGTTTACTATCAAAAAAGGGGTGGTTTTGTTGGTTTATTTTGCTTTTTTGGTTTTTTGGAAGGTGGGGAGATGTTTGTCCCTTTGAAGAGTGAACTGGATGAATTGCAAGAGGAGGTGGCAAGGAGAGCGCATGAACAAGAACTACGCAGAAAAAGAGAAAAGGAAATGGAGGCAGCAATGGGCTTTAATCCCCGTCCCAGCAGGTTCATGGATCTAGATGAACTGCAGAATCAGGGTAACTTTTTGAATACAGTATATTCTGCAGTGCTGAAGTTTTTTGAACTTTGCACTTAATTTCCTACTGTATGGGTCTTTCTCTCCCCCTCCATTACAGTTTTGTACCTGCAGTTAGTGAAAGACCATTAATTTCAAACCTATAGGATGAGAAAAAACCTGTGGTTGGTATTTTGACCAAATTCCTTCTTAAATGACACAACAAAGTAATTCAGAGGTATTTTAATGTATCAGGTGTTTTAATAATTTGCACCTTTCCATTTTTACGGTAATATGCACCGTTATTAGTATTGATATATAGATCTAGCTATAAGGCTTCAACCAACATCTTGGAATGAGCACAGTTGTTTGTACCTTTCAGATTCCACAGGTCCGCTTGCAGCATAGCTTGTTCATTTAGGCCATTGTTTGGTTTCTGATTATTTCTGGTAGCATCACTGCCTTAAGCAGTTCTGCTTGTTCCTGCCCTTTGCTTTCCACTCTTCCTGCCCAACTGTGCAGCCACAGCACAGGCATGAGAACAAGTACTGTGGCAGTCTTAAGCTGGATCTAATTGAAAATCTGAGCTGAGTTTTTCTGAGGAAGAAGAGTTGAAAAAAAAAGCGAAATACTAAGTTAGATTGTCTCTTCCATGACTCCTCATGTTTCTGGCAGAGGATAGCAGCAGAAGAGGTTTAATTGGAAGGATGGAGCTGCAGAGATAACCTGGTGACAGGATTCACATGTATTGTTTTTGTTTTAGCCCTAAATCTCCATCAGCCAGTAAGGGGAATCAGAGAGAAGGTGGGATGGAGTGCACTGACCCAGATGAGAGTGAAGCCTGAAGCCTGGTAGAGGACTTTACTGGGGGGTTGTTGGTGGGTCACCAGAGCCAAGGAAGGTGTAGTGAACACCTAGGCTCTGCTCCCACAAATGCATGCACGACTAGGGCAAACCCACTGTGGCCTCCTGTGTTGCCAGACCTCCCAGTGTCCCCATGCTGCTTGCTCAGACCTCCTGTAGGCAAGAGTTGAGGTGCTGGTCTGCTGCTACAGGACAGAGAAGAAGGAGAGTTGCACCCCATGGCAGTCCAAGCTCTGGGGACAATACAGATAATGCTCTGCAGCCTACAGCCATGCCAACTGCTCAGTAGCCAGAATGTCATTGTCAGTGGCAGCTGAAAAATATGATCTCTGTAAGAATGTTTGACTGTGGGAATGTTTTTATAATTTTTGATGACCATCAGTGCGCCATTTAGTTATTGTTTACAGTCCTGCTGTGACCTGCCAGTAACCAGGTGAAAATTTCCAATGTACCAGAGCAGATGGAAATCTTTTTTTATTAGCATTAGTGTTTACTTTTGGTAACATAAACACTAATGATGTCAAAATAGAAAAGTAAATCTCCTTTGTTGAGCATGAAGATGTCTCTTCTTTTCTTGCCTGAAAGAAAATAGCATATTCTCAAAGATGTTATCCTTCTTGTTGTATTAGTTGGTAGAAGCAAAAATTGCATAGCTTTTCCTTGTTAAAAAGAAAATAAACTAGAATAATGCTTAATCAAAAAAGACTTTAGTAGAATGTTTAAGGAGTTTACAGGCATTGACATGAGATCTGGAAAAGTTTTTGTTTATTCCTCTTAAGTCTTTCCCCACCTTAGTCAGAGATGCAATAGCTTAACATTAACAGACTGCTTGACTGTCTGGAAGGCTTGCTTGTATGCAGAACTCCAGAACACTTGACTCATTTTCCCCTCAAGTAAACTGCTAAATTCATGCAAAGAAAGCTAACTTCAGTATACAGGCCTTGATTACAAGCCTCAGTAGCTTTGATTTTGAAACTGAATGTGCTGCTTGATTAACTCACTGCTCTAACAACTCTCACTTCTCTCTGCAGTACTTGCTTTTCATGTGAGTTCTTCAGGGTTTATGGTATAAGAGCATTTGTGTTTGCATCTGTGCACAAGGGTGTTGGAGAGTAGGCTAGGCCACAGCATATGTTATGCAAGCTGAGAAAACATAATTTATTGTTGGCTGATAGAGATACTCATGTTCTCTACCACAATGACAGAGACATTCCATTAAAAAACCCCACCCCTAAACAAATCAAAAAGTCAAGTTTTAGTTTCTGTTTTCCCCTGCCTTATTTGAATATGTATATCTTGGTTCATAACTTGCACAATGCCTCATAGGTGACACTGGATTGTTTGGCATTTCCTCCTTGCAGAAATGGATTTTCTGATGTCAGGACACAGTAGCATCATCGTTCTCTTTTGTGTCCAAGGATGATTTATCCTTCTCTTCTCCAACACTGTTTTCTAAATAGTTGCAAAAAGAATTTTTTATAATTGCTCCTTTCTTCTCAGCTTCTTAAACCTGTCTTTTTCCTTCTTCAGTGCTGCAAGACCACTAGGTTGTCATATTTATTATGTCTCTTTCAGCAGTTAAACACGTTTGTAGAAGTATTTCATGCAGGTATTTACACTCGCACTCAAGTCTGAGTTCTGTTCCCCAGACGTCTCAGTTGTTTCAGTTTGTCTCCATTTTGTATGGAAGTAATTGTCTATCTGAAGAGACAGATGATTTTTGACAGGGGACTTAATGTATAAGGAAAGCCCTGACCTGCTATATTTCTTATATACTGATATATTTTGCTTTAGATTTAATTTAGATTAATTTTTACTTGACACAAGTCATCTGATTTGACTGTGATTTGTCTATACCATCTTGTACTGATTTAGACTGTTGAAAATAATATAATAAGCCAGTACAATTTTCTCAAGTAACCAAAATTTGAGGGGGAAAAAGTCTGGTTTCACATTGTTTTACTGTGTGGATGTCAAGCATATCAAGGTGCTCCAGTTGTACTTCTTCTTAGGGAAGGTTAGGTGGTGCTGCCTGGGATATGTGCAGCCTCTGTGAGACTCCATATGTGGAAGATTTTGGCAGTCACGAATGGAATGAGGGTAAGTGAGGGTTCTGCAATGAATGAAACCAAAATGAAAGGTGCTGCCCATTGCAGGGAGGAGTGATGGCTTTGAGAAGTCGATGCAGGAGGCAGACTCAATCTTTGAAGAGTCGCTGAATCAGGAGCAGAAGGGGGATTGTGCTGCAGCTTTGGCTCTCTGTAACGAAGCTATATGTAAGTAATTCTAACCGCCTGAGCTATTGCGCTTTTGACAGTTTACTAATATCAAAGAAGAAAGTCTGAAACATTGAATCATGTTAAATGGTTAGGTAGTAATATGGGGATCCAGCTGGTCTTTAGAAACATGCAGGGAGACAGAATCTTACCTTTTTACAAGCATTCCCTTTTGGGGATTTTAGTCCTATTCCTCTTCATCTCTGTCTTTTTCATGTTTTCATCTGTTTTTTGTTGTTCCCTCCAGCACTATGGCAGTAACAGCACTGGGGTGCTGATGTGCCCCTTTTGGTGCTAAATGGTGCATTTCAGCAAGCACCTAGTAGGTAACTCCCCCTGCCACTTGGTACTCAATTAACAATTTGTCCCCATTCTCAGGCCAAATTACAAAGGGCATTAAGCT
The DNA here is from genome assembly GCF_965140245.1 of Athene noctua. Lineage (NCBI taxonomy): Eukaryota > Metazoa > Chordata > Aves > Strigiformes > Strigidae > Athene > Athene noctua. The sequence continues at coordinate 44,336,813 of NC_134041.1, forward strand.
CCCCTGTTTCTTATGGAGAGGGTATCATAGAAAGAAAATGGTAGCTCACTCTTGAGTCCTTCGGATTAACACAAATGAGCTATGCTGCAGAAAAAAGCATTAGGACATTGAAGTGCTTAAATGCATTGTGACCTTTGAGAATGTGTGCTATGTGATTTCATTTCATTTTCTATCTTTTTCCATTATGACTGGCTGGCTGTCTCACCCCATGCTCCCCTCTGTATAGAATGGCTGCAGACAGAGTGGGTAGCTCCTGTGCATTTACATTTATAAATTGGCTCTTATGGACTGCAGAATAAAGGGTGCAGCATACAGCTGTTGATAGCTCCATTAGCTTTCATTCCAGCAAGGTATTTGCTGAATCTCAAATCCAAGCTGGGTATTCCTGCACTTAAAGGGAGTCCCAGGTATGGAGGATACAGGAGAAGGGTAGGTGACAGAATGAAGCATCAGTGTGGTAGGGTTCGAAAGAGCCTGTGTGAAGGGGATGAGAAGTTGGGCCAAAACATGGATAATTTTTTTTTTTATATACTTTATTTTAGTTTAGTTTCAATTAACGTGTTTGGACACCTGGCTAAGCTGAATGTGCATTAATGGAAACAATAGCATCCTTGTGAACTCTTTTGTGGCAGTATTTGCATGGTCCATGTTTTATGTTCTTGCTGCATCTTTTTTCTTTTTTTTTTTCTTTTTCAATTTTATTCCTTTTTTCTGTTTGTTTTCTGCTATGTTTTCTTTTGCATTTTAGCTAAACTAAGACTTGCCATGCATGATGCCAGCGCTAGCACTCACAGCAGAGCCCTAGTCGATAAGAAGCTGCAAATCAGTGTCCGAAAAGCCCGGAGTCTCCAGGATCGCATGCAGCACCAACAGCCATCGCAGCCGCTGCCGCCGCCAACCTGCCACCCACCACAGGGCGGCACCATGGCCCAGTCTACAAGGTAGTCTCAAGTATATCACCTAGACCCAGATCTGAGCTGCGTCTGTGAGCAGTGCAGTCTGGAAAGAAATAGGAAACTATATATATGCCCCTGGATAGTCCAAATCCTACAGTGTTACTTCTTATTCCTTTCTTCTTTAGGTTAAATCCTATTATAAGATGGTCAGCTATTGCCCCCCCCACCCCCACTTCAACAGTTCAATGTGCACGTGTTCAGAATGATCTGTGACAGACAATTGTAGCAGTCAGTGCCTGGCAGCATCAGTGTTTCAGCACCAAGGGAAAGAATACAATAGGCAATAACCTGGGTTAGAAGGGGGGCTGTGTTAGGATGAAATGTGCAACTGTTTATAATCAGGAGCTGTTTCAGGACTCAGTAAAAATATTGCTATAATTGCTTTTATGTTGGGAACAGCAACCAGTGTGTGTTAGTGTTCTGTAGTTTGAAAAGTGTCAAGTACACTGATCTTTTCTTTCTAGTCCACTTCTCTAGTTGTGCACTGGTACAACTCTTGGATCCAGATCCTGATTCTGTCACCTTGACTACTTTCCCTGATGCTGTATCATTCTTCATTTTCTTTCTGTGCTTCCCAGCATCCTGTAGCCTGACTTAGCAGCCTTTTCAGCATCTCTTCATGATTCTTTCTTCCATACTACTTTAACTATAGCATAATTAACTCTGCTGTAACCGATCCTTTATTCCTACCCTCTTCAGCATGCAGCTTATTCCTTCTTTCTTCCCATACCATTCCATCCTAGCACTAGACCATCCCTATCCAATTTCTAGGCTGTTTCTTGAACTGTTACCTTTCTTACCTCTCCCCTTTCTTACATGTTGTATTATCAGAAGTTTAGATGAAATCTCAGATGGGAATCTTTTTTCTTTTCCATTTTTTGAAATGCCACATACAGCTATATACTGAAACTCAGTTAATTTGCACACCTGCCAGGCTATAGTTCATAATGTTCTTTTCTTTTCCTGCAGTAGCTGAATTATATGTAATGAGGGCTGATCTTTTTGTCAATCAGGGATCCATTATATCCTCTTTTACAGGAGAAATGCAGAGCCCCAATTATGCATTTTAGCAGATGCTAACAAAATGAAATAAAGGAACTTTCTTAACTAATTTTGTTAATGCTGAACTTGCTTATTGCTGCTCTGTGAAAAGAACATTACTTTTGCAAAAAGTTATATCCAACCAAATGTTAATATTTGTATTGTAGAATAGTTTGGGTTGGAATGGACCTTAAAGGTCATCTAGTTCCAACCCCCCTGCCATGGGCAGGGACACCTTCCACTAGAAGCCAATGAAAAGAATCTTTTTTTAGCCAGAGTTCTGTACTCTTGATATAAATAACATTGTAGGCAGTGCAAAGTTTGCAATTACTCATGGACAAGGTCATTCTGCTACACATATCAACTAGGTCTTCATGATAGCTTTCATTGTATGCATCTCAAGAATGAAACAAAGCAATGATGTTACAGTTTCCTTAAGTTCTCTGTTGGAGCTGTTTGTAGCCTGTTGTTTTCTCACAGGCACATGGACTTGGTACTGGTTTTTGTGTCCGTATTTTAGAATGCTAACTAATGCAGAAAAATGCCAAGAACATGTATGACCCCAGGATATAATTGTCTTGCATTGGTACGTAAAAGAATACAAATTACGTTTAGAAGTATATGTAGAATACAGATTATTAAAAAATAATAGCTATCTATTTAGCTTAAACTTTATTTAATGTGTTGGATAAATATCTCAAAGATCAGAATACAGAGATGATACAAGGGAAATTTCAACATGTTCCTTCCATTTGTCAAGTCATTCTTCATGAAGTTGCCTGGAGAGAGGGAACCTTATGGAAATATTGTCAGTTCATGTTCAGATCATGAACACGTCCAAAGTCTTTTCAAAAACATCTCACATGTTAATGTTGGAAACAGTTGTTTTGTTTTATATAAATACTATTTTTACTGTTCTAACAGTTATCCCTACCCATGCACTCAGTCTGCTGATTAAAGTGCCTAGGCTGCTATACAAGAGTACATAGAGCCTAACTGTGGCAAAATACTCTTAAAAATGTGAAATGGATTCAGTAGATCAGTTATACAAGGAAATCAGAGTTAGAAGCAAAGGACTAACATGTATCTATCTACTGAATTAATGTGAAGTCTTCATCAGAATACGATTAGCAAAGAAAAGTGTGTTGAGGTATATGTCACCTAGTGAAAGTTTTGTACCCTAGGGATAAACGTAAGCAATGACTACTGCTAATCATTTACCCTTCTGTGTGTTTTAGTGAACAGACTGGCCCGCTCCAAGTACTGCTGAGCCAGGAGGTACCACTGGAACCCAACAAAGAAGTGGAATTTGGGTCCAGTTCTTTCTTCCACCCACCTGCTTCCTGCCATGAATTGCACTCATCATTATATCCAGAGTCTTCCTCCTTGCCCCCTTCTGAAAGCAATCCATCCAACAAGATCTCTCCAAACTTCCAGTCTGCTTCTGCTGATTTTCATGACCAAGTTCCCTCTTTTCCCTATAGGCGAGGGTTGGCAGAGAGGTCTTCAAGAACTGAGAATGATGCCCACCATAGTGTGGATTTTGCTGACTCCACAGCCACAGGGCCAAAAGACTATAGGGAATGCTGCAGTAGCAGCAAGTTAGAAGAGGTTCATAACATAACGCCTATTCTCACACCTCAGTACAAATCCAAGGCCAACACAGTAAACTCTGGGTCTTTGCCTACACTGTTTCCCTGTCCACATCCACCACAAGCAGCATCTCCTGAAAAGGACAGCCAGCACAGTCCTTGTTCCAAACTTGCAAGCTCTCCTGTGCGGCCCAGCATTGATCATTTAGGGACCTATCATGCAGTGACCCCTGCAACTTCATCCCCTCCACGGCAGTACTCCTTGGATCCTTTGCAGAAAACAAATAAATACTCCAGAGCAAACAGCCATGAGATTTTATTACCCTCACAGGAAGAATATGGCACAGCAGAAGGTTGCAAATCTGAGGCTTTTAGTACAAAGGGACATGTTCGCTCCTTGGCAGAGCAGTTTCAGAAAATGCATGCAGCCTCCCAGAGAAAAGGTACTCATGAAAAAGGCTGGACTGCTTCAGTGTGTCAGGATGAGAAGTCTCCAAAGTTAACACAAAAATCTTTCATCAACCCTTCATCCTCTGGTTACAGACAGCTAATCAATCAAAATCAAGAGAACAAAAGCCAGTCTTCTGAAAAATTACACGCAACTGTGGATATTAGGGACGAGGTAGTTTCTTTGGAGGGTTTTAGTGCCCAACATTTTGCTTCTAAGAGTATTTCTTCTCACAGTGAAGAGCTGTGTAGAAGAGGTGGACAGAATATAGCAGACCCCGCACCCTTCATGGAAAGGCACTGTCATGATGGAGGAATGAAGCAGGTGGATGATGGAGCTACTAGTAGCATGGTTGCCTCTATGCCTGTGGACCATTGGGTGGATAATGTTACTAGGTATTACAGTTCTCAGAAGGCTAATAAGAATACTGAATGGCTTCCTGTACCTGGGAGGAGTCCACCCCTTTCTGATCAGAGAGCAGTTGGAGATGACTTGAGCAGGATCCCAGTACATCTGCATCCACAGTGGAATCAAGACACAGAACAGGAGCTCTCAGAACTGGAATCCCTCTATCAGACTAGTCTGCAGGCATCTCAGGCCACTAGGCCTTTCTTGGGAAGACAGGACAGTGCTAGGTATCCATTTGACCAATCAGGTAAGAATGATGCAGCTATTTTTCTTGGTTGACCTGTGTACTCCAATATAGGTGAAGGTACGTTTTCCAGTTGATTTAGTTAAATGGGCATGAATTTGTGCACAGATGCAGAAGGATTCAGGTTGTGGACTCTGAAAACATTCTGACTATACAGGTAGAGAAGCAGTGTGATAGCACTGCCTGGGGAGGCTGCAGAGTAGCTTGGCTGTTGGTCTTGGCAAACAGAGAGCAACATCTGTTAAGAGTAACATAGAAATAATTGATCCTATTTTCAAGCAGGGAGTTAGTTGCTTAGGTCAGACTGCTGAATTTTGCTGTTTGAAAGTCCTACATCACCTCTGGAATTTATTAAGCTGTTTCTGTGCCTGAAGTTAATGTTCTTCACACTTGTGAATTTTAACTGATCGTATTGTATTTGAGAATTCAGTCTGTACCTGGTTGAGGGGATAAGTTTTAAAAGTTGTTTCCAGATCTATGAGAGTTGAACTTGTGTTTTGCTATGGACTGCCTGCTTTAAGTTGTGGAAAATTACTTGTGAAAGCAGCACTGAGTACACAATCTGCACTTAGATCCTTGAGACCTTGTGGCTTAGTTGGTGCCAAAAGAAAACGGATTCTGTTGTTGTTGCTGAGAACATCCAGCTGTAGCTGGAGACATTCAGTCAGAATCTGATGACAGCAGTCCAGTTCCACTTAAGTTGATCTAATCTCCTGCATGAGAGAGGGCAACCTTGATTCTCTGCTTAGCAGAGTAAGTTTCTTTATAATCCATGTCATAGCATTAGAGGTACAAATTTTCTGGTTAAATACAAAGCAGTCTGAAACTTGATGGGTACCAAAGTGATGCATATTTATGTGATATATATTGCAGTACATACACAAAGGTTTTCCCCTGCCCTGCACCTATGGAGGTGGAGCCTCCATTGTTCCTGTGAAATCAAGCCTGGCTGTTACCAGACAGAATGCTGCACTAAACTCTTGAACAGGTTTTTATTCAACAGCTTGAGTTTTCAATGAAACTCTCTTGTCTTGCAGTCCACTGGCAGACCAGGTGACACATCCAAAGGTGGCCATTACCGTTTGTTGTCCTGTTGATTTTCTTTCAGAGTTAGGCAAGGTCTCACTTCACAGCCTTGCAGATACTCTCTTGCATGGGCTTGAATCAGAAGGTCTTATGTGTTCCTACTTAGCTTAGTGATTTTTGGAAGCCCTTTCTGGAAATCTAACAGCATAAAGCCCTGTTGCTTTAGTGTTAGTTGGAGCTTCAGAGTTCTCTCATCAAATGCCCCGTTTCTTATGCTGACACTTTTCTTGTCTGTTTTCCCACTACATATATGAGGGATATGTTATTCTTCTGAAGTGAAGTTTGCGTTTGAGATCTTTACTTCTGGTTTGCTGTGACTTTCAGATGTCTCTTCCTGAGTTCTGCAAATTCTGTATAAAAACAAAGTTTGACCCAGTGCATCTACTGTGATGAACTGGATGAGAATCACCTGTGTGGGTCTAGGACATCTCTTTCTCACTTTCAACTTGAATTACGTATTCATTTGCAAATGCTGGTTTAAGCTTTCTGCCCCATATCAACTGGCTTTGTCAGACCTTTGCTCAGAATAATGGTGAAAATACCCCTGTTTCATTACAGAGATTAAAACAAAGACCCTGATCCTCCAAATGCCACTTCAGTGAAGAAAATGCGTTGTTACCAGTACATCACCTTTCTTCCTTTGTAGACAGATTCCCTGTGACCGTTTTTATTAGGCCACTGATCTGCCTGTCCGTTCCTTGAGAAATTTTAGGATTATAACAGGTTGGTGGGGATGGCACTGAAATGAAGTAACTAGCAATCCTAGTTAAAAATAACGCTTTATGTAACCAGCACAAGAAATGGCTGATGAACTGTAGCATTGGGTGGCAACAAGCAGGTGAATGTGTGGGGAACTTAAAGCTGTCGAGTCTTGTTTATCCTAAGTAACTTTAGGTAACTTCTTCCTGGTAGCTGATTTTCTGTCCCTTTAGGCCCCCTAAACTCTCACCTCGGTGCCAAACAAGTGCTGCTATACATTTAACTCTTAAATAGTTCAATTAATTGCTCCCCAGAAGCCTGCAAAAGGGCTAGTTAAACATGTGCGAGTATCCCGATAGACACTCTCCTGTTGAAATGCTGGTATATATTGATATATATAAATGTTGCTTATATATTGATGCTCAAAGGATCTCTGGTGCCTTCTCATTCTCTGTGTATAGTCTGCCTTTGCGGGAGTCAGATAGTCAGAAATGCACCATAATGTGCAATCAAGTGTTGAATTTAACCGTAGTGTTTTTCTTCTTAGTCTCTGCGAACCTGAATATGAGGAAGCTGCATGCTACAGCTGGTATGGGTCTCTCGAAAACCCCAACAGCAGAGATAGAGCGCAGTCTGTGTGGAGCCACTGTCTCTTCTGTCTCCAAGGTGACATGTTGTTACTTAAGATGTGCTAGAGGGGGGAGTGAAAGAATTTAAAATGGGAGAAGTGAAATATATTATGAAGAAGGTACTGGGGTCATTGATAATAATGTTAGAATTTTAAGTGCAGTCTAGCTCAGGATTAATTATCTCAAAAATGAGTGACTCATGCTACATGCAGCTTGCATGCAATCAAATGATCTAAAATCTGACTTTGAGGAACATGTCCCTGAAAACTTCAAGATCTAGTCTCTTTGAACACATTGACATGAATTGTCTTGCACACAACTCACTGTGATGTTAACACTTGCAAGGGCACAGACTTGTTTTTTTAATACTATGTCGCTATATTTTGAAAGCGGGGAATAATTTTGGTATTTTGCTACAGTTGGTAGTTGGTCATCTTGAAGTGGGAGAAGATGCTTTTCCTTCTTTTTTTCTGGGATAAAATGTTTAAATAACTGGCAGTTACATATCAGTGCCTGTATATGAAAACATTACAAGTATTTTCAAGGGGAAATGACACTTTCTATAGTACTTCAGTACTCATTAAAGGGAGCTTAAATGGCCTTGCTTATATGGAACAAAGGAAAAGAAAGAAGGATTAAACATTTCCCTTGCTAACATAAGATTAACAAGTTTCCAGCACTCATCAAATTATCCTAGATTTTTTTTTTGGTTATGAGAAGATTGTAGTACTTTTATCATAGGATGGCTGTCAGCTGGAGCCATGATTATCTCTACAGGGGCAGTGGTGCCTGTAGCAGCAGCCAGTCCTTTAGGTAGATTCATCCTAGTAGAGGCTTTATATCCTCACTTTAGGTATTTATAAAAGAATAAATCTCACTTAGACAAATCAATCAGTGTATATTTATGAAAGAAAGAAAGACTATAAGGAATAACATTTTAAATCACCAGATCCAAACAGATCCATTTTCTTTAAGTTTTCAAGGTAGTACCTGAATGAAAGATTTCATTCAAAATTCATTTCAAAGGATTCATTTCAAAAAAGAAAAGTTCATGGAGTTTCACTGAAGCATAGTCTGTTAGATTTATCTTGATCTCTTCCCTGTAATTATTATACAAAATTGATATTATGGAGAGCTCTTTCTGAAATGTGTCATGTTGTCTGCAGGTCATGTATTCCAGAGAACATAGCAGGGAACCAGAAGAGGAGGAAATGTATAGTGCAGAGAATTTCCGTCGCATTGCTCGCAGTCTCAGTGGGACAGTCATCTCAAACAGAGAGGAGACCTTGGTCTCTTCTCACAGTTTTGTAAGTAGAATGATGCACAGCTTTCCAAAGAGCCATCATCTGTGTGTAGGGTTGCTGTTTATTCTGTCTGCGTTTAGTTGTAAACAGAAACAGACAGCGGACAACTGAATAATAAGCCATGATGAAAGCTTGTCTTTGTGACCTTTTGTTCTCTTTTTGGAAGAAGAATAAGTTTTTATTTAAGCAACAAAGTCATCTTCTTCAGGAGTCATTGCAGAGTAGTACCTGCTGCAGCTGGTAAGCATGTGAGCTGATATTATTTGCCTATACACAAAGACATCCAGGATAAACATTTTTTCAGTTGACTCTAGAGTATTTTCAGGAAAGCTTCTAATACACCTACAGTTTAGGAAAGATACCACTAACCATGTGGAAGTTTCTGCTCTCTTGTGGGTATATTCAGCAAGTAGCATTTTTAGAGAGTAAACGTAAGCATAAAGGGGAGACAATTCAAGCCAGTTACATACAGGAAGTAACTAAACATAGGGAGATTGATTTTTTAATTATTATTTATTTTTTCTTTTTCCCTCTGTTATTTCTGTTAAGTAGTTCCAGGTGCAAGTTAAAACTGCCAGTGAGGAAAAGAGTAGCAGATTATTGGTGATGTTTAGCAACATAGCCAGATACAACTTGAAGATTTGGCTTGGATTGATTTTTTTCACAAACTGTGCTTAAGGTTTTATTTTAAACCAACTGCATAATAAATGTAGAAGAGTCCCAGTTTCAAAATCAGTTATTTAGACTGGTTGGTCTGATTCTGTCTTTCTGCTGTGTACCATAAGCTACGAATATGTCAACAATGAATGTTTGCTCCTCGGCATGCTTGAGCTGAGGGCTTTAATGCATACCTAGAGTTGCTGGAGAAGCAATTAAAAACCTCCAGCTATCCAAGGCACCCCTCTCTGCTGAAGGTTTTTATCCACGCAACAGAAGCAGCCAATAGGATGGAGGATGGCTGTCAGTCGCCCCTGTTCAAGTTAGTCACCGGACTCAAGCCTGTGATGGTTTTCTATCGTGCCATTCAGCCATCCCTGCTTTGAGTTTGGTACTTTCTAGTAGGGGGAAATGGTACAGCACTGGTAAATACTTCAGCTGCAACAGGGAAATCTGTTCATAGCCTGGAATCAGAGCTTTCAGTAAACCTGCAAGAACATAGGAAGGAAGAATCAGCAATACCCGTCTTCATTTTGTGGCTTGTGTGGCATGGCAGTTTCAGTGCCTGCCCTTGGTCTGTGGATTCAGTCTGTGAACCAAACCTCCATGAGTGGTTTGTGTTTGTTTTGGCTTTTTCTCCTTGGTGTATTTCCAGTCAAATGATCCTCCTAAGTAGCCCACCACTGCAATAAGAGCCGTACTGGATTGATGCAGTTGTTATTTGTATTTGTTTTTCACATACAGATGCATGTTTTTGGTCTGGTGAGTCATCCCTTTCCTTGGATCAAAACCATCTTTCTTTGATTCAGCCCAACTCTGTGTTTACTCATCACTTTATGTTCTTTTCTTCTCCTTTCTCATTTTATAAAAGGAAGCACCAAATATGAGGAAAATGCCAGTGGACATCAGCCACCGTTCTTCCAGCTCCACTTCCCTTCCTTTCCCTCATGATCCTCCTGTGTTTCCCTTTGATCCCCAGCACAGCCCAAACCAGGTGCAGCACCTACCCCATGATGTACTGATGCCCAGCATGGTGGGCAAGGCACGTAAACCGTCAGGTAATCACAGGACTTTTCATCCTCCTTCGTGATCAGAAATATTGCCAAAATACAACTCTTCCGATCTTGTATTTCATAAAGATATTTCACCATCTACTTGAATTCTTCCAGAAATCTGGAAGGATGAATCACATTCTTTCTCTTCTTTGCTGCCCTTTTGAGTTTTTTCTGTGATTCTGTGCTAAGTGGACACAACAAAAGGGAGTAATCTTTATGAAAACATTGTGATGATGTTTTATAAAATCATACTTCCATTTTTGTGAACTATTTTGTTTAGTGTAGAAGTAGCAGTAAGACCCACCACCTTGCTGTCATGTATGAGAGTACTTTCACAAGCTACTCATTCCAGCAAATCACGCATGCAGTTGTGCCAACAGAAATAACTAATTCCTGCATGAGCATTATTTTCCCTATGACAGCCATCAAAACCAGTTTGATCTACCAGACTTAAAATATTTTGTTGGGCTCTTCCTTGATGACAAAAGGGCTATTAAAGAAATCTGAAGTCTGTGACAGCAGCTGTGGTAGGATAAGGAGGAAATGCAGCGAAGAAGGTGAATGCTGTAAAGGGTATGGCTGGCTTTTATTCAGAATTGCATGTCAACCAGTAACTGGAAGTAAGGGTGATTTTGTTTTTCTTTTGTCATCTGTTGGCCACAGGTGAAAATTCTGAGAGGATGACACAAAAAGTGTAACTATGCAAACATTTTTTTTTTTTTTTTTCCCTCCTCCCCTAGGAGATCAGAAGAGCATCCTCCAGAAACTTTTGGTTGTGCCTGACAGGGGTGAAACTTTCCAAGGTGAAGACTACGCAGGTGTGGCACTGAGCTATGGAAGTCTCCCTTGTGCACCCAAAGGCACCCTCTCCCAGGGGCAAAAGCCTCTTGTTAATCCATATTTAGGAGGTGGAGCATCAAATGTCTCTGGCCACTGGCTGAACACGAGCTGCCCTGCCAGGCAAACAGCCACGTTACCAGATAAACGAACAACACTCTGGGGGAAACATGCTGGCCAGCCAGGCAAGAGTTTACAGGAAGGCTTCCTCCAGCAGCCTTCACAGCATCAAACGTGTGAATCTTATGCCAGCAGATGCAGGCTACCAGCCAGCATAGACTACAGCACTTTAAGAATACCACATGAGACTTCTTGGGATCCCGGTGCCTCCCAAGGTTGTCCTGTGCCCCCTTCTTATGTTAAGGCCCCGGGTCCAAGGAGAGTTGATATGCCCCCAGAAGATGACTGGCGACAGAACAGCTACACCCCTCAGCCTGGCAGAAGGCGGATGCTGCCAGTGCATATGATGGATGGGACTTTTTCTTCTGCTTCGGAGGTTCACAGAGATATGCTGGCTCGAGGAGCAGTGGCTACTGGCACCATGCAAAATAATGGCTGGTGAGATCTCCTCCACTCCATATGCCCTAATAAACCACTCTGTGAACAGACTATAGCTGTTGTCAGAGGATGGATTACATGGAGATAGCAAACTCTTCCAATTGGTATCTGTGACAGTTTTGTCTTAAAATGTAGCTATACAGTATGTGGAAACTAATTGCACTGTATTTCATTTCTGACACTACTGAACTGGTGTCTGGATGGGGAATTGTAGCTCTTCTAGTCCTGGCCTCTCCTAGCGAAAAAAATTCTATAGGAATGGTAAGCTTCAGGGGCACTGGTTTACGGGTAAGTTCAGAAGTACACGCATGTTTTGAAGGAAGACAGCCACTAACAAAAGGACATTTTTAAGGACTCTTTTTCATTAAATGTAGCTTTGGTAAATTCTTCACATAAAAAACCCAACCCTTTGGTTTTCCTCTCCTACCACTCTCCTGTTCGTTCCTAGGGGAAAAAAATACCTGACCCACCTTCCAGGTTCCAGTAAATCTGCACTTGGCAGGCTAGCAGTTATTAAAGCAAACCCAGTTTTCAGTGTGCTGAGATCTTGGGCAGAGATCATAGCTGTAGTTGCTGCTGAGGAAGTGGCAGGGAGACATTCTTCACTAAATCAGAATTTTCCCCACTTCCTTAAGGCAAACTAACAATGCTTCAAACAGAAAAGACTGTTAATGCTGCACGCTTAATTACACCAATGTAAACACAGAATAAGTTTAACTATTTTAGTGTCAAACATACTTGCTTTTGTAAGTATTTTTCAAATAAATCTATGAAAATAGTTCTATTTACCTGTCTGTGTGTGAGATTTCTTTGCCATTTGGCTTTACTCATCACTTGGCCTGAAACTGGATTTATTTTCTTATACACTAACAAACACAAGTAAAATGTTTATTCTAGTTCATTAACAAAGTTTGTCATAAATATTTAGATTGGAGAACATGTCTAATTTTGTCCCTGGATTTGATGTGCTTCATCACTACTCTGTGCTTAACTTTCTCCTCATAATGGACAGTAATTAACAGCATCCTTTGAAAAGTATTTTGAGACTTCTTTGTTGAAGGGAAAAACTACAGAATCTGCAAGATGGTAGTATATGCAGACAGGACTCTTAGACAGAAAAGTCATTAGAAATGATCGGTGTAGTGGGAAGTGTCGTTTTAATAAGAGTTGCAGTCCTGCTCTTGCAGATGTTTTCAGGTGCGCGGTTACAAGCGGTTGAAAAACGGGGCGGGCTCAGTCCACGCTTACCTGGAGCGTGGTGCTGAGCGGGCGCGGTTCTGGCGCGGGCAGCCCGTGGAAAGGCTCGGCTGCCCTCTAGTGCATGGTGTGCCTTGGACCTGCTTGTCGCTTCGTGTTTTGCACCTCAGTGCTCGATGGAACTTAATCAGTTTTTGCTGTTCAGTCTGAGACTGAGTCTCATGCATTTTAATAAATGTCATTTCTCATTTTCTTGTTTCTAAATAATTGCTATTATGTCTGTTATAATTACAACATCATGTAACTACATCATACTAAATGGTGTGTTTCACATTTGGGATTATGTTGCACGCTTCTTTGTACTTAACTGCCCCCACTAGCAGTGGTTACCAGAACAAAGCACTGTTCTTCCACCCCTCCATTCCAAAAAAGCCCTACCAACTTCTGACTTTTTCATATAATGGTTTTGCCAATTTAATAACATGACACTTTCAACAGTACTAATATTTTCCTAGTTTTCTAAATATAAACCAGTGGAGTATTATTTTACTCGATAAAACTATTTGTTTAAGGTTTCTCAGCAGAAATGGAATCGTTAGTCTATGGCTGCACATGGACAGACCATAGCCAACTACTAAATTTCTAGCTGTAGAAATTACGATTTCAGGAAGTGACTGCAATGCAAAGGTGGATGTTTGTACAGAAACATTCCTGTTGCAGTTCTCTCTCTTGCTGGTAGAATACTGTTGAAGTGAATCTGAGCAGAAGCAGCCCTTGTTTGTTTTCAGCGTTTTGTTACCTTCAGCAGTTGGAGAAAGTTACAATAGCCCCTGGGTGCAAATGAGGATATGAAAAAGTATTTGATGTTTTGCTTGATTACAGCTCTAAAAAATTCAGGTTGCAGAGTGAGGCTTAAGTAGTCTTGAACTCAGTTATCTTAAAAAAATAATCTGCCAAAATAAAGTACAAAGTTACCTCTTCCAGAATCAATGTGGAGTATAAAACATTTGCAAAGAAAACATGCATGCTTGGATTGATATTTTTTTCTTTATTTTAATCCTAGCTACGAGGAAGGAAGAAGTACACTTTCATAAAGCTCTGCAGAATAATCCTGAGTTGATGCAACTCATTTTAATCATCAGCAGTATCTAGTTTTTCTTTTAATGGAACTGTTGTTTTTAATCCATCATCGTAGTTCTAGCTACCAGGTTTCAAAACTGTTTTCTACATGTCCTGTGTATATCACTTACTACGAAATTACTCTTCAGGCCTCTGGTTGAGTTAAAAGTTGGGACATAACCTATGAAATATCTCCATACCAAGCAGTATGTTAGTATATCAGAATAGAAACAAACTGAAGGAGATTCAGCAATATATTTAACATGGGAGAAAACATGAAGCTGGAAAAATACCTTTATTTCATTTGTAGCTTGTGCCTGCAAGTCTTAGTGAGGTTGGTAAGTTAATATTTACCTTGTAATTTGACTAACTGCCAACTTGTAAGTCTCTTTGATTATATTTATTGTCTATTTAAACCCTAGAAAAATCAGTTATATGTTAGTTTAATAGTTTACTAAAGTTCACTGTTGCCTAGAAGAAGGGTGAGGAGGGAGCTTCCACAAGGAACTCATCAGCTATTTTGGAACAGTCTTTCTTAGAGTTTATAAAGCTTCTAAGCTTTGATGCAACATAACCAGCTTGCTTTGTAAAATATCAGTCATTGGCTGCAGAGTAGGTTAATGGATGGAATTAAGTGAAATGAAACCCCTACATGCTCAAATTTACATTTTAAAATAATTTAATTTCAGGTCTCCCAAAAATAAAACTCTTCCCTATCTTTGTATGATCTCTCATTGTGTTTGTAATATGTGTTTAGACTCAGCTGTGTAAGGGGCTAAAAAGAACAATAATAAAATGAAGAGTAAGTTGGTGTTCTAGCAGTGGCAAATTTGTGTAAATGTAATCCTGTATATGGAAAAGGAACTACGTAGTGCAGTTCCTTCTCCTGAAGGCAGCAAACTTTGTGCACACTGTTTAGGGAAATCGTGCTCAGACCCACTGAGCAGCAGATTTGTTCAAATGGAGTATGTATGTGCTGGAGTGTACAGCACTAGAGAGTTAACTGAACGCATTCTGCTTTAGAGAAGTGAGCTCTAAAAGTGCAAGGTTAAGTGCCTGGTCCTTCCGAAACAAAGGCTGCTGTAGCCATGTTAAAATGCAGGGAGTTTGGGAAGAGGGAAGGCACAGCCTTACTGATATTTTCCGTGATTGCTAATATTGCTGAAACGGGCTTACCAGTGATGTTTGGGGTAGGATGTGTGAAGTGTAGGCTGGATTCCAGGTTTTGCATCTAATGTCATTTGGTGAGAGGGCCAGGGTAAGGGTGTGGGGAGAAGGAAGGCAAAATACAAGAGTGAGGGTGGCTTGGAATAGGAAGGAACAGACAGATAGGTGAAGAAGAAAAATTTAAAGAAAACGTGTGCATTACATTTTTTCAAATGTGTCCATCTTTCCAAAGAACACGCAGTAACTGGTCAGTCTGAATTTTCTTTCCTTCTTTTAATAGCTAGATTCCTATGCAGAGAGGGTCCTCAGTCTGCTGCTGAAGCTTTTGAGAAGGGAAGATTGACAGATGTAGAGAGTAGGCAATGTTCTTTATAGGAGTCTTTTAATAATGTTCATGCCATGGTAAATGAAACGGTGCAGAAACACTTACATACCATCATGTCTGTGTATAAATAGACAGACATTGGGCGAACAGTGTAGGTTAAGTTTGTGTTTGTGCCAGCTGGGGCAAAGATAAAAACATGCTTAGGTTTTACAAATATCTCACTTAAGTTAGATGTGTCCCACCACTGTGCTGTCTCCTGTTTAGCACTATGGGCAGCAAAAAGCAGAAGTATGAGATTTTCATCCATCTGTGCTTGCTGCCTCTAGCATTTTATCACTGCATAGTCCAGAACCTTTCCAAGCCTAGTTAGATATCTGCTTTTATGCTAGTTCTTCCACCATTACTAAATATTACTGATGGAGTTACCTTTAAAGTTTCAGAAAATGTTTTAGAAAAAGCTTATTTTTGAGATTACTTTTTTTAATCCTCTCATGCTGCTACTGAAATTATTTTCTATTCACATCATTCTTCTAGTACATTTAAGGATTTTTTTTATCCTTTAAAACCAAAAAATATAACTTGAAAATGTTTTTAAGATTGCTGTTTGATTAATAGAAAAATACCAACTATGACCAGCTATACAGTCACTTCAGAACATGGACCATGTTTGCTAGCATATTTATGGAAACAGACGCAAATGGATGGGTTCAGCTGAAGAAACCTAAACTTCTTTATTGGCATCAATAGAATTGTTTTAGTATTCATTCTTGAGTGAGTAAGCACTGAATATACCCATTCTGAATAAGAAGATCAAGTGTCTATTTGTAAACTAACTTACATTGGGTTTG
The DNA here is from genome assembly GCF_965140245.1 of Athene noctua. Classification (NCBI taxonomy): domain Eukaryota; kingdom Metazoa; phylum Chordata; class Aves; order Strigiformes; family Strigidae; genus Athene; species Athene noctua. Next base: position 44,352,983 of record NC_134041.1, read on the forward strand.
TTGAAGGTTGGTTATCTTGACTTTGGGATGGCCCAGTCCCAGAAGATTCACCAGTGAATCATGGTCTTGAGAAGCTTTATGTGTGTATATATCACTAATCAAAATAATTTTAAATATGAATACATGAGAAAAGTTAATACAACAAAGCTGCACTTTATTGTATTGTTAAATTTTAGCTTAACTTTTTTACTACTCGGGGAAAGTGACTTTGATGGCAGTCTAGGTTTATCTATCATTCCAGTTTTTTACTCAGTTTTTATATACCAGTTGTTACATGACTGTCAGTCAAGGGAGACCCAAGCATATAACTCTTGCTAATTTGAAAAAAAAAACCAACCCCAAACCTATTCAAGACTGTCTTGAGTATCTTAAAGCACATTAAAGCATAAGTATGTTAACATGAAATATCTATGTGAAGAGTAAACAGTAACTGAACACAAGTAACTCTGACTTAAAATAAATATTGTCTTACTACCCTTGAATTACGTGGTTGGAATACTGCACATAAGGCTAATTTAACTAATGAATGCATATTTCTCTTGTCTGACAAGGTATTGGTTGGAGAGATCTGTAAGTATATGTATATAAAAGTGTAATTGTATAACCTACCATCATAGCTACCATATATATACATCATACTTACATAAGTGTAAGTATATGTGTATAAAAATGTAATTGTATAACCTACCGTCAACCTACCATTTCAAATATATACTATTTGAAAAATCTCTGGGTTCTGTTTGCTATGGAGCTACATGTTTTTTTGCTTGAAAATAATTTGCTTTCGAATTCCACTAGTTCCAATACAGTATACTTCAGCTTTTGGTAAAGGTTCAGACTGACTGTTTTAGATATATGGCAATCAAATGCAAGTTAACTTTATACCGCCATTAAGTCGGCTGTAAATTTTTAGAAATCAGGCATGTATTTTTACGTATATGTAAGAAAAAATAACTAATTGTTCATGACCCTATGTATTAATTGTTCCTGATGGGATGAAATAATGCATAAGTATTTCCATTTGCCTTGCTAGTTCAGTTAGTTTCTCCAGGTAGATGAAGAAACCTCAGTTGATGTAAAAGAACCATTTCAGCACTGTAGACTGGTTTTGGTTTACTGCCCTTAGAGGCTTAAAAGAAGCTATTTAATATAGCAGATATAACAGTCAGTTTATGACACATTACTCCTCTGAAGAGGGAGAGGAAGGGGTGTGTGTTTGAGAGTCATAACTGATTTTTCATGACAAACTACTGATTTGAACACAAGGATCTAATTCATATGAAGAGCTGAGTGGTGCAGACCAGAAAATAAATTTATAACATCATCTCATAGTTTTTTGGGGGAGAAAAGCCCACATTTCTCCAGTGGTTTTATAATTTTCTAGTTGTGTATAAAGTTAATGGGACAAGATATGTAGTAAAAAAGCTTTTCAATCCTTGTGTGGGATTATTTTGGGATATCCTTTTTTGCATTCATTTACCTATTTGACATGACCTCAGGTTTGCCCAGTTATGGGGGTCATTTTTTTGTTCAACCCTTTCTTAAGCTATCCAGTCCTAATGGAACAGTTAATTCTTACTAATACTTAGTGGTGTTTGGTCCCAGTAGCTTAGGAAAAGGATGCAGAGAGTTAGGTTGAAGGTTTAGCTGCACTTTTGCCATCTGGTAACAATGGCTAGATGTGTTTGTGAGAAAAGAGTGCATGAGCTCTTCAGCAACTGGGACATCATATGTCTGCCTTTTGTGGGTTTGTTCCCCCATAAGTTTCCTTTAAAATTGCTTAATGGGATTTTTCTGATCTGTAGGACATTGTTTTTGTGGATCAACATGCTTCATCAAAGTTTAAAAAAACCCAAAAAACCAAGCCCACACTGTTTTAAATCATAGAGCAACAAGATTGTTTTTTTTTTTAATAAGGTCCTATATGTAGTCCTGCTTACCTTGAATACTTCGTCACTTAAGTCTCTTGCTTGTGGAGGCTCTGAGAAAACTGGAGAGAACACAAAGGAGGGCAGCAAAAAGCAGAGTGAACTCAATTTTTAGAGTGAGTAGAGGTGACTGGATCATAGTCTATTAATATCATCAAGGTAGTAAGATAAATGAAGAGAGGGAATTGCTTGGTCTCAGATGGTAGAAGAAAGTGCAGTTGCTTAAGGCTAAGGAAGGAAAAGTTTGAACTAGATAATAAGGGCAGGGGAAAGAATGCTTTAAGCAGATGTTTTGAGGAACCTAAGGAAGACTTTGAGGTACCATCACTCCAGAAGTGTGAGATTGAAATTAGAGATGTGGCTGGTAGGTTTTGGTGTGAAAAAATCACCTAAAATTCTAGAGTCAGGCTAAGTGGCAAAGGCTGGGTTGCCTTAGCCTGTTTTTTTATAGTTGTGATGTGATGCAAGGAATGACCGTGGCCTTGATTAGCTTTTTTAATGTAGTCTGTACTTCCACAGCCTGTTCATTGAGATTATTGGGGAATGAAGGAAATGTGTGTAGGAAGTCAATGTAACAGTAAAGCAGCTTGTGATTTATAGCAGCAGCTATCTGATAATTTGGTTTTGTTTGTTTTCTTTTAAAGTTAGTACAGCTTCTCAGTACTGGATGATACTGGGAGCTAGAGTATTGCAGTAGTAATGATTTAATGATGCTGGAGAAAATGGCTTAAGACTATGCTTTCAAACCTGTCTGAATGATGTCCTCATGTTACAGGTAATAAGGTTTGTCATAAAAAACTGGTTTGGGACAGCAGGGAAATCTTGTTTTCTCTTAAAACGAAGCTTTCAAGTATTCATATTGAAACTCAGTACAGCAATATGTCAAAATGTATTTAAAATAAAATGTGGCTTGTTCTGAGGCAGTCTCACAGTTTATATCAACTGCAATACCATTTCTGGCAATTCAGAAAAGGCAGTTTCAAGCAGTCAGTAGTGAGAGTCAATGAAATGGAACAACCTCTTAAAAGTTTTGCCTTCCTCATCTTACTCTTCTGCTTATAGCACATCTTCCCCTCTCAGACCTGGTTTATCTCTGCAAGATTTGCTCTATGCATCTTTCTCTTGGGATCTGGAATATATCTCTCTCTCCTGTGATTCAATTTCCTTCTTAGGTTTTTAAAAAAGTTCTTGTTGGGTAATTAGATGATTCTGGGACATTGCATTGTGCCAGTTTTAAAGATATGTCGCTGTTAAGAGTCAGAAGGGACTGTTCTGATCATCTGACCTCCTGCATAAGATGGTTACAGAATTTCACATAGTCATTTTACATCTAACTTCTGTCTGAACTTCAGTAAACACTTGATGCTGAAACTTCAATAAGCACTTGTTGTCTGAGGTGATGATTTACTAAAATATAGTTGCTACTATACCTTGCAGTACTTAGTCAAGGAAGGCGTCAGAAAAGTCTAGGTTTTAACATAACACCTTTTTGTTTAAACACCTTTTGCATGTAGCTTCAGTGTACTGCTTTGAGATGGAGCAGAGGAAGACACAGATCATCTGCATTCCAAATGGCTCCATTCCCTGTGGTACAGAGTAAGATTGATTATTCCATGTGCTTCTCTTGCTGAATTGTTTCTCCATTACAAAAGGAATTGTTCAGATGGCAGTCCAGTGCTAGCTAATGGCTTGGAATATCCAGTCAGCATAGGAATCAGGCTTTTTTCTTTTTTTTTTTTTTTTTAATTAGGTGTTAAAATATGTGTAATGGAGTGGCCACTTGGTGGCAAAGCTGAACAGGAAGTAAAATGCGACTCTGCTTTTCAGAAATACTTCCATTTGTCTGGCATTTATGGGACATTTGTGGGAAACTGTCGGAATTATAAAGGCATGCTGAATTCTACCTGCAAGGCCACATTTCTGTTTGTGTTCCTAAATTCATACAATCATAATGCTACTTGTGGTGCTAGCAGATTCCTTTAATCTTTGTTTGTTTGATTGCTTGAACACAAGATGTACTGAATCAATCAGCATTGTCTTCACCATAAGATGAGTTGGGGCAATGTGAATGCCCCTTCCAGAGTTTCTAGCAGATTGAGAGACAATACTACATGAAAAAGCTTTAGTGATAAGATAAAGGGCTTAAGTGGAGTTCTGTAGTTCTCCGTCTCCCTAATGTAGGTTTTGGTATTGTCCTAATGACAAAGGCACATGCTGTTTTTTAATGAGGCAAGATGAAATATGTTAGAAAAATGAGAACAATAAAACCCCAAGGTAACTCTGCTAGCTAACTTATCTTTCTGTCTCTTGTTGTTAAAAAAAAAAAAAAATTATTAGAATTTTTTGTATGCTTTAAGGAGGTGTGGTTTGCAGGGAGACATAATGTCATTTATCACATCAACCTAAGGGGGGGGGGGGGGGGCAAAACACAGATTTCATCTGTGTGAGCTTTTAGGTGATGCCTGGATATGACAGGAAGTGTTTCAGCATGCAGGGCACTAGGTATGCTGCCTAGAAGCTGATAATGTCTCCTTCTGGCACAGCATCATAGCAAAATAAAATCATGCTATGCTTTTTCTTCAACCAGAGTTCTGACTGCATCAGCCCCTTTTACTTCATACCCCAGGAGACAAGATTCATGTTGGCTGCAGGCTCATGAGAGAAGTGAGCGATTGAAAGAAGTAAGACGTCTCTCTTGCAACTGCATTTCAGGTGAGGTGAAGAGGTGATTCCTGACAACACGCAATGAGGTCTCAGGCTCCCTGTGTGTTTGGAAATGTATAGACAAATTATTTTCTTTACGAGAATCTCTCTGCAGTTTCACGCTGTCAAACATTCAAATTGCATTTCTTTCTGAGTTTCTCTTGATTCTAAAAGACCGCATTTGTTCCCCCTGCTCCTTGTTCCAGCAGATCTACTTTAAGCTAATGCTAAGTCAATAAGAGCAACATTTACTTACTGCCTTGCCTTTCCCATGCCATCACTGCATATTCTGAATGGATACACGTGCTTGCTGTTGAAGAAAATGAGCTTTTGTTCTATTTAAAAAATGGGCCCTTTAAATTGGTTGTGCAGTGACAGACATTTGCAGAACATGTGGTCTAAAGTAGTCATTCCTGCTACTTGAAAGCTTAGCTATTAAATCCAAAATAGTCATCCAGGATTTCTTCCGTGATACCCTAATGTATCCCAGTTCTCTTTTTGCATGCACACACATGTTTTGCTTGACATGGAATTAAGAGAATTCTGTTTTTCCAAAACTTTGGTGACTTACAGGTGCCATTAATAAATAACCCAAGGGTTTACAATTCTGATTCCCTTAAAATTTACATTGCTTCCTTGAGTGCCTTTACAGTGATCTTTCATTCAAACTTTCTTGCTTGGACTGTCTCGGCTATGTAATAAAAAAGTGAGGTCAACCCAAGCTCTTCTGTAACTCAGCAATTTTAATGTATTTTTCCTTGAGCCAAACAGCTTTTCATGCTCAAGGTGGCAGGTACTCACCTCAGTTGTCATCCATTTCCCTTGGACCTGCTGGAAACTATTACCTCTGAACAGCTTTTCTTTCTTAAATTCCTGATTTATTGTGTGAAATAGTTTGTACAGCTCAGTACAAATAATACATCAGAGCTGTATTATTAGCTGTTGATGCAAAGCAACAACTCTTTAGACATACTGTCTTCAGTGGTTTTATGTATATGTTTAGATGTTTACTACATCTGACATTTAAGGGATGCCAAATACAGAGATTTTTGGTTTGGAGTTTTTTGGGGTGTCTTTGGTTTTGTTTTTTAAACCTAGCTAATTGCTGTGGTATCAGCTGCAGTGCAGTCCTACAGCTAACCTGCACTGGTACAACTGAGGATACATTAAACAGGAGGAGAGGGGTGAAATTAACAGCTGGTACAAAGAGGAGCAAGAACTACTTAGCATTTTGCATCAGCAAAGTTGGTTTGATAGGGAGTAGTCACAAAGAATGACCAGATTAGCTTATATGTAGTAGAGTTGTACCTATGTTTCTGCCAAGGCCAAACCCCATCTTAAGCCTTGCATAGGGTTGGACCTATTGCTCTACACAAAGTTTACATGGTTTGTCTGTAGTGAAAGGGCCGTGGCCTACAGTATTTGCAAAGATCAGGCCCATGGTGCAAGTGCCATTATCTCCCCATGCAGCTTTGAGGGGTGTCAGGCACTGGGCCAGGCAGCTACCATGGCTGTCCCTGCTCCTGGCCCTTTCCCTTGTCCACAGTTGTTCAGCTGCCAGGGTGGAGCAGAGAAGTTTGGCTGAATTACCTGGTGCTGGGCGCTTCCAGTAAGCCATGCCCAGGTTTTTCCTCAGGGGGAACTTCTCTATCGTCCTCCTCCACCTCTTGTCCTACCTGGGCAGGCCCTGCACCTAGGGCCTCACCCTCGAGGTGAGGCTGTGTGGCCTCCTCCAAAGGTGGTGGAGGCGAGAGGCCCCCGTTAGGGGAACGGATACAGCCCCTCGCCCTGAGGGGGTGCCCGGGGAGGGCTGAAGAGCCCCGGGCACGCTGGCCGAGGAAGGCGGCCGCTCCACCGCCCTCAACCTTCGCCGCCTGACAAAATGGCTCCCCCACCCGTGCTGCAGCCGGCGGAGCTTCGCGGCGGGGGGGGGGGGGGGAGCGGCCGGGGAGGCCCCGCGGAGCTCTCCATGGTGGCCGCCGGCCATTGCCCGCCGCGGGGCCTCGGGGGCCGGGCCGCCCGCCGCGCCGCCCCTCGTCGCCCGTGGCCCCCCAGTCTCGGCCCCACGCCCGCCCGTCCCGGGGGCGGGGGCGCGCCGCGGCGGGGCGCCTCCGGCTCCCCGCTCGCCTCCCCCGGGGCGGGGGGGAGAAAGACCCCGGAGGCGCCGGGCCACAGCCTCCGCCCCTCTCCGCGCCCCGCGGCGGAGGCGCCGCCCCGGGGAGAGCGGAGTTTCGCCACGCTCCCTAACGGCCGCGCTGCCGGCGCGGCGGAGCCAGGAGTTTCGCCACGCTCCCGTAGTCCCCTCGTGGGGTGGTGGCGCGGTGCATGCCGGGCCCGAGGCGGACTGTCCCTTCGCTGCGCGAGGAGCTGGGAGCCGCGCCTGCCGCCATGTTCCGCCGGGCCGCCGCCGCCCGGGGCCTCTAGCCGCCCCCGCCCCGCCTCGCCGCCGGCCGCCGCGCGCCCCTCTCCCCGCCAGCACGCCGGCGGAGGCGGCGGACTAAGGCGTCGCCGCGCCCAGCAGCAGCCGCCGCCGCCGGAGCCCGGCAGCGCCCAGCGATGTCCGCCAAGGAGGGGAGCAAGGTGCTGCTGCTGCCGCCCCACGCCACCAGCGAGCGCGCCGTCAAGGGTGAGCGTCCCCGTCCTGACCCGCGGCCTGGCGCCGCCCGGGCCCGGCGGGGGAGCGCGGAACGTGGCTGTCCGGCGCGGCGCGGGGGCGGCGGCCGCGACCCCCGGCGGGGCGGAGGCCGCCCGAGTGTCTGGGGGCTTCCGCGCGTGGGGGGGTGCCCTGGCGCCGGGCTGCCCAGGGGTGGGGGCGGGAGCGGCGTGTCCGCGGGAGGGCTGCCCGGCTTCGCGCAGAGGCGTGGGGCGCCCGCACCGGCGTGGAAGGACGCGGGGTTGCCTGGGTTTGTAGGCGGGGAGGCCGAGCTGGGCGAGGGCGCTGCCTGCGGTGAGCCCCGGGGCGGGCCACGCCGCCTCCCGGCGCTGCCCGTGGGGCGGAGGGGCTGCGTGCCGCGCGTGGAAGCGGTGCCCGAGGCCTGCGGCCCTGGTGCATCCCGCCCAGATGCGGGGTTGGCACGAGTGTTGCGTGTGCTCTGCTGGCCGGGGGCCACCGGCTTCCCCTCCTGGGGTCCGGCCCCTTTCCGCCTGGCTCGCTGCGGGGGTTTTCCTCTGTCTGCGAAGAGGAGATCCTTATAATTGCAGAAGCTGACAGCGCCGAGGAAGAGGGAGTGGGAAGGTGCTGCCGCCCTTTCTTTTGGCAGCTGGTCTCCGGTTCCCAATTCTGATGGAAAAAAATCACCTTGATCTATTTCTTCAGAGCCTGTTTCAGTAGCACAGTCTCATGGGACGCCTTTAAAAGTCGAACGTTGTACTTCCCCGAAGAACAAGTAAAACGTTTTAAAGTAGATAAATCTGCGTGAAACTAAGATGGTCTAGTGACCAAAATGCTGTAAAATACTAAGCTCCTTTGCTCCGGAGCCCATCAAATGTGTCATTTTAGTATTTGTGGGGAGAATAATCCTCTGCAACTAAAGTATCCTAAATATATTCATTAGATCTAAACTGTCAGTTAAGAGGATAGCATAGGTAACACTTAAGAGAATTTCTAGGTTTTGAGTAAATTGAGTAATTTACTCAAATTACGGATTATTTTATTTTGATCTCAAAGGTTTTGATACTGAACTGCGTTTGATGGTGGTAGTGTGGACATTTGTGATAGCAGACCTGGGCTATTGGAACTCATGGTTGTACACAAAGCAGTTAGCTTTTAAGAGTGAAATTCCTAGGAACATAGTGTCTTAACTGAGTTCAAAGGGGTGGAGATCTGTTCGTTTAATTTTTTATATGACAGGCGGTCCTAAGAAAGGAGAAGGACGCCTTTGTCTTAAGCAGGTCTTAATTAGAGCCTTGGAATCCCATAGCATGTTTTGGATATTGGCATGTTTTCCAGTAAGCTGGAAAGCTTTGCTCATAGTAAATTGTTAGACATTTTGGATTGCTTAACCTGTTGATTTGTTGGAACGAATTGCAAGACTAAAAGTAGAAAATGTTAAAACTAGTCTGTTGGAAACTTGTACTCATTAGCGCTGCTTTAACGTATAGTGTTTAGACTTGCTGATATTTTGTACCTTTACCGCAATTTGTTGTAACAAATTAAGTTTTAAAACTATGCAAGAGAACTAATGGTAAGTGGTTAGATACTTTAGAGTGTACTGGAAAGCCTGCTGGTTTCCAGTCACTTGATAATTCATCTTGTATAGATGTGACCTGTGCACCTGGTTGTTTAAAATCATACTTAAGACTTGCTTCATTCTAACAGGATCACAGCCTGAGGTTACAGTATTTGAACCCAGGTGTGTAGGATACAGAACTATCATAAAGGTAATCAGACTTTGATAGCTTTATCTGACATAATTGCAACCAGTTAAGTGTTCATATAGCAGCGTTTTTCTGTTCCTTCTGTTGACCGGTCCTGTTCGTACCTATCGTGCTGAATCATTGGCTTCTGGAATAAGCCTGGACAGCTGTGCCAAACTGTCTCTGTTCTTGATATGAAGGACAGGGTGGTTTGGTTCCCCCCTCCCCCATTAGGTGCAGTGCAGCTGGAAGTACTTTTTTTCAGATAGCAACTCTAGAGGTGCAAGATAGCAGGTTATGTCAGTGCCAAGTGGGAGTATCTATGCAGTGTAAATATGTTTGTTGAAACCATGTTAAAATGTGGCAACTATATCACATCCCTGTTCTCAAACAGATGTGTTGCCTTTCAAATACCAAAAAATGTTCACCGTACTCTTTACCTATTGTACAATGAATAGATTACAGATGTGGTGATAGTCTCTTAAGGTGGGCCCTCTGCTGTAGTCAAGACAATGCTGCATACCAGGGGACCCAAAAGGGTAAGGTTTTTATACTGGAAATGTGTGGACCAGGTGTGCTGGTTGAAACTGTTGAAAAAAGAGTTCAAATGGTTGCATAACGTCTTATACTTTTAACTTCTGTAGTGCTTATGCATCACTGTAGAAATTGCTCTATTTTCATAAGTATCCACTTATTTATTGATAATGATTAGTGAATTAGTTTACTGGAATAAGATTTGGGGTGTCTTTTTATGGCAATACTTTTTTGTGTTTGTTTTGTTTAATGTGATCCACTATAGGAGAAAAAAAAAAAGGTGTAAAAGTGGTCTGAAAATGTTCCTTTTGTGTGTGCCAGTTCTGTTCCCAAGAAAAAACATCCTAGGGGCACTCAGACTTTCTGTCTCTCCTTGCTGAGACATTTCATTTATAATGTCTCAGGTCCTTGAGAACAGCCACAGAGAAAAATGTAGTGGTATTACCTGGTATATCTGTGTATTTGTCCATATTTCAGCTTTTCATGCTCTCCATATTCTAGGTCTTTTGGGGAAGAAATGTCAATTAAGGACTTAGTGTTTGCTGTATTTGCATTGTTTCATCTCTTGCTTTTATTTTAACTTTGTTTCTTCCTCTCTATTACTGGAAGAGGGGAAAAAATAGAAGAAACCATTATATTTCAGAGGCTATGAGAAATTAAATCCTTTACCACTAATAATACATATTGGCAGAAATGGGCAAGAGATGCTCACCCAAGAAAAAATTGTTAGATTATTCTATCGTCAGTAACTAGTCTTTTCTAATAAGGTAGGATAATAATTAGGATGTGTCCCCTTTATATTTTGACCTGTATATTTAGCAATTAGTGGAAAGTGCATGTACCTAGAAAAATATCTGAAAGGTTAACAGGTGTAATGTTCATATTAGACATACATATAATACACCTAATAATGGCTTTAAACAGGCAGTTTATGCAGTCTAGCGGCATTGGTCTGGCATACCTTCCCAAGTATGAATTGTCTCATCAAAGGTCATCGGTTGCTTTTAAAGTGTATAAAAAGCTCAATTTTTCTCTCTTTATGACTTAGTTAAAGTGTCTAAGTAAGTTGTACTTACAGAGTTTCCTATAAATTAATGCTTAGCTATGGAATTGAAATGTCTAAAGTCAGGTTTTGGCATTTGGTTCTCAAAAGGTGTCTTGTGGCACTTCTTTGTTACTGGGGTTTTTTTTTAATAGAGATGAGAAAATGTACCTGTTGTCTTGATTCAGTGTTTTCTAAGGCATCCTCTGCATCTTTGAAGAATGATACTTAGTGTTTTACTGTCTTGTGTAGATAGCATTTTCCTCTATTATGTTGTCAAAATCACAGAGGAAAAAAAAAAAATCTTTAAACTGCTGTTGATACTTAAGTGCCATATCTGGTTAGTTTGGGTTTGCCTTTCTTTTTGGATGGTAATTGACTGACTTCAGTCAGTGCACTTGACCACTCAGTGCATGTGACTTTCATACTTTAAATTTGTCCATGTGCTGTATCTTTTGTATTGAAACAACTGGTTTACTACCTTGTAGTAAAGTGTTTTTCACTGATAGGGAGGAAAAAGGGCTTGTAAGCTCAGATGGTTTGATAGAGTGGTCCCGGGCATGGCAGGGATGAGCCTTCATTGTCTGTCTTTCAGGGCAAAGCACCAGGGCTTGTCTGACCCACCTGTGTGTAGCTACACCACAGAGTTGTACTTGGAGGTACTCTATCCTACCCGGCATTGTGCTTGCTCACTATGGGTGTTACGAGGCTTTGGGAAGCAATCCACAGGACCTTGTCATGCTGAGCTGATGGGTATTTTTTGCTGAACTTGGAGATGATGTCTGTTCTTCTGGAAGTGGGAGGCTTCGATATTCCTTTGTTTTGGATAAGTCATGATACAGTCTGATTGGCAAACAGTTATTTTGGATATTAAATGGTAGGTCACTGAAACAACTCTTCAGAGAATCCCAAAGAGAAGTAACTCATAGCCTTGATTAAGGTCCTAAATTAAGACACTAATAGCTGCTTTTAAACAATGATATCCATGTAGGAGAAAAAGAAATAATTGCAGTATTTAACTTTAAAATTCAGAGTCTGGTAAACAGAAAAAAAAAACAACAAAAAAAACCCCAGCAGGTAAAAGGATATATGCTTACAGACAGCGTGAAGGCTGTTTTAAAGATACTATAAGGCACTTAGAATGCCTTTATGCTGCTGGTCAGAAATTACCCTATAGTCATCCAGAAAAGCAGCAGAGTAAAGAGACTATTAAAAGGTCATAATTAAAAAAAAAAAAAAAAAAAAAAAAAGAAAAATCACAGGGGGGTTTTTGGGGTGAGACAACGGAATGGAATTGAATTCTGACAAGTTAGTGTTTGACTGTTTTTATTATTTTATTGAGAGGATGGTTAGAGGGAATGAATCTTAAAATAGCAACGGCAAAACCCAAAAAAACGACCCAAAATGGAAGCCCGCCTTAATTTCAGTAGCGCCAATTAGCAGTTGAGGCTTGGAAAGGTAAGGCCAAAGCAGAAAAATCTGGCAACTGCTTACGTGTGTTATTTTTTGTGTAAGGAGCTAAGGACTCTTTCACCTACGAGTCAATTCTTATTGCTGAATCGGACCAAAGAATTGTCTCATTGAAATGTAAGTGGTTTCAGAACATATCAACAAAAGAAATGTTCAAAAAAAGTATCCCAGGACCAGAAGATATTTGTCTGTTGGTTCTAAAGGAATTCTTTGGGGGGTTTGGTACAAAATTGCAGATTTATTTTCCATAGCCTGTGGCATAACTCATCTTCTGAGTCTGAGAAATGGAGCACAGAAGTATTTTTTTAAAAACTCTAGATCGAACTGGAGAGCTGTAGATCAGTAAGTTTAATTTAAGCAGACTCTTAGCACTTATAAGAAAGAGTGGACTATGTCCCTGAGGAAACAGAGTATTAAAGAGGAGTTGGTACAGTTTTCATAGATGGAAATTAAGAGAAATTGTTAGAATATTTTGGAGGAGCTAGTGAACTGGTTGATCCAGGCAAAACTATTCATTAGGTTCCTTCATTGGAGCCTTTAAAGTAAGCAAAAGAGGAAATACCTCTTTTGAATCAAAATTAGTTAGAAAAGAAAGGGTGTTAATAGGTAATAAACTCGCATGGTTGAGAGAGGTTAACATCTGTCATCTGTGCCCTTCAAATGTATTGATAAGTTATTTAGAAAACAGAGTGAATGGCATATAACAACATTTACTCAGGATAGTAAACTTCCAGAGATATTTCAGAAAACTATAGTTAGACTGAGTGCCTGGGCAAAGAAGTTGCAGGAGACGCTATTCTGATAAATGCTCTACAAGGGAAAGAACAATTCTTGCTTAAACATAGAGGGCAGCGAACTCAGGAAAGAAACATTAGGGATTGTATGGATAATATTCTGAAAATGTTAGTGTAGTGGCAGTTGAACAGGCTGATGGGAATTTAGGGATTATTAGAAGATCACTTTAGAAAAAAGAGAATGCACCATCATGCCATTGTATGCATCTTATGTTTTATGTGCATCTTGAACAGCAGCATGTTAATTTTGGTCCCCCTTCCTGGTTTTCTTTTTTATCTAAAGATCTGTTTGGAGGCACAGAGTGGCTTTCATTCAAGGTGGTGCAATAAAAATGAGAAATCCGTGACTTGGGAAAGGGGTAGGTAAGTAGGGGATAGAGTTAGATAGTGCTTACATCATGAGTGGTATTTGGAATAGTTGAATAAGAAACAACTGTAGTTCTTGTCTTCCTATGAAAAGGAGAAATGAAGTACTAAACAAAATTTTCCAGAAATGAATATAAAGGAAAGGAGAAATACTTTTTCATATAACGTGTAATTAAAATTGTGGAATTCATAGCAGTAAGTTGCAGTGGTGGCAGAAACTTAAAAAGCGTCTATTTAGGATCTGGACAAAATAGTGAAAAATAGTTCTGTCAGTGATCATAAACATGATGGTCTGGATGAAATTCTAGAGGAAATTCTTAAAGCCACCCTGTTTGGAAAGCAGAGAGTATGGGGAGGGACACATCTATGAGCCCATCATTGCCAGAAGCACATTAAAGCACTCAATAATCTTTTGGCCTAGCCCACTATGGCAATTTTAATGGGAGGAGCATCTTTAAATACTTCTCAAACAATTGTATTTTCCTGAGAGAAACTTCCAAAAGCATTCATGTTAACTGAAAAATTACACAGACAGTATAAAAGGTGAATGCACCATGGCATACTAGGTGTATCAGTAGTTTCATTTGAGATTTAAAATTCTGTGAAACTTATCTTAGGATCACAGAACTATAGAATGGTTTGGGTTGGAGGAGACCTTAAAGACCATCTAGCTCCAACCCTCTGCCATGGGCAGGGACACCTTCCACTGGACCAGGTTGCTCAAAGCCCCGTCCAGCCTGGCCTTGAACACTGCCAGGGAGGGGGCAGCCACAGCTGCTCTGGGCAACCTGTTCCAGTGTCTCACCACCCTCACAGTGAAGGATTTCTTCCTTCTGTCTAATCTAAATCTAACCCCTTTCAGTTTAAAACCATTACCCCTTCTGTTGTTTTAAGACTGCAAGTACATGGTAGGCAAGGCATAAAATAAATAGTGCCTGCAGAGCTTTTGTAGGGTTTCATGGTTTACAGGGTCATTTTTCGTTGCTTCTAGAATGCTTCTTGATATAGCAGGCGGCATGCATTCAAAGAAACTTGAAGGAGGGATTAGTTCTTGTGGCGTTTTGGAAAAGTACCATAATTCGCAAGAAACTGACTTTGCTGAATCTGTGCTTTCTTGTTTGGGATGAATAGGATAACTCCTATCTTTTGACAACTATGATTTTAGCTTTCCAGTTCAGCGAGATGCTGCTTTGTATTTGTGCTTAACTAATAATGTTTTCAAGGTTGCTGGTCATAGACCATCTGTGATTTCTTTATGCTCTTTCTTTTCAGATGTGTTCTGCCAGATTCAGAAGGATAATTGGATGTAGTCTGTCCTCATAGCAGCCATGGAGGCTACATCTCTCTTTCTTCTGTATAGATGGTGGTAGAAGGGTGAAAACTCCAGGGACAGATAGAAAGAAGTGCTAGGTGATTCTTCTGAGTGACACTACATAGACAGCAATGCATTTATTAAACCAAAAGCCACAAAACCTGACCAAACGACAGAAAAGCCACAGACAGCTATGCTATCGTGCTAATAAACCTGCTGACAAAATGAAGGATACTGGCCTTTTAGCAGAACACCATGGTTGTATTGATATATGATATCACTTAGTGGAGACAAATGTTACATGCTGTTTCTTGTATACCTACCATCAAAGCAACAAACTCTTTACACACACCATGTCTTTGTTTAGTAACCTTAGTAATGTGAGCTGAGATTTTATCTGTGAAATCAAAAACACTCTTAAAACGAAATCTGGGACATTGAGCATGCTTTTACAGCCAAAGCTGAGTTCATGGAACATGTCATGGGCTCCTGATTATAAAGGAAAAATGTTTGATTTTCTTTCACTGTCAGAGAAAAATAATTAAATAAGTTTTCAGGTCTTTAAGAGCAGAAAATACTTTGCTTGTGGAAGTACAGTACTTGTATGGTTGATCCTTGATATTTTTCCTACTGTTAGTCTAGAGGCTTTGATCTCATCTTGTTTCATGAGCCTGTTCTAACAAGGTGTCTCTGATATAAGTCAGATTTTACCAAGGTTATTAAAATGGGCATATATATCAGTGTGGTTTAAATTTACACTATCTACATGTAGGATTTTTACACGCAGCTACTGTTGTACTCAGTTACTAGACAATGTGAGATCTGCTTTGGGTCTGGAAGTAGCGTGTTTGTGTTAGTTGCCATATTGCACCTCAGAAGGATTATTATATTGAGTAAAGTGCCATGCTAGTGTAGCTTTTCTACTTTTGAACCTTTTAACAACGTACTGTGAGTTTATCCATTCAGATTGGTGCTAACTTTTGGATCTCTCTAGCATGCTTTATTGTAAGGTATAAATATACCCAGATGCTTGTAGAAAGTCAGTATAGAACTAGGTTTAGAGGTTTTGCTTTTGATATCTCTTGTTTTAGTAGTACTACGGTATAAAGGAAAGGTGATTATTTTACTCTTTGTAAATGCATGTACAAATAGTAATAAAAACCATCAAAGCCTTTTTGTTAACAAATCCCAAAAGCTACTTGATGTTTTTCTTCCTAGCATTTCTGTTTAAAATTTTGAATCACTATGTTAAAATTACATCATCCATACCTATTTTAAAGGTGAAATTGATTGATTTTTGACTAGTAAGCAATGGTTTGGTTTAGAAAATCTTGTCTGTTACTGTAAATCATGATATGTTATCTTTGTTACTAACTTCTATACTTTTACTAATAGGATATAGTCTGTTATTTTGTAGTGCAGTGTGTATTGCTTTAGAGATTAATCTCTAAATGCTTTTCTATTGCTTAGCTTTGCTGGGAACAGAAGAAGGGAATCCCTTAATGACCAACACCATGTTATTTCCTTAGGGCAATTCCTCTTAATTACCATTCTGTTGCAGTCCCAAGAGTGCAGGTTATGCACAAAGACTTTGAAACATAGGTTATATTTCTATCTTGGAACACATGATGCCGCAATTCTTTTTCCTTAGGCTATAACATTCTATTACTACTTCATCAAAGGTTTAATTAAACCCATTAGTTTGCAGAAATTGTCTACATGCTTCAAAAATTACAATCCTTAACCTATTAAAAGATGTTATTTCTAATATTTTTCAAAGCTATGAACTTTAATATAGTGTTAACTATTGTTGAGACAGTATAAACTGGAAAGATACAGGTTTTATAGTAAGCATTACTGTTTTATTCAGCTGGGTGATGCAGATAAAATCTTTAGCCATGTTTTATTCTGCCTTCTCTGGAAAATTATTCTAAAAATAATCCTTATTGATCAATAGAAAGATACATGTATTGTATGAGAAGGGTTTTGTTAAACTTTGAGGAACTAGTTTTAAGACTTAATTATTTCATGAGGCAAATATAACTTTGCGGATGTTTTATTACTTCTGATATTACACTTGTGAGTTTTGGACATTATGGGTTACCTCTGGATATACAGAGTTTTTAATTTGAATCTTATCTTTATAAGTATATTAATTAAAATAGGTTGAGACAATTCTTTGCAGACATTGGACAAAAACATGTTTTTATAGCCTCCTAGAAAATGTAACTTGCGAGACAAACTCAAAGATGTAGTTTGTTAAAACAGACAGAATTAATTTTTGTGCAAATCTGATCTGATCCACATAAGATATTATGTGGACATAAGCACTTTATTAAGAGAAGAAAATTTAATCTATCATGTGCTTAGAACCTCTGAAATATTTCTGAACTGTGATAAGGAAGAGGTCAAAACCATCCTTCTGAATTCTGCAGGCATTGGTAATAGATAATGATTTGCACATAAGAGAATGAAGAACAGCTGGTTACTTCAAAAAACCATTCCCTACCACACCCTGCATCTATCCAAAATACCTCCAATACCCTTCACTCAAGTAGATCATTGTCTAGGAATAATACTAGAACTAATGAATCACAGTTCCTACAGAACTGTGTCTTAAAGGTGATTGACTTTGGTTCTGGGAAGGTATGATCCCTAATGCTTTTGCAGTAATTAAAACAGGAGAAAGCTACTTTGTTAATTGTCTGATCTCTCATGAAAGGGTAAGCTCAACTGCTGAAGGCAGTTGTGGGCCCCCAAATAATGTATTTTTAAAAGTGTGGAAAGGAATAGCCTACAACTAATTTATGTACACGTAAATATAAATTTCTAAATAATGAAAAAATAACATTAAGGGAATAGGAACTTTGGAAAGTAAAATTAAAAAAACAGTGAATGCTAGAATTGATGCTCGCCTGGTCATAATTAAGTGCTTCTAAAAATTAGTTAAATTTATCTTGGTGGAAGAATGGATTTCTCTTTTCAGAGACAGACTTATGTTCTTAAACGATTTTTATACATGGAACAGAAGGTTTTGTCTTTCGATTTCTTAAATGCATTAAGTTTATTAAAATTTGGACTACATGGAATGTTAGTACTGCCAAATGAAACTTGAACCATTGCTAGAGGAGACTGGAAGCAAAGGCAAGCCATTTCTTTTCGGTTAATAAAATACTTTATGTCCAAAAATAAAGTGCCGGATTTGTTCTACAATATGAAATGTAAAGGCATGTTTTTCAGCTTCTTCCTACTTAAAAACTTTTATAAGAGGAAGAATAAACAATTCTCCAGTTTACTTTCTAGTATAATTTAATTTCAGTGAATATATTGTATGTGATTTATGCATTAGTTTTCTGGATAGATTTTTATTAATTGCATAAAGAAGAAGGGTAGCAATGTGTTGCTAATAATCTAGAAGTCAATATAAATGAAGTCAGTGAATGTTTTAGTATTTAAGCATTGGTTTTTGGAATGTAGAGTTTAATTTTGGAAAATAAGAAAATAGAATATAAATTATCTACAAGCGGATTCACATTACCAGTTGTTCTTATCTTTGGATCGTGTGTTTCCCAGGGTTGTTTTTTTTAAGCATCACAGAATCATAGAATGGTTTGGGTTGGAAGGAACCTTAAAGATCATCTAGTTCCAACCCCCCTGCCCTGGGCAGGGACACCTTCCACTAGGCCAGGTTGCTCAAAGCCCCATCCTGCCTGGCCTTGAACACTGCCAGGGAGGGGGCAGCCACAAACTCTTTGGCCAACCTGTTCCAGTGTCTCACCATCCTCACAGTAAAGAATTTCTTCCTTCTATTTAATCTAAATCTAACCCCTTTCAGTTTACAACCATTACCTCTCAGCCTATCACTACACGCCTTGATACAGAGTCCCTCTCCACCTTTCCTGTAGCCCCCTTTAAGTACTGGAAAGCCGCTATAAGATCTCCCTGGAGCCTTCTCTTCTCCGGGCTGAACAACCCCAACTCTCCCAGCCTGTCCTCACAAGAGAGGTGCTCAAGTCCCCTGATCATCTATGTGGCCCTCCTCTGAATTTGCTTGAGCAGGTCTATGTCCTTCTTATTTAAGGTGCCCACGGTACTTTAAGTGGGGTCTCACAAGAGCAGAGTAGAGGGGCAGAATCCCCTCCCTCGACCTGCTGGCCACACTTCTCTTAATGCAGCCCGGGATACAGTTGGCTTTCTGCGCTGTGCAAGCACATCGCTGGCTCACAGTCAGTTTTCGATCCACTAGTACTCCCAAGTCCTTCTCTACGGGGCTGCTCTCAATCCACTTATTGCCCAGCCTGTATTTGTGTTTGGGAATACCCTGACCCATGTGCAGGACCTTGCACTTGGCCTTGTTGAACTTCATGAGGTTTGCACGGGCCCACCTCTCCAGCCTGTCCAGGTCCCTCTGGATGGCACATCCCTTCCCTCCAGCGTGTTGGCCGCACCACACAGCTTGGTGTTGTTGGCACATTTGCTGAGGGTGCACTCGATCCCACTGTCCATGTCAATGACAAAGATGTTAAACAGTGCCAGTCCCAACACCAGCCCCTGAGGAATACCACTCGTCACTGCTCTCCGTTCAGTCATTGAGCCGTTGACCGCAACTCTTTGTGTGTGACCGACCGTCCAGCCAACTAAACCACTGAGCGATCCACCCATCAGATCCATGTCTCTCCAATTTAGAGACAAAGATGTTGTGCAGGACAGTGTCAAATGCTTTGCGCAAGTCCAGGTAGATGACATGAGTTGCTCTTCCCTTATTCCCCAACGCTTTAAACCTGTCGTAGCAGACCACTAAATTTGTCAGGCACAATTTGCTGTTTGTGAAGCCATCCACCTTCTTATTTTCCACACACCCTAGCATAGTTTCCTGGAGGATCCACTCCATGACTTTGCCAGTCACAGAGGTGAGACTGACAGGCCTCTAGTTCCCTGGATCCTCTTTATTTTCCTTTTTAAAAATAGGGATTTCTCCTTTTCCAGTCAGCAGGAACTTCGCTAGACTACCACAACTTCTCAAATATGATGGACGGTGGTTTAGCCACTTCATCTGTGAGTTCACTCAGGACCCATATTGAAATAATATTTAAATGGAAATAAAAAATGAGGTTTTGCTCCTTTTATATTTTATTTCATTCTTTCAATAGTGGTATGCTTTTTGGGAGGGGGTGGTTGGTGTTTTTTTTCAGATTAGTTTTATTTTCTGTAATCCAGCATTAGTGTGATGATATTTTGATGCACTGCTCAGTAGCAATTTTGATGTATCCTCTCCTCCCACATCCCTATTTCATTTGTGCAGTAACTGAACTGCCATTTTTTTAATTCATGTAAGATGCTGCATGTCAGATGTATTATTTGGGCAGTTTCTGAGTCCCCAACCTCAGACCACTTATTTGCTCCACTTCAAGATATGGATTACATATGGTTGCTTTTGACCCATGAAGCCAGGATCCAAGGTCTCCAATTCTTCCAGTAATTTTCTAAAGTTGTGTCTAGTATATGGACAGCGTCTACTCTGACTTTAATCTTTCTAGAGACAGTGCAACAGAAAAATGATGACAACAAGCTCAAAGGAAGAATTTCAACCTACAGTAGCAATGTTGCAGGCTCCCAAGATTACATTCTTTTCTGATTTGTCGATGGTTTGACAGAACTTAAAACTGGCAGTTTATCCTGCCCTTTTGTGCCATTCAGGGGCCAAGAGCATGTGAGTGCTGCTCTCTCTTCACCTTCTCTGTAATGTCATCATAGACCTCTGTTAGAGTTCCCTTTAGTTTTTTGGCTTTAGGCTGAAGAATCCTAGTCTACTTAGTTACTTCTGTTGCAGAAATAATTCTAACTTTTTGATTTCCTTTATCGTTCCTTGAATCCTTTTTAAATTATTTTTTCTTTTTTATAAGGTGGACAAACCGGAGTTCCATACTAGATTTATCAGTGGCATAATTTTATCTTCTTTTGTTTTCTATTTGCTAATAATTATTAATATTCAGTTTTCTGGGTTTCTTAGACTTGACATCATCAAATATTTTCCTAGAACTATAGGAAAGACCTTGCTTCTGAATAGTAACACTAATTTTATAATCTGTGATTTTTATATGTAAATATTTATTTCCTTCATTAATTTACATTTATTAATATTTAATGTGTCATATTTTGCTGATCCACTCAGTAGCATAGATGACTTCTGTAGCTCTTCATAGCCTGCCCTATTCTTCATTGACTGGAATACTTGCTGTGACCTGAAGGCTGCATCACTCCATGAGTTACCTTCTTTTCAGTGTAATTTATGAATTTATTAAATAGTGCAGATTCTTGTGGGCCTCCTCCAGTGAACTTCTTCCTTTCCAGGTGTTGGCTATTACCTGCTATCATTTCTAGTCCTTTGAATGGTTTTGTATCCTTTTCTTGCTAGCTTTGGATTCGTTTTGGTGTTCATTTTGTTATTGTTGGGCTTTTTGAGTTTGGTTTTGGGTGGGGTTTTTTTTTTAGGCTTTGATGATGGACTTATTTTAAAATGCCTTTTTAAGTCTGAGTGGATATTAAGTGGATCTCCTGCATCCCTAGTACTTGCTGAGTCTTTCAGAGAATGACAGTATATTGGAGAGAGATTATGTCTTTTTGCAAAGGCAGTTTTGATTCTTCCAAATGTTGTACATATTATTGTGCATTCTAACTCTGTTTTATAGTTTCTACAAATTTGCACATTATAGGTGCTAATTTTTTTAAATACATACACAGATAGCACTATTCCATTGAGCTTTTAATGTTGTCATTGAGTTGATTGATTGAAAGACAAATTTGCTACTTTGGATATCAGCTATTCCATGATAGATCCAATTCTAGAAGGAGTATTTTTTTAAAATAGCATTGTTGAGACTACAGTTTCTTCTTTTTAAATTTTAGCTGTGCCTTTTCCACCAACACATCGCTTGACGTCTGAAGAAGTGTTTGACACAGATGGAAGACCAAGGGTTGACATTTTGAAGAACCACTTGATAAAAGAAGGTCGAGTAGATGAAGAAATTGCACTTAGAATCATCAATGAGGGTGCTGCAATATTACGGAGGGAAAAAACTATGATAGAAGTTGAAGCACCAATTACAGGTAATATTTCTAGATTATTTGACTCAAATAAAAATACCAGATTTTTTCAGTAGTAGAGTTCGTCTTAAAAATTGCTAAAATAAAATTTCTGTATAGTCTTACTGAATTGTCCCTTACAACTGCATTTGCCTAACAGTACTTCAAATGGTCTGAAAAAATAGGCTGCACGTTATTTTGCAAAATGAAGGCATTAAACCTATTTGAAAAAAATAGTATAGTTGGTATTAAAATGACAAAACAGAAACTAGTTAAATGCTGGTGAATTATGGATTTCTAATTCCTGCAGTGTTCTAAGTGGGAATAAAGGCATCTACCTGGAATAGAAAAATAAACTCAGAATTATCCTAAAACCTAAATATGTGAAGAGAAGCTAATTGCTGTGGTTTTAAGCAAATACCCTGAACTGAAATTCTGAGTGAAAAAATAGTTCCTCTGTAGGTGAGACTGACAATTGTATGTAAAACTATGTTTTTGTCAGGGTAGTAGTACTGGAAAGTGTTGAAAGATTGTTTTAGAATCTTTATTGTGCTAGGACCAGATCACCTGTGATACAAAACTGACTCTTAGGGGTTTTTTGAGTATTTTCATGGTTGACTACTACTATTTCTGTTTGACATGGTGAAAGGTGGAATTGGTGTCCTTTAGTACTTCTATTTATAAACAATCCAGACTGATAGAAAATAGTTTATGTTGCATATCTGTTGTTTATGATAATGAAAATAGATTTGACTTTTGTGTTCAAATTAGATTTTCTTTCATTTGAATCTGTTTTCTTCTAAATGGACCTATATAAAATTAGTGTTTGAAAAGCTTTTAGGGCATCAGCTTGCTTTAATTTGTTAGCATTGGGTAGATGAAAACACTTAAACAGTGCATTATTATTACTGACATTTTAAAAAAAATGAATGATTGTAATGACGGAAATCACTAAGTGACGAACTCAAGAGTCTTTTGAAGCTCCAGATAAAGCTCAAAACTACAGTGTTGTCTATATGTTTAAAATTTTTATATTTCCATTGATTTAGATAGTTACCCAGAGCTACTGGTGTATTGGCAACTGAAAAAAAAGGGAAGTTCTTGCAGTGTTTGAGTAGAAATCTTTAAAAAAGTGACATAAAAGAGGACACATTCTGTTTAGTCTAATATTTTGTAGGTCATGATGAAAAATGGTCTGCTCCAAGGGACTAAAAACCTTTTAAGTGTGGTGCGCTATATCCAATATTTCCTTCCAAAATTAGAACAACTTTTTTTCCCAAAAAAACCTTACTGATAAACTCTGAGGAGTCAGAAGATGCTATTCATCAGTTGATCAGTGACATTTCTCTCAAATTGCTGTTAATTATTATCAGCCATATCTCATGCAGAAGCAAGAAGGCAGCTCCTGACTTCCATTGAGCTGGGAACTCCTGTGGGAATGAGGAGTTAGGAGCAGTTGTCTCTTCCATACATTTTTAATTTATTTTTTTTTTTTAAATAAATTGTGAGATGACCTGGCTTTGCTGTATGCTCTTCAAAGTCTCCCCATCTGCTATCTTTGGCACTTCTGCCTTAGGTTGCTGACCACTGGTTTTGTCCTGTCTCATATTCTAAAAACACAAGAAAAATCCACTGTTGAAATAGTGAACGTGGTTATTTGAAGGAGAAAAGTAACTGAGCAAAGAGAAGATATGATGATATTGAAAGGTATGTTAGTCTGACACAGAAACAAAAGCATATTCCCTGCTTTTTTCAATCCCACATGGACATAGCAAATTGTTGCAAAGCAGCAGGCATTTTCAAATATGCATACCAAGGAGAATTTGCAAAGATACCTAAAGGGTTGGGGAGGACATTAAAGAGCTGCTGACAACTTTCAAGACCTCGTTGCTCAGTGCATTAACTTTGTTTGCAGAATATTCCCCAATCTGCTAGACTCAAATAGGGCTATCATCAGTGTCACCACATGTAGTGAGGACAGCATCTTACTGAAAAGCAAAGGGGGAAGCTTCAAAACTTTCTGTTATTCCTGCGTTATAGCTGCCTTTCCTCTTAATTGCAAGTACTTTGTGGCTGTTTACTTAACTATAACTTAGTAGCTTTTCTGTTAGATTTTTTTAAAATTAATTTGAACAAAATTTTTGCTTGCAGTGTGTGGTGATATTCATGGCCAGTTCTTTGATCTAATGAAGCTGTTTGAAGTGGGAGGATCACCTGCTAACACAAGATACCTCTTCCTCGGTGACTATGTAGACAGAGGTTATTTTAGTATAGAGGTAACTGAATATATTAATCTGTTTTGTCCTAAATTTTTCTATAAGCACACTTTCATGGAGGTTTTCAAATGAAATTTTAGGTATGCTTTAACATGTAAATGTATTCTTCCTTGCTGTGCTTCTTGCTATGACAAATGCCTGCTTACAGGAGGATACTGACCAGCTGTTTGGAGTGTCCTGTTGAAAACACCAGACTTTATAACATTTTCCTCCTCTTTCTTTAATTAGTTTTTTAAAAGTTGAATTCTATAGTATTATTTTACATAATTCTGCTTCTCTGGTAATATTCAGGAGGGTGTGTTTTTATGTTTCTGGAGAACAGGTGAGTCATGACTGCAAGGTCTTTTAATTTATTATGGCTGCTTATCTGTATAGATTCATTTTATTATGTAATCAAATGTTTTTAAATAATATTTTTCTTTACTAAAATTCTGAGGGTGATTACAGATATTCCCTAAGGATGACGTGTGTTTCTGCTATTAATTTTTCAGGTATTTTGAATTCAAATATTTTTTTTCATTTTCAGCATGTTTATTCAGTATGCTACATTCCAGAGATACTCACTTATTCATATGAATTAGTTTCAGAGCTATGATTGTTAAGGTAACTATTCCTCTGGAGCCAGCTTGGGAAATGCCTCAGCTTGGGATCTCTTTATAGATACCAAATCTGATAGAATGGCATACCATTTGAAATAGTATTTTGAAAGTCATGGTGTATGATACTTCGTTTCTGCGTTAAACTCACACTGTTCTAATAACATGTGTGGGTACATACTGTAAAGGGCATACACAATGCCTTTTGGGGTTGTTAGGGATGGTAGACGAACAGGAGATGCAGCAAGAGTGATTGCGTCAAAGTCATTTGTAAGGAAAAAGTGCAACAGGCATTCCCTCTTCATTAATTCAGTCTTCTTGGTCTGTTCTTGATGATTGCAAATAATGTAATTGTCCTTGAAAAGGACATTTACATAGCAGCACCGTATGTTAATATATCAAAGCATGGTATGAAAGCTTTTCAACCATTACTCTTAAAAAAACCTTCTAAATAATGGACATTCTTGAATATATTAATAAGAACAGGCTCAAATCTTTTTCCTCATATGATTTTAATTTAATTTTTAATATGATATCTGGCATGCTAAATATATTTGTGGAATATGTAAAGATATGCTAAATATGTTCTTGAAAACCACTCCGAGGTTCTTAAAAGGTTCGTCTTTCTTCTTTGAGATAATATGCTCTCTTGTACTCTGAGTGGCTGTTGGAACATCAGTGAAGTACGTGGCAGATTATCTGAATAAAGTTGAACTGATGCAAGGGCATGAAGGTGGGGCTATGCTTTGTGGTTCTATTGAGAAAGAAAAAAGTTCATGAAAATCAGACATTTGTTCTTAAAAAAAATTTCCTACTTAAGTTTTTGCATTAATTAAAATTTAGGAAGTTTAAGTTGACCTCCAGGAGTTTTCATATATGGTTAATTTGAAGCCTTTCTTAGTGATCAGAAATCTAATATACTTTTGTAAAATATTTGACTTCAGAGAAAAGTGAAGGTGAAATTTTTAAAAAATGTGCAAACAGTGAAATTCCATTTGTCACTACTAAATTCTTAATCAGTCTGTCCTGAAGCATCTTTAATTGCATTGATATTTTAGTAGTAAACCATTTCCAATTAAAAAATGTCATCATCTAATAGGAAAGATAATTACATGCTATTGTGATTGTATATAACAAACTGCTGGGATCAAGATGGAGCCCTTCACATAAGTGTGTGCAAATTCTTCTTTTCTGTATGGGAAGTAACAGAACATAGAGAACTCTGACATTACCCTGTCTGTGTTTGATAATAGAAAATAAAAATACCAGCACAGGAAAGGTGAAAAAAAAAGAAATTTTTTTACTTAATAGGTAATATGTTTCATGCTTAAGAACATGTAAATCTCAGCAATTTAATCAAATGTAGTATCCATTCACTGAAAAGAAGGCACTATGTTGCCACTTTTCTATTAAATGTTTTCAAGGTTGCCAGCTTGTATAAATTTTTCATCCAAACTGACTTAACTAAAACAGTTCACAATTGTAGAATTTGCCAAACTAATTCATGTATTCATTTGATGATAAGCTGTTGTTTTGTAAGAAACTGATTAAGCTCTCTGCTGGGAAACAGTTTTAAAGCGTCTGCGAACTTTGCAATATATCAGGTTATTTTAGAGTTACAGAAACATTGGGAATCAAATAGTATCATTAGAAAAATTACTGGTTTGCATATTTTTACTAAGAAGATAAGAAAAATTCAGTAATTAGTTTAGCTAAACTTCATAATAGAAGTCTTTGATGTATTTCTCCATGTTTGCTGTCTTTTTTAAAGTGTTCCTTTGTTTTCTTTCTTCCTTCGTGTTCTTACTGTTCTACGCAGAAAAACTGAAAAACGGTAGCTTCAGGGTATTCACATTGATTAAGAACAATAATAACAACTTGCAGGTGACTTCAATGTAATCCAAAACTTCCATGGTTTTAAGATTCCTGTACTCAGTTAAAAACACAAGAATCAGATTTGAAATTTAAGAAATAAATTTTGGGTATTCAAGATTGCTGGGTGGTGATGGACTCTGAACTGAAAAAATTGTGTGTGTTCTGTAGCTCTATCCTCAACTCTGTTTGCTGCTGATGTTGCAATAATAATGATATATGGAAACTTACTGTAATTCTTTGAATATGATGCTTGAACAGTGAATAAACAACCAACTTTCCCCAGGTCTTCAAATGATATATCTGACTTTAATGTAAATAGTTTTGTGGGGTTTTTTCTTCAATCTCTATTAATAAATATCTGCTTTCCTTCTTATGCCAGTGTTTAGAATCATATTATAAAATCAGATTTTAGGCACAAACACATATATTATTTGTCTAGATGAAAGCGTTCTGCAGTATAATTCTGCTGAGTCTGTTTTATTATTGAGTGTCCAGTAAATATATTTTCAGCATTCTGTGTAGCTGTTCTTAGGTATTAAGCAATTTGTATAACTCATGACCAGAATGGGACTCAGGGAATCGGTGCTGTATTTTAAAATGGCACATTAAGCTGTACTTGCTTTTGAAGCTGTTAACATTCTTACTCAATGTTTTTCAGTAATAATTTTTAAAGTTCTTATAAACTACTATATTTTACTGGATATCTTTGTTTTTCAACAGTGTGTGCTGTACTTATGGGTCCTGAAAATTCTCTACCCAAGCACATTATTTCTTTTGAGAGGCAACCATGAATGCAGACACCTAACAGAGTATTTTACCTTTAAGCAAGAATGTAAGTACTGTCTAAGAATGTAAAATTAGTAAAATCGTTGGAAGTAAAATTACTTCCAACATGCTGATCTACAGTCTGTCATTTTGCATGAGAGATGTTTGTCTGTTAGTTTACTTAAGGTCTTGCAAACATTTGGAGACTGCATTGACTTCTGTAGAATTGCTTGCAGTTAAGTGTGGCGTTGGAGGGCAAGTTATGTAGAAAACTGCTGTCTGTAAAGATATGTTACGGAGTAAATGTTGACATATGAGTCCTGGAGAGAGGAACATTACTTTGCTGTCTTGGCTATAACTGGGAGTGCAAAGTAACTTGCTGAGCAGCATTGTGAAGCTAGCAAGAAAACCCTGCTGCTGAGTAATTTTTCCATTTGGGTATTGATTTCAACTATTCTAGTAAGATACCTCTCGATGATGAACCAGCTCCTCCATTTGGAGACTTGTGTAAGTATTGATCCAGTGATAAATGGATCATTTGCCCTGGTAAAATCCTCTTTGATGTGTAAAAGTGATGTGATCTATAAGCAGTTCTTAGCTTTTCACTGTAAATGGGAAATCATAGACTTTTCAGTAGCATTTTATACTGAAGTATGCTATATAATTGTATAATGCAAAATAATTCTGTGATTTTTGAAAAAAACAAAATAGTTTCTCCACACGAGATAAGAAGAAATGAAAAAAGCTTGTAGTTCTGGAAGAGAGTATATCTTAGAAATGTGCTTCTTGTTGTGGTGTTTAGAAATGCTCATTTAAGCCCCAAAATAATTATTTATTTGGGGTTTTTTAAGCATTCAATTTCAGATTTGCTCTTCTAATTATGATCTACTAGATCTACTTGCTTCTTCTATCTAACATGGATTCTTAATGTTTTATATTCTTTTTCCTGCAGGTAAAATAAAGTACTCAGAAAGAGTCTATGATGCTTGTATGGAAGCTTTCGATTGTCTCCCTCTTGCTGCTCTCTTAAATCAGCAGTTTCTTTGTGTTCATGGTGGACTTTCACCAGAAATTAATACACTAGATGACATTAGGAGAGTGAGTATTTTGTGTATTTGAAAATAAGTGAAAATACAGATGTTTATATGATGCTGTACAAAGTCATGTTTATGAAATTGTCAGTATATTATTATCTGTTCTTGTCTCTTTTGAAAGTGTAAATCAGGAAATATAGGCTTAGTAGTATCTTAATTAAAAACTCTTGGATTATCTAGTGCATTTTCCATTAGTAGATCTCACTGGAACAGCTGGGATTGTTACAGAACACACACAGAAAAAACCCTCAAAAACTCCACATAGTTTCCTGAGGTAGATCGTACATGTGAAGAGTTTCATATCCAATCAAAGTAATGCTTTGTGTTTCTTTTTAGGTAAGAGCTAGTGTTCTCATGGCTTTCAGAACAAAATTCATAGAAGTTAATTGTAGTCTTAAAATTGTTTGGTATGTCAAACATATTTCAGTTATTCTTATATTTATTTGAAAACTTTTATTCTCTTGATTATGCGGATTTTGGTTTTGAAAGAGTGTGAAATTGCAGTATTAACAGAAATTCAGATTGTTTTTTAAAATGGCACATTTGGTAGGCATTTGAGTGACAGCTGTGAAGTGCTTCTCACTGTGGTAAATGGGCTGAGTATATGGGTAAGAGGAATTAAAAGTTTTTATGTTATGGAAACACTAAATAGTGGTGTGCAGTTTAGAGGGAAATAGACTGTGACGATGTGAGGTATCTGTTTCTAACAACTTGGTTTCAACTTTCATGGACTGCTAATGTCAGGTGAAGATTGTATCAGATGGGAATTTTCAAACTCAGTTGCTTTCCTTTTTGCATACTCCTTTTTTGACTTATTGTAGTTGGCTGACATCGTGACTGCTGTGTTTGGAAATCAAAACCATTCCCGTTACGATTAGGAACAACTAAAGTGTAGCTGATTTCAGCTTACAATAAATATAGGTGGTTCTAAAAAGTCTTTGGGATTATAGGTAAGGATGGAAGAAAAAAATTGTTTATCTACATACAGAAGAAGGTATGTGGGGACCTACTTCAAAAAAGATCTAAATATCAGAGAGAAGAAAAAAGTATGTTCCAAATTTAGTTTTGTAGTAGATAAATATTGATGGCCCATTTTGTCTTTTATCTTCATTTATTGTATTTCTCATTGTCTTAGCATTTTCTCCTTTACTTGTGCTGCATTTTTCTTTTTTAGCTCTCCCTATCCTCAGATTTATGGGATGCTATACAGTTGAATCTAATTTCTGAATTCACCAGATTTTTTTTGTACTGACTGGACCATTTCAGAGGCTGGAATGTCAGCTTATTTCACTTACAGATATGCTGCCAGGCAGAATTATGTGAGAGGAGAAAAAAATGGTAGAAACAGAGAGGAAGCATATGCTTCAGTGGTGTGAGAAAATGTACTGAGGCACATTGCATTTTCAGAGCAAATACTAATGTGTTCAGAAATCTGTATGCATTGTACAGAGGAAGAAGTAAGAAAGCAAAGCAACGGTGCTATTCTGGCAAGGCCTTAGCTCTTCTCATGTTACAGATGAAAAGAAACATGGTCAAAGCTATTTGAAAAGTAGTGTAAAAGAAACATAGTCTGGAAAAACACTTTAGAAAGCCGCTGTCATAATAAGATTGTGATTAATTTTTCTTTTAGACTCTAATTTGCAGCTAATCATGTTTCAAAGTGTTGAGTAAACTTAATTAAAAGGTAGTTCTGACATTGTGTCCTGTACTTTCATATGTGCTCTGTAATGCTCAAGGTTGGTTACGTTAGGATGAAATAGAAGCTTGTGTGTTTTATCTCTCTCTCTCTCTGTGTACGTGTATATATATATATATATATGTGAAAATCTGCATTGTATATTGCTTCTGATGAAAACCACATTTTAAAATATAAGGCAGTGTTATTAGAACTGCTCTTTGGGCCTTTTTTGTTTTTAAACAATCATCTGCTAACTTGGAAGAGGCACCATTCATGGATCAGCAGCAGCTTCATAGCTGTATTAGGGCTTGGCATGCACTGATACTGTAAATATATTTAAATGGGTGATGTGAAATGCAATTTTTACATCTAGGAAAATATCATATACTTATGGTACAAGTGTGATACGTGAAATGGCTTGTATAGTATTACAAGCCTTCTAGTTTATTAGCAGAAGTTCTTATAAAGGAGAGGTCTACTCTGCAAATGTGTAAGCATAATCATCTGGCATAAGAAGGGAAATCACGGCTCTATAAACAGTGTAGGAATCATGTAAGACAAAAAGAAAAAATTCTGTGCAGATGCAATTTCTTCTGGATGGGATCTTTTCTCAGTATTTTGACATTCAGGAAGGTCATTAAACTACACAAATTAAATTATTATTTTTGCTGGCATAAACTTATTGCCAGTAGATGACAGCAATCATTGTAGCTATGACAGTAAAGCCTACCCAGAAAGATTGCTGCAAGCGCTTCTTATTTGGGGGAAAATGGAAGTTTGTGAAACTTGCAGTAATCTGAGTTTTATTCTGTGACTTCATTTATGCAAATGTTCTCATTGTGTTGGTAAAGAGTGTCTCTTTCAGACACATGTCCATGAACTTAGAGAAGCTGTTTAGTTGATTACACATTTACACTGCCAAAACTTCTGCTGAAACAAAATTCCAGGAATTGTGATTTTAAGCCTTGTGATTTATAAGGAGGGAAGTGTCCAAATAAGATCAGAGAATATTCAGATTGGAAAAAGACCCTTGGGATCATTGAGTCCGACCATCCGCCCTACTCTACAAGTTCTCCCCTACACCATAAAACCTAGCATCTCATCTAAATGACCCTTAAAGACATCCTGGAATGGTGACTTCGCCACCACCCTGGGTAGCCTATTCCACTGTCTCACCGTTCTTTCTGTGAAAAATTTTTTCCTAATGTCCAGTCTGAACTTCCCCTGTTGCAGTTTAAAGCCATTCCCTCTTGTTCTATCGCTAATTACCTGTGAGAAGAGACAGCACCAACCTCTCTACAATGTCCTTTCAGGTAGTTGTAGAGAGTGATGAGGTCTCCCCTCAGCCTTCTCCTCAGACTAAACAGTCCAAGCTCCTTCAATCGCTCCTCATAGGGTTTATTCTCCAGGACCTTCACCAGCTCTGTTGCCCTCCTCTGCACTCGCTCCAGCACCTCGATATCTCTCTCATATTGAGGTGCCCAAAACTGGACATAATACTCCAGGTGTGGCCTCACCAGTGCAGAGTACAGGGGCACTATCACCTCCCTACTTCTGCTGGTCACATTATTTCTAATACAAGCCAGGATGCCATTGGCTTTCTTGGCCACCTGGGCACACTGCTGGCTCATGTTCAGCTGCCTGTCAATTAGAACCCCCAGATCCTTTTCTTCCGACAGCTCTCCAGCCACACCTCCCCAAGGCTGTAGCCATGCATGGGGTTGTGGCCCAAGTGCAGGACCTGGCTCTTGTCCTTGTTAAAGCTCATCCCATTAACATTGGCTCACTGATCCAATCTATCCAAGTCTCTCTGTAGAGCCTCTCTATCTTCATGCAGATTGACACTCCTGCTTAACTTGGTGTCATCTGCAGACTTACTGATGATACACTCTATGTCCTTATCAAGATCATCAATAAAGACGTTAAACAGAAATGATCCCAACACCGAGCCCCGAGGAACACCACTTGTGACTGGCCACCAGCTGGATTTAACTCCACTGACCACCACTCTCTGGGACCATCCATCCATCCAGTGCTTGATCTAGCAGACCATACACTCATCCAGGCCACGAGCAGCCAGTTTTTCTTTGAGAATTCTATGGGGAACTGTGTTGAATGCTTTTTGAAAATCCAGAAATCCAGGTAGACAATATCCACAGCTTTTCCCTTGTCCATATAGAAGGAGATCAGGTTTGTGAGGCAGGACCTGCCTTTCATGATGACTAGGCCTGATCCCCTGGTTGTCCATTTTATGACTTTTAATGGCACTCAAGATGATCTGCTCCATGACCTTCCCTAGTACTGCAGTCAATTTGGATGGGGATTCTTAATTTAAAGAAGAGAAACAGAGAATTTGTTCTTCATTTGCAACAGATGGTCATTCTTGGTTTTTAGTTCTTGGTGATACTGAGGATTGATCAGCAAAGTGCCTTGAAATATAAGGGGGCGGGCACTGCTGGGAATCTGTGTTTATAATACCTTGCTTCCTTTCTGTGGTCTGCTGGAATTTCCTTTTCTTCAGTAATACATGACTGCCACTCTTCACTGGCCTTCCCACTGTTTTAGGGCTTTGCTATGTGATAGTTCTCAGGAAAAGTAGGACAGATTAATTAAAACTGATGTCTGTATCTTCAGGTATGTGGAACTTCCATGAAGGTCTTTTGTCTCAAAAGTAAAACAATTTGTTGTACCTTAATCTACCTCCAAGGTTTTGCTACACCTGAATTTGAACATCCATGTGGAGGTATGATGCAGTTTTGTAGCCCTGACTGCATAATACCTAGAAATTAATTTAGATTTAAATATCTTGTGGTATATATT
This sequence comes from Athene noctua, assembly GCF_965140245.1. Classification (NCBI taxonomy): domain Eukaryota; kingdom Metazoa; phylum Chordata; class Aves; order Strigiformes; family Strigidae; genus Athene; species Athene noctua. The sequence goes on from NC_134041.1 coordinate 44,385,675, forward strand.
AAAAAATACGCTACCTATTTCTGTTTTAACAGCAGGTGTAGTGATTCTCATTCTTAAATAAAATTGTTGTTCTCAGTTACCTTAATCATATTTAGAAATAAGTCAGGCTAATTTGGATTGAGATTCTGTTTTGACGTAGTCACAACATTCAGAAATAGTTAATCTGTGTTTTGAATTGACTCGCATCCTTTGTTAACTTTCTTGCTGTCCCAATGTAGAAAAGCCCTTAAGTTGATTCTGATTTGATAATATGCAGTCTGGTTGAGTAGCTTGCAGTGATATTTCCTTAAATTTTGAGTCTTGAGAACCCTGCCAGGTGGTAGACTGACTGGTGAAGGAGACACTGATTTGGTGTGTGTATATTTATTTTTTACAAACTGACCTCCTACTTCAAGAAATGGCTACATTATTATTCCAGTGCTATGGGAAAGTAATCTCAGAGAGAGGTGCATTGCATGCAGCAACCAAAACCTTTTATTTATAACGTCTATCCATTTGGCCCGAGTCATAAGGAAAATACTTGAAGAATAACTCAAGAAAATTTCTATAAATGCTTTCTAGACTTTAAGCCTTCTGTATTGCAGGACACATCAGTCAACGAACAGTTGAATCTTCCTTGTGTGTGTGCTTCTGTTAGCTTCTGGACCCAAATTTATCGCTGGAGGTTTAGAAACTTGATGGTTTAATCTACAGAAATTCAGGTACTTGCAGAAGTTGATGGACTGACTTCTTCAATCTGGAAGAAATATTCCATACCGGGTTTATCATCCAGTGTGGGAAATGTTAAACCACTGGATTTTTAATACTGAATAAATTCCAACAACAATTTCAGTTAATACCTGCCTTGCCATTATCTGGCAGGAATTTGTAAAGATCTGGACCTCTCCACTTATGTTACAGGTGGCAGCCTCGGGAGCTCTGATTTTCCAGGGCATGAGAGAGCTTGGCACTACTGCTGGTTCCATATTTGAATGGATTCCTATGGACCGTTAGACTCAAATTCACCAGGTGTTCACCAAACCTCCCATCGAACCTGTCATGAAGAGTTAAGTGTTCTCTAGTACCATCAAAGTCATCTTCTTTGGTATGGGAGGTAAAGTGAGATAAATGCACTGTCCATCGAAGAACTGTTCCTACATTTCTTGGATAAAATCATCTTGTGAACAAACTCCAGCTACATAAAGATCAAATAAACTTTACATTGAATTTGGGATATCTAATTTCATTTCTGGGACATCAGAGATTGACTGACTGTTATTTACTTAAGCAGGGTATTTTCCTTTTACGTTAACAAATGCACTGTCCTCCTTACCTCTGCCCCTTTTCACTGTGGTTACTAGGAAGGTTGCAGGTGTTTCCAAGTGGAAATGTGTAAAGAAGAAGCTAGAGAAAAGAAAACAAAGACATCTCCCAATATGCTTGTGGCCCATTACACCAGGGCTATAGCTGAGAAATAAAGCCTGTGTGAAAGAAGTCTAAGATGGCTAAGCTAATTACCTCTTCATTACATTGTTAAATATCCATTATGGAGAGGGGTGTTTCTGTTTTTTTTTCTAGTTGGGGTTATTTTTTTTAATTGGATGATATATTTAGTCACTTCTAGTTATATAATTATTCATGCTTTTCTTTTATAATTCCTGTTTTCTATACTGTTTCTCTTGCTAATTCCTGGCAGTGTCTCCAGATTGGTAGATATGGCATGTGCATGAAAAAGGACCATTTTGTTTCTTGTTTGTAACTTGACCTGGTATTACACATATCCATCAGTCTGGAACTTATCTCCCTTCTTTTTGCAACTAATAAATCTTATTGCTCTTAACAGGTTTGGTTCTTTTGGCATGCCTCTGCCTTATTTCATGAGGAGGAGAGGAAAAAAATATACAGTAACTACTTCTCTTTGATATGGTTGGGATTTATTCTAAAAAAGCTTGGTATTGATGGATATGTAGTTTAACAAATGGGTAAAACTTACTGATTTAATATTCAAAGAATCTTTGTGCTCTTGCCTTTTCTCAAACAGTTAGATAGATTCAAAGAGCCTCCAGCCTTTGGACCAATGTGTGACTTACTGTGGTCTGATCCTTCAGAAGATTTTGGAAATGAAAATTCACAAGAGCATTTCAGTCACAATACAGTCAGAGGATGCTCATACTTTTATAGGTGAGAGTATCCTATGATCAATTTGATGTTTTAATGCTGACTCTTGCTGCATATTTTAAGATAATTTATTTTACTCATAGTTCTTTTCATTTCACAGCTATCCAGCAGTTTGTGAATTTTTGCAAAATAATAATTTGTTGTCAATCATTAGAGCACATGAAGCACAAGATGCAGGGTGAGTACTTTCTGTCCTTCAAGAAATTATTCACAGTGTAAAATAAAAATTAATTGTAAAAATTAATTATTAAAAATAAAATAATCTGTTTGGTTTTGCAGTTATAGAATGTACAGGAAAAGCCAAACTACAGGGTTCCCATCATTAATAACAATTTTTTCAGCACCTAATTACCTGGATGTCTACAATAACAAAGGTAAGAACTTGTTATTAGTAACTGTATGCAATAATAAAATAAAAATGTCTTACTAGATGAGTCATCTAATATCGAAAATTTTTTGCCAGTTAAGAAATGAAAGGACAAAAAAATTCCATTAATAAAAGTTATGTTATGAAGAAGAGCATGTATGAACATTAATGATGACCTGTAAGACTGCTCCACCTTGATGCACAAGTGTGGGCAAACATTTCCTTTGTAAAGTTGTTGCTATTTAGTACTTAGAATGTATTACCAGGTGTTTTTCACTCAGGCAAGGCTTTCCTGTGCTGTGTTTTCACTCCTCCGGTTGTCTTTAGTTTGTGAATTAAGTAAGGAAGGGAGGAAGCATTAATCAGCTGCCTATGCATAAGGTAGTTTGTGTTGTGTATCAAGGGCATCTGAGGGGCTAATTGTGGTGGTACAGGGCCATAATGGGCAATCAGGAATGGGCAAGTACTGATCTAAATACTGATCACAACTGGAAATGTTACTAGGGAGTTGTAAAGCAGAAGGAATTATTTTTTGTCCATGCACTGCTCAAGATAAAGTTGCATAGGAGAAGCATGCTTAATATTGTAGAGAAAATTTACAAGTCAGAATTACAGAGAAGAGCTTAGCTGTGAATTAACGTTACTCATAGATGAGAACAAAGTTCAACAACAGAAATAATTAAAAATAAAGCCTGCTGAAATTCAAGTATGGTGTTCCTTTGAAACCAAGACCTCTTTTCTATGAAACACGTTGCATTTTCTCCCACCCGCCTCCAAAGAACCACCCCCCTAAACCCATACGACTTATGTAGGGTGATGAACTGTATAGAAGAAAAGATGAGCTGTTGTTACTTGCGCTGATTGTAGAGGAGGAATAAAAATAACTTTAACTGACTTTTTACGGTTTTTTCACTATCTGTGTGGATATTGCATTTTAAGAATCCTTTTTCACATCAGTTATTCCCAGCATAATGCAAGAGTAAGTATGGAAAAATGCCATCAACAGTTATTTAGCTTTAGAATGCTTCTGGTTTTCTGTTTTATTTCTCTGTGGTTTCCCTTCTCCCTGATCTAGATTTCTATGGTTTTATGCCAGGCTTACAATGTTGGAAGACACATATGAAGACTAAAACCTGAATCTGGATATACTGCAGTTCTGAGTTAGGTTTTTGTTAAAGTTGCTGAAATTATACCTTTTAAGTACCTTTGTTCATTATGGACTATAATAGGATATAGTACAAAACTATATTGACATGTAACAGTACTTCAAACTGCAACATGAGCAGTAAAAATCCAGAGTTTATTAGAAATCTGTCCTGTAGATACTGTGAAAGAAAGAGAATGGAGTATCTCTGGGATTATTTTGTCTTTAATATAAAATAGAGCTAAAACAAACCTGTAATTTAACATTTGTGATACACATGAGTTTTAAAATGTCTGAATTTTATTTTAGCTGCTGTATTAAAATATGAAAACAATGTGATGAATATTCGTCAGTTCAATTGTTCTCCTCATCCTTACTGGCTACCAAATTTTATGGATGTTTTCACATGGTCTTTGCCATTTGTTGGAGAAAAAGGTAGGCAAAAGTTTCACATCAGTGAATATCTTTACTATTTCTCTCAGACTGGTGGTTGGAAGATCTATTTTTTTAAAAAATATATTTACCAGTGGGAGGTTAATAGCATAATTTTTGTGAAAATAGATATTTGTATTTGTCTTTATCAGGTAGAAGATTTGGTGAAGTTGTTAAACTAATGTGGAGGGTTCTTTTGGCATGTGAAAACACCATTTCTGAAAAAGGATAGACTGAAATACAACTCTTTCTCAGTGTTTTGATTGTTTTCTTCACCTGTTTCATTTGAGATAATTAAAACTGCATCTAATAAAGCAGAGGTGTTCGCAGAAATTATTATTTCCATTGAGGGTGTATACCTGCATTATTGAGTAGTATCTTTGAGCTGCATTTGAAGTCAGTATGAAAATGTTTATATTCTACAAAATGCTAAGGTATATACATTATTAAACTTGTTATAGGTATAAACTATGTTGAGATGTTCATGTAAAATTTTCAACTTTTCTATATAGTTATAACAGAGTGACCTTCATTAAAGATAACTTTTTTCGGTTACAGTTTTTCTTGTAAAAAAGGTAATTTAGCACAGATCCTCTTCTTTTTTTTTTTTTCTCTTTTTTTTTTTTCTTTTTTTTTTTTCTTTTTTTCCCCTCTAGGGTTGATAAGTGAATCTAGGACACTGGGGCTTCAGGTAGTCTTCAGTTAAAAAGCAATAAGGTTAGAGGCTATGTGGGTCTGTTTCAAATCCTTCCATCACAGGAACTGCTCTTTTTATGAAAGAGATCTGGAAAGCTCTTAAAATTTCTTTGAAAAGTATTCTTGAAATGACATATTTACAGTCATATAAGCTTAGTATTCTAGATTTGTTTATATTGTCTTTAGTGAGCAGGATAAATGCAAATAATTTGGACACGTTTTAGTGTGGTTAACCTGCCCAACAATTTTTTTCATTGTTAAACAGAGGGATTTGACATTTGAAAGGAGACTGTTGTTTGTATCTCCCTTACCTGACGATGCAGTAGATAGCATTTTCAGCAGCAAAGGGTTAATAGCGTTTATTTTGCTTTTGTTACAGTGTTTGTAATGAGACACCCAAGTGCTGTTAAGTAAGTGGCTCATTGACCCAGGTGTATGTTTGAGACTGCTGGAATCATGGCCTTTGTCTTTGGGCAAATACATGTTTCCACTTTTGATGAAGGATACAGTGTCAATATTATCTGGTCTGTGCTGAACAGGTCAAAATAAGAATAATTTGGGGTTTTTTTTTCATTAAAGTAGAGAGTAACTTTTCCAAGAACGGAGAAGAATACCATAGCAGATAACAGGGATTGTATGAATTAGTATGAATAAATGCAGACAACAATTTACAGGGTTTTTAACCATCTGACTGAAATTCTGGAATAGGATTCTGAACACTTAGTGGGAGGAGAAGTTAGACTGTTTTAAGAAGGAGTCTGATATATGTGGGAAAGATTGAGTGACAGAATGGGGAGATTCCTGGAGAAAGAAAATACAAGCTTTTTGAGACAAGTTTGTCTATCCACTATGTCAATAATTTTAAGGGGAGTTTGAAAAGACATGCAGTTTGTACCGTATTTATATCATAACATTTTTCTGCTTCAGTGCTTCTGCTACATGCCTGCAGGTGCCAGGAATGGAACAGCTTTCTCATTTTAAGCCTAAATTTGAGCAGTCAAAATTTTTCATATTTAAGTAAGTTTTGCATAAAATCAAGTTCAAATACTTACTCTAATGTAAAAATACTAATACGCAGGAAGAGAATTCTTATCTAAAAGAACTTGTACGATAGGAGAGAAAGCTCTGCTGTGTTCTTTGTTAGGTGGTATAATTTTTAGCTGCTTATTTTTCTGAGCTTTTTTAATTCTGTGACAACGCACATCAAGAAAAGCACATATTTTTGAAAACAGATTACTGAGCAATGGCTGTGATTTGAGAAGTTCATTCACTATCATTACTGGTGACTAGTTATATCTTGTGTTCATGGAAATATTTAAAATTCTACAGGGAATTAATTAAGATTTATTTTTTCCTATACAGTAACAGAAATGTTGGTGAATGTTCTGAGCATTTGCTCTGATGATGAACTGATGACAGAAGGAGAAGATCAGTTTGACGGTAGGGGTTACTTTAAGATATACAAGTCTTTTAATGGTAATAACTTGCGAAACAATAGTTAAACTGGTGTAGTGTTACCTGGAATTTGTAGAAAATTGCCTTCAGATTTTTCTTTAGATAATGACGCTTGGAGGGGGGCAGAGAACGGAATTGTGGTTTTGTGTTTGTAATCAAGAAGCAGTAATGGTATCCTTTGCAAATATCATATCTGATTTCTATATAAAACTGAAACTTTATGTGGAAAATTCTCATAATTTCTTGGCACTTTAAATTTGTAACATACTAAACTTACTTTGCTAATATTCAAAATAAATTTATTATAAGATCTTCAATTTCTTGTTTATTCTCTTCAATAAAGAGTTGATGTAGGTTGAAAGTCAGATAGAATATTTCCTATGGCAAAGTACTGTACGTAAAGTGTGAAATACAAGTTTAAGTCTTGGTGTCTGAGTTTAAAGCATAAAAGTTAAAGAAGAACTTTTATATGTAGACTGTATAATATGTATTTATGTAATGAATTATAACTTTCTTTTAAACTATCATACAGTAGATTGTTAAGGAGATGTTTGTAGCATGATGATTAAGAAGTAACATTAACATGAAGACCTAGCATATCGCACTTTGTTTTGTTGTGTTTTTACAGTAGTGCTTAATGTCACAGCTAAAAGTTTGTCAGACTTGCTTCATTTTATCCAGTAACAGAACTGATTTGGTGCATCGTTTGATGATGGGGGAGGAGGAAGGAAAGTTTCAGCGGCCTTTGAGGAACACTAGAGGGTCACTTATAAAGATATCAGAGACACGACCCCATTCTTAATGTTTGATAACTACTGTGTTCAAATTCAGTAGCAGAATAGTCTTGTGCTAAGCAGCTCTGTGTTTTAGATTGAAATGTATTGGTTGTGAGCCACTTGAACTTTGCTGCCATTTAGATTGTTGCCAGAAATACAAAAAATGAGAAATAGTCTCAAATGTGATCCTGGAAACAGTTAATTTATGTTTTTAATTCCAGCAATCCTACTAAATTGAGCGTAAACCAATTATATCAAGCATTTGGAGAGCAGGGTGAGGTGGTATTCTGAGACGTTAGGATTTGCACTGATCAGCATAAGTGCACTCATCAATTGATTGCCTATGCCCTGTTTTTAGTATAATAGTTGCAGTTTCCTAATTTGAATTATTTTATTCTTCTGTCTCCTTTAACAATTTCTTTGCTTGATGCATCTCTTAATGCCACTTAGGTACTGTCTACGCTTTATCTTTCTGTGTGAATGGATTTTTTTTTAACTGTCGACTTTCAAACTTTCACTTGTTTATCGTCAAATTTTAAAATATACTCAACAATTCCATTTCTTGTTTGATGAATGCATTTTTAAGTGTTGTTATTTTCCATTTTATTTTTTCACATTTCTTCTCCATTCTTTCTTTATTACCACTGCCAAGTTAAATATCTTTATTTTATTTGTCTCACTCTCACCTTTTTCTCCATCGTTCACTTCCTTTTTTTCTGGACTCTCCATCTGAAGAGCGACTCATATATGGCAATAAAAAAGGTACAGACCAGACAGAGTAGGAATGTTTGAAATATGACTTCATAGAACCTGACAGTATTACTATTAAATGCAGAAAACACTTTTCTGTTGAGAGACATATGTAGCATTTTATTATTATTACCCATTCTAATGGGATGTTTATAAAGGTTGTGTATTTTGTTATCAGAAGTCATATTCCAAGACATCTGTCTTTCTGTGCATGAATTTTTTTCCTCCTTTCTTCCATTCCTTTTTTTTGTAGAATTTCATTCTTTTACCTATTTCTAAATTTTTATCTTTGGTCCTGCATGTGTAGGGAACGTTCAGTTGTCTGTCTTGCTCTTTAATATTTTTATTGTGAGCTTTTTTTAAGGTTGTGCATGGAATGTATTTATATAATGTTCCAAAACCTGATTTGTATAGTACTTTTAGTTTCCTTCAACTGAGATGTCAAAAAGGTACTTTTTGATTGTATGTGCAATTTTGAAAATGGCTAGTTATGAAATGTAAAAAGAAGCCAACTAACTTAAATTCGTGGTCTATCACCTGTTTTTCAGAAATCCCAGGGTAGGTGATTCAGTGCAGAAAAAGTCTTCTGACCATTACTTACCTAATAATGTTTGCTCTCTATATAAATTTGCCCCTTCCAGATAATATTTCTAGTACTTGGGAATGCATTACATTATAGAGATGTTTCCAGAGGTGATGTGAATTTTTCAGAGCATAATAGTATAAGGGTTTCAGAATTTTTTTCCTGTGTAGGTATTGGGAATGGAAAATGGGAGAGTGTCGTATCTCCTCTAATTTAGAGTGTAATCAAGACATTCTTCTGCAAGCAGATAACACCTTACTGTCTTCTCTGAACTAACCAGGATTCAGTGGCCACATTAGTGCAGTGCTGCAGCCTGGAGTAATATGTTTGGCCTTTTGACTTGGCTGTGTTGCTTCTGGAGGGTTGGGGCAATGAAAGATAATGTTAAAGAAACCAAGCCACAAACCCCAAAACTACCCAAAACCAACCTTTCTCTTTTTACTGTTCCAGAGTTACATACGGGCACTGCTTGAAATCTTTTCAGCCTGCATGTTACAGCTCTGCATCAGTGTAGCTGTCAAATAGGTGTAGGTAGGAGGAAAACTGAGGGACATGTAGGGAAAGATTGATGGTCCCTCATTTAGCGCTAGCCTTTACAGAAACTCTGAAAGTCTCCTTCTCATTCCAGATCCCCAAGCTGTTATTTAATAGTGTTCAAACATAGAAAGTAAAAATTCCTAGAACTTTAAAAATTAAAAGTTAAAATTGAAAATGAACTATTTTCAGTAAAAATAGAATGTTTCAGTCTATCCTGTTCAAAGTTTTTCTAGACCCTTCTGGAGTTTTTTGGTTTTTCTTTTAATTTGTTGTCTGCAGTTCATAAAGTTGTTCCTTTGCCTAAAAAAGCTTTATTCAGTAGTTCCTGGCTTTTTCATTTTGTTTAAATGGATTGGCAGATATTTGTCATACCCTGAGATTCTTTCATTGTGTTCATACAAAAGTTGTCTCTTGCTCCCTTTTTTCTTTGTCTCTACTATACGTTTTCCTTCTTGTGTGATTTTGTTGTTGTTGTTTATCCTTGTATGCCTTATCTTGAATTATGTTTGGTTTGGTGTTCAGGGTGGGAAGTCCACCCACTTTTGCACAACAGAAGGCCTTGCATTCTTGCAGCTGTGGTCTGAGAAGGGTGACTTTTGTTCTAGAGTCTGTGTACTCTCACGTGGAAGCTAAATACTAGTGAGCAGGGATGAAAAAAGCTTCTTCCACAGCTGCCTTTTTTGAATGTGAGTAGACAGATTTGTGGATATACAGCTTTCCTCTGACCACTCCTGTGATCCTCTCTTCTACCTTCTTGCAAATTAGTTTGGCAACTTTTTCATGAGTACCTTTCTCCCAGGGTTAATGAACAATTATGTATGGAAGATACGGAATACCTAACACAGCTGTCTGAGTTTGTTCACTTTTGGTCCCCTGTGGTTGAACTTAAAAGTATGACTGAGTTACTCTTTATCTTGGTGTGATTAATACTCTCCTTCTCCAATGACTGAGGAGAAGTAAGGATTTTAGTTTTGATACCTCCTCATCTGCCTTTACGGTTTTAGTGGAATTGAGGAGTCAGCAAAAGGAAAGGAGGATGAGAGGAAGGATGACTTTTATACGTTGAAATGAGCCAGCAACACCTAGTGTTGGAGAAAGGAGCTTCTGTTTTTATAATGCCAAGGCAAGCAAAGGTGGCTGTCCTTCCCAATCATAAACCTCCTTTTAGAGTTTTGTCTTCACTTTTATCTGTCACAAATGGTATCTCTCTGCTCTGTGGAATATGCAATTATTTACTCCAGATCTTTGGTATTTGCCATTTCTGCCAATGATGCAAATCTAAAATGATACAAAACATAGACTTAGGTGGTAAGGGAGGTAATACCACATTTCTTTGGTATTTTACTTTGTTGTTTTTTTTCTCGGGGTGCATTTTGCGGAGTTGACATAAAAACAAGCAAACTACTGCTTTCTCTCAGACAGCTGTGTAAGAATTAGCAACAAATACTTATTTTTTGTTGCTTTAATATCTCTTTGGCTCCTATATTGGGCAGCATGCAGATATCAGTGAAGAATTTAAAGTGTAAAATTTAGGCAAATGAGTTATGATAGTTACTACACCTTAGTGGCGGTAATTTAGATGCTTGCTAGCTTTAGGAAATCACTGGGAACATCCTAAACTTTATGAGTGTTTTGTGGACACAGACATGATGGTGGTTTTGATGGTCTTCTTTGCGCCCTTTGGGTACTGGCCTCCTGTGAAGAGTACTGAATTGTGTTGAATTCAATGCACTTTAAAATGGTAACCTTGTAAATACTCATGAGCTTGAGACTCTCTCTTATTCCATTGAAAGTAGGTACAGCTGCCGCACGGAAAGAAATAATCAGAAACAAAATTCGTGCAATTGGCAAGATGGCAAGAGTCTTCTCTGTTCTCAGGTACTTGCGTGACTTCTACATTCCTAAAACCCTTCTTATGTATAGTAAGAAAACATCTCTGTTCCAGGGTAATGAATCCAAATATTTTTCAGGGAGATCATTGTGCATCAGAATCCTGTTTGGCGTACTGATGCACCCCATCGATGTTGATATTTTTGGTTAAAGAATATTTTAAAATTATTTTTGATAAGTGTTTCAAGAAACTAAGAGAATGTGGTCTTTAGTTTACAAGTTATTTGTCCAGCCGTTAACTGTGAGTGTTGGAAAGACAATAACAAAATAGAGAGATTGAAATCAGTGGTGTAATGGAGAAGATCAGGACTGGCTTGGATAATTTCTAGCATATCAGAAAGTTGACGACTAGAGGGATTTTGTTTCAGGTTTTTGTTTGTTTGTTTTCAGCTTTTAAAAAATACCATTTTCTTGTACCTGTCTATATCTAGAGATTTCATGATCACATCTACCCAAAATGTATAATTTCTCACAGACCATAATTGTTCAAATAGGGATAATTTTTTAAAGTTGGTGTTTCCTGAAGCACAGATACTTTGAACAAAAATGTGGATTGTTTTATGGCACTGAGATATGTTCAGTACCTCATGAGGCATTCAGTGCTAATTTCAAAGCTAATGAGCCTGCATGTGAATAATTGCTCAGAATTTGGTTCAGAAGCAATCTAATCAGTGTTTCTAAGTCCTAGGCAGAGGAAAGACTGGTATGAAATAGTAATATTTTCCCCTTTCTAGTTGTTTGAATTCACATTCAGTCTTGACATGCATAAAGCATAGTAAAAAAGCTCTTCCTCTCCCCATCCCTTATTTTACTTTATTTCAAGTTTTCATGAGTGGCTATTTAGGGGTTTGTTACTGTTTTTTCTCACACCAGGGAGGAGAGTGAAAGTGTGCTGACACTCAAGGGTTTGACTCCCACTGGAATGTTACCTAGTGGAGTGTTGGCTGGAGGACGACAGACCCTGCAAAGTGGTAATGATGTTATGCAACTTGCTGTGCCTCAGATGGACTGGGGCACATCTCACTCTTTTGCTAACACTACACATAATGCATGCAGGGAATTTCTTATGCTTTTCAGTTCTTGTCTTAGCGGCTGATACAAGCATAGTGTTATGTGTTAATCAGGCAATGTGAAATGGATACTTAACCAGGGTATAAAACTAAAAGCAAATGAGTTCAGCGGTGTCAGGCCACATTTTTCAGACTTTGAGCTTCCTTAGTTTACAATTTTTCAGGTGGTGCATATGCCTGAAGGGGGGTGACCGTATAGATCTGGTATTGAGGCATTTGATCATTACTAATACAAAAATGGCAATGCAATTTTGCATCATTATTTGTCTGCTTTCCATTAAAATGGTTTTATTATAGATGTGTTAGTATTTTCATTTACAATGTCAAATATTTGTTGATAATAGTATTAACAAACAGCTACAGGCTGCAGAGTTCCATATTACACTCCATTGGTAGATTGAAATGTGCTACGTTTTGTACCCTGGTAATTAATGCCAAAGTTTGTTCTCTGTGTTGTTTGTCAAATGTTCTATGTATAATTGACCTCCCTGAATTGTCTTTGTAACATGCTGTTTCCTTCCTCTGCAGATGTAGCTGCTTTCTTAGATCTGTCTGTCTCTCTCTAGGTATAGATGTATGTCTGTATAAGTGTTAAAATTAAACCACTATCCCAGACACTTGTCTGTCTCTTGATGTAGAAGCAATGTTGTAGCACCTTGTTTTTTGAGGTTTGCTGCATTTGCTGCTGCACATTGTCAGTGCATTTTGAACAATAATGTACTTGAAAAATATTCAGTAATTGTTATAAAATCAGTTAAGAATAAAGGGATTGAATTTAAAACTTGTAAATAAATCAAAATAAAAGGGTGTTATTAAGTGTGCATATATTTTTTGCATGAAAATAAAAAGAACTCTATACAAAATATACCTGTAATCTGGCTCATTGAATATTTTGTAAAAGGTTTTTCTTCTTTTTTTAGTTTGTTGAATCATTGGATCATATTTTTCACAAAGACCATGAATGATTAACTAGGTTTAGGGAGAATGCTATGAGATTATACTGAATATATTAAAAGAATGAAGTCCACGTTTCTGTTCACAATGGTAGATAACTAAAGTATACCAGTCTGAAACTGGACTTTGTATCAGCAGCACTCTTAATTATTGAAAGACTTTTTGTTGGCCATCTTCAGGCTTTACTAGAAAGTATAAAACTGTTGTGTGGGACCACTGTATTTTATAACTATTGAAAGATTGTGATACATGAATACCACTTTTTACATAATCTATTTTCCAAGAGTAGCTGCTTTTCTCATTTTGTGATTTAAGCTGTTTATTTGGATTTTTAAAATTTTCTATGTAGTTTTTTTAAAACCTTTCACTACATTTTCTATTAAACTATCAAAGCTGGTTTTTAATAGCTTTGAAACATGAATGTCATATTTTAAGTCATTTTTCTGTGGACATATAATGTCTACAAGTAAGTTTATATGTCCAGTGTATGTATGTGATTGTTTTGTGAACGTCTATAACAAGAAATGGTGTATGTTTCCTAATCCATCCAACTATTCCAAAAGCATATGTTCAGTTTTAATTTTCATTGTTTAATAAGATACTTTATTATGCTTAAAAAATAAGACTGCATTCCTCTCACTCATTTAACGAATTTTTATCCATGTTGCATTACAAATATCAGAGAGGATCAAACTGACTAGAAAATTTTTTTAGCATAAAACATATGACTTTCTACCATTACCGAAAATGTGAGAACATTTGGAAAGTATGCAAAATGCGTTTTGGATTTTTATGGGTGTGGTTTTCCTCTTGACACTAGAACTTTTGATGGCAATATTCCTTGGTGCACTACATTAATATACCTCATTTGTTTTAGTCATGTTGATTGTTCAAATTAACTCATGCCAACTGTTAGTTCTCCTTAAATTACAGTAGCTTCTTTTTACTGATAAGAACTTTACTGTTTCAGTCTTTAAAACGTATTTTTCAAATTATTATGCTCAATTGCAAAACTAGAAGTAAACCAAAAATAAAATAAAACCACTAATTGACACACTTCTAAATCATCATAATATCAGTGAATTCATAATCTTGGCAAAAATATGGTCACTGATAGTATAGTAGGATTTCTTACTACAGGTAATTGTCTTTTGAAGTGTATTGTATTGTGTTGATCAGTATACTATCAATAATTTAAATTAGTCTAGATTTGAGAAAATAACAATAGTAATTGTAGTAGTTTTTATTCTTCATTTGCTTGAAAATTCACAAAATTGGCCAATATGTCATGGGTTTCCAGGTTTCAGTCTTAACGAGTGCTCAGTTTTCAATGGCATATTGGGAAAAGGTCTAGCTGTGCTGGTTGCTATTAAATCTGTAAGAAGCTTTGAAAGCTGTAGAAATTAGAGTGTGTATCTACAATTCTCTAGAGACCTGGGCTAAAATTTTTTTATCAGGGCAAATATATATATATATATATATATATATATATAAAAGTCACCATTAAGGCAATGTATATGCAATTTTTGCATATATGCCTATTATAATTCTTAATGTCAGTAATATATTCAGTATTAGGTCTTAGCACATACCATTACTGTTTCAGGAATTTGTTCAGCCACACCTGCTATCTTTTATGGGCAGTGCTTGAACAGATTCTTACAGTAAAACAGAGCAGTCTGAGGGTGAAATACAAATTCTTAACTGTAGTGAAAGGGTTAAAGAAAGACAAGTCAGTTATAAAATATAATTTTGGGGAAAAGGGCAGAACTACATCCTATGGAAGAAGTCAATATATGATTTTTTTTTTTCCCTAGAAATATATGGATATATTTTTTTGGAAAAAAAAATCATAGGTTATTTTTCAGTAGCTTTAATATACTAGGATAAAAACAGACTTTGGGAAATCATGGCCTTTATGTATTTCTAAACTTTTTATAAATGTAGATTTATGGTTTTTATTATTTATGTTGCTTGCATTACAGTAGCTGAAAGATTAAAGACCATATTGAGTACTGTTCTTTAAAGTAGCATTTCCTAGTGACTTATTCTGTGAACTGAATCCAACAAAATTATTTTCCAAATAGAGTCATCATCTGTTAAAAAACCCCAAACACCTAAAGCCTTATTCAGCAACATACTAAACACAAGCCTAATAAGTACATCCATGGAAATCAGTTGTACTAGCCAAATACTTTCACTGCTGCCCTTCCTATTAGTCAGAGGGGCAGTAAGATAGTTTTTGGTTTTATGTTGAAAATTGGCAAGGATTTTGTATCAGATCTGTCCTCTAAGTAAAGCAGAGGGAGAGCTGGAAATGAGGATGGAAATGCCACTGAACCCTGTTTAAATTTGCACTCAAATTGAGAATTTTCTGAGCAAAGACTTCAGGATTATCTGTTACATTATAAAATATATAATAAATCTCTTAGTATTTATTTGAGGTTTATCAGGGTTTACAAATAATATAGTTTTAATTTAGATGTACCTGCAAAAGAGTATCCAACAAAATTATTTTCCAAATTGAGTCTTTACAGTCTGGTTTATTTAAGTGCTTCTATTTTCCAGTCAGTTTGTTCTTTTATGTCAAGTTGAAAATGATCTTTTTCTTAACTGTGATGTATATTCCAAGATCTTTTTGGAATAATAGTACTACAAGTAGAATGAACTAGGAGTGAATTTTGAAATTTGTGTTTATGACCAAGCCACATAATTTACAGAGATAAATCAGTATTCGTGATCTTTTCAGGAAAAGATTGAAAACAAAGACTTCACAGGTAACAGGAAATGGTGGAAAGAGGTTGTTTTTTTAAATAGTTTTGTATTTGTATGGCAAATTGATTATAGTATGTAAGTATGTATTTGGTGACTTTCTAAAATAATTCTTAAACTAATTTATTTTTACAATTTGAGAAAGTTTCTTTCCCTTAATGTAAACTTAAATAACCATTCATTCATGTGGCTTTTTGATTTAATTCAGGGATTGCCCTTGTCTCTGTAGATTTAAATGCAGGAAATGTTTATTTTTGGGGGTTTTTTGGTACCATGGAATCTACAATATGTAAAAGTTAGAGCTGCATTGCCCTCACGTATTCCACATTATTTTAGCAGCACTTAATGCAAGTATCTAATTTTATTTATTTTTCTAGAGTATCTCAGTGAAAATTACAATTTTATGCAACAGTGAGTTTAAAGCGTAATGTAGGCAATTAATACATAACAACATAGTGTGGGCATAGTGTTGGCAATTGAAGTGTTGTCTGGTGTTTGTTGGATAGGAAATGAGAAGTAGTAAAATTAATTCACTTTAAAGAATTCTATTCTGATCTAATGCCATGTTTTCTTATATGACTAGTTTCCTCAACATTTGCCTCAATACGCTCTTACAGTTTTTGTTGTTAACAATATGTATCAAGCTCTATGCAAGTGGGTTTGCCACTCTGTATGCTATTTTTGGTTCCCATTTCTGAAATTATGGTATTAGAGCATGGCACATAGTAGGGGAGGTAAAAAGTTGTTACCATTATTTGAAATTTAGCTACAGCTTAGGTCATAGTTATAAAATGGTTTCTTTAGTAAGTCTGCCCTAATAGAAAGTTATTTCGATTTTGATATCCTAAGTACCTTATGTTAAAACTTTCACTTCTAAAACAACTGGGAAAGATTTTACACCTAAGAAGTTACAGCAGATGTCATGGTTATTTAGTCTGAAAAACAACTAGTAAACTAGATTTTTTTCATATTCACATTAATTCACCCACCAAGACTATGTTAAATCCAAACCTCCTGCTGTAGACCTTGTTGTTGATTCAACTAAACAATTTACGAGACTGTAAATATGACTTGCTAGATTTGCCTTTTTTGGTTTAAATTTCACGGTTCAGTTCTCAGAGATACCTGTCTTAGCTTAAAACACAGTGAAAAACTGAAGTACTAGGTAAACTTCAGGGAGCTAAATATAAAGAGAAAAATAATTTATTAGAACACTGCTAGTGTTATTTTTATAGCATCCTTCATGGTAATGTAATGAAGTTTACTAATCGATTTTAATATTTAGAAATAGTAGCCTCAAATAGATTTTCAGTATTTTTTTTAAACCGTACCACAGCTTTTAACATCAGTTGAAATTTCCTGTTGCTGTCTTAGAAAAAACAAAACCCCTAAAAACTTACAGAAATGTGCAGTTAATAACATCAGTTAATTAGTGTTGCTTTGATGTACTTTCAGTTGATAAATTGTATTAGTTAAAATTTAGGAGAAGTTTCACTTAAACTTAAAAACAACCCCTTAAATCCTTAATTATCATTTTAACTAATTGTAATCTAAGCTGGCGTAGCATACTATATTAAATTGATCATTGCCTTTTCTGCTATGCGATATTACACTCTTCATCTTTCTCATTCATTTTGCATGCATCTGCTCACTTCTGTACAGCCACTGTAGAGGCAATTGAGGCTGAAAAAGGTATGATCAGAGTCTTTGCCATTGGCAGAGATCTGTGGTGTCTGGGAGGGAATTCAAAAGTACTCTGTGTGGGTGTGTTTTACTTTCAACTTGCACAAGCAGAGATGAATCAACTGCATTGATTCATCCCTTTTACATGTAACATTCATTTCTGGCTTTAGGATGATGATTATCTTTAATATTTTAGGGACATTCTTGGGATTTTTTTGGTCTTTTTTTGTTTGTTTTTACAAAACATGCAGTAGGTTTTTGTATAATAGCATGTTGTGATACGTGGTGTTGTCTTGAAGTCCTTAAAAATGGTAGTGTTTAGCGGTTTTTTTCTGCATTCAACTGCAAGGTTTTATTTGATTGGGGGGGGGATTATATGTGGAAGAAGGGTTGTTTATGCATGCCTTTTCTCATAAAATCTATTTCAATGGCTTTAAACATATTTTTTTAAAACTTTCATAACACATCTGGTAGTGCAAGATGTATAAATGTAATGGTTTTTTTCTATAGATTTTGAACATAATTTGTTGACGAAATTTATTTCCAGTATATAGACCAGCCTGCCAGTATGAGGCATATTAAATTCCATGGATTATTAGTGCTTCTGTGCTAATAAATAAGTTGTATATATGTCCTTTGTTAGTGGTATTGAGCAAAATGCTATCAAATTATTTTTTGTTCAGAGTATTCAATTTCAGATTGTTATCTTTTCAGAGAGACTTTAATTTTCTCTTGCTCAATATTCAATCAAGTAAATGACAATCAGCATAGCAGTTGAGAGAGCTACCTTTGGGGTTTTTCAGATTTGATTGCAGAGCACCATTTTAATGACTATATTCTTTGTTTTTTAATTAAGGAAGTCAGATCTCCAAAAATATAAACAAGTGCCATATTCTGTTCTCACACACACGTGCAAGAGGTCCCGTTGTTGTGAGTGGAAAGCTGTACTTATATCTCCAAAGAATTATTTCATCCCAAAGACTTCAGTCTTATTCTGTGGTCAGCCATTTTCAGGTGTAAATACGACTACAGACCTCATTCATTAAAATAATCAGTAGCAAAATAAAACCTATTTTCTATACTTCTTTTAAATACATTTGTATTTAAATGATACCATTGTTTAACCACAGTGCTAAGTCAGTGATTGTGGTTGTGTCCATTTCCATCATCCACATGATTAGCACAGAATGTGAACTACATCCTGCAGTTTTGCCTGCATGAAAACTGCAGGATCAGGCCATCGATGCGTATGCAGGATGTAAATTTACTATTACTTTTGTAACCCTTTGCTGCTTTGCCTCCGCTGCACTTGCTGTGCTGCTTACATCTTGCTGACATTCTACCAAAGAGAAGGGGGATGTTAGTAAGATAAGCCTGATGCACTGGGCAGCAAAAGCAGTTGGTGTTGATAGCTGGCCATGCCAGGGACACGCAGAAGCAATCAAGTGGGCTTAAACCCCTTGATTCTTACTTGTAGAATATTTGCCATACTTGGTTCTTTTTGTTACAAACTGAAATCATGATTGCCGTTGAACATTTCAGGAAAGCAAGTTAGAGAAGCTTTTACTAATACAGATGCAGAGCCATAAGTTTCTTTGGCTGATTTCTTACCTGTTTTTAAACATCATTTGTTAGAAAAAGTATATGCTTTCAATTTATTTTTCCATTACTGACATATCAAATTTGCATTTTGTTAAGCAATACGAGGATTCTCTCCGCAACATAAAATCTGCAGTTTTGAAGAAGCAAAAGGTTTGGATAGGATCAATGAGAGAATGCCACCAAGAAAAGATGCTCTTCAGCAAGATGGTATTAATACTATAAACACAACAAATGCCAATGGAAACAATGGAACTGGCAACAACAATGCACAGTGACCACGTCAGCTTCTGGTTTACTCATGTCTTGCCTGAGAATTCCTAGATTACTGCTTTTTGATGTGACAACAAATGCAATAGCCAGGGGGATCGCTTGAAGTGACTACTTAATATGAGGTGGAAAACCATCCAGCTTGATCCCGCTGAAAAAGACCGCCATGCTTTTGAGACAACAGCCCCTCTCTTTACGTGGTGACCCGACCTCCTGGGAGCGTGCCTCGCCTAATTACACAAAGTCCATCACTGGCTGCTGAAGCTCCAGAAGAGATCTGGGGAAAGAACCGGGCTGTTACCACTAAAGCACATCTAGACTAGCATCTTATGCTTATTGTTGTCAACACTTTTGAGTTTACAAATGGGATTTTTCTTTCAGTAGAGGTAGTTTGTTTGTTTGTTTTTTAAACCAGACTTTCAAATACAACCCTAAGAGCTAACTATTTATTAATGGACATCGGTTTCATGAAATGTCTTTAAAAAGCTAGATTAGAATGGTCTTAAAATATCTGAGGCTGCAAAAACTGTATTTTAAATAGAGAGAAAAAATGCCAAAAAAAAAAATCTCAGTTGGTCATCCTGTAAAATGCTGACCTCAGGTTTCTCCTTAGATGTTGCTAATTCTATATTGTATTCACTGTATTTTTTAGTTACAGCTTATCAGAAGATTTCTATGTAGGAATGTTTATTACTTGAACACAGATTTAAAAAAATATTTAATTTAGAAACTTTTTTGCCCAGCTTTTTCAAGACTCTTCCCCACCTTGAATTTTAAAAAAAAAAATATTATATATACTAATTTTAAAAGTAAGAAAAATATGGAAATGTTAATTTTAAGGTACTTTTAATTGAACTTTGTACATTGTTTAAGTAAATTTTGATTCATATCAAGTCTGTAAAGCTTGGCATTGTATTTTGTGTATGCATGTTTTAATTTTGCAAATATTTAATATATAGACCTATGATGTACATCTATAGGTTACCTAGATGTTATGGGTACTTTTAGTTTATTGTGAGTATTACGGTTGCATAAATAGCTAATAATCACTGGGCTGAATAGCTGCAAGCTTTTTATTATTTTTAAATCTGTAAAGGAAACTGAAACTGTATCGGACATACTTTTTGTTTAGGCAAAGCAGCGCGTAAGCAATTGCTCTGTTCAACTGCTAAGGCATTAGTGAAAGTGTAAACTTGAGACTGCATGTATTTTGGTATCTACAGGACTGCTTGGTTAAAATAAAAATTGAAGCCCTGTGCTAATTTGTTCACAAATAATGGACTGTACTGATTGCCACTGTACTTTGTTACATATTTTGACATTTGCTCCATGTCCTTCTCATCCCCTGGAACACAACTTGAAACTTATGTCACTAGAGTTCATCTCCCCTTTTTCTTTGCTTGCCATGAAGTACAATCTGTACATACCCCTAAGTTGGAAATTTTATGCATGTTCTGAACTATTCGAGTATTTTATAAACAGTAGCACACAATAAATTTTGTGCATGGGCTGCGGCTCCTATCACTGTGTATTGGTTTTATTTGGCATATGTAGGTCTCATATGACCTTGAAAATTGATTAGAAATAGTTTTCAAAATTTAGGCTATTGAAAAAGCCTAAAAGGTCAGATATAGCTTGCAGAGAAGTAGTTGAATGTAAATGGTATTTGATTTAACTGTTATTCCTGCTGCTTTTTTTTTTTTTTGCTTTTGAGCTCTCTGTCATAAATAAAATACGTAGATATTTTCTGTCTGATAAACTGAACATCCATTGCTGGTTTGTACAAACTTGTAAGAGCAAGGTTAGTTGATTCTAGGAAGGCTGTTCAGTATAGCTATGTTTTATGTGTTGGTTTAACTAAATATTCAATAGTGAAGCGTGTTGGGGTTGCTTTTTGGGCAGAAGGGGTAGTCTGTTTGTTTTGACAATCAATACAGTTACATGATTTAGTCTTTTTGGTATATTCTTTTTAAAGTAAGGACAAGAACAGAATGAGAATTAAGATTAAAAAATAAAAAGTGGCACATGGTTGCTAATGGAGCTTTAATGTATGATTTTACTTTATTGCAGATGCATTCTAATTGAAAACTCTCTGAAAGTTAGAGTGCAGAAGATCCAAGTTAAAAAATGGTAAGTTTTTTTGTTGTTTTATGAAGCACTCCCATACTTGCAAGCTGTACAGTCTGCATATGATGCTGTATTAGAGCAGAACGAACATGTTGATAAGTACAACTGAAATGTTACATGAACATTATGATGGTACCTTCCTCCTTGTAAGTTCTAGTGGAAAATTTCTTGACCTCACAAGACAGTATTTTTCATGATTTGATAGATATTAGTTGTGATGAGTATTATGACTAGCTGGAGTTGTGGATGTGAAGAAAATCCCCAGTCAGTCTTTGATAATAATCAGACCTCATTGTAATAGGAGTCAACTGGTTCTGATACTTGGCACAGCAGTTAAGTGCCCAGCTGCAATGATCCTTGCTTCCTTGAGGATTCCCTTGCAGTATCTGTTCTGCTTCCATGTAGATTCCCTTGCAGTATCCATTGTCTGTAGTAGTTTTTGCTAGCTATGAAGGCAGATCTGCAATAAAGGAAAATTTCTTGGACAGCTGTTGACCTGATTTCTCTTCTCATGCTGTGTGTCTGTCACCCATTAAGCAAGTAGTCAGGTAACAGCATTAGGTCTGTGGATTTTGTTTGGAAAGTAGGTACTGATACCTTGCTACTGTGTTTCTGAAAGGTGGAAGTCTGGAGCTGTCTCTAATTCTTGTATTGTTGAGAAGAAATTATATCCTCCCTCCCAGAAAACTGTAAGTAGTTTGCATTGCTCGTTTGTGCTTTCAGCATTTTAAGGCGAGGGCAGAGGGGGAAGTCTATGTGTCCTTAGTCTGTTCTTGGGTGGGGAGGGGAGGCTGCTTGGAAATAGCTCTGTCAGTCAAAGGACACAGGTAGCAAAAGCTGTGAGAGGCATGGCTGATTCTGGGTTTGAGTTGGAGCAGTCAGTGCTGCCGAGCCCTGCCCTGGGCTAATGGACACCGTGTGGGTCCCAGGGAAGAGGCCTTTCTTTCCTGAACTGATGGAGTAAACCATCATCTGTGGTGTTCTTACCTGTAGGGCACCGGCAGCGAGGAGGAATATTCAAAGGTGGGCTGGGGGTTCTGACCGTTCTGAGAAATGTAGGTGCGTTTTAGTGAAACTGAGAAGCAAAAGTGCCTGAGTAAGGGTTTGGGGGGCTTATTTTAAAGCAGGGACTTGTGCTGTCGAGAAACTTGCTGCCACCTGGTGAGCCAAACAGGGAAAACCAGCCTAGTTCACAGAGCCTACCTACATTTAGTTTAATGGCAAACGCAACTTTACTACCCAAAATGATAGTCTTAAACAGCAGCTTTGCTTTCAAAGCTTATCGAATTCGTTGTGAAATGAAAAAAAATTATATAGTCGTATCTACTGAATTGTGAAGACTGACATCTCTAGCAAAAAGACAAATGGTTGGGATTGGGTCTGGGTTTCTCTTAGAAAGAGGTAGGTCTATTCTGGTTTGAGTCTGAATGCTTTTTGAGGGGAATAGTCTCATAAACAGCTTTCTTTTTTCTAATGTTCAATCTTGAGGTGCCATTATGTTATATAGAAAAATAAGGCTTTTTCAGGGGCAAGATAGATGGTATCTGTTCATTCTTGCCTATTTTTTTGCTACAGTTTCATTATCAATCATTCAATTCCTGTTATCCATTTAACAATTCTTTTGTCACTAGCATGTAATGAAAAAAACTTTTGGCCATGAAACAGGTGAGTGTCATTAGGACATAGAACCCTGTTCATCTGGTCATTTTCTTGTAACAGTAGCATGTACAAGCCAGACTTAATCAATATTCTGCTTTGAATGACAAGTGGTGGGGATTTTTTTTAGTCACACAAAAAGATACAGATGCACTAATATGCTTTAATTATTAAATGCTAAGCTTCTTCACTTGTAAGTAAGTTTGCTCAAGAGCAAAGAAAGAAGAACCAAAGCTTATGAGAATCTTGGTGAAGCTTGGAAAGCCACTGGCAGGTGTATATATATATACACACACTCATATATATATATATGTATCTGTGGATACTTGCACCAAGGATGACCAAAGTAATGTAGAGTGGAATGTCTGCTACTTTCCCAAGATAACTTCTATCTATTGTTCGTATTTGAAATAATTAATTTTAATCTGACCCAGGAATTTTAAACTGAATTGTGTTTCTAAGTTCGATTTCAGAAAAAGTTCATAGTCTAAAGCCATATTTAGGTTGCAGAACATTGATTAAGTGAAATACTTCAGCTTTTTTGGTATGTAAATGTGGTATCACTGTTTTGCAAAAACCTTTTATGTTGTACGTACTGTGTAAGAGTGAAAGGTGTGTCATATTAGTATGAACTCTACTAACCCTAGCTCTTTTTGTTTGGGGAATAATAGAAATAGGGGTTTGCTGTTTGTGTGAGGGTGTCCTCTAGTACAATTGTTATTTGTTAAAGCCTTGTTTAGAACTGTTAGGAAATGCACTGCTAGCTGCTGGACTTGCAGCTTCTGTTACATTTATGGCAGGAGACAGATTCACTGTGGCTTTCTAAAAAACCAAATGTGCTATTCAAGCGGTTCTTTTTAAATCCTTTGAAAACATCCACATAGTCATTTATATTGTCCAAGTCACAGTTGCTTTCAGTTTAGATTTACACATGTTCTTAGTGTTAGCATTTAGATACTGGCTTTTTTTATTGCTGAGTCATTTTCTGTGTAACCCACTCCTGTGCAAGGAGATATTTCAAAACTAGATCCAAGAAGAATTCTCCTTTCCATTGCTACCTTAAGCATAATGGTAACTAATTTAAGAAAATGAACGGGGGGGGGGGGAGGGGGCAGGTACAGTCAGATTCTCATGGTCCTTAAAATGTCCGTGTTAATGTTACTTAAACCAATCACTTGCATGTTTTTCAATATTATAATGGAAAGACTAATAAAGAGGGAGGGTGTAAAATGCTTTACATCACAGCCTCAGGCTTTTTTTGGTTATACACAGTTAGCTCAGCAGTGAAGTTTATGTATTTTAGGAAAGTTGCTGAGTGCTGGAGGTTTGTCAAGACAGTTTAATCATGCTGGAATCTGGCAGAGGGGTGGTAGTTCTGTCTGGGTCAAAAGGACTAAATCTTAGGGGTAATAGAGAAGATACATCTTTTATTATACAATAAAGAATATGTGCTGTAAATTAAGGCAGTTGTAAGTGAAACAAGCTTATTGAATCATCAAGGCTGCATATTTGATTATACAAACTTTAAAATTATTCTTTTACACACAAGGATAGTCTGTGTCTACATAAAGCATGTTACATGTTCTGCAGTTTGTTTTAAAAAAGAAAACAAAAACCCCATATAATCTTCTTCTATTGGCCAACAATTGCCAGCAGCAAACGCCGGTAATCACCGCTTGTATCACTTGCTATCATTGTAGCCAAAGTCTTCTGATACATTTGTGTGAACATCTGTTTAATTTGCACAAGGTCAATCTATGTAAAGAAAAAAAAAAAGCATGAAACATAGACACAGTGTATGATTTTAACTCCTAGCCAGTCACCTGCATCTCCTCCCTCACAGGCTGCAGAACACGCGCCAAGGGTGAAGTGTGCGACTGATTAACTCTGCAGCCTTACAAGCCAGGTGGTCCCTCTAAGGACCGAGGAGCAGCTCCCAAAGCAGAGTGTCTAGCAGGTGTTCCTTGCTTTGTTAGGACTGTACTGTCCTAACTCTTAACAGCTGAATATTTGAACTTGAGGTGCTTGTCTGCTACATGGACAGGCAACCACAGTTAAGAAGGAAGACAAGCAGTATTACCATCTAGCCAGAGATAATTAAGTTACTATATAAAAACTGGCTTTAAAACAAATTAATAGATTCATCTAAATGTGAACCCCATAAAAGCTTCATTGCAATACATTGTTTCTACAGTTGTGAAAGTAGGACTAAGTGAAAAGCTGGTTAGGGTAGATGGCTTTCTGCTACATGTGACTTTTACAGAGGAGAAAGTTTCTTACCTCACTGCGAGTGACTATAATTCTGATGAGGGTAGAATCATCTGTGCCAGCTCCTTTCATAGAATAATAAAGTCTTTCTGCAAAAAAGGCTGGGCGATTTAAAGCACATTGCACTGCAATAAAGTACATTTTTAGCATTAGTTCCAGTATTGTATGCTGTAAAACAATACCTGGTAGGGTCAATTCAGGATTGATCCTGATCTAGCTGTAGACAGCTAAAGGTAGGTACTGGTGAAGATCCAGTTACTGTGGATCACAGGAGGTGTTTTATAGGGCTAAGCTTATTTTCAAGCTGACCAAATGAGTTATTCACATGAAAACTTAGTTATTTGCAGTTAACGTCTCTGGAGGTGTTCTTCAAAGTTGTCTGAAATCTTAACTCTCAAACAGGTAATTTAAAAATTAGTTCTTCTCCTTGGATAGCTGGTACTGAGATACAAGGTATTTTACTCCTGTTCCGTTGCTAGATTCTCACTAACAAAAGTACCACTGTAAAGGGTTCTCACTCTAGTAGTTACAGAATGGATCTTGTTTCTGTTAGACTGTTCACTCTCAGAGATGAGCCTTTATTCTTTTACGTGATCCTCAGAGCTGAATTTTTTCCATAAAACTCTTTAGCAGAGAATTATTTGGGAAGTTTTTGCTTATCCATTATGGCTATGGAAACGCTGTCATTTTGGTAGGCATTGGTAGGACTGGTGCCTGCAGATCTACTATTACTAATAAGTCATAGTGATTCTCACTATCAGCAAATTGTGCTAAATTTGAACTGCTTTATAACAAGTCAGCAGGAAAAAGTGAATTCAGAACAGGTTTTCCATTTTGCTGAAGCTTTCCTTAGCTAATGCTGAGCTTTTTGGGGGTAGGTGGTGGTGGGGAAGAGGAGTGGAAAGTGAACTGTGCCTATAAAGTAGGTTCATGCTGGTGTTGAAATCATGTGTGGGGGTGGCTCAGCTGTCTTGCTGAAGTGCCAAACAACCAGAGTCACAGCTCTGATACCCTGGTACTCATTTTGCAGAGCTCTGAAAAATACAGCTACCAGCACTAACCAGTGACCCCCGTCTCTGTGGCATTGTCTGTCTTCCCAGAGAAGTGACAGAGAGTTCCTATGTAAACTTCTCTTGTTTCAAACTGACTTCTTCATGGTGGATGCTTATTTTCTCCAATTAAGTGTAAAGTGAATACTTTTGGGGGTTTTTTGCTAGCAGAGTCTCAGATTGTGTGTTCATTTGCCATATGGCCAGTGTTGAATGGGATTCTTCTTCAGTTACATTTAGAAAGATTAATTCCTAAGGGATAAGAGGAACATATCACTTACAAATAGTCTTCAAACCACGTTCCACACTTCCAGAAAATTCTCGGTCAATGCTACTTAATAAATCACGATTGGCAATCTACAAATAAAGGAGATTAATATGTGGATAATGAAATGCAGTAACAACTGGAACCTTAAAATACACTGACCAAGCTCATTGGAAATCAGTGAAGAACTCCTACCCTGGAGTATGCCTCAACTGTTGCTTTCAGTTGGGGAAAACTTCTGCTTGCCAGAACCATATTAAAGCAAGATTCATCAGTCCCAAGTTTTCCTTCACCTGCTTGGTACAGACGTTGAGCATCTTCTTGAGCTTTCTGATAATCCACAGTTTGATTCTCATCCCGATTACCCTAAAAGCAAAGACAACAGATGTAAAATGAAATTACACAGAGAAGACTATCCTTTAACTGCTTGCAAGCCCAAGCATGTATCTTCAAAGCTTGAAGCAGAAAGACTAATACCAGTTTGAAATACATTACGTTGCTTTAAAAACACTCTTTGGTTTAATATTTCTTATAGGCAACAAATACAAAAGTGGCCCAGAACCCTATCTGTAGGGCATGCTTTAAACTACAGAGATGCTGACTCAGATAATTCACCCCTACATACCATCTCATAGTTCTAATTCAGGAAGTACTGTACTTAATTCTCTATTTTACTTAACATAAGCTTTCTCTTAATTTGTTTCTAGGCTTCAAGTTGCAAAGAATCTTCCCAAATTAACTAATGAATTATCTTACTGAATATGCACACCTGAAATACCTCGGGTCTTCTATTGTATTTAGAATTTGCTAATTCCAAGCAAGAATGTCTCCAGAAAGCATTTACTGTAGTTGTAATATGTCCATAGGGCTTGTATGACATTTTATGTGCTTTGGGGTTTCTTTGCTGCCCAGTGCATGGATGGACACAGCTAAATATACTGGCTGAGTAGGCTGAACACATGCTCTCCAATTCTGTTGTATCTATAGTGGCTAATACAGTATTTAAATGATGTGGTTGTCAGTTATTGTAAACTACTGGATTTATCAAAATAAAAATTAGCAGCATGAGCTTCTCAAAGTTTGCTTTCTTGTGCATTTTGACTTTTTAATCCAAATACCTAGTGCATAGCTAAGCTCTCACAAAGGGACAGGCAAACAAGCTCAAGAAGCGTCATAGAAATTCTAACAGCAAATAGGCAGATTGATCAGAGATATGTGGGAAGTTGCATTAGTACATATTTCTTCCTAAACATGGGTAACTGCAAGTTACTATTCTTCAACAGAAAAAGAGCCCTAGTAAATGATGTGGGATAAGCAAGCTCCAGTGTTTGCCCAAGTTCAGTAGTAGCACCTCCCTAATTCTGGTGATATGAAAGGAAGGCAGGCTCTGGTGTAACCTGGGAGGTAAGTTTTACCCTATGGTACCTCTTGGTTGTTCATAGGGATTCCCACAGGATACCATAAAGGTTATCCTATCCTATCAGATTCACCCAAATGATTTTGTTAATATATGCAGAAAGTAAGCATCTTGCTTTAACAGCAGTGCAGAGCACTGCTTTATAGTACCCCTGGATCGCATCTGCACAATAAAATACTTACACATAAATTCTGAGATTAATATAGGGTGCTAAATTAGGTCACACAATTCCTCACAGATCTGTAGATAGAAACTATCTCTTCCTTGGGGAGGGACTGAAGTGTCATACCTTGTCATTAGGGAATAAATTAATGGCCCAGGGCTAAATTCTTAAAAACCTGGCTCTTGCTAAGCATACACAGGCAATTTATTTATGGAGCCATTATGACTATACACATCAAAGTCAGACTGTACACCATTATCTTACTAAAAAAAAAAAAAAATTAAAGCTCACTTGGCACATCGATATAAGTAATCGTTCAAAGTGTCCTGAAGTGTCTGCTCTGATGTCCTGTTCAATGTCCCTTCCAAATTCTGATTTATAGCAGTTCACTATTTCTTGTATTTCCTGGTTTGTCCGTGTGCAAAGGATCTCAATCAGCACTCTCTCCTGAGTGCCCGCTCCCTGTAGGCAGAGGAAGAGAGGGCATAACTACAAAGCACTACCTATTCAGTTTTCTTTAACTGTGAAATTAAGCAGTCATCTGTTATTTCAGAACTTAACACAATCTACATTGTAAGAACAGTATCCTTGCAGTGTGAAAGCACCAAGTCTTCTGTACACTTAAAATGGAATTAAGCTTCCTCAAACATTCAATTCTGTACTAGTTAAAAAAAATACCCCAAACTATACATCCACAACAGTGACATCAGCCAAAGTTAACTGGAAAATGGTTTAGGAAGGAAATTCTTTGGCAACCTTAATCTGGAAAGATACTGGAAGAAGGTAGAGCCTTATGTTAATCATTAAAGCCAAAGATAACATGTAAATTCCGTTTTTGGTAAGCATACAAGTGTGTGCCCTATTCTAAATGTGGCCTCTTCCTCAACATGGAGCACTGCTAGGAATTTTTCACAGATGCTTCACTCTCCCCAGAATAAAAATTAACTGAGTTCTGTGTACAATGAGATCTTACAGGCATGGTCATCCCTATTCAGGCAATGATTAGATAAGTAGTGTTTGTTATATTATACATCTTTTAAAATGGTCAAGAGTGGCTGTTTCCTCCACTAAATCCAGATCTTCATTTGACCTCCACATTCTTTAGAAGGTCTGCATTCATACAAGGGTTAAGTTCTTTGTTTCCAGTATCAACCACCTGCTAGCTGCTGCAGATCAAACAAGCAAGAAATTCTGGTAAACTGGATGTAGCAGCTTAGCAGAGTTAAAAGTTTAAACCAACTCACTCACCTAATCCCTAATGCAGTCTTAATACTTGAACAGATATATGCATCATCTGACCTTAAGAAAGTATTTTTTCATTGTTCTTTTGGTAAAAAACCTGGGATAATCCAAAAACTATCTTTCAGTAACAAATGGTTTGGTTTTTTAGTAAGGAGAGATACATACCTTCAGTTTAAACGGTGATTACAATTTTAACAGCACCCTGGCCCTTTCTAGGTTGTAGCAAAAATTGGGACCAAGTGGCAAAGTTCAGTCCTGCAGCATTTCATCCTCTGCTGGACAGCTGCTCTGGATTGGCTAATCCTGCAGAAATTGGCTAGAACTGGGGGATGCAGCAGCAAAGAATTTTAAGCTGCACAGTCCCAAAATCCATTTGCCACTATGGGATTTTTCAGCAATGCAGGGATCAGGTATTCTCTTCTGTTAGATGAGCATTTTAAGTCAGTTTTAGACTATGTCGTTCACAGGAAAACCATACCTTCATCGCATGACGTAAACTCCAGGCATCATAGTAGGTGCTAGGCATGAAGAGTGCTAGAATCAGTTCTTCCACATTTCCACTTAACTCAGACTTCAGGTCTTTAATTAAATCCTGTTCAATTATAAACACAAAAAGGGCTTTGGTGAGTGTTAGCCATGTAGATTATATACTGGAAAAAGGTCAAACTAGAATTTACTTTTGTGACTGATCTCTAGCTTTGTTCTGTTTTTCCTGTAAACCTTTGTTTTATTTCTTATAAAGAACTTCCCTCTGTCCAAAACTTTGACAGCTCAGCTCTTCTGCATTATCTCCTCACTAATTAAGACCCAGTCAGGTCCTGAAAAATACCACAACTATAAAATTCCACTTTAAGTTGCAGAAATGACAGATAGAAGAAATTAAATTATCTCAGCCTTTTATTGACTAACCAGTCCTCAACCAGTTTCTCAGTTTATTCCTTATGAAAAAAACAGATTTTAGCGCTGGTTTGTGCACTGAAAACTCAGTAGTTTCAGATGCTAATACAAGGACTGTTTAAGCTCATTTTCTATCTCTCAAGCATTACAAAAGCAGCGACGCTTCTTGTTTGGTCAGGGACAGAGCCAGCCTCCAACATTCCTCCACCCCTGCTTCTGACAGGTATCAGGACAACACCATGTTAAATAGCAGATGTCCCCCAGTACACAAGGAATGTAACCAAAGGTGCATTTTTAAAAAGCCCAGTCCCCAGCCCAGGACTAAAATGCAATCAGGCAGTTAAAGCAGCAGCTGCAAGTTTGGTTTTGTTTACCGATTCAAAGAACTAGTGAACATACCTTGCCATACATTGTCTTGAAAGCTGCCTTGATTTTTTGCCTTTGATCATTGGAGCGGTTAGCAACAACATTTATGATAGCCTGCTCATCGGTTCCTTGGAAACAGAAGGGCAATTTCATGTAAGAACTCCGACACTATGCATTTTCTTATCTTGCATTTGGGCATAGTAACATAATAAATGACTATCATTTAAGTCTACCAATTTTTGTCTACTAAATTGCCCAAGTCATTTTGAAAGTGTGACTTTAGAAAGGCCTTGGGGAGGGAAAAAAAAAGGTTAAATGAAAATTGAGGAAAAGGACAAAATGGCAGTAAGAAGTTAGCTCAATGGAAATTTAAGCTATTGCTTACTTACCAAACCCCTTCATAGCTTTGCGTAGAATTTCTGCATCCCTTCCAGCATCAAAGTTTGGAGCAGCTTTAATTGTGCCCTGGGTACACTGAACCATTGCTGCAGGCTGAAAATAAGAGTCACATGTAACTAGCTATTCTGCACAATGTAAATTCAAATTAAAAATCACAACTCTGGAATCAGTGCTTCAGAAGGAAGTGTCCATTAGTTCCCCATTTTTTTTCTAACACAGAATCAGGGTGACATTTAGTTGTGTTGAGCAGCTTTGGCCCACCAATGCCAAATCCATGCTTGTACCCAATTCTATGGATGAAGATCTACTCAATGAGTGAGTATACACAGATACAGGGTTATGATTTTGTTCAGGGTGTACTCTGAGTGTAGCTCTTCACACAGAAGATGCTGTAGATTGTTGGAAACCGGTTGTAAAAATACTGAAACTACAGAAGGAACGATTGATTACAGAAGAGGATACGGCACATACCGGACCAGGCATTGGTGATGATGCTTGTCCACCAGGATATCCTACTGAAAATAAAGAACAAGATAAAAGGAATTAATTAGGTCTCCTCTTACTATGTAAATGCTGTCTGAAAATAAAGCCATTTACAGACCTACCACTGCATAAAACCTGTTTCCTAAGTAATGATCAGTAACTGAACTTCTTGCCCTTGGGAATATGGGAAGAAGCAATCACAGATGCATTCTGGCACATACACTAGCAAGGCAGTTCTAAAAATACTACATTTACTGGTGCTATGGGAACTGGAAGGATCTCTCCTTGTTAAATATTGCTATCTTTGACAAAAGCCAAAATAGCCAATGCAAATGAAGAATGTGTGTCCCGTGCTCTTTTAAAGTCATATTAGAGACTTTAAAAGGTCTAGTATATAAACAATAAATATTAAGAATTCATTGTTGCAAAAAGAATTGAAATCTCATTTTGTGATCAAAAGCACTGTAAATGCAAAAGCTACAACTACTCTTTTTTTCACTGGAATTTTATTTTAATCCATAATATGTATGTACAATAGTTATAATTTTAACAGCAGTTTAGTTGTTAGTAGAGTTAACAAAGCAATCATTAAAAAACAAGGGTTTGCTGCTTTGAATTTCTTGTAAACACAACTGACACATTCCAGGACAAAAATCATCTTGATGGTAACTCACCACTCAAAGCATTAAAAACACTGCACTGTTTTTAAGCAATTGCGTGCATCTCCTTTCCATTTCCCCCACGGTGGCAGGGATCACCATGAACACACAGATCTGAAAAATGCATCCATTTCTTCGAGATTAACAAAAACAGCTAGATACTCATTGAATGGGGACTCTGGAGTTCACAGATCTCATCAGGTACTTGCAGTCTGAAGAATAAGCACCTAACCCACTACATCATGACCATTAATCGGTGACAGCCATCCCTTCTGGATGTAGCACCTGTAGAGATGGTTCTCATCAGCCCATTGGTGGTCTTGTCAAGGAAGGTTTACAACATACAAACCTCAACAGCTAAAAGTAACAAAGGTAAGGGCCTAGTTTGTTACTACCTATCCCGGGGATCTCTTGGTTTAACCTTGGATGCTTAAAGTTTCTTCTATATGACATACCTGGAATTTGTGCTGGTCCACCTCCAGCATAGCTCTGGGCAGGAGGCTGCGGATAGCCGCCAAAACCAGGGCCAGTGGGAGGCACACCAAACCCAGAGCCCGTAGGAGCTAGGAGAAGAAGAAAGACTTCAACATGCTTAATGTTTTGTACTTTACTTCTAACACAACATAAGCCAGGTTATTGAGCAGAACTATGGAAGAGACTAATTCTTCCATGTCTGTGCAGTGGCCCAAAACCATCAAGGCCCTGCCATCAGCCTGCAGGTATTTACTGCCAGATAGCAATCTGGCTGGCTGCCTAAACTGATTGCTAACAAAGCTACTTTTCTTCTTTCTACTACTACCAAGCACAAGAAATGGTTACACCAGCAATCACTCCCAAAGGGGTACTCTAACAAAGATCTTACCTCCAGGATAAGGTGGCATTCCTCCAGCCTGGGGAGCTCCAGGGTAGCCCCCAGGGGCAGGGTAGCCCCCAGGGGCAGGGTAGCCTGCTGCCCCTGGGTACCCAGCAGTGGGTGGTGCTGCAGGATAGGTCCCTCCTCCTGCTGGAGGGTATCCTCCAGGAACAGGGGGATAGGAGTACTGACCGGCTGGTGGATAGACAGACTCTTGTCCTGTTGGCTGAACAAAAAAAAGCATGTATGTACACTTGCTAACACCATCAGAGTAAAAAAACTCTCAAGCTACCAAAATGTCCACATTTATAATAACATGAATTATGTAATTAGATTCAGCACTTGAAGCAGCAGCAGCAGAATTCCTGAGGGCTGGGTGGGGCCTCATGGTTGAGTTTTCTGATGCATCTCCCATGTTGACACAGAATTGGAGAATGCTGCAGTGGAAGGCACCTCTGGGCAGCATCCACCTTCAAAGCAGAGCCAGCTTCAGAGTTAGATTTGCTCACGCAAGGTGTCAAGTTTTCAGTATCTCCAAGGAACAGCAAATCCACAGCCTCTCTGGGCCTGTTCCAGTATTTGACCACTCTCATGATAAAAACTGTTTTATTCAAATCAAATAACAATTACAACCTGTGGTTGTTACCAGCTGCCCTTTCACTGTGTACCTCTGACAAAAGACTGGCTCTAATGTCTGTCACTCCTCCTTTACGTAGCAGAGGACTGAACAGATCTCCGCTTAGCCTTCTCTTCTCCAGGCAAGATTCCCTCATGGACACACTCTTGTTTGTCCATGTCTCTGTTGTACTGGGAGGCCACAACTAGACACGGTATTCCAGATGTGGCCTTGTGGCACAGAGGAATAATCACTTCCCTTGACCTGCTGGCTTTGCTTTTGCTAAAACCTGGTATGTCATTAGCCTTCCTCCCTGGGCACATGCATTGAGCCACATTCAACTTGTCAACCAGCATGACCCCTGCTCCTTTACTGGAAAGCTGCTACTTCTATCCCTTGTAAGAGGTGAGCTCAGATAGGCTTGCTCTCTATGAATCATTAGGAGCTCACCTCCTGTTTTTATAGGACTTTTAAGAGCTTAGTATCTTTGAACCTTCAGCCCCTCTTGTACAACCAGTAATTTCAAATGTTACATGGTAAGAACTTAGAACAAGTGTTGGCATTTTTTTTCCATTTCTTTTGAAATCCAGATTATAAAGCATGGACATTCACTGACTGAATCTGGACCACTCAGTTTGAACACCTATTAATCAGGTATTAAATAAAAACAAGTCAATCATCTATATGCCTTTGTTTTGCTACATGTATGACTTACCAGTAACAACACAAAGGTTACTACTAGCGTTAAGGTACATTAGAAATATTTACTTCAATGACCAGGATCTCTAAGGGAAAACCCTGTAAGTCATACACTTGATCTTAAAAATCAGGTATTTAAAATCAGCTTTGTAATGAAGCATAATGTATGGGCTTGTTACTCACTTGCTGAGAATCCTCTTTACTGACCAGCTTTAGAAATATGGGTGACACATTACATACAGTACACACTCATTCTCAAGCCCAGAAAACAGAAATACACTGCAAAAGAGTAAAGTCTAGCTCAAACGTTCTCCTCCAGTTTGGTTGCCCCAAGATTTCTACCCCCAGATTACTGTGCCCAGGCTATAGAATATTCTCTTCCCCAGAGATGCAGTCTAACCTTTCTCTGCCAGACTCAACAAAAAGATTTAAATGGAATTTAGATTTGCAAATCCAAAATTAGGATCCTTAAAAGTGCTGCTCAGATAACTATCACTACTTCAGAAGAAAATAATTTTCCATTGGTTTTTTGCACTTGTTATCACTTTGGGCATCATCAATGAGACTAGGAAACCTGGAATCACTGATATGGAATCTAAATGGTCTTTTAAATTAATCTGTTGAAGTTGGCTATATTTTAGATGCTAGCTAAGAAAAAAATATTTTCAGTTGTAGTTAAAAATAAATTTAAGCTACAATCATGAGGGTTCAGCAGAACCTTGAGAGGAGAAAAGAAATCCAAGAGTTAAAGTCTGATTTCTAACATGTTTGTCTTTAGTTTGAGTGGCCTTAGTGTTTCAGAGGGAGTAAGGATAAATTGTAAAGCAAAATAATTGGAGAATTTATTGTGTGTATTTATATATATATTGCATGTATTTATAGCTTTTCAGTATCTTAATGGGATCCAGGCTGAGCTCCATGCTGAATTCTAGTTCTGTACTACGTAATACACAGACCATACAAAATTTCAACAATTGCAGTACGATCAGTGCCATACCAGTAAAAGCACACAGCTACATCTAGCTTTGAAAAACGATGAAGGCATATCAGCCACACCTGATACATTCCAGCCTTCCACTAAGTTTCATTGGAATTTTTAGTCCATTCAGTCATGAACTGAAGGTGGAACAAAGTCCTGTGGCTGAAGGATAGAGGGTCAAAGTCAAGATACAATGTCTTCTGTCCTCAGAAAAATATTTACTTGGTGTCGTATGAAAGCTGGGCTACTTGCGTAAAGCATTCCAAGCTCTTCCTGAGGGTAACGGCCACTTAAGTTTGTTCAGCATCTCTGTAAATCCTGGGATACGAGTACACGGAATATTTGATAGAGACCATTTCAGAGATTACCTCTGACCCTGTATGTATGTAAAGGCCCTCATATTTATGTAAGAGCTACTGATACTTTTAAAAAATTATTTGTTGAGATAGTTAGCTATATTAAAAAAAAAAAAAACCACAACCAAAAACAAAACCCAAAAAACCTCACAAGACAAACTAAAACAATCAAAAACCTTTTTGGAACAATAGGCAACATTAAAAAAAAATAAATCTTAAACTTCCTTCTTGGAATTCTTATAAGACAACGGTAAAGTCATCCTCAGGGATATATAGATGGAAAACAAAGACCATAATTTCTAAAGAATACTGTATATGAACTGACAGCTACTATTTACACACACAAAGCATAGTAAGAAGGGGTACTCGCAGAATATAAATACATCAGGAATGCAACACACTGAAAAGCCATACTTACAGGATAGCCAGGGAAAGCAGGGTAGCCACCAGAAGGGGGATAACCCGGGTATGACATTCTGGGGGGAAAAAAAATTACATTTTCACTGTCAAGGCACCATGCCTGAGTTTGTAGTAGTCATTTGCTTGCTAATTACCTGTTAAATCACTTGAACGATATGAAACATGGTAAGAGGCCTGAACCTCCAAAAAGAACTCTAAGATACAGGATACACTTGGAGGTGCCAGCGGGAGGGGCTGAGCCCTTTGCCAGAACAGAAACAGAAGGATCAGGCTAGAGCAGGGCCCCAGTCCCACACTGCACCAAGCACGTCTCCTACCACACTGCACTCCACAGGGGTAGTTCCTGTGAGAAGAGCAGTTCCCTATTGATCCCGTGTAAAATGATGATTTGATAGAAACATGTAATCCCCCTGCATTACTTCATTTGTGTAGATGATTTCTGTTTCCTGCCACTAGC
Source organism: Athene noctua (assembly GCF_965140245.1). Lineage (NCBI taxonomy): Eukaryota > Metazoa > Chordata > Aves > Strigiformes > Strigidae > Athene > Athene noctua. The sequence goes on from NC_134041.1 coordinate 44,422,181, forward strand.
TGTATAGTCCCATTTTTAGTAGAAGGGTTTGAGGAGTAGGAATTGAATGGGACAGAGATCATTCCCCACGTTGACAATGAGTTGGGCGGGGAATTTCAAGGCCATTAGCCAGGCTAAGAAACATTTAATGGTGGGGGAAAAAATCATGTCCACGCTGACCAGCCGGATTCCCTGATCAGGGCCTGGGAGCTATGGCACATTTCTAAGACAATATGCACCTTAGGGGCACAACTCAAAGAACACAGGAAATATAAAAATGAATGTAATCCAGCAAATTATTGTTCACATTTCTAGGTATTCACTGGTCAAATCAAATGGATTTCAAAGAAGAATGCTTACTGCGTTGAATCATTAAGGCAATAGGTGATCAGAGAATTAAACACCTGAGACTTAACGTGGAAAACACTAAAACTCTGCAAAGGTTAGTTCAAGTAAGAGCCAAAACTGACTTGCAGAGACGCACAGCTATGCAGTCTCAAACTGATAAACTTGAATCATCACTTGCAAATAAATAAAGGGGGAAGAACAACATGAGGTATATTTGTAGTACTATAATCACAAACACCACTAATGGCTATTTATTTTCCCAAGAAGAAACACCTTAAACCAGTAACTGTACAGTATTACTGACAGCTGCTTGAATGGACTTTAAATTTGGCTTTTAACAGCACATTTCTTTTGATATTTCTGACTGTAATGTTAATTGTAACTCCTTTGCAGAGCAAGATGACCAGCAGCATTTCCTTCTGATTTCACTTTCACTCTTTCTGCATACAGGAAAATATTGTGTCAGCAAAACTGAATATTAATAAAACTTATTCAACTTTTCAGCTTCATGTAATTCAACTAAAGTTACACCATTAAGACGACAGGATTGTAAAGCCTGTAAAACTTGTTGAGGTCCACTGTATCATTTCCACTGTACAAGTGTTTTTCACGATGCAAAAACAACAGCTGGCGACAGCAACTCAGCTGTTTCAACAGCTGTAAAAAGTTTAATTTGTACAATAAACGGGACCCAACAATCTTTTAGCCATATTAAAATATATCAAATTTTAGACTTATTGGTAAGAAATTAATTCTAAATGAAGTTTTCAGCTATGTCTCTGATTTACTAGCAAACACATTCTGGCAAAAAGCTTTTTAAGCCATGAGTATCCAACATCTCATTTTCAAGCAAATAAGCCATCAAGGCTATGTCATAGTTTTGATTAGCAAATTAACCACCTGTGATTTATGGTGTACCAGTACATTCTTTAATGCTTTCCTTATTTTGTCATATTGGTTCTTTTTCTAGGATTCAAATTGTGATGCGAGTTCTTTTGGGCCAGGTACTAGGAATCATGGTATTTAATTTAATCATTCCCCTCTTAACAAGACCTTGATTCCTATTTGTCATTCTTCTGAATTACAAAAACAAAAATGTTTTCTTTGCATTTGCCTGATCTAGCTGGGTTTTTTTCTTTTCTATTTGAAAAAAAAATTTAGAGTAATAAAAGGGTCAAGTAAGGACTGCTGTTTCAAGTACTTCAGGTCTTGTATAACTAGATGGACATGATGCTGAATTGGGATTTCAGACTTGCTTCTGACACGAAAGTCTCTTCAAAACTTACCGTGACCACACCGCAATATTTACTAAAGCCTCTCTGAGTATGCAGATATGGTTTCCAGGAGATAAATTAAGTCACATATACAATAGCAAGCACTTAGTAAATACTGGACTGCCATGGCTGTAGCATATGGTCTCACTTATCTCAGGCGCAAGCATCCTCAAGCAGAACAGAGGCTCTGATGTTACTACTTTTATAGCCAAAATAATAACAGACTTTCCCATCAGATTTTAATTTCCACCCCGCTCTCCCCGGCCGGGGCATAAGGCGAGGCCCGGCCGGTGACGGGTTAAGCCGCAGCCCGCCCGGGGGTGAGTCCAGCGGCGGCGGCGCCGGCCAAGGGCGGCTGCGGGCCGCAACACCCGCCGGCACCCGCCGCTCCTCCTCTGCCGGCGGAAATCGAAATGCCGTGGGAGGGGGGGGATGGACAGGTGCAGTATCAGGGGATGCGCTAAACCCGGCGCGTTGGCAGGAGCTCCGCGGGTAAAACCAGGGAGGTCTCCGCTCGCTGCGCGGCCCGGCCCCCGCGGAGACGCCCCAGGCCCAGCCCCACACACGACGGGGCAAGGGAGGCACCGCCCGCCCCGGCCCGGCCGCGCACACCCACGCCCCCCGCCGAGGACGCCCCCGCCAGCACCGCACCGCCCCGCAGCCTTTCCCGGGCCGCGGTGGGGCCGCCCCGCCCGCAGCCGGCCCTGCCCGCCGGGCGAGCCACCGCCCTCTAGGTTTCGGGAAGGGCGGTCACGCACCGCCCTGGTCTCTCCGCGCTCCCTCAGCCGCCAGCCCCGGGCCGGCGCGGCGAACCCTCCGGCGCGGCACACCGCGGGCGGAGGCGGGTATTACTCTACTTACTCCTCCTGAGGCGACCGGGACCTCGCCCCCGCTCCGCTCCGCACCGGGCGGGCAGGCCCAAGGGAGGGGGGGTGCGGCGCTCTGGGACGGGCCGGCGCCTCCCTCGACCGAACACTTGCCGAGCCCCGGGCGGACGCCGCTCGGGTGGCGCCGGGCCCCAGCACGCCTCTGCCGCAGGGTGCAGCGGAGCCGGGGCCGAGCCCCCCCCCCCCCCCCCCGAGGCGGCGTGTGAGGAGAGCCGCCGCGGCCCGAGGCGGGGGGCGCAAGAGTCACGGCCGGCCGACTCCTCCCCTCGCCCCCCCCCCCTCCGGCTGCCTCACCTGAGGGGAAACCTGCGGAGCCTCCGGCCTCCCTCCCGCAGCTGCACCGCAAAATGGAGGCTGTGGGGCCGGGCGGCACCCGCCCCGCCCCCGGCACCGAGCCCGCCCCGGCCCGGCCCACGGGCCCCGCTCCCCGCGGGCAGGGGCGCTGCGTCCGAGTCCGGGCAGGGCGGAGGCGGGCCGGCAGCGGCTCCCGGTGGGGATCGCCCCGCTAACCCCGGAGCCTTTTCCTCTCTGTGCAGGTTTGCCCCACGTTGCTGAAGGAAAGCTGCAGTATGGCCAGTTCTCCTTCAAAACGGCTGAGAGGTAAGTTCAAAGAGCCAAGTGCCGCCGAAAGGCAGAGCGACTTGCCAATGGAGCTGTCAGGGAAAGCGCGGAGTGATGCCATCCCACGGGAGTGAGTCCTTAGCCACCCGCCTAGGAAAGGAAGGGAGAAATCCACACAGCAGTTCCCTTATAGCACCACTGCAGTGGAGTTCAGCCCTAACGCATGTAGCCCTAAATCGAGGCTCTTATCCAGTAACACATGAGTCTTTAGATCAAAATCATCATTCAGTAGCCGGCAGGTAGTGAGCCAAGTCATCTAGGCCACCAGAACAGTGTATAACAGGCAAACTAGAAAAAACACATAAGTGGAGCTGGAGGAGTCTCTCCTTTATATGTAGTTACTCAAGGTCAGGATTTAGGTCCCAAGAGGGCATGAAGGTAAGATTGTCCTGAGTACTACCTATTTTTCTCTAGAAAGAAACTTTAATTACAGTTATTTGTATGTAATTGGGGGAAGTGCACTTAGTGTTTTGTTTCTATTATTCTAAACATATGTTTATTCATATTTATACTTAGACACTACATACACATAGTCTTTCCTTTACCTGGTGGTTAATTACTCATGAGACATTCTGACCAGCAAAATACGATTTATGAAGGATCCACCTTTGATATTATCAGCAGTTACTTGAGATTATTCAAAATATCTTCCTACTTTTTTATGATAAACGTGTTAGTAGTTCAGAGACAATTAAAATGCAAACAATTTTTTTTCCTGTAACCTGGTGCAGCACTTGAGCTTTAGATGAAACATCAGCCACTGTTCTATTTGTCTGTAAAACAGCATTAAGTGCAGGCAGCAGAAAACAGTTGGGTAATAATTTACCATGCTTGCCTGCTTCAAATGAAAAGCACCTAGAATCACATAAAGAATCTAATAAATGACCTATCTTCAGCAAAACTGGGCTTGTTCTTCCTTGTTTGCCCAGAATACATCAGGAACAGCTTTAATCCTCACAGTATTCTTCAGCTGACACTCCCAGTGTATGTCTACTTTATTTCACCTCTGTTAAGCCCATTTATTTCGGGACAGGTATATATTTAAATCCCCATTTCCATGGGAACCAAGTACATGGTTCACCATGTACATAAAGTACACCATTCTTTATCTCTTCCATTTAGTGGACTGTTTGGATTTGAGCTATTCGAGGAAAGGAGCAATCTTTTCACAAACAAATGGGAAAAGAAAAAGATAAAACATTTTACAAAACAGCCTATATCTGAAGAATCTGTTAAATGCATTGCATGTTTATATGTTAAGAATATCTAGAATTACTTTTTTAAAGCATGGAATGGAACCATTGTGGTCATCTAATTTCACTCCCTATATTTAAGGAAATCTCTTGGCTTGTTACTGTAGCTAGAGCCAGCACATTTAGGAAAGCTTCTAAAACCCCATGCAGAGTTAAGGCAACTTAATAAAATTGAATTTTCTAATAGCGAGAAGTTGGGAGACATACTCTTGCTCTTTTGTAATACCCTTGCGGGTTTTTTTAAGACATGATACTGGACAGAATTTTGGTCTGAAGGGACATAGGGACATAGTCATGCTAACTGAGTGCTATCAATTGAAAAAAAAGTTTTGTTTTGGTTCTGAGTACTTTATTGTTGGTGACATAGGTGACTAAAGCATGGCTGCTTCTCTGCTGTGTATCCTGGTTGGAACATTTTTCCTACTTAAATAATATGAGGCATTACTTTTGATGTTCTATTTCAGTTTGCTGTAAGCAACAAGATCTGGTCAGCTTTGAACCAGAGGTCAAAGTATAACAAACCAACAGGATACTGCAGTGATCCAAGTCTAAATTATGTACTAAAAATACTTTTCCTGTTACACTGCCTTGTGACTGCAGTAATTAAAATGCAGATAGTCAAGGTTAGCTGTTGAGTTAACCTTCCATGTGCACAGGGAGCGCGGAGCAAGTTCAGGTCACTTCGGTAAGAGTCATGTGTTTGGTTAGCTGCTCCAGTGAGAGCCACTACCCAGTGAGTCATGTTAGGGCTCCACCCACTGTAAGCCAAACATCAAGGTTTCACACACACTCCTTACAATTCGGTTGCTACTGGGGTCTCTAGGTCTGTTGTGTAGAACCACAGTAAAAATAAAAGCCTCACGCTTTCTCAAAGCACAGAAGGAGACCAGCAGGTTGTTCTGCTAGACTGCTTAAAAGAGCAGCATGTCCAATGTTTTTCACCATCAACTTTTCAATCCTTCTAATTCTGCATTTCAAATATAGATGGCGTATGTCCACAGGAGCAGTCACACGCCAAAACAGTACTTCCTTTTTGCAGCAGACTTAAGTATTCTGCCAAGAAACTTAAATGACTCAACTAACAAGGCAAACTTAGGGACCTTCATCCCAGTGTATTGAAATAATCATGAAATTGTAATTCTGGCAGCAAGGATTATTTTTTTTTTAAAGTATCCAATTTCAGATAATAAAATAAAAAGTTTGTTATTCTCAATGACACAGAACAATTATTTCCATTTTTCTGCGGGAGAGCTGAGCACGCACACGACCAATGTGATCAAGCAATGCCCGTTTAGTACAACTAAGAAAGCCCTTTTATAATGTTCTCCCGCACACGTGAGTAACATGCAGTACAAGTCCTCAAGATTGGACAGTTAACTTAGCCTGTGCTTTAAACCTTCTTATGACTGGATAAAAAGTGCCACATCAGCCTTGCCAGGCTTCCTGCCTTGTGGAACTTCCTCTTCCGTCCCAACCCCTTCTGGGGGTGGTTTGTCTCGTCGAGTTTCTCCCCCCTCATTCAGGGTCACATCCTTATCGCATTCTTGCTCGGCTGAGGCCCTTATCAGTCTTGTTCTCATACAGGATTGCTCACATAGCCATTCTCTCACAGAAAGCCCTCTAGAATCCCAACATATCCCTCTTTTTGTTTTTGAGCAATCCGAATTTTTTGCAGGCCCTTTTGTACTGAATGTCTAACACAGGAAACTAAGCACGGTAAAATAATAGCAAGCATGATAACTACAAGAATTACAGTAATTCCCCTTTATAACAACTCTTTCAATCATCCTGTGATTCCCAATGAAGCAAACCATTCTGATAAGGGTGATGTTACAACAGTTAACTTCTTCATGTTATCTTTCAGTTTTCTCAGATTCTTATAGATAGATACCGAATGGTCAGATAAATTCATACAGCACATTCCTTCAAACTCTTCACACCCATGCCCTCGTGCTAAAAGCAGAGAATCAATGGCAGCCCTATCTTGAAGTACAGCATGTCTAAGACTCTTGACATCCATAGCCAAATCACCTATTACATTTGATGTCAAGTTCATTTGTTTAGCAGTCCAACATGCAAAACAAGTGACTAGTTGTAATGCCTTTTTGGTCCCAAATGGAGACACTTGCCAAAAAGAGGCTGTGGTGTCCATGCGCCATTCTCCTGCTAAGCAAACATCTTGTTTTCAACAGTTCAGCTTTCTTATCTTCTTGCTACGCATGCAGTTTCTCAGCCCCTTGGCTTTGCAGGTGTTCTTCACACCAGCTACAGCCTGTTGTTACAGTGAGGCTACTCGGTCTGGATCACTCATAACATGTCCGTTGTTTTCTAACCATTCCACGAATCCCTCTTTTTGTTTTTGAGCGATCTAGACCCCTTTTATTGTTCGGTCCATCATTTTCATAAAACACTTCCACGCAGAGCCTAACATCATTAAAAGATTACAACGACAATCAAAACTGTTATTCAATATAAAACCAAATCATTTAACCATCTAGTATTGGTAACTTTTTAGCCAAATCATTATTAAATACTCTTCCTTCTTCAAGATGTAAACTCATCGTGTAAGCATCACTATAAAACCAAGTGTCATTTACTGGTACTGCTGAAGGAGTCACGTTTTGCCATCCTAGCTAGACTGTCTGATTATACCAACCATGTGTCAGAGTTGTATAAGGCCGATGCCTCCCAGATCTCCCCTTTCTTTGTTTTGCTGTGGCACCTGCAAGACTTGTTTGAGAGCTGTATCAATCAGGGCTTAGACAAACTTTAAAACATAGCATACTTAGAATAGTTCCACAGAAGGTTAAAAGAATACAGCAGTTACAATTACTAGTTAAAAAGAGTAGGCTAATTTCACTACCCATAATTAAGGGATACAACTAAATACTACAAAATAAACAGCAAGGAAAATACAGAGTAGCACACTTAATTAATAGGAGTACTAACATTCAGATCTGCAATTGCTAGAGAACCTTGGATGCAGCAAGAATTCAGAATGCCCTTCCTCGCAAACTGGAAATCTTACGCACGATGTGTCCATCCATAGGTGAGGCATCCAAAGTCGCTGCAAGCAGGTTCAGCCTCTAAATCAACAGGCCAAAATAACTGGCTTTTTTTTTTTTTTTTTTTTTGGTGATCAGAAACATCTGATTTCATCCTCCTGTTGGGTTTCACCCAGAGCCTGGCCAGCACTCCAGGGGGAAAACCAAGGGAGTTTCTAATAAGGTTAAACACTTGAGTTCTTAATTCTTAATATTGCTAAACAAAGAAAGTTGAATACACACATTCTTACCGCATTTCATCCTTATTAATAACTACATTTCATCTAAACTACATCTTTCACTAGTGACTAGTAAGCCTATATATCTCATTAAGGAGTTGCAATTACTGTTGGCATTTTCTCTTAGAAGAATTGGCAACTGTAGTGTAGTTTGTTCTGTTGCAGTAGCAAACATTACTCAGACATTCTGCTTAAGTTATCAGTTGAAGAGATGGCAAACTGTTGGTACAGGGGCATCCATAGCACTCACAGCTGGATCCTGAGTGCTGGCTGCCTCTCACGCCTCAGGTGTGGTTGCACACACCTTGCCAGTAATCACCAGGGACTGTGACCTGTGGAGACACAAGCATAACCTCTTCCTCAGGTTATTAAAGGAAATGGTCCTTCCCAGTTACCCCTTTTTAAGTTTTTTGTTAACACTTGAGCTTTGCTTTGGATTTCTTGTTGATCTGGTATCTGTGATGAGAAATGACACAATATTGGTGGCACCTGTGAGACAGGGGAATGTTTAAAAGGTTCATGACATATAATGCCTTATTTAGCCTTTCGTGAGGTGTAGATTGATACTGTACATCTCCCCGTTTTTGTTGTTCTACAGATGCTTTATCTTTAGTGAGAGTACATTTTACTAGAAGTCAATCTTGTGTCACTGTCTGAGCCCAAATAAGGGGTGCCTGCTGATCCAAATCCTGAGTAATTGCGGCTTCTTGGTATACTATTAGGAGGAACCGCAGTAAAGTAAGCAAGCTGAACAATTTTTTACCCTTTTGTTACAGAACACAGGGGTTCAGGCCATAATTCTGATTTTCTTCTTCATAACCAACATCTACGACCCCTGGTAAAACAAACAACCCTGTAACCCTCTAAGGTTGTAGATCATTTTTTGACAATATTTCCGTCAGGTAGATTGTTCAGAGGTGCACTCTCCCCGCAGAGCACGCACCTAAATTGAAGACAACAATTAACACAGAATTACTGCCTCCTGCTAGAGGAGGTATTTTACATGTAGCTCTTAAAACACTGAGCCCAGACAGCAGCACTGATGACTCGCTGCAGCTGGGCCGCGTCTCACACACGCAGAACAATCACACAACCACACAAAGAAGTTTCCCACACTCCTTACTGACACCACATAAAATGACAAACATTACAAATACGAAGACTCCATTAAGAACATATAGAGCCAGTGCTGCATGACAGCGTCAGCACCTTCTCTGTGAAAAAACTTGTTGCTTTTGTCGGGGGTTGGGGGGGGGGGTGGGTGCGGGCCGAGCGCGGTGCCGGGCTGGGCTGCAGGCGGTCACTCCGCGGCGGGGGGGGGGGCTCGGGGGGCCCCGGGCCGCCGCCGCCGCCAACTCCATACTGCGCGCCCCGACCACTGCTGGACCCCGCGGACTCCCCCGATGCCGCCTCATTCTCCTTCTGACGGCATCAGTTGCTCTTCGGGTGTTCTCAGCCCTGGCCGCGCAGCTCTCCGTTTCGCCCCTGCTGCCCTTCGAGGATACGGCGGCGCGAAGTAAACAGGTATTTTCCTGAGCTAACGCGCCGAGAGCTGCTAGGGGCGCCGGCATCGGAGGCGAATTATCAGAACGAGATGCTACTCGGATCGCTGTAAAAGCAGAAGCATCCTCAGCTTCTTGATCATGCTCGCTGCTCAGCTCTTGCAAAGTCTCATGGATTTGTTTCTAGAGTGTTCTATAGCTGCTCACTTCTTTTGCTGATTTTCCTCCATCACTGATTGAATTCCAAAGCTGTTTCCGTATAGATTCCCAAGTAGATATAAGTCCCTTTTCTCAGTTCCACCTTAAATTTTCTAGAGTGAACTTATATTTTTGCCCCCTCATAGAGAGGACACACTGGAGGAGTTTCACCACTGCCTGTTCGTCCTTGGCAAGGTAGCCCCATTCCTCCCCAGCCACCGCCTCTCGCGGATCTGTTATCTTCAAACTCTCTCTCTCTCCCTTTTAAGTTACAGCGCGCAGATTCTCACCTTCAGACACCGGGGCAGTGTCTGGATATGTCGACTGGCTTTCTCCCCCTTAGATTGCACTCCGACGAGTCCTCCTTAGTGACGACTTTGTGCCAATCTTGAGGCCCCCACCCAGGGACGCCACTTGCGGGAGAGCTGAGCACACACACGACCAATGTGATCAAGCAATGCCCGTTTAGTACAACTAAGAAAGCCCTTTTATAATGTTCTCCTGCACACGTGCGTAACATGCAGTACAAATCCTCAAGACTAAACAGTTAACTTAGCCTGTGCTTTAAACCTTCTTATGATTGGATAAAAAGTGCCACATCAGCCTTGCCAGGCTTCCTGCCTTGTGTAACTTCCTCTTCCGTCCCAACCCCTTCCGGGGGTTGTCTGTCTCGTCGAGTTTCTCCCCCCTCATTCAGGGTCACATCCTTATCGCATTCTTGCTCGGCTGAGGCCCTTATCAGTCTTGTTCTCATACAGATTGCTCACATGGCCATTCTCTCGCAGAAAGCCCTCTAGAATCCCAACATTTTTCCAAGGCTTACACCCAAACACATGGTTTATCAAAGATCAGTCACTGGTCAATCAACCAATCACTGGACATACCCAGTCAGTTTGATGCAATTACATTCTAAATGAGGAATTCAGTATAAACCAGTTGGATGTCCACAGAAGACTTGACAAGAACCCATAATTGGTTAAACTGCAGAAGACCGGAATCAGCATGAGCAAGGATAAAGAACTTGTAAGAAAGAACAAAGGCTGTGTTGAAAAGGGAATTTGTAGAATTCTGTTAAGTTGGTCTGGGATCAATTCCAAGTTTTTTCTTAAATGAGTAGGGCACAGAAGTTAGGAATAAACTAATGATACCTGTGGGCAAAACTGTGAGATGTCGGCAAGACTGAGAATAATCCAAACCAGGAGAAATATGTGATCTATTTTTTATTTTTTTTTAATTAAAAAGTGTCATAATTTAAATCAATAATCTTATTGGTAAATTAGAGTTCAGCTGCAAATGACAGCAGGGGCAAGAGATGGGGATGCTCAATCACATTACCTGACAGACACCAAGAGGCAAACAAGGAATTTGTAATAGGAAAGGGTTAATGTATTATTATATTCATTGATTTATATGCTGGTATGGGTATGGTCTTTAACAACTCTGGTGCGAGAAAGACTGAAATTAAGTTTTAAGTGGGCAGCTAAGTGATCAAAGCATAGGCAGTGTGTCAGACAAAAGGAGATAAAGCTTAATATGTTTAGTAAAATGAAGGCTACAGTATGATGGCAACCTGTAAGAGATAATGTATAAATACCAGGAAGAGCATGAAATAAGAACTTTAGTAAGAACAAAGGAGATATATTTAGGTATATTTAAAATAAGAGTTTAAGATATGGTTGGTCAAGATGAGGAAGAACTGAATTTGTGATTCAGGAAACCCCTTCTAAGGTGGTTGGTGGACACAGGGAATCAGAGAAGATGGCAACAATGAAGTGTCTGTTAAAATTAGCAGCGCGAACTTCTTTTCCTACCCAGAGAAACACATAGGATTAACCCTGTTCTTCAGCCATGTGAGTTTAGAATGTCAAATTTCAATTGCTTTTGAGCTTAATCAGCAAACAGTAACACAATACAGTCTTCAAGGACTTCAGATCTTACTCTAATCCTAGTCACCACCACCAGAACTGTTCTGTGCAGCATCAATCCTAAGTACCTGATAGCAGTCATAGGACACCTGACTGTTGAATACTGCCTATCCACTAATATCTCTTGAAGAATCATCTCAGTGTCATCTGCAAGCCTTGCAGAGCACAGGGAACCTAAGTACCATCAGGTATCTGCAGTTTCCATTGTGGTACACCACCTTCTTTCCACTGCTGACACTGTCATCAGTTAAGAAATACTGGAGCATTACCAGCTCCCTCCTGCAATTTTAACAAGGCATTTCTCTTAAAGATAGTTCATCCTGCAAGCATTGATTTTTGAGAAGTAACACAAGAGTACCTTTATGTGCTTGTGGGTTTTGCCTGCATTTGATCAAAGATGCAAGCAAGCAGAGTCTTACTACACTAGGAAGATGTCAGAACAGAATATAATGTCTGCATGCTAATTAAACTGCAGGTTGTCAGAGGTCACCATGCTCACTGAAAAAACACAAGGTTTCATTGCTTCTTTGTACTGCCAAGAGATGCTTTGCTGAAACTCTCTTCCTTTGTTGATACTGAGATTACGTCTGAGAAGGGTCCAAGACAGCAAGGTGAACTGATTTTATAATTCATCCAGCTTTTCTAAGTACATAGTATACTGTGTACGCAGTATACTGCGTACTTAGGAGAGTCAATTGTAACAATAAGCTTTGTTCTGTATATTGAGGAAAAGAAGTTTTCAAGGAGAACTTCACACTGAGGTAAAACCCCAAGATCAGCTCAACTAAACCAGGATACAAAAAAAGATTGTCTCATTTGAGCAATTAAATACTTGGGTCCTAGAAGCTCATGACAGACCCATTTAAGAAAGGTATCTTAAAGCTTAATACTTACCAGGAAAACATGCACATTGCCAGAAATAAACATGTAATACAGTAATGTCAAGTAACGTTGTACTCAGAGAAGCCATCTAAGAAAAGAAGAAGGCTGAACATGTCACAGAGGATATGAAAGTTTATTGTATTAGTGAGGGCACTAATACGACCAAATACAATATACGGTGTATATAGAAACACACCCAGAGAACTATCTGTCTTGACTATTTACAGCTAGACTTTGTCAGTTATTTGTGGAGTAATGCATCCTAAACAAACAAAAAAGGAAAAAGTTCCCTAATAAATCCAAGAAATCTGTGGTTTACAAATCAATAGCAAGTTAAAGCTTGAAATCCTTGGTGACGTTTCTTGACTCCCAAGCTCTTACCACCAGATTTTCTATTTGAACTTCAAGTTTTAGATAGATTTGAAGTGGAACAATTCAAAGAAAATACCTATAGGAATCCCTGTCCAGATTTTCAAACTCCAGAGAAGGCATGCCTCCCAGGTAATAATACAGCCCAGGCTCTACAGTTAAGTAAAATGATGCATTACACAGTTGTGTTTGCAATATTGTCCTTCCTAAGAGTGAAATTTGAAATCAGGCATTCAAAATTCCAGAGTCAAAGCAAGATTCACAATGAGCCATTCACCCAGTAAAAAGGCACAGAATGGATGGGATCAGATACAGATTTTTTTAAAACAGCAACTATTTTTTTCCTACTCCAAGCATTTGTCACTGCTGTCTGGCATAGAACTGAACCTATGGGTTGTGGCCTCTTCTGAACACCTCTACTTTGCAGTGAATCTTTCTACCCAGGAAGACATAACCTCAGTCCCTTACAACATACTATCATTAGTCATCAGGTAATTGCAAGGACTGGCAAATTCCACAATACCTTTTTTGTATCAATGATGACAAATTGGATCTTTCTTCTCAGAACTTTGCATTTTGTGCACAACAGCTTATTAAACAGCATAGCTATTCGACTTGTAGAGCATTTAGAATCTTTCTTCTGGCATTTTATCAGTCTACCTAACAGAGAATGGCAAGAGTTTACTGCAGAGGAGAGATCACGGAAAGATTATGCTTCCCCTCCCTTCAACTTTTTTGCAGTAATTGACTTATCTAGCTTTCTGCTTGTCCTTTTCCTCCACCTATTTCAAGGCTTACTTTAAAAAGCACCTTGACCTGAAAATTTGTCAAATAGTTAAATGGCCAAAGTTATGAAATTGAAGGGAAAACAACAAGAGCTGAGTTTTACATTTACTTAATGCTTACAAATAGCATTTTAAAAGAGATGAGAATCTTTGCTCTACTGTCAATTTTCATGTACCTTATCCTCGCAGTTAGAGTTTAGCAGTCCCTGAGGGAATTCTCCAGATTGGAACAACTGGTAACAGGATCTACAGATTTGTAATCTGAGTCCCATTCTTGAATTTATCTGCAAATTAGCACAAAAAATTATTTTGAGGAATGCTAGCTTTGCAGGCTTCTCTAACATTTCAAATTCATATGTGAGGCATCAGAAATAGTCATTAATAATTAGAAGAGAACAGTTAACGTCATAGAAGAGGGGCACTTTATTAGGCAAAACCTCTTCAGTACAGCTGAACAGACTTCTAAAGGTAATGTTATTTGCTGAGACTGTAAAAAGTTACAGATCAGATGGATTGGTATTGGCTTTCTTTCATCTAGAACTCATTGAACGTAAAGTAGGTTTTGGGGAGAAAATGGGAAATTTCCGTTCACATAATTTTAGCAGCAGTACAGGGTCATGAAACAGAAAATTCTTATTTGCTGACACCCAACTTTTAACCTCAAAACCTTATGTAGTTTTGCTGTGCCTTTCCTTCTTTTGCAAAGACAGAAACTCCAGTAGCCACACTTGTTCAGCCACCAATGCTTTTCAAGCCCTTTTAACCATGAACTGCTAGTTTAATTCTCTGAATGCCTGCTTTGAGGGGCTAATGTTATTGACCTTGACTTCCTTTCCCAAAGGATCAGATATGTGTAGAAATGATACCATAACAAACTGAATTTGCTGTCTCGTACTGTCAGTACCCTGCTGAAGGGCACACACACAACACCACTATAAACCAGTGACCAGTCTGTAGTCCTCTGTGGAAAAGCATATTATGTGCAACACACAAAGACATGCTTTCAGTGTGCTTTAACAGCCACAAAAAACCCTGCAACAAAGTTTGCAGAATTGGAGTTGACTTGCTTCCACTCTAGTTTTCTTTCTTCATGCCATGTTATCCCCCCTTCCTTTTCAAAAACTGATTAAACTGAATAAATGAGAACAGTTTTTTGTGGACAGAAGCCATTCTTGCCACTGCAATGGAACTTTTATTTCAAATACATTCTTACAATAAAGCCATATTTTTTTATACCCAGGAGACAAAAGATTCACATATTCCATTTTAAAATATTGGTCTCAACTAAACTGCAGCCTTTCCCATTCATTTCCTAAACGACGTTAGGGATTTTTCAGGGCAATGGAAATAAAGATGTAAACCAAGTCATCTAGGTAATTAAATTACGGTCCAAGGAAATTTGCAACACAAAATTTGATAGAAAAGTGTATCTGCTCGTTCTTCAGGCTTTTTGAAGTGTAGGTGGCAGAAGTTTCTTTATAAACTCAGAAGTTTTTCGTTGAGAGCAATCTGTGACTGTGTGAGGTTTGCCAAGTAGGTTACCATCAGTAGGTCCTGAGAGGGGAAAAAAAAAACAGTGGTCAGAAATATTAACTAAGATGGTAGCCTATTAGGGAGTTGAATTTCTAAGACCTATAAAGCAGTTTACAATCAGCCACAAGAGATAGTGAGTCTTGGAAGTCCTACCCTGAGGAACGCTTCCTTCGCAGGAAGGTTTTGGCATTCCCAGACTAGGAAGCACTGCTTGTGAAATTTTAACTGTGAGTTCACCCATGTTAACCAGGTAAGTCAAAGGGTATAAGCAAAATTAAAAATTAGTTCTGGTCGTGCAGACTGTGTGTGACAACACATTCAGAAACTTAGGTTTCGCTTTCTAAAAATCCATTACAGAAATAAGGTAGCACACCAAAACGTTGTTCATGTCTTAAGTGTTGCACAAGGAGATGGAACTTCAGCTCAGGCAATGGAAGCTGGCAAGTCACCAGTTATCCTTGAAATCCATACTGCTTTAAGCTTGGTAATTCATACTGTCCAATCACTCTAAAAGAATTGGTGCTGGCTTTCAGATTACTTGAGTAATTCCCAAGTACCTTAAAACTTATTCTCTCATTTGCAGTTGCTTGCATGATTATTACAGTAAGCTCATTTATCCACCCTAAGATCTTAAAACATCAAATTACTGCCAAGAAAGGGCTGTATTTTCTATTAACATGTTTGTATGAAAAGACAGATTGTTTTGATCACAGACAAATTTGTGGCTGTCCGACATTTTCAAAATTGCTGGCAATTCGCTGAAAAAATCAGATGATGAACTTACATTGATATTGCTGTTCAACATTGTCTCAAAGTCCTCTGGTGAAATCTTTGGCACCTGGTTAATAAGATCCATCAGGAAACGCCCAACAGTGTTGTCAGCAGCCACTTTGCCAGACTAAGCGCAAGAAACATACACTTCAGTGTGAGTAAAACTCAGTAAGTTTATGGCCCAGAAAGAGAATATATAAAAAGGAAAACAAGATGCACAAGCTTACATGAAACTTATTTGCTGGCTCATAAGAAGCTGGCCTTACCAATACATCCTCTGCATACTGCAGCACCATGGTCAGGGTGTCCTGAATCCTGGCTGATGCTGACCCCACCTGCTGTAAGTCACTGGACAAGCCAATCACTCGATTAGGGCTAAAACAAGTCTTCATGATAAGGTCCACTGAAGGCAAAAGGAGGATCAGTGAAACTGACTGCCACAGAAACCAGTTTAAATCCTTAACTTGTTGAAGATTTTTAGGACAGCTTCAGCAAGACAAGTCTAATTCCCAGTGAAATTCCCAGAATAGCAATTTTACCAGGGTAACAGTGTCACAACAATGGTTATAACCAAAATAGGAAGAAAACATTCACCTCCTATCCGCTCTGTATCATAATAAACATATTTCACTGTTAGAGGTGTGAACATCACGCCCATAGTTTTACCAGGGACTCCCATGGGGGCACTAGAAAAAAAAAAAAAGAAACGGACATATTTAAGGGAGGAAGTAAAAATTTCCATCTCAATGATCTCTGTTAGCACTGAAGTGTGAACGTAAGTAGGTTACTCATTCTCACCAAAATCAGCGATATTAAGACCATGGATAACTGCAAACAGGAAGTCAGTCCTGGCATACTATTAATTGCTCATTTTCATCCAAAAATATTCCTAGCTGGTCTGATGTTTGTCAGCATGAATGCATCAAGAGCTAAGTACCATCTTCTTAGCCACAGCTCCTGTCTGCTTATAGAACAGGTATTCCTCTATCCTAAAACACTCCATGCTCTTTGAGAAATCACGTAAGAAACAAACATAAATGTGACAAAAATTCAAGTACAAAGCACTCTCAACACCTTCATTATTTCTGTTATTCAAAGTATTTGAAGTTCATTTGTGCTTTAAGTAAGAAAGATGTCACGGAACAGCTTCCTTTTTGAAGATGCATAGTCAAGAAGCAGTAGACTTCTGCTACAAAGAAAGGCTGGAGTTTTATCCTTGAACAGGAGAGCTCTTCAGCCACTACTGGGAAGAACAGTGAGGTAGAATAGTTTCATTGCTTAATATTTAATCTCCATTATTAATCGATAAAAATTGAAAGAGTTAAGGGGCAGGAAGACTGATCAAGATGCTGTTTGATTTATGTTTTACTTGCACTAATCCTCCAACTTAAACTGCCAAGCAATAAATCCCAGTAACTACAGGTTAGCTATCAGACAGTGTGATGGAACTTAGTGACATTAATGCTAGCTATATAAATCCTGTAAAATGTCATGAAGATGTTCAGAACATTGTTAAAAAACTTAATTAAGTCACAATTCCCCAACCCAAAGAGGTACCAGCTTATGAAAGGTTAGGTATTTCAACTTATATATAATGGTCAAGACATTCCAATGGGAAGTAAGCCATGATCTCTAGCTCACTGCTGTGTTTTAAATACTGCACAATATTGTCCACAGTGAGACACTGCAAGCCCACTGCATTTCTCATTAACCTGATGTGGTGTCTCTCAGTAATTCAGATAGCTCCCCCCTACCCCGAAATGCAGCCTCCCAGAGTACCTGACATAGGCTTTAATGCTCATGCGTGAATTCTGGAGACTTGTGTCCACAGTGAGGTGGATTGGATTGTGCGCTTCCCGGCTGTAATACTCATGGATCAGGACAGAGTGTTCCGTGATGTCATGACCTGTTGCATACCTTCAAAAGAGCACAGGTTGAGGAGCCATTCTTCCAAGAGTCAAGTGCCCAATGTTTGGTATTGTTGGTATTTAACAAGTTTGTATCCTAAAATACTGATTTCTAAACACCGAACCACACAAATGTACTAAATACAAGTGTTTCAGCTAGGAAATTTGTAGTTTTATGGCCAGCTGTCCTAGAATTGTAAGAAACGGGCTGAGCACGCCCATGCCCACAACATGCACAGGGCCAATGTTGTAGTACCAGCCATAAAGTCGGTGCAGCTGACATCAGACACCCAAGATTCAGTTATCTGCCACTATGTTCTGGAGCAACTCTATTTCTGTACGTCAAAGCATCTCAAACAAATCTGAACCAACCAAGCAGATCTTCCACAAATCAAACATCTCTCTGCAGGAGGTATAACTTGTTAATCTAGCTCCTTTAGCTGCTCTGCAATTAGCTTCTCACAGAAAAAATCCTGTCATTAGAACTTTGCTGTGCCATTAGAAGGTTGTTGAGGAAGTCTGCTCCACAGGAACAGAACTGAGCTATTTTGTAGGACCACAGAAGCACAAAAATGCTAATAAAACTATCCACACACTCAGACAGACTCTATTCCTGTAACACCCTACTGATCTTGCTTCGCATCCCACACACAAGTACTTCACCTTTTCTCAGCTGAGAACATCTGCATGCTCAAGCTGGTATCACTGATTCCTCCTGAGGCTTCGCTACTTGAAACTGCTCTTTTGTGTCCTCCCTTCTTTTTAACCAGTTATCTTTCATGGTGCAGGTTGTATTACAGGTGACTAAGTTCTTCCAACAAAGCTGTGCAAGCATGCTCTAACTATCATACCTTTGCTGGATATAAACAAAACCAAACCCTGTAAGTCTTCAGTACCGTCTCTTCCTATTACGAACTACAGGAGCTTTAGAGCTGATGCTATAACAGGAGCTGCAAGATATTACTGTCACAAGCATTAGTTCTTCTCAACCCGTGACAATTCTGTATTTCAAGTAGTTTAAAGGACCAACACAACTGCTTGCATGTTCTTGCGGAAGGAGAACTTACCAGCCCAAGATGATCTCGCTAGGAGACACCTTCTTGTGCAACTCATACATGTTTTTGGCAAATTCCATATCGACTGCCACCTGAGAAACGGGACAGGGCCAAGTCAGCTAGTTACAGGGAGGCTTAACCCTCAGCAGGGGGCAAAACGGGCACAAGCCCTAACGCCGCCATCGGAGGAAGCGCAGGGAAGCACAGGGCCCGCACCTCTCGGCAGTCGCCGTCCCGCCAAGGCCCACCGCCCGCTCCACGGCACGGCCCGGGCGGGCCCGGCCGGAGCCGGCGCGGAGCCTCTCCGAGGCGGGCCAGCCACGCCGGCCCCGTTCCGCCCGGGCCGCCTCTGGAGAGCAGCGGGCGGCCTCGCGCTCCGTACCTCATCCTCGGACTCGTTGTGAGGGACGGAGAAACAGTTGGTGACCTCCACCGAGTGCTTGTCCACGGTCCCTACGGGAGGGCAGCGCGGTTAGGGGGGTGCCGTGGGGGGCGGCAACTGCTCGCCCCCAGAGTTGGCGGCGGGCGGGGCAGGGCGGCTCTTACCCAGCAGCGTCCCGATGACCCGCGCCGCGCCCTCGTTGCGACGCTCGAAGCTGTCCACGATGGAGGCGAGCACGACCGGGTGCAGCCGCACCACGCGGCCGCCGGGGAAGGGGCCTGAGAGCGCGGCCGACAGCGGCGCGGCCGGCTGCGGCGGTGGTGCCGGAGCAGCGGCCGGGGGCGGTGCGGCAGTGGGGGGAGCGTTTCCCGCCAGGGCGGCGGGCGCCGCCGTCGGGCTCTGCGCCGGGGCGGCCGCAGGAGGAGCCGGAGCGGGAGTTGTCGCCGCCATTTTGCAAGAGAGAGGTCGGGGGATCGGCGTGGGTAATAATTGGTTGGTCTGAACGCCTGTCATGCAGTGTTACTTTCCTATTGGGGAAAGGGGTGTGCTAAGGCCCTGCTCCCATCTGTTAATCACTCTGAGGGGAGCGATGATTGGAGGACGAGCACAATAGTACACGGTCTGTGGCTAAAGCTTAATCTTGTTCCCACCCTCTTAGGGCCGGAAAGGTTTTCAATTGGGTTCTTATATCCCCCGCCTCCGTGCCTGTCTGCTCCCTCATTGGCCTCCTGTCTGTCAGGGCTGGAAGGCCTATTGATTGGCTGTTGGGCGGGCACTTACCTTACGCTTGCTAGGGGAGGGTCGGGTCGGCGTCTGCCGCTGTGGTGCTGAGCGCTCGCTCGGCGGGGCCGGCAGTGGGGGGCATTGGCGGTGCACGGGGCCGAGGGCCCTGCTGGAGGTAGGCCCGGCAAGGCCGAGTGTCCCGGAGCTCCCCGTAGCTTCCCAAGCCCCACCACCTTGGTGGTCCCAGGGGTGTTGCTGTATGCCAAGGGCCTGCTGCGGCTGGCTGTGTTTCTGGGGCGTGTTCTCGGTACCGCTGCAGGCCCGTGTTGCCATCGGCTGTGGGTAGCTGCCGGGGTGGCGGTGGCGTCGGCGTCCTGGTCAAGGCGGCAGGGCCGCTGCTGCCCCCTTAGCCTGATTGTAGTGAGGGGAGAGGTGTTAGTGCTTCTGCTGCCCTACGGCGGTACGGTGATGTAAACCTAGCAGCCTGGAGGCATAGAGCTAAGCTGCCACCACAGTGGAGGAGGTTATGCTGTAGTGCTGTGAGGGCTCTGCAGCCCTTAAGGTGTTGGCCCTCTGAAGTGGAGAAGTGCTGTTAGTTCTTTTTTCCAGGTCTTTGTTGCTCATGAGGCATACTTGTGTTTTCCCACAAATAAACTGTTTGTATGTGTGTATGTACACACATATATAAGCACTGAAAGTCTCACTTGCTAGTAAAATGCTTAGTCCAGTGAAACTGTGTCAAGTCAGAAACTACATCAGTTCTGTGGCACCACTTTGTCTGTCGGGGCTGTTTGAATAATTGGGAACATTTCCAGGTAGCTGTTCCCCAGGTGTAGCACAGAGCAAAGTGCAGTGGTGATTGCCACCTCAGATGTGATCATCTTTACTCTCAGAGATCCCCTTTGGGCTCCTGACACACTCTTCCCCATATTTGTATTACCAGTTAAACTCAATGTCAAAAATTATTTTATCATGACTGATGGAGTTTTCTCTGCTTCAGTAGCCGAGGGGTGAGCATCACCTGATGAGCTGTTTTGACTCATTTTTTTGAAGACAGGCTTCTGAGTGTAAAAGGCACAGCTCAATAAAAAGATAATGCATTCTGCCCATGTGCTAGAATTTGCTGCTTTTACATAAATGGGGAACACCTGTCAAAGCTACGCAGCAGAGCTAATGCATGGGAACATGAACAGATTTTATCTTTTCATAAAAGCACTTCCTTGTCTGTGTACCAGGAAAAACTGGATCTCCTATTTTTAGGCTTTCACTGCACAGCCTTCCTTTCTTGTAGGTGTGCCTGGGTCAAACTGCATAAAACTTTAAAATATTTCTGTTCCTGGAGCTTTGGTCCAATGTGTCCAATGTGTCCAATGTGTGAGGTGTTCTTGTTAGAGAGCAGCTGTTTGATCTCATTTTTGTTTGTATCAAACTATCCTTGGTGCTTAATTTGACATTGTTGGCTGCAGATTCAGGTGAAGCAAGGAAGGCTTTTTAAGACCTGCCCATTATACTTTTATGTTGCCACCTTAAAAATTGGGCAGCTTAATATGGAGCCACAGCTGTGCTTCAAAACTGGCAACTGTGATAACCTTCTTTTAATATGCTGATGTTAAGCTGCTGGACAGAATGCGGGAGAGTGTATGTAGTGAGTAAGGATGGATAGCCTGTATCTCAAAAGTCAAAGATTAGTGGTTGGCTCACACAAAGCCCACTTCGTATAAAGCTTGTGCAAATCTAATGATGAGAAAATCAATCATATGATAGTGCTTGGAGCAGATGTGTCCAAGCTACAAAACTGTTTTTATTTGCTGAATGACTACTGAAAAATAGAGACCTTCATAATAAATATTGTTTCACAAAGTATTATTTTACTTCTAGAGCAAGGTAGTTACAAGTACACATATTAATGGTGCCTGTTGTTGAAAATATAGCATACATCTAGTGAGGTGATTAAGATATTTAGATACCACCCCAGTACAGTGAAATCTATCTGCCTAGAGGAGAAACAGAAGACACATTTGCACATGAACATGGATCAGTATGGTAACTCAGGGCCTTCTGATTTTATGTTTTTCCTTGCTTGGTTTCCGTGCATCTGATTTTGATGGTGAATACAAGTAACCTATCTCTGCTCTTGTATAACTTCTCTTTATAGTCCTTACATGTGACTGAGTCATCATTATTGCATTTGCTGTCATGTCAGCTGAATTTTCACAGATGAGAAGATAGCTACTGATAAAGAAATTATCATCTTGCTTGTATTACTGGACACAACATTGTTTCTTGCTCTAAGGAAAAATATTTCTTACATTGCATTACAGGTAAAATAAAATATTTACAATGTATTTGATTCATTTCAGGACATAGTTGTATCCGGTTAGTTTAATGGGGTGGAATCTGACATTTTTATTCCATTATTATAAGAATAATTTTCTATTGTGCATTCTAAGAAGTTAGTAGAGTCTTTCAGTTATTTCTGCCAAGAGAAAAATGCATCAGTGAACTTAACATTTATTTGATATAATCATGCTTATTTGGGAAAAAATAAGTATCACATCTCATTTCCAAATAATTATGAGATCAAAGGACAGAAAACCATTTCCCTGTCTGGAATTTCAAATCTGTCTCCAGTCTTCATTGTGCTCACAGAGTTCCCTCTTCACCTTCTCTGATGGTCAGATTACCAGCACTTCTGTTGTCTACTGGTTATCTGTATTTTCCAGGATCCATATGTTCTGCTTTCTATCCAGGACTGTTATATGATGTAGTCATGGGTAATGACTTTACTTGGTTTTCGTTGTTGTTTTTTTTTTCTCCTGTTAAAAAAGTAATAGTTCCCTTAGTTAGTGTAATGGAATGCCTTAGATACTCATCTGCTTCTTGTGCATTTGAGATTGTCAGCAGATGAAAGACAGTTGTTGGCAGCAGCCAATTCCCAGGGTACTGTCAGCTGATTCAGCTTCTTCCCTTCAGCAAGAGGGATTCAAGCCCTTCCCTGCTTTTGTGTAATGTTTTATGGGGCTACCTTAATTATCAGAACAATAACACTGACACATGGGACTACTGAGGTAATGCTTAGAGAGAAAATCCAAATACTATCTAAAAGTAATGAGGCTTAGTGTTAATTGCATGTCACACTGGTAAAAGAATATGCCTTCTTGAAAGTTAGAGTGGCCATGGAAGTATCATTAGGTGTTCAAAAATAGCACATTAGGGATTGCCATGTGCTTTTTAGTCACTATGTGGAAATATAGAGATCCAAGCTAAAGTAAAAGTAACTTCGTAAAATAACTTGCAGTGAAAAGTAAGAGAAATGTACACAGGCTGGCATACTTAGGGTAACAGATGCTTTCATGGTAAGACATTTAGGCTCACTGAAGAAGGGAAGAGATATGTACTGAACAAGGGATGGCTGTGGAAATAAACAAATACCCCCAAACCTTGGCAAACCCCAAATGGTGCAAAGTAATTGGTTTAGACAAGTGCTTAAATTTTTTTAATTGTTGAAATATGTCCCAAAACTATTTATTTAGTTGTTCATGATTATTGTACGTACCAGTTCCATTGCTTCCAATGGCCAGTGAGAGATCTGTCGAAAAGAGAGAAGGTGAACTACTTTTAAAAGCTGTGGTAATAGGTATTTTGATCTAAAAAAGGCAGATTCTTGTTTTTGCAGTAGTGCAATCCCTCAGTCTTTAGTGCAAATGTATCAGTAATAACTTGGGACAGTCTTTTCCTGAAGAGGAGGTGGGTATGGTGCTTTTTTTTTTTTTTTTGGCAATTCAGTATATACTGTTGGTATCAAAGGCTAACTGCTTTTATTCCAAATGCTGATGGGATATTTTGAAAGTCCTCTGTTGTCTCATACCATGCCCTTCCACCGGCAGGTACAATCATGCGTTCACCCTGTTTTCTCAGATGGGTTTGACTGAAAATGCTAGCCATAATATTTTATTATTTTATTATGAAGATCTGTATCACATTTGTATATATAAAACAGTGACTGAACTCATAAAAGCCCTTATGGAATTTGTACTGTGAGGATCTTAGAATCACAGAAGGGTTTGGGCTGGAAGGGACCTTAAAGATCATCTAGCTCCAACTATGGGAGTTGGAGTCCCATGGGCAGGGACACCTTCCACTAGACCAGGTTTCTCAAAGCCCCATCCTGCCTGGCCTTGAACAGGCGAGGAGGCAGCCACAAACTCTCTGGCCAACCTGTTCCAGTGTTGCACCACTCTCACTGTGAACAATTTCTTCCTTACATATCATCTAAATCTATCTTCTTGTCGCGGTAGAGACGGACACAACAAATGAATGTAGCAGGCAAAATGTCTAAAAATCTTTATTTTCCAAACCCTTCTTTTATATCTGCTTTACCAAACTGTGCTCATTTGATTGGTCACATAGTTGTCTTTTAACATTAGCATTGCTATCAGTTAATCTGTACTCTTCTAATCTGCTCCTCCATAGGTGTGAGACTGCAGCTCTTACATCCTGCTTCCTTGCTCATTCTTCCCCTTATGTTGTTTTTTCAGCAGACATTCCTCCTTTTCAAGGGTACACTGGAATCTTATCAAGGCAAAACTCTTCTTCAATCAGGCTGGTGGCAGACCTGCTGCCTCCCTCAACAATTCCCCCTTTTTGTATTTGTGCTAAAAATATTGTGTGAGCAGTTCTCTGCAGGGTCCTTTGCAGAAGACTGACAAGACAAGGCAACATTAAAAGCACAGTCACAATTAGCAACATCACTACCCCCACAGTTTTGACCAAAGATATTAACCATCCAGACACACCTCAACCTTTAAACATCCTTGTTAGCCAATCTAAGTTCTCATCCTCTTTCAAACGCTTAACACTATCTTTTAACTGTCATATGCTCTTATGGATCAATTCAGAATGATCTGCAGTTGCTGGGGAACCCTGGTTGCAGCGAGGATTTAGAGTACCTTTCCTTGCAAGCTGGAAATCCTACAGAATGCATCCATCCATAGGTGAGGCATCCAAAGTTGCTGCAAGCAGGTCCAGCCTCCAAGTCAACAGGCCAAAATAACTGACAATTTTCTTTGAGCAGAAACATCTGACTTCATCCTCCTCTTGGGTTCCACCCAGAGCCTGGCCAGCACTCAAGAGGGAAAACCAAGGGAGTTTCTAATAAGGTTAAACACTTTGAGTTCTTAATTCTTAATATTGCTAAACAAAGGAAGTTGAATACACACATTCTTACAGCATTTCATCCTTATTAATAACTACGTTCTGTCTAAGCTACATCTTTCACTAGTCACTAGTAAGCCTATATATTTCATTTAGGAGTTGCAATTACTGTTAGCATTTTCTCTTAAAAGAGCTGGCAACCATAGTGTGATTAAGAACAGAGTCCTATTATAGTAGCAAGCGTTACCTGTACATTCTGTTTAAATGATCAGTTAAAAAGACCACAAACTCTTGGCACAGGGGCATCCACAGCACCCACAGCTGGCTCCTGAGTGTCCAACAAAAGCTGCCTCTTATGCCTCAGGTATGGTTGCACACACCTTGCTGGTAACCACTGGGGGCCGTGATCTGTGGAGACACAAGCATAACCTCTTCCCCACGTTAATAACTCACATGGTCCATTCCACTGGCCAGTGACTAAATCTTTAACATGTACTTTGACGCCCTTTTGCAAATTCTGTTTTGAAAAAAGAGAAGAAAAATGTTGAAAAAGAGGAGGTAAAGAAGAATTATCCCCATAATGGAAAAATTTAAGAACATAAAACTGCTTTATCTAAACATGACTGTGGTGACTCTGGTGGTTCCCCAATCATTCCCCCTTTTTGTTTTTGAAGCTGCTGCTTCAGCGTACCATGTGCATGCTCAACAATCGCTTGTCCTGTTGGGGAATGGGGAATTCCTGTAACATGAGTAACACCCCACAACTTTAAAAATGTTTGAACTTTCTGTGAAGCATATGTTGGGCCATTGTCCGTTTTAATTTGGCGTGGCACCCCAAGCACAGAAAAAGCCTTCTGCAAATGTCGAATCACATCTTTTCCTGTTTCTCCATTATGTGCTGTTGCTACTAAAGCATGGGAATAAGTATCAATAGAAACATGAACATATTTCTGTCTGCCAAACTCATTTATATGAGTAACATCAGTTTGCCAAATCTGTAAAGCCTGCATACCTCTGGGATTAGTACCAAAGTACCTTGGAGTGTGAGTTCCTTGGCAATCAGGGCAGGCAGCTACAATAGAGTGAGCTTCAGTATGGGACAAACCAAACTGCTGTTGTAAAGATCAAAAACCTTGATGAAAAAATTGATGTGATAATACAGCTTGTTGCTTCATGCTAGGAACAGTACTCAGAGCCATAGCAGAAACAAGAGCATCCGCTCTGGCATTACCTTCCATATAAAACCTTGGTAAAGTTGTATGACTATGAATGTGCATGATAAAATAAGGTTCTGTTCGTAGTTGAATACTCTTCCAGAGTTCCAAGAGCACATCAAATAATAATTGATTGTCTGACATTGTCAAAACCACTTTCTCTAGTCGAGAAACTAAGTTAGCTAAATATGCTGAATCAGTTACAGTATTTACAAGAATAGAAAAGATAGAAAACCAATAGCTATTGCACGTAACTCTCCTACTTGTGGAGAACCATTGTGATATACTACTTTGTTGTTCCAGTTGTTGTTTTCATACCATACTACTGCTGCTTTACTTGTTTTCCCCGAACCATCTGTAAAGACAGTGGGGCCTTTCACAGGTTCTGGCAGGCTTAAATTTTTCTGACCAAATGGTATTTCTCAAGCGAATTTCGGTAGCGGGTGCAATGGTAGATGATATGATATACACCCTTTAAAACCTGCCATGGCTGCTTGCAGCTCATAATTATTTGCCAGACACCATTCCAAATACCAATTTTGAACAGGTAAAACAATCGTAGCTGGATCACGCCCTGTTAGTTCTAAACATCGTTTTCTGGCTTTTATGATTACATCAGCAATAAGTTCAAACAATGATAAAAACATCCATTCTAGAATATGCAATGGGTCATCCCACTCAGGATTCCACTGCACCAAAGCACCAAATGGCACAATTTTGTCAATTAGTACAAAGAATTGTACCAATTGAGACAGATCTATTGGAGAAACAAATTTCTTGTGTATAGATTGTTCCACAATGTGAATTTCATTTAATGCTTCCTTATTTAATATTCTAGGTTCTGTTGGATCATTGGAATTTTTTAATAATTCCAGTAATGGCTGCAACTGCGAATTGGTCAGTCCAAGATAGGGCCTGATCCAATTCAAGGATCCCATCAGTTTCTGTACATTATTGAGTGTTTTAACCTCAAGGTTGAGTTTCACAGGTTGGGGCACAACCTGCTTGCTTGTGACTGTCGTTCCCAAATATTTCCAGGATTCTGTCTTTTGTACCTTTTCAGGGGCAATAATTAATCCATATTGTTGTAATGAGTGGCCAAATTCTCCATGTCGTTCAACTGCTCCTTGCTGTTTGATGCTAACAGGTTGTTATCCATGTAATGGTAACAATAACGTGTAGGAAATTTTTCCCTTACAGGTGACAAAGCTTGTGCTACAAACCACTGACAAATTGTTGGTGAATTTTTCATGCCTTGTGGTAAAACCTTACGTTGATACCTGTTTGAAGATTCTGCATGATTTAAAGAAGGCACAGAAAATGCAAATTTTTCTTTATCTTGAGAGGCCAATGGGATAGTAAAAAACCCAATCTTTTAAATCCATCACAATGATTTCCCAGTCTACAGGGATCATGGCAGGTGAGGGTAGGCCCAGTTGTAGGGCTCCCATCGTAGCCATGACAGCATTAATTTGCCGTAGGCCATGTAAAAATTGCCATTTTCCTGATTTCTTTTTGATTACAAACACTGGGGTATTCCATGGGCTATGAGAAGGTTCAGTATGTCCAGCAGCCAGCTGTTCTGCCACCAATCCTGTAGGGCTTTAATTTCTCAGTTGGCAGGGGCCACTGATCCACCACACAGGGTCATTTGTTAACCAGGTCAATGCAAGTGTGGGTTGTTTAACACCCTGCAGCACAGTGGCCCCCATCAAAAATCAGTAGTGATTTTCACTCCCTACTGTGGCAAACAGTCTCTCCCCAACAGATTCAGGGGGGCTGTCATCACATAGGGTTTGACGGTCGCCTGTTGACCCTCAGGGTTGGTGATCAGAATTGGCACAGCTGCTACTCCTGCTTGTGTCGACCCTCCCAGTCCTATCACTCCCATTCACATATTTTCTGTTGGCCAGGTGGATGGCCAGGAATAATGAGATATAATAGTTACATCAGCTCCCGTGTCCAGAAGTCCAGTGAGTGTTACCGTCACTGGCGATTGTCCTCTCTTGTATAGTGTACAGATCATCTGCGGTCTTGATGATGAAACAGTCTGTGACCAGAAGACTTGCGGAGGTCCTGTGGAGCCGAATTCTCCATTATGTCACAACCTTTGTTCTGTCTTAGGAACACAACTCAAAAAAGGTACAAGCTGAGCAATGCGAGTGCCTTTTGGAATGGTTACTGGTGGGTAAGGAGAAGAAATCATAGCACAAATTTGTCCAGTAAAATCGGCATCAATAATTCCCACATGCACAATTAATCCATTCAAAGTGCTGCTAGATCTTCTGATTAGTAGCACGCTCAATCCTCGTCCTATAGGTCCTTTCGCATCAAGTGGGACATTAACAACGTCTTTTTATTTATACTTGTGCTTGGAGGTCCCCTTATCTTCTTCCAGTGTTCTAAAGTACAGCCTAGGGGACTCTTTTTGACTGTTCTCCCACTCTGGCTGCTTCCTATTTCATCTGCTTTACCTTAAAACACTACTTAAGTAAGTTGACAATATTCAGATAGTACAAAGGTGCACTCTCCCCATAGAGTACACACTGAAATTCAAGACAACAGTTAACACAGAATTACTGCCTCCTGCTGGAGGAGATATTTCACTTGTGACACTCAAAACACTGAGCCCCAACAAACAGGCAGCACCAGTGACCCAGCGGCGAGCACTAGGGCTCTGTACTAAAGAATGTTCACTCAAACTCCGCAGCTGGGCTGCGTCTCACACACGCAAAACAATCACACAACCACACGAAGAGGCTTCTTACACTTGTTACTCACACAACATAAAATGACAAATACTACAAACAGCAAAACACCATTCAGAATATATAAAGCCATTGCTTGTTGATGATGTGGTGCTGACAGACAAGGGACGGTGCATCACAGTGTCACACCTGCTGTAAAACCTGCCGCTTTTGGCGCGCGGGGGGAGCGGGCACGGGCCGAGAGCGCGGTGCCAGAGGCCGCAGGTGGCCGCCCCGCGGCGGGGGGTGCTGGGGACCCCCCGGGGCCGCTGCCACCAACTCCGTGCCTGCAGGTGGGGGCGCGAATGCTGAGTACAGCCGTGAGCGATCGCCTCCTGTAGTGAATGAGTTTTTAAGTCCGTCCTCATTAATGTTTTCCTGTAGTTCTTTCATAACAGAAAAATGCCGTCCTTATCAGCAGGTAGTGGACGTGTGGAAGGGGCTGGCGGCTTTTCTGGAGGTGTTTCAGCCACAGCTGTAGGATCCGTCCAAGAATCGGATCCACTAGGTGACCTGGCATCAGCTGCAGCTGCCGCAGCAGTCCCATAACTTTTTAGCTGTTTCAGGGATTGATGTACCGGTTGCCATGCAGTTGAAGATGACACAGCGATGGCATTCTTCCTTATGGCCACCTCAGAATAAGGCGCTCCCTGCCTCTTTCCATGTTTCGAGATCAAGAGCAGACAGTGCATCAGCAGGGACCCCATTCCTTTTGCACCAAATAAGCAAAGTGCACAGGGCTTTCTCCTCATCAGAGGGAGGTGGTGGAGCAGAGGGCTCCACGATGGGAGGTGAAGGGGCGGCTGCCTGAGGGACTTTCTGCTCATTCGGACTTTGTGGAGGAAACAACTCATCCTGTGCTTCTTCATCAGAGTCCTCATACAATCCCCTCACCCTCAACCGCAGTCTGTGTTTAGGACGGGCTCCCCCTGCTAGGTCTATATCTTGACTTCTTGCTGCTGAGATCTGGACCATGGGCGCCCAAGGGGTTTCCCCTGAGCTTTCTTTCTTTGCCTTAAAGTCCTTTAAAGTCTCTTTTAACAACCTCCAGGTTGTAAGAAGGTCGTTTACATTCTTATTACCCTGAAAGGCACACTTAAGCAATTTCTCTCCTAATTCTTCCCATTTGTTCACACTAAATGCAGTAACAGTGCTAGCATCTTACTCTGTATAAGCGTTCTCCTTAAACCTTGGTTGGTGGTTTTTAAACCTTTTCTTTTTAATAGAGCCTTCCAAGTAGACAATATTGTTTCTTCCTCTTTCATTATTTATTGGCCCATAACTAAAGTTTTGTTCCCAGTGGATCACCTTATTAGGTGTCGAAGTTCAGGTCTGGACCAGGCAGATTCCCACTGCTCTCAGCTTCACCAGGCTCTGTCTCTGCTGCAAGTCGTCATGCAGCCCACATAGAATTTCTCAAATTCTGTGTCAAAATCACGTTGGATTCTTATTACATCCCCTTTGTTGCAATTACATCACCTTCAAATTATCACATCGGACCCACCATTTGTCATGGTAGAGATGGACACAACAAACTAATGTTGCAGGCAAAATGTCTAAAAATTTTTATTTTCCAAACCCTTCATTTATATCTGCTTTACCAAACCGTGTGCTCATTTGATTGGTTACATAGTTGTCTTTTAACATTAGCATTGCTATCAGTTAATCTGTACTCTTCTAATCTGCTCCTCCATAGGTGTTCCTCTTATGTTGTTTTTTCAGCAGACATTCTTCCTTTTCAAGGGTACACTGGAGTCTTATCAAGGTGAAACTCTTCTTCAATCAGGCTGGTGGCAGACTCGCTGCCTCCCCCAACACCCTCTTTCAGTTTAAAACTGTTACCCCTGATAAACAGTCCCTCCCCATCTTCCCTGTAGCCCCCTTTAATTACTAGAAGGCCGCTATAAGGTGTTCCCAGAGCCTTCTCTTCTCCAGGCTGAACAACCCCAACTCTCTCAGCCTGTCCTCATAAGGGAGGTGCTCCAACCTTTGATCGCCTTCGTGGCCCTTTTCTGAATCACTTGAGCAGGTGAGACCTCCCACCTCCCTGGAACTGGGCTCCAGTCAGGTCTGGCTTTTGTAAACGCAGGCTGTGTAGAGATTCAGTATGTGGCTTCCTTGGTCTTATGTATTTGGTTTGTTGACTCGGTTGTCTCTCGTCCCTTCTATGGGAGACTGCATTTCACCATTTATTCCACCCATTGTTGGTCGTGTGGTGTCATTGTTGGGGTCAGTGGGATTGATGTTGTTTATGTATAATCTGACTGACTTGTGTGTACCCCCAGCGTTCACCCATGTACTGACCCTTTTTTATGACATACAATTTGGTTATTGGTTCATCTTTATGCTGGCTGTGTCCTTTATGCTAGGCCTGATAACTGGCAAAACAAAATTGGCGACAAGGATGGCCCCGTCCAAAGTTCCCAGTTGGGAAGATCCTGTGTATAGTTTGCTGGCCCTCGAATGGATTAAATCTGGGGGACCATGTGAACAGTGGGAGAAGCGGTTGGCGGAGGCTGAACTGCAGGATGTATTAGAAAATATTCAAAAATTATCCAGTAAGGCACAAGATGCTGTAACCTTCAGGAGACGGGGATGGATCCTGTTAACAGCATATAAGAAACAGCACCAGCAAAAAGATCACTTACTGGCTGAATGTTCCCATATGCGAGCTCAGATTATGACATTAGAATCTGTAAACAAGCTCCTTATTGATAAACTTGACACTTCTCAAACTGTACCCGAGAAGGGTACAGTACAAGTTGCCCAGTGTAAACGTGGGAAGAGACGAGGACAATGTAGTCATAAGAAGGTCCACTCAGAGGTGGATGTACACCATAACCCTGATGACTTGGATGATGATATCTGGTACCCTGCGGAGTCTGATGGGGCTGGTGCCTCAGGTGATGCTGCAGATGTGAGACCAGTCATCAGGAGGAAGGTGGAATTTTCTGAGGGTGAGCCACCAGTAAAGAGACCTACAATGGAAGATTTCACACAGCAAGAAATCAGTGATATCCTTGCATGGTTCAGTCAGAGACCAGGAGAGCCCCTGCTTGCTTGGATGGTACGTTTATATGATCAGGGAGCATCAGGGGTTAGCCTGGATAATTTTGACTGCAGAAAGTTTGTAACTCTGAGTTCAGACCCTCTGGTGCAGGAAGTGTTTTGGACTAATGATGACAGTACTAATCTTTTGGCTTTAGCCCCTGTGAGGTGAAAGGCAAAATACCCCCTAGAGAATTCCTGGCCAGGTTCTGACCGGCCATGGTATACTCTGCGGGATGGTATACAGCGATTGAAGGAAGAAGGAATGAAACTGGCCATTCATGTAGGCCATGTTGATGTGTTGATGCAACTTCGATTGTTGTGCCTATGAAAAATGCAATCATTAGGACTGCTCCACCGGCTTATAAGGATGTTCTTGTAACTCTCTTACTGAGTGAAACAGGAAATCCCATTAGAGATGTAATTGAGAAAATGCATCAGCTAGGTGACCTTGGAGAATGGACTCCCTGGGAGCATCAGGGCTATCGAGAATTCCAACGTCAACGTCAACAGGGCCCCTGGGAGTATACACAGAACCGAGACACCCGACATGGTAAAAATACTGGATGTCAGTTGTCTCGAGGACAATTGTTTAATGCTTTATTGAAAGATGGCGTACCTCTCGCTAAAATTTATGGTCTTGACACCAGTGAATTATGGAGGTTGTACAAACAGAGAGGGTTACAGAAATCCTGTAGAAAAGTGCAGAATTATCAAGCACACTGGTCAGAAACTGTTCAGCCTACAGCACCCCCTCTGGATCCTCAACAGGATCCCGCCTTTGCTCACGGTGGGCCCTCCAGGAGCAGTTTGGTTGTTCTGGGGAAGAGCCACAAATGGCAACAGTATTCTGACCTGTACCCCTCAAGAGACAGCAGGTACTGTAATCCATATTGAAATATTGGCCAAGCTCCAGTACATTGGGCACGGGAGGACCGACGACGCCATGTGGTGCTACAAATATTCTGGAAAAAACGGTCCTCTCAAATAGTAAAGGCTCTAGTAGATACTGGAGTGGAGGCCTCCCTGATTTATGGAAATCCGAAGAAATTTAAAGGTCAGTCTGTGATTATTACAGGACTGGGTGGAAAACAAATTGAAGTGGTACAAATCCAAATTGATATGAAAATTGGAAATCTTCTGAAAGGACAGTATACAGTCATGATTGTTCTGATCCCAGAGTATATAATCGGAATAGATATTCTAAAGGGACTTACTTTGAATCTTCTTGATGATCATTATCAATTTGGGGTAAAGAGTTATATCACTAACCGGGCAGTTTTAGTAGGGAAGATAAAGATGCCTCCGGTTCAGATCCCATCTGTGACCAAGGTAGTAACCATGAAACAGTGCAGGATTCCAGGCGGTCATGAAGAAATTTCCCAAACAATCAAAGATTTACTGGCTGCAGGGGTTTTAAAACTGATTACCACAATGTGGAATAGTCCAATCTGGCCAGTCAAGAAGGCTGATGGATCCTGGACAATGACTGTGGATTATAGAGAACTGAACAAGAGCACCCCACCTCTTGCGACAGCTGTACCTGATATGATCATTTTAATAGAAAGAGTTCAGAGGCATCCTGGCACGTGGTATGCTGTCATTGACCTGGCCAATGCATATTTTATGATTCCGATTGCAGAAGAGCATTGGGATCAATTTGCATTTACATGGCAAGGACGGTAATACACCTTTACCAGGTTGCCTCAAGGATGGGTGCATAGTCCAACTATTTGCCATAGAATAGTGACTGAGCACCTGGATGAGGTACAGCTCCCTTCTCATATGCAAATGATCCACTATATTGATGACATCCTGATTCAGGGGACTGTTGGGATTCTAGAGGGCTTTCTGCGAGAGAATGGCCATGTGAGCAATCCTGCGTGAGAACAAGACTGATAAGAGCCTCAGCCGAGCAAGAATGCGATAAGGATGTGACCCTGAATGAGGGGGGAGAAACTTGATGAGACAGACAACCCCCGGAAGGGGTTGGGACGGAAGAGGAAGTTACACAAGGCAGGAAGCCTGGCAAGGCTGATGTGGCACTTTTAATCCAGTCATAAGAAGGTTTAAAGCACAGGCTAAGTTAACTGTCCGATCTTGAGGACTTGTACTGCATGTTACTCACGTGTGCGGGAGAACATTATAAAAGGGCTTTCTTAGTTGTACTAAACGGGCATTGCTTGATCACATTGGTCATGTGCGTGCTCAGTTCTCCTGCAGGGGACCAATGCGGGTGAATTACAACAAATGCTCGAAGTGCTACTAACGCATATGAGGCAGAAAGGTTGGGAGATTAATCCTACTAAGATCCAAGGGCCATCTCAGACAGTTAAATTCCTAGGAATACATTGGAACTGTGGTCATCGAGAAATACTACCTAAAGCTCAGCAAAAGATTCTTGACTTTGCTATATCACAGAATAAGAAGGAGGCGCAGAGATTTATCGGACTGTTTTGTTTCTGGAGACAACATATTCCACATTTAGGACAGATTCTGGCCCCATTATACAAGGTAACTCACAAAAAGCATGACTTCGAATGGGGAGATGAGCAGCAGGCTGCCTTTGAATTGGCAAACAAGGCTATTCAAAGGGCTTTGCACTTATGGCCCATGCAGGATGGCGAAGTAGAATTAAATGGATCTGTAAATGGGTCATATGCTCATTGGAGCCTCTGGCAGAAACAAGGGAAGAGAAGAGTCCCCTTAGGATTCTGGGGAAGAAAGTTACCAGAGGCAGGGCATAATTACATGCCCTTTGAGAAACAACCGTTAGCCTGTTATTGGGCCTTGATAGAAACCGAGCAGCTCACAATAGGCCACGAGGTGGCCCTGCGCCCCGAAATCCCTATTATGCAGTGGGTTAAAAGCTCCCTGAAGACTCACCGCATAGGGCATGAGCAAGAATCGAGCATTATAAAATGGAAATGGTACATCCAGGACAGAGCAAAGGTGGGACCTGGTGGTGTTGCTGCCCTCCGTGAGCAAGTAGTGGCTGCCCCCTTGCAGGATCAAGAGGTAAAGCCTGATCCTATAGCTGAACAGGAATCCCCTGTGCAATGGGGGAAGACCCTGGATCAGCTGCTACCTCTTGAAAGGGAACACGCATGGTTTACAGATGGGTCAGCTAAATATACAGGAGGGAAAAGGCTTTGGAAGGCAGTGGCTTATCATCCTCATTCAGGGAAATTTCTGGAGACCACAGGAGAAGGGGAAAGTAGCCAATATGCTGAGTTATGCATATAAAGCATATATGGCATATAAAGCATATATGGCTTTAAAACAAGAGGATTTAGGGGAATGTCACCTATACACCGATTCTTGGTCAGTGGCAAATGGATTGGCTACTCGGCTGCCAACATGGGTAGCCAAAGATTGGAAAATTTACTCTAAAATAGTCTGGGGAAAGGCAATATGGAAAGATATTTGGGAATTGTTTCAAAGAACCAAGGTGACAGTATTCCATGTAGATGCTCATGGTAATATAAATTCACCTGAGCATCTTTACAATTCTGTCACTGATAACCGGGCAAAGATTTCCCAAGCCGGACTGGAGTTCCCTCAGGAAGGAGACCATGAAGGCTTGGCAAAATGGGCACACCAGAAATGTGGGCGTCTTGGGGAAAAGGCCACTCACAAGATGGGCACACCAGAACTGTGGGCCCAAGAGCATGGCATGGTTATGTCACTGGATATGATCAAAACAATAATTGCCCAATGCCCTGTGTGCCGGCATACTCATAAGCGCCCGGTACCAAATATTGTAAAAGGAGAATTGGGAAGAGGGAAATTGCCAGGACAAATCTGGCAGATGGACTATATTGGCCCTTTACCCCAGGACTGAGGGTGCAAATACATCTGCACTGTAGTTGACACATATTCAGGATACTTGATTGCTTATCCCTGCAGAAAAGCCACGCACCGTAGTACTACCTCTACCATAGATATAATGATCCTATA
Organism: Athene noctua; assembly: GCF_965140245.1. Lineage (NCBI taxonomy): Eukaryota > Metazoa > Chordata > Aves > Strigiformes > Strigidae > Athene > Athene noctua. Next base: position 44,457,981 of record NC_134041.1, read on the forward strand.
CTATGGCATCCCCTTACAAATACAAACTGATAATGGGTCCCATTTCTGAAATAAATTTGTACAGCAATATGCAGAGCAGCATAACATTCAATGGATCTTCCATATCCCATACTATCCACAGGCTGCAGGATTAATTGAACGAATGAATGGGCTTTTAAAGGAGCAGTTACAAAAGCTGGGAAATGGAAACGTATCCCGATGGAGATCTCACCTCACAGATGTGCGCCACACCCTCAACAATAGACCCATCAGGGAGATGGAGACACCCTTGATGTGTATGACTAGGCTGAATCTGCAAATAAAGCCTCTAATGGTAACTGAAACTTTAACCTACTGGGAAATGGTTCCAGGTGCAATGGCCCCCTACTGGGCCACTCCAGAGGCTGCTGGGCTAGATCTTTATGCATCAGAACTGGTAAAGATAAATCGAGGGCAGACAAGGGTTATTAACATTGGGACAGGAATCCAAATTCCCCCAAGACACTTGGGCTTAATAACTGCTCGCTCAAACCTAGCCCTAAAAGACGTTCATGTAATGGGAGGAGTGACTGATGCAGACTACCAGGGAGAGATCAAAGTAATCCTGCTGAATAATGGTGAACAAGATTTAGTTATTCAACCCAATGATAGGGTAGCACAGCTATTAACATTACCAATTTTGACAACAATGGTGAGGAAGGGGGACCCACCCCAAGTCACTACTGTTCGTGGAGACAAAGGATTTGAATCCACCAACTTTAGTAATGGGGCAAAAGTATGGGTCCAAGGGCCAAGTGGCCCCCCTGAGCCAGCTGAAGTAATAGCTGTAGGAGAAGATAACACCATCCTAATCATGAAGCCTGGACAGAAAAAATGGGAACATGTCCCGCAAATAAATGTTATTTGCGGGAATAATGATGGTCTAAAGTTTTGTCTTCTAGGTCTTGCATGGCACCGCCGGGAATATGAAATCGCTCCTGTGACAAATGTATTCAACCTGATTGGGCAGCGTGCAGACTGGAATACAAGTTGACGCTGAACTGTGCTGAGCAGATGACATCAGCTTCAGATCCACAGTCACACTGATCTTCCAATGAAAAAGACCCCAACAGTGAAGAATATGAAGAAACAGCTGACTGTGGCAGTGTCTGTAGCCGAATACAAGATAAAGATGTGACACTTAGAGATCGTGTGAGGGCTGTGGTCCACCCATATGTCAAGGGGCTAAGTGAAATGCTGGGGTTTCAACCCCAAGCCCCAAATGAAGGTTGACATGTGGGTGATTCCCCCAGCCCTTCACAAAGTGGGGGTGAGTTTACCTTTAAGCTTCCCTCCAGGGTGCGGCCAGCCTTTCAGGGAGAGCCATGAGGTAAATGAGCCCCGGGTGTCCCGCATTAAGTAAACAAAGGTCAGGTGTCCCACTTGGGGATAAAAGTTGGGACCACTTGCAGGAAGGGGCAGTGTCTGTCTGTGAGGTGGATGCACTTTGCAGAGTTCCCTGTTGGGGAAGGACCTCCTGCCTCCCTGGGGCTGGGCTCCAGTCAGGTCTGGCTTTTGTAAAGGTGGGCTGTGTAGAGATTCAGTATGTGGCTTCCTTGGTCTTATGTATTTGGTTTGTTGACTCGGTAGTCTCCTGTCCCTTCTATGGGAGACTGCATTTCACCATTTATTCCACCCATTGTTGGTTGTGCAGTGGTGTTGTTGGGGTCAGTGGGATTGATGTTGTTTATGTATAATCTGACTGACTTGTTTGTACCCCCAGCGTTCACCCATGTACTGACCCTTTTGTATGAAATACAATTTGGTTATTGGTTCATCTTTATGCTGGCTGTGTCCTTTATGCTAGGCCTGATAACTGGCAAAACACCTTCTTATGTTAGGGTCCCTAGAGCTGGACACAACACTGCAGGTGGGATCTCACAAAAGCAGAGTAGAGGGGGAGAACCCCCTCCCTTGACCTGCTGGTCACACTCCTCTTGATGCAGCCGAGGATACAGTTGGCTTTCTGTGCTGTGTGAGCACATTGCTGGCTCGCAGTCAGTTTTCTACCCACTAGTATCCCCAGGCCCTTCTCTGCAGGGCTGCTCTCAATCCACTCATTGCTCAGCCTGTATTTGTGTTTGGGAATACCCTGACCCATGTGCAGGACCTTGCACTTGGCTTTGTTGAACTTCATGACGTTTGCACAGGCCCACCTCTCCAGCCTGTCCAGGTCCCTCTGGATGGCACATCCCTTCCCTCCAGTGTGTTGGTCACACCACACAGCTTGGTGTCGTTGGCAAATTTGGTGAGGGTGCACTCAATCCCACTGTCCCCATTGCCAACAAATATGTTAAACAGCACCAGCCACCACTCATCACTGCTTTCCACTTGGACATTGAGCTATTGACTGCACTCTTTGAGTGTGACCATACAGCCAATTTGTTATCCACCAAGAGATCCGTCCATCAGATCCATGTCTCTCCAATTTGGAGACAAGTTTGTTGTGTGGGACAGTGTCAAATGCTTTGCACAAGTCCAGGTAGATGATGTCAGTTGCTCTTCCCTTATCCCCCAATGCTGTAACCCTGTTGTTTAAGGCCACCAAATTTGTCAGGGACAATTTGCTCTTCGTGAAGCAGTGTTGGCTGTCACCAATCACTTCCTTATTTTCCATGTGCCCTAGCATCGTTTCCAGGAGGATCTGTTCCACGATCTTGTCAGGCACAGAGATGAGACTGACTGGTCTGTAGTTCCCTGGATCTTCCTTTTTTCCCTTTTTAAAGATGGTGGTTATGCTTCCACTTTTCCAGTCAGCAGGAACTTCACTGGATACACCCTTGGCTAGATTATTTTTTGAAAAGTTTGTTTCAGCTGTTTTCAGGGCCTGGTCAAGATCATATAATTCTTTGATTATTAAATCAGGGTGTGTAAAAAGGTAGTCTGCATCCACTATTACCTAGTTCTTTGTACTGGCCACAGGATATTTGGACACCCATGGCAGGGACTAAGGCTGCTCAAATAATAATGGAAAAGCATAATCCGTGTGCAGGCATTAATACCACAATTGTTTGAGGAAAATCAGAACTATTTAATAGTGATGCCCCAGCTTACATGTGCATATTGCAAATATTTGCATAAAGACAGATGTTACTAGACATTATTAGAGCAGGGTGCTGCTTTTTGGACCAATTGCATATGAGGCCTTTTTGTCATTGTAAGCATTTAATGAGAAATCAGTTATACTGTAAGTGTATGAATGCTTCAGACACATGGATAGAAAGACATGAGAAATAGTCTTACCCGAAGTGTACTACTGTCTAGGTTTTGGGTTTGAAAATGTAGGAAAGGAAATAATAGGATGAAATGAGAATTTTATATATATATATATATATATATATATATATATATATATATATATAGGACATGGAGAAAAGACAACCGGATAACTAGAAATAGGATTGTTTGGGAAACATGAAACTCCTTGACATGTGAGATTTAAGGCTAGTGAATGATAAGAGGTCTTGTGGTGGCTCCCAGACGGACCTGGAATCAGTGTTTACGTGCCTGGCAGGCAGTATGCTCTTCTTGCTAGCCAGATCAATTGCTCTAATAAAATGTACTGCCCTCCCGCCAGCCAGAATAAAGGTCGTTCATGCGGGTGTTTGGTGAAAGGTTTTCTTGCGCCGAGCCTCCAGGGCTGGGTGCGGGAGTCTCCTCCCGGCTCCCTGCGCCCCCTTGCGCTTGCAGGCCGAACGCCTGCTCCACGCGAGGGGGCGGCAGGCGGCCGCGGGGCGCCTCAGGCGCTGCCTAGTAGCGGGTCCGTAGTTCCAGCGCCTCCTTCCCGTGGTCTGAAATCGTCGCCCTTACGGGGGTTTCACGCTTAATTGGATTTACTGATCATTGCGAAGAGATGCAGTTTTATTTTCCTCTGTTACTAAAGCAATTCGATAGTCATGAACGCAAACCACATCCTTTGTAATCACTTAATGCTAATTAATTAGTGATTAACTCTGCCTGGTTTGAAGTAGTATAAGTGGGAATTTGTGCATAGTACTTTTCCCACCAATCTTTATTACACCTGTTTAACTTCCAGTTTCTTTCTTCAGTTAGTAAAATTGAGGTAGCATCAATGAGGTAGGATTCATTTATTTTACCTTAATCCTACCTTAATTCTTCTGTGCCATTTCTTATATCAGAGATTTACATATGGATGTTATGGTGGTGCAATCCTAAAATGTACTGTACAACCCCAAATTTTACTTAAATGTGTGGTAATGAAAGGTGTTTTGGGTCTTGGATGAAAGCACAAACTTTCCAACCTCTCAGGACATTCCTGCTTCTTGATCCATGATTGCGATTATCTTCTGCTTTTGACTCAAATCATGTTCAGAGGTCAGCTTCCAAGTGAGAGGCATTTTGTGTACTACTTTAAGACAGAATGTGCTTGGACTAACCTAGCGAAGCAGTTAGGTATGCTACTTTGCAGGATCAAACCTTGTGTCATTATGTTATATTAAATTCTTCCTGCCTACCCCATAAAGTGAGAACTGAAGGAGTCCTGATTTTTTTTTTTTTTTTTTTTTCCCCGGGGAGTGTGGGGCAGAAGTGTGGCAGCGCTACTGTCCTTTCTGTGTAATCAACATGAATAAGTAACCTCTGGCAGGCAGCCTTTAACACAGTGTCCCTTTGTCTGGTAACTTGCTGCTCCTGTGATTGACTTAAAAGCATTTTGTAACAGAGCAGTGCTGTGCCCTTTAATACCTACTGACATCCAAATAAAATGAAGTATAATGACACTGATAGCAGATAAGTATGAAGGTTCTTGTGCAGGCAGATTTTGAATATGAAATATTTCTAACACTTTTAACAACTAACGTGTCAGTGTGCTCTTTGTTGGGAAAATAATTTCTTTCCCCAGTCCCTGTTCTTATAAAATCACTTTACAGTTTCACTTCTCTTATCAGTAACCATGTCCTTTCCTTGGTATCCTTTCCAGCATGTGTCAAAGTCACCTCTTTTGATACATTTGAGCCCAGAGCAAAATTGCATATGTCCTCAGAAGCATTGAACTAGACCTTTGGGACTGGCACTGTTAGCTATGTCGCTCAGAATATGGTGTCTGGAGATGGAATCTGCATGCAGAAATGAAGTAACTAGACTGAAAAATACATTATTTCATTTGATGTTGTAGGGAAGCCTGCTGAGAGATAGAATGGCAAAAATATTATTTTGTGAACTCAAAGATTATATGATTTTTACATCACCAGAGTCTGACAGTATTGTCTGTCCCTTCACAGCTCTGTGCTTTTTTTCTAGTATGAGGCAGCTGCATCATGATGTGCCGGATGAATAAGCGGACAGTAAGGGAAAAGGTAAGAAAACAATAATTTACATACAGAAATGAGAACTGAAGAGGAGCAGCAGTAATGAAATTGAGGGGACAGTTTCTGTTTAGGAGCCTGGGAGACCTGAGAGCCCATTGCATTTCTATTACTGGCATCTTGGGTGATGTTAAGGCAAGTCATCCATATAACTGAAGTAATGACAGAGACATGCTTTGGGTAGTGTTTTAGCTCTTTCAATGAGAAACGTTTGATAACAGCTAGATAGTATTATTCTCCTCCTATCTGTGCCACTAACTTTGGGGAAGTCATTTAACATTCAGATCTTAGTTGTTCACTCCTGCAAAATATGACTAATGATATTGTAGTGGCTAGGTGTGTATATAGGACATGCACAGACTGTCTACTGAGAAATGGCAGGAAAGCCCTTACCATTTGAGGAAACTGCTTTGAGAGGAAGCAGAAGAGTGCATTTCCTGATCCAAAGGCCGCGCTTTGGAGACAAAGGAAGCATTCAACTAGCCTAAGCAGGAGGAGAACAGTAAATGCCTCAGTACTGTTTTCCAATAATAAATGGAAATAGTTCTTTAGCTGAGGTGAGTTCATGCTGCTGAGACCTCAGGTGTAGCAGCAAAATTTGATTGCATTTTGTGTTTAACTTGTTTATCACGAAAGCTTGGACTATACTATAGTATTTGCAAGGGCTGCCTTTGCTAAATGCTGTCCTAACCAATCTGTCTGTAGATTTGAAATACCCCAAGTGCTGACATATAAACTTGCCTTGTATATTCTGTTTGCCATTTTGTCTTTCTGCATCAGAAAGCATGATACAACATTGGGTAGTTTGACTTGTCTGCACAAATTGAGGATTGATTCCAAGCTGCCCAGTACTGCAGCCAAATCAAGCATTTACAGCTCTGCTCAACTTGAGTTATTGTGGCAGATAGGGGAGTACACAAACATAATTAACTAGGCTGTTCGAGTGAGATTTCCAGCTCCCTTCTGAAAAGTCAAATTTCTGTTTGCAGCTACAACTTAACAGCTAAGTTCTTTCACCCAGTGTAACTTGACCTAAAAAGTTCATAATTTCCAGAGTTGTTTTTAAATGTTATTGGGATTTTCTGTTCTAATTCTCTCAAACATGTGGAGTTTGCCATTTACTATTCTGAATGACATCCCTTTTCATCTCTTCTTTTTGCATTGGAATAAATAACAAGAGCTGATCCATCACTGAGATATCATCACAGTCATTTTTTTCCATAGCTGCCAGCAACGCTGCCTTCTGCCAATAGCAAAATTTATGGGAGATATCCCTCACCATGCCAGTCATCTTCCCTTAGCTAGCTCTGTCTAGAAGTCTTTCTTTTTCATTCTCTGCCCTCTGAAGTCCAGAGTGGATTCTGTCTTTCTCTGAAAATACTGTAAAACTTGTCTCCTAGATCCTTTTGTTGTTAAGCATTTTCCTTACTAAATACGAATAAATTGCCTAATTTTTACATGTGCCAGTATCTTACACTTCGGTGGTATACATCTTGAGTTATTCTGTAGAGTTCATTAACAGAATGATCATTCAGTAAGTACATCTTATCTTAAAGACAGTGGAAGTTACAACCTTTTGCATTTTTTTGTCTTGTCACAGCTTAGCAAATATGAGAAGCAAATCCCTCATTTCTGAAAGAAAATATTTTTGAATGGTAGGAGAAACATACCCAGAAAAAGACATTGCTTTGACTTTCTAGTGAGGTCTCCCAATGGCTTTAAAATATAAGAATATGTAGGTCTTGCAGTCTTACTATTCAGTTTTCATTCCTCTTATACCTCATTTGATGTTTTAAAAATTAGATAGCCAGAAAGTTACTGGGTTTTTAATAACTTCTGGCTAAGGGACAGAAGCATGGATAGTATTTCCATAGTCTGTCTTCTGTCCTGGGTGATTGCCTATGTTTGGAGCCTGGACTCTGCGTGTTCTCTCTGTAGTCAGTGGTAAGAGAAGTGTCTCCAGAAAGCAATCCCATCACCTTGATGAAGTCTAACATAGATGCTCATAGTTGCCCTCTTAAGACAATTGTCACTCTGAGTATTTTATGGAGAGCCTACAGAGCTTAGATGTCTATTGTAAGCATCTAATTTACCTTCTTAATGCAAAACGTCTGAACACAGCCCTAACCTGTGAAAACAGGATGACAGCATGAAACAAAGAACTGAAGTGGCACCAGCTTGTGCTAGTGCGTATTTTGGAATGAAAGGAAGGCTGGGCTAGCAGCTTGGTTTTCTGTTCTTGCTTCTGCACTCTAATCACTGTACTCTAGTTCATTAATGCATTCTATCTTATTCTGGCTATGCCTTCCCCTATGGCTTCAAATATCTCTCATCTATATAGCTAAAAAAAAAAAAAAAAGTTTTATTTCTATCAAGGATCTAATTTTGGGTGAAGGGCTTTGTTTCTGTATTTTTTTCCTTTTTAAAAAGTATTTTTAGTTTTAAGAATTGAAGAAGTGATTAAAAACAGAAGAACAGAAGCTTAAAGATGCCTTTTGGTGGTAGCACAGCATCTCTCCAGCAAAATGAAACATGCTCTCAGAGTGGCAGAGGCTAGACATACACTGTGCCCTGTGGAACTGAGACAGATTTTACTCTAGCCGCTGCATCAAGTCCTGTATTGGCTGATGTGGCCTTCAAAGATAGGTATCTGTAGGAAACACTAAACTTAGGGGCATGGATGAAATATTGGTCATCTGAATATAGCCTAGATTCTTTCTGCATCAGTGTAAGATATGGCTAGTAACACTACCTTGCTTTGCAGGAGATTTATGGTGAGAATTATTTTAGTTTGTTAAAAGCTCAGATATTCTGTCCTGGGAGATGTATGAGGACAGTAGATAGGAGTGAAAAAAGCTTCTCCATATTTCCTCTGTAAATCATTTCTGAGATGGGCAGTCTGTAACTTTTCAGCAGTGTTTAAATTCACTCTCTTGAAAAGAAAAGCATCTTGCTCTCTGTGGTACTGTTTGCTGTTTCCCAGTTTGAAATCAACTAGTAGAACACCAGAGGGTTTCTCAAACAGCTGACCATTAAACAGTAAGGAACAAAGATCAATTGAAAACACATTTAGATTTAAGCTTCCTGTCCTGCTTTTAATTTCTTCAAATTAGCATTGGGAGTTATTACTGTGGTCAGTCTGGCCTTTTATTTGTTCTATGGTTTATTCATATAAACAATCAACTTCAGGGATGCCCAATTACTTTCTGGGGTTTTTTAACATATATATTTTTAATATCTTCTAAATATTCCCAAATTTATCAAAGATTTATAGTCTTAAATGAAGAAAACATGTTAAATAGAAACATGTTATTTGAAACAGAACTATCTGAGTCTACAGGGAGTTTGCAACTCACTTTGCAAGCAGAATTTGGGTCATGGCACTTTAAAACTTCAGTAGCTTTCTTGAGTCTGGGGTCTGGATTTCTGGCAGCCTGGAGTATTGTTTCTGTTCAGATGGAGCTGTACAGACACAAAAGGATATATAGCTCCAAAGAGTTTGCAGTTCAGATAGAAATTGGGAATAGTCAGCTGTTTGGCTGAGCTTACTTATGCCTTTAGAGGACAGGAGGGGAATCCTAAATGTAGTTTGTAGCAACCTCTGCGCATTAAAATGATTGAAGCACCTGCAGTTCTGTCCATGGCTGTTCTGAGTCCTGAACCTCTTGTGTAAGGTGCCATGCTACTCTATTGCCACCAAAAGCATGATGCCAGACACATTGTTTTGTTGCAAATCTTGCAATAATTGCTGGTTTTGGCTTTTGTTTTGTTTCTTTTATTTTTTTAAGACACACTAAAGTAAATGATATTATCAGCTTTTGGAGTTTTGTATTGTGTTTTTAATTCTCAGTGTTACAAAAAGAAAATTATGACTGTAGGAATACTGTATCAAGCAAATACTGTTTTGTCAATATGCAAAACCTTTCACCCACTTTCACAGTTTTGGGGATTGTTAGAAAAGATAATTGAGCATTGAAAGCTGATGGCAATATAGCATCACTGTCAAGAAGAAAATAAGGATTACACATGTATGTTTGTGTTATATATGTTAGAACAAATACATTGACAAATACATTGCAATGTAGACACACTCAAAATAGTTTAGATATGAGAAGCCCTAAGGCCATGTTAGTACAGCAGCCTCCCTGGACTAATACACCCTTCACAGTGGGGCCACTGAATTTCTGTGCTCAGTCAGCTATATGATTTCCCATACCTAAGCTAGCTTGCTCAGGTACCTCAGCTATCACTGTATGGCTATGTAAGTAATGCAGGCATATTAACTTCACAGAAGGCCAAGCACACAGGAACAATCAACATCCCCAGAAGAGATCCCAGGCTCTGAGTCAGTATGCTAAATCTTTTTAAGGGAATAGTGTTAGTGATAGCTTCAGTATACAACAGGGTATTCATTATGAATAATGGTAGCCCAGAGCCAGCTAATTCTATTTGCAGAGTGGTTTCCCTAAAAAGCAGATGTTGGACAGATGGTAGTCAAATGATCAGTCATGTCACCACCTACAGCACGTCCGAGGGTTGTGGGGAAAAAGATAGTGTGTGGAACATCTCATTTCTGTGGGAGCTTTGTACTTTTTTACAGGTATAAAAAGGCTCATAAAAATATTATGTTGTCGGTTAAGAATTGTAGAGCTGCTGATGGTTGGCTATGGCAAGTTAGCAAAGCTTCACCTTGATGTGCTTGTTACCCTTGGATGACTGTAAATATATAACAGAACTCTCCAAAGGTGATGAGATTCCATGCTAGCCAGAGGTTTGCAGAAGCCTTTTTTAGGCTGGAACACTTCTTGCTTCTCTTTTTATTCCTCTTCCTTGAAAACTTTTTAATGCTTTTTTTAGTCTGTTTTCTTATGGAAGCTCTCTATATGCTGTTATGTTGCTTGTCAATAGCATTGGAAGAGTATCCTTTCAACTGAAAACTGTAGTTCAATATTCTGTCACAACTGAGGTATTCAAAGCAAATACGACTGCCTGCATAGATAGTGACTTGTAGCATAGTCCAGTATTTAACAGGGCTTATGTAAGGTAGTGTTCAGTCTTTATCATCTTTGTTCAGCATGGGAACTAGATTGTACTTCCTGTGTAATAGCAAGCCTTTCCCAAGACCTAATTCTGACCATGGGTTCATAACAGTACTGATTTTCATGCATCTTAATTGTTGCTAAATACATTCATTTTGTCAGCTGAAGTCAAATTAGAAAACACATACTATGCAAATAGAACATGGTACTTAATTGTATTAAGTGGTATGTCCAGTTTGTGTCACCACAGGAGAAGCTTCTTCTGGGTCTTGTGTACAACTTTTGCAAAGGTTCAAGACTGCTCTATTAAAATGAAATCTTTGGTTTCCATTGCCCTTTAATCAAACACAAACCAGAGCTTCCAGGGATTGTAAAGGATTGTAAGGGATTTAATAATGTCTCAAGTTGAATTTGGCTCTTTTGCAGCCCATCAAAAGAAGTTGTCCTTGACAAAAACAGTATTTTAAATATCTGCTCACAAGCACTGGAGCCAAAAGGTTGCTATTTCATTTGGCAAAATACTTTCCCAAGAACAAGACTAAGACCTGAAGCTGAGCCAAAATAAGCTCTAACAGATGCTTAGCCTAGAAAGCACTAGACTGAATGGCTAAAATTGTTGATAGAGTGTACAGGAAAAGGGAAGGACAGCTAGCTAGTTCCGCTTCTGAGTTGCTGTGTGGGCAAGCTGGATCCCTTATGTCCTAGTGCTCTGCCAACCAGAGGACCTATTTCATCTGTCTGCCACCTCACTTCAGCTTCTGGGGCTTAATCCATTTCTGACTGTGAGTACTGCTGTAGTTAACAATAGACCTTCATAATAGCTGAGGAGTCTAATCTTGTTCTTTCCTAATGGACTCTGTTTTAGCTTGAACAGGAAAAACCCTTTGGATGAAGAGCCTCTGCTGTGGCCTTCCACTCACACTTTCCATACCACATCTAATACTTGAGCTTGCAAAAAAGAAGAGTTTCAGATCATAGTGAGATTTGAGAATTGCAAAGGCTGTGCTCCTGTGGTGACTGAGCTTGATCTAATGGGCCACACAGTCCTTTCCTTTCCATTTGCTGGTTCCGGCCTTGATCTGTCCTCATGTAATGCTGACTTTGCTCTCAGATCTGGTGACAAAGTTAATAACTTTCTTGGTGTCTTTTCTGTTAATGCAAAGAAAGGGTGTGGAACTCTGAGGCAAGGACAGAGCAGGACTGTAGTGGCCAGCAGTTGGGGTGATTCAGGTTGTTCTAAAAGTACAGCCTGATGATGCTGCTCTATGGCAGTTTCTGTGAAACTGCAGCTTAAGTACTTGGTCATTCTCCAGATCCTGGCAGCGAGAGGAGGTGAGGGCAAACAAGCTAAACAGTTTTCCTGAGGTACAGAGATGCCTGATCCATAACCAGAACTGAAGTCCTGGGTTCTTAAGTCAGACTGTAATCACAGATATCGCCAGGATATAAGTAGCTAATTGCCACTCTTCTGGAAACAGTCAGTCGGTCTAGATGGCTTTGTTCAAGTTAAATACCAAGCATCAGTGCTTAAGGGAAAAGGTAAATAAATGCTGGTTGTGCCGCAGTAGAGGTTGGGACAGATTCTTATCTCATTGACTTTGATGCATGCCTGGAGTAGGCCTTCTATCTGGTGTAATTGATACTAGGGTGTCTTGTGAAATGAAAATTTTCTAGAGCTTGAGGGGGAGAGGAGAGCATGTGCCAAGAATACCAACCTTGTTCATAAATCTCTAAATTCAAAGAAGCAGGTATTTGTTTGTGTATATGGCTTTATTTATTTAGACTGTTTGACACTGCGTTTCCTCCCTAGGCAAAATTCAGAAGGAGCTTTGCCTTAACTGCTCCTGTGAAGCCTGTGCCCATGGAAATACAGTATGACAATGCTCCTCTCCATAAACTCCAGCATGGCTGAATCTAAGGAACAGATAATCTCATCCCATAACTGTAACTCCTAACATCTGAAATCCAGGATCACAGTGGAGTATAGTGGTGGGAGAAAGACAGACTGCTTTAAAGAGTCATTGGCACTTAAAAATAGCCAGCATATGCTTTCTCAGGAGCATGCTGTGCTGTGCTGTAATATATAATAAACTGAGATAACATTATAATGAACAGGAGATATCCTTTGGAAGGTGTTGGTTCGCATTGATTTCAGTACCTTTTATTGGACGAAGGGAGTTCCAAAAGCACCAACTTGGGTTTGTCACAATCCTAGTAAATTATTATCCTGATATTATGCTGATGAGGTATTACGAACATGGTGGTAGCAGGCAAAGCTTCTGGGAAGTTAGGACCCAGGGGAAGCCATTGAAAATCTCGACTAAGAGCATCTGACTCTCCCTAAAAGACAGTACTAAATATGTGGCAGCACTGTGTTACCATGGGTGCATCTTGGGAAAGAGCACTGCCAGAAAAATTTTTCCCATTATTTCCTAGGAGTCAGTTTGGCCAGGTCTTGAACAAGATTGCTGCACTGCAAACAGCTTGGTTTGTATGGCTTGGCTAGAGCTGCTTTTGGGAGACATGTGAGCTTTGATTTGGTCACTGGTCCAGACCTTGTGAGGTCTGGTAGAAGAGGTTTACTCCATCCTATTTAAAGAAGCCTTAGTGGGTTGCTCTAAAGAACTGGGGTATTGGCTTCAGCTTCAAGTTAATGAAACCATAGCAACATGCTGTGGGATGCAGCAGTTGACAGGCTATATATTAAGAATTGTTCAGTCTCTGTGAAAGTGGGAATAAACCTCCAATACCTGATTTTAAAAAACTACAAGTTTGCCTAAGACTGTGAATTTAACAGTGAGGGGTCTAGGACATAAATAAAGTATTCAAGTTCCATCTAGCAGAAGCTGGATGTGCTTGCTGTAATGTAACTGTAAGGAACTATCTTCACAGAGCGACTAAGCATAATCTGAAACCAGTTGTCTCTGTAAGCATAGACAAAGTCACAACAAGAATGACATGCTGATCATTGGCTAGAAAATGCCATGAAATATTTCGTGGCTCAAGGAGCAGACATGTTATTCTCTGTAATAGGAGAATTATTTTTTTTTCAGTCTAGTTTGACCTCAGATTGTTTGTTCATTCTGCTGTCAGAATTTGGTGATCTGTAAGTCCAGGACACTGTCTTTTAAATGATGCCTGTATAATTTTCTACAGTTTTTCTCTCCAGTTATCTCTGACATTGTGGAGCACTTAAATTCAACAAAACCTAAATTGCTGAAGTTAACTTCTTTGGTATGTTTATGGGGGTTTTGAGTGCTACCCTTGAAAAGCCCTTTGCAATGCCCCAACCACTTACTGATACTCTACAAAATGAAATTACAAGCAGTGTTTATTCCTGAGCAATATTAACTTGCAGTATTTCTGGCTCATAGGAAATCTTACCTCAAGTTTATCCCAACTCAGAATAAAAACACTGCTTGCAGTAATTTGCAAATCAGAAATTTTTAGGTACTCCCTTGGAAATGGCAGCTACTGATTGAAATCACCTGTTTGCTTATTAGACAATGAAATGTTGAGCAAGGCAGAACAGCTGATTAGAATCTGAAAGCTTTGAGGTTTCCAGCCAGAGCTTCTGTTTTGGAAGAAGGAGTACTGGAAACCCGGAAAGTCTGTGCTTTGCCTCCAGTTTCTTTAGGCTCTAGGTTACCTTGGAAAAGAAGCCTAAAAGCCCTTACTGTCTGTAGTCCTGGTATAGTGCACCAGATTACTAGGCTAGTAATCAGAGTAGGTAGGGCTTGAACAAATTTGATTTCTTTTTAATTTTTGACCAGAACTACTAGTGATGTCCTACCTGCTGTGTGGTCCTCTAGCAACTGGCAAAATGCAAGTATTGTGTGTAAGTAGAACTATAAACAGGATATGTTGTGCTGTCCAAAAAGGTAGCAAAAATCTGCTGTGATTTTTTTTTTTTTTTCCCCTGCCAAATTCAGAGATCTCAGACATTTGAGGCTCCTTTTTAAAATCAGATCTGTACTCCAGCTCTGCTGGTGTTTTCTGTGTCCTGTATGTGTTTTTACTTGAAGAGGTGCTTGGGTTTCTCAGTCCTGAGATTGGGTTGAAATTCACTACAGACAAGTGCACTGTCAGCTAGAGAAGAATTAAATACAACAATGCCCCTGACTTGGGATGCATGCTTGTGTCAGGGATCTGTGATCCTGTTCTCCTCTCTGATTTTGGAGTGTGGGTTGGTACTGAGGAGGGTGAGGACACTGATGCATAAACAAATATAAGGGTTGCTTTGGTATTGCAGTTCATAGCAAGGCAGGGTGTGCTTACAAAGTCTAGTGTGACACAAATTAAACCAATCTGTTTCTCAGTTAAAGAGAAGCTAATAACAAATGTGCCTATAAACACTTTTTCTGATTATGCAATTTTTGGCTTATGTGGGAGATACCTACATAAAGTTAGCTATCATGAATAGGTAGTGAGGTCCTTAGTGCACTAGCAGCTGATGTTAGTCCAACCAATAGCAGAGTTTCAACTGCTTTTGGTTGATCTAAGACTTGCCCCATGTATGAAAACTAGTTGTACGTGGAAGTCCCCAAAACCTTACTTCTGAAGTATCTTGTTCCAATATAAGGATTTTTGGAGGCCTGGGCTTACTCATCTGAATCTTCTAAAACATTGACCAGGCTCTTCAATATGTTCCTTGAGCACTAACTTTGTCAAAAGTGTACAAGTGTTCTCTATGTAAAATTGCAAGTGTGTTTTCATGAAAAGCTATCATACCTCCACCTGGCTATGTGAATACAACATCAAGGTGAATCAACTGGTGGCATTGCATGGAACAAAAAAAGCTATTCCTTATTTAGGAGGAACTTATCTTGAGATTTCTGTCACTTGGTGTTTTTTGGTTTTTTTTTATGGCACTGTTTGTGTTGCATCCTCTGTTTTAGCTGACATTTTCTGTTTTCAGTTTTGCTGATGGACTTCAGTGGTATTTCTGTCCTACAGGGATCAATTAACAAGTTCACTTTCCTTTATATTGTAAGTAAATAGCCTCATGGGGAGGGACTTTAAGTCACTAATAGTTGTAGCAGGAAGATAATGAAGGTTATTTATCAGCTGTCCAGCTGTCTGTCCATGTGACTGAATTGGGCAGCAGTTGACGGCTTTGTATTATAGTCATTTTGGGAACTTTATTTGGGCAAGTGACCTTCTTTGTGATTCCTTGTGTCTGACAACTGTGTGCAGAGCAAGCAAGTGAATAGAAACTACCACATATGGTTGGTTTGGGTTTGCAGGCCAACACTCTTGTCTCCAGTAATACATACCTGCAATTCCTTCTTGGCCATTGAAAGGGATGGGAAGATACTCTGCACCATGAAGATGTCTTCCCAAAGGAGTAAAAAAAATGTTATCTACAGTGCCAAAACTAATAGACAATAACAAGTTCCTCTGTATGTCATCTGTTGCCTTTTCAAACTGAGGGGTGCAGCTTGAGGACTGGCTCCATGAACATCTAAAAATTGCTAGATACACCCTCAATCCAAACAGCTCTGGGTGGTTCTCCTGTGCTCAGAGGGAGGGAATCAATTTCAGGAGCACACTCCCCAATCTGTTACACAACCTGAGCATGCAGACATTTAAAGTATTTGCCATAGATGATTCTGATGTTTTCAATTCCCTAAAGAGACCAAACGTTTTGCCTCCACTTTGAAGAACTCTGGCTGCCTTCTCTATGTGTCAGGGAGGGCAATGGGAGTGGCTTCTAGTCTCTTCTGCAAAGCACTGTGGAACATCACAGTGTATGGCACTGTTGAGGTCCCACAGGAAGAGATACTTGCAGCAGACATGGCAAGGCAGAGCTGGCAGATGTAATAATGAGCCAGAAGCACAGAGAGGTTTGATCTGCAGCACATGAAGAACTTATAAACTGTGCTTTATGTGTGTTAATAGGCTAAGCTGTTTATCCACGTTTTGTGTGGCTTGTTTTCAGCTACAGCAGGCACTATTAGAAATATTTAGACAGCTCTTCAAAACATCACCAGCTCACTGGGCCTCAGTTTTGTTGAGACGGTTTTTGACACTAATAAAAGTCAATACATGAGGGCATGTATACCACAGAACACAGTTATGACAATAGAAGGGTAGGATGTTGCCGTCTGTCAACTTTGTATGTACAATGCCATTGATTTGAAGATGGCTACTGTAACTTTGCTTCCTAGTAGGTCAATTCTCTTCTTAGGATGGAGAAGGGACAAAAGAGTTTCCTGGAGAGCTGGGGGCTAGGATCAAGCTGGGAATTGGAGGAAGTGTGCCCAGTCTAATGGATAACTGAGGTAGCAGTGGTGGTGCTAGTGTTAAGACATCAAAATGAAGCGTTCTTGGGATTTGTCTGTGAAAGGTCTGAATATATCTGGTGAGAAAGCTTTCTTTTTGGTTTCAGTGGAGACCCAGGTGCTGAGGAAAAAGCAAGAGTAAGAAAAGAGATGAAAGAACTTGTAACCAAGGTTGCTTGTGTCAGATTCTGGATGAACAGCAAGGTCCAGTTTCCATTGCTGTTGGGAATCTTTTAACAGCAAGAAAACAAATCTGTAAAGAAGGAAACATACAAAGCTACAAGATGGAGGTATGTGAGAATCCTTGACATAGCTAAGGAATGCAAAATTGGTCTTAGTGTATCTATTTGCTAAATCCTCTATTAGAATTCTTGCTGATCCTCAGCCTCTGTCAAACCATTTCTGTATGCAGGAAAGCATTGTGTTTACAGGTCTTTGAAGAATTATCTTAGGTTTCCTGCAGACTTGTAAACCAGCTGTTTATTTCCTTCAGTCTTAATCTTATGCTTACAAGAAAAAGTGTTTGGAGCTTGAAGTTAGGCTGAATTGTCTTCTCATTCCTTCAAATTATGCTCATAGAAGCTGATTCTGATGCTTGTTGCTAGTTAACTGTGGTATCCTAACTGCTGAGTTTGTCTTGTTATCTCTATAGACAGGCTGCTCTGTTACGAGGTATTGTTGGACTGGAGAAGGGAAGGGTTAGGCAAAATAGTTTGAACAATTGTGTTGGTTTAAATATTTATAGCTAACCAGCAACTTCTTGTGATTGGGTTGTAACTGTGTGGTTTTATTTGCTTCTATAAAATATGACAAATGCTTTCTTCTTCCCACCATATATAAAATTATATGCTCTTTAGGGTAGTGACTTTTCAGTTCATAAGGCTCAGAGGACCCCTTGTGACCCTTAAGCATACCTATACTGTCACCAGTAAAATGATCTTAAGTCTTCAGCCTTTGATTCATTATCCAAGCCAAGCAGCATGGGCAGAGTTGACACTTGCAAGGACCATATCCTAAGTAAGCTCTTGGTGTAAACCAAAGAACTATTTCGCGCTATTCTTGACATCAGCTAAATACTATTACGGTGTTTTGGGGGGGGGGGTGGGGGGGTGGGGGGGGGGGGTGGTTTGGTTTGGTTTTTTTCAACCAATCATTTTTGAAGCTGAGTAGAAGGATGTTTTCTCTATTGTGTGCTTCTTGACTGAGTATCTTGCATAAGCAAGTAAAAAAAAAAAAAAGAGCCTCTCTGATCTAGTTCAGAAGTACTGTTTTGGAAATGCAGTTTCTACTGGCATAAATTAATGGGCTTCCAAAAAATAACTATTGCATAGAATATACAGTTCTGTTTTGACATTGCATATATCTAGCACTATATGTTTATCTAAAAGATAACTTATGAAATTAAAGTAGCTCAATATCACCTCCAGCTGAAAAAACACAGCTTTTATACAGCATAGCCCTTGGGAAGCTTAGGCTTGTGTTTTTTGGATCAAATTACTTTTCCAAGTTGGAGACCACTTTGGAATTTTGGATCCTCTTTGAGTTTAACATGATCAAAAAAGAAAATTTGGCATGTACGTTCCCTGTGTCTACTGGTTCAGAATTTATTGGTAGGAGTTCTTCTAAGAATCAGTTCAGTATAAATTCTGGAAAATAATCTGATGTTAATAGAATATTATACAATGAGAATACACATGGGTAATTCTGTACTAGACCCCTATGTGTCCTCAGAAGTGAATTTCTAGGCAATTGTCTGTGTGCTAAAGCAACTGACTGGAGAGGAAATTGTGTGTTTCTGTCATGATACCTGTCTGAAGGAGGTCTGAGTCAATTTTGGTGGGATTTGGAATATCTTCAGTAAAAATACCAGTTGTCACTGCGAAGATGCTTGGGCATGCTGACAGGAACTGCACAGTTAAGTGTGTACTGTTGAGCACAAAATTCTTCAGAAAATCAAAGCAACAGCCATAGAATTGAAAACTACTGTATAAGTGCACTGTGGAAGACACAAGGCTATAAACTTAGTATCTAGTCCTTCCCTTCATTCCTCATTTAATCTTCCCTTAGGGTGAGTACCAGTAAAGTTCAGTTTAAGTCATTAGTCTGAAATTTGTCCAAAGTACTTGAATATTTGATCAGTAAATATAGGTAACCTGGAAGATAGAGAAGATGGTTTGTTATGGGCAAATGAGAGATCATACTGTGTAATATGCAGTTCATGATATTTGAGGTTGACCTTTGGTTTTTGGCACTGCAGAATATTTTCCAAAATAAGCACAAACCAGTAAGTTCCAATTCAAGAGCTCTCTGTGCTGTGAATCCATTCCCAGCAAGGGTTCAGATTTAAAGCATCCAGCTTTAAGTTGTATTGAAATGCAGCTCCTTATTCTTTTCACATAAAGAGTTGTGTTATTCTCTTGTAGTGGATTAAAATGACTTGGAAAGAATGCTTTTTAAGAATATTTTTATTTTTTTAGAGTTCTGAAGTTCACTGCTAAGTTGATAAATTGTCTTTTTCATTCCTCCCCAATCACCATCTCATTTTTCCCCTCACAGATATTCAGGCTTTATTTTAATTATTATTTGTCTAAAACCTATCTAGCTGTGACCCTGGAAGAAATAAATAAAACTGATTACTTTACACTGCCAAATTCTGTAGTAATTCTTTCTCCCATTTCAGTTAAGATTAAAATATGCAATGCAGTGGCAATAGGGAACATCTTGCATGTTTGAGAATTACAGAATGGCATTTTGGTACACTGGCTTACAGGAGGACCAGGAGTTAACTTTGATGGAATAACTGAAAACCAGTGGGGCCAGATATCCACTTGGTGGCAACCTCTCTGTTTCTGATGAAGTTTATAAGGTTTTGAAAGCTGCATTTGCAGAAAAGATAACGGTATGTCCAGATAGGCAATAGTTTGATGCTTCCTACCACATGGAAGGCCTGTGCACAGACTACTTCCATGAGATAACATACAAGCAGAAAGAAGATGGCTTTCAGTTTTTATTAACCTTTTAAAAGCATCCACTACCTTTTAGCTCAAGGGAAATGTATGTGAAAACTTCCAGAAAATAAGGAAAGCTTTGTTGTCAGTAGAAGAAATTGGAGGACAACAGCTAAGAGAACTCTCCCCTGTTAGCCAATTTCAGTTTGACTATTCCCTACATGTGTTTAGTCCTTGCCCCTGTCTTTTTTGCTCCACAGATGCAGGGGACAGCATGACATAAATGCCAATCTGAACACATAGTTCACACGTAATGTTCTTGTAAATGTCATGTTCATTAACCACTGCAAATTGGGAGTTTTGATCCAGGGCTGGAGACTATAGCTGACTTTAAAAAAATCCTTTCTTTTGATGGCTGGTAGTTAGTGTTAAATGATGGCAATGGTGCTCACCTGCTTGTCAAAAAAAATTAATCCATGCTGTGGACTCCTACCAAAGGTAAATGGAGAACATCTAGCTTGGTTCATATGATCCATGTTTGCTGTATAAACTCTGAAGACTGATTATTGTTAGAGAAATGATGGGTGTAGCAATTACCCTCAAACAGACTCTGTTAATCAAACAACCGTTTTCTCCCAAAAAGGCACTTAATGAGCAAATGAAAGTGAGCAAGTTTGAAGTTGCAAGACCACTTTACCATTTACGACAAATGCTTCTTACTAGCAGAAAGAAGCTTCTACAGCAGTATCAAATTTTGTTGCTGGTGTCATGAATGACGTTGAGTAAACTGGCCATGACAAGCAAAACCTCAGTAGGCAACATGCTTTGTGAGCTTGTGTTTGTGTCTGTATTGCTCCATCGTTCACATTATGCAATGGACAGTGTAGAAAACTGCCTAGGGTCATCAGAACCTGATGACTTGGGTTCCTCCTGTGGCTCCATCTCTATTTGCTTCTTTTTGTAACTAACTGGTTTATTCTGGTAGCACAGTGCATTACAGGGCACAAACCCAGAAGGTTCTCTGCTGCTTCCTGGAAACCTAATAGTCTATACTCTTAACTTTCTAGTGTTTGATTCCTTCTTTTCTACACAGACTTTTCTAAACCGTTAGTTCATTTGCATTCTGCCAGAAGAAATGTTCCTTCAGGCAGTTGATAGAATAATCTGTAAGTATTGTGGTTTTAGCTAGCATACCAGAAGTTCTGGCTCAGCCCAGGTTGCTCAGATGGGCATTCCTGGGACTGTAGAGCAGTCTCAAGGGCATAATAAGAGCAGCAGTTATAACAAAAGGCAAAGGGCAGTATCTAGAAATCTAGACGTGTCTCCTCTCCGTAGATTTTTTAAGGTAGTGCCAATGCAGAGAATAAGAGATTCCCATTTCTCATGAGCAGGCCCGCTGTGAAGAAGTTTATCTAGGATAGTTGGTAGTGGCATGAGTTGAGAAAGATCTTAAGTTGCCCAAATTCACAATGTGAGTGAAAGACATACGACAGAAGTAGCTTAAGTTGTAATTTGTTCTTGCCTTTCCTTCTAATTTCTTTCACCTTTAAGCTTCCCCTTATCAAACATCCCAAGATGGCAGCTAGAAAGGAATGAGAAGAAAATATAGAAATAAAGGCTATGCATCAGATGCTGAATAGCATTGCCTTACCGATATCTATGCTTGCTTAGCATAGTCTGAAATTTTGAAGGGTGCTGTGTTCTGTGTAGGTTTTGGGGTTTTTTTATGTCACACCTTACATAACATTGCACATAATACATAATATTATTCATGTACTACAGTTTAAAGAAACTCTGGTAGAGTGATAACTCTATTTGTGAGCTACAGGGATCCTAAAAGTTTGGTTTTTTCTATTTAACACTTTCCAGAAATCTGTTGAATTCTATGAGAAAAACTCATACCATTTGAGGATTTTTTATCTTCCTCTCTTTCCCTTTTAGCTGGGACTATCAAGAACACTTAGTACAGCTAGTTACTGATACTCAGAATTTACTCCCATTCTCAGAAATGATGCTTCCAAACGTGTCATGCAGCATGAATTCCAACTTGCTCGTGAGCATAAAATTGTCTGGTTCCTCTATAGCAGAGAAGACCTTCTGTTTAGTGATTTCTACTGTTAATGGGTTCTCAAGTATTTTTCAGATTGAGGAGAGACTCTACAGAGCCTAAAACTGCCAGATTTATTTTTCATTCAAGGATCAAATCTTGTCCTCATTGGGTAGTTGTATGTAGAGAAGGAAATTGAGAGGGAGAGGAGGGGAAATATCAACTGAAAATATTTGTGAAATATATGTGAAATATTTGCTGTGAATATCAACTGAAAATATATGTGAAAATATTTGCTGTGAATTATATAATCCAAAATTATACCAAGACTAAATAATCTACTGTCCATTTTAAATTAGAAATGCCATTATTTTTCTAATGCAGTTGTTCAGTGGTGAACAGCATTGTCTTGAGAAGTTTGCTGGCAACTGCAGAATAATATCACAGTATAAAAGCACAAATTAGTAGTTGGCACAACAAAGTTGATTTGCAAATTGTATAGCTCTGTTGAAAAGCAATATGAGGAATCCTTTTCCCACCCCTCAGTTCTGCAGAACATTTTTTCCATTTTTGCAGTGTGACTTAAGTTCTTAGGTTTTGGTATTTAAAGGACGGGTGCTGCGTGCAAAAATCTGAGCATAGAAATATTGTTTTTGGAAGGATATTGTAGTTGGAAATTGGAGAGGCACTGAACTAAAAGGGCTATGGCAGACTAGGAAGGAACAAAAGTACTGAACCTTGGATTTGTTAATGTAGTTTCCACTTCATGAAAATAAAGCTGTCCCAGAAACTTAACTACTATTCTGAATAGACTTCAAAACCGATCCCCACAGCTTTAAGCTGGCCTTCAAAAAGCCCTGTATTTTGAGGGATAGATCTTATTCATATGCTAAATGAATGACTTAGCTGTTCAGTTGCTTGAGCTCTGCAGAAAAACACTAAGAAATACAGTTTCTGAGCATATTCTCTTCTTAGTGTGGATTTCTACCTGAAAAAGCCTTATGTTTGATCTTAACAAAACTAACTATACTAGATTCATGTATTCCTCTTATGTTTTCTGAAGACTACACTTGAAAGAATAGAAATTGTGTGGAGGTAGTAAATCATGGACGTATTTGAGACTTAGCCATTGGAATGACAGGTCAGGATAAATATCCCATTTTGTACTTGTGACTCATACAAAGAAATGGCATACTGTGTACCAACTTCTGAAAAGGCTCTTTAATGAGTATGTAAACATCAGGCAGACACTGATATGTCTTAAATCTTTCAGGTGATAGTATGTCCAGGATAGGGCTTGTTGAAGGCATGGTTTTGCAACAACTCATCTGACTGGGCCAGAGTTTCTAGGTAGAGGCCTTCTGAAAACCCCTGTCTGGGTCCAGAGGCTATCACAGAGGAAAACTCTGGGGGACTTGCTGATATAATGCTGATAATAAGTGGCCTAAGGAAAAGGTTGAGGGTTAAGTGATAAAACTGGAAAATGAAATTGCTTCTTCCAAAGTTGAGCTGAGCTGAGAGTCAGACTTGGAGAACATTCAGAGAAGCAGGCTTTGTGAAGTTTTAGAATGATGGAAGTACCAAATGCTTAATATCCCAAATAATTTCTGAATGACGGAGCCTCTCTGAAAGCACTTGATTGTGATCTCAAATTATACTTCATATACATACTGCAGGCTTTGAATATCTGGAAATGGGGTGTGTGTGTTGTCTTCACCCCTGCTTTTCCCCCCACACCCATGGGGATCTCTTAAACGTTGTAGCTGAAGGGATTTGAGTGTTTTCCACTGGTTAAAAACATTCTTGTACATTGGATAAGGATTCTATTTGTAGCTAAGCTATTTAAGGATTACTAAAATGATAGGCAAACTATAATTATGATACAAATACTAATTATTGGAAAAATGGGACAAGTTCTAATTTTAAGACTGCTAAATATTCAAAACTGCTAAATATTGTTTTTTCAAGACTGAGCTTCAAATTACCTTCACTTTTAATTTAAGCAGTCTTACGAAATAGATTACAATGTTTTGGAGTGTTCTATCTGCAATATCTTTTATTTTCAAAGAAACGTGCTTGTACTAGAACAACTTCTAGTGACTGACCTTGATATGGACCCAGGCCTTGATGAGCTCTGTGCATCCTTTGCTGTTCCATTCACTGTCCCATTCTACTATAACCCCGGGCATTGCTAGGAGTTAGTTGGAACTTCAGCAGGTTGTTGTGAGGTGCAGGCAAGTCCTGCCCATTGATGCCTATGCAAGAAGAAATGAGTGGGAAAGTAAGAGCATGGACACTCTATGCACTCAATATCACAAGTACTGAGCCTGTTTACTTCTTTTAAATTGTATTTTAATGCATTACTGAAGTTCTGTTTAAAATATTTGGGTTTTCATCTTCGTAATTAAAAGAAACAGTGTGTGGAAAAAAAAATGTTATCCCTGCAACCCAGCAAATGGCACTTTATATCCCCAAACAAGGAATCAATTAGACTTAAATTGATAGCTTATGAGGTTTGTCAAATGTGATCTGTAACATGAATTGGAATATAAACCACATGGATTAACAAGTTGCCATAGAAACTTCTTCTGAAATTGGAACTGAAACTTGCTGAAGAACACAGTCCATGACATTTTGTTAGCTCTAAGCCTTTATATGTAATATTTGCTGTAACAATAGCTATGTGATGTGATTTCTTTTTTCGTCCTCCTAACTTCCATTAACACTGGAAATGGGTTGTTTATGGTAACTCTGCAGTTGCTCTGGTTTTTCTAGCTGCTAGGGTTCGCTCCATTCAAGTGATGACTCTAAGTCCTGATGTTGCAGGTATTAGGTATGGAATAATAGGCTGCAATTATGTATTTAGTATTTGCATCCAAATGGGTTTGGCAGTTACAGGCTAACTTCAGGAATGTGCATGTACCTGCACAGTAGCAGTTATACTCCTATATATACTGTTCACTCTTTAAAAGCTATCTATAGCTGAAATCACCAGCTTCCACAACTCAGCTGCTAAACTGGATCTAGAGTGACCCTCTGTGCAGTAACAATTAGCTGATTCAAATTGTGGATGGAGCATGTGGACCTTCCATTTCTAGGACAGCATTTTAAATCTTGGTGTCTTCTCACTGCTCTCACCCCTGGGTTTGTGCAGCTCAGTGCATCTGCAAACTAGACATCTATAGCTTTTGAGAGAGACTACCATTAAAATATGCAGAGACCTATTGCTGAAGTTGAAGTCCACATTTATATCCACCATCTAATCATGGTTAGGGGAATGGAAGGCTGCTCTGCTACTCTCCTGTGTTGTGTGCTATCTGTAGTCAGGTCTTTTGTCTTCAGGGCTGTTAGTCCAATACTTCTTGTGCTAAAGTCACTTGAAATAAAGATCTGGCTAAGCTGCTAGGATATAAAACTAAAATAACATTGAAGTGACTTAGTGCAAGAGAGAATGTCAAATCCTTGTTCAACTGAAAGTGAAGGGATATAAGACAAGAGTTCTGATCCAGATTTTAAGTGAGCTTGAAGTAAATCAACAAATATCCTTAGCTGTAACTTTGTTCAAAGTTGTTATTTTCAACAGTTTTGTCCTGGAGAAATCTGAGACTTGGCATGAAAAAAGACAGCAAAAACTTTAGATGACTAGACAGCCAGGTCTGGCTAATCCAGATAGCTTTTAAAGCCCGTATTAGGTTAATTGAAAAGCCTACATTGTTGACCTATTGGTTTGCTTACACTTTAAGGCTTTGGATACCTAGACATCTGGATGAGGCATCCATGGAGTAGCGAGGTCTCTGTGTAGTAATAGCTAACTGAATCCCCCTTTAAGCTTTAGCCTGCTGTTTAACACGTATTTACAAGTGCTCAGTGTTTTGTGCTTGACCAAACTATAATATATATACTCGTTCCTATTAATCAATGTAGAATCATATTTGAAACAGAACTGTTTTGTGCACTCTGATTCCTCAGTCAAACCAAGTTTGAATACTCCATTTTCAGCATTTTTACAAGTAGTAAGATGTAGCCTTTTGCTGCCATTTTCAATCTGTTCTTTTAGGACTGTTGTTTAGTTTAGATTTTAACTATTTATAAGGACCCTCTGATGTGCATTTTGGCTGTTCTTAGCTCTTACTGGAAACTGAGACTGAAGTATTATAAAAACATAACTAGTGCATGCAGTCTTGGGTTGTGTGCCAAAATAAAGAAGGGACTGGGGGGCAGAGGGAGGTAGGAATAACTGAAATGAAAGAGGTCATGTTCTCAAAATAAGTGGCTGCAACTTGGCATAACTTTGGAAATTGCATCTGTTTATGCTAGTGAAGAATTTGGCATAAAATAGTTGCCAGTTCAATCTAGGATTTAGTTCTCTAACCCTTCTGAATATAATTTGGAATTCTAGTCTTGACCCCACGAGTCTTGTTTCCTTTATTTCTCTAAAGATGATGGAATAATAAGGTTGGCTGGCTAGGTCAGAAGATTGGAAAATTATTTATGCATTATGACTCCTAAAGTGAATGCAGTTATAGCAAGATCCTTTCATAAAGATTTTGTAAAATAATAGTAGTGCTAAAAAAATCATTAGAGCTGTAGTTAGTGGACAGATTTATCAGTCTCTTTTGAGGCCGTAGTTCCACTTAGAACATGAATCCAGAAAAAAAATGGGCTCTGCTATATAAACAACTGATGCAGCTGAGCCTTTGATTCTTTATGGAGCCTTGCAGAAAATGTGCAGTTTGCGGGAGTGGGATATGGACTTCTTAGTGTATGAAACTGTTGTGGTAAATACCCTTTTAGCATATTGCATCTTACTATTTTCATGGATCTGATAATCTGCATAACAATAACAGTAAGCACTCATGCTACTAGAGTTAGCAAGTCTGGACTAGTTTCTCTTGTTGTGACAGTGCTGCTGTATTGACAGGAGAAGATTCAAAAACCTTTATTTATTTGCAGTTGGGTTTCTTTTTTTTTTCTATATACTGTTCAGTTGACAGCCCAGCTAGTTACCGTGCAGAAGAAAGGAATATAATTCCTTAATGCCTAAAAGCTAGATAATTGTTTACATTATTTATAGTTGAATTTTTAGCAATAGTGGAGTCAGGGGTGGGGGAGGGTGTGGGGAATTATATAACTGTAAAAACAAATATAATTGCAGTGATATTTTATAAAAATATTAAATAGACCAATGGAAAACTACAGATAAAATGTCAAGGAATGTACACAAAACCTGATTCTGTGGAAATCACCTTCCACAGCCCTTCCCTTTTGACAGCATGTAAAGGGGTCTCACCATCCTCAGTTATCCCTCAGCTGAGTCAGAAGAGCTGCAATGATTACCAGCTTAGGCTCTGACACAGCCCAGTTGACTTTGAGCTGGTATTTGTGCATCTGATAATACTTCTATTGGTGTAGGATGTAAACACATGCATGGCAGAAATAGGATAATGCCGCAACTTTTTTTCTGCAGGAATAAAGACTGGCAAACACCTGCAAATCATCCCCACCCCCACCCCACCCCCCACTCCAACAACCAGCCAATCCACCAGACAGCCCTTGAATCTTACTCTGTTTTCTATTAGTATTTATCCATGCAAACTTCTGCTTACAAGCACATTTCTAGAAAGAGAAGACTAAATTCTTTGTAAAATGTGCTTGCATGAGTACTTGTGCATGATCTTGTGTAGTCACTGTGATTTGAGTCATGCAGTGTGACACAAAGCAATATCCATATAGGATCATCTCATATCCATATAGGATAGGAGGATGAGTGTGAATGGTGGGTAATTGATGTAAAACAGCCTAGAGTTGGATAGCATAAAACTGTCAATTTACTTGTGCTATTAGGAGTTCAAAAAATGAATAAGGATCATATTTCTAAATTAAAAGTTTGGTCAAATGTTTTTCTACAAAAAAATATAATAAATGTTTTTTGGAAATTTCTGTTGTCATAAGAAATTATTTAAATCAGGTTTCATGCACGCTTTGCAAATTTATTAGAACCATGACTTCACAGAACACACTTAAAAATCTGAATCAAACCAGATTTTGCAAATAGATTTATACTTTATTATTGTTCCCAATGCAGTTGACCACTTTTCAGGAACAGTTCCACTGAACTCAACAGGGTTATTTATGGAATAATGAAAACAATGCTGAGACTTCAGTAAGAAAATGTTTCAAATGCTGTAGCTAAACACAGGTCTGAAAACATCAGGTTGAGGCAAGTGTTGCAGACATAAGAGGGTGTTGATCTTCTGTATTCCTTGCGTCCTCTGTATTCATTACAATTTCTTATAAACAATTTTGGTCCTGTCCATGCTTTTCACTTAAAGCACCTTGTAATAGTAACATTACAGTCTTGCTGCTACTTTGTCACAGCATGTTCCTTCCCAACTTTAAGAACTGACCTTACTTTCTCTAAAGCTGAATCTTAAGCAGCACAGATGTCTGTCTTTACCTGGTCATTGAAGCTTTACCTGCTTCATTGAGATTCCCTGAATCTCATTTTCTAGCATCTTTTTACAGCTATAAATATGAAGCCTAGAAAGAGGGTCATGTTGTACTCAACTGCAGAGGCAAAAATAATTTCACAAGAGACATTCTGTGAAAAATCAGTCTTTTGTACAAGTAGGTGTAAGTTTACCAGAAGAAAGGATGTGGGAGACTATAAAGTCCATAGACTTCCTGTAGTACTACCTAATGCACACAAACTAGCAGTCACATAACACTTTTACAGTCATGCTGCTGCATTGCTCCAGTCTTCAAAGTGTCTGGATCCACCTCTGTCTGTGGTTTTGCAACGTTGTCTTTCTTTGCATGATCTTGCACAAGTATGGCTAACTGCATAAAATTATATGAATGTTGCCTAGTAACACTGATGCACAAAATAACTACCAGAGTATTCTCTACAGGGATTACTTGCTTAAGGCTTAGTAGACTCAGGGAACACTTAAAATGCATATTTAAGAAATATGTGACTACATTAATATGCTTACTCATTCCTTAACTTCTAATGTGAGGTAACATTGAGATTGGCCTCATTATCTACAATATGTCACTCAGACTGGCTCAGTGCTAATAGTCACTATATCATCACCTGTGATAAGGGTAAAATGATGGCCATTTTAAATTTTAACTTTTATTTGCAAAAGATGTTCAGTCAGCGCTATTGACGTGAATGTTCCTCTGCTGTCTTACAGATTCACACAATGCAATAGATTAAAACATTTTTCTTGTCTTTTGTAATGTTTCAAGCGTCAATTCCTTTGCCTGTTAAATGTGTTTCTGAGCATTTGAAACACTGAAAAATGATTAAAGAGTAAAACCCTAAATAAAAAAACTCCTTAGATCATCAGGTTCCTTTTGTCTAGTAAGCCATGATAATCACCATGTACCCCAGGATTATTTCTCAAGAAGAAAATTGACTTAAACATCTTGCCTTCACTGAGTTATTAAGACCTGGCAAGTCACATGTAACTGTGTTATACCATGCTTTGGGTAAAGCTTCTAAGCAGACCGTGGTGACTAGTTTAATTTTTTTAAAAGTGCAAACCAACTGGAAGCCTCTTACTGGTCTGATGAAGACAGAGCTGAGGGTTCAAAAGCTTAAGGAGAAAGTTTGAAAGGCAAGTGATGACTAGACAAGGTCATTGTATTTAAAAAAAAAAAGAAGAAAAAAGTGCACATAACTATAGCACTACTCTATGCATGGGGATATGCAGTCAGTAACATTTTCTAATCTAGTGCTGTTATCCAGCACCAAACTTGTCCTGTTTGTAGCCATTCTACATCCTTCAGGGGGAATTATGGTGGTGGAGTCTCTGAAATAAGCCAGAACTTAGTTTCTATCTTGCTCATGAAGCTGAATTTACCCCCAATAAAGAAAACAGTTGCTCTTCAGCTATCTGTCACTGTTCCTAGTAACTGCTATTAAAAATATAATGAACTGAATATGGCTTTCTCAGTAAGGCTCTGAAATTTTATACACTAGGTACAAATCTGATGCAATTTGAATAATGAAATATTCTTGGGGTTCGTGGTTTTAGCTGAAGTTGGCAAAGTGAAATATCTCACAAAGGAAAAGCAGTTTAGGTAGCTCAGACTAAAGCACAGATAGATGGTTGTGGTAAGAGGAAGTCAGCAAATTTAAGCTAGAAATTATAGGTAAACTGTTAATACTGTGGATAAACAAACAATTGCAAAATGTGCCTAGAATGTGGTGAGCTTTATGTAGTTTGACAGCCTTGTATTAAGACTGGTTGTCACTCTAAAGTTTTCAAATGGTTGAGTTATTGTCTTCCTCCTTAACAGGGAGCGCATGGTATTCTTGTGTTGCAGTCATGGAACAGTGGCTCACTGGAAAACAGTGTCACTATCAGCATTAAAGGGGTGGGGGAAGCTGAATCCCTGAAAGATTAAGTATTGGGTCATGGTATACCAAAGCAGTGTTGTGGCTTGGCTCTGGTAATTTTTGTTTGCCTAAGTTGATGCTAACCACGGAAAACTGTGCATTAGTCTTCTCATTCAGCTTCGTGCTTTGTCCCTAGCTACTTAGCCTGTGGCCTCCTGCAGATACAGATGTTCTGCTGTTTGAAGTATAGGAATTCAGCACACCTTTTGGAGACTGATTAGTGTTTTTGTGTGACTTACATGCACACTGGGGGTCTTGGTTGCCAGCTGTCAGTAGTGGTTTGTAACCAAAACATAGACCAGAGGGGTCAGAGTCCTAAAATGAGGAATGTCATGGCCTGACATTCACATGGGGTGGGAAGCTGTCTAGGCAAGGCAAACTCAGCGCTACCTCAGGCTGCAACTGTAGTTGAGTTGCACACATTATGGAGAGGATGCAGTAAGTTATAGTGATAGGTTTCCTTTTTCTGGCTCCAGTGGGAGCAGGCTGAACCCTCTGCTAAGAATGCGGAGCTGACTTTTGGCCTTTTCAGGCAATGGATTCTGACACTCACCCTCATTCAGATCATTTTGACAAGTTCAGCCTGTTAGAACAGGAGATTACGTTTAAGCTACTGGAAGTAAGGACTTTGCCTGCTGTCACTATGTTTTGCCTGCAATGAATAGCAGTCCTGCACAGAGCACAAATCCATTTTTGTCTTGCCTTCTCTGAAACAAGATTACCTTTGTTTCACCCTAGAGTGAAGAACCTGGTCCTTTTAAATACCTCATGGTAACACATACAGTTTCCCTTACCAGTACTTTCAGCATCTTTAGCACTGTGTGCCATTTTCCAGATGCTATGTTCATGGATTTATTAATGTACCAAAGACGATAAATTTACTTGGGGAATTATTTTCAGCCCAGATCACAGTGCTGCTTTTATTTGCTGATGAGCCTCTGTATTTCTTTGCCAACATTCCTGCATGTTTCTGGTTCTTATTTATTTTTCTAATGCTAGTTTACTCTCATTAATCACTCTAAACCTATACAAAAGTGATTTTCTCATATTACGAGAAATCTCTTACAGGGCATGGACCTTATGTTACTTCCTGAATATATTACAATATCTTAATTAGGCTACATATTAAATAGCAAAATACTTGATTAGATAACTATTTCTGTCTATGGCAAGCTAGTATCTTCAATCTTAACCCTAGAGGCTGATTCAGGCTAATCATATAACGCATAAATTATGCATGGCCTCAATGTAAGCAGCTTTGTAATACCTCAGTCTCTCAGCCCTGATAGGACTCTTTCCTGGAGGACAATTCAACACCTGCTTATTAAGTATGAAGAGACAGAAGTATGTAAGGTAGATACATTTGTCTCCCTCTCACTGAGCAAAAATGATCTGGCTAGCTCTGATTTTTGGGAACCTGGTCTGGGACTAATATAAGTTTGGGCTTTTTTAGCATTTGGTGACTGAAGTACATAAAGCAATCCCTGCAGCAGAAATATGTGTCAGTTATAATTAAGTGTCATCTATGGGGGAGTGGGGGTGGGGAAGAGGACTGACATGGGTGATTTAAGAGAAAGTTCCTCCTACACTGCATCATTTAGTAAGACTGGGGGTGAGCCTTGCTGTACTGCAGTGGTTTTTACATCTCTTCTATTTCTAAGGACCCAAAAAGTGGTCAGGAAAGAAGTGAGCACCTAAAAGGAGGGGGGTTATAGGGAAAGAATCTAAGGTGTACTCATCAAACTCAGTACATCTGTGTTGGTCTGTAAGGTTTGGGACAACTGTGTTTTGGGAGGATGGTCACTGGAATTCCAGGAACAAGCCCTTGTTGAAGCGGAAAGTGATTTCTTATGCCAAATTGCATCTTCTGATTATTACTCATTCATACCTGTTTGAGGTTCATGCAAGCAATTTTGGGAACTAAAACTACATCACTTCTAAAATGCATCATCTTATACTGGAAGAGCAGGTATTTTGTAAGGTGGAAGGAGGAATACTGAGGGAAGAATCAATCTCATTCCCTGCACAAAGCCTTCAGCACTGCTTTGGGTTGTACCTGATGAGCTTTGGTGCACAGCTGTTGAGTTTGCTCAGTACAGCTTTCAGGAGCAGAGAATAAACACTTTTACTCAGAAAATAAGCAAATTTACTCAGGAGGACCCTGTCTGCCAAGTGGAGCCAACTCCCTCCTTGGCTGTGTTTATGAAAATGTTTAAATCGGGAAAACAAGAGAAGAGCAAACAGATTCCTTGACCCACCCAGCATTTCTCTCTGCAGCACAGCCACTCCTGCTGTGTGGGATCTATCACATGATTGGGAAATTCTTCTGGGAGCTGTTATTTTAAAATATTGGCAGCATATCACTGGGTGGGACTACTCTATCTCTTATCTTCTTACATTCTCCTACTAGCTATTTTTCCTGTTTTATAGATCTTCTTGCTCTGGCTTTATCAACTATAACAACATAATTCTGGTTTGTCCTCTGTGTGACTTTTTTCATATGCTTTGAATGAAGGTTGTTCTGTGGAAGGTGTCCCAAAGACATGTCACCAAATATGACACTTTTGAGTGTCTGGAACCCTAGTGAGGGAACAGTCATCTCCAAATGGCCTGGATGGCTTCTGACACTGTATTAATGCACCTGCGTGGGCCAGAGTCTGTCTGTACCCGGATATATGAAGAGGCATCTGTGCAAAGTGTCATAAATGTCACTGTGTGTCCTTGCTCCCTGGTACAGTAGTGCAGTCAGAACTTCAGCATTTTAAAAAAGCTTGCAATTAACTCTGAGCCTGGCTTCAGGAGGTCCTGCCTTACAATATGCTGTTTCATTCAGAAATAGACAGAAACCTCCTTCCCTTTTATTGTTTGGACAGTGATTGTGCATAGGGAGAGGGAATGGCAGAG
The DNA here is from genome assembly GCF_965140245.1 of Athene noctua. Classification (NCBI taxonomy): domain Eukaryota; kingdom Metazoa; phylum Chordata; class Aves; order Strigiformes; family Strigidae; genus Athene; species Athene noctua. The sequence continues at coordinate 44,490,955 of NC_134041.1, forward strand.
AAGTGATAAAGCATATATAAGCTCTCGCATTGTGTATTTCACTGCCTTGCTGTTTTGAATAGTAGCTAATGATATTTGCAAAGCTTCTTGCTGTTACACAGGATTGTTCCATTCCACTGAGGGAGACCCTTTGCTTCTTTGCTTCAGAAACAATGGACCAGTCACAAAAGGATTTTGCTTTAGCAGATGTTTCTGTTGGCTGGCCTGCTCCTGATAAGATCTCCTCCTGCTGTGTACAAAGAGTGCTTGAGCTAAGGGCTTTAATATCTTGTATGGCCAAGGTTTTGTTTTAAAGGGTGTAGTAGTTTATTTTTGGAAGGAACTGAGGAGCGGCCACATAGCATTGAACTCTCCTATCCTGTTTATCACCTCCAAGTCCAGCCCTTCTCCCAAAATGAGTTTCCAAGATGCCGCACTGTGCTGAACTACAAGATAAGATTTGGCACTTGGTTTTATGCTTTTGGCAAAGTACAAGTTGGCACAGAAGTTTGAAAATGGAAATTGCTTATGGATAAACTACTTGGGCTAATTCACACCTAGAATAATATCAGACACTAGTGAAGTTCCTTTACAAGTGAATTTGTTCTCTCTTGCCCATGTGTTGTCTTAAATGTGCTGGAGTGTGACTGCCATAGCCACCATGGAAAGGCTGATTAAATCAAAGAAGGGCTAATCACCTTTGCTGAAAACACTTTTTAAAAAGTCAAATTCTTGAATTTTCTTGTACTGTGTATCTTGTCCTGTCTAGTGTTTTTCTTGTGCTCTTGGCAGAATCCTGCACAGGGCTTTTTCTGCATTGCAGGCAATGTAAGAGAAGAAAGTAGAGGGAAAATTACCACTAAGAGAGCTGTCTAAGCTAGACAATGGATACCAGCAACCCTAATTTGCAGAGTCTTGGAGTTCCAAATAATCTAATTTAGATGTCTGAGAAGTATAATTTTGCTAGACTTCCAGTTGTGTGCTCCATGAGCATGACTAGAATGCTGCAGCATGAACTCTGGTCTGCCTAAATGCATCACTTGTATAGTTTCTTGAATGAATGCTGATAAGCAAAGCTGCAACAGCCCAGCTGCTTAGATCTGTTGATGTGAACAAGACTTAAGCCCCTTCTTCTCAAGCGCCCTTCTTGAATTAGTGTCTGACTACTCCAGTCCAGTTGGATCCGAGTCAGGAGAACTAAGAAAACTCAAATTAAGCAAAGCCCCACAACTTGCCTTTGTTAAAGCTGAGTGTTGAATATTCATATTGGAGTAACAGGCAGGAGATGAGGAGTACAGAAGACTGTAGTGTGTTCCCTATTGCTGTATTTACAGCATCTTTAAAAACATTACCAAAATCCCCTCCCTATCACTTTGACTGATTAATAGAAATGGGGCAAGCCTTTTTTTGACTGCCATTCAGCCTAAGGTAACAGGGCTTCTCTTTGTACAGGCATATCTACAAATGCTTGCGTACAGGGTATTAGCATATACAGATAATATCTATGCTGTATTTATACAGCATAGATATTATCTAGCGAGGTTCTGAATTAATTGGAAACACCAGCTCCCTGAAAGACTTGCATCCTACAGGACTGTTTTCTCAAATGTAATTAAGTGCTAAATGCAGATGAAAATAGGGCTGCGGACAAGGTTAGGGGTGCAGAGAACACAGTAGTTTCCTAGTTTTGTGGCAAACTGTGCTAAACTTATCCCAGCAAAATTTGTCGGTTTGTACCTTTTCCAAAAGTTATACAAATGGTTGCTGACCTGTTATTCTGGAAGCTGGGAGCAAAGGAACTGTTGCTGTCCAGTCGTTTCTGACTTTCCCAGCTGCATTTCCTATAGCAGGAGCTGAGGAAGGAACAGCTGCAATTGTCTTACGCTACAAGATTCCCTCTCACTGGAGAAATCGCCTGCTGCATGGATTCACTAGGCTTTAAGCCTGCTTAGTGCAGACTGTCAGACATAGAGCAGCTGTAAAAGCTACATAATTGGGTCTTTCAAAGATAACAGTAGGTATAGAACAGCTCATTTCTGAGAAGTGGTGTTAGGATACCTTTTCTGATATTCCTCTCTCACAGATTTCAGTGATAGGTCTTGCATGTCCTGTTAGGCACTATGTATGTGGCTTGCAGTTCTCTCTAGTTAGCACAGTTAATCCATAAATGTGAAGTTTCTGGGCTTTGTAAGTAGTACCATCTCCAACAGTAATGCTCTACTGTCCCCCAGAAAGGATTTATCCTTCTAAGTACAGAGTACTGTATGAAACTATAACTACTTCCTGAAACTGTTCATCTAACTGTAAATGGTCTCTTTCAATAACTTAATGTATTGCCTTTGGCTTCTCTAGATCCTCTGTGACCATCTTATTCCTAACAGTGACAGAAGTAGTTATCCACATGCACTACATAGGTATTTTGTCTTAGTCTCTCCTTCCCTCAATCTCAAGGATCTCTTCTTTATTAAAAAAGAATAATGTCTGTTTCACAAAGAATTGGAGAGATTAGTGGAAGAAACTCAGTGCAAAAGCAGTTTCTGTTTCTTGAAGAGGTCAGTTTGGCTTGCTAGAAGCGTGAAGCCTCTAGCAGTACCCTTACATCCTTGCTCTTTGGGTACAGATCCTTGGGCTTAGAAATGTTTAGCAGAGGCTTGGTATTAGGTTAAGAACAACAACTGTAATGAAAATAGAATATTTATGAATATTGGAAAACATTTTAACTAGCCCGCACATTTTAGGAGACTGGTCAGAGCAACTGAAATGGCTTGTGCTAAGTGTTGCAATTTTATTCTGTTTTGAACAACTAATGTTTTAATGAGTGTTTAAATACACATCACGTGGATAAAAATGATCACTAAATTTCCATTCCTTTTAATAAAATAAACCGCTGTGGCATCTGTCTCAACCAATACTGCACTAATTCCTTTTCTGGCTGGAGGTCGTCTTGTTCCTTGAATACAATTTACTTAAGCAGAAAAAATTCCTGTGTTTCCTTGTAGTTTGCTTGGAAAGCAGTAGTAAAATCTCAGTGCAAGCCACATAATTATTGTGACAGTAAACTGCGATATGATGCCCACACATTTTCTGGTATTTGATTCCAGTGAGCTTTTGTTATGAAACACTTTGTAATGCAGATCAACACATGCTAGAGCAGAGGTTCCTGAACAGACTTTTGCTGTGACATCACATGTGGCTACAGAAAGCGCACAGCGGATGGAATCCTGATGACAGCACTAGTAGTTACTTGAAACTGTGCTGGCCTTGCACAATGTTTCTGGTGGCTTCATTTGAGAGTTGCTGTGCCAGGCCTGGTCCAACCTGAAGGTCTTTAGCACAGTAATTTTCATTCTATTTTTTGTCCTGTGAACTATGGAAGAGAAATGCCCCATAGGGGGCAAAGGGTCTTGCCTAAAACAAGACTGTAAGCCAGCAACAACAGGGAAGTACAATACAATGATGGTGGGAGGACTGCAGTGAACCACCTCTCCTGCTAGCTTATCTGCAAGATCCTTCATGACTGGGAGGGAGCAGATGGGATGGCTACAAAACCACTGACTGCCCCTTTGCCGAAGCCAGACAGCTGAAATGAAATGAGATGTTTGGCTAACTGCTGCAGAAGCACATAGGAACAGTATAGGCAAGCTCCCAGCTCACCCATTTGAAAGAAAGGCTGAAGGTTTTATTTGGCGCTATATCTGTGTTAGCAAAATAGAAAGTCATGTTTCTCTTTTAAATTATTCCAGGCAGGATTCCAGGTTCTCTTATCACCATGGTATCTAACATTATTTTGATATCAGTTTTGCTAAGGGAAACACAGGAAAGATTGCCCGTGGTTTGAACTGTTATCATTGTTGGGCAGACCCAGGGTCATCTTTGCTGAGGAAAGCCATTCTCCGCAGCCTCCTGGGACATGCTGCAATAGGAAGAGTTTTAGTCTCTGGAATTCCCATAACAGAGATTGGCTGTCACCTCTTCATCAATGCTAGCAGTCTCATGCTGCAGTGATTTACTGCTTTGAAAGCCTCAGATGATTTTAAGCTGAGATTGGATATGCTCCTTAGCAAAATTATATAAACTGTAGTGGCAAAGTTCACGTCATCTATGCTATGACTTTCATTACTGCTGAAGTTGCTTATGTATGGACAGATTCCTAGAGGATCTATAAATAGCACAGCTTTCAATGGGATAGAGCTGATTTACTAAGGATTTGGTTCTTTTCTTCTGGAAGACACTGAGCTATGAAGTTTCTGTCAGAGAGGAGGTCTCTGTCTGCGGCAGCTGTGTTGGCTAAACCGTCACCTAATAGACCCTTGAGTAGCTGCGAGAAGCATTCACTAACAGGTAAACCCTGAATTTGCCAGGCCAGTACCATCCACTTAGATGCATTCAGACCTTCACTGTGCAGCCTCCCCTCCAGGATTGATACTGCAGCATCAGCATCACACCAGTGATGCACTGATTTGGGAGACAAGTTTCTTTTCCTCTGCTTGTTCTGAAATAGATTGTTAGAGTTCATTCAAGTACTACCGCTCTCATTCAGACTCTGAAATTCACAGAAACTTGCAAGAAATGCAAGTTTGCAAAATGCATTTTTTTGCTCCTTAACCAGCAGATGGAGAACAAGTTTTCTTGTTAGTTGCTGTACTCAGTGTGGATCAGCACAAAGCAAACAGATCGGTGCTTGATCTGCTCTTCGTTGTGATTAAAGGAAGTTTGTGCTTATTGTGAGAAGCCCTGTGGGAGATATGACAGCTAAAAACAGTTACTCTTTCATCTGTACGGTCCAGTCTTATGTGGTGTTTGGAATATAAAAGCATGTGCATAACAATCCCCTTCCCTTGAAACAAGACTTTATTGTAGATATTGATCTTTCCCACTCCTATTGTATTTGAGAGACTGTCCTGGTTCAGCTAGGATAGGGTTAAGTTTCTCCCAAGCAAGGGGAAGGGATCTCCAGCCAGGTTATTCATACCATCCTGATGTCAGGTCCAGTGGGAAGCTTTCCTGTGTGGCTTTTGTCATGGGAAGCACGCGCGGTGGGCTGGCTATGCATCTGGGAGGTAGGGGTGTGTGGTGATGGATTACTGGGTGACTTTGCCTTTGATATATAACTTTAACATTAATTTTAAACATGAGTAGATGAAAATAGGTTAGCGCTGGAGATTTCTAGCTTTTTCTCAGCACTCATCATAACTCAAGAGATGGTTCTGCGAGACATACACTCTGCTTTGTGATCAAATGGCATTTCTGGGGAAACTTCAATATTCTCCTTATAATACAGCTTTGTGTGATGTGACCTGAAGGCTGTGATGAGGAGACCCTGTACTCTGGCACTATCAACAAGTGCCCTTGATGCTGCCTTCAGCAAAAATGCTAACAGAAATTATTTCCTGAAGTACATTTTACCAGCTGCCTTGAAATAGAAGAGTCTGTGAACAGATACTGTGTGAGATCAAGCTCTATCCATAGAGGGTGAGGGGAAGGGAAAAAACAAAAGTTTCCGCTCAAGCATTACAAAGAAGGAATAAATCTCAGCCAGCACTATGCAGAGGCAGAAGTTGAGTCAGGGAAGGGCCTTTTTTGTTGCCACCCAAAAGGCAGAGACAGATCAGCTTTGTTTTCCCATTCCGTGTTAGCTGTGCTGAACTCATCCTTGGTTTGTTTTACAGCTATTTAGTTATATAATCAGGGAGACCAAAAGATTGTTGAGTACCAACTAAGTAATTCCTCTTTGTCAGAGAAGCTAAATAAATAAATGAGAGAAATTACTGAAGATGGCTTCACTGATGTTAGAGTTGTAAAAAGAAAGCAAACATTTGAATGAATCCTTACCCTTGGTGTATTTAAATTGAAATCCATATAACTTAAAGCTGTTTTCGGAAATGCTGTATACTGCAGACACTCAGCACTTATGAGGAAAAAAGTACAGCCCCAAGAAAATTCAAATTGGGCACCTGCAATCAGCAATCACTTAAAACAATTTCTACTCTATTTGCTGCTATCCTCTCTAGTCTTACTGCTTTTCCTTACTCAGTACAGCTCTGTTCTTAACTTCCATGCTACTGCAATCCTAATGCTGTGTAAAAAATGCTGCAGGGCATGTTTCTACCTCACCTCATTTAATTTATTTGACATTTATGTCACTGGGATACTTGATTTGTGCATTCAGAGTGTGAGCTTTAAATAAACATCTCTCACTTTAATACTTTGTAGAAAGCTGTGAGTGTTATAAAAAACGTCATTCATCAATGCTGATTTTTGGAAAAAACAGCCATCGAATCATCCTGATACGCAGTTGTTGAAAAAGAGAGCCCACTGTGCATAATACTTTTGGCAAAATAGAAGTATAATCATATGTGGTTACACTTTACACTCTGCCTGCATATGCTGACCTGCAGCTCAGACTAACCAGAGTGTGTGTGTTTTGAGGTTCATGATCAGACGTCAGGAGGTACTTGTTGCAGCTCTGCTATTTACTGACTGGCTTTGAACAAGTTTCACCTGTCTCTTCAAAGACTTACACATATTTCAGCAAGAATAATTAACAGAATCTTACCTTATCTGTGATTTACAAGAAAACATTTGAAAGCTGAGGTGCTGTAGAGTCTCTAAGTTTCAAGGTGCAGAACTAAGAAGACCTGCATTTATATTTCGGTAACAGGAATCTATAGCACTGGCAGCTTCTGAAAGAGATAGATCTGATAGAACGTAAAAGGAAGCCTACATGTGATAGATCACTCTCTTCTTGTGTTCTTGACCCTGCACTGTGTGAAACTTTTTGCTTTAGAGGGAGAGGGTAATAAGACCTCTCTATTGATGTAAAAAAGAAAAACCTCTTGGCAAGTGGCAAAGCCATCCCTCCATGCTGAGTGCTTCACAGATGCCTTGATGCAATTGCAAGAGTATGTAGAAATGTTTGTCAGAAATGTGAATGCAATTATATTACACAGATCTTAGTTTTGCAGAAATAATAATCACACAGAGCAGAGAGCAAGACTATTCCATTTAGGAGGGTTTGCAAGTAGATACAAAATTGTTTCTTCAAAATAAAGGAAGTGCTGTTATGTAGAGAAACACCATGAAAAAGCCAGTCTAAGGAAACCAGGCAGTGGAGGAGAGCAAACATGCCTTTTGGTATCGAACAAGAAAAAAGAAAGATGAAAGAAAGAGTCAGAACATGTGATTTATATAAAAGCAGTTAAGACACTTTATTATTTGGTAATTATATGACTGTTTCTACTATAGGGAGGAAAAAGTGGGCATTCACTCTTTGAACTTTTCTCTTGGGATTCTTGAGGTCATTATTACTTAGGTTCGTTAAAACTGTGAGTATTGAGAAATAGGGGCAGGGAATATAGACTTAAACTTTCAGGCCCCAAGGACCTACAGGATCCTCTCTCACTGGAGCAGGAGGGAGCAGATAGTGTATGTGCCCCCCAGGCTCCAAAAATCTTGTGGTTGTTTTGTTTACTACACAAGTGCTGACTACACCCCGGTAAAGTCCTTTAATCAATGTTTCCCTTGTAGCAGCAGATCAAGTAGCAAGGAAAAAAAGGTAATATGACACAGGAAAACAAGACATTCTGTCAAACAGAAAAGGCAACAGCTTCTCTTAAACAGGTAAACCAAGATTGCCACAGTCTGATCATTCTGTGGCATAAAACCCAAAGCAAACCCCACAGCATATGTCAGACAGAGCTGAGGGAAACTGCAGACTAGAAAGGGCTTGCAGGGCTCTGATGGAAAACAACCCTTCCACTTGGATTCTAGTCTCTTAATGATTTTTCTTAACAGTGCTGCAGTACTACACTAGGCATGGTTATTTCTGTACTGGACCATTGGTTCACACTGTGAAATTTGGTATAGATTATGAGGCCAAGGCACATATTTCAGACTTTGATAAGAAAATGTTGATGCTGGAAGACTTCATACCATGGCATGTTCACAAACACTGTTAAATAGCATAGCATTCAGCTGATGGCACTTTTGGGTACATTAAACTTAAAGAGTTGACAAAAAGGAGAATACATACCAGCACCTCCAGTCAGTGTTGTCAAAAGTTGACCAAAACCTCACTAACTGTCCCAGCATCTTTTCACATTCCACCAGGATAATTTTCTTGTCTTTACAGAAATAATATCATTCATGGAAAAGGGAAGACTGAATAATTTTTATTTGCTTTCAGGCCATTTGGGATACTAGTTTGGATGCAGAGAAAGACAAACTTACTGAACCATAAGGTAGAGTACATTTAGCTTCCAAATTCAAAAGAGTTACAAACTGTCTTCATAAACAATTATTTGTTAGTGACAATTCCATTTTATTTAAATTTCCATTGGATAATAACTGTAGTGAATAAATATGGTTATGTACAGATAATTTGGTTTAAACATATACATTTTAGGAAATAAAGCAGCAATACTTTCAAAATTATAGTTTTCTGGTTTACTGATGAGCATTAACAAAATAGGAGAGAGCAGAAATGAATTAATAGTGTAGTCTTATCTGTTGTTATGCAGCATGATGACAGTATCATTTATGCCTTATTTAATGTTTCTAACAACTCCCGCTAAATGTACTTCTACTAGTGACAGCCCCACCTTTCCGTGGCCTAGCAGCTTTGGATAAACACACACACTCTGTAGCTATGTCCTGACCTTTTCATGAAGTAACAGAACTAGTTTGTGAAGACTCTTCATGTTGATTTCAATGGCTTTGGTTTCCTCTTGTCTGTCAGAGATAGACCAAGAAAGTGGCCTTTGAATGTGGTAAGCTTTTGGCAGGATTTGGATCAGGATTTTGAAGACCTTACGAACTGTGGCTTCAGCTGCTTTTTGGTCTCAGTAAGAGAAACTTGCTCTCACATGATTCCTGGATTTTGTAGTCTACAGCTGGAAAAAGTATCAGCCACATCAAAACTCCTGACACAAACTCAAATAGCCAAGGGAGGGGAAATAGTAGCTAATGTTTAGATTTACTCCATGGATACATGGATTGATTAGAAGTTTTGGCCTTGTCCCAGTTTGTGTATAGACCTTGCACAGCATTTGTGAAGTGCTCAGCATCAGTTTGGACACACCAAGTGGAACAGGGACCTCCTGTGTTCCCCTGCCTTCCTGCTCTGTCCCCTGAATATGTGAGAGCAGCCTGTGGTTCGGCACCCTTCTGAGGAGCACCTGCTTCCTCCCACTCTAAACAGACCAATACAACAATCTGTCACTCCTCTCCAGGATTGAAAATGGTGAAGTTAAGGTTGGTCATTAAGTAACAACACCAGATACCTGCTAGTGGAAGAGTCTCTCTTACCAAGTCACTAAAGTTCAGGCACTCTCTCTTCTTTGAGTTTGTTGTTTGTGTTGGTTTGGGGTTTTTTAGGTAACAGTGTACAGTGTATATATTTCAAGAACCGTGAGCTTGTTTGAAGTTTCTCTTTGAAAAATAACACTCCACTGAGGCTCTAAACAATCACTTTCTGAAGTCAGATGCATGCCCAGAAGCAGAATCTTTGTCTTGCAAAGAAAGAGCTGATTCTGTAGATTAGCTTAATACTGAGACAAATTGATGAGCCAGTGAGTGGCTCCTAAAACTGTAATGTTTTATGCTTGGATACTTGCCCTCAATACATGGCACTAAGGAAGGTGTGAAATTTCTCTTTGCCTTCCTAGAAATCTAAGGAAATAAATTAATAGGTTTTTGTGGTTCTTTTCTTCCTCTTTCTCTGCTGATACACAGAGAAATTGAGTAATGGTCTGCTAGATCTTCAATAATACTGGAATGGTCTTTGCAAGTGATCCCTCCTCTTGATCATGCCCAGATGCAAATGAAATGCGTGGTCTCTGTCAAGACCTAAATAAGCTGGGATCCAGGCTTGCAAATTTGTCCTAGAATGATGCTTATTTGGAACATGAGATTAAGGGTCCTCAGACAGTATGTACTTTGGAACAAACTTTCAGTGAACAGCTCCTGGCAATAACAAATTTGATACAGGAGTAGTCTGAACATGTCCATGTCTTAACCAAGACTGTATTATTCTCTGTAGTTATGTTACTAGTAAGTTAAATGGCATATTCAGAAGCTTGTGTCAAAGGGTCAGAGAAGGTAAATCTACTGGGAATTATGGAGTGTTTCTGTCAAAGATTTAGGAAGCAGACATCACCAGAAGCTTGTCTGTTTTTTCTCAACTGGATCAGTTAATTTAGAAAGAGGTATAATCTTTGCCTACAAAACTTGCTCCAAAGGATTTTACTAGTAACATATCAGCTAGCTAGGATTCAGTAAGAACCACCCAAACATGGTATTAGTAAAAGATCCTATCAGTTTAAACAGGGATGCGATCAATTAATTTCTGTTGTGTCAGATTGATTTGCTGTGCACCTTGTTTCTTAACAATACACTAATATAGTTGCCCTTTCACCGTTCTCCCAGTGAAAGTTCTCGCTATTTTCAGAATGTGGGTGTTCATTATTTCTCCAAGTGGAAAAAACCAACAAGCTTGTTAAGGTATTATAAGACAGACACTTAAAACCAAACCAAAAATCATGTTTTGTTAGATAAAATACCAGCTTTGGTACTTATAATAAAGCTAAAGGAGCAGTTTCTTTCTCATTGATAAGACTTCATCCACTATTTAATGCAATACCGGATTTTCCTGTGCCTCTGCTTTATTCCACCAATCTTCATCTCCTTATTTGTTTGCATTTTTCCACTCAGGCACTTTCTCTTGTAAATAGAAGGAACTCTTCTGCCAAACTTCAACTACCCCCTAACTGTCCTTCAGAAGCCTCTTCAAGGCCTGTCTTTGCTGCACTGCCTACAAATCACTGTCACCTAGCAGTCTTGAAGCTGCAGGCCATCTGTGACCATGGTGACTGCTGATTTATGTGAGCACACCCATCTTCATTGTTATTCATACCACCTTCTTTCACACATTTTTCCCTTAGTCACAAAATTTCTTGTCCTGGGAACATGGAGTGCAAAGAGTCTGGGATGGGAATTGCCTAAAATAATGAATATAAGGTGCAAAATAGACTTAGAGCTTTGTGAAAAATATATTGAGAAATAATAATATGTTTGGAGTATCTGTTTGTCAAAACAAGATTGTATCAAATATAATTACAGAGGAGGATATATCTACCAAAATAAGTAGGCCAGAATCACTGATCCAGACAAAGACTGGAATGATTTAAAAAAAGAATTTACTTAAATCACTCACAGTCTTCAAGGCTACACAAGCCTCCATCTAACTCAGAGTAGCCTTGAAGCTTTTCTGAATCTTCTTGTCTTTCACAGCTCTAAGGGTGCACCAGAGCTTTGACATTTTTGGGACATAACCTCTTTCATATGTCTAAACCCCTAGCACTGATGGCTGAGAATGAGGCATGGTGTGACAGAGATTTTTCTGGTAGATCTGTCGCCTGTGGGACTCCTCTGTCCCATGTGGGACTCCTCTGTCTCAGAGACTTCTCAAGGGACACATTAGAGCATATAAAGCTTTCTTTATGGCTGCCATGTGTCTCTGGAAAGGAGCCAGACAGTTACCCTTTTATGAACCTATATTAGGGCAAGATAGGAAAATATCTAAGTGGGAAGCACATAAATCTGTGTAAAGAAAACTTGTTATATAAATTAGAGGAATACATTGTTTAGGAAAGCCTATGTCTAGTAAGCATAAAATTAATTTAGTGGCAGTTCCGACATTTTAGAGGAACATCCTATACTCAACAACAGGGGCCCAATCCTGCCATCACTGAAGCAATATTAGTGCTGATGATTTGGACAGAATTCCCAAGGTGTTAAGTGAAGATTACTTCTTTTTCATAGCCATAGATGACATGTAATCTCTACATTGCACCTATCCTGCCTTTCTACATTTTCACATGCCATAGCAGCAATCTGAGATGACTCTGGAGAAAGCTGTTTTATCTATTGCACAAAGCTGTGCTGCAGAATCAGCCTAGCCTTTTTGATTTATTTTTCAAAGCTCTTCTGCATGGTTTCTGCCTTGATTTTCTTGTCAACATGATTTAGTGCAAATCTCTGGGGATGCTTTGTGCATTATATGAAACTGGTGTTATTGTTGTCTGTGTAGACTCAAGCAAAGAGCTTCTGTTTGTGGAACTATTTTGTGCTACATGCATTAATAATGTCAAACTTCTGAAGGAAAATCTCTTGAAACAGTCTAAAGCCGCCTTTGCAGAGCAATCTCTTCACTCTTCCCTGTAGTCTTAATTTTTCTCAATTCCTTCCTTCCCCTGATGAACTGTTTTTGGTTTGAGACTTGGCTGATTAATAGCTTCATGTCAGTGCTCTAATTTGAGCCTGATTTGCTAGCAAGGTGCTGAGCACATTCAGTGAGTCAGTGGGAGTGGCTGGTATTCAGCACTTTTGCAAACCAGGATGCTTACTTCAGTGCCTCAGTATGAGTTCAGGAGCCTGATTTAGGCTTCTATTTTTATAAACCAGAGTCATGACATCCAAGTGTATTAACTGGTGTGTTATTTGAATAATTACAGCTAGTATTCTTAAAGAAGATTAATTCACTTAGCCAATTTTTAATGGGATTTGGGTGTCCAGTGCTCTGAGCTTCTCTGAAAATCCTGTTCTGTCCCTTTTGTTCAGCATAACTCCAAGCCAGGAGGAATTTCTTTCTTCTATGTATCAGCTTTGTTGAATATGTGTTTAGTTGTGCTTGCTTGAAACTGCCATACAAGTGTAATTGGGACATGGTAGATGCCTTAAAATGTGGGGACAGTCAAGATGCATAGATTACTGTAACTGATTTCAGTACATGAGTGTACTGAATGTGTTTGGGGCTGTAGAGGGTGAACAAAGAGATAACAATAAGAGTCTCCATGTTAGGCATTTCTCCAAAAGGTCATGTGAATCTTTGGTCCTACTGAATCTTTCATTGCATAAATTGACCCAAGGAACATGTCAGATCCTAAAACATAGCAAGCTTTTGCAGGTGGTACCTGAAGTGAGCTGCAAAACAAGACAGCCTTTGATAGGTGTATGAATTTGTATGAGTGTATGAGGAATTGCTCATATAAATCCCTGTGCTGCCACGGTGATTTATTACATGTACAAACCTCAGAACATCAAAATGGAACTGTAGCTGTGCTGGCTAACAGCTGGACTTGGAATGATTTAATACAATATCATAATTCACTAAAGGAGCTCTGCTTGTGTCACAGAACCAGACAGCAGTATATTAGTGTTTTATCACCCTAGCAGTGACCTAAGAGTATATAAACAAATATGTAGTATATACTGCTATTCAGGATGTACTTGGATGAGAGCTATCTGGTAGTACTAACTCATGCTTTAACAGGATAATTCTTTCAAAAATAATGTATATGAGTTTCTAAAATTACCCTCCAGAACTCTGCACAACGGACAAGTCAGTAAGTCTATACAACTATTTCCACTGGCCTCCAGCTTCTGACAGGACTTTTTGCCCTGTCACCCAGAGCTTCCCACTTTTTCTCTCTGTCACTCAGACCACTCGCTTGTCAAATTAGACCAAACCTGCACCGTGCCCCAGAAGCCAATGTGCATCTGTTCTGCTGATAACTAGAGACACTGATGGGTCTCAGCCAGGGGAGTCTCTTTTCTAAGAATACCCTCTCCCATGTTTATATCTGAGCAATGCCCTCCTAAGCCATTTCAGTCAGTATGAAAACAATGCTGTCACACAGAGAAGGAGGTAGTACTTAAACTAATGAAAATATGACTCCCATGCAACACTGTTCTCCGTTAGTTACAGTTTCGGAGTGGTGTTTCACTAGAGTGATTACAGTCTATCCGGGCTGAGAGGCAATGTATAATGTCTAATTGGAAAACGAACAACTTTTGCCTCTTACCTCAAAAACTGATAAATTAAATACCATTGACTACTGCAGCTATCTGAGTATGTTGAAGGAGCCAAAGAACTCAAAACATACAGCTAATTGCAAATGTCAGTAGAAAAAAAATAGAAAGCAAGTATTACTTTTGCCATTTCCTTTGACTGTTTTTTTTTTATAATATCGTATCATCTTCCCTGTCTGAATTAACCAATACACATGACCAGATGAATCAAAGCCTCTTTCTCAGCTAAGCATTAGGAAAGCTGCACAAGGTGGACGAAATACACTCAAACTCTGGGAATGAATAGCCTTCCTTCTTACCACAGCCACTACAGAGACAGTGAAGTGGTGTAGGCTGTGTTGTATTGAGAAGCTTACCTGTAATATATATTACTCATACTTGTAGCTGTGATCTATAGAGATTTTCAGGCAGCAAAACGTGGAAACCCAAGTTGTGTGAAAGCTTGCTTGCTTGTTTCAGATTACTTGTAGTTTTGCTCCTTACAAAGGCAGCCTCCTTCAGAAAGGTGTATGATTCTATCTCTCTGTCCTGGTTCAGCTAGGATAGGGTTAAGTTTCCCCAGCAGAGAGGGGGAAGGGATCTCCAGGCGGGTTATTCATATCATGCTGATGGCAGGGAACTTTTTCCTTTGTGGCTTTGGTGGCTGGGAGCATCGCGAGCGAGCTGTCTGTAACTATTGCAGTATTTCTCTGTATATCTTTTGTCTTGTTTATGTTATTGCTGTTTATTGTTGTTATCATTGCTACTGTTGTTGTTCAGATTGTTTATCACACTGTTGTATTAAATTTCTTATTATTTTAACCCGGGTTTGTGCCTCACTTCCAGCCTGACCGGCTGAGGGTGGGGGAGGGGCCACGGCAATGTGGTCTCCAGGCTTAAACCAACACAGTCTCCTAAGACCCATCTGTGCACTGGACAAGATGACTGACTGAATGGTGCCTTGTGCCCCCATCCCAGAGAAAATTGTGGAGTCAGCAGGAAATTACCCCATGTTTTGTACTTGGTCAGATCAGACATAAGAAAGGGGAGGTATTTCAAGGACATTTCCTTCTGTTCTGAGAGACCCTAGAGACTAGTCAGTAGCACTTAATGGTCCTTGGAGTAAAGGCCATAGGACTGACTGCTGCGTTCCAGTTCCCATGTTTTTTCTGCAGACTGGGGCAGCTGGGTGGGATGGCAGTGCTGTAGGGCTGGTCTACACTACACTGCTAGCAGCATGGCAAGCAAACTCAGAAGATGTGAAAACTCATCCATCCCCCAACTATACACATAGATAAACATAACATTTGCCAATAAATGGAAAAGGGGCATGGCAGAAGGAAAAAGACCATGGTCAAGACAGCTTGAAGACTGCTAATCCCCAGCCTTTTGGCCTAGGTTAATATATTATTGTGTCCTATATTTCCCTCATAAAGCTGCTGGCATCTTGAGCAACTTCAGAGCCCTCTAGTCTAACCCTGGAGAAAGGGCCAGTTCTCAAGTATTAACAGAAAAGTAAGCCTGAATCCTACTTTTCTTGTCAGCTATGACACTCATATCACAGCACGTATTTCTGTGCACAGCTCTGTGTTCTTGTATATATATCTCGCAAACAATTTGCAGATATTTGTAGGTGAAAGATGCAATCTGCAAAGTAATATCACAGAACTCTATAGGTTAACGTAAGGGATACTATTTTTCTTACTCTCCCCTTATTTCTTTATCAACTGCTGTTTCAAGCTCTCTTGAATAGTCCAGTAGCCCTGCTGCCAGTTTAAGAACTACCAGGAAGCTGATGCTTTTATTATGATCTTTCCAGATACAGTATTTTTCATTTTTATTGCATTATAAATCCTGATCATAATTTGTTTGTCTAATTTGTGCTCCTAAGAGCAGGCACTATCTTTTCATTTAGTCTTGCAGTTAGTTATAAATGCATTATAAAACTTGAGGGATGCTTTGTTCTCCTCCACACTATGCCCTTTCAAAGCTCCCCCCACAACTTGGGCAGTTCATTTACTTCTCAGCCCTCATTAATCATTGCCATGTGTGCCTCATTTTGCAGCAGATACTCTGGGCCACTTGTGGCTGTTGAGCAAATGTGGCAGACACACATGAGCTGCTGCTGGTCATACTTTACAGAGTGAACAGACCACACACAGACACAACCTCCAAAGGCTGAGAAGTCAAAGGTGCCTGTTAATTTAATATGGAGCAGCTTTTTACAGTCAGAGAGAGAGAGGGGGAACATTGACTTTTGTTTCTGCACAGAAACTGATTACATGGTGATTTATTTTAAAGGGAGATCAAGTCAGATCTATGTTGATAATGTATCCCTAGGAATCTATTTTAATATGTATCCATCTTGAAGTTAATCTCATCAGTTTAATTGGAGTTTCACAAGACAGGGATTTGGTCTATTGTTCTTTAAATAAAATATGCTTCACATAGGGGAAATAAATCTATTTGCACATTCCAGGATGTGTATAAATAACGTGTAGTTGCTTTGAGCTGTTCAGTTGTTTCCAACATTCAAGTTGCTTAATTGCATGGTTCTTCTAGGTTTGTAATGTGTCTGGGTGCCGCAGCAAAGATGGAACAACAATAATAAAACACAAAGAAATGTGCTGGTGTAACAATGAAAAAATATTTCCACACACCATGTAATTAAGGAGTAGAACTTCCTATTGATGAATGTCATCGAGGCTGAGGGTTTAGCAAGATTCAAAGTGACACTGTTTTTTTATAGGCCCCTCCTATAATTACATTGCCTAAGCACAACAAAGACCTTCCTATGGTGCCAGTGGTGGCTTGCCTAAAATCTGAGTCCTGGTGGTGTCCCAGTACAGACTATCCTGTTAATACATCCCAGTTACTTTTTTTGCTATGCTTATATTCCTGTCTAAGGGTTCCTAAAAGCTAAAGCAATGAATTGTAGAGGATTAAGTCTGTGCAAAAATACTACAATTAATGTGTTGTGTAGCATGTCACCAGTGCAATTTTGCTATATAATGATAAGTTGACTTTTTTTTTCCCTTTCCTAACAGCGGTAACCCAGACGGCTGTGCATGTAATAAGATATTGTTGTGTTTCAGGAATATACACAACTTTATAAACATTTAGAAGTGATAGAAAAATAAATTTATGGAAGTGTCCAACATAAAATGAATAAGGAAACAATAAAGTCTTTCCCAATGTTTAGTGCGTGTTTTGCATGCCCCATTGGGGCCCCCAGGGAAGTACAATTCTGTATTGCCAAATACTTACTTTTGGAGGGACCTTTCTCAGTGTGCTCTCCATCCATCCATGTTCTGAGGGTGAAGGAAACTCAGGTGCCAGTATCATGTGCATAAACCCATCAGGGCCCTGTTCAGCTCATAGCTCACATAATGTGTCGGGCCAGCACTGTTGCTAGCTTGGTGCTAGAGGTTTGGAAAACCTTTTGACTCCCTCTCCTTTCCTGCTTCTAGTTTGAGCCTTAAGACTTTTGGCAGCACAAACAGCTCAGCCTACAACCCTGCCGTGACTCAAAGGTATGACAAAACATTTCATTGCATAATTGTTGTGTGTTCCTAGCATCAGGTTTCAATATGTTTACAAATATTGCTCCATCAAAAATGCTGGCATCAGTGGCAGGAGTTGTACCTTGAGACTGAAAGTTGCTCTGCAGAGTAGCTATCACATCACCATTCCTTTTGCCAAGGTGATCCTTTGGCATTGCCTTTTCTTCTGTGAACCTTTGAGGTTAATCTCGTAAAACTCAGTGTAGCAGTGTTCATATCATTGACAATAGTCCTCTGAAAATATCTTTCTCTACACCATTACCATCTAGTCTAGTAATTTCTATTTGCATGAAAGGTACATTCAGATTAAGTTAACATCTGACATTTTATGCAAACCATATACAATCCAACCTCTTTCTGATTCTGCTGCGGTAGTCTGTATTGCACTGTTATGCTGAAGACTATGTTTGCCTAGTCAGGGAAGACATGGAATGAATCTCTTGATGTACCCAACTCATGAAGGGTTGCATGTCTCTTTTTCTTTTTTTAAGTGCTGGGAAGCTAGTGATAGTATTCCTCTACTATATGCAGTTAATTTTCCATAGCCACCAAGCATCTTTTACAGACTCAAGCTGCAATGAAATAACAGAAAAATGGATTACATTTTCCAAGACCACATTCATTACAATCTGTTTATCATAACAGCTAACATTCAGGCAAATTAAATGCTCGGTGGAAGGCAGAGCAATTTCTTTAATCTGTGTAGCTTCAAGCATCACCAGAAGATGATGTTCACAAAGTATAACAATTTTCACATAATGCATTGTGTGGCATGGGAACAAGAATATACATATGTACATACATACCTATATATGTACGTGGGTTTTCATACAAGAATGTACCTGGCAGGCTTATATTTGTCCATGACTGTGACTGTGTCTGACTATCAAAATTGCTAGTGAACATGTCCTTATATCAATCACAGCAAAGCTTGTGTTGAAAAAAACAGAGTCAGTGTGATGAAATGGCACATAGCAATGTTCCTAAAATGGTTGCTACAGTCAGTAAAGCAGGAGTCGTCCTGATGCCATATCCAAATATATTTATTAAGTCAACCTGTATGGTGGTTTTAATGCTTGTTACATCTGCATATATTCCCTTAGTTAATATGCAGAGGACAAAAATCTGTCCCCAAGCTTCTGGGTAGTAATGGTAATCAGACTGACTTGGCACAGGAGATTCATCATTGTAGTTCAGCATCTAAATCAGTACCCCAGGCTTCGCCCAGTAGTACCCAGTGTTGTTGTCCTCTTGTCACTTCTGGAGTGTGTGCGCTAAATGATACTCAGCCTCTTTTCCTTTTTCCATCCCATTGGGGTCAGTCAAACAAGGCGCCAGATACATAAGGAAGCTGCTTATTTGTTAGGAATGGTCTCAAAACAGTCTGAGCACAAAGACAGTGTTCCAAACACACCACTGAAATACTCCAATAGTAGCAATCTGTGTCTCTATTTAACTCAAGGAGGTTTCATATTCATAATACTTAGGTGAAAGCTCGGTATCTCCCTCCTTCAGCTGTACAGTATTACCTGTTTTAAACGGCTGTTGATTTCTTTGTCAAAGATATGGTTTCAACTGATAAATATTCTCAGACAAAAGCTTTTGTGTACAGATAGATTTCCTAAAATACTGTGCAATCCCAAAGGAAAGCACCAGTTTAGCAACTAATGGAAGTGCTGGGATGGCAAAATAAAACTGATTCTTTTAATGGCTTGGAGATAATGAAGGAAGTTTTCAAGGTAATGCATAGGTATGAAAGGACAGATTTCTATTCTGGAATACAAAAAATGTCTTAATTTGTGTTAAGAGCAATGATTACACCTTACAGTCAGTGTCCCGTGATGGAGCATTTGGTGCACAGGACCTGGGAGTCTGACTGGGACTCAGGACAGCGGGATTTCTGTCCCAGATCCATGGCTCTGTGCCAGTCATTTAATTTTCTGAGTCTCAGAAATAATGAGCTTTGCTTTCCATCTGAAACTGCTTTGCCAGCTTCAGAGGAAAGTTGATTCCCAGCTTGGTGATTAAGGGTATCCCAAATTAAATAGCAGCAGTATTTCTATATGCTTATAAGGTATATGTCATAAAGATGTGGCTCTTTGATCCTTTGTGTTTATGATGTAAAGCACTGACACTCCCAGAGTGGAGTGATTTATTCAGTAAGCAACAGTGAAAGCCCAGTGACTCGGGATATGTCTTTCAGTAATTCTCTGTAATTTGTATGTTTATTTCAAACAAATGCTAGCACAATGACTTGATATTATCTAAACATTTCAGAACATTAAGGATTCCATATACACAGCTTCTTACTCATCAGTTTTAAGCCTCAAACTGAGACAGACATAGACCATGTAGCAGAACACAAATCTAAGGAATCAAGAATTTTGGTTGACTAGTTGTGGTAAGTTTTAAAACAGCACTGTCCCCAGTTTTCCTTTTTGCCCCTTAACAGGAAATAAACATCCTGTGAAAGGGGTGGCAGAGCAGGATTTGTGCTCTGTTCTAGGACTTTAATACTGGTATGTTTGCTTAAGCCACATGGTAGATCAGCTGGGAAGCAAGTCCATGTCTAAGGTTTGTGGACAGCACTTAATTTACCTCAGTGGGATGGTGGCTACTTAGAAGCCTAGAAAATCCTGACTTTCAGAATGGGGAGTACGTTGATAGTTTGGGGAACTGAAGGAGAAAGGGTATGAGTCAACAAGGCATTACACTTAAATCTGTCATGAAGAATACAAAGGCCTAGAACTAAACTGGGTCCTGAAAGCAGGCTACACATGACAGGATGGGACTTGCAGGAGTTAATATTCCCAGGTTCAACTAGATTGGTCAAAGGACAAATACCTGGAGTTATTACTTTACTCTGTCTCTGGCATTATACAGGTTTCATGTTAAATGTCCATTCATTATGATAAGAGGCTGCCCTGGTGGGAAATGAAGTTACTTTGGGAGCTTGGGAATGGAGAGGAACTCTGCAGCTCTAAACAAGTCCTTTAGACAATGGTTTGAGTTGGGCTTTTGAGTGAAGCTTTCCAGGTTATTTTAACTTAAATTTTAAGGTGGAGCGGGAGAAGTACTCACACCATATTAATTTATTCTTTGACAAAAAAACAATTTAAAAAAAATCTGTCTGTGCAATACCTGGACTGTGAATATTAGTTCAGTGATGCTCCAAAAATGCCTTTAGAGCCTTTAATGGAAAGCAAGATTCTAATTATGATGATTAGTATTATTATTTCAAAATTTGGATGTTAAATTTACCACTATTTATTATGATTCTTTATGCAAGATAGATTTGAACTTAGATCTAACGTTCTGTACAAGCTGAAATATCCATGATGAGGAGAGATGAAGGAATCTGATTTTTCTCAACTTTAGATTTATTTCTAGTTTTGTTTCTGTTGAATGTTGCTGTACTCTGTTCCTTCACACTGCAAATGTCTTAGGCTTGTTGTAGATAGATAGAGATTCCTTTGTGGTTGACAGAAATACGGACAGAAAGCAAATTAAATCCCAGCACAGAATAAGTGCTTTGCTCCTCTCCTAAATTGCTGTCAAAACTTAAATTTGACAAGTGAAAGTACTGAGAAATAAACCTGGCTGTCAGTGGTGCTGAGAAAGAATCCACAGGTCAGAGATTGGGTGATGGGCCTTGGTCTTAAGTATTACAAGCTTAGGTTCTCTTGCTTTATTGTTTTCCAAAGCTGTTTAGATTCAGCACATCTCTTGGGTGTTTCTTTACCTATCTTTTGGTTAAAAACAGGTGTAAAGAAATGCAAAAGAAGCATCAGATTTTTTTCCAGATCTGTTCAGTTCAATTTGCATTTAAAATTAAAAATTAGGCTACAGAAGCTGTGTTGGTATTTCATCCAAAGCAATCAGCCTTAAATAGTTCTGAATGAAGGAAAAGATCTGTCATCACCTGTACTTTTGCTCTTCCATTTGTCCATGTAAACAGTTAAATCTGTCTCTAAACTTACATTCTTTCAGCAATTTCACTTTTAAAATCTGCCCCCAAAACCACGGCTCACCTTCTCCTACAGGTTTTTAAAGTTTTTTCATTTCTTCACTCTCTTTTTCCAGGGTGGATAGGGCAAGAATCGGCAGAAGGGCCTTTTCAGTTCTTCTATGAGTGGAAGGGAAGAAATTGTCCTGAGCCACAGACTATTTCTGCTCTTTTAAGATAAGAATAATATCAAATTTTGGAAAGGGAGATCACAGGAGAGGTGGCCAGTCTGAGGAAGATACTTTTACAACTAGTCATGGACATTGCATAGTATTATTGATTGCTTAGCATTATCCTCACTATTTGCTTTTGAGATCTGGCATACTTTTGCATTGTGCTAGCTTGAGTTTCCAGCTCAATAAAGGTATTTTGCTACTTGTAGAGGTAGATGGGAAAAGTCTCCTTATCAATAAAGCTTGTTGTTCCCTAGGTCATATCTGATCTCTCTTTAGGGTGGGATGTCCGTATGAATTCTGATTAGAGACAAGAACATATCAGTGAAAGAAAAAACGTGTTTAGAATTGTTCAAACCAAAACCTGAAATGCATTTGGACTCTGTTCATCCCCCTTTAATATTATTATTATTATTTGCTCATAAACATTCTAGTCTGTTGTCAGAACTATGTTTCACAACAGAAAGTTGAAGTAGTCATTATAATGCATTTATGGAAAGCATTTCACGTTCATAAATTATTACTATTTGTATGGAAAGCCTTATTCTAAGCATCATCTATATCTTATCAGGGAATACAACATTACCTGTTAAAATTATTAGCTGTGTTTAACTAAGATGGTTTTATGTTCTCTGTGCATACATGTGTATATGTGCATGTGTGTATTAATAGATATGAATGGCCCTGCATAGTCTGCCAAAGAAGAATCGGTTGTTGAAAGGGTTTAATGATTAATTAGGCCAGGCAGAAACATATGCCCACACACCCTGTCACAACTGCACAGCAAGACACACCCTTTGTGGAAGCATGGATTTCTTGCACATTTGGTCTGCAATAGACTCAGACAAATAAAAACTTTCTTGACTTTCTGCATTAGGACAGGGAACATGTCTGGACATGTGGTATGTGTGGCAGCCCCTAGTTGAATTGAAGGGGCTGGAAATACAGGCAGTGTGACAAAGTAGACAAGTGTTCTATACTGGACTGCATGCAGGTAGTGGCAAAGTTGGAAACAGAGACAGGTCTCTGATTAGGTCTATACATCTTCCTCCATACTACCCTCTCTGTGGTGGAATAGGCTGTGATGGTGGAAGACAGAGAAGGAAATTCAAACTTTATCTCCACTCAGGAACAACTGTCTTGGTTTGCAGAGCCTGCTAGTTCCTGTTACACAGTTCCCAGCAAGAGAAGTGTTAAACCAATGTTCAGAGCCCTCATTCCTCCTGGGATCTGGACTATAACAACAGATGCCAAGGTTATCTTTGCCCCATCTCTCCAGTGAGGCTCTAGAGCAAGCACAAACAGAATGCTGCTTTTTCCCCTTTTTTTCTATCAATACCATCGAGAACCATAGTTCTTTACAGTGATTTCATTTATATGATAAAGGATAAAGGTAGTGGGACTCTCTAGAGACTCTAAAATGGTTTAAAAGCAACTCAGAGTCTTTTGAGGACAAATAAAGACTGCTCATCGAAGGAGTGCAAACCCTTTTTTCTAAAGGATTTCCAGCAGACAATGCTGTCTTGACCCCTCCCATATCAGCTGGAAGCCTGCAGCATTTACCACAGCCAAGGTTGAAAACCATGACACAAAATCCCTGAGCTGTTCAAGATCGCCTCACAGCTGAACCTTTCCGCAGTGTAGTTTCTCTGCTTCCCTTGTTTGTGCAAAGGTGGTATATATCACCCATAATCCTAGTTTAACAATTTGTAATGGTTCTGATGCAAAAATAAGGCAGTGCTGCCTAGTGGACACATGATGAAATTTGGACTAAGAAAACCTGAGATCTCTTCTCTGCTCTGCTGCTGGTTTGTGGGTTATCACAGTCACATTACCTTTCTCTGCCTCCGTTTCTCCATTTGTAAAATGGAGGAAATTTGTTCATTTGTATTTGCTCACCATGGCTATGAGTGGTGGTCTGTGAGGTAAACAAGATGGATTCCAGCTTTTAACTTTTTTCTGTGTGTTTGGCCCTTATGCTCAACAGCTTTGTACTTCATGCCATAATTTCCACTCTATACTTTTCATACACGACTAAATGGGAGGGGACTCCTTCCTTGATGGTAGCCCATGTGCATTAGCCCAGATACAATGTTGACAGAAAAAGCAGGATGGTGAAGATCCAGGCCATTCATCCTGACAGCAGAAACAAATGTGTCTCACTTTTGCCCTACTATTTACTCAAGCAGAAACCAAAACAATAGAGATGGGAAAAGATCTGAAAGAGCTGTCACAGAACAAGTGCACCATGCCAATAATTTGAAGGATTAAGGACCCCAAGCCGTATGTACTGACACAATAGCTGGGGCCATCCTGTTCACTGGGTTCATGGATTAGAGGGATGTTTCATATGATTCTGGTTTTCTTTTCAACTCTGGTTGAACAAACATAGCCTGTGTGCTTGCAAATCCCTTGATAGCAATGCAAAAAGTCAATACAATTTCCCTTTCACTACACTGTATGATTTTGCCTTTGGAAAATGTTGCAGTTGCTCTGTCTGGATGCCTTCACAGAATCAGCATGACTTTGTGTCTGGTTTAAATAGTGTGATGGTGAACAGTGGGAGCCCAGAAGAGGGGCCTGGAGTCAGTATACCTGCATTGAGGCTGTGACACGGAGAGACTGACCTGAGTTACCACACTTGATTTGCTTGTCTAAGCTGCTGTTTTACAAAGTGGGGTAGTTCACCCTCGAAGCACACTTTTGCTCACACTATGGCTATAGAAATGGCAGGGTTTGGGATCAGTGGTGTCACAAATTTTATTTTTAAAATGTCTTTATTTTACAATTAAAAAGATGGTGTTGCTTTACTTCTGTGAAAAGTTTATGTGGGTTTGAGTCAAGCAGGGATTTTTTTTCCTCTCACATCAGCATGCTGCTAGCAAGCTCTGTCCCATCCAGTTTCTGTGCCACCTCACCCAGGGGATCCCCATTCCAGCACTAAATGGCAGCAGTGGGCCTGTTCATGGTGAAGACCTAATGGGTGCCACCTCTGACATACCCTAGAGGCATAGTTTGGTAATTTCATGGTTAATGTGATAAACTGTCGTCATCATGAAAGATGATCACAGAAGTCCCACAAACTTAGGGAGTTTCAGTTAGGAGTATTAGTGCCTATATATTTATTGCATATGAACATTTGTCATTAAGAATCTACCAAGTTACACGGTTTGTGGGAGCACAGAAAAATTTCAAGGGAGATATCACAGTTCATGGAACCAGCATGTGGACTCAAATGCTAGCTGTCTAGTGAAGGGTCACTTTTTTTTTTTCAAACTCATAGTTCAAAATTTCAGTGGAAGGGGGGAAAAGCAAATGTGTGGTGTTGTCAAAGTCTTTGTAGTAAGAAGGAGTCTGATATATTTTTGAGTGCTTTTTGTGTTGCCGTGTAATCCGTTTATCTCTGTTTTCTCATACCAGTTACATTTATCTTGTTTCAATGAGGATATTTAGATAAGCATTAAAATTCCAAAGCACCTGGGTAATGTCTCAGGCTTGTAAGTGTGGTGCAGTCTTTGTATTTGCACAAAGGACAAACCCTTTAAAGAGAGGGATGCCTGTCAATTGATATTACTGTGAAGGCTATTAGGCAGTGGTTCTTATAAGCCTCTACCTGAAGTATTGGCAGTGTTAGTTTCTTCCTTGTACTTGTCCTCGAGAGACAGCATTCACAAGAAAAATAGAGTTCAGTCCCTGCTCTCTAAGGCAGTTTGCTGAGGATGCAATCGCAGTGGGGAATATTCATTCATTCAGCCTGAGCTGCCTCTGCATCGGATTCAAACTAGTAACTTTGTGATGAAAGATTTGCTCCCTCTGGTAACATAGCTCCTCGTAGGAAGGGCTGAGTTCACTTCCTAATGAACCAGTTGGCCCTGCTACATACTTGTGTTCATGGTCTCATGTTCATGTGTCATCTTAGACTGACTGTTATGTTACAAGCTTGGCTGCTAGTAACATAGGAGTCAATTACATGCCTTTTTTTAATACGGCAGGGGCACAAGCAGGAAGGCAGTCTTCCTGCTTTTGAGCAGAGCAGGAAGATGGGGCATTTCAGGAGACAAGTGTTTGCTATTTACAAAACGTTTAGCAGATGGGCATCTGGAAAGTCACCTGGTGACAGCACTAAGGTACAAAGCCCTCTTCTGTTACAGAGGAAATGCTGGCTTCTCGCAGATAGAGTATGGTTGATGTGGTTTTTATCTGTATGAGCTAAATGGTGCAGGCTTGGTTTTTGCACTTTTTTTGAAAGATATCTGGTCTTATTTAGGTGGATGGTCAGAAAAGCTCAGCAGGTTTTGAAAATTTGCTCATGTATTTAAGTACGCTTGCACTTAAAATCATAGTTTCTTGCCTGCTGCTGTCAGTGGGACTAGTTTGGTGGCCATGTCAATGCTAAACTTAAATTGTACAGACCTGATTCCTGTGCAGATCCGTTATGCAGAAAAGACCTTAATTCTGCATTCTCTGGGACCCCGTCAACTCATTTGTAGTGCTGCACAGGGTCCATAAGCAACTGTATAATCTTTCTAAGGGTAGCAGGAGTGGTACTTTAACAGTGCAGATAAAAAATATGGCCCAGGACTTCTTGCACTGAGAGGTGCTAATGCGGTAGAAGGGAACAGCCAGCTTTGCTTTGTGCTGCTGGTGGATCTGCCTGATCGATGAACCTGTCCTGCTAAGCACCTGTCTGCCTTCCCCACACAAGAGCCTGGAACAGAACAGCTATTCTAGATTGGCAGATTGACATTCCTGGGACCAGGGATGAACTAGAGAATCCCCAGTCTACTTAAATTAAAGGTACTTGATCTGATCCTTAGAAGCACTGTTTCAAGAGCAGAGATGGGCAAACAACCTTTACAGACCCTGAACAGGTCAGGAGAGATCAAGGCTATGATGATTAACTGGCTGTTTACCTACATTGATCCTGGGCTCTGCCTCTCTTGCATGGAGATGTACATACACACTTGCACATGTACTGCACTTCAGTCTCTAAATTGAAAGTGAGTGTTTCAGCTATTAAGTCAACCCCAGGCCTTGCTTTCAGTTATTCTCACAGACAGCTCTTATGATGATGCAGGGAGTCTTTTGTTTTGGAGGGGTGGGAATATCAGTGAATAAAATCTCAACCTTTTTTTTTCTTCTTGATGATATTCAGCCTGGGTAATATAAGGCTTTGTGCCTAAGTGGGTTCAATGATTTTGGCAGAATGCCACAAATTTTATCACCCTTCTCTCTGTTGGATGAGAGAGAAACACAAATGTGGCAAGAGCAGTTGCCACACCATTTATTTTCTGCCCCATTTTCAGCTGGATTTCAGATTTGAGATTTCCCGGCTGTCCATTCTGCTCTGAGATGACAGTCACGTTCCTCTCTCCTGGGGATGGCAAGAAACAGAGGGTTGCTCGGGATCATCGCCACAAACTTCCGGTCCCCATCTGGAAGGCAGCTAGCCTGCCTTTTGTATGTATTCATCTCTGAAATGAAGGAGGTTTTTCCAGCTGCCCTCAAGAGATTAGTGTGCTTTTAGAGGGAGCAAAATTTGGTGCTAAACTTCCTTTGCATCTTCTGGCAATTGTAGCCAGAATATGTTTGGTCTTTTATCAAACTAATTTACAGATTGATATCTAATTTCTTTTGGCAATTGGTTGGAATTATTTTTTATTTGTGTGTAGTATTCAAGTAAAGGCAAATAAACAAGATTCTTATGGCTGCAAGTATATTAAAAAGAACTTTGAAAGTGAAAAAGAAAGGAAACAGAACTGGAACCGCTAACATGCGATGTCATGACAGTCTGAGAAGGATGAAATTCCCTCTGTGTCCACCGTCTTTCCTCCTTACAGGAAGGTGACAGTCAGGCCTGATGTGGGTTGGTACCTTTATGTGTTTTGCGCATATACTCTTGAGTATGGACTGGCTTTCCCTTGCTTTTGCAGAGCACCTAAGCTGATCCAGGAGTAGCACCCTAAGCATTAATGAAACCGAAATGCTAATACTCATCCCATGCAATGCAGGGTAAATGAGACAGGGATTTGTTAGGGGTTTCCCTTCTCCCCTATTTGGTCTTTTTTTCCTGACGAAGCACTCGGTGATTATCCATCAGTCATCTCTGCCCCCTTCCTTCGTCTCTTCCTCTGTATTTTTCTGTGATTTGTGTTACATATGATCAATACAACGACGGCTGCATTGAAAATCCCTTCGTTTACCGCTTGCTAAGCCTGGTGCCTACCCGCACCGATGAAGGGCTTTCCCAGCCCTCACCCCTCAGCAAATTTCACCACCCCGGGAGCCAAGAGCGACCGACACACGCAACAGGTCGGGCGAGGGCCGCCGCATCCCCCCGCCCCGGGGCTGCCAGCCGGGCGGCCGCCGCTCCGCTCACGCCTTCCTCAGGGTTGGGTTTGGTTCATTGTCCCCGATCGGGCAGCGCAGGCCGTCTTCCTCCTTTTTTTCGGTTGCGCCGGTGCAGAGGGCCCGCTCC
Source organism: Athene noctua (assembly GCF_965140245.1). Taxonomy (NCBI): domain Eukaryota; kingdom Metazoa; phylum Chordata; class Aves; order Strigiformes; family Strigidae; genus Athene; species Athene noctua. The sequence goes on from NC_134041.1 coordinate 44,519,002, forward strand.
GTGCCGGCGCCGAGCGGGTGGGTCCTTCCCGCGCCGCGGGCGGGCGGGGGGCGGTGCCCGGGGGCGGCCGTTGCCCGCCGGGGGGCGGTGGCTGCGGGGTCGGGGCCGGAGCCTGGGCCGGGGCGAGCGGGGCTGCGGCGTCCCGGCCGGGCGGGCGCGGAGGCTGCCGCTCCCAGGTAAGCTCCTCTGCGCGTTTAACTTTTCGGAGCAGCAGCCGGGGCTTTCGCAGCTGCGGCGGCTGGTCATTCCCCCCCGCCTCTGCGATGAAAATCGCCTTGGCTCCATTTTATTCTTGAGATTATTTATACCCATAAGGACTAGGTGTTCTTTAAAGGGCCATTATGCCGTGGGATATTAGCGCCTGCCTTCTCCCTCTGTTTGTTTCTAATATCTGGAGATGAGGTCGGTGTTAAGACCACAATTTTTGCAAGCCTTTATTCGAGCCTTGTTATTTGCAGGTAAAATAGTCTGCAAGGAGCAGAGAAGTAGATTTGGGAATGAGTTTCTTGTGCTTGTAAACAGAAGTGTTATTTTTCTGTCAGTGGGAAGGGGGAGCAGAATTGCTTTTAGAATGAGAGGGAATGCACACAGGCAATTTCTGTGTGCCTTTGGACTCAGCAAACTGAGTGAATCTGGTATGGAGGGTCTGTATCTCCTTGTCCCGAGAGAGCTAAACCCAGGATGTACGCATTACAGTTGTTCATTCATCAGCGGCTGCAGATAATGCAATTACCAAGTCAGCGGCGCATGGATGCTGCCCTGCATGTGACATATTGAGAATTCTGTACTTTAGGAAGGCAACACGCTGTAGTTTGGGTAAAACAGAAGCTGGGAATGGCAGGGTATGAAACTGTTGTGTCTTTAAGGGGAGAAGAGGCTACTGGCTAGTCTCTCTGTCGTTTCTGAGGATTTGTATTTTGTGTGCTTCTCTGCAGAGGTGTAAATATCTTTTGCAATCTATTCATAAGAAATTCAGGAGCGAAAAATAATTGGCAGCAGCTTCAGGTATCACCAGTGCCTGATAAATGGTAGATGGTTTAGATGCCTGAGGATTCACAGTAGTTTTATTTAAATCCTATCACGGAAAGGGCTTCATTTAGGTCTCAGTTTTGTATTTACAGATCAGATTCTGCAGTCCTGGTATGGCTACCCCTTTCCTAAGGTGTCTTGGAAAGGAAGGAAATAAAAAATCACCAGCGTGATTACCATGGACACAACTATCCCTTATTTATTTATTAGGCTATTAGGGTAATGAAGAAAAGCCATGCCTGCCCTGCTGTGCAGATCTAATTTCAGCAAAACTGTCTGTGCTCCTGCTGTTACCCGTGTTTGATTTTTAACCAGTAAGTGCCCTGTGCTTGTGTCAGTGCCATGGTTGCTACGCCTCCATGTATGGGTATTCAATCCCCAAAATCAAGAGGCCCGGTGATTGTTAGTGGGATTTGTTCTATGCAGAATGTGCTCGTCACTCTTCCACCAAAGATCAGTGCTTGCTTGCTTGTAGCTGCTTCTTCTTTATTCTGCCTGGTACTGTTGTTACTGCTGCTGTTCTGGGGCAATATTTGGTACATTAGTATTTCATTTTTATTGATTACGCTATTGAAAGATTGTACTCTCTTGTATTTTTTACTACCGTGTCATAAAAAGAAACAGTATCTGTCCCAGACAGTTTCCCTACCTAGAAGGTATGGGAAGGCAAGGGGGGGTTTAGCTTGCTCAAGGTTACTAGCGGGGTTAGTACCTCTTGACTTTTAAGGCTGGACCATGTTGGTTCTGCTGCATGTCTACACCTACAGAAAATATATGTGTGTTATGTTAGTGTCCCTAATGACTCCCATTTCTTTTACACTCCCCTTTCCTTGTTTGGTAAGTATACTTACTATCTTTATATAGGAGTAGTTATTTTAAAAGATAAACCTGTTCTATAAAGCCAATATTGATTGATAATACCATAAAAATATGTAAGTAGTGATATATTTAGGCAGTCAAAAACCAGCAAGTGTGCCTTTTTTGGAATACAGCAGATGTTTTTTATAAACAGAAACACACACATACACACAAGCTCATGCCTAAACTGTCTACAGGAAGAAAGAAACAGTGCCAAATAAATTTCACATGCCCAGAAAGCTAACCTAAAAGTCATGAAGGTAAGAATTGTGTGCTCCATGTGAATATTATTTGCAGCTTCCTTTTTCTTCAATACATAAGTGATTCAGAGAGTACAAATGTAAGGATTCCTCCAAAGAAAGGTCATGTGACAAACAGGTCTCTTCTTGTGTTTTCTGTTTGTAGGGGAGGGAAAATATTTGGAGTGGAGGGGGAAAGGATTGCTCAGAGAAACTTCGAAGCACTCTGCAAATGTTGAATTACAAGTTTACTGTTTTTGCAAAGGTTGAATGTGGAGAAAAACAGGAATGTTAAAACTTTGTGCAAATTACATGTCATATTTTTAAGAATGCTATGTGTATGTGTACTTACTCATGCATGTGTGCGCAGACACTCGGGGTCACTATTAAGAGATGGCTGCAGATGTTGGTCACAGAATTTATTTATTCTGATGTGTTTCCCTATACAATGTGCTAATTAATTGATGAAACTACTACAGAATACTTTGTCTCAATGGTATCCTGCAGCAGAGAGCTACACTGGTTAATTATCTGCTCCTTTATGTTTCTTCGGTATTTTGTCAGTTTTCTGGTCATTAACTTCACTAAATGCCTCTTTGGTCTGTTATGGAACTGGGTGGATGGGGATACCAAAGTGGTGTTGTTGATGTTTTTGTTTGTTTTGAGTGAAGTCTGTAGTATATATCTCCTAAGATGGATGAACAGACGTGTTTTCTCTCTCTGCTCAGTCCTTTGCAAGGAGCCAGTGAGGTTCTGTTGGTCTGATCCTGAAGTCTTCAATCCCTTCCATAATCCCATTAATTTCTGTGGGGCTATATATGTGAAGGAGCATTACAGAATTAGGTTGTACAATGTGTGTTGTTTGTGGTGCAAGTATTAAGACAAGGTCAGCACTTTCATTGCTTAGTGTAACTTTTATCAGAACAGAGGCTACCTATTGGATCGTGGAAACTGTGCCTTTAAAAATGGACAAGAAGTTTCCAGCAGATAAGATTTTTTTTTTTGTTTTAAATGAGATTTTTGCATTGGATTTATTCAGCATTGGGAAATGCACTGACAGCATGGGTAATGTCCAGTGTTCTTCAAAAATTGTTTTTAATTCTGGCCTTTGAAGTTCTCAGCCGTGGGTAGGTTGTTTTATTCTTTGCTCTTAATGTGTAAAAGAATATACTAGGGCTTTTACTTGCTGCTCAAGATTTCTAAAGTAGGAGCCTAACAAAAGCCTGTGTTTTCAAGAATGCTGCGTACCCGGATGCTTCCCTTCACTTTTTCCTTTTCCTTGGGTGATTGACACTTAGTCTGTATATCTAAATAGGAATTTATGAACATGACCTTCAACTTCAGTATGATTTCAGCCTCTGTTCCTGTGCAAACCATACTGTGACCCTTCTATATGCCACAATATAAGCAGGTTTTGGACTGACTTGGTATTTGGATCAGTTAAAGGAGAGGTTTAGGAAGTGATGATGTCGTATCTTCACACTCAGCTTAGTGCTTATCCAAGCATGGCAGTAAAGGCAAATGTGCTACTGGAGGTGTCTTTTGAAGAAGGTGTCATACTGATGCCATGCATGCTCGGGTTCTCCAGCATTCTGCAGTTCTTTTTGCATGAAAATTGATCCATGCCAAACTGCAGCTGGGAAAGTGATGATTGGCCACTCTGTAATAACTCTCCTAACTAGTTATAGTTATGCCTCATTCTCATTGTTGCATGTGGTAGCTGAGTGTTGCTAAAACAGACACTAAATGCCATCCCAGACAGAAATCCTATTTAAATACTAGAAGGAGTAATACCTTTATGTATACCTTCTCATGATCTCACTCAGATATCATGAAGCATGGTTTTGGATTCTTGCATCATAGATGCTGTTCGTTGGAATGTGTATAGAGAAACAAATGGTATTTGATGAGAATAATTAGGTAGAAAAACTGGTTTGTGATGTGCTTCTCAGATCAGACACTGTATTTCTGAATTAAGATGTGTGAATGCCCATATGTCAGTTGGCATTTTATTATCTTTCTCTCTTCCTTTGCTTTTACACTTGTCTAATGTATATAATGTAAACCTGGGTGTCTGGGTTTCCTACCCATTCACAGTAAAAGGAGATCATCTAGATTGTTTTGTAGGCAAGTTTGTTCCATATTTTGTGTGAAGTCTCTGTAGCAGCAAAATTATAGTGTAGCACTAAATCTGTTTCTTATCTACCGATGCCAGCATAGGCAGGCATCTCTGCCATCACTTTACAGCTGAAGGAAATGAGATGTGGAGAGGTAAAGCAATTTCTACAAGAAATTATCTTTTATATCCATAGTCAATCTTGTAACAGTTTATTGATGTTTGCCCTCTTCATAAACAATAAAACTTTGAAGTGTGTAGCCTTATCTTAGAAAGCAAACTGTTATTATTCTTTGTTAGGAAGACTTCTGAAATAATTCCACTTCCCCTTATCCTGAGAACTAAGAGAATATTATTCGGCACTGTAATGGCTGGGGGTTTTCAATGCCTCCATCAAAATGGGAAAACAGGAAACAGTAGCATGCATGAAAATGTAGTTTTCCTACAGGTTTGATTTATAACTATTCTGGTCTTTCAAAAAATCAGTTATTTAGATAATATGAATGAAATACACCCCAAGACCAGAAAGCTATTCTGGTTTTGAATAAACACTGCAACAGTCATTCACATAAGGAGCAGAAATTATGTTTTTCCTAGAGGAGAATGAACATAATTAGGATGAAGAATTAGTCCATTTTTCTCTGTTTCTATGTCTGTATTGATCCTAACATTTAAAGGTCAAAAGTAGGTTGGTTAGTCAGTTATTATTATGACTTTTGTGAGTTTCAGCCCACTTTCCAGTGCCTGGAGCACTGCCATTACAAGAGATATCAGTGGTGCCCTTGCAGGCAGGCCAAGCCCAACGGTCTGCACAGTCAAATACCTTTTATAATCATAGACATGGTTCTTCTGAGTCAGGCAGGGTCACTCATGTGAGGCCCTAAGAGTGAAAGGCCAGATTTAGGGACTGTGCACTTGGAATTTTGCCCAGCTATGTGAACAGCAGAGATGACATGTAAGGTGGTGTTAGCCCTCACTTAGCCCCTCAAGCCCACAATTTAGAAGACCTAAGAAAAAGCAACCAGTCCTGCACTAGAAGATAATCTTATTTGATATAATGTGGAATTATAGCTGTCATTATCTCAAAAATATTCACATCAATTAATTTGAGATTTCATACAGCATTTATGGTAGATAATAATATATTCACAAAACTGTCCCAGTCTAGGTGAATTTATATATATGTATCCATTTATCACTGGTGTTATTTAAGCAAGGGATAGTACTAGATTGTACTAGGTCTGTTTCCTGCTATCCACGTCTTTTGTTGTGGTGTGCTCTGAGTTCTTTAAATACTCCGGAAAACTATTTGCAAGCATTTGTTCAAATAAGGCATGTCTTTGCAGTGGTGGTACTTGTAAATCCTTTTATTGGCTATTTTTGTAGAATTTTATGTAATAAAGTGTTAGTTTTACAAAGGGTTTTTCTGAAAACTTGAGTGAAATTTATTTGCACATGAAGTACCTCTGATCATCATGGAAAGCCATTCTTGTGTTTTGGGGATAAGCCAGTCACAAAATATAAGCTGTACCCAGAGGGTAGCCAGTCATGCAGCACTGAGCTTCACAAACATTTCGTGGATATTGAAGTATGCTTGGCAGTCTTTTGCTAAACTCCAAGTTGGGATTTGTATGGTCGTGATAGGAGACAGCTGAGCCAGTGGTTCGTGGCGGAGGGAAAAGTCAAGAAGACTAATGTGATCAGTTCAGTGTCTGCATTGGGCCTTGGAGGATGACCCAGGTCCTAGATGCCAGATAATGTACCAGCATGTGGGGTCTGACATCATACTGTCCCTAGCAGAGTCTGAGTTGAGTGTGATTTCAGGGTGCCTAAAAATGCTACAAGTCCTTGCATCAGGTAATGTGAGACTGTGGGGTATTTTCACATGATTCCCACCTCATCTTGCCCACATGAAATCATTACTGCAAGGGTAGATGGCATGACTAGAGGCTGTGCCATGTCGGGTTTCCTCACAGTGCTGGCTGTGTCTAAGCTTTTCTCTGGGAATACCAGTAGAGTCACTGAACACCCAGTATAACATGTGTCTTGAGAAGAAATCCTCTCAGAAACCTATTGGGCACCAGTCTGCAAAGCTGGGAAAGAACATATCACATATACAAACATGTTGGGTGACAGTTAAAAGCTATAGATGCTCCAGAGTTACAGCTTCAGGAAAAAATTATTAGGTATCGCATTTTCTCCTGATGCAGTGTGACATTTGAAGGGCTAGAAATAGCACTCTGATAACATGTTTTAATAGGTGACTAGATATTTAGTTTTGTTTCTTCTCTTGGAGGTCTGGCTGTACTGTCAGTACAGCTAGATTGGAAGCTCTTAGGCTGATTAATTATTAAAAGAACCCACTAAATATTTTACACCTTTTTATTTTTTATCTTTTTATCTTATCTATTGATACTTTTCTTCTAAGAGTTTACAACAGCAGAGGAACAACTAATCACAATATATGCTAAGAACTTATATGGCTTTCTATAAAAGATTAAAAAAGGAAAAACACTATATATTTGTTTTCTCACTCTTTGCTTCAGTTTCTTCTTGCTTTCTTCACAGTACTTCTCTGAATCTGTTTTGTTGGGTAACCAATCTTTTTGTTTTTGAGAATTGTTGTACATTTATGTGTCCAACAACTTTGTATTCCCCTTATGCAAGATGTTATATGAATGTGGAATAAATGCAAATCCGTGTGGCAGAAAGCAAGGGTAGCATAATGCCATAAGACTAGTGTAGACACACATTCATGAAGAATACACAGTTTGTGTCCTGCCTTGCCATATTATTAGGCAGCATCTCTGTGAGTTAGGAGTCTTTACAGCCAACTATGTAGATGTACAAAAAAATCAAAGAATCGGAGACCCCAAACCTGGAAAACATGTCTCCTCAGGCACTGAAGACACTTGGATATGAATTTAGCATCTTGAGCATGTCAACAAGATACTTGTATGGTCTTTGCTTGCTATTTTAATGTCTAGAAGTTTCAAAGACCTGTACAAATTGTGTTGTGGTTCTCCTGAAAGTGGTGCTTATTTATACCTATGGCAGTGCTATAATACAAACAATGTATAATTGTTCTCGACCTTTTTTTTCAGCAGGTTCTATTTTATTGCTTGGATTCAAACAGCACTGGCACCAACTAAGATCAAAGTTCTCATAACAATAGGCCTTGTGTAAATACACCAGAGACAACATTGACCCAGCACACTGTTGGACTAAGTGAGAAGGCTGGGAGTGCGAGGACTAGGGGAAGGACAGAGAGGCAGTGGGTGTAGTGCTGTTGACGTGGACTCTTGTGTGAGGAATAAGATGGGGCCTGGTGCACTGCCACCTTTTCCTTCGCTTGGCTTTGGTCTGTGATCTGGCATCAGTGGACAGTTTGCGTATTTGGTAGAGTCCTCTCCTGCCTCAGATAGGTATGAGACCAAGCTGTCTGTAGAAAACCCACAGACTTTCTAACCTCGCTTTCATAGCAGTCTGCATAGTTTTGTGGGTTGTCTTCTGTGAAGACTTTCATAAATAATACACTGCTCATTCAATCATGAGATATATTATCTGTAGAAAAAATGCCTGAAAGTACTTAAAAAGAAAAGAAACTTAACATCTTCAGAGAGATGGCTATCTTACTGACTGTAAGACTGATACTCATGATATAACAGCCTGGGAATACTTATTAACAGTAAGTTTTTAATAAAAGTGTTCTTAAAATATATATAATTTATCACTTCAGTTTGATAGGTGGTCTCTGGAACACTGTTCTAAAAACAGTATCAATAGTTTAATCACAAGGCTGTGCTTGTTTTCTTAAAAATTATTTATATTTAGAAAAATGAAACAAAGCCCCTGAAGACTTTCAGGAAACTGAAGTTTCCTACTACAATTCCTGGTCACTGTGTCCCATTGTACAATGAATGGATATGAATGAGGCACATGACTGGCCGTCAGTGTTTGTTCTTATGATGCTAAATGAGTGATTATTAGACTTAAATCATGTTGCTCATGCTTTATTTCTAGTTAGATGAGAAATGTGATGCAGTTATCTTTACATGATGGTTGTGATCTATAAAAACGCTAGTTTGTATCATGGTGCTAAAACCAAACAGTAAGCACCCTTCAGAAAAAGGGTTTATCAAGCAAGTAAATGAGCTGGAGATTCTTGGGTTAAAAGCCATGGAGGGACAGAAGGGAATCCTGTTATTTAGCTCTGATGGGTGGAAAGTGGGATAGACTTAGCAGTCACACATTCCACATAAAATAATTCTGTTCAGTACAGGAAATGAATGAGGCAGAGGTGTTCCTTCTCTCTGCAGCTGGCTTTAACTTGTGGCACTCCTGCCAGTAAGTCTTTTATCCTCAATTTACATTATTTTGTATGGCTGTTTCTCTTTGGGTGGAATTTTGATTAAAAAGAACCCAAGTCACTTGTTTTGCGACGAGATTGCTGCAGGAATAGAAGCACCTTAACATCTCCCCTTGTCTCCTCCCATGGAGGGAGGGGTTATTAATTCCTACTATGTGCATTTGTAAGGTTGTGAGATGGCCTCTGGAGAATCACCTGCTATGTGATTCTCTTTGAGGCCTCATTAAAGAGAGGACAACCACCCTTTACCATCTCACAGTCTTTGCTTTTGTACTTTCTCACTGTCTTGCTTTGTTTTTTACTAGAACAAACAAGCTCTGAGTGCACTCAGATGTGTGTATTTGTGCCCACTGAAAACCATAGTGTCAGGCATGCACTCATTGTGTTGACCCAAACAAATGTTCTGCTGCTGATACTGCACTCATTAGAGCGCAGACACAGTGTGAGCTGTGGTATTTTGTGAGTCATGCTTCATCAGACTATAATGGTTAGCTGTGTTCCAGCCCTTGCCAGTGCAAGGGACCCAAGATCTGATCCAAACATACTGATGTTGGTGGAAACAATCTCTTTGGTCTCAGTGAACTAGATTAATTCAGACGTGTTTTGGGCTGATTGTTCAGGACAGGATGTTAAATAATTTCTCATTTTTGGTTTTTAAATTTAAATAAGTTGGTCTGGAATTAATAGAGACTGAGAGAATGTGGAAATACTGCAGTAACACTGTGGTTTGTTGTTACTTCTGAGCAACAGTTTAGGCTCAGTGGATGGAATAGCCCCTTACTGTCGTACCACAGTTGGGATAATTCATGGCAGATGCCAGAAACTCCTGTTGAACACCACACTGTTTGCTCTGTGATTCTTCTCACCGATGCAGAGATTCCCTGCTGCGAAAAGATGACGTTGGTAACTTCCAGACTCCAGCCCCCAGGGAAGGCTCAATCATGACTGGTTCAGTTTCCTAATGGTCTAGGGCTTTTTGATAGAGGAGCTCTGGGGAGGGCAGAAGATAGTACCAGCTCACAGTCCCGCAAGAGAAGACAATGTGGCCATCTTCCCCTCCCCCTCCCAAAACAGAGCTGTTGGAAATTTCCCCAATCTTAACATTTTTACATGAACATTTTAATTTACTTTTTGGTTATCACTGGAAGTGGGTGGGGTTTCTTTTTTTATTAAGTGTGACATTTCTCTTCTTTTTTGTCAGACATTTTATTACTGCCTTCTTAGGTGAAGTACTGTGTTGTGTTTTTTTTAAAAAAACAATGTAATCTAATTTACAGAGCCTGGTATTCATAAAGGCTTGTAGTTCAGCCCTATGAAATCCTGTGACTAATTCATGATATGCCCTTGTTCTATTATAAAAGCTTATAAGCCTTTGGCCAAGAGATGGGATGAATGTTTCTACATAGATAGTTTCTTTTCTTTTACAAGAAGACTAAAATTTTATGATAAATGATTACAGGCCTGTCTATCATAGGTTTTATCCCTCTACTAGTATTTTGCAGTACAGTAGCAGTATTAGGCCACCAGGCCTTCTACCTTTGTGATGAAGATAGAAGTCTGTAGGAATTTCAGGCTGCTTAGAGGCTTTAATTAAGACCCATACGCTCTAGTACGTTCCCTGCTACGTGAGCTAAAGCCAAGTCACTGTTAGTGGATAGCAGCACACTGCTCAGCAGTTGGATTCCATCCAGGTTATATACTCATATAAGTCAATTCAGTGAAGTTTTGTCAAGTGAAATCTAGTTGTCAAATTTAAAAAAAAAAAAAAAAAATCAACCATAATAATTTTATATAGACTCACGACCTTCAAAAATGTCATGCTGCTTCTGTGGCACATCAGCTACGACAAGCATTCAGTCACCTGGCAACAGAAGTCCTTTGTGAGTCCTGAGTACAAGGGCACCCCAGGAGCCTCTGTACACCTCATAGCAATGAGTGACAACAAATCCTTGCTGCTTGAGCTGCTGGATGTCACAGACCTCCTTATCCTTGGTGACCCCTTGATGCCAAACTAGTCTCTGGTTGACGGTTAGCTTCTCAGACAAAGCTTAATCCTGTGAAAAGTCTGCTTTACTTGGCATCTTGCCAAACCAGGTCTGTCCTTGTATTAATTCAGAATTAATTAATTCATTCTGTGTCTAACAGCTTGGTAAACTAAGGCCAAGTCTGAGAATGCAGTTAATTTTGTATTTGGGAAGGGTCCCACTGAACTGACCATTTTGCTTAAATAAGGAGCCTTGGGATCACTGCCTTTCATTATTAAGGCTCAGTTAGAAGCAAGTCACTGTTACGTTTCCTCCTCTTGATGCAGACAGAACGATAAAAATTCATCTTCTGCAAGCTGGTGACTGCATACAGGGTAGGTGCAGGGGAAAGCATTCACCAGCAAGCTTAACTGAGGCTGTCTCAGCACCCGACCTTGCCTCCCTGTGACACGCCCATCTTCTAATAGACACATGCTTTGGAACAGGGCTCTGTGAAGCACCTGTCATGTCTCTTGATGTGGTGTCTAATAGGGTAGGTTTCTATTTCCAGCTCTGTTACTGATACAGAGCAGGGTGATGGGTAAATTACACAAAGTTCTTTTATGTTTCCACTGTCCTGAGTATGATGTGGTTGGAGAATTTTTGCTGGCTAGTCAGGATTACCTCTGCTGTACAGTAAGAACCTTGGTTTATTTGTGCTAATGCTCAACATGATTTTTGGACAGGAGAGGGATGTTATGTCGACATCTAATATTTGAACTTACAAGAAAACACACATGACGCAGGAAGCGGTGTTGATGGCTCAGTGCAAAGAAGTCCTGCTAGGTTCATGCTGATTGTGATACCATCCACGGCAAGTAATTAGTGGACTCGGAAAATGAGCACAAGGGGTCTGACTGTTTCTGCCTGGCATTTTGCAAGTGTATAGATATATTAACTCTGGTGATAGTCTCTCATTTTGGGTATGCCATAGAGGCACAGTTCCAAGCATCTGTTTTAACGTACCCCAGAAATGTCTGTGTTCCCTGTAGTGAGTACAGGAACTTTCACTGCATGTGGTTTATAGAAGTGACTTTGAGTCATTATGAATGTAAAGAAATAGATGTGTGAGATGCTATCTTTGTGGGGGAAAAAAATTTCATTGTTGGAGTTGGCTTAATCATCTTCACTACCATAAGCTTCCACTCTAAATACTGGAGCTTTCTTCATTTTCTTTTGTTTGGTCAGGTTTGTGCAAGTCTGCTAGTTGCAAGATTTTGCAGAAGCAGTGTTTGTTATCTTTCAATTCTATTTCGCTTTTCCCTCCATGAAATGTTGAGATAAACACTTTTATAGCCACTGAGTGGTTGTGGACCATATGTTCCTGTAAAAGCTATAATTTTCCACTGAAGGCTTCTGTTTCCATTAAGCCATTCTGAATGTGTGCTGCATTCTGTAATACCCACTGACTTGAAGAGCTGCACCCAGCTGGGTACAGTGCTGATGCTGGGTGCTGTGATCAGAACCCAAATGCATTGTTGAAGGATTTGTAGCCTAACCTAAGGCCAGATCTGAGTGCAAGTGAGAAAAATGTCTTTTTTTTTTTTTTTAGTTGTGTGCAACAGAGAACACACACAAAAACTGTCCTGGAATGGTCAAGACTAGAAGACACTTGTTTATGCTCCCAGAACAATGATAGCACAGGGGAACTCTGAGGCAGATACACAGTGTAATAGAGAAGCAGCCTTTCAATCACTAATAATTCAGTAATCACACATAATTCAGTTCATTGGATACCCTGGACATTAAAAGAACTAAAATATGTCACTTTCCCCAGGCCATTTTATACTCCAGACACTCACATGTCACATAGAGTTAACATGTGAGGTAGATCTTCCCAAGGTCCCTAATAGCTCCTACAGAAGAGCCGCTGTTTCCTGAATTTCAGGCTGGGTGATGCTGAGTTCACTCAGTATGCCACAGCATCTACATCCTTGGGTGTGAATTACGTGCTCGAGCCCTTCTAAAGTACCCATGTAAGTTTACTCTGGTTTTATTAGCATTATTAAGGATGACCAGCCTGTGACTTAAGAGTATTTTGAGTCTATCAGTTTGCATCTAGTTTGTTTTGTTTTGGTTTTTTTTGTTGGTTTGGGGGTTTTTTGGTTGTTTTTTTAAGGGCCAACTCAGAATCAAGCAGGGATGTGGATGTGGCAGAATTAACTTTTTTTTTTTTTGGTGGCAGCTGCTGGCATAGCATATATCACAGATGTGGGCTTTACATTGAGAGAAGGGCTGTGTACAAAGTTGACTGCACCTATAAAGTAAGGTGAGCAGTTTCCTCATGCCTGGGAGTCCTAGGTGTGGACCAGGAGACTCTTGTGCTCTGTTCTGTCCTAACCAGAGTTAGAGGACCATCTTAAGAACAGGCCATGAACAGCAGAATGATAAAATGTGTGGGTTTCTTCTTACTTTGCTGTAGCTTTCTCTGGTTACTCCGAACAATGAGTTATCCCACCTCCATTTACTATAGAAGGCATCTATGTGACTAGTCCTTGATCAGCTTTTGGATGCCCAGATTAGGAAATCTGGAACCGCAAAAGCAAAGGAGCACAAGGAAGCAGAAAAAAAATACAGTTAGCCAAAGGAACAAGAGATTCAGCACACATACTCCTGTCAGCTGGACTCTTATGCAGCAACTGTTTCCCTTCCTTAATCTAAAAAAATCTTTCTAGATTTAAAAATTTTTTTAATCCAAAGAAATTTAGTTTGTTATGCCAGTTTTATGATAATTTCCCTTCCTGTCACTTTAATAATTCATAAGAAATATGTAATTTTGAATCTAAAAGCTATGTTTATTATATGATTGCAGAACAGTTAACTGCCTGCTAGATGGTTCTCCTCAAGATGACAGTTGTTAATTTCTGTAAACCCCTGTATTTAGAGGATGAACTGAATGAAATATTAAATATCCTTCTGGGCACTTTTGCAAGCTATCATTAAGTAATCTATGAAAGATAAAAAGTACACTTGTGATCTATTGTGTTTGAGTTTTTTTCATGTTCTATATAAAAAAAGGCCCCAAGGGTCCCCCTGTTTTATACCTCTGATTTTGTTCTAAATGAGAAAAGCACGTAGTTTCCTTTTTTCTTTTTTTTCTAATTTTTTTTTCCAGAGTGTATGCATAATTGATAATCTGATAAAATTATCTCAGGAATATTATGAGAATGAACACTGACTAACTGTCCAGGGAAGAGGTATTTTTATTTTGATAGTTTAAAAGTTTAAAACAAACAAACGAAACTCCCAAACTTTGAACACCTGAATAAATATTTGGGAGAAAAGTTGTTGTTTGCCAGAATGTAACAGAATAAGACAAGTGATAATTTAATTGAACAAGTGGCAAAAAAAAGGTTCCAAACGCCTCTCATTTTAACTGTTTTCAGGACTTAAGGAATTTTTTTAAAAGGGCACAGAAGTGGAAAGGTCATAATTTATGTATTTACCATAGAAGTCTGATAAGCAATATATTTTTATGGTAGTAAATATTAACTGAATATGTTGAACGAATCTTTTTGTATGAAATTAGCCAGGCTGCTACTGTTTGCTCTAAGTGAAAAATCTGAGTTGTATCTTTTTTTTCCCCTTACCAGTTGTACGCATAGCTTCACAATTTCTGTGCTGCTGAATATGGAAGAATTTAGAAAACTTTTTCTTTTTTGCTGCTGTTGATGATTAGTAATTACTCTGGTTTCAGGGAATCATTCCATTTCTTTGTGCAGGAGGGTTTTGGTTTTCATTTTATTAGGTCCTAATCATGCCACTGTGTCTTGCTCTATAAAAGCTGACTTTGATAAAGGGTCGGCATTTATTTGAGTGTGTGACTGGGGGCAAGGGAGATGCACAGGGCTGAGGTGGGAGGAAGGGCCAGGAAGGCTGAATCTGTCTGGCAATACAGACCAGGGTTGTTCTCCCTTCCAAGGAAACAAGATAAGTCATAAAGTCACACCCTGTCCTTCAGTTCCAGACAGAAAACAAACTCCAGACTCCTGCTTCTCTCTTACTTAACTCTGTGTATCTTGTTAATACTATGTATGTATGTCTTCTGGGAAATATTTTTCAATTGCCTGAATGTAGCTAGCCAGTTTAATTGATCTGATTCCCTCAGAAGCTTGAGAGGTATAAAAAAATTAGATCTTTTTTCTTAAACTAATTCATGTATCTGTAAGCATTTCCCTTTATATGGTGTTTGGGTTTATGAAATATTCTCCTAGTGCTTTGTGATGAGCTGGTTTTGTGCTTGATTTGTATGTCTGTATACTTAGTGCTATGCAGGGTAAATGGTAATGGTTTTAACTGTGGATTGTAAGTCCTCTGCTGCCTTGGGAGTAGCTACTGGAGAGTACTGGAAAGCATTATCTCCCTGCTTAGAGATTGGTGCTTTTGGAGCTTGCTGTCCTCACTGAGGAACTGCAAATGACATGAGTACTGTGTCATCAGTGAAGCCACAGGTAACTTGCATGGTGTTTCCGTAGTTGAGAAGATTGCACAGCTTTAGTACAGTAAGGTGCTCCTTCATTGCACAAACTCTTGGTTTATAAATACCATGGGGAATATGTATCTTAGTGCTTCTCTGTGAGAGAGAGAGAGCAACCATAAGAAGACATTGAGGATAATGTAAAATGTAAGAGGAGAACCCTGAGTCTCTACAGTCTCAACTCTTCCCCATATTGTTGCTGTTTTCTTTTAGGAGATGGATGAGGGGGTAATACTTTTTTTCTGTACTGGTTTACTTTAAATTCAGGCTTAAGTTTCAGGCAAGATTAGAGTTTTGATCTGGATTTGGGCAAACTGCTGTCACTAGAGCTGTATTTGATTACTCCAGTGCAACCTTTCATGTCTGTGGGCACTGCCACTAAATTGGGTAAGACAACCTTTCAAAGTCAATGCGAAAGGACAGTGATGCCTTCTCTATGTGAAATTCATCATACCAGTATGCCTATCTGTAAAATGTCTATTGCTAAGAGGAAAGGAAAATATTTGAAAAGGAAAGCAGTGCTCTGAAGCAAGCCGTGTGGTGTGTAACATGTTGCAGGGATGCTGTCAAGGCTGGTAACTATAAAGTCTTTGCCATGTTGTCTTTCTAGGTACTCCATGGTAGGTGGGAATTCCAGCTCCCTCTTGTCAAGAAGCATAGGAACAGCAGAAGAGTACTGTGGGGTTAGTTCAGTTGGTCCTTCTTGGCCTTAAGGGACGTTAGCATCGTGAGTTTGGAATGATCACTAACGTGTATTTTCCACAGTGTACAGTGGCTGTCCATTTTTTTTCTGAGGTAAAATGCCTTAACTTATTTTTAGCTCCTGCTTCAAAGAACATCAGTATTCTACATAGAAATTAAATTTTCTGAGCCAACTTGGGGCAATGAAAGGCCTCTCCTTGTATCTGGACAAGAGTTCATGTTCTGGTCTTTGTCACTGATTTTCTAGTGCAAGTTCAGTGAGGCTGCATGAGGCTCCGGTGAAGGGCCTGCATGGAGTATGCGGAGAGGCTTAGCCACAATAATTTCATCCCAGTAGAAGTGTTGCTGTAATTGTAATTGCAATATGTAATTAAGGTAATATGGAGCTGTATTACTCACATGTGCCATTTTTTCATTAGAAATGTATGATTGTATTTAAATTCTCAGGTGACATAATCCAATATAGCCACTGACGCCTGCAACTGAGGCAAAAATGCTAATGTAATCATAAAGATCTTTACACTTGATTCACTGAACCTGACATCATCTCACTCTAACTTTTCTTTCAATCTAATCAGTCTGTACTAGAATTTAAATTCAGCATTTTCTTTATATATTGTCATGGTTTCTGTCTGGAACATTAGACACTGGTCTTTTAATTTCCCCTCCTGAGCAGCATGATGCTAAGCAGTAAAGATCACAGTTGGCCGCAAGAGATTTTTGAATGACTGAGGAAAGCATCTACAAATTCTATGACTTTCATATGTGGATATTTCTACAGCTTATCCCTCCTGCCACAAACAGTATCTGAGCAATGTGGGTGCTCCCAGAAGTCCTTTTTGTCTTCCTCTTCTTTCACTAGTAAAGTCTGAACCAGAATCCCTCATTTGAACATCCTTTAAGATTGTATATATGTGGTGTTTTACAACTGAATTAAAAATTGGATAACTCAGGCTCAGATGGTCAGATTTAAATTAGTTTATTAGTTATTTATGGTTTTTTGGCGTTTAAAATTATTTTTTAAGTACTTCAGATTATTAAATATGGTCTTTTTCTCCCTTCCACCATCCCTCTTAACCTGCTTGGAAAAGGAAAAATGAAGAACTATTTTTGGTGACAGTGCTGAGGTGACCTAGTGCAAGATTATTATTACTCTGGAAAGCAACAGAAGAAATTCCCAGAGGAAGGCATTAAAATGTGATTTCTAAAAGCTCCGAACCAAAGGAGAAAATATTAAATATAATAAAGATTCAAAATGTATCATTTATGAGACTATCTGAAAAACAAAGCATATCCTTATGATTAAAACAAAATTCTTGAGCTGGGAGAGCCAGCTTTCCTGATTACTGAATGCTTAACTGCAGGCCTGGTTTCAAGGTGGTCATCTTTTAAGATAAGCAAATACTTCAGTATGAAGCCCAGAATCACTCACGCCATAAAAATCTTAATTCAGAGCTCATTGTTGTAACTCTTGTAACTCTAATGAGCTGTAGTGCAAGTCCTAACAGCAAGTAGTTCTCTGAATGACTGTTAAGAGATGCAAAAATCATCCATTAAAGTTCTCTAATAATGATAAAATGTGTGTCAGACCCAAGTGGCCAGGACCTGTGATTGCAGTTTTGGTCTTCAATTGTTCTGCGTGAAATTTGTCCTTTAAACTATTACAGTTGTGTTTTCTCATCCACAGACATCCCTGCTTCTGTAATTCTTTGCTGGTGGGAATGTGTTCATGTGTGTTTGCTGCTATTCTGAAATTTTATCTAAAGTAATATTTAGTGATGATTTCTTGCTGGGTTTTGCTATTGCCATGGCTAAATTTAGACATTCCAGTTTTCCTAAATGCTTGTCTGTCCTGGTTTAGCATATAACCATCTGCTTATTTTTCTCTTTTGTCACTCTTGTTCTGATTTCTTTTTCAGACAGGCTTTTCAGTTTCTTAGCCATTATTCTGGTGCATCTGAGGTGCTGGTTATTGATGAGCAGATCCTGCTAACCATTTACATGCATGCAGGTGCTGGGCTTTGGCATAAAATGTCCCCACATTTCCTATCAGACATGTTCTGGTGCACTATGTCATGCATTGTATGGTGCACTGTCATGTATATTTCCTTGGTGGCAACAGAAAAGCATGTGGTCTAATGTTGAGAGATAGGAGCTCTGAATCAGTCGGGTTCTGATACCAGCTCTGTCTGAGTCTGACTGCCATGTTGGGCAAATTCCTCTACTGCATGGTTCATGAACTGCTGTGACAGGCAGGTGACACCTTCATTAATTCCCATGTGAAATGGGGAGGAATTCTATTTTTCCCACCAAATCCACCCCTGCACGTGTAACATGAGTTGAAACATGCCTTGACAGATGTTTGCGGTGTGCTCTGGAGCCTTCAGCTCTGAGATGCTGCACCAGGACACCACAAGGAGAGAGATGTGTCTAGGTCCCAGAGAAGGGAGTCAGGTGTTGGCAACAGGTACTACTGAGGGCTCTGTTTCAGGTTGCTTGACAACACTTTGCATTTGTTGATTTTGTTCCTTCAGTTTCTGTGTAAATCCACACAGTTCTTCTAGCAGTTTTATTAAACTTTATTTTCAGACATTCAGAAAAGCTTGTGAAGTAGAAATAAAAGATGAAAGTATTATTTACAATCTGTCATTATGCTGTGTGCTGCTGATCAAACTTTTTCTCTTGTTTCTCCCCTCCGCTCCCAGATAGAGCATTGCTGTAGATAGTGAACCAGAAAGTTGTGAGGGTTAATGACTCATCCCAGTGCTCTGAACATTACAGAGTTCTTGAAAGGGTTTTTGTCTCTAAACACAGATTCTGCATTTCTGATCTAAGCTGAAGGATGCAAGCAGGTATTTTGAAAGGCAGCTATTTGCAGAGTTTATTTGAAAAGCAGTGGGAGGACTTCTGCCACCAGTTAAGTTGCTTGAACAGTAGAAAGGGCAAAGCTTGCATTGTTTTCAAATGAGTAGGGACAAAATTCTGCACGCTTTGCTTGGGCCTGCTGTTGTTTGGTGAAATGGAAAATAGATTATGAAAGTGTTTGTAGTGAAAGATAAATTCGTAGGAATTGTTGCATTCGATACTTTTCCTTTTTAAGTAGAAACAATATAAATAGCTTAATTCAGCACGGAATAAATCTCAGTTTTGTTGCACTGATTGTATAAAACTAGGCTGCTCTGCTCTACATTTGTCTTTAAACTGTTTATATTACCTAAAATATCATTCCAGAGGAGAGTTTGGCTTATGACTGCAGTGAAAGCCGTTTTATTCCATGTATGGACCTGGTCTCCCAAAGCTATTTTAGTGAGTAGCTAGAAAATACTTTTTAGTGAGCCATAATTTCATTTGTGTTTATGTGCATTGGCCTGTTTAATGAGGGAGCTATGCTGTTCTGTGATTCTGCTCTGCATTGTTTCAGGGAAAAGACAGGAATTTTCAGGTGCAGGCTGGGGTTGTGGTTTTTTTAATGCTTTATTTAAAACCCTATCTTGAAATTACTGTGTTCTCAGTTTAGCTACAGAGGAATGAAACCCTCCTGTGCCTGGAAGAGGCTCTGTTAAAAAAATTTACATCTCCTGTTGGTGTTAATCAACATTGCCTTTAACAGAACGAAGCCATTTTTAAATCATTGCAGGCGCTGGTTCCAGCTTTCACATCTCAGCCTTCAGAAACTCATTAATTTCTCTTGTTAGAACATAGTGATGGGCAGGTGAAGAAGATCCGCTGGTTCAGCAGTGGAATCAAAAGTCTTTGTTTAAGCTTTTATCCTTGGGACTATACATCGTAGCAGTTCTGCAGAAGCCTGACGTAAGGATATGGTATACAACCGTGCTGCTCTGGGAATAGCAGCTGGGTATTTGCTCGAAGGACAGCCTCCCTTAGGGTGGATCCCAAAGGGTGGTAAGGAACGTATATTTGTTTGACTTTATTTTTAATTTGGCATTATGCCATGCTAAAGAAATAATTGTGAGCCTTTTTATGTTTCAGACACCATTTCATGCTTGTTCAGAATATTCCCTGGCAATAATTGATATGATGTGATCTTTTAACTTGGAGGAAATGTTATAAAAGTGGAGTCTATATACATGTAATACTAGATACAATTAGAAATAGTAGCCATACAATACTCCTTTAAAAGTGCAGAACGTGTATCTTCTCCTCCTGTAAGTAGCAAACAGTCATTCTAATATGGCTGCTAAGTTTTCTCCATATATATTCTAGAAAGTAATTTTTTCCTCTTCCAGGGATTTATTTCTGGAATTAAAGGGCAAATTGCACTTTTGACAAGACATGCAGCCTTTGAGTTGAGACTACCAACTACTGTCATCCACTGTTATAATCTTTATACTTTAAGTGACCTGGAGCCAGATTTTCAAAGGTATTTATTTGCTTAAGAGCCATTAGACTCTAAATGGGATTTCAGAATTGCCTAAGTAAATTAGACTCCTAATTCACACTGTAGATCTGATTAGGAGGCTTCACGTGTCTCTAGGTGCCTAAATACCTTTGTATACCTGCCTGCTAGATACTAGGAACTAGCCTGAAAGTATTCCTGAAGGCCACAGAACAATAGTCAGAACACAATAGTTTTTGACAGATTTTTGAAATTAGTAGTATTCAGATTACTGAAGAAGAGGTGAAAGGCTCTGAATTTACTATTGATCTTTGTCTTTCAAAGCACTGTAAGTCACCAGCTTGAGTGAGCCCATATTGTAGGGCTGGGCTGGAGTGGATGTAGGTCTGATAGGACACATACATAGCCTGTGCCACTTCCAGTACCAGCCACGCTGCAGTCTGGAGCCATTTCATGCTTCTTCCATTGATAAAAATAAGGACTTACAAGAGATGTTAGCAACTGTCAGAGAAATATCTCATCAGCCTGAATCTCAGTGCCTCCTCAGAATATTGGATTGCCTTCATTCCACTTTGAGTTCCTTCAAAAGTAAGTTTGTCTTTCAGGCACATGTTCACCAGGCAGTCCTTTAGGAAATTCTGTTTGTTTCCAAAGAAATTTCTTGAAAATGTTTTAAACTTATCCTTTAAACTTAGTACTTACCTTGATCATTCTCCTAGCAGAGAAATGAGAAAACATTCAAAAACTTCAGAAATTGCAGGATTGTGCCCTGTAAATCCTGAATATGTCTTCAAAAATTCACTTGTGCAGCAGTCTTGTTTTTAGATATTTGCAGTTAATATGATCATTATTGATTTCTTATGTCTCAGAGAATTGTTAGTAAATTCTTATCAGTCAATTGAGAAGGTTATTGCACAAGAGAGAAGTTTCTTATCAAGCATGTGGCTAAATTCAGCTGAACTGTAAATTGATCCAGCTCACCTATCCTTGACTTTGGTGTTATGTCCACTTATATCAGAGTTAAAACTCATACAGATTATGCGGGTTGAGAATTTTATGACCTACCTGGGATACCACTTTGGGCTATATTCAAATGCTAGTGATAGGTATGCAACATAGATGTGTTTGCTCTCATCCATTCATGATGTAAGGAGCCAGGCTTTTCTTGAATTTTAGGTAGTCTAAATTGCTTATTGCACTCTTGAACCAAAGTGGCATAGCAGTCACAACACCAAAGCTGGGCATGTGTAATGTAGTCTGAATAATGCCATTTGTCTCAAGGCTTCTCTCAATTTTGAGAGAAACTGATCTATGGTAGATTTGTGTGTGACCATTCAACAAGGTGAGCAGTGAATTCCAAGGGGAAAATTTTGAGTGGTCTCTCTAGGTCTTACCTCTTCTACCATCACACCATGGACATGTATTTTCATTCTCTGTTAAGGATTCTTCAAAGGTGAATGCAAAACTATTCCTTAGACACACTGTTGAGATGTATTTTTATTTATTTACTTTTAAATGTCAAATATTTGGTTGTCCTCTGTAATCCTTGGAAATTATTTCATTGTCAAATACACCTAGAATTTACTGGATACTGAAGAACACTGTTATCATTAAAAGGGGTAAAGGTAGAGAAACCAATGAAACCTTTACTAACATACAACAGTGTCATGCTAGAGTAGCTCTCAGTAGTAAAGGGTGTCTCTTTATACCCCAGAGCTGGACCACATTGTAGAACTTTGTGTATTTGCTGCCTCCTCTGAGCTGATGGACAGTCTTTTAACCTGAAGCAGCAGAGGTTCATACTTCTAAGTTAAAGTGTTCCAGCTTTGGTTTCTATATGGGTGATGTTCCCAGCACATTCTTGTATTGGGACAAAGGAAGATAACTGGTAGCAAAATACCAACAAAATACTGTTGGTTAGGCACAATAATTTTGGAAGAAGCATACCATGTCATAAAATATAAGCCTCAAATTCAAAAGAGCTATTTTGTCTCAAAAACTAACTTTGAAAAATCAAGACAAATTCCCTTGTTTCTTTTACTGGGAATTCAAAGGGTGCTGGAAGGCATAAGATTCTTTGGGTTCCCAAATACCTTGGGCCTCTCTGAATATTCTGGGTAGAAATAGTCAGTAATACTCGTCTGAGAATGTACCGTATGGAGAGGATAAAACACCTGGTTTTGAGCAGTGGTTTGCAAAAGGCCGTAAGTACAACTGGGAAAATATTACTGTAGTCATAGTTATAATGGCATACTGCTGTCATTTGAAAATTATGAAACTCAGTAGTAAGCTGTTAAATGAAAGTCCATTAATATACCTTTTAAAGTTTTCCACTGCAGGTTCTTGATGCATCTGCCTCCATTTTTGCTACAATAGGCAGTTTTGGTTTGTGCTGGTTTGCATACCAAGCACAGTTAGTTAATGAATACATAATTGCCATTAATGCAGAGACTCTTGTTACATAAGAAAATATATCGTACAAGGAAAGCCTCAGACTCATCCTCACACTAGAAATGGAAGTCTGAATATTTATTTTAAGTCCACTTTTGGAAAGGTTGCTAGTTTATTCTAGCTGAAGTTATCTTGGAAATGTCTGGGTGTGGAAGCTCCATGTTTACTGGGGTTTTATTGTGACTGTCATGGGGCAAGGTGGTTCTAGATTATTGAGCGTCCTAAATGGGAAAGGATCAAATATAATGGAAAGGGCTGTGATGCCTGATTCTTAGGCTGTAAGTCTTTGAGACAGTACATGTTGTTTATTTGCACAGTGGTTTCAGGTACAAACAATGCATAACTCATTCCAGCTTTCATTACTGTATAGAGACATGTGGAAGCAGGAGATGAACCAAGCTTAGAAATAAGTTAAAGGCTTAGAAATAAACCTGAGCAGAAATTAAGATTGTGCCATATCTGAAGCAAGTAAAGGCTGATGAAAGGTAAACAAACTCAAACCATTAGGAACATGGATGTGCATATTTAATGCCTAAATCCTCAAATGAATATGTCCTTCAGGATGGTCTTTCACTTCTGTATGCAACAAAAGGTTGTGCTGTGGTCTAGCTAGTCTGGTTCACTGCTTAACAGGCATCAGGTTGCCTGTGGGTAGGGATCTTGAATTCGTCCAAAGTCCTCACAAATAGGATATTCAGTGCTCAGACAAACAATGTGTTTTGGTAAATGATATTGCAGCTTGAGAACAGAGTAACTCCTGTTTGTGTCTGCTGGGTGAGGTGATCTGTACAGTGTAACAGTCTGTCCATTTGATAGCATGTTTCAAGCGTCCTAAATACTATGTTTGTTTGTTTGGCAGGTATTATGCTTCCCTATTGAGAGATTGAACGGTTCACTAACAGTAGCAATTCATCGATAATCATCTACCTTGAACAGTTGGGTTTTTTTCATTAAACATGAACTAAAATGATTTGTTGGGGAATCAGAATGAAAAGCCATTTAGATTTAAAACACTTAAAGCAAAATTGCTTTTCACACAAATTCCTTTGCAATGTCTTTCTCTTTTCAGTGCTTTTTGTAGAACTATTCCCAAAGAGATGAACTCACTAACAAGAGACAGGGACTGTAAGATAAGGGTCTAAAGCCTGATCAGATACCTCAGTGTGAGCTGTGGGAAATGTGCATATCATGGAAAAAACAGCTTTTAAACAACAACAAAAAAAGCCCTATTGTTGTGAAGATCTGTGGGTATTATTCTTTGTGTAGTGCCAAGAACAAGATCCAGACTCAGGAAGTGGTGTTTAACTTTATTTGTTATCTTAGAGTTTAGTCCATGATCTCTTCTCTGTAGAGACAGTTAAAGGAAAAGAGGCTGATTTTCTCAGTAGCTTACAGACTTCTCCAAGACCTGTTTTCCCCGGGTCATTTAACTACTGTTTGACTACTAAAAGCAAAATGGTAAACTCTCTTTTACTGCAGCCTGGATGTCTGTAAAGGGTGGTAAGGATGAAAGGATATTGTATCTCCTATTTTCATATACCTACCTTCAGTGGATGTAGCACCTCATAGTTGGGAAGAAGAACTGAAGCTGATTTAACTACTGTACCAAACAAAGATCAAGACTTGTTTACATCACAGGTCTGTCTGTCAGCTTTTTTGCTACGTTTCCACAATTTATATGGATTTTACATGGCATGGTGAGAGATTATAAAGTTAAAATTCAGATCTCCTGGTAGAGCTGTTCCCTGCAAGTGACCTCCAAATTTTTGGATCTGATCCCATGGATCTGAAAAGGCAGACAAGTTTAATTAGGCAAAGTGTTCTGTCATCCTGTCTCCTTGTAAAGAGCACTACCTAGATGCATTTCAGGTTCCCATCATTAATTCGACTCTCAGCCAAAGTTAACATTGCCGGAATTTCTTCTCTGTGGGGTGTCAGGAACTGTGTTTAATGAACTAGTCAGAGCATCAGTATATTGGTACATTTCTGCCCTGAGCACTTCATCATATTGCATCTCAGCAGTCTGTAGCAAGGTTGTTTCCATTGTACAGTGGGCTGAATATGTCTATAAAGGATTTTTTCTACAAATTAGGTGTAAATAAGCAAAATGAGTGCTGATAAAGACACTGGACTGGCATCTCAGCAAGAACATTTAATTCCAGTCATGCATCAGATCTGTTTGACTTACACATACCACAAAATATACATAAGTAAACCAAAATGACTTCAGGCATCAGGGCTCTGAGAACTTTCTGAGCAAGTGTACCATTCCAGATACTTGATGCAACAGTATACGCTGAAACGAATATTGTCAGGAGGTACACAGGGGAGGTATTCTTTATATATTAAATTCACGCAGCAAACCACATTGACTTTGATGCATTTATTGGAAAATCACCAAACCTCTGTGATGATTTAAATAGAGGAAAAATGTTTTGTCAGAATGGCAGAATTGTAATGTCCCAAGGGGTCAGGAAAGACATATAAATGCTGTTTAATGTTGTGTTTTGTTGTACTGTTGCAGTAGCTTCTTCATTGTAATTAAAATTTGGTTTTATCTATCTAGCAAAATGCTGAACATGTTTCTGTAGGGAATATGTTGTCCTTCTAACACGGAAGAAGCTTGTCTGTTTGTGCTGTTTTCTTTTTTTTTAATGGCATAGCTCAGTTGTGGTTTACATCCTGTGAAAGGGCTGAAGCCTTTTTATTTGAAATATTGAAGAGTAAATGGATATTCTATTCAGATTGTCCCAAAGCAAAACATAGGAAAATTCTAACTGATGGACTCCTGCCAAGCAATACATAAAATAGCAGCTTAAAAACTCAAATTACCCAAATTTTACCCCGGCTTGAGTAAACCCCAAGTATCACTTACCAGAGTGAACATTCTCAGCTGGTACATAAAACCAAGAAGTATGTTGATCACCAGAGCTCTTCATGTTAAACCTGTAAATGATGTCTGAAATTTAGATAATGATGATGCACATTAAAGCACATTACAGTTTGGTTCCAATGACTACAAGGTGTTGGAAGAATTCCAATGCAATATTTTTAGCACGTCACAAATTCTCTGAAATTGTAATGTGCTTCAGAGATAGCTCAACTTTGACAAAATGCTGACAGGATCCTAACTGCCAAACGCATTTCCTGTCTGGGTGCCTGTCCGGTTCCTTGGTTGTCCATTTGCTGGGATACCTTGTCCCAGAGTCACTACCCTGGGGAGATGCTGAGTGAACTGCCTCTTCAGAGCTGTAAGTTCCAGGCTCCCAGGATCCCCAGCTTGCCCTGGACAAGTGCTCTGCACCCTTTTGCAAAGAATGGACAAAGATTTGATACCACTTCATTCTAAGCAAGAGGAAAAAATAATTCAAGATAGAAAAATTCCCCATGATTAAGAATTGCCTTTTTATGCACTGTTCTAGAGTGTACATCATGTTGGCAAATAGATGGACAACTTCATTTTTTCTGTTGATTTAGATCTAAGTTGCTGTCAATTTGAAGAATCAGGTATTATATTGCTGCAAGGTAGAAGATCAATGCTAGCCTTAAATTTTAGATGGGGTGAGATTAAATTACTTGTCCAAGTTATTCATAAAGCTTTCTTCCAAGGAAGTTGAACTCAGCTCTTCAGCCATCACCACAGGGTCAACCGGCTTTCCTTTGTGAAACAAAATCGGGATAATCTTTGGCACTGCAACCTTCCACTCTCCTGCTGCCAATAGTCTCTTCATCTGTATTTGATGGTCTCTTCAGCTGTAATGGAATCGATCATGTTGCAAAATGGAACCACCTTCTTTACACTTGAAGGCTGGTTCCAGGTGCCTGTGTGGGCGTGATGATATGGTTTTGGATGATGGTATGAACTGTAACTAAATTAGAATTTCTGTTCCTGTGTTCTTCAGCTATAAAAATAGGGATCTTGTTATATGCCTTGGTTCAGGCACAGAATGCTCAAGAGGAGCATGTGGGTGCAGTTGGGAAAGACTTTTATTTTCTTAGCTTTTCAACTAAAAAATGGTAAGCTTGAATAACCTTTTTCTTTATTGTTTTATTTCTTATTTAACTTTAACATAATGTGACAAAACCAGGAAACATCCGTAGAAGTTGCTGGCCTTATCTACAGCAGTGTTTCCCTTCCCTCAGCTGCATTAGTGCTCACAGCAATAATGGCTACTGGTATTTTAATTGGGTGCCTAGTGCCCTCTCACTGTCAGCATGCCTGGATTATTTGGTAGTCCCAGTTGGTGGCCATGAGCCACTGTGGTTAATAGCAATGCAGGCCCAGCTGGTCTGGGTCAAATCCCTGCATGCTTTAGTTGGTGAAAATTTCCGATGGCCTCCAGTATGTGGTAGAAAGGATGTAGCAGTTAAAAGCTATCTTTCATTATCATAGACTAATTAGGGCTGTCCTAGCTTCCTGAGGGAATATGTCATAATACCCAGTAGTTACAGAAGATTGAAACCAGGCATGAGTTATTAGGCTGCAGAGGAGGAAATTTACTTGTTTCTGCTCCTCTGTCCTTTAGCTCCATCTTACATCTTAATGAAATATAACCTGGATGAAAAACAAAGCTGGGGAGAAAAAAAAAAAAAACGAAAAAGCAGTCTGCATTCTTTGGAGCCGGTACACTTAGCCCCTAAAGGAGCGTAGAAGTATTTTCTTTCTCACTGTGGAAGTGTGATTACATGGCAGTCTTTCTTTTTAAAAATTGGAGATTTTTTTTCCTCCTTTTCTTCTTCATTTTTGTTTTATTTCTCACTTGAACTGCTGAGGCTGATGCTATTTTGCCTGCATCTCTAGAGTGAAAACAGCCTTTGCATCCATGAGCTTCTAATCGGAAGTGATGACAAGCCCTTGAACATGAGATATTTTATCCTCTCCAACATCACTGGACATGCAACTGTAATAAAAGGCCAGTTTCTGCCACTGGATATGTGTAGAAGTTGATCCCTGTTTCTTTGTGCAGGAACACCTCACAGTGACATCTGTGGCTGTGCTGAACTTGATTTCCTCCATTTCATGGGAATAAGATGATGCTTGTACATTATTAAAAGAGCCTAACAAGTTGCCTGGGGAGAGACTGTGAAGTGCACTGTATAACAGTATTTATGTAATTAACTCATTGGGATTTTAATGAAAAATACTGCTATATTGCAACCATAACTTTCATTTTCTGTCAGCCTCAAATTAACAAGAAAACTGTAAATTGCACAGAGTCCCTAAGCTATAGTCTCTGATAGGAAAGGTGGACAATTTTGCTGTCTTGAAGTGATGATTAACTGGAATCTAATCATGATATTAGTGTATAATCACAAACATTCAGTGTAAAGTGTCATTCCAAGGATGAGGTGTAGCGAGAAACTTTTTTTTTTTTCCCCTCTGAAGTTTTTGTTTGAGAAGAGATGAAAGAGATTCAGAAAACAAGCAGAAAGAGGTGAAACAAAGTATGTGTGTTGCCTCTGATTTCTCACTACACCCACTCTCGTGTGAAGTTAGGTCAGATACCAGGTCAGGTACCAGGCACTTGGAATGGACTAACTCCTTGAGCTTTCACTCTGAGTTTCAGCCGGGACTGCCATCTTTCTCTGAGCCGTCTGCAGTTGTGGCTACACTGGTATCCATACCAGAGCTAGCAAAGCAAACGGTGTCCTATGCTTGATGGTTGCAGTAATGTCTGAAGGGTATACGTACCTACAACTCCCTCTTCTTTGTTCTTCAGAAATGCAGACTGCAGGAACATTGTACTTCTATACTGATGGAGTTGTAGCCTCTCCTGAGTGCCCTGTCCCTTTGTGTGGGACATGACTTGCCCTTTCTGTGATAAGGTTGACCTGAATGTAGTGCCCTTTTCCTGACTTAGTTTAGCACTGTCGTAAAACAGCTGAATGAAGGTCCATCTGTCCTCCAAACTCAACCCCACCAAAAATATAAGTTTCTGTGATGCCCGAAGACTAGCAAAATCATCTTCATTCTGTAGCTTGTCTCTGGTGTGGGACCCCCAGCCTCATGCAGGAACCTGAACACAGTGTGTCTTCCTATGGTGCTGTTCTCATGACAGCAGGGTTTACGTATGAGGAAACTAACGCAAGCTATAGCAGCCTACTTGATAGTAGATAACAGTTTGCAGTTGTCTCTTAGGAGAGCCCTGGCATTTGGCTTAATTACAGAAGAGAGTAAGGAAAGATGAGGGGAAGAGTTAGTTGTTGGTGAATGAGGAGGGAGGGAAATGGGTTGTGCGGACCACAGGCTGATAGAGCCAGAGCGGCCAGTTTAGGAGAGTTGCTGTCCAGTAGAACATAAATTGATAGTGGAGGTTTGTTTCAGTGGAGGATGGTATAAAGTCCTAAGCAGACTTGTCTGGGGAATCTTTACAGGTCGTACATTATGCCTTTTACACAGTGCTTACTTTATCACATACATTTTTAAATTCTCTGTGCAGTTCAGTCCAGGATGTTTTTCCTTCAGACAACATTTTCAGGGGGGTCAGACACCATATGGTGACAATGGACAGCCTAGGTCCTTTTGGTCCCACGAGAATTTCTGGGAGAGTTTCTCAAGTGAATGATTTACTGTCTTTTGCCCTGTTCTTTCTCCAACAGAGCAGAAATATTCTAGTGACCTCAAAGCTAGTGCACTCCAGTGTCTCTGGATGGAGACATTGACTTTTTTGGCAATGTAGTTTTGCAGCATTATTCTTCCTTTCATTTCCAACATTTTTGGGGATGTTTCTAGAAGAAATCATGACCTTAGAAGCATCTGCTGGAAACTAGTCCCTCCAGATACACTGGAAAGATGAATTTTGCTCTTCATGCCGTGGTACATCCTATGAATTTGAAGCAGTTTCCTGTGCATACATAAATGGCAAGCATGTCATCTTCTGGCTATTTATGAACCTTTATCTGTATTGTCTTAATCAGACCATTGACATTCTTTTATTTATGAAACTGCCTCACAGTCTGTGGCTACCGTTATATGTCAGAAGGTTTAGGAACAACTTTCACTGTGTCGCTTCACATCTGAAACTTTCAAAAATTCTTCTATAGTGAAAAAAATATTTGGCTTATTTCCTTACATTGTTGTGGTCTTTTCTTCCCAAATCTCTCGCTCATACAAATATAAGCTTTCTCAGCCGAATATCCTGGTGTTGTGAATATAAGGACAGCACATTATCCTGGCATATAGTTCATAAGACTTGTTGAAGTGACAAATAATTGACTGTACGTTGAGTGGACAAAGAAAGGTGTCAGTTCTTTGCATCGGTGCATTTCCATTGCATGGGGTGAAGAGTCAAATCTACAAATTTGATCTGGATCATCTGGGCTGTACAGTACTTCTGTGGTATGTTTGTACTGAAGATTATTTTGTCTGAAACAATTTAAGGAATTTGACTAGTTACAGTGCCTCAGGTATTAATGATAATGCATTCTCATTCTTAATTACACTAAGTTTAGAGTAATATTATTTAAAGGGAAGGTGTTGGATCCAATGTAATGAAGATAAGCTTGTACAGGATCTACAGATAAGAGAAACTCATGTATTTGTGGGTTTGAAATTCTGGTGTTGGCAAATAAAAGCAGGAAGAGGAGAAGTTAAAGTATGTGTTAGTATTGGTATTATGGTATTACACTATAAACTGGTGTAACACTATTGACTTCAGAAGGTACTCTCACTGTGCTTGCTGGAGATCTGGTCTTTTGAGCCTATATATACTCCAATTAATGCAGTTAATATCATAATAAATTCTTAATTACTTCTAAAAATGTTATCTTCATTTTCCATATGGTACCCTGGATATGATGGGAACTTGCCCAGTAATTTTGCCTTCCCTGGGCTGATAACTATCTGTTTATAAAAGGTTTAAAATCCTCTCTTCCTATATTCGTGTTCTTCTTTGGCCTTGTTTATTCACAACTGAATGCCTCTGATTATTTTAGCTGTCATGTGCTCAGTATTTGATGCTTTGCGTAGTAGAACTGGAATAAACTGGCCATGCTATAAGATAGATGTTCAGTGTATACTTAAGACAATGACCATTTAGTTGTCTCATCTCCTCAGCAACATTTTAAAGATTAACCATAGAAAGTGGGGTAAGCCAAGAAGGAAATAGTTGAAATAGAAAGAAATTAATTATTTTTCCTCATGGTGTTTTGCTTAGATTCAATATTTTGATAATGGTGCAGAATTCACAACCACCACAATGACTTGTGTGCCTGAAATTTGGATGAGCAATGATTTAACGGTTGTCAGATATGCAAGGCTAAATTTGCTGAGCCCATTTCTCAGTCTTTGATGAGACTGCAGTAAGCAGTCAAGTGCTTAATACCAGTGGCAGAAGTGGATATGTTTCCCTTGGGGCTTGGAGGGGTGGCCTCTCATTTGCTCAACCCCAGACAAAGGCCAATGATTCACTGTACTGTAGACTTCCAAGCAGCTAAAGCAATGGCCTCCTTCACTGGGGAGATTGCTGTGGGGGTCTGTCTGCATGTGAGAAAGAGTTCCTGGTTTTTTCAGTTTAGTAGTATGGGGAAAGAGGGAAATCTTTAAAACATCTAGAAGTGTGTTATTTTCAGGTACTCTTAAGTACAAATGTATTCTTAAAAATCTTTGCCATCGAAGTTTGGTTTTTAGCCGTTTTGACTGTCATATTACCAATTTCATGAGAATCATTTTGTAGCCTGATTTTTATATTAAAAATCAAGGAGTGGCCTCAATACCAACACATTATTGCCTGTGTTTAAAAAAAAACAAAAAACACCCAACAAACCAAACCAAAAAAACTTCCCTCACCAAATCCCAAGCACTCCTACCAAAAGCAACCTCCCAGGCCAACATTATTGCTTATATCAAAAGGACATTATATGGTTTCTCTTTCCTTCCTTCAGAGAAATAGGTATAGACACTGCTGTGGGTTGATTCTTAATGAGTCATGATTCACTCTTGCAGGTGACTTACTAATTCTACCATAGGCATGAGCGTTGGGAATGATTTCTGTTCTCTTTTTCTCTGAAATAATAGATCGTTTTGTTTTGTTTTTCTGACAGGCAATCAATTAGTCTTAACTGAGTAGCTCTTAGTGGATTGAATCATGAGATCAACTAAACTTGAGGGTGAGGGTATGGACTGTAGTTTATACAGTTTGTTTAATTATTTAGTAATACAGCCAGGAGGGACTGGAGAAATTTTGACTGGATAGGACCGGGAAAAACATGACTGTATTTTGGGGAGAGACAGCATGTCACATGCATATTGGCTGCTTGTAATCTGAACACTATGTATTTAAACCCTGAGTGGAGGAGATGTCCGGGAGGACTCTCTGAAGCTCAGTGAGGCCTGGATTGCCTATATGTAGCTTAAGACAAATTCTTAGAAAAGATTACCTAGTTACTGCATAGGGGAACAGACCTTTGCTGGGACATATTTCTCAGCAGTTATGCCTTGGCTGAGTAAATAGGCCCTTTGAGCAACTATCATATTTGACAACTGAAATAGTGTTTTTATGCTTTTGGGCTCAAGCACAAACTCAAACTTGCATTTGAGAAGATGTCAGCAATCAGTCTTGTTTCCTAAATGAATGGATTTTGTGTTCTGTGCTATTGTGTCTCTTCAAGTATATGTATATGCTTCCTTGGTTTCATATACATTTTTAGTTACTTTCTTGGACCTTTTTCTTACTGCTTGGTCCTTTATCACAGAATTGTCTAGGTTGGAAAAGACCTTGAAGATCAGTACAACCAACATATACACCAGCATGAAAAGAGTATTAAATTCTGCCACTCTGATGGGGTGTCATTTTCATCTTCAATTACATAAACTCTTTCTATATGATTATTCAATTATTTGTATGGTGATAGAATCTAGACTTGTCTCAGTCATGTGTCAGGGTCTCCTACTTCTAGGATTTTCAGAAATGCAAATAAAGACACTGTATTGTCCATAAGAAGGACTTTAGACCTACTTTGACCCATCCTTCTTGTCACGTAGAAATAATATAAAATTACTATAAGGTACAGTTTCATTGTTTTTGAAAGTGGATTATAGTGCTAGCCTCTGAGAGTCAAAGAAGGCATAACGTGTGTCTGCTTCACCACTTAGTTATTCAGTATTGCAGCTGGAGATGGGGAGGCCATATGCAATGTACTGTCCCCAGGTGACACAAAAGATTTCATTTGTCTGGGGTTGCCTCAAGCTGTCACAGGTGTTCTTTCATTTACAATAGCTCCCTTAAAATATAAATTACTGCATTTATTACATCAGCTCTTTTTCCTTCTTTGGAATACCCCAGCTAAAGTTACATTACACATAACAAATGTTCTTGCTCCCTTGAGAATTAGTTTAATTACTGATGTAGGTGGGTAAAGGATCTATCGTGTCTGAGATGTTAATTTTACCATGCTTTAATTAAAAGGTCAGGTGTGAAAAGCTGCATAATACCTCCCACTTAAAGATGCTGAATAGAATAGTGGGGGATAGAAGGCACTGATATGATGAGGTTTTCACTCTCTGTAGGAGTATCGACTTTCCTTCTGCATCTCATTGCAACGAGGCTGGCATCTGGAAAGACATGCCAACTTTTATTCACTCATTGTGTTTTCTAACATTAAAGGTTTTTTCTGTCCAGCATCTGAAGTTCCAAAACAGCATATGTCTCCTTTCAAAGGTGATGGTCACTCCTAGGTACCACTGATTTCCATTAGAAATGTCAGGACCATTTCCTCTCGCCCAGTGTGTTTGAAGAATGGGGCTGCAACTATCCTACACCCCCATGCTCTGGCACAAGGGAGGGTGTGGGGTGTGTGTTCACCAGAGGACTACAGTCTTTGAACACCTGGTTGTTTCCTCCTTATGTCTCACTGTGAGCGTGGGCAGGTTCCGTTCAGCATTTAATGTGAAAGTCTTGTTTCTAGCTAACTCTGCAAACAAGGAATGGACTTGGAAAACCTTCAGGGAAAAAAAATGGGCAAGCAGAAGGAAGGAGTATCTCGCAACAAGATTACAGAAAACTGGACAGTAAGAACGCCTTGCAGTAGGGTGGCCAGGACATCCCCAACTGAGCTTGTTATGTTTGCCCTGGCAGCTGGAGCGGCAATGCCATAGATAAGAGCAGATGTTCACTGGCCAGTGTTTGAAGGTTTTGTTGAGATTGATGTGTTCCACTTTCAGAAGGACTTAAGTCACCAACTAAAGCAGTACTGTTGCTCTCCAAACAGCTGTAAGGAGGACTGTTGATGATTTTTATTGACATCTTTTTCATAACTTACTATCTATGTGAATTGGTGATTCATTAAGATGTTCTTGTGATATGTGATACAGAAAGTTTCTTTTCAGAAACTTTTCTCCTTTTTCTTGTATTTTCTAGTGCTGTTTTCTTTTTTCTGTGGTGGTGGTGGTGGTCACTTCTCTTGCTTTTAAAGGATACTTAACAGTTCAGCTATGCCACTGCCTTCCTCTGCATCCCTGGAGGAAGACTGGTGTAATACTGGAAAAATACAGAGTTAAATATTAATATGTACTACTGAATGTTCCCACTGAAAAAATCAGGAACATTTCAAAGCAGTGAAAGCGGACTTTCCTTTCCTGTAGTTAAGTTTTGCTGCTTAACTTTTTTAAACTGCCGCTTGCTTGGTAATTTTACATGGTTAAAAGTTAGAAATTGAAAGTCCTGTGTTTCTTAAGTGCTCTTGCCCAGGCCACTTCTGCTTTCCAGGTGATAGACTTAGGGGAAGAATCCCATGTGATGAGTTAGTGTTGAAACGTATGATAAGTTTTTTCAAGGTAAGAGGTTGATTTTATTTTTTTTCCTTCTCTCTGTACTTTGGCTTGGAAATAAAAGTTTCATTGCTCGCTCTTTTAGTCAGAAAGGTGATGTTAATAAATGTGATTTGATATTAATGTTACAGTAACTCCTTAAGGCATATTCAGAATTGGGGTTCCTCTTGGTTTATGAAGACGCATAGCCGCCCCCATTTGTATTAGCTGAGGACCTAATTAGTTAAGGCTGTAAATACAGCATTTTCTTCTGCTGACTTGAAAAGTTACCGGCAGTCTCTTCTGAGATGCACAATGGAAACAGTTTTAATGAAGAGGAGTCTTCTGCTCTTAACAGTTTAATGTTTTCAGAATGTGGATTTATTTTGTCTTGCTGGTTGTCTCAGGTGTCGAGACTTCTGCCTCAGTGCACTGGGAATCCCTGCTCAAGGTGTAAAAGCTCTAATCTTTGAAGAGCAGCTCAGATATCAGCTGTGGTGAAGCAGGAGCAGTAAAGCCTATCACCCTGAACTGGAGGGGCTGGATAGGTTAATGTAGTGTTTGTGGGGTGGTATTGCTGAGGCTTCTCTCTGTATAGGTAAAAACTATGTATGATGGTATGGACTTAATCCTTCAGAAATAAAACGCTGAGTTTTGTTTTAATTCTGATTATTTGCATTTGCACAATAGCAACTCAGAGCAAGAGAAGTCTTTGACATTTGCACGAGGCTCATGCTTCTGCCCAGACAGTAAGATAAGTCAATAAAAACAAGCCATGCAAGGCGTGAATTGCTTAGAGGTGGAAGAGACCTATTAGGCTATCTAGCCTACCTGCATGCCAGTGAAGAATTGCTTAAATTGGATTTGCTCTAGAGGACAGATGAGTATCTGAGTAAAACACAGGATCACATTGTCTGTATGGTATGATGGAAGGCCTTCTATGCTTCAGTTTTCATATGTGCATCTAGCTTTGAGCCTCATAAGCAGCAATATCCCAGAGATATTTTTTCCAGGCTGTTTTATTTAAAGTGTAACAACAATCTGAACAGAAACTGTTCTGATTGCACAGATGTGCAGTTTTGCTTTGTGGGATGATTTTTACTCATCAAAGGAGAACAAGAAAGGCAAAAATCTGTGAGTATGGCTATCTATGAGAACGTGTGCATGTGTGTATGACAGAGTGAGAGGTCTGTCCATGGTATATAAATTGTGAGAATAAAATGGCTACTCTGCCTGACTGTAGGGAGGGAATTTTACAAAGGCAACACATTGCAAAGAGAACAAAGGCCTCACTGCATTATGGCTGTGTGTGATACACTGTTAACGCTAAGGCAAGCTATGATTTCCTATTAAAGTAGTGTCTCGCGTGTTCATGAAGCAGAGGCTGTAATGCAAAGTGATTTAGCTCACTGGGAGCTGATGCATCTAGTTCTGGCACAGACATAGGAGGTCTCTGTGGTCAAAAAGACAGGAATACATGTTGATGCTGCTGTTTTAAGCAGCTTCATCTGGTGACTGGATAGGGAATTGCAGGCACAGTTGTTTCATTGCATTCATTTCTTGCATTATTCCCCTTTTGTCTGTTGTTGTTTCCTTACCAGTATTTGTATTTGAATAGAAAAAGAGCTCTGTAGTAAATTATGTGCATGACCCCCTTCTTTCCAGGCCTGACATGTTTATATATACAAAGAATTATGGAAGAATTAGAGAGGACCAAAGAAGCTCAGAAATTCTTTGGAAAAGCTTGTCAGACTTTTAATTAATAGGCATACAGCAGAGGGAGTGAAATCTGTTCCTCAATACCATAATAGGCAGTGCAGTGCTTCTGCTTCTCTCTGTCATCCTTAACAGACAGATTTATTTTTGGTAATGAGACATTTATCTCCTTTGCATCTATTAAAAGCCAGTTCCAGTGTCAAAAATCAGTTGGAAAAAACATGAAGAAATTTAATGGTGAAATGTGTTTCTTTTGAATGCTTGTCACAGCTCCATCAAATCCTGGGGATCCTTTTTCACTTCATTTTGGTGTATTTTTGCCCTGCTGCAGCTTGGATTTCCGGATGATTTGGGTGTTTTTCTGCTAGCACCAAATAATGGTGTGAATATTTAGATTGTGTAAAGAGGCTAAATGAAATTACTTTCAGGGCAATAATTAACATACTATTGGTGTAAATAATTGTTTTTCAATGCTTTTCTGTGCATGGACCCTTCAGGATGTTTTGGTAGCTGCAGATCCCTGCCTACCTGAGCAGCCTGGTTGAACTCACCTGGTGCCATAGAGATGGAGTCCACATAGAAGTAATTGTGGTAAAAGAATGCCATTGGTCAAAAAGTATGGGCTCTGCATGTATTTCTGGTCCTAACACAATTTGGTTAGGAAAGTATTTTCACGTTTGTGGACTGAGTAATTAATGTCATACTTAAGCAGGTCAACAAGCAAATCTCTTTCCTTAATCTGTCCATAGAGAAGCTTGTGTGGGCTCTAGTTGAATGCAGTGAGGTTTTTGTAGGCATTTGTTTGAAATCCTGTGGGATTTAATAGATGGCTTTTAATAGGTTTTCAAACCGTTCTATAGCGTTCTGCAGGTGGGATGTAATTTACCTAGTGAGATCTGAAGTGCTTGACAACTGGTGAAAAAACAGCTGCCGCCTTTTAGGTTGGTAAATAAGATTTCTTTAAGAGAAGCTATTTGGTGCCTCTGTGCACCTCCATTTTGTTAGCTATAAAAGAGGGTAAATGGCCAGGATATCAGAAAGGCTTACTGATGTGAAGTGACCCAGAAGCTTATTCCAGGAAGTTTATTTTCAGAAAGTGTTGAGTATTCATATTTTGAGAACCGTTTAAAGTATTTATGATTCACACCAGACACTCGTTTCAGCCTTAGTTGATACCTGTCTCATAAGGTGACATAAGACTAAATAGCTTGATGCAAGGAATGTTTTGACTTTTTAGTTGATAAAGTTCTAATTAGAAGAACCACAACCTGTCTAGTAACAGAACCACAGATAACAAACATTGAAAGGTTACTATTCCAGAGGAGTTATGTCATCCAGCTCCATGGATGAAACATCTTTTCCATGGAAGAAATTGCATCCTATGTGGAAAGGATTCTCTTCTGTACTGTACAAATCCTACAGTTGTCCTTACCTACCCATTTCCTTTCACTCTTCCGTTCTTGTACAGAAGTTATTCTTCTCATTTGGCTTCTGCTGCAGTTCCTACATCTATGTGCTATAAACAATGCTACCCTTTCTTCCCCCTATCCTCCTACACATGCTTTTGAACAGCTCCGGTTGCTAGAATTACAGTCCTCATAAGGTTAGGGGCAGGGGGAAGCTTCATCATCAGCTTGCTTTTGTGATCTTCTGTTCTTCTTTGCATTGCTTAAGTCATTTTTTCCAAAGGCGTGTTTAAGACCTTTTGACAGCAATACTGCTGCTGTGCTCCTGGATGTCCTTCCTGGCTCTTTGTTTAAAAAGGCATGGAAATTCAGTGACTAAGTTGGGAAAAATGATTTAATTTAATTGTATGCTGCAAGTTAAACCTCCAGTACCTTGCACAGGGACTACTTTAATTTGTGATGAAAAGGGACAAGTGCTTCAAAATGGCAGAATCAGTGACACTGTTCTATTCCCTCTCCTTTCATCCCCACACTCAAGTTTTACAGGTGTAGATGCTGACTCTGTGATGCATGACATACACTGCAGAACTGGGCAAGATTCTCCTTCACGGGAGGTGTGTATAAAATGACAGCCTTCATATTATTTCAAGTGGCACAGCAGCCATCCTTGGATGTGCCAGACTAATTTTTTCAGGCAAGAATTGACACTGAGTTAGACTCTTGTGGGTAGAAGGATGGATGTACGTGCTCTTTGTGTTATAATAAACATGTGTTTCTCTATAGTGTATATATTTATTTTTCATTACTGTTATTATTATTTTAAATGTGGATCCTCTTTGTCAGCATGCTTGAGCTCTAGAAAGTTTTAGTGCTGATTCCAGGGATCTCACTGTAGCCTTCCCCTGGAAGGGTTAAAAAGTACAGTAATTTGATCTCTGTATCCCACCAGTCTGGCTGATCCCCACATTGCCTTTGGCACCATGTGAGAGTGGGCACTGCTGAAGTCCTGCCTCTGTTGCTGAGCCATGTGCTCTGGGGAAGGAAAGGACAAGGGGCAGGAAGACATGTCGTCCACCTGAAGATACGATGTGGTCAGAGAGGGTCAAATGTTCAGCAGTTGACACTTGATGCTGTAAATTCAGGACAATATTCACTCCATCAGAATCAAAGAACAGGGAAATGTTCCTACCCTTTCTGTCACAGGGTTATGGGCTCATATTAGGGTACAAAAGATCTCTGTTTAAGCTTCCTCCTGAGTTTTGCATACAGGAGACTGTCCAGATTTGTCAGATATGTTCTCTCTGCCAGGTCTTCTAACTTGTTTTTGCTTAAATGTTTTAACAGGTGTGGCAGAAGTATTGGCTGGGAGGTTGAACAGAGTGTGAGTAAAAAGCGAAAAGCTCATGATGAACAGTAATTAAGTATTACTGCAAAGGGTGGTTTGGGAGGAGGTAATGAAGTGGAATAGTTATGAATGAGATTTCTGCACGAGATGCAGGGAAGGTTGCCCAGAATATCTCCTTCTACCTCCAGCAGCTTCCAGTATTGCAGAACCTTTATTGATGTTATCTAGGATATGTACTTTTGCTGTTCCTACCTGGATATCCAGACATTTTACACTTGTAAGTAATTTAGAAAATTTACTTGAGCCCTAAAATAGTGCCTCAATCAGAACATATGTTCTATACACTTTGCATACTACTTAATTTAGAAGTTATTATTTCAGATACTGTACTCTCATCTTGCTCAAGCTGTTTGGAAGCTGCATGGCTGTCACCTAACCCAAGTTAGACTATTGCACTTGCCAGAAAGGAATTCTGTGCATATTTTGCCCTCACCAGACCATTTCGTAGGGAGTGGGTGGCATCCTGGATACTGTTTCTTCAAGCTGTACATTAGCAGTTTAAAAGCAGAATTTAATTTTGCTGTTACTGCCTTGCTAGCTGCAATGAGTGTCTGATCCTCAGGGATATCTTAGGATATATAGGAAGTATATCTTAGTGACTGAACTTAATGGGACTCTGAAAGAATTTCTCCTCCCTTGCAAACCAATGGAAACAACAGTCCTTTGGTGCTCTGAATTTAGAGTAGATAAGAATGCTTCATGTCATAGTTACTTATCTAATGGCAAGACATACTACTACTGCTATTCATAATAATGTTTTCTTCAGTATACTTAGGCATTTTGCCATCTTATGGTGTATGGAAAGTCCACGATTTTCCTTGAGCAGTGTTGCTGGAATCAGGGTATAGGTATCTCACTGTTCTCAGCCTTTGACTCTACATTCTAGCCAAAAATATCCAGGACTTTTGTTGTTTGGTTTGGGTTTGGTTCTTTTTTTTTTTAAAAAAAGAGGTCTGTCTTGTTTTGTTTCTATTTTCAGAGGCATTTATTTGTGCAGTGTGACTGAGGGTAGGGCACAATTTGGGTCAAAAACTTTGTGCAGGTGAACAATCCAAGTTTGACACATTGCAGACAACTTGTAGACAGCATTTGCCCCTCATAAATTAATACAGTGGAAAAAAACATACTAACCTCTGTGTTTTCCATAATGGCACTGGCATTAGAGCATGAGGTAGGCGGATAGGGGATTGATCCAGAGTAAGTATACGATAGAAAGGGAAGATAGAGCTGTGCCATTGCTAGTGTGCCTCTCCTTTTTTTCTTTATTAGAATTCCTCTATAGGGATGTCATCACATCATAGCACCCAAATTGGGTAGTGTTATTCTTCCTGCTTTACAGACAGTAAATGAGAAATTAAGAGCTGAATGCCACAGGAAGACAGACAGCTGGGCTAGGCGTGCAGGCAAAATGTTTCTACTGTTGAAAGAGGCTTTAGGGTATCAGTGGTACCACATGATGTCTGACTGGTTTACCCAGCAGTGTTATGGCCTGTTTATGAGTTGCACTGTCCAGTGTGGTAGGCTTGATCTGTTGACTTTTGAGGAAATGAGGCTCAGAACCTGAGGAGATGGGGTAAAGAGGCATGAGGTGTTCCTACAGCCCAAGTCCTTCCTTCTGGGTTCAAGTAGCTGGTGAGGCAGGTTGATTTCTGAGAGGGAGAAAGGTAGGAAAGTTGATGGGAATTTTACTTAGTCCCCAGAGTAACATTGTGGGGAACAAGAAGTTACTCACTGGCTGAAGTACCCACAAGAAAGTATCAACACATGCAAAAAATTTGTGACTGAGGAGGGAACAGTAAGATAGAAAAGCTGTGGTGTGCTGTGCATCTAGTGTAGAGCAGCCCCTCAGAAGGGCTTCCACTGCACAGGATGATGGACTAATGCTTGGTGTGAGGAGTTGCCTGACAGTGTAGGCAGGAACCCTTCCTGCTGATAGAAGGTGTGTTGGAGAGATGTTGTTTTTTTTCCCTCCTGCTTCAGGACTGCAGCTGTCTTGACTCACACATGAAACTTCCAGAATGAGAAAGGGAAGTCTGGACTTGATATATCCATCTGAATGAATACTTTTCATCCTATAGTGCCCTTCCCACTGGGGAGAATCTGGTATTTTTGCCCCATCCAGAGGTACCTACTGATCTACCATTTGGGAAGCAAACAAAGAAGCAGGGAGGAACTTTTCAGTTTTGAAAAGCACCATCTTCTGTATTGAGAACAGACAGCTTTTCACTGGGAGCATACAAAATGTGTAAATTTTCCCTCTTCAGGATCCAAACACAATGGCGATGCAAAACTGTGAGCTCTATCTGTCCTGAGGCTCTGTAGCACAGGATGAAAGATAGTTTGGAGCATGGACCCTACTTGTATTGTTCACATTGGACTTGGAGAGTATGAGTTGAATTCTGCTGCTTTCTGGTATTTCTAATTATTTGTTCTTGGTGGTAGCCGCAGAGAATGAATTTCCCAGCTGCTATCACCTGCTCTTGAAAACATGTAGAGAAGTGCCTATTGCAGATGGGAAGATTGGCAGGTGAGTTCCTCCTATATAGCCTTAATGAGGTGAGAAAAACCTAGATTTAACCTTGAGCCAGAGATCCTGAAACCAGATCTTCTAGAGGGCTTAGATCTCATTGAAATATTCTTAATAGCTTCTGCAGATCTGTCTTTCTGGGCAGCTCTGCTCCTAATTGATTCTTAATAACACCTGTAGTGAGAGACCAGCAAAGGCCAACCTCTTCAGTCAGGAGGCACTTCCCTGAGAGGCTGCAAAGGTGAAGAAGCCACAGCGTAATGTCCACAGGAGGGAACTGGCTCTGTGGCACACCCATTGTATAACTACATATAGGTATCCACAGACTGTGTCCTTGATAAGTAGAAAGACACCTGACTAAATAGTGATGGCCGAAGTTGTAAAGTAGACTTCTGTGTACATGAGAACTTTTGTCCTACTCCTGACTCACATGTAACTTTGTATTAACAGCATAGTAAGAGTAGTGTTAGAACATTTGTATACATCAATCAAGCAGTCATTTATGTTACAAGCTAGGAGAATTTAACTATTTACCAACTTCCATGATATTTTTAGAATGTTTAGAACACTCTTGAATGATTTCAAAGATGATGAGTGCAAGTTACTCTGTATGAGTTGCATATAGTGTTTTCATATTTGGCTCCATTTTAATGTGCTATGGAATCTAGTTCTTTCTTGTCACCAAGTGAGCCTGTGTATGATGTATTAGATCAAAACATATTCCTGTCTCCAAATGCTAGCAGCAGCACATTTAGTTCTCTGGATTTCAGCAGCTAAAGTGGGTGTCGCAGGAAGTTTGGCACTGTTTCTCTTTGCAGAATAATAAACACAGATGATGTTGCCTTAGGTTTCATATAGGCATGGAGGCTCTTGCCTCATAAAAGCTGATACATGGAGAAATGATGACTCTTAGCTTTAAAAGGTAACAATACTAGTTGAAATAGATGGGCTAAAAATGATTGCAAATTTTCTAGCAGACCCCCGGATGGTGGTTTCTTTTAGTTTAGAGTGAGAGAACATTTTATAGTTTATTTTTCTAACAGCTACATTTAGATTATTGTGTTCTGTAACACTGCTTTTTTCTTTTCCAGGAGGAGGCCAGAACATACCTGTAGATCTGTGGCCTCTCTTTCTCCAAGCTCTGCCAAAGGTATGTGCTTTATTCTCCCTTGTATTCATCTTGGATGCAGTATGGAAACTTTCAGAAAAGTGAGTTTCAAAGCTATTGGCAGAAGACAACTACTTCCTTGATTTTTTTAATGCAATATTTTAAACACAATACAAAGGTGTTCCCCAGAAAGTTGCACTGAATCAAAACTAAGCTTGAGAATTCAGGTTAATGCGTACAACAGTGGCCATCCTGCTTGTACTGACTGTTGCAAGTGATCTTCAAGATTGGGCTGCCTGGTAGTGGATAAACACTTGGTTTCAGAGGCTCCAGAACATGCACAGAGCTCTTTAATAGCAGGTCTACGCTGACTTCAAAATCATGGTCAGTGTCTGTTAATATGATTCCCCAAGGTTATACCCTAACTCATTTATCACTCCTGGGCAAATAACGTGGCATGATGGAAGCACTGTGTCCTCCCTTGCCAAGTCTGTGAGTCTTCCTAGCTACCTGTGAAAAGGTCTTGCTTTCTAATTAAGCACAGAATCAAGGTTGTACTGCTTCTCCTCAGCAGCTTGGTACCTGACACAGTTTTACGAGGAGAATTGCCTGATGTGGAGAAAGTGCTTTCAGCAGATGTGTAAAATTTTGATCTAGAAATAGGATAACATAGTAAATAAGAACCTGATGTTCAGAGGTTCAGAGCTGTCTCTGCTGTCTAGTTTGTTGTATAACTTGGAAGAACTGAAATAGCTTTTGTGGTGGTAATTGTTAACATATGATTGCAGAGTAAAGAATAGTGTTTTTCTATAAATGTTACTGTAAAAGCCCGTAATATAGCATGATATTTCTATGTCTTTTCTGATTTAATGCCAAGAACTATGTAACCTAGTGATTAATTTCTATAGAATTTTATAGGACGCTGCAAAATTCCTGAGTAAAATTCTGTGTTTTCTAATGAACCCT
This sequence comes from Athene noctua, assembly GCF_965140245.1. Classification (NCBI taxonomy): domain Eukaryota; kingdom Metazoa; phylum Chordata; class Aves; order Strigiformes; family Strigidae; genus Athene; species Athene noctua. The sequence goes on from NC_134041.1 coordinate 44,562,498, forward strand.
ACATGTCAGCTTGATGGTGTCTGCCTGGTAGCAGAGAAAGCAACATATAATGAGGAACAGTGATACTCCTTTTTTGCTTTTTTTATTTGTTTTTTCTTCCTTTTGAGCAGAGGGTGGGAAGTGGTTCCTTTGAACTGTCACACCACATAAGCTTTGACTGCTGCAATTTGTATACCCTGACATAACTTCTAAATGTACCCCCACTCCCTTGTAGCTGGAGCTGATGATACACCTGGTTCTCAATGAGCCATGGGCAGGGAAGGTGCTCATTCTGTCTTTCAGTGTCCCAAGAACCATGAATATTGCCTAGTTCTGCATTTGGAAAGTCAGATATTTCTTGACCCTGTGTGAACTCGCCAGTGTTTTCCTTCTTCCATAGACCCCTCTTTTCAATGTGGAAGAAAAAACTGAGAATGATTCACAATTAATTTATGCAAAGTTTTCTCAAGTAATTCTCAGCCACCCATGGGTTTTCCTGGAAGAATGGTATACAATAGGCCTTTGTCTCCAAATGCATTTATTTGTTATTTTTGAATCTAAATGCTTAGCTTTACCCCAATCTTAAAGGGCTTTTTAGTCCCTGAGGCGTAGCGGTTCATCCTTGAAACCTTTTGAAGATGTGACTCTTCTGTGAGTAACGAGGTATCATAAATCTTTTCAGTGCTAGAATGAATGCAAATTATTCTAATTATTTCTGAGTCAGAGCTTGTTACATTTGAAAGGAACTAGAGACAAAGCAAAATGGCTATGAAAGAAGTTTTATGGTTTCTACAAAAATATATTTTTGTGAGTTAGGTCTGGATTCCTCTCAGCAACAGGTCTGCAGTTTGTACAAGTTGTGAGCTCTAAACTGGTCATATAAGATTAGTTGCTCAGTTACCTATTCTTTTGATTATTTGTTTGGGTACTTGAAACTGTGGTCTTTGGAGGCAAAATAAATCAATGAACAAATCTCCATCTTAACTTCAAATTAATTTGTGTTAAGCACGAAGGCGTTGTACCTCTTGTCTAGCTAGCGATACAACAGTTGTTTTAATCTGGAAATAATGTTGCTCAAACAATGAGGACTTCACCAAGAGGTTTACATTCTTCTGCTTAAACAAGTTTTTTTGGAGGTTTTGTTTTTTTTTTCTTCTGGTCTCTGATCAGGTAGAAAGTGTGTGCTTTTAACTTAGCCTGTTTAAAAGTCCTGTCCCCATTTTAGTTTGATTCTGCTAAGTAGTTTGGCCTTGTGGAACATAGCTTTCATGTTAAAATCCTCTCACATGTGAGCTCTGATATTTGATGAGCTGAAAAGTTCATGAAAATGACTATGTCTTCAGGGGAGGTGTTTCTGACACCAGCTACAATAGGTAGGGAGCTGTGGTCAAGTTTTGATGGGTTTTTATTCCTCAAGACCTGAACACTTACAACTGAGTGGGAATTTCTGTAAAGGGTTCAGCTTCCAGTCATAAGGGGGCAGATTTTCTAAAGTATTTCTGTTCTGATCTTTCTGAAAATCTTTGTCTCTAACTCATTTGCACTAAGTAGCCTTCCCCTCCCTGATCCCTCCCTTCAGAACTGTAATACTTCTCACTTGATAAATGCTGCACACCTTTCCTCCCAGAGAGATATTAATTTATAGCAAATCTGAACTCTGAAAATTGTGTTGGTTGCAGGTAAATATATTTTGACTAATACTGAAATCTTGTCATGCATGATCCTGAAAGTGAGAGAAAAGAGTTAGTATCTCATCGGTTTACTGCTGTGCTGATACAGCTGTTATCCCTGCAAATATGTTTTTGTACTGCTTGGTCCAATCTACTTTTAAATGACTGAAGTGGTGAAGTATTTTTTATGCCACTGAAGAAACTGTATAAAGTCCAACAGATTTCACTCTTACAGAAATTTTTCCTAGTAGAGTTGTCTTTTGCTAATTTTAGATTTGCTTCCATCAGATATAGCTCCGTTTTTTTCCTAATGCACAGCAACAATTGTGAAAAACTTCTCAACTCATCACTTAGTCAGATCTCTTTCAAGGATAAAATATTGACTGCTGTTAGTGAAACTGTATTAAAATTAGTAGGAAAGGGATGCAGTGTTGGAGGTAGGTGGCTGGATGGGTGCCATCCAGAACTCCTTGTTTCAAGCCCCTACAAACATGCCACAACAGTGACTCTTTATATCCCTGGATTTCATGTCAACAGTGCACAAATTGGTGAGATTATGGGATAAGACTTGTCATCGCCAGCTTCACCATTAGGAGCAGCCTGATATAGAGAGAACAAACCCCAAAGAATTCTGTTTGTACAGGTTGTGGAAATTTGTGATGTGGTTTGTCTCCATGAGCATAAACCTGAGGCTAGATGGTGTGAAGGCCTGACACTCTTGCTGCCCTGTTGGATTTTCTTCATTAGCATCACCATATTTTATTCATTGGCCCTGAGGCTGAGACATCATATATTCCCGTTTGCTTGAGCATTCACTGCTTGCATGGTGTCAGAGATAAATCACTCAGCTCCTATTTGGTCTCTGAAATAAAAACTATGCATCTCATCTGCCGCTGGGGTTATAATAATATAATTCTATAACATAATATAATTCTATACAGGACATGATACACTCAAACCCAGAGAAAAATCACGCCAAGAGTGATGTGAATAATGGACAGGACCATTCTAAACTGTTCAGCCAACACTAAAGAGAAAGCTGAGGTTTGAAATATTTGTTTAAAATTTTGTTAACATGGGGGTCTGGAGGTGGGTAACATAAAGGCAGTAAGTGTCTGAGCACAGCCCCACGTCCATAGTGCTGAACTCCCAAATTCTATCCTGATTCACACTTGGAAAGAGTAGATAAGGCTATTTTCAGCGCTACAATGTTTCGCTAGACCGCTTCAACTGAAACTGCAGTGTCACAAAACAACTGCATTTTTTTGATTCCAGAAGCTTCTGACAGTCAGCAAGGATTGTATCCAAACAGTTTCACTCCGAGTGTTAGTACACAGCTTGTTCCAGTAAATGCATTATTACCTATTAAACATTTATACAGCAGCATAAAGTTACACAAGGATTCACAAACATAAATAAGACCTGTTTTTTGCACTGTAGAGCCTCCAGTCTAAATCATGCCTAGATGATGACATACAGCACAGCTGCTTATAGGAGGAAGGGTGAGAAATGTTTGAAGGAAAGGTGATTTCTGAGATGGTGACTGGAGAAGGGGATTTGCAGGTTTAGGAACTAACAAATCAGAAGGTGAAAATCAGAAAATAAAAAGAGTGAAAACAGGATTTGAAGCAATATAACAAGTTGAGGAGGTAGTTAATAATGGAAAAGAAGTTGTTAGCTATGAGGTAAGCTTGAAAACAAAATGGCCAGGAATGGATAGGAGAATTCTCTCTTGCCGCTTCTTCACATTCAAGCAAAGTCTTCAGTATCCAGATCTGATTGAAAGCATCTTGCTGATTTTGGGGATGGGACACTTGAGTGGCTTTCTACCAGCATTCTCTGTGTACCAGCAGAATGGAATAAAGTCTGTGAAAGTTTCTGTCTTGAAAAGCAGTAAGTATTTATTTGGTCTACCCTCATCAAAATGCAAGTATTCCTTCATTACCTGCTGGTTTTCAGAGCTCTACACTTCTTCTGTTTTTCTTCTGCGTTCCAACTGGGAAGCTTCTTTTATTGCTTTGGTGCTTCCAGAACTTAATTTCTTTTCTGTAGCTTAATGCTGAATTCTTGAGGCTTCTCACAGTTTTTCCTTTTCTTTTTTTGCAGCAATATCAAGAGTGCTACAGATGTTTTTATCTGTTGCCTGGAATGTGTCCTATACAGAAGCTATAGGAAACACTGCATAATGAGCTTCCAGCCAAATGGAATCTCAGTAAATCTATAAGTCTAGTGGACTATGTAGGAAGAGAGAAATAGTGCTGATGATATCTGGGGCTGGCTATGAGCAAAGCTGTCTAGGACACAAGATAGCCATAAAATAAAAATGTAAAAGGTCCTCTCTGGTCTGGAAAACCAAAACTGTCAAAGAGAAAGAGTACATGAAACATGAGGTAGTTGGTGTTGAGAAAGAAGTGGCATCAGCTGCTACTTTTTCTTCTTGCTGTCTGTTGGCAGTACTGTGCTCTGGAGGAATTTCGACACAGCCAGATTCATCATTCAAATGCTTTCAATCTTGCCCATACTGCTGGGAAGCTTTTTGCCTATTAAAACTAACAAGTGCAAGTTCTAGTAGTTTGTAAAAATAATTTCATGGCAGTGCTACAAAATTATGTAGGTTTCTGCCAATTTTGTACTGTGGTGCCTTGAGGTTTCATCCGAGATCTGAGCAAACTGCAAGTATTGTGAAAGACTGGGTATACAACCTTGATATATGTAGCATTAATGTAAACTTTTGCCTGTTTATAAGATGAAGTGACTCAGCTCAGGTCCTGGAGAGAGGCTCTGGGTAAGGTTGGAAATGAAATTAAGGTCTTTGCCTCAGGCTTTTCAGTGCCTACATGCCCATTTTTTTCCCTGCAACAAATTTGCATGTGGCATTTGGAAAACAGAATTTTTCTTTGCCCAGTACTGCACTTAACGTTCTCAGACCATTAGGCTTCTCTTTGCTTTCCCTCACACCCACAGTCATTTTTAGTATACAGCTATCGGAGGAGTTACTAAACATTTGGCTGAATGCAGCAATTTTTATTGGAGCACTTGCGGAATGTGGGAAATCAAATGCTGGAGAGCTACTTGCACAGAGACAGCAAATTCAGGAGTAATGCTGTCAGAAAAGGGACGTCCTGTCACCAGCTTTTGTTGTCTGACACAGTTGCCAATGAAGTGAGGGGGCAGGTCACGCTGTCCGTCCTGCCTGACTGCTCTGCCAGCTCAAGTCCGTCTGTGAGCAGTTCTGTAGTGTGACAAATGCCATGGCTGCAGGACACAGCACAGCTACTGGGTACTCTCTGCTTGGAACTGAGACCAGATTCAGGACTTTAAAGAATGAAATCCCCGTTGACAAGTACTTTGTGGACTGTCTCTGTGTAAGCCTCCATTCAGAGGGCTTTGACCCTGGTTTGGACAAAATCTGCATGACTAGTTCCAGGTTTCTGGGTGCTTGGGTTCTTCTGCTGATCTGATCTATTGGCAGCTGTTAGCACTTCATGATCTGATGGTCACCCAGTCCTTGAGGCAGGGCTGGTCGACCAGCCTACGGAGCGTTATGTGCTTCTTTTGTAGACCGATGACAGTGTTCAGGACTTGGCCTAAAGTGAGTAGGCCTGCTCAGAGAAACACAATATTGCATCAGAGTGTATGGAAGCGCTGCACTCATCCGTCTCCCCACAAAACCTATCTCCACGTACAAGTGAGCAGAAGTTGTAGTACGCTAAAACTGTTGCTAAAGTACCAGTCCAGCTGGAGTGTGTTCTTTTAGGTTTGATCTATGGTTAACATAAGCTTGTGAGATTGTCTTGAATTGGCCTGACACTGAAACCAATTTTGGAAACATGAAGCAGAGCAAAGGTAATTTGTATAAAAGTCTACTGCCACTGCCGTCACTGGTGCCAAGGAAAGACAGCTGGAGAGAGGGAAATGTCACAGAGAAGGGGTATGGGTCCTGTGAAGTATCTATAAACTCAAGATTTGTATCTGTAAGACTTTAGTGGCAGCTAGAAAACAGGGGGATGAAGTAGAAGGGGAAGTGGGAAATGATGCAGGTATTAATCCTGCATAACAAAATATTTCCAAGAAATAAAATTTAATCCCTGGAGGAAAGCCAAAAAATACCAAAGCCAAAGCTGATAGTCTGAAGGTGAAATGGGAACCAAAGCCTGTGCCAAGGTTAAACCTTTTTTTTCTCCTCCCCATGTATTATCATAGGGAAAAAGGCAGAGACTGCTGCTTTCTGCCTGACACAGAACTAAGCTGGGCAGGCTGTTTATGGGATGCTTGCACAGATCAAGGAGTTACTTGCAATTGTTACTTGCATTAGAACAAGTTGGGGTGGGGAAGCAAATAAAGGGTCAAACACATGGGAAACATCTGCTCTAAGGAGGCATTTTAGAAATAAGCTTCAGCAACAGGGAAGGAGAAGCAGCTGTGCTGCATGCAGGGGACCACCAGAGCTGCAGTGGGAAACGAGAAGAGGACGCAGAGCTAGTGGTAAGGCTTCAGCAAAATCCAAGAAAAAGGTGGAGGGAGGACCCAGGCTGCAACTTTGTGGCTGAGATACTCTCTAGTCTAGACTGAAAGTGACAATTTAGAGTGTCTGTGGATAGTAACCTGCCTTTACCCTAGACCCAGCTCAGGGAAAGGAACAGGGTGATTTGGACTTTTGCTGAAAGCAGTGTAGGTGGTAAACATACAGAATGATTTATCAGAAATGGTGTGTCCTTCCTGGAGGGGGAAGATATCACTGTGTAATCAGGAGGGAAATGAGTTGTCTGGAGAACATTAAGCAGCCAAAGAGGGAAGGTGCTCAGTTAGGGCTTCCAGACTCTGCTTCTTACTGTGTCACAGGTTCTTTAGGTGACTTTGAGCACAGCACTTAAGAGTAAATTCAGATGTTTGGTCCTAGGTCTTCAGAAGTGCTAGGTGCACTGCTCTGGAAGTACAGACATCATACTTCTTCCCAAATACTGGTTTACCTGAATCTGTGCTATTTCCCAGATACTTTTTTCTGGAAAGTAAATTTTTTTCCCCTACATTGCTGAAATTACACTGTCCATGTGTTTTTCTAGTTGTCTGACTTCGTATCCTTTTCATGTTGCTCAAGGGACACTCATGCAAAGCCCACTGAAAACAGTAACAGGATTCACATTACTGATAGCAGACTTTGGATCAGAAATAAATTCATTTATTATGCCTTGGGGTTGTACTGTTTATGCTCCACAGCTCAGTTTCTATATCCCATGTTGTATCATTAAAGACAAGTTGGAATAAAATTCATCCTATGTATCCAATTGTCTCTATTACCCTTTGAATTTATGGGAAGTCCTTCCTGTACTTAGAGACCACAATAGCCCTAGAGTTGATCTAATCCCTGTTTTCATAAAACCTTTTTTTTGGATGAAAGCATCTCAAAATGCTCTACAATAACTATTTTCAAAGCATTCTGGTACAACTCTTTCTGTGGTTGTGCTACATCACCATTCCCATAATGAGCCACAAGAAATTGCAGTTGTGGGATTGCTTCCTTGCAAGTTGAAAAGAACTGTCCACAGATGGGCACAGTTATACTGGGTTTTGGTTGGGACTAATATTTCTTTCCAGCCTAAGCGGACTGGAGAAAAACCAACAAAACTTTCCATGAACCAAATTAAAAGAAAGCTTTGCTTCCCTGGTGAGAAGAGCCATTTCCAGAGTGCTCTCTGGATGGGTGGGGAAGTTAGCTGGAAGGGAGAGGCTTCAAGATCCAAAGAACAGATTGAGAATGTTGAGGTTCTGCTTAGCGTCTCTGATGCTTAATCACGTTGTCTCAGCCTGCCAGATTTCCGAGTTAGGTCAATCTCAGTTTGGTTCCATAAAGCATGTGTACTTTTTTAATAGATCCTGAGAAATCTGAGCCTTCTGTGCTCAGGATGGGTATTAAAATACCCCATGGGACTTCAGCATAAGCATATCAGTTTATGGTGACCTCAGTCAAAATGGGCATGGACAACTTGCTGGTGTCTGTTGAGAAAGTGCTTATTTTTTTAAAAGATAGCACTGCTGAGGAATTTATTAGTGCATGTTAGGCTGAAAGTTGGAATTGAGATCTTATCCAGAGGGCCCGCTGATTTGCTTGCAGATGCTAGTTAAGGAACAGTAGCCCTTTGTTAACTTTCAGGGTTTTGTGTTAAGACACCAGTCAGGATAGATGTTGTCCACTGGAAGGTTTTCAGTGGTCTTGCTTCTGTGAAAACACAAAGCTGGTTTTCAAGGTAGACTGTAGAAGTGGCCTGAAAAGGTCAAATGTGGCAGAATTTGAGAAAAATCCCATGAACCCCCTGATTATATAATAAAAACAATGGTCTGAAGCCGAAGTTTATAATCTGTCTGTCACTAAAATCACTGCAAGTTTTCCAAAGATCATAGTAATACAGTACATGCCATTCCAGAACCAAAAGCTGAAGGGTCCTTGTTTTGATACATTTGGCCATCCAGTCCATTTATATTGCAACTGCCCTCTCCCTCTCAATATTGAATTTGAAATAATTATGAATGTTTCCAGATAGAAACAATTGCTGATCAAATCTGTAAAACAAAATGTGGCAAAAGAAGATCTTATGTTTTAACGGCAGGATTAACTGCATTATGTCTCAGAACAGTACAAAGTTTTTCCCTTTTCAGCTTTGAAATCCCTTCCTTTCCTTGAAAAATTGTTCTCCCATCCTTAATGTTTCTCCATCCATAACCTTTGCTCTCCTTTCTTTTTCATCTCTTTGCTCCATCCAGTGGAAGAGGGTAAGGAGGAAACAGAATTAGGAGAAACTCACTGATATCCCAAACTTGATTTATTACTTTAATTTATTTTTTTTTTATGAGACAAGGTGAAAACCCTGAGAAACTGCACAGAAATTCTTGTTGGATTGCAGTGGTTGCAATATATTTTTATGCTGTTTCAGCTTATAACGCAGGTGTAATTCATCAACTGGGCATACTGAAGGCTATCCAGTTCCACCTTCAAACACTATAATGACTTTCCTTATCTGTAAAAACACTTCTGTTTGAAGGTTTTGCGATAATGCACTTGTTTAGAGGAAAATGTCATTTACTGAAGGCTGTCTACCTTTGTAACACCTAAGCGTCTTCCTATCTAGATATTGAATTGTCACAAGTCTGGTTATTTTGATGGAGTTGCTATACAGAGGAATGCCTGTGGACATGGAAGCATCCCAGAACATGTCCCATCAGTGTATTGTTCTCTCATTCATCTACTGAGCAGAATATCTGATTGCACCTTGTCTGTTGTTTTGATAACCAGCATTCCACCGTGTTGCACCTACATGAGTTACTCCATCAGTAATTTCCTTAATGTCTTCTGACATAAGAGGTGTAGTTGAAACTGAAGATAATGAGATTTCCTCCAAGGCCCTCTTGATTCTTCTTGAGTTACTATGCAACTTATAAGAGCAAAAGAAAGGGTGGGGAAGAGGCATCTCATCAGTTTTAGTCAAGTCTTGAAGAAGGGAAGGTAAGACTGCATCTAGGAAAGGCAAGTTATTTCAAAATTATTTTTAATTCTGATGGTTCTTTAGCAGTGGGTACATGGTAAAAGTGAAAGAGATAAAGGATGGACCTGTCAGGAAACAGTGATGAAGGAGAGTTGGGATCACAGTTTGCTGCCATGAATAGATCAAAGATCAGGACCTAAAGATTATTGATTTGGGCCTGTGCAGGAGGAAAGAGAACATCTGTTCTTGTTCTATCATCCCCTGCCCTGCTGGGGAGGAGATGGCATGTACTCTTCAGGTTGGGTGTGAGAGGGAGGGTAGGAGTAAGAGGCGAAGCCTTGTTTACATTTGTGTCTTCACCATTTTTCAACCTGTTAGTGCTGAAACACTCAGAATTTTTCCAAAAGGATATTTCAATGTAGATGTGAAGATTTGCACAGGAAACATGTATTTTCTCAGGTAGACCAAAAAGTCTGTGATTTGCTAGTTTCTAGTGACTGCACATCTTGTACAAGCATAAAGCCTTGACTAGCCCAGGATTTAGAAACCACGTTTCTCTTTGTGAGACTCTTCTGCAGCTTAAAGAAACTGTCTGGCAAAGATGGCATCAGAACTTTCTTTTTAACATCAAGAAAAATTTTTGACAAAGAGAACAGTGCCAGACCTTAACCTGGGTTACTTAGACAAGTAGTAAGCAAAACTAGGCAGCATCTCTATTCTACGATGTGGATGGAAAGCAGTAAATATTTATATGTCCTTTCCTTCCCTTTGAAATGAATAGTTAAGACTCTGCTGTCATTCAGATAATCTCTGTTTCTATACTAACCATCTTTTTAAGGGAGACATCTATTTCCTATTACAATTATATAGAGGCCCTGAACTAAAATATTTGGCATTCCTTTGCAGGCCTCCGGGAAACATTAAACACACAAGGAAAGTACAAACAGCTATGAAGCCCCTGTTTAAAATTAGGACCAGAGAAGGGAAGCAGAGTTTGTGGCTCCTTCTCTCAGACCTGATCTGAAAAGGATCTCAAGTCAATTCACTTATTTTGCATAAAAGTATCTTGTTTCTCAATATTAATTAAGACCAGCTGTTGAACCAGCAGGGCCAATGGGCAGTTATGCCTTTTACCATGCAATAAATGCTTGGCCACTACAAGTGTATTTTTAACATATGTCTTCTATTAAAAAAAAAAAACCTTGATTGCACAAACTATTTGCTAGTTGCTGCCGTGAGAATACTCATTACCCAGTGATAGTCTGCTTGCCTTACACTGAAAAATGCTATTTAACAATATATAAAAAGCATGTGTGTATTTGAAATAGTGAAATCCTATTGTAGCAAAGCTATCAGAATGCATTCATTTTTGTAACTGTAGGCAAAGGGAGGGAGAAAACAAAACAGGAGTAATAGCTGCTGAAATCATTATGGAAAAACTCTTCATGAATAACATTGCACATGAAAGTAGTTATACTGGAATGAACATCAAACCATCACAAGTGCAGGGATTTGAAAGGCAGGCCACCTCAGGTGCTGCCCTTGGCATATAAAAAGTCACTTCAGGATGACTTTTAAGGGTAGCACCTAACTGTTGAATTGTGGTTACTAGTCAAAATTTCCAAAGAGCTGTGCTGCTTTGGGCCTTAAAGTACATAGTTAATTCCCCATCTGTGAAATGGACCTAATAATACAGACAATTTCTCATTAAGGACTGTTGTGAAAATTAGATAAATGGCAGTGTAAGAATGAACACAGATGTGGCTCAGAGATCCTTCTAATGAAGGTCTGCTGCTCTGGCAATGGTCAGTGTCACAGGTCTAGGGGAAGGGTAGAGGGCAAATGCAAACTGCTACTTCACCTTCTACTAGTTGTGGTTAATAACTTTCCAAGGTAGGGGTTTTAGTTTAGGATTGTTCTTTCATTTTTTAAAATTTCATTTTTTGAGCTTGCTCACACCATGAACCTCCATAAGATCCTGTGACAATGAGCTCTGCAATCCAATTATGTATGGTGTGAAAAAGTGCTCCTTTTGTTTGTTTTAAAACTTCTGCCTAAAGATTTCTTTCAGTGCACCTGAGTTCTTCTGTTACCAGAAGGAATGAGTTCCCAGATTAGTGGTTTTGGTCCCTTTCACCGTTTAATAGAGCTCTCGCATCTCCCCTTTGCCAACATTTTCTCAGACTGAAGAATCCTTGTTTATTCAGTGTCACCATATCAAGAAACAGTTGAAGAGCTTTCATTGTTCTTACTTCTGTTCCTTATCTAGTTCTAACTTTTGAGGTGACAATCTGTAAGAGGCATGCTATCAATTCTAAATGTTGCTATTTGTGAGATAATATTTGTTGTTTTCTTGGGACTTCTTGGTGGGCAGTCGTTTGAGATGAATCGAGTACTAAGTTACACAAAGATTTAAGTGTCATAAAGCACACACATACTCCTACTAGTCCTTGCAGGGAGGAGAGAGGATTTCTGAGGGATCTGTTTTCCTCTAGTGAGATATAATGATTTTGAAAATGGAGAGCTAGCTATCCACTATGTCATACTTATTTCTGAGCTGAGTTAGAGACACTTTCTGTAAGAGCAATGCAGAAGAAGAATGAAATTCAGAAAGAAAAGTGGTTTTCTTACTGAGATTCCAGAACAAAACCATTTTACACCTAAAAAACTTAATCAGAAACTGCCTGGACATCCTCTTCCTTTCTACAACAGCTGTTTCCACTCTGTATTTTAATAAGTGGGCTGAACTAAAACCTTTGAGGAAGGGCTTTCCCCTCCCTCCCCCCTCCTTGGCATCCCTACGTAAAAAGCTACACTCCAGTATCACACTATGTGCTTCTGTTGAATGAGTAAATGCTTATGGCTGGATGGTCTAAAGGAAATGCTACATCATGTTTTCAGCTAGTTAAGCTCCTTAATGCAAGCTTTTTAAACTTTTCCTGGATATATTCAACTGACGTGATTTTGGCTGCAGGAAGTAAGTATTTAAAACCTCAGAAGATTTAAGACCTTTCCAGTCTCTTCTAAATTTTCTGCTATAAATATCTTGTTGGTTTTGGAGGTAGATTCTGTTTGAAGTACTTCATTTTACATTTCCTGTTAACTGTTTATATCTGTTCTGAATGATTTATAAATTCCCTGATGTTGCATATGAGATTCTTGGAGGAAAGTAACTCAAATGGTGTTGTGTATAATGTGTAGTGGAAAGTATTGAGTCCCTTTTACTGTGTAACAAAATGAGACTTAGTGTTTCCAAACTACTTTTTGAGTCCCCTATTTCTTGATTTATCTTTGAGTGCCTTTTTTTTTAATGCTGATTGCATAGTTTTATTCAGTATCTAATCAGTCCTCCTTATGTGTGCTGAGAACATCTGCTTTGCAAGTTTCTGTGTGCTTTTACAGTAATACAATAATTTCTCTGTCTTTTGTATGCTTTCTCATACGAAGTAGAACTGAGAAAATGGTGAAAACAGCGGCACTTCCCCCCCCACCCCCCCTCCGGTTTTCCTTCGGCACTAGATTACATTCACTAACCTCAGCAAATAGCAGAATTCCCCTTGGAGTACTGGGAAGCAGCCCAAACTCACTACAGTTGCATTTTGCTGGACTACTCTTGTAGAAGGGTTTTCTTTTTTCCTCTCTTTCTCTTTTATAGTCTGCTGAAATTCTTTCTGTTGTAACTGCGTTCCTGATTGATTCCATTCTCAGATAGGCATCTCTTGCCTGTTAAATTTATCCAAATGAACATCCTGGAAAAAAGTAAAAGAGATGCCATGTATCTAACCGCAAATTTAAGTTGAGAAATTTATTACTAAAGCTGGAAGTAAGATGGTCTCAACTTCAAGCCTTCTTAATAACTTAATTAATTTGGGGCTGAAATGATTGTGTTAATTTAACAGAAAATTGAGGCTGATATTAAGCCTTAGAAACTTAAAATTCGGGCTTGGTTCTAGATTTCTCTGCTGCAGCTGAAACCATTTAGGGCCAGACTCAAACATGATGATTTGACAGAATAATTAGTAGCACAGATAAAACATTTCAGAATAGACCTAGGGTTAGGTCTTTCTTAGTTATGCTGGCATAAATATGGAAGAATTCCTTTAATTTTAAAAGTTCCAGTCTCTGTGAGCATGCGGACACTTGGACTTTAAGACAAGCATTGTTGTTGTTATCTGGGTAGGACCTTCATTCTTGCTTTCTGATTTTATTCTAGTCCAGTAATCACATGCATCTGTCCTTGCAATATTCACCTCACCTGAGATTTGCATGGCAGCAAATAGCCAGTGCTTCCCCAAAATGGGGTATGGCTACTCTGGGCATTCCTATGGCCACAGGTAGCCTGTGCTGTGTAAGAGCTATGTGGTTGTTCTATAGGTTTTGGTTTGAGAAATTAAAACTGCAGGTAATTTGGGTTTTGCTCTATCATAGCTCCTGGCTATGAGCCTATCTGTTCTGGTTGGGAAAACCAGGCTTAAACTAAGCAGATAGAGGTTAACTCCAGGATCATTTAAAAACCATTTTGACTTAGGTAGATTTGGGTGATGGCTGAAGATGGTAATCCAGTCTCTTTCTCATGATGGACTTCAGCTTTAGTGTTTCCTTTAGGTATTCATCTGCTTGCTTAGAAACTTATGGCTGTTCTGAAAGGCTGTGCTTATATATTGTTGCAGACAAAAGGGCTACTTGCTGCTGCTCCCAAGTGGAGAGGAGTCCCACTCTGCAGGGCCTTCTCAAGCACCCATGAGTGCCTCCCCAGTTTTCCCAGTGACTGGAGATGGCTATTAATGGTCTGAACTCAGGGGGCTGAACAGTACTGAACACCATGCCTCAGTTTCCTGTTAAGCTCTTCCAGATGACTTCCTTGAAGTTTCAGTGACAAAGTTTGTTATTCCACAACTTCCTGAGGCAAACAGTTCAATAGAGGCAGTCATTTAGAGGAAGAGCCAGAACCCAGACCATGGTTAATAGCTTTTAAAGCACCTCATAGAGAGCTTCCTGCACATTCTACAGGAGAGACTTCTTTTGTGAGACTTCTCTGAGGTGACTGAATGGTCTCCCCTTATGCAAAATATCCTCTCTGTATGACCATTATATGATAGTTCAGTGTCTTGCGTGCCTATAGTCCATGGCCAACAAGGGAGAGAGAAATAACTAGATACAGGCATAAAGGTGGCACAGCAGCCTTGTCCAGCCTGCCCCGTGGCAGATGAAAACAAGCTTTGGCAGTGAACTGGGGCTCACTAGGAGGAATAAGTTTAATACCTAACTCTGTGTCACTCTGTGTGATCTCTAGCATGTTATTTGATCTGTCTGCATTAAGTTTCCCCACCGGTGAATGCAATAATGCTTCATTTGTCTGTACTGTCTGTGTGAACTAGTCTGATAAGAACTATAGTCTTATACATAGTCTTATACCTAACACACTAGGGATAGGCTTTGACTGGACCTTTAGGTAATGATAAAATAAAAATACTGAGATATGAAAACAGATTATTTCAGGTAACTGCATTATCTGTATTTATCCATACAGAAGGTATATGCTGAATTAAAGATCTGCTAAAAGCTTTATTAGGAAAGAGTCACATCTGTCACATAGAGTGTGTCTGTTTTGCTTCACTTTACTACATTAATCCACAGAAGTGAGATATTTGTCTCTTATTTTTGATTGTAATTTCTGGTAATAACTGAATGGAGGGAAGCAGAGATTTATGTTGATGTCCCCTACATGCAAGCTGCAGTAATGTTTAACACATGTTTTAATGTAACTTTCTAAATTATTTTTAGATTCCATTAAAATCTGCTGGCTCTGTATGTGGTAGATTCTCCAGAGCCAAGTGCCCATAACTCAGGGGTATCCTGTCATACATGAAACCCTATCCAGACTCTGACTTGATTAGTTTCTGAATTCCCACAGTTTTATGTTCTGAGCTCCCAAGACTTGTTAGACCCACTTAATTTTCACAGAGAATAAACTCTGAAGCCTGTTTCTGTTTTGTCTACCTCTCATCATTTTGTGAGGTTATGAGAAGCTTTTGGCACTCAGATCTTAGCTAACCTGTTTTGTAGTTCACTTTTAGATACCTCTTCAGAGTCTTCTTCCTCACTCAGTGTCCTGACTTCTTCTGTGTGACAAAATAATTTTTAACTCTGCTGATTCTGATGTTAGAGTGAAAAAAAGCTGAAGAAAAATAGGGAAACTGCAAATTTGGGTCCTCATTAGTGAATAACAGAGAGTAGGTAAAATGTGAAAAGATTTGTAGGAAGTATTTTTTTTAATATGATTTTCTGCGTGATGTGTGAGTGATTCTTTAAAGATTATATGAAATAAGTGTATTTTCTGAAGAATAGAGTCATAATGTGTTATGATAGTCTTTCTTGTGGATAGCATGCATAGAAAGACTGTAATCCATGAATTAAAAGGTATAGGTGGATTTGTCTTTCAATGCACTCAATATTTTCATTCTTTCCAATTTATTCATGTTGTGAATCAGAAAATGGCTGGGGTAGGAGAGAAGGTAGATTCGTAGGGATTTGTAGAAGTGAAGGAATCATTAATTATGTCATCAGAAATCAAATGGCACTAGGAATCACTTTGGATCTGTTTTTCTCTGTGTTATTAATCCCAAATTTTTTTGTGATTGGGTAGACAAAAGCTCTCCTTCTGGTTGGGAACTGTATGGCTGCAAGTACCGGCATGGATCAGATTCCATGATGAGGACCATAACTTGGATTTACAGCAGTAGAACTGAGACCTGGAGTAACTGTGTTTGAAATCAGTTATTCTGGATTGACACAGGACTAAGTGGAGTCTGGAGAAATACTGCTGTGGTTGAATTGGCATAAATGTTAGCTGGAATATTCCAGGAGAATACAGCAAATAAATGTCAAAATCTGCTTGTTTTGGGGTGGAGAAACTGAGTACTTAACATGGTGATAAAAGTGCAAAGCTTTTATAGTGTATTGATCATTTTCTAAGTGCTTGAAAAGGAGACTGGTGGTTTTAGTTCTGGTTTTTAATTGAGAAAATGAGACACTGCTCTGTAGTGCAGTGATTGAAGAAGACTGGGAATAAAGCTCAGATTTCATGAATCTCAGTTCCTAAATGAGCTCTTTAAGAATCTGAGTCCTACTGAATTATCTTCAGGGAGGAAACATCACACTGAATTGTGATTGCTTAGCAACACTCTGAATAGGAACATCCTAAAACGTTTGAAAGTTCCATGTTAGAAAATCCATTTTTCATAAAGGCAAATCTGGTAGATGCATGGATAAATGTCTTCTGAAAATGGGGGGGGGGGGGGGCAAAAAAAGCCATCTCCCTTAATTCTATTTGCATCTTACAGTATTACCAGGAGTAGGATGTTGTAAATTCCACATGCTTATGGGTAATGTCTTATCATTTTGTAAGCTTCCATACAAAATTTCCTGGATCTTTCCTCCAAGTGTTGTGTTTGGTTTGGTTTTTTTTTCTTCCTGAAATGTCTGTTCTTTGTAGGAAGAGGAAGACTGCTGTAATGTTCTCCCCAATAAGTCATGTGCTGAGTGAGGAGATTGTAACTTTAAATTGCGTTAGAGCTCTTCATGTGATCAGCTGCTCCTAAAAATGGCAAAACATTACTGTTTCATGTACACTGAAGGGTTGTAAATAAGTAACTATCCAAAAATACCATAGTTTTTGGCAGGGACAAGAATATTTGGCAGGAAGTTTTTCTGAATATAACACACAAGACTACTACTTTAAATGTTGGTTTCTTCTTTTTTTAATAAGATCAAAAGGTTTCCCACAGTTTTTGGCATGATAATTTGTATTTGAACCTGTTTTGGGGCGCATTGCATGTAATTAAGTTTATAGACTTGTCCAAAACCTCAAATTGTGTGCTCCTACACATAAATGGCAACTCATCTATCACGTCTTCAGTAGCAAGGGGGAGCAGGCTGTCCCAGAGCCATTTAAAATGCTTTTCTTTCATATTTGCCAAGTTCTTTTATTCTCTGTAGGTTTTAATGACTCAGACCTCAGAAATCTCTTCCATACATGGTTAAAGTATAACCACTGGTTGGGGGTGGAAGGGGAGGATGGAGGGAACAACTTACTGTACTGATAAAGTTTTAAACAAACTTGAGTGGTTTTCTTGAAACAGCATTTTGGTCCAAAGTCACTCATATAGATTCACACACAGGGTATCTCTCAGACTTAATCATGCTGGAAGCTAGTATCCATATACAGTGAATGCAGTGTGTTTGTATCCAGCAAGGGTAGCTAACCTCAATCCCTCATCCTGGTCCACCATTTTAGCCAGGATACTTTTCTGGGGTCTTACTTTTACAAGATTCCTTCAGCCTTTTTGCCATTGTCCATCTTTTATGTGTATCTTAACGAAATAACTTGGTTAATATCACCTTCTTTTAACAATGGACACCCACTGCAGATCTATCTTGTTCTCCCATTAAACTAGCTTAGCACAGACAGGACTTACTTTTGAGCAGACTAGTAATTAATGGTCAACAGAACTATCAGATCAAATGTTTTACACCCATTTATATTTTAAAAATATCCTTTACAATAATTTAAACTTTTCTGTGTGACTGAGCCCTCTTCTATAGTTGGACACATATTCAGAGGGGCAGATTTGGTCTAGTGCTCACTAACGTCAGACAGACTTAATTGTCATACTATCTCCGTCACAAGCCTGTTGTGTCGTATTGGTCAAATCATCTAGCTATTGTGGACAGGATTTTCAAAAGCACACAGTGCCTATGTAAATCCATTTCTAATCAGGCTGATAGAGGCCGAATTCTTATTTCCACTAAGGCTTCATTACAGTGTCTGGCAAGGTCAAAAGCCTTAAAATGATGCTTTGCCCTGCCAGAGGGCTATAACAGGACCCCATGCAAATGCAGATCTGGCACTGACAATTTTCTCCATTGATTTTGGTGGAAGCAAAATTAAACACAGCACCTTTTCAAAAATTTCAGTTTGTGCTTCTTTGTTTCCCCAGTGTGAAAATAAGCCTAATAACACATACCTACTTAATACAGATGCAGCAAAGTTGATTTATTGTAATTTAGCTTAAACTAATTTGTCTGCTGATCAGTGAAAAAATTTTGTAGTATTTTGTATCTCTGAGAAATATCCCCAAATCTAAGTAATTTAATTTTATTAAGACAAACAATGTATTGATCATGAGTTTGAGAGCCCCAAGTGTGGTGTGGATTTCTGATGTGCAGGGCTGCATCGTTGTGGGAGGGTTTCTGGTCCTGTGTTAGCCATGCTGTATGTCACAAGACTGTTGATGGGAGCCAATTTCTTTCTGTCCCAACGCTACAACAATCTATCAGTTGCTTATGGCATTTTGTAACAGATCCTTGTGAAAGTTCACAGGGATACGAGGATCACTGCCTTCTAAATCCTACGTGTGTTTTGCAGACTGATAATGGAGCATTTTGTTAAGAGTGAACTGCCTTTTCTTCTCCTGGTGACATTCTAGAGCTCAAATTAATACCACACCCTGTAGCTCAGGATAACATAGCTCAATTTGTATTACAGTGCTAACAAAAGTAAAAATAAAAATGTATTTTAAGGACGTTCTTGTTACAGCATGGAATGGTTGTTAGATAAGAGACCACAATAGTAAGTGTCAATTTAATAGGAACATACAAACATACACTAACAGATGCCTCAAATCCTTGCTCGCAAGAGAAATCCCTGCCTCTGTGAGCGACTGCGTTGCTGTCGGTGGACTTGCTTGTGAAAAGGCTGTTTGTGTATGAAATTGCAAAATCAGATCCTAAATGAAGAATGCAGCACAGTTATTCTGTGAAAATGGGGGTTTATCTTGAGACATAGGGCTTTTGCCATCTCTTTAAGTATATGAGTATGGTGTAAAAATGATCATGATCTAAAATGTTACTTCAGGAAATATCTCATTCCATTTCCATTCCTTAGTGCTGTGCCTGGATTTACATGATCAATAATGTACATAAACCTTTCCTGGACTTAATCTGTATTTCCTTCTCTTTGTGTTGTATTTTTGTCTCTGTCGACATTAGAATAAACAGGATCTGCCAGAACAGATTATTAAATACAGCTAATGATATTGACTGTTTCTGGAATGCAACCTGGTTTACAATTAGAAAAGCTAATTGGGGTTTGTTAATATAGGAACAGTAAAGCAGGTTGGAAATGAGTCAATCAGCACTTTTCTGATAGCTGTAGGTAGCCGAGAGGACTCTCTTACCACATCTGATGTCCAGTGCAGCATATGTTAAGCATCTTATATTTAAATGCACTATGCTTTATCAGCTACAATATTTTATAATTGGTAACAGTTGTCCAGATCCCCTGGTACTCCGAAGAGGTTGTATCCAGAGTTTACCAGTGATAAATAATCATCCTTAGCATTATGGCTGCAGCCAGGGTGCAGACTTCCTCTGAGGAATCTAGACCCAAACCCAGCTTTTAAGAAAAGGGCCCTGGCCTCATCTGTGTCAGAGCAGAGAGGGGTGCCAGGATTTTAATCTAATTTCATCGGGATTTTCATTGAATGCTCAGCCACACAGACTCTATGGGATCTTTGGGAAGGTGAAAGGGTGACCATGTTACAAAGTTGCTGTTTTAGTGTTCCAGACCTGCCATTTTTACTAAGGAACTGTGCCATCTGGCATTTGATTAGTTATCTTAATGCTGTGGGATCCCGAATATTCCATCATAGTCTGGTTGATATTTTAAGTATAACCACATTTCCAGTCTGGAATTGACACCTTCAGCTGTGGTATTTACACCAAATGTGGTTGGGTCCAAACAACCTCTCTGCCAAAACACAAACCACAACTTTAAGTCTATTACAAGCTGACACTACAAAACTACATACAATACTGTTTTGGTGGGAAAAGAAACTGCATGGTGGTTCAGTGCCAGTTGTTCCCTTTCCTTTTGTAAAGGATTAAACATCTCCATGTAGCAGGGAATGAGAGCAGCTCTGCAAATGGGAGCTACTGCCTGTGTGCTAGGATCTACATCTAGCTAGTTGCCATGATCTCAGCTATTACCATTACCACCTGAAGACATGACAGGCTTTATTGCTGTATTTGCTAGGGGGAGGTAAATTGCACTCCTTTATGTAAAAACTAGGTTCTCAGGCTCTTTCCACAGTGAGTAGAGAAGGAAAAGCACTGCCATGTGGTGATTCATTCTGTCTTATATACCTGCTTTAGGACAAGATGACTTGTCCTCTCAAAGCCCTTGTCACTCACAGTTGACTGCATAGGTAACTGTCTAGGTGCCTGATATCTGGTTAACTCTAGTTAGGTGAAGTGGATCCTGTCATTACTGTTTATCCCTCATGTTTGTACATGAGGAGATGTCCATGTTTAGAATCAATGGCGTCACTAATTGTTATATTAAGTGAGGATTATGTTTTACAAAGTTCTTCTATGCTGGTTTGCAAGCCACACTTTGGCAACATTTTTTTCTTTTAAATTCTCACTGCTGGAAAGCACTGGGTAGCTGATCTTACTGGGAAATAGAAAGTAGAGGGTATAAAGAGAGAATTAAAACTGCAGCTCTGTGAGATTGAAAATTTCTGAAAAATTAAGATGATTAAAGTTTTGTGCTACAAATGCTTCAGGAGCATGGTGGTTAATCAGAGTTGAATGGGATTTCACCTTTTTGCATGTGTAAAGTTGTTGATCAGGAATGGACAGTCCTGTTCTGAACACGTCACATAATGTTGTGAAAACTTATTGTTATGAATTTGCAAAGAATGTAAGTATCCAGAGGAAGTTGGGACAAAGTTAAATCTGTTTTAGTAAAGTCCTATGGTACTTGCATAAATGGTGTGCTGTCTCAGAAGCTTTCTGCAACTGCAGCTGTTTGCATCCTTAAAGTTATGGTAATACCTAATTCTGCTTAGTGAAAGTGATTGTGTGCACAGAGTTGCAGGGATAAATCCTAGTTTTGGTTTTGGGTTTTTTTTTTTGAAACCTGGACTTGCTGACATCCAAGCTGTACTGGGGGTTCCTTAACAAATGGTATACAGGGAGACCCAGTTTATTGTTCCAGCAGGAGGGCTCGCATTCTGTTTGTGCTTATTTTGTTGGAGGTGGGAGGAAGGAGTTTTAGTAAGATGCTGTGTTCTTGTTGTCTCTTTTTGCATTGATGAGGAAAGAAAACCTGGTTTGATTGTCAGGCATACTGAATTCCTTGATCAGGGGTCTGGTGTACCATGGGTGGTAGCAATGTCGGATTTCACTCTGCTGTCTGCTGTGCTGCTTCACTGATGTGACCTAAGCTGTTCCTGGTTGGGCTGGTTTGGATGGAAGGAGCTTCCATGCATGTGTGGCAGTTCCTCTTTGCAAGGCACTAGGGAGGTAACTTGTTTCACACAGTCCAGTAAAGTTATGATATGGACTTCTGTTGGTATGATATGACTTCTATTCTTTCCTGGACTGCTTTCAAGATAACTGTTGTCCTGGAGCAGTTATGTAGAGAGTGGTTCTCTTCCGAGTCATCCAATTTCTTCATTTTGTTTTTTACATGCTTTTCTAGCCATGCTTGTGGAGTGTGTCTGCTGAAGGATGTCAATACTTGACTGTATAAGCATGTTAATTAAATCTTAATATTTTGATTATAGACATGAAGCCCAAATCCCTTTGGTTATTTAGAGAAGCAGAGCCTGGAGAGGGCTTGCTGTATTACTAAGGATGCTTTTTGTCATTTCAGAGTCTACTGGCAATTGACTGCAGTGTAGACTCAGTTCATCAGGCCACTTGTGGCTTCCTTTGAGACTTCGGACAAAACATCCTGCCTGTGCTTCAATTTCTCCATCGACAGAGCAGGGACAACTCTTGCATAGTCATAGCAATTGGGACTTCTCAGCTTAGAGTTGCTATGAAGTTGTTGAGATGACATGTCTCGTAGAAATGTATAGTTTTATTCTGACTGAAACGCAACATTACTATTCCCCTTGCAGGTCTCTTTAAGAAGAGCGCCAGGAGTTTAGTGCTGATAGCAGTTCTCTTACTGCATGACCAGTCAAGTTCTTGCTATTTGTAACAGCATAGTTTCCAGTTGTCGTGACAGACTATTTCTAAGTCTTGCTCATTATTTAGGACTGTGTTATATCACTTTATTTGTTTCTGCAGATGTTTTCATCAGAAACCAAGTCCAGATGTAGTGGGTTGGCAGTAGATCAGGTTGAACTACCCAAGGTTTTGCTGAGACTAAATAAGGCTTAAATATTTTCATTCTGTTTCCTCTTCACCTTACTTATCGTGCTGGCATTGACAGAAGCAAGGCTGCTTTCCTGAGTGTTGATCGCCCTTCTGCATAGTCAGTAAGTGCTGTTAGCAATGTTTAAAATACAAGTGACTTGTTAATGCAAGAGAGAGAGACAGAGGTTTGAATAGCTAACCCTCCTTGTTTTGGCAAGCCGATTAAGATGTCAAGTGGTTCATGTGGTGGACAGGATTCAGAGACCTGCAGTAGCACAGCCCTGACATTTGGAACTGGCAGCCAGCCCTGAAGGTAACTGCACTCAGTCTGTTTTCACAGTGATTCTCCTCACAGGTCTATATCTGGTAATAGGCTGCTGCTGGCAATTTACATGGCAATTCAGACTAATTACCAACAGCATTGTCACCTGTCACAAACAATTCATAATCAAACTGTGCCTCTCTGCAACTCTGGGCAATTACCATGGGTGTTACAAGATGTGCTATAATGTACTGGGATCAGTAAACAACAGCAGTGTACCGACTTTTGCTTTCTGCTTCCTGAAGTGTGCTGGTGGAAGCCAACTTGCTGCAAGACATGGCTACCTCTGGCCCACAGAAGACGTCCTTTGTTTTCTGTGTGCAGGAGCCAAGAACAAGGGATGGCTTAGACTCAGGTCAGGGTGTGTGACAAAATACTGCTTTAAGAGCACTGATACCCCCAAAAGGGCCTTATGGTGAGGCAATTTGGCTTTAAGTCATCCTCCCAGAATAAAAGACACAATCTCCAACCCCTCAAACTGAAGTCTTAGAGCAACATGGGCTTTATGGAAAGCGCTGTTCTGATTTTTAGCAGTTCAGTCAGTAAAACAGCATGAGTTATAGAAGGCATCTAGTTATAGAAGAGGTTGAGGAAGGATATAGCTTGCCAGATATGCAAAGCATTTGTGTGATTTACTTCAGCAAAGATGTGAAATACATCCTACTCAGTCTGTGCTAAAGAGGAACCCTGGTGTTAGGAAAGTGCATAGTTTTGAATGGCAAATGGAGAGTGGAAAAGCTGTGACCCCCCAAGGAGATGCCTTGTCTCTCACCTGCTTGAGGCCCGCCTGTGGTGGTGACAGACCTACCTCTGGATTGAACTCCTAAGACAGTTCTCTGTGTAACACAGTGAAGCAATAAGATTTGACAGAAGATGAAAGTGAGTTTAGGCTTCTGTTTCAGAAGAGCTGCTTCAGTGTTTTGTGGAATGCAGAATGCTGTTGGAACTTCCTGGGGCTGTTAGGGCCAGTGCTGCTTTTCTGCCGATACGGAGGTCTCTGATTTGTAATACAATTCAGTTATGTATGAAGATAAAATGTCAACTGTTCCAGTCTTGTTTGTTTCCTTAAAGCTGTCACAGGAAACATCTCAAACACTACTAGCTAATTAGCTGAAGATACTATTTAGTTACCCATATCAAATCTGTTGTGTCATCTTCTATATATGGACTTTTGCCTTCTGAAAGCCATAAATTAGAATTTGTTCTTTTACTTATCTGGGGTTAGGCTTCCTGAATACGTTCCTATGAATAATGAAGATAAAATGGGTATACATCCAAATTTGGTTCACAAAAGTTACTAGAGTAGAATTTCTTTGCATTGCAGAATTCTGTCTGCTTCCAGGAAATACATGTACCAGTGACCTCAGAAAATCAGTCAGTCTTCTATGGAAGATCTTGTTCTGTACAACTAAGATAACTCAGTCTCAGATATGTAATCTAAACTGCATTAAAATATCTTCAGTCACCTACCTCTTCACAGAACACATACATCATTCCTCTTTCCTTGTTACCACGTGACAATTCTCTCTTGCTTTGCTAACAGAAGATTCATTTGGAAGCCAGGTGAGGTGCACGTGAAGAACATATCACTGCTACACTGTCATGGAAACATACACATATGGTGAATGTAAGTTATGGAAAAACTGCACCTTCTGGACACATGTCATTCCTTCTTCCTCATTCTCTAAAATGAAACAGCAGGATCCCAGTGCATGGGTATAACTGCACTGACACAAGCTTGGTGAAGTTAGTTATGGGTCATGCTTCATAACAGTACCTCAGCAGATCTGCTTTCCCTTCATCAGCCCCATCCTGTTTCAAGGGGCTTGGTCTTATTCCTGTTAAACAAAGAGCTGCTGTTTTATTGCTGCCTTGAAATCAGTGAGTGTTTTGCCATAGAGTATGCCAGGCTGATCTCCTGAACATAAAATGTTTATCATCACCAAGACAGAAAGGTATGATAATTGCTGGCTCAGGTCTGTGGAAAGCTGTGGGCCTGGCTAAAAAATTCTTTTAGTGTGGAAGTGACTTTGGGGTGAAGCTAAGGCTCAACAGAGACTGTTCATGTAGTTACCTCCGTGTCATGGATTTGCCTTGATGGTTTAGGCAGTGCATACTTCTAACTGTTAGAAAGCCTCCCTAGACTATTCTGTGGAGCTCTACTTTAAAAAACACAAGAAGTGTCTGGCTCAATAAAATGTAGGAAATGAGGAGAAAATTTGAAATAATTATTAAAAATGTTTTCAGCTTTTCTTGACATATAACACAGCTGGGAGCTTCTATACCATATGTGAGTTATGGAGAGTTTAGAATGAAATAGTTCTCCTATGGTTTGAACATGTTTCAGAGTAAAATATGTTGGCCATGAGCATGAGTTACAAACGGCTGTACAACAGTTAAGCACAGTCACCTTCCCTGTGTACAGGTCTTGCAGATTTTAGCAGTCAAGAAACAAAGAACTGAGTCTGTAATGCTGCATGCCTCCTGATATTGATCTTTGGACTGGGGATATCTTCCTAACTCATTCCAGTCCTGTCATGCCAGGAGCAGCTCTGCTCTGATTACAGGGAAATGTGGTTAAACAATGCTGGCTTACGCTTGCTGAGAACAGGAGTACAATGCAATGGAAGTTTCTAAGATCCTGGCAGCTTAGCTAACAGATGTTGCATGTCTTTGTTAGTGTTTGAACATCTGTTTAGTTAGTAAACTCCAAGACAAGTGAGTACCTTGCTCTTTTTAGGACAAAACTAATAAGGTTTGAACAACTTGTTGAAAATTTTTTGGCCCGGCATCATTATAGCTAGCCCAGCTGTGTTATAATAAAACGAAGCCCTTTATTGTCTGAATAGATGGATGGGAAAAAATATTTCTTATAGCCAAATACAAAGCAACTGAATTACTGGTCTTCTGAAACATGGGTCACTTCTCCTATGAAGTCATGTTCAAAAGGTCTTTGTAGCCCTTACCATTCAGAGGAAATTGTCTGCTTGAGTGAAAGCATTTTCCATTTCAGAATGTATGGCCAGACTCTGCTTAGCAGCCCCTTGACTAGGACAAGCAAGCTGCTTACATGGGGAGTGTCTGCTAGATTTCTCACCTTTGTGAAAAAAGCACAAGTGTGATAGATGATGAAAGAGGTGAAAGGAATGAGAAGAGAGTTTCTTAGTACACTTGTTTCTCCACAGCACTGATTTGGTGTAGCCTGTGAAGTTCCATGATGTCAAAGGAGTCTAGGTATAAATTTCAGTCCTTAGGTCTGAAGGGGAAGAGGGTCTGCACAAGATCACTGGTGCAGGGTTAATAGAGAATTCATCTAACTGAGATGTAGTCTCCTAAATGGCAGCACTGTCTCAGGTTGAACTTGGATTAAACATTTTCAAAGACATCAGTAAGAGTAGCTAGACTTTTATGCAGCACTGAATAAGAAACAAGCTGAGTTTGGTCTGGAAGTCTAGTGCCAGATAAGTTACTCGTATGCTTCTCAGATTTTAATAAATTTTCTTGTTTTTAAAGATGGAAATATGAAGCAATGTCACCTCAGAACCGTTTTATGAAACACAAGAGTACTGGATATTTTTTGTGTTGGCCTTACAAACAGTATCCTTCCTCCCTTTTGAAATTCTGCAACCATATTTGACTGTGCTATCCTAGACATCTTTGCTGCTCTTGTCAAAGCTTAGTTGTCTCTTGGCACCAATTTGTAATTTGCCATATCTTTTGTCTCTGACTTTTTTTTAAATGATAAGTCTGAAGAGTTTATAGTTCATTTGAGTATTTGTGAGATGTCCTCATCTCTCAGATATTTAAAGACCATATTAGGGAAGCTTTGAAAACCCAGAGAACCTAGTTTATAGGATTAGTTCTGAAAGTTTAGTATGCTTACAGAATTTGGAAAACTACTTGAATGGATGGCTTGCATTTTATACAAAGCTGTAAACAAGAGGAGAGTAATCAAAGCTTGGCTGGTTCACAGATAGGAATACTTTAATAGCATCTCACGGGAAACACAAGAACAGACCAATTACTCAGGTTCATGGGTAGCATATATTCTGGCAAGTAACCTCTTGGAGTAGGTACAAAGAATACATAGGTCATACTGATGTGCTACCCTTTCACCATCCTGAGTTACACCTCTAAAATGTGAGGACCCAATATACTAGCAGTGCAGGATGATGAAGCACTGATGTTAGTGCTTTTTCTGTAGAGACATTCTGGGAGATGTTCTGCACAACCTGAGCAGGTGTGCTCCATTCTTCACTGGATTACCATTATGTATCTCACATCCCATGGGATATTTAGCTACGAAGTGTATCTGCCTCTGCATTTTCATATAATCCTAATGAATAGAAGGACTTTCAGTGCAATGACAAGGTGGTTGTTATTAATCTGTTAGGAGGTACTTGGATTTTTAAATAGTACCAGGATCTTTCTATGCCATTGTGATTTTTATTTTCTTCTGAACCTTTGATAATGTTTTTTTAAACTTACTTTCTATAGTCGCAAAGAGGGCTGAAGTTGTTAAATAGTTCCTTAATTGAAAACAAACACAAAAGAAAACAAAAGCAGCAAACAACAGAAAAATAGCCCTTTAAGGATGGCTATACCTACTCTGCAAGGTGATGGAGCCATTACAACTCTTCTGCAATGGAAGTACTGTGCTCACTTTTGCAGAAAGTGCAGGTAGTTATTGGTTCTGAAGGATGATGCTGGCAGCCTGGGCCTTCAGAGGCAATAAACAGGGCCTCTAAAGGGAAGTCAGTCTTCAGGAATGTGGGAAGTAAACACCCTGAACCTTGTGTTTATTTGCAGTGGACATACCCACATGAACACTTAATTCATCTCACTTGGAGACCTGGAGCATCCTGTCTTGTGCCTGGGAGCACAGTACTGACATAGCTAGGTAGCAGCTAACTCAGGGCTTGCTCACCTATCGCTGTATAGCCCTGTGTTGTGTGAAGTAGGCATTCCCAGAATGTTATGATTTTTTTGGTTGAAACCTAAGATTCCTGGTTACTGCGTGAGTTGCAGCAGCTCAGACTTCACAGAAAAAAAACCCCAAACCAACAGCTATCATGGGAATTGCAGTCAAAGCACAAGAGTTGGCATGGCTGGGCCTTCTGCATTCAGTCCACATTTGACTTGCAATTGGTTAGTGTCCCCTGACTTCACAGGGGGGGAAATCCTCCTGGAAGGCAGGATCAAATGCCTGCTGCAGAGTAAACTGTGAAAGAAGATGGACCCAAGGAGAGCTATTTGCTTTGACTCTTATGCCTTTTTTTGCTCAACTCAACACCCCATTCTCGTGTTTCTCAAGTCCTGGCTGACTGAGGCACATCCTCCTGCACCAGGGGAGGAGGACAGAGCATCCCATCAAGTATGTTCATGGAAGACAGATGGGAAAGGAGTGTCCTCTTTGAGATTCAACTCTTCCTTCTCTTGAGCTTTTGGGATTACTGGACATGTTAGGCTCCAATGCTAGGAGACTGAGACTGAAGAAAACCTTTGATTTTATTCAGGTTTGGCTTTTTCTAGCTATGCCTGACACCTTGCAGGATGTAGTGGCAGTCTGAGATGCTTGCTGCTCTGGGTCTCTGCACAGGTGGAAGCAACTGAGCTCTGCTATGTGATCCTTAACTGAGCACAGCATGGTCCTGCACCCAGAGCACACATATGATGATCAAAGGGAGGCAGTGGCTCCTGAGAAATGTCACCAAGTATTTAGAAAAATAATTCTGCTCAGCAGCATTTCAGCTTCTTATTTTATGACTCTTCCCTCCTTTGTCCTTTGATATTGTAGGCTTTTACATTGCAATAGGTTCTGTGTTTCCCAAGAGAGAATGCCTGGAGGATGAAATCACATATTTTACGTTCATGGTATTGCCACTGCAAATGTTATTGAATCAGCATGTGGCTCCTCCTACCCCAAACTGATTTCACTCGAAGACTCGTGAGGAGGTTTTGTCATGTAAGAATATATGTTAGAATGACTTTTATTTGCCTTCTGGTTCTGATCCTTTCTGGTTCTTCAAGTTTTTTGCTTTATTGTGAGTGTCAGTAACTCCTTGATTTTATTTTGGGTGTTGTTTTTTTATTTATTTTAGATGAAAGCTAAGATTCTCATGCAATCTTCCGTTTCCATCAGGTGAAGGTATATGAAAATATCACACATTGTAAGAGCTGACAACACCATACTAGGTTTGCAGTGACCATGAGTGTACCAAATAGGGAGGTGGCACTTTGTGCTGTGCCCATTCTTAACTGACTGGGAGATTTTATATGGTTTAGGGCAGCTCCATAAGTGACTGTGGGCAATTCAGGATAGGCTCAAGCTTGGAGAATCCCCCAGGAGATTTTTGATTAAAGACTGAATATTATTACTTGACTAGAGCTATGTGAGAAAACTTCATAATTTTTTGTAGTGACATTTTGGAACTATTTGAGTTACTGGAACAGTGGATGTTAAAAATCTGGGCTGGTATTTTAGCACGGGCTTTGTTGACAACAGGGTGGCTTTTAAAGCCACTTCATGAGAAATTAATCTCTGTCAAAGTTTGTGCGTTTTGTGGTGGTCTGAGTATGAAGACCAAAGATGGAGGGTTTTTTGGTGCTTCATTCATAGGAGCAGACTGAGTCACAGCTGGGGCAGACTTCAGGGAGAGAAGGACTCCTGAGCTAAAGTAAGCAACTTGCTGCTATGCTTACAAGTTTTCTAGCTTGCTAGAGTAATAGAAATACCTCATTGTACCAGACAAAACTGTAGGCTTGCTCAGTGGCATTGGCGTAACCCAGAACTTCTGATGAGAACTTGAAGCAATGCTCCCCCACGTTTTGGGCGCCTGTCACACACAAGACCATGTAAGGACCAAATAGGAATTTTACAGCCTTTTTAATTCCAACAATGACTCAGGAAGGGCAGACCCTGCCTGAAGGAACAAGTGTGGGACTGCAAAAGGAAGAGAGTGAAGCCTTTGGGCTGATTATCCTTGTAACTCTTTGTGTAACTCTCCCAGCTGTAGGTATTATTCATGTTAATATAATTGTCTAATGCTGTTTGAAAGCCAATAAAGCTATTTCTCTACAGTATTCCCTCCATGCCCTGTGACCATAAAAATTCCTTAGGCTGCTTTTATGCCACCTTTTAAAAACTATTTTTCTAAAAGAGTATGTATTACATTTACTGCATTCGTTGTATATCATGGAGCAGGATAAAACAGTACATCCCAAAATTACTTCACAATTATTCATTCATTACTTCACTTACAGCCTTCAATCAACCAGCTTTTCTTCTTGTCCTTCTATCTTTTCCAGGTTAATACTATAATCTTTCTGTGTAACATCAATGTATGTTTGTCATCTTTAGTCTCTTAAGCACTAATTTCATCCAGTTGTCTAATCTTTCGAGTTTCCTCAGTATTATTGATTTATGCATTGGTTAGCGAGTCAGATTTTCTGGGCAGCTTCTCCAAGAGTTTGCCTAATTCTTCTGTGGCTGTTGACCATTATGAATCCCAGTCCAGGTAACAGTGTAGTCTCCAGGACTTTAACAGCTTCCATGTACCTCGTCAAGAGCTGTTTCTTCCATTACTCCTCTCCTGTGCTTGAGACAAGTAGGAATTATCTTAAATCATGTTTGTGGGGCCCTACCACCGTAGGCAAGTTGCTGCATAGTCTAGCAGCAACCACAGCAGCTTTGAAACTGCCTCCTGTGATTCCCCCCTTAAGCATCCCATAGTAGTACCCTGCAGTCTGTGGTAGTTGTAATTTAGCATGCTCTGGCCCAAACACTGATCCTCTGAGGGCTGCTGTTTAATTGGTTTTAGACTCCTAGAAAGGCTGTCTGAGCAGGAGATGTTTATTAGTGAGATGTTTTCACCCATTTTAAGGGTGCAGTCATACCAGATGTGACTTTGCCAGATGCTTTGCATGTACAGTGTTCAGGCACAAAATACAGAGTTGACAGGGAATATCACAAGAATTTTTCTCATCATGATTATAATCAATTTTCTTTTCTTCTGCTATGTATAAAGACATCAAAACAACCTGAGGTTTAAAGAAATATGAAATGTTTATTTGTTCTTTAGAACAGGAAGCATTTTTCTTTTCCTGTAGTCCTGATTCAGAGCCTTTGCATTTGCCCTTTGTTTTGCCAGGAACAGATTGTGTCTTTCAGGGTGTGAGTCTAATTTCTGAATTAGAAGAGTAACAAAGAGAAGGAGAACTCACTTTGTAAAGTCTCAGTGGAAAAATAAAATAGGCACATATGCAAATACAGGGGTGTTTGTGTAAGCATGTGCCCAGACAGGGACAGAAGCAAGCAATGGCTACTTCTGTGAGACACACTTGCAGTTTCATTGTGACATGGAGCTAACGTACAGAGAACACGGGCATTTCACATCAGTTACACAGCTCCTGGACAGTATGCCTGTGTCAGCTTTTCTGTGAGCCCATGGTGACCCCATGCAGCGCACCGTTTCGTTTCTCATTTCCATCTGTTCAGCATTTCACAGTTTCTCAAATCACTGGAAGCCTGCTATTGATTTTTAGATGTCTTGTGAGTTTGTCATAAATTTTATATAGTGACCTCATACTGCCAGAAGAAATATTTCAGGACACCTTCCACCCAACATCTGCACATAAATAAATGGAAGATGTTTGCAAATCATTGCAACCTATTTATAACCCTCAGGGAATGCCTGAGCTGAAAGAGAATCACCGCCACCTTAGCAGTTACTGATCTCTGCAGAGTAGATTTTTCTTTTCAGGGGAGAATTCAGTTTGCCCTTTGTTCTCTATATTTTTGGTGTATGATCATCTCTCTTCTGGTATATGCACAGCAGCACTAATCATAACAGTTGTGTCTGTCCAGCATGTTGTGATTTCATTTGTAGGCAATGCAGCCTCTGTGTTAGATCAGACAGATTCTGCTCTGTCAATGGTACATCTGCCTGACATGCCCCGTTGCTCTTGCAATCTACAGCCAAACCTTCTTTATGTCATTCCACTGTCCTTTTCTCATTTCCATCTGTTTGTCGTTCTAGAGTTTCTTAAGTAATGGAGATACAGTGATTGCTTTTGAGATGGGTCATAAGATTGATATAAGCATTTTCTTTCCTTTAATAGTCCCCTTTGCCAGGCAGTGCCGTTGGAGGCTACAGTAAGGGGAATTGACAACTTATTTCAGCTGTTCTGCCAAAGCAAATGCCAACGGCTTTTCTGTGTGTTTCCCTGCTCGCTGTCTGCATTGGTTTTCTATTATTCTTGGCAGAAATACTGAGGCCCACTATTGCAGCCTCAGAAAATTAAGGGGCCCTTGTCCCTTGAAGTGTTATAACAAGAGAGATTTTAGCATTAGGAAGATGAGGAAAATAAGTCCTTGTATTTTAAAGGATTATCGATATAAAAATCTAAGGCAAAAATCTTACTCCTGTTCTGAATTTTGCATGCTTCACCCTTTCTGTGTTCATTGAGGTAAAATTGATTATCATAGTTGTTAGCTGTGAAAAATTATATTCACCATGGAGTTAACTCATGTGGCTGGATTTAAAGTCCCAGGTTTATTTACTGCCACTTAATGTTTGCCTCAAGCTGTGACAAAGATCTTATACCTTAGGGCTCCAAGTGATTTGCCGAGTGGTCAGGTAGAAATAAAATAGTGTCTTCCTTGCACAGTGTTCTTGAGAGGCAAAGGGAGGATGCAAGAGGAAAAGGCGCCTGCCTTCTACAGGAGTACTGGGTGCTGGCCACGGCCAGAGTCAGAATGTGGTGGTGCTGTGACCCAGCAAGGGTGGGATCTCTGCATCCCCTGGAGATGTGGCTGCCACCCCCCTCCACACGTGGAGTAAGTACCTCTCTCTCTGACTGCAGCATTTTCATCTTTGGTACAAAGCCCTTCGTGAGTGATACTGCACAGGGTGGGGAAATCTGCTATTTTTTCTCCCCTTTTCTTGATGTGGTTTCTTTATCCTAGGCAGTTATACAGTGCTCAGCCTTTCTGAACCAAACATGGTGAGCATGACATTAGTGAGATTTTGTTGTGTTATTTTCCCCCTCTTGCTGGGATGAGGGGCTATTTTTTCCTCCTAGAGAAGTGTAATCAACACTCTGCCCAGAGGCCAAGTCACTATGTGTTTGACCCTTTGCCTTGGTCACTGACCCACATTTTATTCAAACACTTTGGTAAGTAGTGACACTTCTTATGTCTTTAAGATTTATATAACAGAGAGGGGAAGATTAGAATTGGAAGTATCCCCTACTGTTTTGGGGCCTGGGCTGCCTGCCAGTTTTACTTCTCAAGAAGCAAGTGTTTAATTTTTTGAGTATGAAGCATGTGACTTGTTCTCCTCCTCAGTATGCTTTAATACATGTACTGAGTGGTGATTTACATGAGGATGCATTGAGTCTCTGCTTGAGTTGACAGCACTTGGTGCACTTTAATCTCACATGTGGAAAGAGGAAACGAGTTAGTCTGCAGTTAAATATAGAAGTGATGAAAGAGGTGGGAAGGGGAGGGGTTAACTCTAATCTCACTTAGGTTGGGGTCAGTCGAGAGTAACCTCTGTATCTGAATATTACTCTGGGGTAAATCATATCTCACCTCTGTGGAGCTGACAATATTAGCTAATGGAAAATGGCAACAAAGTGAGAATGTGCCCTAAACTCTGGTTTCACAGTGTTGTTCTTTCTGTTCATCCTTTACATGTTGATGACACCTTTTTTTTTTTTTCTGTTGTTCTCCTTTGGAGAGGTAACCAGTGCATTGTAGGAGTAAGCAACTGCACATTGCTGAAATTACATTTTAAGGATTAAATCTGAGAGGGGATCAGTATTGATCTATGTGTTGATCTTCATTCTCTGTGATTGTCATTAAAATGTACCATGACTTTGTTCCTTTCTTTGCAGTGAATGTGTTTTCCGTTTATTCCTGTCCTCAGCTTTGAGCTGGAGATGCAGAATTGAGAAACTGGGATACCTCCTCCGTAGAAATCCCCTTCTCTCCCTTTGTGTGCAGATGTGTTCTTAAACCATTCTCTCCAGCTTCCTGCATGACTATGCGTTTGTTTTTTGGGAAGGCTGCATTATTGTATTCCTTACTGGTGTATATTAGCTGCTACTGAGCAGTCCTTCTCTGCAAAGTGCTGTTGGCATGCTGCCTGCTGGTATGCCCAACCAAAAAAACATCTGCACTTGAGCAGAGAGGGGTGCACTGCTGCCAGACAGGGTGCGCTGCCTGTCTGTGAAGCAGTATGTTGCCTGCACTGCATTGGAGGAGAGGGGAAATGGATTTTGCTGACTCCTTTGGGCAGGTAAAAGCAGACTTTTGATCACGGGCTGAACAATCTTAGAGAAATTTCAGCAGTAGCCAAGAGTTGCTTCTTTCGAGAAGGCAGCTGGAGTTAATCTGTTATATACTAACAGTGTTTTCTCAACAGAGTTGAACCCAAGTAGTCCATGTGAAGAGTTTGCATTTGGAGATCATATACTATATGGCTCATGTTTGTTGAGCAGTGGGTGAGGAAAGCTACTGGTTTACATAAGCTCCTAAGATCAAAGGTCTGTCGGAATAGTTCATTTTTATAATGGAGAAAATCTAAATCAGCTTTTAAAGATCAAGATCTACCCTACTTGCACCTCTTTTGTTGACTTCACTGGGAATCACATGCTTTTGCAGGATTTGGCCTGGCATGTATATTAGTAACAGCATTACTGTTGTCTTCACTCTTCCTGTTGGCCCAAAGCAATACTTTGAGTCATTCCAGTCCATAGACACAGGCTGAACTCTGGCCATGAGTCCCTAAGCAGTCCATATATAGCGCATATAGACAATTTGTTTGGTGAAATCTAATAGACTATCCAAAAGCCTATAATGTTAGAGATGGCTTATCAATAACAGGCTGATTCTCAGTATTAATTGTAATTAGCAAAAATGTTACCAGAATCTGATCTTTGCTGCACTAGTTGAGGATGGCATTTTTGTTGTATTTGATACTTAACTAAGCTAGAACTCATATGATGGAGTGGCTCAGATAAGAAATTTTTTTTTAAGATCCATTGATAGCTCTTCTTATCTGAACCACAAGTCTTATGACTTCCAGAGTGGAAGAACGTAATCATATCTGAGACCAAGGACAAGCGTCAATTTAGCAAACTGTTGCTCAGATTGAAGACAGAGACCCTTGTCCTTCTTTCCACACTGCTGCTTGTTGCTGTACTGATGCTGATGGTTGACTTCAATGGTAGTTTTGCCAGCTGAAGAGTGTATGTGAGCACTGTCTGATCAGCATTGAAAAAATAGATGAGCTTAATTTATCTTCACTGGTTGTTCAGTTTAATTCGGTGCATTCTGCCTTCTGCAGATTATGGAGTGCTCACATGGACACTTCTGCTGCCAACGCTGTGGGGAGTGGTAACCTCCAGCAGGTGGGATGGTGACAAGCAGTTTTCAATGGGAACACCTTCAAAAGATGGGTGTCGATTTCCAGCCTTAGAGGCAGTACAGAACAGTGAAAAGAGCATTGTGCTAGGAAGGGGGGAGCTACAGTTTGTTCCTGGCACTGATCCTGGTGTTACGTGGTCGGGTCAAATCACTTCTTGTCCATGCATCTGTTTCCCCTTCATCTGTCTTGTGCATTTAAACTCCTTGGAAAAGGGGTTGCCTGTTCCGATGTGGACAATGGCAAAATAATAATATTTTTATCCTGGTAGTCTTACAGAGCTGCTTAAATTGTTGTTTTCTAAATGGCCTTTAGATCTGGGTAGTTTGGTGGGGTTTTTTTTCTTTCCAACCCTTTGCTTTCCTGTTGCAAAGCTGACCCCACAATGTTTTCATTGCCGTTGTACTTGCTTTGATTTTGCAGCTCAGCACCCAAAGCACAGGGTGATGTACAAACAACATGATGAAGTCAAGCAGGGTTGGCCCCTTTCTCTTTTTACCTAGAAAACAATGTGAAACTCCTATGTTTCTTTTGCTTGGCACTTCTAGTTCCTGAGCTCAAGGCTCTGTGTGTGTCTGCTGCCCTCCTGTTGTGTTCAGGTGTGAGATCACTTGGACAGTGTTTTCTATTGCTGCCTATGGGGGTACTGGAAGCTGTGCCGTTTGCTTAGTTGTGTGTGAGATCAAGCTGTGAAGTGTGGAAAATTAGTGCAAGAATAGTAGCGTGCTGAGCTGATGACCACATCTACAGTGGGTTAGTTGTGACTAGCTGCTATTACCAGGGCTCACAAGTGTACACATAGACTTATCTTGCTGGATCATGCCTGGCCACTGCCTGTGACGGGGAATTTTCTCCTGTTTCTCACCTCTCCTTTTTGTTTTTGGCAGCATTCCTTTCTCCGTGAGGATGTGGTTTGAGTGTGGCTCATGTCCAGCGCTTTTAATAAGTGCCAGGTTACTGGCTGTTGATCTGAGAAAGGGAGAAGGAGCTGGATAGCTAGATTCTGCACTACTGTAGTATTGTCACTGTATCAGCCCTCAGCATGAACAGAGCAGCCTTCAGAAACATCTGTAAAAACGTGGACCTTGGTACTTTTGTACTTTATGTTCATCCCCATCTTGTTCCTGCTATTCCCTTCCCATGTTGTTCTGAAAAGCCCCTTATGGCAAGTTTGTGTACCAGGACAGACTGAGGCTGTAGCTTGATGCATCAGAACTACGTAAACTGCAGTTTTCCCTGAGCCACAGTGATTTAATTTGACTGTGGTTCTGAACATTCTGAACTCAAGGAGTGTTTAGAGTTAGGGAAAGCCCTACTTAAAAACAAACCAACCACCCCACAGGAAACCTCCTTACCAGCAGCATGGTGAGGTTTTTCTGGGTTTCTGGTGATTTTTTGTTTTCTCCTCAGTTTGCTTGATTTCAGCACTCATTCAATGAACACTGATCTGGTTATATGCTGCTTTTTGTAGCTCGCTGAGCAGTTCAGTCACCATCAGGGGCCTGGTGTGCTGGCTGCTTGTGCAGGAAGAGTTTAAGTACCTTTTGCATTATTCAGTGGAAACTCTTTCAGCAGACTTTTCTGTTACAGTGGAAATCAAACTAACAACAGATAAAGTCAGAACACAGCTGAAGACTAATAAAATTAAAATTAAAAAACGTTGAAAACTTTTTGACAATGTTTGTCATCTCTTGACACTGTCAGCTGCCCTAATTTTGCTGCCACTGACAGGAAGGGAAGTTTTGTCACTAACAGCAGTGGGCACAAAATTCATCCAAAGTGAATCCTGAATTGATTTTTCACCAGAAATAGCTTCTTATGGTCGTCCAGGAGCTAATGCAGGGCATATTTCCAATGGGAAAGTTTGAATATTTAGCTGTCTCTTCTAGATTGGGGCACAGAGCAGCCATAACCTGCATCCATGCTCCCATGTCTTGCTGGGCTCCCTGGCTATGTGCCAGGCTAGAGCCTTAACTTGTAACAATGCTCAGCATCGGAGGAGTTTCTATCAGTTGCTTTTCATGCCATTTACTCTACTCCCCCTCTCAACCTATCTCTTAGTCCTTGTGATGAGTAACAAGTTCTCTGGTTTGGGCAGCTTTTGGTAGCTGGGACTCTGGTCAGCTTCAGCTTTTTGCCAACTTGCAAGGACAGGGCAGGTTGGGAAAGCAAACTGTAGTTAATGCCAGCATGTCAGCTTCTTGTGTTGCAGCAAAACCAGGCCTTGACCTTGCCACTGGAATATTAACTCTTTCTTGGTGCATACTCTAGACATCTTTATCGGAAATTTTCTTCCCAGTACTAGCAATAAGCCTTTCAAATGTGAGTCTTTCACTGACCCTTATCTACTTGTCAGAGATGGAGAAACTACTAGACTGTCCTGGACAGAACAGTCTAATTTGTTTCAACTTCTGTTTTCCTAGGGCTATTCTAGTTTTATAGAAAAACTAGCCTGGTTCTTCTAGGCTCATGGTTTGGGATATTAGCAGGTCTTAAAAGAAGTCTTGGGGCTTGTAAAAACAGCATGTTATTTGGAGCTTTGTGAGTGTGCTCTAAGATGGCTCCCAGGAAAGGTCCCTGATACTCTGTGAGTTTTCTCTGTGAGAGTTTCTACCTCTGAGCCTCACCTTATATTTTCTCCATGTCATGTTTATGCCCCATGGTTGTATGGCTGGTTGTACAAGGCCCCTGGAGGTTCTGGTCTTGCATTGCTTGTTGAAAGAAATGTGACTCTAGTCCCAACAGAGCTTGTATAAAACCAACTTAAGTATTTGTTCAGTCATCCAGCATAAGCATGAAGCTTTGCTAGTTGGTCTCCCAAGTTCTCTTTAAAGCTGTTGGATACAGAGAAGTATGAAGAAGGTGCTGTAGAGAGAGGCTGGGCTGCCCTCTGGAATAACCTCTCTTCACTCAGTACAGAAGCAGCTTAGGGTGACTGGCTGGCTAGTTCAGCCTGATAAATGACATGATTAAAGTTGAGGGGTGTCAATTCTTACCTTATAAATCAAACTGCAAAAGACAGCTCACTAAAGCCAAGCTGCTCTTAATGTTATTGAGTGTAACAATAAAGCTGCACAGCCATCTATCAAATCAATATAAAATCTAACCATCTAGACGATATTGGACTAGAGTTAAATAGTCACAATTAGTAGCCATCAATGCATGGAAAAAAAAAAAAAAAATTGTCCTCTGTGAATTCTGCCTCTGTGGCTGTCTGTCTAGCTGTGTACCCTAATCAAGGAATTTGTCCGAAGACAACCTGATGTACGTTTCTTAGTATGTGTCTACTACCTGCCCTTCCTTCGGAGGGTTTTTATTCCTGACAGCAGGGAGTTAGATTTCATGGCTGCTGTTAACCCTAGCTCCCAGCCCAGGCTTTGTGTTGGACAAACCCATTCATGCATCAAGGATAGCTGCATGAGATGTGTATTCACTTTTCTTTTTTTTGCATTTTGCAAACCAGTATACTAAATGAAGCTGAAATCAGCAGTGATTTACATTACTAAAGAGACTGTAGGTTGCAGGGAGTTGTGAGTATTTGTGCTATTCAGTTGTCCTTGCTACTTGGGGGGGAATCTCTAGCAGAAAGGCAGGAAAACGGATGTGGTTTCAGCCTTCCCTGGAGACAATCATAAATGTCGGTTCTCACATAGGGGATGCTAGGATGTGAATCTGGTCAGACTGCTGTTTATACTATGCTTCCTGCATGGTAAGCAGAGCGAATTGCTTCATCTAAAATTAACGTTATTTCTGTGAATGGCCAATTGCTTTGGTACAGCCCTCTTGGTAATTGTGTTGCACAGAAGGACTAGGGGCACTAATAGCATTTTCTTCCTCTGACTTTTGTAGGTATGTGCTGTTACATAGCAGTTGCATGTGAAGAGAAGAGGGAGTGGAAGTTGCTGTCCGAGAATCCTGTCCTTCTAAACTGGGCCTGAAGAGTTCAGCCAGCTGACTGGCGTGAGTACCCTGAAGGGGTAGGGAAGGAGCATGTCACTGGGAGACCTCATCCTGACTTGAGGCACCAAAATCACATCTATCTCTATCATGTGCAGTGAAGGAGTTTTTCTTCCTTGTAGCAGTCTACCTGGTTTGTGCAGCAGAAAGCTACATGTTGATGAGAGCACCATTGTGTTATGTGGGTTTTTTTGGTAGGTAAGCTCCAGTCCTTGGAAGAGGATCAAGCTCCAAGTGCTATTTTTGTGGCGAATCATGGATGTATTAGATAAAACATAACAGACCCAGCAAGAATTAAATTCACCTTTGCCGCCATCGTATGTATTCCTTGTTTAGTATCTGAATTTGTGACATCCTTTTCTGTTTAATTTGATGCTAGTGCCAGTAATTGTTTTGTGCCTCGGTCTAGGTCAGAAACATATGGAGGTAGTGGGATTTTGGAATTGGAGTGACAGTTAGGTTTTAGGGTAAGGATTAAAGTGTTTAGCCTCATCTATAAGAGGCCATTGGGCTTGGTTTAACTGGGTGTTGGGATGTGTGACTTGATGTAGGTTTAGAGCAGATAGGAGCAGTTTGACTGGGATCAAGGTTTGGGGGAAATTATGGAGTTGATGACATAAGGTAAGGTCAGATCCCCAGGGGGTTACTGGGCTAGATTTATGATAGCTTCAGACAGAACAGCTACAAATACTGGTGAAGCTGATTTGTTCTCTCTAGAGAGGATGGTGTGGGGTCTTTGGTGCTGTTTGGTCTAAGATTAAGTCCTGGGTTGAAAGAGACTTGACAGTTCTGAGATAAGGTTTGATATTCTTACTTGCCTGAGGCAAAAGCACCCCAGCCTTTGAGAACTCTGCATTGAAGCAGAAGACTTAGATATGATAAAGACTGAGGCTCACATCTCAAGCTCTTGAGACCATTTTTTCCCATTAGGGTGGCTCTGATATAGAGCCTGTTTGTGTTCAGGAAGGCAAAGGTCAAAGCAGAAGTTACAGAAGACTGAATCTCTGGCATCCTAGAAATGGCAAATACAATTCTTTTGGGCTCCTTCTTTTTTTGTTTCAGAAAAGGCTGAAAGCATCAGGGGAGCAGTCTCTCCTGTCTCTTCCCTTCCCTTTCCTCTGCGCAGATTCTCTAGTGGTCTTAAATTTCAGCACTGTGTGATCATGTCAACTCGTTTCTCATATAACACTGTACCTGATGTTTGTTTCCATGCCAGAGTCACATCCATACTGACATTGTGATTCTCGAGGATTCCTTATATCTCTCTCCTTCACAGCTGTTCCAGTAAGGCTGCACCAGTCTCTTGCATGTTGAACATGCAGACGTGCTTGTCAGCCTGACTGCACTCTCTTT
Organism: Athene noctua; assembly: GCF_965140245.1. NCBI lineage: Eukaryota > Metazoa > Chordata > Aves > Strigiformes > Strigidae > Athene > Athene noctua. The sequence continues at coordinate 44,602,900 of NC_134041.1, forward strand.
TATGAACTAGTCCTCTCTGAGGAATGAAATCCAAGCTGTTGGAGAGGAAGCTGAAAAAACTTTTGGGATTTATCAAGCTAAGTTTTATGTCATTCTCTTCCTGCTGCCTCATAAGCAAAATCACATGGACCCTGCTGTTGTATTAGCACAATTACTTGGTCTCTTCTAGAGACGTCTGTTTTACACCAGGCCTGAATATGATCCTGTGCTTTGGCTGCTAAAGGAAGGAAAGCTCCTTCCCCTCAGTTTGACTGCTTAGAGAGAATGGAATGTGGTACTTGGTTCTCCTCCAGGCAGAAAGATGCAGTCAGGAACATGTTCTGTTTCCATATCAATGCAAGAAGCCTTGATTCTCGGAGACATTCCTGGGAGTCACAGTGCTTCGTGCTTGCTCTGTGGCTGACCTATGCCATCATCCAAGTGATAATATCTCCTTTCCTTCTTCCCTTACCCCCGATGCCCACTTGATCCTACTAGCTGTCAAGTGACATCAAGGCATGGCACATGTGTGCTTCAAGGAGTGCATAACATTGAGTACCAGGGCTTGGATAGCCCATATAGGAGTTTGGAGGATAATTACTTACTCTTTTAGCACCCATTTAAGGTTAGGTGGGGCTCTAAATGGCTCTTTTTACATTACCTTTTTATATGGGAGAAAATACTTGCTTTGCTGTAGTCTGACTTTTCCTTTTGTTGGAGGCTCATGGGAATGCAGGGAAGTGCTCGTATACCACGCTCTTTTGCATTTGTTCTTAAGATCTAATTAAGGCATTGTGTTTGTTTTTAACGTGACCTGCAATGCATGCTGCAGATCAACTATTTACTTCAGACCTTTAGTCCAGGTGTCTGGCTCTCAGTGGAGACAAACAGTTCCAGCCCTGACAAGCTGGTCCAAAGGCACAGAGGGGGGGAAAATATTTATACCCAGTGCACCAGGAAACAAAGTAAGTCTATGAAATCACAGTGGGGAAATCTTGACTATGCCTTTTGCCTGTCATAGGTGGGGGAGGCAAAGTGCAGAAAACATTACCAAGTAGGTACAAGGCTCTCTGTTTCTCTTGCAAAGGAGAAAAACTGCCGTTCGTGAGTGCAGAGAACTGTTGCAGAGGTTGCTGAAGTGTTACTATTCCCACTGATGGCCAGATTTCCCAGGGCTGGTCAATAGCTGCTGCCTTACTCAGTTCCCGAATTCATGGCTTCAAGTGCATGTTGAGGGTTACTCAGGGTGCTCTAAGGTGCAACGAGTCCTCCTTTCACTAATTCCCTCATGGACAGAGAAGGATGTCTTCCAGAGGAAGGCATTGTCCAGAATATCATTTTGGCTCCAACCAGCTCCACACCAGCTCTGCCCATCTTGGACTATAAAAGAGGTTTAAATGGTGCAGCACTGTGCCAGAAACCAGAGCAGTTAACAGTGAGAGTGAGTTTATAGAAAGCAGGAAGATGGGAGTTTTCATTTTTTCCATTGAACTTTTGGGAACAGATGGAGAGTTGATGAGGCAAATATGCTGGAAGGGACAGCGTGTTTCAAATGTTCCTTAATGTCTTCCCAATCTGCTCATAGATTCATAGCTCCTGCCTGTTCAACACAGGGCAGTTAGTATAGGATGTGAAAACTTCAACACCCCCAGACCTCCAGAGGTGGATGAGGCCTGTTGAGCTGTGTATTTTGGGATAAGGAACTTTTGATACATCGGGTCATGGGAGTAGCTCATGGCATGATGGGCAATATTTTTGTTTACTTCATTCCAAGTCACTACAGTGAAGGGTCTGGACTTTCTGGATACAGACAGTGACCCAGGAGCATCTTGACTGAGCCCTGTACTGATGGTAATAGGCCAGTCCTGCCTCTCTAAATGGCTAATGTTTGTGTTGGTTTGGGTTTTTTTTAATCTGGTTATAAGCCAAGAAAAATCTAATCAGAGCCCAGTAGTACACTCAGCAGAAGTCATTATCATTACTCAGTAATCCAGTTGCCTTCTTTGCTCTGACAAGAAATCTTGGTGTGGTGGGAGGGGATGGGGGAGGATCAGCTTTGTCTCCTTGAAAAGAGATTCAAGCACGTTTCCTCTCAATACACCTCTACCCAAGTGTTGCCCTTAGAGGACAGATTTAAAGTCAGTGAGGCCTTCAAAACTCTGTGGCAACCACAGTTTGAGGGAGAGGAATCAATGAGAAGGGGGAGCTTAAACCCTCGTTAGGTCCCAAAGGCAATGACTTTCGGCTGTGAACTGTGAGATATGATTACTCTCTCATTAGCTTTCATAGTTACAAATCTAACTGATTAATAATTACAGCCAGCTGGCCAAGTTAGAAGCAAATCCAAATTTCTTCTCAGCCTGGTGTTTTGGGTTGGATCTCTACTTATTAATGGCACACACAGCAAGTACATTGAGCAGAATTGCTGGAACTTAATTTCCATGAATACCCAGGCTTGTCTACTGGAAGACATGTTGCTACTTTTGGCTCTATAGCTTTGTTCCTGGAGAACAGAGGATCAGCTGTGGGTAGCCTGATTTGATATCCACTTGTCTTTAGCAATTAGGGTGCAGGGAAAAGTATTACAGGAAAACAGTGAGATGGAGAGAGAGCACAGTCTGAATTTTCTTTGCTGCTTTTGTTATTTCTGCTAATTCTTTATTGCACTCCTACCTCTCCTTTTGTACACTCGACAACCTACCAAATCACTGTTATTAGAAGACACAGTAAGCTAGGCTGCTGACCCAGAGATTATGCTAAATATCTCAATATTTTGAATCTGAAGAAAAATGAGAGAATTTTACAAGAATCGGCTTCCTTGCATGTCATATAGGAGATTATTTTGTACTGACCATACCTTAAGGTTAATTTAAGCTCTACAACACAAAGGTAAGGTTAAGAGCACTGGTAAACAGTTAGTGCCATTACAAAAGCTTTTAATATTGATTGGGCTATATTTTGTTACCTTCACAGCCAGCAGTGACTTTCACTGAATGAGGTGGATCAGTAAGTATGGCTTTAGCCTAAACTAAACGTGTTACAAGAAGTGCCATTGGTGGTCTTCTGTACTGGAGGAAAAGAGCCTGGGTTCTCCTGCCACACACAATCCAGTCATCACTGAGCATAATCCTTGTGTCTCACAGCCCAGTTTGGCACATATGGCACAAGTCACTGTATGCAAGTTTTGCTTCCATTTTGCCAGAGTGTAAGTGGCAGTACAGGGTACAAAGGGCTGGAGATGCTTATGTGCAGGTGAGGATGCATGTTTTGTTGATTTCATGCTGTAACTGCCATTAATTTCCTTAGGACTTGGGTAAGCATAGCTGAACCCTAAGGTTTTTCCCTGCAGTGTTGTTTTTAGCAGGTCCTGAATTGTACAAAATTGCTTGGACTAAGGTCAGCAACTGTTCAAGGTAGATGGGCAAGGTTATACTTTCTTTTATGCATGAGAGTTTAAATAGGTTGGCAGATCACTGGGAGCTGGGATACCTGCTACTCAGGTGACTGCTGAACAGCTGATCACTCCCAGTGTGTGTTCGTGTGAGGCAGTGCTTTCCAGCTCCTGCTGAGTTTTCCAGTCAGAAGACGAGAGCAGCAGGAGCCATGCCTCTCAGAAATATCCCTTAAGATGCTGTAGATCCCAAGTCCTGGTAAACCGTGATCCTACCAGGTAGTATTTTTTTTCTGTATTAAATGAGAGATCACCAGCCTACAGCATATCCCTTACCTCCAAAGGCCAGAAGGGACACTAGGACAGCTCTTCAATCTTCAGCAAGGAAGACAAATTATGCATTTGTGTTTTTTCAGCCGTTTGAGAAAATTTTCTATCAGTTTGTCTTTAGCCTGTGCTGTTCTCTCTGTACACTTAGTAGGTTATGTGCTTTCACTGAACTAATACACTGTGGTGGTTTAGACCCTGCCGGGACCTGAGACCACGTTTCTGTCGTCCCTCCCCCACCCTTGGACCTGACAGGGCAGGGAGTGAGATACAAACGCCGGGGTGGAAATAAGGAAAGATTTAATACAACAGTGTAAGAAATAATAAACTGAACAACAACAATAGCAATAACAATAAACAGTAGTAACTATGAACAGGACAAGAGATATACAGAGGTATACCACAATGATACAGCAGCAAAGGGTGGCGATGACGAACCAAAGCCATCCCTGCTTTTCCCACGCTTGGGTGTCTGGACCTGTCTTCAGCATGGTATTGAATAACCCGGCTAGAGCTCCCTCCTCACTGCTGGGGAAACTTAACCCTATCCTAGCTGAACCAGGACATACACACATTGTTATGAGGGCATATTGCTAGCCCTTAACTTCTTGTGCCATGCAGACTTGCTGCTACTGGCAGATTAAGTTCTTAATGTAGAGCTCTTAAGAGGTCCGTATACATCTTTACAAGGAATTTTGCTCAATCTCTGGTGACAGTCTGAACCCCTTCATGCCATGCAGATTCAGCTGTAAGTGCTTCCTGAGTCCTTGGGCAATTGCACCAAGCTGCCTGGCAGGTTGTAGGGGCTGCCAGCAGCAGTATTTCATTCTGTGGGGACACTGGTTCCCATAGCATCCAGCTGGGGAGGACTGCGCTGCAGAGTTCAGGCTCAGGTCTGAGGCATCCAAGGGGATCTGGGTGTTGGGAGCTTTGGGGCAAGCTAGGGCTCATCTCTGAGAGCAGGGAGGGTGCTGTAAAACTCCCCTAACCAGAATCTGGGTGGCTGTTTTGTAGCAAAGCAGAAGTTCCAGCCCAGCAGGATGAGGATGCTGGGTGAATGGGTTTGTTCTCATTCATGGTACTGGGTGGAAGTCTAGCAGCAGAATGTTATTTTGGCTGAGGTGGTTGGTGGTTTTTTGGGTTTTTTTCAGTTCAAACCCTAGAACTCAGAAGGAACTGAACTAAAGGCATGAACATGTTGTAAGTTTGCTTGCATTCCTCCTCTGTCTGCAGAACCAAGTAAGCTCAATCACTTTTGCTCAGCATCTCCCAGATCTTATAAAAAGTACCTCCATTTCTAAACTGCACGTCACAGCACCTCTTTGACCTCTTCTGGTTGCTGGAAAGTCTAGCCTCGTGGCATATTGGGGTGGCATAAAGGAAATACTATGGCTGTGTGACATTTATCAAAACACAAAAGCTGTATGGATTGTGCAGCAAACTTTCTAGGGTAGCTTATAACTGGAACAACCCACTCCCTCCAGTGAAAAGATTTGTTTATGACTTTTGTAGCAAAACAGACATGATGAGACTAGGTTTGTCCAGTGGCTTCCAAAGCAGTAGTCCACAACATCCCAGAACTGGTATCTGCCCCATTATGTCAAAGATTTCCTTTGTTATGCAAATGTTTTGTCTCTTTTGCTATTTCCTTCAGCTGTTATGGTGATGGTATCTTTTGCAAAGACATGAGTATTTTGGGGGAAAAATACAGCAGTGATTGTGCAGCAGTAGATGCCAGGAAAGCTGCAGTGCACAGTACACTATTACTGTGGGTTGATGGTTAAACAGCAATACTTCATAAAGCTTTTTACCTTCACTCAAGGTTGACTTTGGAAACAACCAAGCTATGTGGCTGTGCAGCCATGCAAAGCTTGCTGCCCAGTTCTCCCTTCACCCAAGTGGAAGAGCAAATTCTGTGAAAATGCAACTTTCCATCCAAGTGCATCTCTGTAACAGAAACTCCTCACTCCTTGCCAAGCTCTTTGAAAGTTGTCTAAGCTGGTTCCTGCGAAGACCAGAAGTTTTTGAGACCCAATCCTTGATCTGAACTTTCCTATCTAAATTTGAATTTTAGCCAGCCCCTGGATCCTTCCCTACTTTGCTTCTCCCTAGGTGCCATTCTTTCATTAACTCACTGTTATTTTTACAGTATGATTTCTACTCTCAGCATTTTAATTGCAATCATCTTTATTACCTGAAGACAAACTGTCAGAGGCTTGTTTATAAACCCCTGCTACACATCAAGCAGGGCTTCCAGCTGACACACTCTCATGTGGTCCAGGCCCTACAACAGACTTGAAAGGGATCAAGGACGTTTTCTTCTGGTGGTGAGGAAGGTCTCCTGTTGCATACTGTTGTATAAACAAGTATGTTTCAAGTAATTGGAGCTGGTGATGACTGCACAGCTTATTTTGGACAATGTTGTGAGCTTTTTTTGTTGGCTTTCCTGGTTTGTTTTTGAGAACAACATGGGGTTTTTTGGGTTTGTTTGGGTTTTTTTGCACAGAGTACAGCAGAGTGTGACCACTCAAAACACGGTGTTTTCCATTATCCTGTATTCTGAATGTTGATATGTCTGAAATAATCCTCTTCCTCCTCCACCTAAACCAAATACACCTGACTTTTAAAAGGGTTGGATTCTAAACCTAGATCCAGACCTGAATTTTGCAAATAGTCTTTGATATCTGCTTGGGTAAATGAAACCAAAATCCCAGATGCAAGCTCCCCAGCATTTGTCTTTTGGGATGTGGTAGTGAATGTGGGCTCAGGGGCCTTTTGTCTACTATAATTAGGAGTACCAGTGGCATGTTCACACAGAGGTATAGAATTGGACTTAAATGAAGTAAGGTAAACCAGCATTTTCCAACCTCTTCTGGTCCCTTAGCCAATATACCAAGGCAGAACTGTGCCTATATTGGCTAATAATTAAGTGCCTCATTTGGTAGGAGCTAAGTATTGGGATGCTGAAAGGTATATTGGGGAGGAAAAAGGAGAGCTTATGTTGCTGACAGAACCTCAGTCAGTGTTTCACAGTGTATCAGTATGGGTTTATGTGTGTACGTATTTGGAGACCTTTGTTCTGTGTCCTTCAGTAACATCTTACTAAAAGAAAATGCAGCTAGAGTAAGCACTGACACACACAGCAACCTTTGCTCTACTCCCTTCTGCAATCAGCAAGTCTTGCCATCTGCATTGCTTTCTAGGTCTTATTTGAATGCTGAGATGCTCGCCTTGCAGTAATTTTCAGTACATTTTTTCAGTCTGTGAGTTTGGCAGCAATCAGTGCCTGTACATGCATATTTAAGGAATCAAAATCCAGAGGCAGGCTGCAGACAGAGATACTCTGGAGTGTCAGTCTCAAAAGCCAGAAGTGCTTTGGTGCACTAGTTGCTGTAGTCTGATGACAAAGGACAGTACCAAGAGACTTAAGGGTCTCTTTCAGATTATTTCTACTATTAAGCTACCATTTGGTCTTGCATGAACCAACCTCCAGGGTCTCATTTCAGGAAGTCTTGGTCCCAGTTGTTCTGTAGACATTTACCATGGAAGGAAGGGTGATCCTGTGCTGCTACTCACCTTCCTTACTAGCAGGCTGCTCAGGCCTGTCGATGTGTGAGTATACCCTCACTCCTAAAGGCTGACACCACTTCCACTCCAAGTGCAAGTCTTAAGCTGTGTAAAGGGGAGCCAGGCTTCACTGTGGTGGGGGCACTCCACTCTAGGAACACCCTAGTACAGCTTGTGGCTTAAAAGCTGCTTTGATGTCTGTGATGATGTCCGTGGAGTGGGCATATAATATGCAATAGCCATGCAATCAATTAGTTTCCCTTTGTGTCATGTCAGGCATTTATGCAACAATCTCAGCTTCTAAGTGCAGAAGCTTTAGCTGCCCCTTTAGCTCCTACCCATTGAAATAGGATCCGCCATATCAGTGCTAATGAAAATATTTCTTCCTTGACAAGCAGATGCTGCCTGGTTTAAAAAACAAAACCCAAAAAAGGTGCTTTTTCAGGTACTTTCCCTGTACTTTAATATTCTTCAAGGTCTGCCTGTCACTTCCCTTCTGAAATGCGTCCTATACCTGTGCTACCATGGAGCGTCACCTCCAGACTTTCTTGCTTTCCTTTCCCCAGCTCCAGAGCTGCAGGAAGAGTCAGTGTCTTTCGTGATGACAGTGGCAGGGGAGTGACAGGCAGGCTGGGTGGGGGTGGCTGATGGTGAGCAAGCCTAGTGACAGGATGGGGTGACTAAGAACCAGCTGGCTAATTAAAGCACAGCAGTAGGAGGAGCAAAGTATTTAAGGGTGCCAGAAAGAGAAAGAGATATGCCTCCACAAATTTCTTGTTACACCTCAGCAGCCAAGTGACTGGGCAACACAGTGAAAGGTTTCCTTAACTCTTTCATGCCTCTTACGGAGTGAAATCAAGGGACTGAGAAAATGGCACCATTAACTGAAAAGCCTGACTCAAGGTAAGGACACTGGTAAGTTTCTTAATCACAGTTAGTCAAAGCTGGCCCTCCTGAGCTGCTGTGAGATGAACTCCTAGGACTTTACATGGCACTGGCATATGCTAATGTGCACTGAGTGGGTAGGACTGTTGGGGCAGTACACACTGGTTTTCAGATTGCTTCTTTCATTTGGATACGTATTTCTGGTTGCTTGAAAAGAGAGAAGATATCAAGGTAGTCGTTACATGGGTTTGTGTTCTTATTGAGGGAAATGGGCAGGTCCTTCCCTCCTTACTCTAGTAACTGGATATTTCTCCTGACTGTTTTTACGGGAAGGAGGGATTGAAAGCAATTCCTGAATGCTGATTCTGAGGCAGTTGCTAAAATGAAAGTGATGAGAATGGATGTGGAGTTCTCATCAATATGGGAATTTGGTCACCTGGAACTGGAGGAGTCAGAGGGAAGTGAAGGTGAGGACTGGCTTCTGAAATGTAATTTTCTGCTATTTCTGGAGACACTTTGAATGTCAGACTGTTGCTTAACCCAGGAGTTAGGTTTTCTCAGAGTGTTTTCAGTCCTGAGTAGAGGAGCAGTCACAGTGTTCTTCATTCCAGTGTTTAGGTGACTTTAGAGGCAGCACAGTCCAACAAAGCTAGCAAGCCAGCCCTCCAGCCTGAATTTCCTGGCAGGCACAGGTTTGCTGTCTGGCCTTGGATGCGTGACAGTGACCAGCTGTCTGGTCTGAGTTTACTGGGACCCTTCAGTGCCTGACATTCAGGTAGATGAACCGGTTCCCTGGCAGTTTTTCTAGTGTAGCAATCCCTTCACGTTGGCAAAGGCTAAGGAGAATGACCCTGTCTAATTTCAATTTGCATTCCTAGGCTTGTCAAAGGTGTTTTGGGAGTATTGTATGCCTAGATCCCCATATGCATTGGCTAGACTTAGCTTTATGTGGTTCCCTGGAGGTCGTTGTGGTTGTGTGTAAATGTGACCATCTTTCAAACTGGTTTTGCTTATTCTGAAACTATAAAAAACAACCTGTAAGACGCATACATGCACCTTGTTACACTGTGCCAACCTAGCTGATTTCAGATGTTGCACAAAATAGAGGCCTGAATCTTCCATCTCTGTGTGAAATAGGAATATCACCTATATACATTGAAAAGGGTTAGCTGTTGCTTAGTGCATGTTTGTGCAGAGCTTCAAAACAACTAGTGCTAGCAAAGGTCATAATTAAAAATTAACGTTTGGTGTGGTTGCCATCGTGAGCACCCATTAATGCCTGTGCAATTCCTCTGCCTTACACAGCTAGGAATCTCAGGATACGTTTGAGATGGTATAAGGTGGTCTGTAGCATTAAGGGATCTGGTTTATATGTCAGAGGTGCATCAGAATCTTCTCTCTACCCTCATTTTCGTGAGATATTTGTAATCTGGATTTGAACTTTGTAACATTAGTCACTCTCTAATTAGTATTTCTACTTAGTGCAACTTCCTCTTTACTACTTCTGTTTGACAGTGTGTGACAGAGGTGAAGACAGCCTTTGTAGTCTTTGTTATACAAAATCATGCAAGAGAAGCTGCTGGTTGTTGTTTAGATGATCTAATTGATTGTATTTGTAGAATGCTATTCAGTGTAGTAAATGCAATGTAGTGTCTGTGTCCCTCAATTCTGCAGTCGGCTGAATGGATCCATTGTTATACATAATCAGGGCTTCTGGAATTTGGGTCTGTTTATTTACAGCAGTTGTTCAGCAGAGACACAAGTGGCCCCATATCAGAGGTGTACAGAGAGTTAAGTGCAGCACGCAGAGCACCCCAGCTGCACAGTTCTTACAAGTAGTCTCATAACAGCTTGAACTCAATTAATCTGCTTCTTCCAGCTGAAGTATAAAACCAGCATCCTCTTGGCTAGGTGCAGTCATTGCAGATTGTCTGAAAGATTGCCCTTTTGCAAAAAGGTAAATCTGGTGTCATTGAATTAATTACCCCTTAATTGTAAATAAATCCCAATTTCAATAGTTACGTGCTCCCTGCCCAAATTCCTGTATGACTCTGTTATGTGTCCTGAACTGTCCCAGGTTGTGGTATGCTGTTAAATCATGTACAGCTTTCCCTCTGGAGTTTTCATCCTGAGAGCTGTGCCCAGCGAGCTCCCTTGTATAGTATGTACATCAGCTTGTTTGTAAAGTGCTTCCATCTATGAAGTGTTAGCATATGTATCATGGATAAATCTGAGAAGAAATCTCAGCTGCTGCTGTTCTCAAATGCTGTGCTTGTGTCTCCTGCTAAGATGAATATAAGGTTTTATTTTAAAATATCCTAGAAACTTTTTATTTTCTTTCTGAAATTTTAAAATGTTTATGTGAGCTGCTTGGGTGTATGGGTGTGGCACAGAGGCATTTGTTTCTTTGGCAGACATGAATAATACACGGGCTCCAGATACTGTCACCATGACCTCAAGCCATCACATACAAAAACCCAAAGGACAGTCATGACAGACTCAGAAGGAAGTCATAGCCTAGTTACAGTGTACTTAAAATCTATTGTCATGAGAAGAAATGTTTTCGACTGTAAGGCTACTGATAAGAGCAGTTAACTTATCCAGAGGGAACCAGTGATGCACTGCATGTCAAGTTACTCTTCTGTCTGCTCTGTGCCAGACAACCCTCTGGACGACTGTTTTCCAAGCCTTGTATCTGTAGCAGAGCAGGAGGTTGATGGCTCAAGCAGGAGCCACTTTTCATCCCCATAACCCTGCAGGTATAAGTCATTGTCACTTAATAAAGGTTCAGTGGCTGATGTGAAATTATTCTATTCTACTTCTTTGCAGGGAGGTCCCTGTAGACATCAAATCACTATCTGAATTAGCAATGACCGTAGAATTGTTTTTAGCAGACAGGCCAGAATTAAAATGCACCAAAAAAGCTGATTGACCTTTTAAACCTTGCTTTTCAGCTGTTGGGCATGTCAGTTGTAGGCTTTGCTCTCCGGTTCTGTGACATTAAGCAGAGTTTAGACTTTGTACTGCCAGCCTTTTAAAATCTGTGATTTGCCAGATTTTAATGAGATAGGTGACAGCATGCAGACCAATTGCTTTGGAAAGACTTGTTTACAGGCTTGCAAAATGAAGACCCAGAGGCGCAATCGCTTTTTAAAAATGCGTGGATGACCTCGAGCACAAGGAGGAAGAGCTGCTTAGACAGAGAAGTTGTGTTGGAGCAAAGCAATTTAGCTGTAGCTGTTCATGAATTAAATTTATGTTGCAAATCAGAAACAGCATTCAAGCCATAAGTGGAATGAGCTCTGGAGCAGGCTTGCAGGAGGAGCAGTGAAAGCGGGAAACCTTACCAGTTTTAAGCTGGAATGTGAAATGTTCTTGCACAGGATTGTATAACACAATTGCCTGCAATAGCATGGGAGTAGGCCTGATGACCCAGGAGATACTTTTATGCCCCCTGCTCCAAAAGTGGTGACCTTGAACTGAGTTAACTCAGGTCACAGCTAAACTTTGTTTACTCTGAAGTTGATAACTGTAGGATGACTTAGTTCAAAAGCATCTCTGAGTTCTTAAAGCCACATATCCTAGTTTACATTTCCTATTGGACTTTTATTATTGAGTGGCACATTCCTCTTAAAATTGCTCAAAAGCTGGTACATATGTCCCAGCTGACTTAATTTTGCCCATTAGGAAGGAAACAAATATGCACCATATTTTTTTAAAAAAAAAGCAATATGAAATGTGCTGTGTTTATTTATTCTAACAGCTGTAAGTTCAATTATTTATAAGAACACCTTATCCAAACTCATGTTCTATGCTGCCATTTGTTTCATTTAGTGAACTTTCACTGCTCCCTCTCTACTGTCTTAACAATCGCTGAAGAGCGTGGGGAGACTCTTTTGTACAGAATTGTATCATTCTTCTATGTGCACTGCTTGCTTATTCATAGTCTTCTCACAGCATTTATTCTTAGGAGCATAATGTCTTCTGAAGGAATGACAGGATGTTCTTTAACCCTTAAAATAAAAATTACATATTTCAGTATTTCAGGATAAGAGAATAATGATACTTGGAGAGAGAGCTGATTCCTGGTCTACTGTATGCTAGTTGTTTTTTCTTGCCACATTTTATGTGATACAAAGTGAGAAGTACAGAGGAGATGTGTTTTCCAGCAAGCTCCTTTAAGCAGAGAACCTCCTGGTAGGAGGCACTGGCTGCAGTGCAGCTCTTTGCACACTTCCTGGATTTGGGACTCCACATTGCAGGCATGGCTGGTTGAGCAGAGCACCTGGGTCAGGGATGCTGGTGGCAATGTGAGGAAGGGTCTGAGCTGGGGGCTAAATGAGTGAGTGCTGTATGTGGTGTGTGAGACCTGACCAGGTGAAAAGTTTTGGTGATTGCTGATCATCCCTCAAGTCTGAAAGTTTGCCATTTTTCTAGAAGTCTCAACTTCTAGATTATACCAATATAAATAAGAAATTGATTTTTCATTTAAGTGCAGCCACAAAACACTTAAAGCTCTTGTATATGAAAAGAAAACTTTGAAGATATAAAAAACTCAGAACTGAGAAGATAAAGCAGGAGTTCAAATCAAATTCAGAGCAGTAGGAATGTAACAGACCTGCCCAGTAGTTTTTGAATGGTCATCTCATGTTTAGCAATTGTTTATGAAATCCAATGCAAGTAATCAGAGCTGTCCACAATAATGAGAGAGCAACCAAAAGGAAATTACTTTTTCCCACATGCACATTAGACCACAGAAAATAACCACCACCTGCGACTCTTAGCTGATTCACCAGTGATTTAAGGACATGTGTCCTTGCTCAGGACTATTAATGAGCTGTTTGTACCCCCTGCCATTGTAAGGGGAGTACTCGAATGTTTAGAGCATGTGAGATAATCCAGAGATTGCTGTGCAGAAGTAGTTGCCACTTATCTGCATTCCTCCTAAATAGGCTTCTAAATGCACTGCTCTCTTTTCCACACCAAGTAGGGAAGGAGCTGCAGCCTTGGAAAAAATGTACTGGGGGTGAAAGGGAGGAAGGAAGCATTAAACGTTTGTCTAGAGGTATGACCAAACTGTCAAGAAGTTGGTGGATGTTATGTATGGACGTTGGCATGTTCAGGGTTACAGCTGCTGGTTTATGCCCTGAGGAATTCATTGCCTTTCATTATGTTTTGAATGTCTGCAGCTTTGAAGCCTTTGTTGCTATGTCTGTCACATTTTGAGAAAGGCATGAATTCTAGTCTGGCAAGGAGACAAGGGCTAGCTGGATAGAGCAGGGAGCTGCAAGAAGACACTTGGGGGTTTTGGGGTTGTTGTTCATTAATATTTATTTTGTTTTGCCTGATCTGGCAGTACCAGTTTCTCTGATTTTGATATTGACATAAGGTATGTCATTTTTGGTTTCCTTCGAAAGCCTCCCTTCTGAAGTGCTCCTTGTGCGTACTGGACTGTTTGTCTACAGGAATGGCTTGGCCATGTCTACAGGGAGGTCTCAAGGGGAACTGGGCACAGCAAATGTTTCCAGATTCACCTGCTCCCACAGCCCATGGACAACCTGTCTGGCCAGCCTGGCAGGGACCGCTCTGTCTAAGGATGTACTATCCAAAAGCTTGTGGCACACTGACTTACAGCATGTACCTTCCCCAGTGTTACAGAGGGCAACACTTTGCTATACTGGGACGGTGGAGCCAGATGTGGTATCTGGCTGACTGTGTATCTGGTCTCAAGAGCAGCCTTAGGGCTAAAATAGGCCTAATAGGACTTTGGGTTAAGCACATGGGAGACGGTTAGAGTAACTGTAGCCCTGGTGCAAAAAGGGACTGAAACATGGTTTAACTCCAAACATGCACCTTAATTTCCTCAATCTAAACAGCAGTTATTTCTACCTGCATGCGGCAAATCTGTATGCAGATCCTCAACTGGTCAAAATAACTTCTAAATGGAGTTTCTGGAGTTACACCAACCCAGGCGCTCAGGATTGGTTATGCTTACCCCAAGCACACTGAATCCATTCTGTGTATGGAAACCTGCATCAAGTATGTGTTCGTTTGAGTGCTTGAATAATGATTAGTTTCACAGTAAGTGGACACTGAATGTTTGTTATTTTAACTGAAATTCCATAATTGCTACTAAGTGTGGGAATATGTGGAAAAATAATTTTTCTAGATCTATGTCTAATGAGTTTGTACACCTCCTCCATTTAATTTTAGAAAACTTCTTTAGTTATCACCTTATTTTTAACCTCAAATCACTTCTTGTGAAAAGTAATTTGTTCTTTTAAGACCAAATAATTGTGGGGTTTTTGGTGTGAATTGTTTCCTTAGTGCTTTTCTTAATGCAATGAAGGCCAGTACAGTAAGCAATATTGAGACGCTTGAATCAAAAAGACATCACTGAAGTCAGAGTTTTACAGCAGTTGTGATGTCACTGTTTCTAAACAGATATGAGACAGTTTAAAAAGTATAAAGCATGGGGTCACAAGTTTAATAGCTTGGATACTGCCATCGTGGTAGCGGACCTATGTTGTTTTGGGGTTGTAGCAGCAGTGGACCCTGTTTTGCCTAGGCACATAAACTAGTATTTCCTCCTTTGTCTCCGAAAAGGTAATATACTGTATTTATTCTTTTTCCATGCCCTTTCTGTATGCTAGAGGAAAGCAGGCAACCTTTTGGGGATGCTTGGAGTAGAAGAAACTTTCTGTTGACTTGCATGAAGCCCAAGGAGAAGGCCAGTGCTAAGTCAAAACTTCTCAGTTTCAGAATGGTTTTAATCATAAAGCTGAGCTGAGACTTACTGTAGTATTGTCCCTTCTTGTAGTTTTCTCCCTGCCCTATGGAGGGACTTGTATTTATCCAGTGAGTTTAACTGGTAACAGTTTTCCATACATAGAAGGGCGTGATATTGCTACAAACCTCCTTACCCTGGATAGCCTATCATTTTAGCCTGTTTTTTTCTGTTTTGCTTGAACTAAGGCATCTTTCTGTATATGGAATGTGCAGAGATCAGAAAGATCATTACTGAGTACATTTGTCTAAATTTTCAGGCTGCATCAACCATTACTATTTCAGAATACTTATTGCTAATATGAAATGGTAGAAACAAAAAGCAGATACTCTACAGGCAGGCTGTCGGGCAGCAGACCTTTCAGTTGGGCTCAGCTTTTGTTGTGGACTGGTTTTAGACTACACCATCCACTTCACATTGTTTTACTGGGGATCAGCTTGGAGGTAGGCTGTATTCTGCTGAGCCTTCACCAACCCACAATGTTTATCTTATTTTAACAAATAAAATATTTAAATAATTAAGTGTTGGCCCCTGTTGCTAGGGTGACATGCTGGAGAGCCCAGATATTGGCTGGTTTTACGGAGTGATCTGTTACTATATTTACTTGTTGAATTTTCTTTTGAGTATCTATTGAACATACTCTATTATATTCTGGCTGGTATGAAACAAATACTAATGAAGAATGGGGATGTTTGAGGCAAGGGAACAAATTCAATTCCCTGAGGGCAATTTCCACCTCTTAAAATGTCCCACTACTGCCTCCAGTTCATGTAACAGGAAAGCAAGTATCTCCAACTCTCCTCTTCAGTTTCTTGTTTCTTTGAGCAATTTTCCTCTATACTTCACAAATTAGGGTCTTTGTTTATGTATGATTTTGCAGCTTCAGATACCGCTTCCTATTTGTGTCATAGAAGCCATTAATTGGCTGGAGTCACACTTGATCTCTTTAGTCTCACACTCTCTTTAGTGCTAGCTTTTGCAGGGTGGAAAGAAAAAATTAAAGGATTTGTAATTCAGCCTAGGACCTTCAGAGAGTTGAGAGATCTTGGCAAATGTGGATTTGTTTTTTAAAAATACTCCTCTTTGACTATTCAAACCAACATCTGTGGTGTGACATTAAGATCTGTTCATTTGCTGCAGATATCGCATCCCCATGGGAGTGGGCAATAGGCCCCACAGTTGTCCTCTGTAGACTGTCATGACCATGAAAATTGACTTTTTCTCCTCTGGTCCCCATCTGGTAGTTTTTCTCTTGGGTTGGTAATTTCACTGCCTTTGGTCCCACGATTAAAGCTTATAATTTTGAAGTTTCACTTACTGGAGTCTGATCTTGAAAATATCAGCAGTACTGCAGGATTGGAAATTATTGGTGCTGACATTAATATGCATTTCAACAAGTATATCTCTTCTGTATTGTAACATCTTTCAAAGGAGAGCCTGACTTTGATCTGAGTAACAGATCGACTTAAAATCTGTCAGTGGTCTAAGTTGAGGGTTTTAGCTTAAAGCTTTTAGTCTCACTGAGAATATTTTTTTTTTTTTCTTAAAGGTGAGGTGCATTTTATATATTAGAAACTAGCCAGATTTGCACTTTGCCATATATGTATAGACTCTTAGACTTTAATCAGTATCTTACAATTTAATGTTGAGGATTAGTCTGAAAGTAGTATCTATATTGGATTGAAATACTCTTTAATTTCTGATAATTATCAGCAAAAAATTTAACTGGTGGTTGACATAAATCCACTCGGAAACTAAATTTTTTGAAGAAACTGTGACTATTATATTGACTTTCGTGATGAATGTTCAACATCATGTCCAGTGCTGTCTGGGCAGACATGAAACATGACATAACCACTCTGCTTTTCACTTTAAACAGACATAAACAAAATCGAGAAGAGAAAAAGGCAAGTCATTCTGCCACAATGAGCTCTGGTAAGTCTATGTTGTTTTCCACTTGCCCTCACTGGCATTTCTTTTTATTATTAGAAATATTCCTGTCTGTTTCTGATGCAATTACTCTTTCTCTTTTTTTGACTCTTCTTCTGCCTCCCAAAAGAGTCAAAGTCCTTGAAAGCTCAGGGAATTTGATTACTAAGGCACCAGTGGAATGCCTTTGTAATAAAAAATGTCCTGGTTTCACATTTGTTGTTTCAGTTTGGCCCATAATGCTTAAAAAATAACTGGAAACATCTTGAGTTGGAGTAGATCACTTCAGCTTCTTTTGGAATACAAGAATTCAAAATTATTGATTACCTGAAAAAATTATCTGAAAGAATTTTATATGTTTTAATCAGGGTGAATGCAAAGTTTGACATCTGGATAGGAAAAAACAACAAGAAAATGGGAGCTGGCTGGGAAGAGGAAAGCTTCTGGGCTTGTCTGGGTAACAGGCAAAATCAGAGTGAAAAAAAAAAGGCAGACTTTGACACTGAAGTGCCATATGTAGGACCTATGGAATGACATTCTCACTTGACTTTAGCACCTTATCAATTCTTATCTGCAGTATTGTGTCCACTTTTTAGCACCGCATTTTGAGAAAAATTGAACCATTTGGAGAAAGTCCAGAGGAAAGCTCGGAGACTAATTGGGGTGTGAAAAATCTGATTTGGGAATTTGGCTTAATTATTGATAAGTTTTGAGGTTGTGAAGCACTGGAACAGGTTGCTTTAGGGTGATACTGGAAGTTTGTACGAACTTGTTAGACAAACATTTGTGAGCAGAGACAGAGGTAGAATTATTCAATAGATCAGGAATATGGCTTTAGATGACCCTTGGAGGTCCTTTCTAGCATTGTCTTCTGTGTTTCTCTGAATTCACAAGACCCATATTCATGTCGGTTGAGAACATTACAGACTTGAAAAATCTCTCTTGAAAATTTTGTCACTAAGCTGGATGCCATATGCACAGACAGAGACAGTCCCTGTTTAAAACAGACTGTGATCCAGGTAGGCAAAGGAGAAACAGTGGTGTCATCCAAAGGAGATTTGTTTCTCCAAGCAACATCTCCTGAGATAGTAGGAATACTTCCTAGTTCATGAATCAAATAGCGCTGACCCATGACATCACCTTATAGTCAGAGGTTAAATTCAGTTGCAGAGGTTTTAACCCAGAAATAATCTGCTTCTTCATTTGTTTTACAGAACACAAAGAAATTGATGTTGCAAAAACTGTTGTCAATGGGCTGAGCAGCAATGGACAAGAAAAAGGTGGGTTAAGAGCTTCAGAGACATCTCTGCAGCTCCCCCTGCATGTCAGCTTCGTGATGTGGTTAATTTCCCGGACATTCACTACAGCCAGGGTTTCCAATTTTAGTTTACTTGGCTACTGATACAAGAAAAGCCTTGTGCTTGCACCGTGCCAGCAGCAGCAACATTTCTTAGTTCAACAAGTGTTCTTTGTCTATTAAAGGTGGCAGGCTGGATGTGCCTCTCTGTATATTTTGAGTGCTGTTCTGAGGAAAGCTGTGCACTACTTGTACTTGTGAGCACCTGTGAATCAATATCTGGGTGTATTTAGACAGCATGAGTTTGTGGGTGCCTGTGTGTGAATCCTAGTAACTTCAGTGGGAGGTTAAGGTTTGAGCCCAGGATTAAAGGGCATTAAGTAATTAAAAAAATTTAAAAATCTGTCATTAGCAACAACAGTTAAAACTCCAAACTTATCTAAACAAACCAGTCTTCAAATTAACATTAACAGGTTTGCAGTGTGCTTTATAGCATTCAATTTTGTATAGTGATGGTGTGTGTTTTGACAGGGTGAAACTATGTGGTTGTACGGGTTGGTTTCATTTCCTTTCTTTTCCGTTGATGCCTTTTTATAGTGGTTAGTATTTTGACTGCATTGTGAATGGATGAATTCAGTCAGTTAAAGAACAGAACAGAATTAGGGTTGTTTCCTAAACCACAGGCGATTTGGATTTGGGATCTATTGTATTGGCAGGGTCTCCAGTGCTTGGGCAGAAGCATGAAGAACAGGGTTTGATTTGGGTTCCTCTTCTATAAAAAATTTAAAACAATCCCATCAAATTGAAAACTAATTATTTTGAGGTTTGAAAAAATTCTATCAAGCTCTCCCCCCATCCTTTTGCTTGAGAGGCCTTTTCTAGGTTGGTGAAGTCTGTGCTTTCCAGTTTTGCCAGAGACCAGAAAGATCTGCCAGAAGAGGGGTTGTACACACCACCCTGATGTCAATGCCTCTCTCAGGCTGGTCCGGTGCTCAGTATTGGTGTGTAGAAATGTGGTTCCTCTTACTCCTTATTTTGCAGGCCTGAGAGAGATGTTGGGGAATGTGAGGAGGCATCCAGCATTTTCTAGTTAATATGTGCAGAAAACTGGTAGGTTTTAAAAGAGAAAATCCCGACTCTGCAGAAATCAAGAGTGCAACTCGAGTTAATCTGATAGAGCTGTGATTTACAGGATTTTATCTTGGCAGATCCTGTTGAGCTTCAACTCTGAGTAGTTTTGCCTTTGCCTTTTTATACGGCCACCCCTCTGTTGGTTTTGGGGTTTGTTTTGGGTTTTTTGAGTTCCACACGTTGAATGGAGCTTTGAGCAACCTGATCTAAGGGAAGGTGTCCCTGCCCATGGCAGGGGAGTTGGTACTAGATGATTTGAAGGTCCCTTCCAACCCAAACCATTCCATGATTCTATGATTAGCTGCAATACAGAGTTGGAGAGAGGAAGTACCAGCTGATTTGGACAGTTTTGTAACAATTGCTAGAATTTTGCACAGTGCTATTGTATGGTTTTCCCCTATGTTTCTACATAATTAGTATGCTATCTGATGAATTCCAGTGGAAATCTCTTCAATTTACTGTTTAAATGGATGGACTTTTTCTGAAATTTATATTTTGATGCTATCCTTTGGCATGAGACTATTTTCAAGATGATTTCCTGTTTCACTTTCTTCTGTTGCTGAACTTGTAAAATCTGTGCCATAAAATTCAGAATTCATGTAATGTGGCGAGTTTAATGTTCATCTTTCAACCTTTCAATCCTTGTGTTTTCACATTTTGTTTTAACTGAGCCATATTAATGTTAACATTTTAATTTTTGCATGTAGTGTATCTCTACTAAATAATTATACTAAAATTTTGTGATGGCTTCTAAAAACTAATGCTTCTAGGTTCTTTTTGCCTGCAGCATAGTGGCAGTCAGCAGTTAGTCAATTCAGTAAGCAGTTCTGTATGCTACATAAAACAGACATGTCCTGAATTAGGGCGAATGAAGGGATATTTTTAACGGTTGCATCACTGCTCTCTGGACTGCTTTTGTATTTGAAATTTCCTGCTGTTGTGTCTCCAAGTACATTAGAAGATTTTGTGGCATGCTTCCCAAACTCTGTTCTTCCCTTTTTGGACGTGCCATTTACACTTTTGTGTTTGCAGCTGTTGATGTCCCTTTATGTACACGCTCTATTTCTGCCGTTAAAATAATCCCTGTGAAGAAAGTGAAAAGTTCTCCTCACCTAGTGCTGCCTACAGGTATCTTCTTCCTTCCTCCCCCCAGCCATGCATTAGTTGGCCATCATTTTCTTTCTCCTCTCTCTCTCTCTCTCTCTCTCTCTCTCTCTCTCTGCTTCACCCACATGCTTTGGCTAGTTTTCAGCTTCATCCTCTTCTCACTGTTTCCAGAGTTGTAGATTTCATCGGTAGATTAATACAGTTAGGTCTCAATGGCACAATACACTGTTCTCAATTATGTTGTTCCTTTGCAGACATAATGGTGTCTACTTGAATCAGGGATCATTGTAAGCTCTTTTACTAATGCTTGATTGTGAATAATGTTGTTATTACAGCCTCATTTTGAACCAAACTCCTGATGAGCCAAGGAATGTTTGCTGTGTATCTTTAGTCTTTATGAAAGTAAATAGATGTCAGAGATGGAATTTTACAGGTTCAAGCACAGTTCAATATTGGTGGCATGGGTTTTTTTTTCTATACATACACTGACTTTAGAAAATTTTTATATGGATAAATAAGAATGTTAGGCTGTCTGGCACACCCTCCCTAAGCACATGTTTTCCCACTAAAAATACATGATAGTTTTTTACTTTGCTGGATTTGGACAGTCAGACTAGTCTAGCTGATACTGCTTGTCTCTCCTATTCTGTCACACATGTGCTCTGTTGGACTAATACAGTGCTAATGTCATGTTCATTAGCATTTGCTGGATTTCTGTACTGAGAGATTCAGATTTTTGTTTTCCATCATTTCACCTAAATTGTGAGAGAATTCAACATCTTACATATTTGTCTTCCTTTCCCAAATTGGAATAGTCTGACAATATTTTATTTTCAAACCTTTTCAAAACATTTTAATTTTTGAGTTCAGAACTTTTTTTTCTGATTCTTATTCTTTTAATTTGTTATACATGTTTAATATGTTGTATGAAAATTAAAAGTAGTACACTGATTCCCAAATGGATTCTCCTCTGGTATGATGGAGACTTTTTTGGCATGTCAGATTCTTAAGTGCGTCCATTTCTCTCCAGTGCCTGTGAAGGGAATCTAGGTGTAGAAGAGTAGGACAACAGCTATGCTGCTCTCTTTGTGGATGTCTGAATCAGGCCTGGTGACTCTCAACAGTATGTCCATGCCTCAGAGTTACAGTACTCTTGAAACTGGAGTCCCAGAGCTTAAACATTGTCCTCCATTGTCTTCCATTGTTTGGAAGTGGGTCTGTAGAGTCCCTAGACTGCATGTTGTGCTGTGTGGATGGGAATGGTAGCAAGAACTGGACTTGTGTCCTGGCCCTATCTGGATCAATGCAAAAATCAGTCAGAGAAGTCAACTTCTGTTTCACCAGGCATGTGGGTGACCTTAAGGCATGATCAGTTGTGTGGTACGAGTGCAAATGCAGTATATTTAAGGAATAATTAACATTTGATATATCTGTTTGGATAGTCTTTTCCCTCACAGAGGCTGCCTTAATGCTGCCTAAATTAACTAAAGGGCGAACGTCATCCTCCAATTCCTTACTTGTTCCATCCCTTCTGCAGTCCTAAGTGTGGATCTGAAGCTGTGCTTTTTGAGAAATCCCTAAAGCAATGGAAGCCCATGTAAAAGCTTGAACTGCAGTGATTCCAGCGTAGAGGGCTTTTGATGCAAGCCAGGTGTTTGATATTCATTGAGTCTTTCCCCTTACCGCTATTGTCCATCTGGCAGTATTGATGTTTCTTTATATTGTGGCCGCCTTGGCTGTGGTGTGTGTGTTTTGCGACCTTAGATGAGGCATTGTCATGGTCTATAGACACTATACTGGTGTGGATTTAATGGGGCATTATCTTACTGAAATCAGCTGGGGAATATTGATCTGCAAACATGGACTGTTGTCAGTCCCGACAGAGGCCTTTGCCCCTCTGTCCAGTGTGAAGGCATAACTTTGGTTATAATGACAGTTCCTAAAGAGGAGTTACATCCCTCCCCATGCAGAGATAGCACAATCATCACCATATAAAAATCAAAATCATCATGTTGTCATTTCTGTAATACAGCTCATACTCAGTACCTCTTCAGGCTCTCTGTGTGGTGTCATGGTAGGACTAGCACCTTTGTTTAGGTAGGGCAAAGTGAAGTCTGGCAGCAGCTTCAGCATTAATAATAGTGCATGAGGAAATGGTAGTGATGTGTTTTCCTGTGGAAGTATCTTAGATAAATGAGAGACTCTTTAGGCTTATTGTTTCTATAGGTATCTTAGAGGAAACAACTCTCCAGAAGGATTTTAAGTAAGGGAAGGAAGGTGGCATTGAAGTACTGGTTTGCTATTACTTAAGAGAATGATAGGAAAAAACCCAAATCCATGGACTGAAATGCACAAAGGTAAGCCTGCACAAAAGTTGTGCTGAATCGGGCCTCAGCAAGGACACTGGCATGATCTGGTGTCTGGCACACAGGGTGATCTGAACAGGTACATGTTAAATCTCCTTCTGGTTTTTGGGATTTGGATTCCTCTGTCAGAAGGTGAAACACTGCCATGAAACAGGGAGAGATGGCGAAGAGGTGGCTTGCAATGCATAGTTACATTTAGCATAGTTACAAGATTTTATCTTCCAGTTGTCATAAAACTTTTTTTTTTTCTTTCACTCTTGCACAAAAGGTATTTTTAAGGCTTCAGCACACAAATCATTTTGCTTTATACCACTGGGACATCCCTATAGAAGAGCCACAGGTGTAATGGTAGAATGTCCTTCTTAGTATAATATTTCCACACAAAGCAGACCAAATAAAACAAATGGACCTGTGAAATTTGGTTCAAATACTCATCCTTTTTTCCTTCTTTCTTAGCTCTGTTACACTGACTCAGAACTTCTACATTCATCAATTACATGAATATGAAACTACTATGACTTCTCAATGCTTTAAATACAGAGCTAATCTTCATCTGCATAAACATTACTAGATTGATTCACCTGGAGGCAACCATGCTAAAATTACTCCATAGAGCTCTGATGGCTCCTAATAGCTTTGTATCATATGTTTCGATGTGTCTCCTCTGTGCATGTGCGTTTCCTGTAGAAACAGATCCCACCAAAGTCTGCAGTGGAAAAGGAGCTGTGACCCTCCGGGCATCTCCAGCCTATGAAGAGAACCAGAAGATCACTTCACCATGTCCTCAGGATGTTGAGCCAACTGAAAGTAAGTGGGTGGAATGTTAACTGGAATATGTTACTCACAGTAACCTCGAGAGGTCAGTCCAGAGTCTTGGGGTGACTTTTTTTTAGCTACAATTTAAAGCCCAAAATCCCATAGCATAGTCAGAAGCCTCTTGCAAAAACCAGACCAGTGGAGGCAGGCTGGCTCCTGTTCTCTCCTAGTGCAAGTTTCATGACTGCTCACTCATTGGCTTAAGTTTGTTTACAACTCCCTTTTACTGACAGAAGCACCAAAAACTCTCAAATCTTTTTTTTCCTGGCAGGCCCATATCACCTCCTTTTATGCCAGGCATGAGGTGGAACAGAAAGAGGCTGAGCAGTGCTGCTGCACTGCAGCATTCACTTGGGTTGTCAAGGGAGCGGGGGTAGTGTCCCAGACAGTGTCACCACAGACCTCTGCTATCTTTCAATAGCAGACGTGTAATTACTTAATTGTAGGAGACAGGCAAAGCGAAACAAACCTGGCCAGTGTCGTGGGTCTGGCAGAGTGGATGAACTCCCAAAGGCAAGATGCTGTTGAGGGGGGAGGAGGTCAAACTGGCTCTTGAAAGCAAAGCGTACATCATTTCTGACTGTATTGTTGGAGGAAGACCAATTCCATTAATTCCAGCCCCAATGTGCTGCTTTCTGTTCTGTTTTCTCCTCCCATTCTGCTCCACCCGTGACCTACCCTCTTTTCATGGTTGCCATTCTCTGTGTCTTCACTCCTACCCCCCACCATTGCCTCTCTCCTTTCTGTTGATGGCTTCATAAATTTCCAGTATCTTGAATGGCAATGTCCATTGCTATGGAAATCAGTTCATTAATATTTCCTTTGCTTACTCTCTCAATCGCTTTATGAAATGTACTTTGGAGCTGGAAGAGCTTTTGCATATAACTTAAGCAGCAAAATGCGTAGAGGGGTGGGGAGGAGCCCAGTGGGGGGTGGGTAGATAGGTGATGAGACTATTGCATCTAGCTGCAGGGACTTGGTTGTAAAGTGACATACTTTATAACTCACTTCATGCACATGCACTTAGTCTGCAAAACTGGATCTATGTGTTGGCAGTCCTTTCTCAGTTAATCATACATAGTGATGTTGATAAGAATAGATATGTCTTCATAGCCTGTATCATGGCTGAATACGAGGTCTCTACATCTCCAGTAATATGCAGTGTCTGGACATGAAACTGCAGCTCTAGACAGTAGCTAGCTGGGCTGCCTTTCTTGCCTCTGAAATAAGAATGTCAATGAACAATTGTTTCTTCATCCCTCTGAATGAATTGCCTTGTGTTTACAAAGGTCAGAAACAAGAAGGGCATCATGTTTAGGGCTGGTCTCTATGGTAATTAGGCAGCCCTGTCAGAAAGCATTTTATGTGTGAAATGAAGTAGCTCGACTCTTCACTTCAATTGGTACATGTTTTCTGTAAATGTAATGGGTTATTTTTTCTCCCCCTTTCTTTTCCTCTATGCCTGTCCTCCACCCCCACCTCTTGTGTCCTTCCTTTCTATAAAATGCTTAGATCTGGAGCCAGAAAACCCAGGAAGAGGTACAAACATTGACTGCTTATGTTGTTGCTTCTGTTGCTTTCTTGGAATTATTTCACGTTGCCTGGGGGAGGAAAAAAAAAAAAAAAAGGAAGAAAAGAGTCCCCTCCTTTCACTCATCCTGTAACTGGAGGGAATCCTCTGTGATCTGAGTTTTCCTTCCCCTTGTAGATGATTGGAGCTCGTCATCTAACACTGATGCCAATGGGGATGCCCACCCATCTTCTCTGGCTGCCAAGGGTTATAGGAGTGTGCGTCCGAACCTTTCCTCAGACAGCAAGCCACAGGTAAGCCTTTCTTCTGTGACCCTGAGGGTGATCTTCTGGGTTCAAGCACTGGATACCTGGTCAAGAGTCCTGAGTTGAACTCCAAACTTTGCTGCAGACTTGGGTAAGTTGCTGTGCCTCAGATTTTCCTACCTTTAAAATGGGTAAACACTGATATCATCAGAGTGCTGTGGAGCTTGTGTGTTCAGGCAGCCACAGTGTTTCTTTGGCAGATGAAGGAGGAGGACAATGCATTTACAAGAACAAAGGTGCAGTAGTCATCTATTACTGTTTTGTCTTTTATGTTGGTCTATTTCCTAGAGGTTGCTGCAGGCTGAAAGCAGAGTTACACCCTACATTAAAAACAAGATATCAGGAAAGTGCCTTTCAGTTTTAACACTGTAACTGATATAAGCCAAAAGGGAAAGGTTATTTGTACCTGAAGGTAAATTGTTGAAGTCAATCTGTTAAGTATAACTTCATCCTTTTTCTTTTGTGTGATCGGTCTGCACAGAAGCAGTCTGAAAGCTGATAAGGAAACCCTTAATTAAAAACTGATTTCTTATGTGAAACAGAGTCCCTTTAAAACCTTGTCACCCTGTCAGAGTGACTGCTCCCATCATCAGGGACCTATAGCAATGCCACAGAACAGACACTGTTCCTGAAATTGTAAGTGGAAGAAGGCACAACTCAGATGAAGGCATGGGAAGGAGTGGCACCCTAAAGGAGAAAGCCATTTGCTGCCTGATACTTACAGCTGTCCTGGAGTCCCTTATTGATTTTGTTGATGAACAGAGAGCGCACTGGTGCACATGGTACCTCTTATACAGATCTCAAGGACTGCTATCCAAACTAAGTGAAATGGAAGAAAATGGAAAACAACAATTGCAGGTGGTGAATTATTATTTCCTGATAATACTATGTAGCAGTAAAGTGAGGCTTCACCTAAGCTAGGGAAATATTATGGCACTCTGAAGTCTCCAGACAGAAACTACTGTCCTTAAGGAATCAAAAGGAATGAGCCTGTTCCAGAAGCAGAAGCCCTTCAGAAGGACCACTTACCAACTCACTTCTCCACTCCCTTACACATTAGGGAATGAGGGAAGGAGAGAGCAGCATGAGGACAGTAGATTTCAGGACAGCAGCTGTAATTATATGAAGCTATTCTAGGTCTGTATCCATGTAACAAGAACAGGTGCTGGCCACAACTTGTCATATGTGGATGAATTTTAAAGGAGGCATTTCTTTTCAGATTTGAATGTTGCAAGCTGTTAAGGCATCTTCATTCTCTGGTTTTGGCCATTTTAGCAGTGGCTTAGCCAGTTTTTGCCCGTAAAGATACGACAACAGGATGTGTGTAAAACTTGATTTCATAGTCTCTAGAGGGTTAATTTGCAAGAATGCAAGGAGCTACTGTTCACTTGGTGGGTGTTTTAATTCTCTTCGTTTCAGTAGTTTATAGTTTTCAGCTACTGGCAACAAAGCAATAAATAAAATGAAACCTCTTTATTGCTAAGTTATTTTACTTCAAACCATTTTGGCTTTCAGAAAAAAATCACTGTAATTGGGAGTTGGAGTCAGCAGGCAGTTGTGGAGCTAGCAACCTATATGTTGCAAGGTACCAAAAACAGTAAAGCTTTTTTTTTTTTTATTTACTAGAAGCAGGATTTCTCTCTTAGTAATCTTGATTCTGGAGGCAAATTCTTATGAATTCAGTTCTTCAAGGAACTTTAATTGGTCTGGTCTTCTTGAAAGCATTTTCAGGACTGAAAAACCCTGAAGAAATTTTCA
The DNA here is from genome assembly GCF_965140245.1 of Athene noctua. Taxonomy (NCBI): domain Eukaryota; kingdom Metazoa; phylum Chordata; class Aves; order Strigiformes; family Strigidae; genus Athene; species Athene noctua. The sequence goes on from NC_134041.1 coordinate 44,630,076, forward strand.
GAGCTAGCTTTTAGAAGGAAGAAATACTGACTTTTTACTTAGCCAGCTGTGGCAGGCTATAGTATTCACATGATGTCTGCTTTCATTAGCACTGGTGAAACTTAGCAACCTTCATTTTTTGTCAGGGCACTTAACATGCAGAGATGGCCTACAGCTCTGAATTTGGCTTTGTGATTCAAATGTCCCCGGTGCTGGGAAATATTTAGTTACACAGGCATGAGCCTGGGTTTAGTTAGCCAGGATGTTAAATCTTGACTTAGGCTTTCCCAGAGGCATGGTGGGTGTTGTTGTGCAGGCCTCTTAAAACAATACAGCACTGAGATTTATTTAGTCTAGAGAGAAACATGTAGTCATGGACTTGAGAGCTGGGTAAAGTTCGTGTGCTGCAGTGAGCAATGCTAAGAGAGAATGTGTGAGATGGTGTATGTGAGTGAGTTCTGCACTGGCCTTTCCAGATACTGTATTTGCTTTTTGTTCTTGCTGTATTAAAACCTGCTTAACCCAAATCTAATGACCAAATTCATTCTTTGAATTTATTTTTTCCTTTCTTTTTCCTTTCATTTGGTGCTGCTTCCTCTCTCCCTCTTTTCCCTTTTGAATCTGACTGAGCAGGCCCTTGCTCCTCCCCGTCCTCCTCTTCCCAAAGAGGAGAGCTTTGCATGGCGTCCTCGCACTGACACTAAAGTGACCAACCTGTTGCCAGTGCCCATCATGGACTGCGTGTACCTGAATGCACCCAAGCCTTATACACAGCGTGCATCACCAAATGCTAGTGCGCGATGTTATTTCTCATCACCTACCCCATACGGGGCCATCCCCAGTGGGAAGCAAGGCTTGTCAGCAGGGTATTCTCCCTCTTCAGGCACCAAAGATGAGGTGCATGCTGGGCAGCCACTCTTGGGAAGTTGCTCCTCGTCAGATGCATCATCCATACAACACAACCCTGACAGGGCAGATCCCAGTAGTAAGGCTGGAATGAATTCCAGTCATGAGACGAAGGCGGATAAAAAGGTCACCAAACTATATGTAGCTTGTTTATCTAACAACACTTGCTCAGCCACATCTGAAAATTCCACTGTCACTGCACATGACCCAGCAGCCAGCACCAGTTTGGGCGCTGAGCTCACTCAGGCACCAGCCACCAACATTGTTTCCTCTGTAACAGATACTGGAAAGTCTCTTCCTGCTCCTCCTCCTCCTCCTATTCCTCCCAGGCCGTACTTTTACATTGTCCTCAGTAAAGACGCAGTTAGTTATGGTGCGGGCCAACCCTCCTGGACTCAGTCATCACCTCCGCAAGCTGTGAGGGACAGAGTGCTAGAGCCCCAGAGCACAACTGCCACAGAGGACAGGATGAGAAAAGAGCCCTACCTTACTCAGCAGCGACAGCTACCATACAAGGCAATGGGACGCAGCATGGTACATGTTTTCTCCATAACCTTGTTTTCTTTCAGCTGTGTGAATGGTTCTTTAATTCATTACAATGTTCCCTTAACGCTTTATTCTCCTCCTACCTAATTTCTGAGCACTTATTGTGCCGCCTGAGTCTTGTGGTCTTCTACTCAATAATACTTAACACCCTACGTGCACTCCCCCAGCATTGATCTGAGTGTTTGTGCCTGTGTGGTGTTTGTAGGGGGTTGAGCTGGCCAGGATCTTTCTATTTTAGGGAGGTGTAAAAGAAACAAACTCTGTAATGTGATGGTTGGTGCTTCTCAAGTGATGGTAAATGCAGAGCTGTTCTGTGGTTTGATACAGCCTTGCTGCACAGAACTGGAGAAGAGGGGTGGTGTGGGGAAGGAAGATTTTTGTGAAAAATATGCTCACAGAGGCCAGGGCTGCAAGACTGAAGAAGTATGTCTCCCTAAGGAAAGAAAATCTGTTGGGGCTTCGTATCATTTTGGGTGCATACTTGCATGACACTATGTGGCTGCGTTAGACTGAAGTACCAGTCTCCCCCGTTGCATAACGCCACCTTGTTTCCCACAGGATGCCACTGCCACCACCACAGCTCAGCCTGGGGTAATAGTAGTCCCCCTCCTCCAGGTTAATCCAGACAGACAGCAAGAAGGCAGCTCCAGCACTCCACCACCGCCTCTGGTTCCTTTTGCGAAAGGCTCCGTATTCCCTGAGACTGTTTCTCCTGGCCCACCCTTGACTTTTCCAACTCTAGATGATTTCATTCCCCCACATCTCCAGCGGGGTTCCCACCATATCCAAGCACCCTCCGCATCTGGCACATTACCCTCTGTTTACCCGAAACTGCCATTCTTCTCATCACCACCTTCACTTGTCCCTCCAGTCACGGGGGCTTTGCACAGGGGCTTGAAGCCTGAAATCACTGGAGTCATCTCACGTACAGTAAGCTTGCCAAGTACCCTCCTCGCCCTTTTCTCCTAAATTTGTATTCCCAGATTAAAATTACTTTCTCCTTGCAATACTAAACTTGAGAGAGGAGTGATGACTCACTCCCTGCCAGCAGCATGACAACTGAAACCTTGTTTACGTCCTGTGCTAGTGCATGCGTGTTGCCTGCCTTGTGCAGCTTTGAACTTTCTGTTGACTTCTTGCAACAACATTTGACTGTCTCCTTTTCTGCCCATTCTGCTAGATGATGCACACCTTAAGAGTCTTCAGGACTTGCTCAGAATAATGAATTCTGTATGAACAGAACAGCTGCAACTAGCTGATCTCTTCAGGCTCTTTTAATAGCATACTTAATTGTGTTTGAATAACATTTAAATCAACAACAGCCAGCCAGTTAAAGGTTAGGGCTGGCTTTCTGTTCCACTTTGATCCACAAAACCGTATGGTCTCCACACAAATCCCTGCTGAAATCAGTGTGAGATTGCTGTCAGTATCCAGTGACTTACAAGCAATAATATCAGTTACTGAGCTAAGAGTCTTCCAAGCATGTAGGTGCTATGGGATAGATTAGGGGGAAGAGTGTCTCTTCAGTATGGAATTGCTTGTCATGCAAATGTTGAAAAATTCAGTCCACAGCAGTTTTAACTTAGAATTTACTGTGTTCCTCTTGGATTAGGTTTTGTTTCTCTTTAAACTCATCACCTGTTTTAAAAAGTCCTCAGGGACAAGGAGGAAAAGTAGGTCTCAGTTAAAGTTGCAGAGGCAGCAAAAAGTACCTGACTCTCCTTGTACTGAAAGTCTTGCAACCACCATTTTTATTACATGGTTGCTTGTAAGGAAAAGTAAGTAGTTCAGCAGAAAATCCTGTCCTCTCATGATGATGCCTTCTCTGCCCTCTGACTCTGTATGGATCTAGCAAACAGGGAAAAAAAAAAAAAAAAAAAAAAAAAAAGATATTTTTAAAAAAGTTTTCAGCATTGGCCTTTCTGCTTCTGTTGAAATTGGTGTTTTTTTACTACATAGAGCAATGAAAGTTTGTGGGTTTTGGTGTTGTGGTTTGGGGTTTTTTTCTTTCTTTCTTTTTTTTTTAATGGATCCTATTTGCAGGTTCCAGAAGAATTTGGCAGGCATCCAAATCAAAGAAGAGTTGTGGAAATTTTGTTGTACCTGATTTTTCTGAGATGAGAGTTTTGAAACGTTTTTTGGCATGTTCACTTTCAGGCATGTAGTCACAGAGCTGTTTTCCACAGTGATTTAAATGGCCTTTATTGAAGCACTTTGGTGACTTGGCTGGGGCTGCTGAGCCTATCCTGATGTGACATCCTTCTTCTTTGAGGGGTTCTTTATATTTTAGTTACCAAAGTGAAGCTGAAACCCAACTGTCTCATATTTCTCCCCAATTCCCACTCCTTTTCCCAAATTGCATTGTTTAGAATATTATCACAGGGAGCAAAATGGGGCTGGGTCTCTCTCTTGGGGCCATCTATTTCTGAAGACCATTTATTTCTTTTCTGTCTTCATGAAACGTCTATGGCCTGATCAGATGCTGTTTGGAGCAAGATCATCTCCATCCAGCTGAACAGGATTGTTTTTCCGTATTTTCCCTCCAGGTTGGAGAGACTGTAGATGCTTTTTCTGATTATGGCAAATTCTCACTGTGATTTATCTCTGAGCTCTGGTGCCAGACCTCACTCTGGCCCCTCTTCAGTCCCCTGTCTGATCCTGTAAGTCCCTTCCCCTGACACTGGTGGGTATGAAGGGTACTGAGTTGCACTTGGCCAAAAATCCAGGAGTAGGGATTCTTCTAGAGCATTATTCTGTGCATGTTCAGGTTTTTTTAAATAGTTATTAAAATCTCATTGAATGGTCAGCTCCATTTTACAGATCAGTGGCCTCCAGCATTTCAGACTGACACTGAAGTATGAGGAGTGCAGAAATCTGGTACGCTGTTCCATACTCTCTTTGTTTGGATGCTCATTCTCCATTAGCAGTAATTGTATGTCCAAATTCCTTAAGAAGCTTTGAAAAATCTCAGCCTAAACTGGCACACACAGTCTTATTCATCATCCCTTCTTTATCTTTTCCCCTTACTATCAACAAAAATCCCAGTATCCCTGGACTGAGATTTTTCAAAGATTAACTAGTTTTTAAAGTCTTGCTGCTGACACAGCCTGTATTTCTACAGAACAACCAGAGCTGTGGTGATATCGGAGGTGGGTTTGAAATAAGTAAATAATGGAGCTGAATGCTTTAGGAGAGCAAGAGCGGCTTGCTGTCCTTGCTCTAGTGGCAAAGCCATGTCTAGTATCTTCCTTGCTAGAGTCCTGCTTTTTACCTTCTATCAGTTTGGGGAGTTTTTTATTGTGGGTTTGGGTTTTTTAAAATTTATTTTATTTCATTATTTTAATCAGGTAGGTGTGTCACTGTCTCCTGAGTCATGGTGCTAACCTTATTCCTCAGACATTCCTTACCAAATCAGCTGCAGTAATAATGTTTCACTTGAGAGTTGCATGAGTTTTGCATGTCTGACTTCTTGCTATGAGAAGAATACTTTTAAAACAAATGTTTGCGTGTGTGTTTATCAGGGGAAAGATGTCTGTGTCTTCCCCCCAACCAGATTTGCTCATTCATTTCTGGCACCCTGTGTTTGCTCCAGAGAGTCTTTGGGATGAATTTAGTACCTCCTTTTGGGGTTGGAGTTGTGAAACTCAACACCAAATAATTATGGTACTGCCTTAGCAAACTAATTGCATTAACAACGAGCAGGGTACCTACAAGGAGCAGGGTAGCACTCATGCTTATCCCTTTTTTTACTAAAATTTGCTGTGATTATGCTTCTCATTCATCTTAAAATGTTGTGGTTTTTTTTTTTTTCCCCTAGATTTTCCCAGTGTAGCAGCCTTCTGCATGCTGCTAATGATGTGTTGCTCTCCTTTTCAGGACCCAGGTCCTGTGCTAAATGAAGTGCCCCAGCCTGGCACTGGCACTGACTATCCAACCTTCACGTCAATCAACAAGTCTTCCTCTGCCTATCCCTCTACCACAATTGTCAATCCCACTATTGTCCTCTTGCAACACAATCGAGGTAAGGAGACTTGTATATAGATATTTGTGGCTCAAATTAAGAAACCTGTTAGGCTACAAGAAACTGGAGAATGTGTGTGCCATGGACAATAAAATCCAGACTACTAAGAGCTAACAAAGCTGCCTCCAGAAAGTTGTAGTGATTGGACCATACAACAGGCAAGTAAGAGGTTAGAGGTTTGGGGCAATGTCTACCATCTCTAATTAAAATCTGTGGTTCAGAAGCCACTCTGAGGTTGTGGGAGGGTCTTATAACTGGGCTATGGACATATGAGTCAGTTACTGCAGGGTAACAACTTATCCCCTTATCAGGTGCCCTGTCATGGTGGAAAAGGGTATATGCTTGGATTTAGCTAACAGCAGAAGCAAGATATCTTGAGTAGGTTCTCCCTCACTGGAAAAGAGGGAGCTTAGCTACTGCAATGTGAAAGCTGCCATATTTTCAGTTAATGTGGGAGAGATTTGACCTCTGAATTCTCAGCAGAATTTACCCAATAGTAAATAATTTTTTTTCCCCATAAGAACTTGGCAATTTATTCCTTTATCCATGACTGGATCAACTCAGACTCATACCGCAGTAGTGCTTGAGCTCTGGGTTTGCATATGAACAAAACAACCTTGTTTGATCCCTCCCGTGTTTACTAATCTGAGCCTTTCTCTGCCTCACACCAGTTTCCTCTGAATGGATAGTTGCATCTCTTTACCTCTGACATTAGAGAGGAACTGTGCTTCTCATTTTTAGTTCTCCTGGTGGCTGGCATTATACCAGCTTCCCAGTTACTGTGCATCACTAAACTGCAGCTTATAAAGGGCCACAAAAATGCAGTTCGATCTGCCTTGGTTTCCAGTGGACTTTAGAAACTCCAGGACAGACAGATTCCAATGAACAGTGCTATGACTTACCTTTTGCAAAGAAGAAAAAAATAAAATCAGAAAATAGGAGCAAGCCCTGTATTCCTTGTAGTCATTCTAATTACAGTTATGCATTGGTGTGCTCCTTTGTAGCCCCTCGGGTTTTTTTCAGTGCCTTTTTAAAACAGTCTTTGATCCTGAAGATGGTGTTCTCACTGTAGCTTAGCTGATTATAGGGCTAACAAGTGGGTTATTTCTTCCTTTTTGCCAGCATCTGAAGCAACTTTGTTTATGTGCTTCTGAATGAGGGTGTCTGGATTCCTCAAGTGCTTCAAGAGGAGAAAATACTATTTGAGGCAGGCTTTTTTAATCTCAAAGCCTTTTGTTCACTTTCTTGAGGTGGGATACTCTTTTGGTTGGTTGTCATATTAAATCTGGAGCATTTCAGTGTGTAGCACACAAGGATATTTTCTCACTGTAGATTTTAAGAGCAGGAGAGATAAATTTGTATAATATGGTGATCCACACATAGTGGCTCTGAGACAACAGATGTCAAGTTGTTCTGTTTACTACCTTCATGGTTAATAATTTGTCCTGTCTGAATATGTCTTGCCTCTGACCACTAGCACTCATGATACTATATCCTGATAGATTTAAGAGCCTTCTCTCATCACAGTTTTTGTTGACTGCAATATAGATCATGGCCTGATAAGCAACTTGACCAAGTCTATGAAGTATCTCATTCCAATGCCTTTTTTCAGTCTTCATTAGTCAAACTTGTAATTTGCAAGAATCATATTAAACTGGTTTGATAAGGCATCTTAGTCATAAATCTGTATTGACCGACATTGTGTGTGTCATACTATCTATTTAGTAGTAAAATACCATATAAGTCATTACAATATTTTTTTTCTGGCATTGCCGTTGACTTGACAGACAGATGTCCAGCCATCTCACTAATGCTTTTAGAAGGTTGTCACAACATTTGTCTTCTTCCTTGTCCTGTGGAGTTTCCTTGGTATTTCAAGACATACTGAGGATGAATGTTAATGGTCCAATGAGATGCTCTCTTCATAATCGCTCTCTTTAGAGTAGAAAACTGTTCTAAAACTCTTCAATACAATTTATATGAACATGCTAATTTTCAAGTTGTCATTCAGCGTAGTCCTTAGTTACTGTTGAAGTGGAAAGTATTTCTCCACCAGGCAGTAGGATATCAGACTTTTTTTTTCTTTTTTTTTCAAATGCAGAATGGAAATAGTAATCAGATGTGTCTTTTCTGCCCTCTTATTAAGAGTTCCACTTTGCCTATTTGGTAAAAGAACAAGATTATTGCTAGATTTCTGTTTATTCTTCGTGTACCTTAAAACCTATTTTTGAGTCTCTGAGACATTTTTTCCATTGTAATTTTCTTTCACTTCCTAATATACATAACTTACTCATAGGTATACATTTTCTTAGTTGTCCATATTTTTATGTGTTGAGGGTTTCTTACAGTTCCTTATGCTTCCATTCTTATCTAGGCTTTATCCCAGCATAGCATTAAGATTTCTTTTTGCTGACTTAGTCTTTTTAAATGGTTCTTAGGTCTTGGTTGTCTATTACATTTCTGTCCTGGCTGACATGATTCATATTTAGAATAGACCTTATCTATTCAAAACTGGTTTAGTCTCATGGCATATAACAAATTGTTACTAGGTTATGATCCACCTTCCCCCGAATGGTTAATTATGTTTTGTACTGAAATCAATTCCTTCATGTCAAGTTGAGGTTTAATATAAATTGTTAATAATATAAATACCCTCTGAATTAGGTATTTCAAGGTCATTTTAATGCTGGCAGTCTGAGATCTCCAGTAGTTTAGTTAGTCTTCCAGATGGATAATGTGGCTTGCTTTCTCCTCAGAGGATTATTGATTGCTTTTTAAGGAGCTGGTTATCTTATTCTCTGGAGTGACTGTTGTAGCAGACTTCACCCACTGTCCTATTTTATGCTTTATCTGCTAGTTCATTAATCTGTCAGCATGCAAGACTCTTGGATTTGGAGCTGTCAGAGACATAGAAAAACATAATGCAATTTGAAGCACAGAAACTGCACTATATACTTTCTTTTGTCTGCTAGATGAGAGATCTCAGATTTTTTTCTATTGAATTTCAGTAAAACCAACTGAATAAGATTTATGCTTATAAACAAGTCATATCAGATCCTCTTGTTCATTTCTAGCACCAAGGTAAGAATTTCTTCCCCTCATATCTGTTGGTGTCTTGATTAATTTTTTGACACCTTTGTTTTGCACTGAAGGTGTACTCAAATACTTCTTTCCTCTACCCCTTTTGCTACTGGCTTCAAGTCTTAGTTTCCTCCAGCGCTTCCTCCTCTGGGAACTCTGAAGGCCTCTAATCATTCCTTCACTGTTGCGAGCAGTTATGTTCCTCTGCCCAACCCTTTCTCTGAGATGTCTACAAGTTTTTGGCCTTTGCTTACAGTCCCAGATCACAAGAGAGTGAAAGTCTCAGTTAGCAGGTGTGTGCCTGGGTCTGCAAGCTGGCTCCGGTCAGACGGGAGAATGAAATAGCAGACACCTCCTGCTCCTTCTGCTTCTATCCAGCAGCAGCTCTCTTTCCTAGTCAAAGACATAAGTGAAAAGGAAATCTCCTCTTCATGTAAAAAGTACCTTTTTTTTTTTTTTTCCCTGAAAAGTCTTTTCATCCATGATATTCTCTCCCCTGTGGAAGAAGAGGTAGGAAAGACCTCTCAAGCATCGACTATTTGAACCACAGGTTTTTGTTAGGAGACCTTAGTGATTGAATGCAGTTCTCCTCAGTGAAGGTGATGGCTGAAGCTGAGACCATCCTCTTTTGCATCTCTTCTCCTTTCTCCTAATACAGCAGCCTACTCCTGATGGCCTCCTTAGAAGAGTGAAGCTTGAAGCAGGTGTTTCCCATCTACTTCTTAGGTTCAGATTACTAACCCTTCCTTTTACCCATTGCATGTAGAGGTTTGTTTCATATGCTGGCAGCTATCATGTGAGCATAATGTACATGAGCAGCTTGCCATCAGTGGTTAGCAAGGCAGAAATGCTGTGCTTAAAAGAACAGAATTCATAGGTAGTGGTGAGGGAGCTGCACTTAGTGAGGGGAAAATATCAGTCTCCCTTGCTGAGACAGTCCACTTAGTACAAATATATAGTAAAGGTGGGTTCTGCTAGGAAACAGCATACACCTGGAAGATTGTTACCTGTGGCAAACTTGCTTGGTAAGTGTCCCACATCACTCCAGAGCACAGTTATTTCCTGGACAGACATTGCATGGCATGGTTTATTATTAATACAACAAGTGTGATTAATATTTTTGAAATCTTTCCATTAACAGTGTGAGCTTTCAGGAGTGTTAGTATTTTGTATGTTAGTCAAATAGTTTATTCTTTTAAAATTTCTTTCATGCTTTAAATTAAAGGAATAATTACTAGGGATTAGAAAGAGCAGAGAACAGAGCACTAAGAATTCTTGGTTTATTCTCAGTCATGACTTGGACAAGTCATTTGGGTATCCCTTTAGAAAGCAGCTGTGAGCATCAACTTTAAGATGGTCAAACATGTTGGAAGATAGCACAAAGGTCCTAGTCTGGGAACTTAGTAATGAAAGGCCCTAAACCAAGGGGACCATTCTGAGAGTCAAAAACTTAGCCAAGCTGTGTCTGTGAGCAAATCCCTGAGTCTGTGGCTCAGTAGTATGTGACGAGACTCAGCAAGCACCAACAATGACTCAGTCCTTTCCTATATCCCTTTGAAATGCTACAGCATTATTGTTTCAAAATGTCCTTCATGCTAATAGTAACAGAGTTTCCAAGTTGTTTGACTGTCTTTACTGTTTTTCAAATTGTCTCCTATCCAACTTTTTTCATTCTCTGTTGTTAAGAAAAAATAAGAAATAAAAATTAAATGTTCTTTACAAATGTATCGGTCACTGCATCATGAAATGTATATTATTCCATGAGTTTACTGTGTGGAGAAGGGACTGTGGGCTGTCACTTCAGCAGGATATTTGAAAACAGATTCTCTCCAGCAGCTGCTGCCATTCTGTCTACAGTGTATTTCTTGCCTGTCAGAAATGCAGCACCAGAGCACTTGCTGTTTATGTCTCACCCATTTGTTCTGTATTTCTTTTTGTTTTGTTTCTTCCTTTACCACAGAACAGCAAAAAAGGCTTAGTAGCCTGGCAGGTATGATGTGAAAGGTCTGCTACCCCCCAGCTGCTGCCTCTGCTCGAAGCAAAGCTGCTGCTCTGTTAGCTTGTGGAGTACCTTCAGCAAACACACTTCCCAGGAACTGCAAAGGAATTAGTATAAATATTTGTCATGGCTTAGTCCAGGTCACTGAATGTTTCATTTCAGTCTTTTCTCCTAATGCTACCTGTGTGGCCACATGTTAAAATACTGAAACCCTAAACTATTTGTCTGTTCTTCCTAAGTCATAAGATTTACATACAGTTTGATTGTTCTGGTTGACTTCTGGGGCTGCCTTTAGGTTTATTCTTTTGGGGCATACTCTCAAGTTTCTTTACACAGCTGTTAGTCTTGCTTGTGGTGAGGAGAGAGGAAGAGAAATAAAAATCAGTATTTGCATGACTCCAAGAGCTGAAGTATTTGTGCCAGATGTCAAGAAATAGATGATAAAATTATAGTGTGCAAGTACACACGTGTGCTGCCACGCTTCTCTCCCCAGGCAGCTCTCTGCTCTTGCAACATGTGTGAGAGTGTCCTTGCAAGAAGAGCAAGTTGTTCTCCTGGTCATCTTTCCCTCCCTGTACCCCAAAAAGAAGTAACTCAGTCCGCTGTTCCTATAACACCCACACCATATTGTGCACTGCTTACCCATATCATCATTCTTTGGTTATAGCCATGGAGGGGTAAATGGAGAGACGAGCAAGAAGAGTGTCACAGATAGTGCCTAAGCACTTCAAATATCACAAATAGAAACACAGAGAAGCCAATACTGCGTGGTCTTGCTCTGCTGCATGGGCCCTGGACTAGTGGAGTGTGCCCTGTAAGGAGAGCGTCTGCCCATGAGGCAGCTGCTGACCTGGTCAAACTTCATCCACCTGGTTCCTCGGCTGTGACACCAGCCTGTCCCTCCTCTCCGCTGCCACCCTGCTGTGGTGACAGGCTGCATAACAGCTCCTTACTGTAGGTGGTGTCTCATGAGACACCACTCAGCTGGAAGTTTAATGCTTGGCTCCAAGTTCGGACAGAGGTTTCCTGTTGGTTTTCTGTTTTGCAAGCTGTTTCCCATCATTATCAGGAACTCCTTTCATTTCTGAACTAGAGATAGCCACAGAGCAGTGTTACAGACCAAATGATCCTCAGTCTGGAAGATTGAAGCACCTTGTGGCACAGCTGGGTCTGCACCTACTCTTGGTGTACCAAAACAACCACACAAAGCTGCTGGCTGACACCTCTCCCCCTGCTTTTTATGTTCTGTTGGTTACAGCAGTAAAACTCTCTTGCTGTGCAACCCTATATATTGCTGCTGCTCTTGCAAAAGGATGGCCCAGGTGCCATGGAGTGTGCTGAATGGTGCAATCTGGTTATTTGGGGGATTACGTACCAGATTTGGCGCTCTGATTTTTAAATACTTCAAATCCTGGTATGTACCCCTGTAAACTCTTTTGAAATCATTGGAGCTGCATGGCAAATAAGTCAGTGTGAAGTCCAGCTGTTGTTCTCTAAGTTGTAGGGTATTGTAGGAAACTGTGGTGAAAGATGTCTGTTTAGTTCCTTCCTCTGCGAAGATGCTGGTGCAGCAGGTGTCTATGTTTGCAGTATCAGCTGAGCAGCCAAACTGGACCAGCATTTAATCTGACCCTCTTGGTTGAGTCTTGTGGACCTAGGAAGTACTTGCCTGGCAGGGTGCACAGGGAGGGCTTGACCTAATACAACTCATGCTGTCAGAACAGGCTTTTCCTGCCTTCAGGGTTGTCAGTACAGCACCTTCAACCAGTTCTAAGTGGACTCCAAAAAAATTTTTGAAAACTCTTTTAAAATACGTTACACTGGCTGATAGGTTTTAACCCTGGCTATGCCATGCTAGATAGCTCCCAAACCTTCATGTTTAATATTATAAGATAGAAAGGCATGGTTGGGAGATGGCTGGTACAGGCCAGATGGTGGGTTTTGGTTTTGCTAAATCATCAAAATAAAGATTTTGCTTAGATCATGGCTGTGGCACTGGGACATCGTGATACATCTACCCTGTTGTTTATGTTTATATTAGGTTTTTCGAATATTATCATTGTAGTTTCAGATGGGATCTACCTGACAAGCAGCCAACCACTTTTCCTGTGCAGGGAGCTAGAGAATGAAAGAGAAACAATATATATTTACCAAGCCTGTCAGAGAAGGTCAATGACATTGAATTCTAAAGGCTAAAGCCTGCAGAAAATAATGACTTTTCTAGACTAGAAGCTCAGGACTTGTAACATAAGTAGTGACAATGGTAAGTAATAGAAAAGCTGTGACCTTTCCTTAAGTTTGCATCCTCTCCTCATCCACATCCAAAAACCTGCTTACTTTTTGTCTTCAAGGTCATGGAAGAATGGTCTAGATTCAGTTTCTCTTTCTGTGCTCTGTTTCTAGAGTTTTATTAAGTTCAGTAACGGAAATGGACCAAATACTTCCTAAAAATGGAGAGCCCTGTGCACCAAGGGACATGAAAGGACCGAAAGACTGCACACACATTCACAGGGAGGGGAAATAGGATGAAAATGCTAAACAAGGATTTCATAGATGCTTTTCCCCATTTTGAACATTTACAAACATTATTTCATTTTTCCTTAAAGAGGAGGAAGACCTAAATTTTGATGGTAATTTCAAACCATCTACTCAAACACAAATCTTTCATGTACTAAGTTTCACAGGGCAGAATTGTGTTTGCTCAAGGTACCAATGGACCAATGCTTTGTTATGCATGAGTCTTTTCTCTGCTAACTGCCCCTTTCAGATTTCTGCACATTTAATGGCTTTGGTCAGTATGGTGATGTGCATGTGAATAAATATTTCTCTCTCTATCTCTATTTTTAATGCATGCAGTGATGTAAAAAGGATAGGACTTGGCAAAGTCTTGATGAGGCAGACTGTAAAATCACAGATGTTTCATCTCCAGAAAATCCACAGAAAACCCTTGGTAGAGTCTAAGGGTTGTTGTGCTGCATCCCTCCAGAGCATAGTAGAGCTTCAGAGCAACCTGAGCTCCCTTAGTTCTTTGGTCAGTGGTGGTAATGGTGTGCCTACTGTTACATGTGGGTGTCAGTTGGGCAGTGTCAAGGAATTCCAGGTAGTAGCAAGGTGACCTGGAGCAATTAGTTGTCGCCTGCCATCTTTATGCAAACTCATGTGCAAGAGGAATCATATATGCTTAAATAACGGTAGAATTTGTTATTTACTGGTTAGGGCACAGAGATGATTTGGAAGCATCACATACTGACTGTGATGAATGGGATTGTCAAACAGGTGAGTGCAAGCTGTTAAAAAGTAGTGCCCCACTACCATGTAGGATGCTCCATTAGATTGAAATCACCAACAGAAAAAGATGTCTGGGAGACTGTATCACGGATGTTTTTTGATGAAGAATGAGATTGCAGAGTCGCTGGTTAGTCAAAGCTACCTGAGAAATGCTAGCCTGCTTTTGTTGACATCAAACATTTTCTTGGTATATTTCTTTTAATTCAGGCGCTAGCCACAGCTAGCAGTGACAGTCTGTCTCATCAACTACTTGCTAGGATTTTTGCCTTAAAAGAGTGGAATATGGTGATGTGGTGAAATGCTGGGATGAGATAAGAATCCCCCATTGTCATTTCCAGATTCAGTGCCGGACAGACTAGTTTCTGATAAAGTTGACTCAGCACTCATACGGGACAAGCCAGCTCAGGAGCCGGTACCAAGTGAGAAGAGGACAATGGAGGAGAAGAGAAGCATTGGCAAGAGCCCTCAGCAAATGGCTGATACATCTGTCGATGATATTG